>NW_024097037.1:1475477-2950955 GCF_016545835.1 Crotalus tigris | reverse complement strand
TGACTGATGCTCTCTTTTCCGCAAGCTGCAATGAAAAATTGGGTTTATTTGCCTGAGATTTTTGGGTAATTCTAATTCTACTGTTACTGGATTTATGATTCTTTTAATTGGAAAAGGTCCTATATATTTTGGTCCAAGTTTTTTACAGGGCTGTAGGGACTTTAGGTATTTTGTAGATAAGTACACCATTTCTCCTATAATGAATGGTGTAGGCTCAACCCTTTTTTTATCGGCTGGTGTTTTATATGCCTGCCTAGCTTCATCTAGTGCTTTTCTGACTATTGGCCAGGTGTTTTGTAATTTCTCCATCCATTCTTTCAGCGAGGGGATCGTTGGTTCGTTTTGGGTTAATTCTGGCATGGGGTTGAAACTTTGACCGGTGGCTATTTGAAAAGGAGTGTAACCTGTGCTGGAGTGGAACTGCATTTTGTAGGGCACTTTCTGCAAAGGTAGAGTAAGTCCGCCCACATCGTTCCTCTGAAACTAGAAAACATCTTAAATATTTGCCTTAATTACGGAGTTAATTTTTTCACCCCGCACCCCCAATTTCCTTTAGGTGGTGGCTAGATGTCAGTCACTGAGTGGTTCCTAAGAGGGATAAAAATTCCTTCCAAAATGCAGACGTAAATTGCACCCCCCTGTCAGAGATGATGCGTTGGGGTGCCCCATGCAATCTGTACATGTGTTGGATGAAAAGTTTTGCTAAGGCTTTTGCAGTGGGAATCTTTTGGCAAGGGATAAAATGCACCTGTTTGGAAAACAGGTCCGTGACCGTCCAGACCACAGTATTCCCATTGCTTTCTGGCAATTCCACTATAAAATCCATGGCTATTTCTCTCCAGGGGGCTGAGGGACTTGCCACTGTTTGCAATAGTCCTGGCACTTTCCCTTGCAACCTCTTTGCCGTGGCACATTTTGGACAACTGGCTATATAACTTTCAATGTCCTTTTTCATGGATGGCCACCAAAATTGCCGTTTAATTAAATGTAAAGTTTTTACCAATCCAAAATGCCCTGCTGATTTTGTGTCATGGCAAAGGTGCATGAAAGTTACTCTTTGAGTTGTTGGTATATATAACTTTTCCCCTATCCAAGGCAACCCGTCTTTCATTGTGCACACATTTTTTTTTTTCTGGAACCAATCATCTGTTTCCAAACTTTTTCTGAATTCAATTCCAGTTTGGCTGTCCGATTTGTGGTTTTAATGTTGGCTTGGGTTCTTGTGGTTTACTGGTGCTGCCAGTTGTGACTCTGCCATTATTGTTCTAAGTCCTATGGTTCGTGCGTCTGTTATTATTGGGCATGCAGGATAGTGCATCTGCCAGGAAGTTCTTTCTTCCTGGTAAATGTTTGAGCTTAAATTGGAACTGGTGAAAATGCTGGACCAGCGGGCTTGTTTGGGATTGAGTTTCCTGGACGTTTTCAGGGCTTCCAAATTTTTGTGATCAGTCCACACCTGGAAGGGGATTTTGTTGCCTTCCAGGAACTGTTGTAATGTGAGTACTGCCCAACGTATTCGATATGCCTTCTTTTCCCATACGGGCCAGCGCTGTTCTGTTTCCATGAGTTTCTTTGATGTATATGCCACAGGGTTGCAATACTGCATCATCATTTTCTTGTAATAGCACAGCCCCCACTGCCACATCACTTGCATCTGCCTGTATTACGAAGGGCTTGTCCATTTCTGGGTGCCTTAGTATTGGTTCGGCAGAAAAAAGTCTCTTTAGTCTCTCAAATGCTGCTTGGCACTCCATTGTCCATGTTAGTGGCTGGCTAGGTTTTACTGAGGATGTTCCCTTCGTTTTTAGTAAGTTAGTGAGGGGCAAGGCTATCTGTGCAAATGAGGGGATGAATTGGCGGTAAAAATTTGCAAAGCCCAGGAAACTTTGTAGTTGCTTTCTTGTGCGGGGTGGTGCCCATTCTAATACTGCTCTGACCTTCTCTGTGTCCATTTCAATGCCCTGTGGGGATATGCGATAGCCTAGGTAGTCTATCCTTTCCTGGTGGAATTCGCATTTTGAGAGTTTGGCATATAGGTGAGCGGCTCGCAGCTTCTTTAAAACCGCTCTGACAAGTTTGACGTGTTCTTCTTTTGTTTCGGTAAAGATAAGAATGTCGTCCAAGTCAACAAGGACCCCCTTAAACAGGTGCTCCCTTAGAACGTCATTGATTAGTTGCATAAAGACTGCAGGGCCCCCTTGTAATCCAAATGGCAAGACTTTGAATTGATAGCAACCCATGGGGCAGTTAAATGCAGTCTTCCATTCGTCCCCTTCCTTGATTCTCACTCGATAGTAAGCTTCCCTTAAGTCTAGTTTAGAAAAATTTTCCCTTTCGATAGGTGTGACAGCATGTCTTTCATGAGGGGCAGCGGGTCTAGGTTGCTTTCACTGATTGTATTCAGGGCCCTATAATCCCACGCGATAACGTAAAGAGCCATCCTTCTTCTCTCTAAAAAGGACCGGGGCAGCCACTTTAGGCTTGGCTGGCTCAAATGAAACCTCTCTCCAGTTTTTTTTAAAATCTTTCCATTTCCTCCTTCTCCTTTGGGCTCATGGAGTATAATCTGGGCTTCGGGAGTTTTGCCCCAGGCTTGAATTCAATGGTACAGTCTGTGGGTCGGTGGGGGGGAAGCTCATTCGCCCTCTCCTCACTGAAGACTTCAGCAAGGTCTCTATATTCCTCTGGTATTTCTGTTAATCTTTTTTCCTCTCCTATGGATGCTTTTTCTATTCTTGATTCTGGTAGCCTCCCTTGGGGTTTTAAGTCCATAGGGTCCCCCTTCGGGAATTTGATTTCTGTCGTCCTCCAATTTACCCAGGGGTTCCATTTTTTCAACCATTCCATCCCTAGAATCATTGGGCATTCCATACCTGGGGTCACCACAAACGTTAAGTCCTCTTCATGGTTGCCCAGGGAGAGGTGTATTGGCAGAGTGGCTAGGGTAGCTGGCACCCCCCCTGCTATGGATCCATCTAGCTGGCCAAATGAGATTGGTTGTTCCAGTCTCCTGGATGGGATGCCCAGATTCCCCACTAGTGTTGGGCTAATGAGGCAGCGGGTACAGCCAGAGTCTATTAAGGCTTTCACCTTCACAGCTTCGGGCATGGGGGGGATTAATATAGTCACTGTTTTGAAGATGGGTGTGATGCATCCACTTACCAGGGGTTCGCCCTCCGAGCTGTCATCTGAGGCATCCACCGGCCCTGTGGTGTAGGCTGGAGTCCTTTCCCCTTGGTGAGCAGAGGTGGGGGTTTCTGCAATTTCCATCATTCTCATGGCCGTTTCTTTTGGCTTAGCTGAATACTTTCCGGGTTTGTTGATTGGGGATCTGTCTGGGTTGTGCTGGGGGGCCTTTGAGCGGCATTCTACAGCTCGATGCCCTTCTCTTCCGCACTTGAAACATCCCATTTGCTTCTTGGCTGTATCCAATGATTTCACCGGTTGGTGTGTCAGCTCAGGCGGGGGGCGGCTCCATTGTTTTCCTCGGCGGTGCCTCTTCAATATGTCGATCTCTGCTTCCTCTGCCAAGACGTACCATTCCTCAAGTCGATGTGGGTCCCCTCGGGGCAGGCAAGCATCATATAGATCATAGTTTAGTCCGTCTTTGAAATGGCCAAGGAGGATGTCTTCTGGCCAATTCAGTTTGCTGGCAATGGCCCGGAATTCTTGGGTATACTCAGCCACTGGGCGTTTGCCCTGCCTCATCGTTGTTATTCTTTCACGGGCTTTGCGATCAGCCAGGGGGTCTTCAAATCGTCTTCTCAAAGAGGACATGAAACGGTTGAAGTTACTGAGTTCTGGGGCATTGGAGTCATGCAAGTTCACTACCCAATCCGCAGCTGGTCCATCCAGGGCAGATTGCACGATCCGGATGCGGGCTTTGTCGCTGGGAATATCCTGCCCATATTCCTCCATGTAGCTGAGGACTTGGGTTAGAAAAAACCCCAAGCGTGTTGGCTCCCCTTTGAATTTCACTTCCAACGGTGGACGTCTTGGAATGGATCGGTGCCTCTGTTGTGGGTGGTAGTGCCTTCCGTCCAGATTGCCATCTGTGGTCCGGTAGGGGGTGGGAGCTCCTGGATCAGTAGATGTCCCTGGGGTTGCAGGTTCCATGTCCCCCTCGGTGTCTCTCCCTTTGCGGCTCCAGGAACTGGGGCGGCCGTAGGGTTCAGTATTCTCCTCTCTTAGGGAGCTGAGAGTTCTCTTCATCAGGTCAATAGCTTTCTCTAGGATCCAGTCTGAGTACGGTGCCCAGCTTCCTCCCTTTTCACTTGCGTGCAGGGATTTCTCCATCTCCTGCTTCCATTCTGGTTGCTTGGTCCCCCTTCTCAGGGTCACCTTTCTTGATTCCTTTCCCCACTCACTTTTCTTTCCAACGCCCATCGACCAGCGAGGCTTGTGGTCCTGTGTCTCCACCACTTCTTCTCCTGAGGAATCTGGCCTCTCGGATCCCAACATCTGGCAAGGTTCCAACTGGGTCAGCGGCTCTCTTTCCAGGGAGTTTTCCCCCTCTCTTGCTCCATTGTCTGACATGGTAAATTTTTGCAAAATCCCCCGGCAAGGGTCTTCCTTCCAGGTGGATTAATTTTGCAAGTCCTGTCTAATGTAAGGACCCACCCCACTTTGCATCTTAAGAAGACAGAACTCTTGGAATAATTCTTCCAACAGGAATCCTTTATTAAGAGAAAATGGTTGCAGGCATGCTAGACAGGACTTGGGGTTCAAGCTCTCCCATTCAAGGTTTTAAGGGGTTCCCCAGTAGTCCCACCCAATCAACCCCCCTTCCAGTGATAGTTTCAAGTATCACAATTCCACCTCCTTTCTTCTTTCTTCCGTCTGGATGGAGACTTCAGATACTACATGAAAGGCAATTACCCTTCTTTGATATGTTAACGCTTAGAGGTTACAATAAACACACATTCAGCTCTTTGAAGTGTAAAGAAGGAAGTGAGGGCCATAAAGCCCCTTTGCTCTCCCCCTTCTCTCCCTCTTATGGCAGAATCCAGAGAAGGCAGAATTGGGAGTTTCTATATTTGATAATTTAAAGATGAAATATAATTGGATTCTGACAACAATCTTTTCTTTTTGCAATAAACTGAAGTCCAGGTTATAATTGTGGCTTCACACATGTGACCTAAGATTTACTTCATACAAAGCAGCTGTGTTCATCCAAGCTGCATAACTAGTTCAGTTATGAGCCTAGATGCTACGTTTCCACAGTATACTAAAAACTGGGTTAGTTTTGGGGGCTTAGTTTCTTATTTTGTGAATTTGAGCCATTTGATTACATTATGGTTCAAGTTATGGTACAAGCTCAGTGACCATCTTGTGTGCCAACTGCTCTACTATTGGATGGATTTCTCTTCCATGCCACAAATTTAGAGTCATTTTTCACAGTGGCAGAGTCTCCAATCTTTACTGGTTTTGCACAACAAGGCTGGAATTTATCTAGATATAATATTATGTACATAGAAGTGGAACAGAAACTGCTTAAGTGCCTGAGAGAATTTACCCATTTGCTTCACATTCACAGCATCTCAGTTGGTTCCCTTCTAGAGAAGAAAAATGGGCATGAAGATCAAAAGAGAGCCATAGAATAATAGAAGGGACCTTGGAGGTCTTCTAGTCCAACCCTTTACTCAAGCAAGAGATCCTATTCTATTCTAAACAAGTGGTTGTCCAGACTCTTCTTAAAAGCCTTCAGTGATGGAGCACCCACAACCTCTGAAAGTAAACTGTTCCACTGGTTAATTGTTCTCACTGTTACAACATTTCTCCTTGCTTCTCTCCTTGATTAGTTTAGCACTTAATACCTAGTCTCAACATTTGAGTTACTTTGCATGTTTTGAAACTCACCGTAGTGCTTGCACAAGATTGAGATTGGCAAACTGGTGGCATTCTACAAAAGCCTGCAGTATCTGGAGATTCAGTGGATCCCTGGAAGGAGAAGAAAATTAAGGTGAGAGACGTGGATTTTTTTTCCTCCCCCAAACATATTTTCCCCTGTGGCCTGAAGGCTAGAAGTGAAACATAAGTGTGTTTATTCACTGACAATGGACTTACCTTTGCCCCAGGTAATCTCCTATGGCTGTTTTATTGAGTCCTTCTCCCTGGTAAAGAAATTTGGCAACTTCTTGTGCATCCAAGGAGAGTACCTTGTGCTCAACCAGATATTGAATACCCTGTTGAGGAAAATAGAGGATCCCTATGAGTTAACTGTGAATGGACTGTTGTTTCCAAGAAACAAACAAGAATATGTAAAATAAGGGGCTATAAAAATGAGTGATGGTTATTGTTATATGTGATCAACTTAGCTTAACTAGTTCCAGTTCTGGTCACCATAATACAAAAAAATGCTGAGGCCCTAGAAAGAGTGCAGAGAAGAGTAGCAAAGATAAGTGCCTATCAAAGAAAAATATTATGAGTGACATGATAGCTGTCTTCCAGTACTGAGGGGCTGTCACAGAGAAGAGTGATTAGAAGTTGTAGATGTTCCATCACTTGAGGTTTTCAAGAAGAGATTGGACAACCATTTGTCTGGACCAATGGGAGGTCTCCTAATCAAGCAGGAGGTTGGACTAGAAGACCTCCAAGGTCCTTTCCAACCCTGTTATTCTATGTCAGTGGTGGTGAACCTATGGCACGGGTGCCAGAGATGGCACTCAGCCCCCTCTCTGTGGACACGCGTGCCATTGCCTTCAGCTGGGTTTTATAAAACCCTTTTGCTTTAGGCCTCTACTGCCGTGTGCAAAAAAAAAGGTTCAATCAGTCAATTTCAACTTCTCACGGAAAAAAAAAAAGATTTTGCGAAGTTGGAATTGATTGATTGAACTTTTTAGTCCCACCCAGTCTGCCATTACCACCGCAGCCACGCCCACCAATTGGCCATGCCCACCCAATTGGCCACACCCAGCCAATGGGCCACACCCACCCGGCACTCGATGATGCATAAGTGGGTTTTGGGTTGCAGTTTGGGCACTCAGTCTCTAAAAGGTTCACCATCACTGTTCTATGTTCTTTGTTCTATGACCCGAATCTCTTTTAAACCATGAATTATCCCTTATTGCAAGCCTCAGGAATATTCAGTTGCCTAAAGAAAGAGGTAATAGGTTGTATAACTGGTTAATAATTTCTTCTGCTCTATGTATTTTAAGATTTCCAACATTTTTTTTTCTCAAAATTCCGCTACAACAGTTGGGCCATATGTTCCTAGTAAGCAAAATATAACTGGATTCTGGAGCTCTGCTTTAGGCCCTGTTATTGTAGGAAATCAGAACTGATTTTTTAACAAGAGATTTCTCTCTGGTGACATCATAACCATAGGGTTCTCCTTCACGCATATGTAACTTCCTTAATTAATTGCATCAATTAAGTGAAGATATTTTGTTCCACCAGGTCCTTATTTTATTTTTCAATGTGTTTAACTTGCAGCTGTGTTTACAATAGCACTCCTCAATGTGAAGGTAAGTGGGAAATGGTTCTCAGTGTTGACGGTTTAGTGTTTACACACATATTCTTATTTGAAGGAGATGGATTTTAAATAGGACTGGATATATTCTCTAGTTGAACTAGTTTTGCATGTGTATGTTCTTTAATAACGTACAAATTGATCAGAAATAATAATGCAACTAATAAAGTGAGCTTAAAACACAATGGAAATCAATCATCCTATCAAATTGTCCTCTGTGTTTTTTTCTTAAAGTCCTTGTTCATATTCAACACACCTTTACCCCATTGTAGTAATGTAGGTAGCTGCTTTTCTATTAAGGTTCTAACTACCATTTAATGATTGAGTGGTCACTTTTGACTGTAGTGTTGTTAGTAAAAGGAAGTAATTACATTGAGAGTATCAGAAAGATATAGTGTAGCACTAAGTGCAATTCACAATGGGTTACAGTTAGTGGAAAGCACAGAAATAATTACATCTAGAAAAGAAAGATAAGGATAAAGACAATTTCAGTTCCATCTTTATGTAGGCAAGTACCTGGTTGTGACAAATAGAAAGAAATATGGTGAAACCAAAACATGGGGATGTATAAGAGGTTCAGAATGAAATTAGCTGTAGTTAACACAACTGCTAATTAGTAATTGTGATTTTTCCTTTTAAAGTATATGCTATCAATTCCAAAGAAGAGAAAGACGATTGGAGAAATACCAATGCACTCTTTATTCATAAGGAAGCGGATGTCGGAAAGGAGCAGAATATTTTGTGTATTCATAGCATTTTTCATTAGAAAGAGGGTGCTTTCTGGTTATTCATTAGAAAGAGGATTTAGATTTCTCAGAGCTGGACCTGTCTTTCATCATATGAGTTATTTCATTTCTTATAATTTCATAGTGGTCTCATTACTTGGCTTTGAAAACTTTCATTCAAGTTTTCTAATTTCTTCCATTCTCTTTTTCATGTAGTATATAAAAATTTGGCTTAGCTAATAATGTCTGTCTGTGTGTGTGGTTTATTTTTTTTATAAAAGCAACTAAGAGCCTTTCTCCATGGCTGTGTTAAAGTGCTATCAGCCAATCTTTGAGCCAGTGAAAAACTTTATTGGCATTAAAGTTGCTGGATCCATCAATTCCCTATTCTTCTATTGGCACAATGCTGCCAAGTGATGTCCTCCTTATTTATTATCCATGGGGCATGTTCAGAAAGGGCTTTGGATAATTTCCTCAACTTTGTTTTCCCTCCTCTCATCATTATCTGACTGAAAATAGCTATCAATTACACTCCTTATTGGGGCATAGGGATTAGGGAGAGTTGAATTTTTACCAATGGCTGGTCTGGCATATTTAGTAATCTTTAGTCAAAATTCACTCTGACTTTGAGCAAATATTTTGCATATCTGAGTTCAACAGGAGCCAACTATTATCTGATAATGGGGATCTTTTTGACATGGGTTTAATACACTAAATCCAATTCAAAACAAATAAAAGCTTTAGTGCTTTTCTCAAAGACCATTAAAGCCATAATATTCAAAACCAGGGTAAACAATAGATAACTGGGTGTGGGTTATGCCACCCAGCCCAAGTACCACCACCTCTGTTTCAGCTGCTATTTGGGCTGGCTCCTAAGATATGGATTGGCTTTGAGACATGGTAGGTACAAGAGTAATTCCTTCTTTCCTTCCTTCCTTCCTTCCTTCCTTCCTTCCTTCCTTCCTTCCTTCCTTCCTTCCTTCCTCCCTCCCTCCCTCCCTCCCTCCCTCCCTCCCTCCCTCCCTTCCTTCCTTCCTTCCTTCCTTCCTTCCTTCCTTCCAGAAATTAGCTTTTTGAAACATGAAAGCTTTAAATCTTAAATTAAATCTCAATACAGACTTGTTTCTACCTTATCAGGATCCATATTAAATTTCTTCCGTCCAATGCTCAAGTTCTTATCCCTCTGAATACGTTTGCTGCAAATATGAAAATAGGATCAGAGGGAAAAACAAAGGAAAGCCACCTTTTGTCTTTTCTAGCTGTTTGCTAAGTCCCAGAAATGTACACCAAACTTCCCCCATTGGATGCATTCAAGTTCAGTTTATACAACTGGTTTACTTATTTTTAGGCACATTAAATCTCAGTCGCTTACTTGTTTTATGTCAGACAAAATATAGGTACAAATTAAACATTACTAATTTATGAAATAAAAGGAACAGTATGAAGCAGAATAGATCTCCCCTGGTGTTGCTCTGTGCCCATTAATTATAAGCAATATTACAAGCAATAAAAGCAAACTAAGTTTGGTCTAGTGCTTAAGGCACCAGGCTAGGAAGCCAGGGACTGCGAGTTCTAGTCCCGCCTTAGCCATGAAAACCAGCTGGACAGTTACTTGGACAGTTACTCTCTCTCTCTCAGCCCATCTCACCTCACAGGATTGTTGTTTGTGAGAAAAATAGTGGAAGATGGTCTGTTGGATACATTTGCCACCTAGAGTTATTTATAAAAAATAATAAAGGTGGCATATAAATAAATATTTCTATTCTACTATATATTACTGCTATAGTATGGTATACATAAGACATCCAATACTCTTGTTCTCGGTAATCTTATGTTTCAAATCAAAGTTTCTATTACAAAATTTCTATTTTATTGTTTAGAAGATCTCTTTGAGCACTTGTTTAGCTTAGTTAATAGTTTAGTTTATTGATTAGCCCATAGGCCAGATCAAGATACAGAGTTCCAAACATATAATATTAATAAAAACAATTGGAGTAAAATACAATAATTTAATATATAGACAAGTAAAATAAGATAAAATTATATTTCAGTGTTACCTCTACAATCTACCCCAATCAGTCCCACGTAGCCAATTTTATCCGAACCATTTCACTCAAGTACTGTGCTGTACTAAGTGCTGTTTTCAGATTCTGGCCACACATAAGATATGTTGTTTTAATATGGGGTTCCCCGTGGATCATTCATTTAATATATGAACCAAGATACCTGTCTCTCACCCTCTTATACAAACAACAATTAAATAGTATGTGAGCCAAGTCTTCTACCTTTATTGCTCCGCAAATGCATATACGTCTATCAAATGGTATAGAATGGAACCTCCTATATTTGACCATTGTATCAAGCTGTTCGAATCCTGCTTGCATAAATATCTCCCTAAGATGTTTTGGCAATTTTAACTCTAAATTTTGGCTTAGTGATGTTTTCAAGAAAACTGGGAAACTCTGTATGATTGACTTGTCAAATTGATGACCTATAATTGCTTATAAAGATATACCTGTCCCAATCAAATAGGCAAACCAAAATGGCAATTTAAATTTAGAATTTAAAGAAGAAACAGTTTGCAGTTTTGATTAGTCTGGCTTTAAAAAAAACCCACTTAGATTGCTTGTGTTCCTTGTGCATATAAAATCCAGCTGTTTTATTGGATCAGTTTCTGATCTCCCGTGGAGCTCTCCCAGGTCCTGAATACCTGACACAGGCTGCCTGTAACTAGCTTTTTTTTTAAAAAAGTAAAAAATAAAAATCCAAGAACTGCTGTTACAAATTGCAGGCAGAGTTAAATGACAGAATGGCAGTTCTTATTTCAGGCTAACAGATTAATCAAACAGAAGTTAGGATGCAAAGCAAGCTGTATAACTCTGAGTGCTTTTAAGTCTCACTGCTGCTGTTTTTCCCTTAACGTATGTTGCTTTAAAGTAGCTAATTCAATGTTTTTCAAACTTCGGCAACTTTTAAATTATATCAGAGGTGTCAAACTGCTGGCCTGCGGGCTGGATGCATCATGCCAAACTACACCCCTACCCCATTGTCAGCAATGGAAAAAAAGTTGTGATACGTCGCGACATGTTACATGACTTTGCAAGTTTGACACCCCTGAATTATATGGATTTCAAATCCCAGATTCCCCAGTCAGCACTGTGGATCATTGGTTAAACTCAATTCTCCACTTATTTAACTAACATTAGCTGCATGAAAAAAACCTTTTTATATACAAAGAGCATTTGTATATATATATTTACTATATGTATGTATGTGGCGGGCACCTCACCATGATTGTGCTTGCTGGAAATGATCAATCTCCAGTAATATTTCAGCAATCTCTTGATTTATTTTCTGGAAGCAAGAAAAACCAATGAGAATCAATACAGCCAGAAAAACAGTGACCACACTGAATGTTTTCCACATATTCTGTATAGGTAGTGAAAAAACAAACAAACAATGATTACATGCCAAATAAACAGATGGATATATTTTTCAGTCATTTCATTTAGATGCAATACACACATTTATTTATCCTTAGAATATATGTCCATGATACAGATGAAAAATATATGTGGAAAGATGAGATTCTCTAGATCAATAAGTCAGAGGCCAAGTTGAGATGGTCATGCATCAAACTTCTAGTAATAATGACAGAAGTCTTGTTTCAGAAGCATAACCTTTATCCAAATATATTGTTCTATCTCACAGGAAAATAGTGCTTACTCAGGGCAATACACTTGACTTTATAAGACCTTTTCTACTATGTATAACCCTATTAAATCCCAGGTCAAAAATTAGCTAGCTGCATTATTGATTTGCTTTCTCTCAGCCATCCCCAACTGGGATAATCCAAATGTTCTTGAGCAGACCTCTTACAATTTCCACTCCACAGTCAATAGGCATATGGAATGGAATTGTGCAAGTTGTATCTACCCAAGGGGTCCTCAACCTTGGCAACTTTAAGACTTGTGGACTTCAACTCCCAGAATTCCTCAGCCAGCAAAGCTGGCTGAGGAATTCTGGGAGTTAAAGTCCACAAATCTTAAAGTTGTCAAGATTGAGGATCCTGGTCTACCCCATCTAGTTGGGGAATTAGAATGATTCCTACCTGAATGTCTTCCAGAAAGTCTTTCTGGTGCTTCTTCATTATCTTTAGCTCAGTGTCCTCAGCTTCATTCAAGTCAGATGTATCTGAAAGAGAGCAGCTTTTTTACTCCCACCATAAAGCTCACTGCAGTAATAAAAATAAGATCCCAAAGGGTAAAAAAAAGGGCAAAAATATGCTTTAAAAAAATCCCACTTATATGTAGATTCTTTCATTCACCTTCATTGAAAAACAGGCAGATCTAGACTGTCATGGAATTTTCATATTCCAGGGGACAAAATTGTTTGATTACTCCAGAACAAAACCCATGAGTGTTGAAGTTCAATTGGGTAGTCAGAAGATAAGTTTGGGGGAAAAAAGTAACAGGAAAAGGCCTGAAGTAGACTGATGATGTTAATCCTGGAAACTGAATTTGCATTAACTAGAAACTTTTATAATGAGAGTTTTTCTGGTTATGCTTCTGTTTCAGCTATTTCTCAGATAAATGACACCATATGGATGTTATTGAAAAGTCTGTTTGTGTGTTTTTCATTATTGAAAGCAGGAGCTGTGATGCAAATCCATGCAGATGCTGCTATTCCTGAGAATTTAAAAGGAGTTCCAGATTTCTTTTCTGGGTTAAATGCAAGGCAAGCTGAACTGATTCTTCTTTCCTATTATTACCATTTTTAGAACATACCATGATGCCTGCGGAGCTATCTTCTCTGAATAGATGTCTTCTTCTGGAGAATGAAGTTCATGACTAATAGGGATTTGAATCCAAGGTTTTGAAATGCTAGTATGTCACTCAATTTATTTTACTCAATTCTATGTCCCTATCCACTTAATTTTTAAAAATTAATATTGTGGGAATGACAGATCTGTTTCCATAAAACTGTTTCAAATCCACTTGAATTAAAAACTTTAATTGCTGTCATAATATAGTAGTAAAATGAATGGTTAAAAATCAGACTAGTGCAGGCAAAAGTATTCCCTGTGACATTGTGTGGAAGTTAAAGTTGGAGTTTGAAGAAGCAAGATAAAAAGCATATTGGCATTTTTGAATTTCTGGTATTGGAAAAAAATCCCTATGAATGCTATGGACAGTGAAAAAAAATGGATCATTGAACAAATTGACCCAGAGTTCTCACTCAAGACACATAGTATCAGGATGAAATTATCTTACTTTGGACACATCATGCAAACATCTAGCTCCCTAGAGAAGTCTACGATGCTGGGAAAGGTGGAAGAATGGAGAAGAGGATGATCAGCTGCATAATGGATAGGATTTGTTACAATGGCAATGGGTACACCCTTGGAAGGTCTGAAAGACCTAATTGGGGCAAATTGTCATGAAGAAAATCTGTGTGGTTACTAAGAGTCAAAAATTTGATGGCACATAATCAGTCAATCAGTCAAAATGTGAGATTGAGCAGAATAATCTTATGGACCCTTTTAACTCAATACAGCCTTTTTGAATGGTAGGAAAATGGAAAGAGAACAAATAGATAACCAAATGGAAATTACAGCAATACAGCTGGTATTGGGTTATGAGAATGACTGCCTGTAGCTGCACTTTTGTTGAGGAAGAAAGATTGGAGTAGAGGATCAGTTTCTCTTCCTGCCGGGTGTGATTATGCAGAGATTTGCATAAAAGCAAGCAGGCTTTGGCTTTAGTGGAAACAGTCTACAAAATGGTGAGGGTTGGATGAGTTGCTTTGAACTGGTATCTACCCATCTTTGCTCCAGTAAATGGCTTTAATCTACCATGATTTCTTTCAAAGAAAACCAATCCTCTGTGTAAAGTGCTTGAGTCCCAGAAAACTCACAGCATGGAGAACTGAATGAATAATTCCTTAGAGTCATTTTCATGTATATCCTGAAAGTGGTCCAAATTTGGTAACTATTTTGTTGAGACGGTATGCATAAACAATTACAATGAGAGCTCAAAACCTAAAATTTATACAAGGATACCTGTTGTAATATCCTTATCTACATATATCTTCCTCCTCACTTGAAGGGAGATTAAGATAGTAGAAGATTTTGAAAGAAATGTAGGCTTTATCAGAAGCTGTCCATAAATCTTACTCTAGGCTGTGCACAGTTTCTGTTTAGTTCTCAGGAAATGGGGTGGCTGATGTCAGAGATAAAAGCCACAAAATGGTTTACTAAAGAAGCAGAAGTAGCAAGCCAGCAGGGTGATGGTGAATACTACAGTTAAATCATGAATGCTTAGTAAATATTTGTCTGTTAATGATAAACAGCGATTGTAACTGCAAATAAACGTATTTATTTGATGTATAAATTGTACCATTTATGAGGCATTCACTTTAATGTAGAATAAAGGTATCACAGAAACTTATCACACAAATGTAAATGTCAGGTCTCTCTGTGAAGGCTGTGCTTTGCTTTAGCTAAATACTGATATTCAGAATGGACTTTAGTTAGTTTAGAGAAATTAATGTTTAGCAGGGGTCAGGATTAGTTCTTCCATTAAAGAAAATGAGATGGTTCATTTCCAATAGGAGTTCTGCAGATTTAACTCACAGTAGTTATTTTAATTATTAGGACATTTTAAACCACACTCACATTGGTTTATTTGATTGGTCTATGCTACATTAGAACAAATATTTTTTGCAAGTACACTCAGTAATTTAATAGCACATCATAATTTTATTTTTGTCTTATTTCTGTTAGGATAGAAAAAGGAAGTTTAATCCATTGGTCCTGGAAACTCTTTCTCTACTTTGTATTTCACATGCAGATTATTGCTAAATATGGTCAGAAAAAGGGAAGCCACCACCTAGACCCAAGGTGAAATTTGGGTAGAAAAAAGATGGGAGAGGAACAAGAATCTCATTCAACATGCCCTTTTTTTCTTGGCTACATTTTTAAAAGGAAAAAAGAGGAAGGCTGATGTGTAATTATTTGCTGAACACTGATGTGAAGCCTGACAGATATGGTGATATCGACATAGAAGAAGGATGGCTTTTTTGAATGAAAATTTGTCACTGGGAGAGGATATTGATACATGAAATATTTAAAAAAAACCTCCAAGTTTGTGTTTTCCATTGAATACATATACAGCATAGTTTCTGAACAATTTTTTTTCAAAATGCACTCACAGATTGCACAGTCTCTGTTCTACAGCAGGAAACATTCATATTCTCATATTTTTCATTGGAATTCAGAGATAATTCACTGCCTAATGATTACCTCAACTTACTATGTCACTTCCTGATAGTACAATACTAACCATATTAGGGCACTCATCTGGTAATGCAAAGATGTAATATTTCAGCCACAGCTAAGATGAGCAATGGAGTCTAGAAAAGATACAGCAAGATAAAAGATACAGGAGCCGTGTGGCACACTGATTCGAATGCAGTATTGCACGCTAACTCTGCCCACAACCAGGAGTTTGATCATGACAGGAGTTCAAGATTGACTCAGCCTTCCTTCCGAGGTCACTAAAATGAGAACCCAGATTGCTGGGGGCAATATACTGACATTTAATGAATTACTCAGAGAGTGTTGTAAAACACTATGGAGCAGTAAATAAGTCTAAGTACTATTGCTATTGCTGTACAGAAATTGTGCAAAGCTGACTTAAGACTTGGACACATGGGGCATTTTCACTATATTGGATGTTTTTACTCAGATACATGATGTAAACTATTAGTGCCAGTGGCACAAAGTTGTTTCAGCACCAGGTAAGAAACTAGAAGACCTGTATGAAAATCCTGCCACCCACCTAGTTCACTGGATTGCTGGGACCAATTACTATCCATCATCATAACTCCTCTTAGATTTAGAAGGATAATATTCAGAAGGGCACCACTGAGATTATTGTAAATTCCTTGAAGATTAAAAAAATGTAGCAAATATTGTTAATTTTTGCCAAGATGTTTCTGAGCAAGGTCAGAAAGCCAGCAATTACCAAACATGATTAGAAAAAGAAGTTTGCAAACTTAATGACCTTTAAAAGGCGTCAACCATGGTTGCAAATAAGATGGTTATTCATGCCTCAGTGCTTAAAACCCAGCAGAAACTGCTGCCTTGTGGTCTCCTCATCAGGAGTGACTGTTCTGAGTGCATGTGAGCAATCTCCCATCTTCTCCTTGTCCAGAGAGATTCTGAAGAACCAGTCTACTCACTGGCTCTTTATTCTTTATTGCAGTCATTGAATTTCTTTTTGTCTGCAGTCTGTCATTTCTTCCACTGGAAGTCTGAGATTCTTTCCCTTAACCCATGTAGAAATGCCATTTAGGCTAGGCCAGAATACTTTTCCAAAGTTTCCTATATATTTTGTTAAAAGTGCCCCAGATCTAGAATGCACCTATATGTGTATTTTCAGCTTCCTCTATAAGCAGTTGTTGTTTTCATACATTTCCTCTGATCAATATTCTATGCAGAAGTAACCAGAATCACAGAAAAATGTTCATTGAAGGTGCAGTTGCAAGGTTTCCTAGGTGAACCTTTAATCTGGGAAGACCAAACCAGAGTGCTTGCAAAAATCCCCCAAAGTAGAAAGGCTGACGATGAATAGAGTTAGCATGACTGCTCTTTAGAAGGCCAGATCCTGAAGTTGAAACTCAAGTACTTTGGCCACCTAATGAGAAGGAAGGACTCACTGGAGAAGGGCCTAATGCTGGGAAAGATTGAGGGCAATAGAAGAAGGGGACGACAGAGAATGAGATGGCTGGATGAAGTCACTGAAGCAGTAGGCGTGAGCTTAAATGGACTCCAGAAGATGGTAGAGGACAGGAAGGCCTGGAGGAACATTGTCCATGGGGTCGCGATGGGTCAGACATGACTTTGCAACTGACAACAACAAAAGCCAGCAAAATTGGCAAAACATTTCCTCCAGTACATGCTTTCTAACCATAGAGTGTTTAGTCCAATGGATAGAGAATTTAACCATTCTTTCCACTTGCAAATTCCCCTCAAAAAACTTTATTCTGAAAGTGAAACTGAGGCTGGAATCCCATACATGTAAAGTAAGTCTTTTGGACATGTCTGAGCTTCTTTTTCAGGAGAAACACAAGTTCTGTGGATACAAATTTTAGTGAAACTAAAATGCAGAACAAGATGCAAAAAAGGAACAGAGTTCTTTTAACAACTGAGAAGATAATTTTATATATAGCTAGAGCTGCTAACTTTTCCTTTTCAATATATAACTATTGTCTAGAGCAGACATATCAAATTCATGACATCACGTGACGTCATGCAATGTATCGGGATAGTTTTGCCATTGCCGGCAGTGGGGTGGGCATGGCTTCTGGATGACGCGTCCGGCCCGTGGGCTGGCAGTTTGACACCCCTGGTCTAGAGTATATTGTCAATAGTATAATTATTGAAGACACTTGAAATACTTGTCCTCTTTTCATCTGGCCACATTGGGAACTAAGCACTACATTACAGATTTAAAACCAGCCACACACAATTCTCCAATCCCAGGGAGAATAAATGTTACAGAGAAAGATTTGGAAATGTCATTGCCTCATTTAAAATCTCTCTATCTTAACAATAACACTATATATTTATTTAGTAAATGGGCAGGCTGCCTGTTTCATATACATAACTTTGGGTGGTGCACAATTAAAATAACAGAATAATAAAATTGGGAGGGACCTTGGAGGTCTTCCAGTCCAAACCCCAGCTCAAGCAGGAAACCCTACACCATTTCAGACAAATGGTTGTCCAGTCTTTTCTTTAAAACCTTCAGTGTATGAGCACCTATAATTTCTGGAGGCAAGTCACTCCACTGATTCATTGTTCTAACTATCAGGAAATTTATCCTTAGTTCTAGGTTGGGTCTCTCCTTGATTAGTTTCCGTCCATTGCTCCTTGTTCTGCCTTAGGGTGCTTTGGAAAATAGATTGATCCCCCTCTTCTTTCTGGCAGCTTCTTAGATATTGGAACACTGCTTTCATGTCAACTCCTAGTCCTTCTGTTCTTAAACTAAATATATCCAATTCCAGCAACCTTCTTTGTATGTTTTAGCCTCCATTTCCCTAATCATCTTTGTTGGTCTTTTCTGCAGTCTTTCTAGAGTCTCAACATCTTTTTTATATTGTGGCAACCAAAACTGGATGCAATATTCCAAGTGTGATCTTACTAAGGTATTATAAAGTGGTATTAACACTTCACGTGATCTTGATCCTATCCCTCTGTTAATGCTGTCTAGGACTGTGTTGGCTTTTTTGGCAGATGGAGCACACTGCCGGCTCAGTTTTAAGTGATTGTCCTTTTAGAAAAGAATCAAAATATACAATAAAACTATCCAGTGTTTAAACAACAAAAATAACATAGAAATAAGGCTAGGATGACTCGCAACCACTCATACCGGCCATATCATGGACTCACTCCTGGTAGCAACATACCAGGCTCAATGGCAAAGCCAGATTTTTAGTGCCCTACAAGAAAAGAAGGGGCAAATCTAATTTCTTGGGGGCAATGTTCTAGAGGGTTGGTGCCACAGCAGAAAAGTTGCTCTTCCTTTAATAAAGAGGAGTAATTTAAATAATCTTGTAACTCCAGCTCTGAAAGAGCATGGTCTCTTACTACTGAGCCAAGCTCAAGCTATTGATGTTGCTGTGCAGAGCCCTAGGTGACTTGGAGCTAGGAAGAAACAGTTCTTTCTGCATCCTCCTGCTAATGTTTATTTGTTTAATGTATATTTCCTTCAATATTGCTGATTTCTGCGTTTGGAAAAGAATCTTCATGTTGTCCTTTTATTATAAGGGGTTTATTGAATGTTAACACATAGGGCTGTCTCCAGGATGATGCCCAGGCTTACTGGGAACCAGTGCAGTGCCCACATTAATGGTCATCTGTAATAAATTTCACTGATTGCTGGTGTGTGTGTGTGTGTGTGTGTGTGTGTGTGTGTGTGTGTGTTTGTATCAGCGATCAGTGAAATTTATTACAGATGACCATTAATGTGGGCACTGTACTGGTTCCCAGTAAGCCTCCAAATACAATTTAATGTTCTGTTTTTGACCTCTAAAGACTTAAATGTCTAGTTTTTAAAATACAAGCAGGGCTACCTTCTCCATTTAGAACCAACTTGTATTTGTTTTGAGTGGAAATGTTATGGGTTTTAACTTCACATGAGGTGAGATCATGGCTGGCCTCAGAATAGTATTTGTGATGGTGGCCTCTGCCTTCCCTGAAGACCAAATCAGCAGCAACCCTGCCTTCATCCAGAAATGCAGTGAAGGTTGGAATAGTTCAAGGAGCTTTTGAAAGCTGAGATTACCAACTGCACGTGGATTTGTTCTTTACTTAGAAAATAGAAATTCAATCCACAAGTAGTGCTTAGTGATTGTGTTTGTGAAAAAGATCTTGAAATAATAATTGATATCAAACTGAATATCAGTAAGTAGTGTGATATGGCTGCAAAGAAGAGAAATAAAATTTTAGATTGTATGAACAGAAGTATATTTCCATGAATTCAGTTTAAAAGAAGGCAACTGTGTGTTGGGAAAAATCACTTTGTGACAGTAAGAGAAATTTAACAGTGGAACCAATTACTGAGAGTTGGGGACAGGGAGTTACTAATGATAGTTGCAAAAAAAGGGGGGAGATGTTTCTCATTGAATTACAGTCACCATAGTTCATATGGTAGCACTATGAGCAGGGTAGCAATATATTCCAGATGTACAAATTAAAAAGGCAGAAGCTTTACACCATATAAAAGCAACCACTTGCCACACACAGCACATTCTTTGCTAAGTATTTATGAGTAATGTATTTATAGCACACTTTAAAGGATGTATTTTCAGAATGAGTTGACTGTATATTTTTTTTGTCCACCAGACAAACAGAACAGGTTTTCTCCAGGACCTCTTGACCAGCAATTGCCTATGCCACTATATACAACAGGAGGAAAAGCTCAATTTTTCAGAGCACAGAGATACAGATGTTACATTACATCACAAAACAATATCTAGCTAGCTATATTGGAGAATTTGGTGAAACCAATCACATAATACCTGCCTCCTAGTGGTCTATGCATAAATTCAATCAAAAGCATTTTCACTTAAAAGCGTAAGATAGTGGATGATAAGAAATATATTTGCCAGAAACCAGCAGAGCTACCACGGACATTTAGAATTCTTAGTTCTGGTTGAGATGAACTCTGAGATAAGAGTTACCATGCGGCAAGATGGGCAGCTAATATACTTTAGAAATAAATAAATAATTTGAATATAGCTGAATTGGGTTTGTTCTGATAAGGCACCAGTTGATTGGTCAATACAAATGTAGCCTTGCTGAAATATCCTGTTTCCAGTCTGAGAGCAAAAAGGACCCTTGGAGAAATGTTATGAATATAAACTAGGATGGGATTTCTTTTCCAATAGAATTCAAAAGAGTGAAAGATATATATATATATATATATATATATATATATATATATATATATATATATATATATATAAACCATAGTTGTCTTTGAGAAAGAAATATCAGAATGCATTAACACAAAATCATTGTATCAGCCATGCGAAGCAGTCCTGACCAGAAGCACATCTAGAAGAACTAGTTCTATTTTATTAAGGTTAAGATTACATTACCTACAGGTCTACTGGTTATATTAACAGAATTTTGCAAGTTTGAGAGTACATCTCTCTCCTGTCACCTTTACAGCCCAAGAAATTAAGAAGGGTCCCTTCTGAGATGTTTCCCATATCCACTTTAGTGCTATGAGTTAAACTGCCTTTTACCAGACTGTTCCCGACTGCAGTTCTCGTCTCTCAAGGTTATTCTCTTATATCATTACATACCGTGACATAAAAGACTCTAATAAATACAATTTTCTATCTCCTCCAGATAGAGAGGTTTACAAAATCTCTAGATTATATTCCAAAATGGTGCATAAAATCAACAGATGTTCTGGAAAGCTGTGTTTAAAATATATGTCAGGTCTCAATATATATAAAGTGGGATTTCTATAAGTTGTATAGAAATACTTTTAAACTACAAGGAAAAAAGACACACAACATCCCTATGAAAACAGCTGCAAATAATTCAATGGGAGACTTGTCAGAATAAAATGTGAATATATGTGGCACTGCATGGGCCAAGTTTCCAAGTACATTGTATGTGGTACTGAAATGGAACCAGACATATTATACCGACTATGGGAACAGGCAGGAAATTAAGGAACAAATATGTGAAGATCACAGTGAATCCACCTTAATGTGCTGTTTTGCCTCACCAAGATGCATCATTGCTTTGATGTGATAACAAAAGTGAGACACTCTGCTTCCTCCAAGCAGCAAGTCAAGGTCAATCTCACATGATCTGCTGCTTCATTCTGGTAGAAGTAGCTTCTGAGCATGGACTGTTTTATATGTTTGGAAATTTTCAGAAAGTATGTACTGTACTTTGAAATAAATCTCTTTTTTATTGGAATTTATGTCTAAATCTGAACTGTTTAATTTTATATTCATACAAAAAAGAAAATGTAATCCTGTAAATTACTGCATCTTAAATTTCTTCTATTTTGCTTTATAATGTCCAGATAGTGTTGCTGGCTAGGGATACTGGAAACATATTGGGGACTTGCTTGTTTTTGTCTAAAAGATATTACAAAATTACATCTTAGCATGGAAATAAGGCCTTCCATTGTCTTTGCTTAAAGCTTTTACCATCTTTAATAAATCTCTATTTGGAATGGGGAAGAATCTCTTGACTGAACAAAGTTCCTGGTCACATTCAAGCAGGAGAGAAGGATATATTTCTCAGGCAAGATTTTTTTTTTTCTGCAAGAAGCTGATCGTAAATGAAATGGATGATTCTGTTAGAGACACTAAGCTCTCGTGAACATGAGATGTGGGACATCAAGGCACTTCATGAAGTCACTTTGGAAAGGTGCTTCACTTAGAGCACTGCTGAAGTGAAGCTCTACTTCATTTGGATTTGCTTTTGTAAGAGATAAAGTTCTCCAGGCATGTCTTCAGCTGATGATATTGTTTTTAGTACTGGAACCACAGGCCAAAGCCTCTTTTTCCCAAGCTTTCTGTATCTTAATAATCTAATTTAGGAAGGGGAAATGCATTTTATTTTTATTATTATTAAACCAATGGAATCCTTGTTGGAATCTATCAACCTCATGCCTGCCAGTAGTCTAACCTTTACAAGGAATTATTTTTTTAATGAAAAATTAACACAAAAAGATGAGATTAAAATACTTCAGCTTTAACAATTATCCTTTAGTGCACTGTTGAAAAATTATATATATATATATTTAAAAAACTATTCTAATTCATTCTTATCAGGGAAAAATACTTTCAATATAGAAAAGAGAAGAAAGTTTCAGAAAAATCCTGATGGTTGGAGTGCAGGATAATTGTGTTTACTGGAATAATACAATTACTAGGAGGGGGTAACCTTGATTTTTTTGGCCATCTGGAGAGATGGGCTGAAGCTACCCTGGCTCCCCCCTTCAGCTATATTTTATGGAAGTCAATATGAAGGAACTTTTCTGGGGTCTTTTCAGAATATCAATGATGGACAACCACAAAGAGTCATGAAGAACAGATAGTAGAAAAGTTACATCCATAAAAACAATATTCCCCATTCACCAGACAGTATTACTGGATATAAAAGGATAGTCAGGTTTTTTAATTTCCTTTCTCAGATGGATGAACCAAATGTTTTATAGCTTAGAAGCAGTGGTGGGATTCAAATATATGAACTACTGGTTCTCTGTGTGAATGCCACTTGTGGAAGTCCATTCTGGGCCTGGGCAGCAAAAAATTAGCTACCGGTTCTGCCGAACTGGTACAAACTGCCTGAATCCCACCACTGCTTAGAAGGGATACTAACCTTCCATTCTTCCTGTTCCTAAGAGCTGCCCTGCATTCAGCCAAAGAAGAAATAAAGCTATTGGAAGAGAATCACGATTGTGGATGACCCAGCAATTAAATAACTCTCCATTTCCCAAGCATTTTCTCTAAATGTTTATTTCGGGTGGGGAGCACTAGCTCTGGTCTTTGCATGTAGACTTGTTTGGTTTTAAAAGCTTCCCCAAATGGATCAAATTAGCCATTTCAGAGAGCTGGTTATAGTTTTGACATAGCTTACAGATACAATGGACAGTAGCCATCATTGCCTTTCATTTAATATTGCTATGATAACATGGAAAAGAAAATTATGTACACAACCAAGAGCTCTTGGAAAGAAGGAAAGGATTGAAAATAAAATGCAACTGATTACATATAGTAACTGGGAGCTGCGCATATCTAAGATGTGTGTGTCTCTGTCAGATTTTAGATATATCAGAAGTTACTGTGATGAGCCTATTTCATATTTTCTGATCTAAATAATTGGCATACATCTCCATATCTGAATAGCACCTTTATGAGAGTGTGGTTGAAATAAAAGACTTGACAATTTGAACTGATTATTTCTTCTCCAATAATTTGCCTTTTCCTAAGTTCTTGGCCTGCCTCTTTATAACTTCATATCAAGATATTATATCATGATATAATTATATTATATCTATCATTTACCTGCAAGTCACAAGGAAACTCCATTAAGGACCAAGTCAAAGTACACATCTAAGCCACACCTGCTGAAAACCTCCTTTCTGTATCACCAGAATGGAGATGAATGAAAACACATAAAGAATTGTATCAGATAAGTCTTCCTGGCCCTTTAGTTCTTTTTCACTTTTGCTAAGGTTTATTTATCTTTCCATCAATCATTAAGTTCAAATAGTGATGATGTGTTATAAAGTGAAACAAATATCCATGATAAAACATGAAAAATAATGAAATGATATAACAGCTGGAACTGTTTCCCTTTATAGCAGCTGGAATTGTTTCCTTGGCTGGAATTAAGGAAGCAAAACAACAACATCCAACAAGAAAGTTGGACAAACTTATATTCTATCTAGTTGTCTCATTTCTTCTTGGCACTTTGTTTAAGCTGATGAAATTCCTCTGAGACAGTTCTCTCAGGAATCCTACACATAGAAAGGCAACACAGAAGTTCCCTATCTCTTTTATGGTAAGAGAAGACTTACCATAATTATCCATCCTGAAGATGTCCCAAGGGCAAGGCAGCAGTTCCTCCAATTTCTCTTCTCTTTCTTTCTTCAAGCTTAAGGTGATTTGAACAGAATAATAACTAAACTAAGTGACTCCACCCTTTGTTTCTGGTTCCTCCTTGAGGGTTAAGATAGACAGAGGAAGCTATTTACTCATAATTCAGAACTGTGCACAAGTAGTTTGGTTCTTTCCTGGAAAAAAAATACAAACCCACAGCACTGTTGCTCACATTGCAATGAATGTCTTTGTTAAGAGGAGTCTTGAATCACAGAAATATATTCCTCTCTTAGAAGTGATTCCCACTGTGTTCAACATGCTCATTTGTAAGTGTAAACCATTCTATAGTTAAATCTGTCATGCTCAGGAAAACAATGGTAGCAAAATATGAAAAACATCAAATAGTGTGACAATTAAGGAGACTTTTTTGTATTGCTAATTAGACTAAAAACTAACTGTTTTAGATTTTGGGCTCCTTCCAGGAAGTCAGAACTAGAAATAAAAGGATGTATTTATGAATGCTGGTTCTTTTTGTCAGTTAAAAAGAATCTGGGGCTTTTATGTATAACTTATTTCTGTTTCTTCAGCATGGGCATACTTTTTTTAATCCCGTGTAGCTCATTAAAATTCAGTTGTGATAAAATTGTACTGATCTCATCTCTGCTTCCCCCACTTTGGCTTATATTTGGAGCCACAACTCTGTGTGGCTGTTGTTTTATAATCCCTTTATTCCTCATTCAATGCAAGTCAAATGCATTGGACATTTGCATACTTTGTACATCTCTCTAGTGAAAAGAATTTCAGCTTCACAAATCCATAAGAAAGGAGCGACAGACAGTTCTGACATGTTGACAAATATAAGTGTGTGTATGAAACTGCATGCTACATCTGGCTTCCTTAACAGACCAATGTTGATACAGAAACAGAAGACTGTACTGTTTAATTGCATACTGTATCTGACATTTCCTCTTCTTTGCACAACTGTGAAGGGAACAAAAGCTCCAATTTTGCATCCGGCTCCCTATAGCTGATTCAATGCACCCCTTCCACATTTTTCATTTCATCTTACAGGAGTGTTGTTTAAAGGCCAGTTAAAAGGAGACAGCAGATCAAGAATACTTCTGCTTCTTTTTCACATCTTCCTCAATCAACAAGGGTAAAATAGGAAATGCTCAAAAGGCAGCACCACCCTTTATTTCATTTCTTCTGCTTAGAATAATCCAGAGAAGCTGCACCACCAGCTGGAAAGAAAAAAGAAATGCAATGATTACAATTCAAAGAAACCAAGTTCCTAAATTTTCCATCTTAGGATATTGTGGCAATGATTAGGAGGACAATATGTAATAATATGTATTGGATTAACAACAACAACAACAGTAATAGTAATAATAAGTCATTATTTTGAATTATGCATGTAGTGAGTGCATCTCAAGAAGACCTGTGTGTCTCACTTTTGTCTGAATTGATGAGGATATGGACAAGATGGTAGGCCTTCTCTGGGGCCACTACCACACTCTCAAATCCTCAAATTCCAGAGATCCATAAATTTCCTTCCACCTTGGTTTTCAGGAGTTTTGCCAAACAGGCTTTCAACAGGTTTTCAATGCTAGGTTTTTTTGTCTTTCATCTTGGGAAGGAAGGAAGGAAGGAAGGAAGGAAGGAAGGAAGGAAGGAAGGAAGGAAGGAAGGAAGGAAGGAAGGAAGGAAGGAAGGAAAAAAGAAATTATTATATAGCACAAAGATGTACTTGTAGAAAGAAAATAGGAAACCTTTTGATGCATAATTTTTTTTTTGCATTTTCTGTTTAATGTATAACATTACATTTTACTTTTTACCTTTAAATCAGAAATGTAGTGATCAATTTTGAAAATAATGTTCCTGTCACCAAGAAGACACTATAATCAAGCTTCATGAACATTTATTTTTAATTCCTGTTGTTTATACACAAAGAAGAAATGACCATTTTGGTTAAAAAGAAAAAGAAAATCAGGAATCTGTTAGTACCTTTTCAGATTTACAGATCTTATTAAAGGCATAAGTTGTCATTAACTATGTGAAATTCTGATTTTGACATCTGTAGATTAACAACAGTTCTCTTACAATTTCCTGAATGGTTAAAAAAACAAAGACATTCAAACAAATTGAACAAGCAAACTGCTAATAAAATAACACCATTAAATTTATGGAGCATGACAACAATTCTGCACATGGATACCTGGAAAGAAGCAGCATTTAACTCTCTGGGGCTTACGTTTGACTACAGAAATGTTTAACTTGTAAAACGGTGAGTTTTAACAAAAGATCTCAAACGTAACTTTTAGCTTTTAATTAAAAATGCAAGCAATCTTAAATAACTCTTATAAATAAAGCAAAACCAGTTATGTTGAGGGAGAAAAAAAGACAATGCCTTTATTAAGCCAGTACTTTGCCACTTAGCTTTTCATTAAAAAATGCAAGCAATCATTTAAATAATTTATAGGTGAAGCAAGAACAGTTATGATGGAGAAAAAAAATGACAATAACTTTATTAACCCAACACTTTGTCACTGTCATGCAAATTGCTGAACATAGAGGCACAGAGAGTCAAAAGTGTGTAGCATGGGAGAGGAGAATATATGATGTCTATGAATCTCAACTGATAAATGAAGAGAACTTATCAAAGCTGAGGAAAAAGTAGACAACCTCTACTTTAGTATTTTTTTTGTTCACTGATTATTTTAATGGTAATATCACAAATTGTGATGAAATGAGTGATATTAGCCCCTCTTCTTTTGGCAAAGCACAGAATACTCATGAATTCTGCTGGTGATCCACCAGATGATAGTATCATACTCATCTTAAGAAAAAGTGTGCAGTTCTGTTTAACTGCCTTCCCACCGGTTATTTTTTAAAAGCAAAGAAATTCTAATCATTTAAAATGTCTAAGAATATAGAAAATTATTTCACAAGTGCAGTGCCCCCACAACTGCTTTTAGCAATTTGAATTTTCAGTCCCAGTAGATTGGAGTCTAGATGGAGCAAGACTCCCTTTTCAGAGCTTGGAGTTTGCCAAGAATTTACACACTGACATGGAGCACAGAAACAGCAAAATATGTAATTTACCACTATCTTCTGTAGACTGTGAAAGAAAAAAAAATTCTTTGCCTTTTTCCTGGCAATAACATTTAATTTCAACCTTGATCCATAGCAGTCAGTAGGCCAGAAAAAGGGCTGAAGTGGTGTCTGTTTGATAAAAGAGCTAAATAATAGCTAAAATGTGTTGTCTGCTGAGGATAGACGGAAAGAAAGATTGCAAGACAGAAATTTTTAGAGGGTAAGAGAACTGCAGACTGAAGCATAAGTCATGGAACAGGAAGACAGATTGAGGGTAATTTAGCAATTTCCTCTTCTGCTGTATAATAATTGTTTTGTTGTTACAATATCCTCTTCTGAAAGGTGAAGAATAGAGCAAAAAGCAGTGTCACTCTCAGACCATCTAAAGATGCAATTCCTTTGCCCTTCTACAGTGGCAAAATTATCTCCATTGTAGTTCTGTAGCCAACACATGATCAGCTGCAGTTTTCTTCCATAATTCCTTGGTATAATAAGAGGAAACTGGAATAATTAATCATGTGATAATTTGATGTTAGCAAGGCAGATTCATGGCTAATGAAAGCAGTTATTTAAATGATCAAATGATATAGCTTCAATTATCATATTAATAATTCATTCTCCTAGTTAATATACCCATTTGCCTTTGATGGAATATAGTTCAGGCAGAGGTATATCATCTTTTCTCGGGTGTTCTGCATGATCTAGTCATGCAAACAAGGGCATGTACAGCTACTAAAGAGAGGGGAACTATGAAATTCTCTCTGGGGAAATGGGTGGGAAGATAACACAAAAAGGAAGAAGCTGGGTAAAACTGCAGCAATTCAGTGGCTTTCCTTGGTATAATTCTTCACTCACAATCACATCTCTAACAAAGAGAAATGGCAAGGGGTACTCCTGCTAACTCGGTAGACAACTTAGTTCTGTAAAATTTTGAAATTTTGGCAGTGGGGGGGAATGACTTAAAAAAATTATTAATTTCTGGTAACTGCCTGGACGAATTCCTGCAGTGTTCGGAAGTGTTTGCTATTGACTTCTTCCTAGACCTAAGAGAGAATGACTTATCCAAAGTCACCCAACTGGCCTCATGCTGAAAGTGGGACTAGAATTCACGATCTCCCAATTTCTAGTCTGATGCCTTAGTTATTATAACAAACTGGCTTTCTAAAGTTTTGAATTACAACATTTACAATTTATTGCAATCTACCATGTTGGATGGGTCTGATAGGAAGTGAAATTCCAAAATTGAAAAAATATCTATATCTATAATCTATATCAGTGGTGGTGAACCTATGGCACGGGTGCCAGAGGCGGCACTCAGAGCCCTCTCTGTGGGCACATGCATGGTCGCCCCAGTCCTAGGCCTTCAGCTGGGTTTTATAAAACATTTTTGCTTTAGGCCTCCGCCGCCGTGTACAAAAAAAAAGGTTCAATCAATCAGTCAATTTCAACTTCTCGCAGGAAAAAAAAGATCTTGCAAAGTTGGAATTGATTGATTGAACTTTTTAGTCCCACCCAGTCTGCCATTACTACCACAGCCACGCCCACCCAATGGGCCACACCCACCCAGTGGGCCACACCCAGCACTCAACAATGCATAAGTGGGTTTTGGGTTGCACTTTGGACACTCAGTCTCTAAAAGGTTCGCCATCACTGATCTATATCTATGTATATCATTTTTGCATACAAGGCCATAGTTAGTCTTCAGTGGTCTCCTAAAGACCATGATCCTTCTCTCCACAGCTGGTTAAAAAACAAGGTATGAAAGGGAAATGTGGACTCTGTTTTCTATGGCACATAAAAGATCAGATACTATATAGCATATGGCTTTTTTCCTCTCTATCTCTCTTACTAAATTTTATCGGAAGCAGCTTCTGTGGACAAATAAGATATTATGTTTGGTTAATTGACAATAATTGCCATGCTAAAAGAAAAGGTTGTGGATATTATTCAGCCTCTTATGAGCATTTTACATAAAAAGAATAAAAGGAACTTGTGACTTATGGTTTTGATTAATAGACAGATTATAGAAAGAGGAATCATATGATATAACTTTAGACAGTTTGGAATATATTTGCATTATGACTGCATCACTTTGTAACTTCTGTGAAGAATATTGAAAGATACTTTTTTATACTGTACTTTCTTTTCTATTAATTTTTTTCTTTGCTTGCCCTTTTCTTTTTTCTTTAATTTCTTTCTTTTGCTTTCTTTATACTAGTTTGTATTAACTTTTATCTTGTTTAAAAAAATGTATTAAAAGTTATCTACATATAAAAATGGAAAGGTTGTCAATATTATTCTAAATCCTACATATTGTACACAAGAAAAGGCTAGAATGTGTGAGACACAATAGCTAAGAAAAAAGACAACTTATACAAGATATGATTGAAGTCTATAAATTCATGTGTGGCTTGCGGATGGTGGGCAGGAATTTGTTTTTCCATTCTGTCCAAATACCAGAGGGCATCCTATAAAAACTTAAGCAGTGCCTACTGGATGAGATGCCTGGCCCATCTAGTCCAGCAGTCTGTTCTCACAGTGACCAACCAACTGCCAAAAGAAGCCCACTACTCTCCCTGAAGGTAGCCTTCCAAGGCAGTCATGATCCCCATGACTGCCATGGATTAGTCCAACCCTTTCTATGGAGCCACCCAAGCCTTTAACCAGCACTACATCTTGTGGCAATGAAAATGACTGATGCAAAAGATTGAATTCATTGCCCAGGGAGTGGCTGTCTCAGCCATCCTATCACCCACATTGAGCCATTCAGGGTATGAGTATCATTCAAGAGAAGTATCAATTGGGAGAACAATATTTGGCTTCAGAGAAGGACTTTGATGAAACATTACACAGGAAATTTGGGAGAAGAACCTAACCCACTCATAAATAAGTCTGATTTAAATAGCCCAGCTCTCTACAGTTTTGTAACAGCAACTAAATAAGCATCCACAAATATCATCTGCTCTTATTCTGAATCTGTGATTCAATAGTACACTCAGCACACCTGACACCATTTTTAGATCTGCCTTCCCCATCACCAAGAACCAGTTTGGTGTAGTGGTTAAAGCAGGGGTGTCAAACTCTCGACGTCACATGACGTGTCTTGATGTATCATGACTTTTTTTCCATTGCTGGCAATGGGGTGGGCGCAGTTTCGGCATGATGCATCCAGACCATGGGCCGACAGTTTGACACCCCTGGGTTAAAGGCAGCAGATTAGAAACCAAGAGATTGTGAGTTGGCCAGCCATTGTCTTTCAGCCCTAGGAAGAAGAAACTGGCAAGCCATTTCTGAAAAATGCTGCCAAATAAACTATACGAGGCAGTCAACATGACTCAAAACTGACTTGAAGATGCGGTTACTTTCCTCTGTTTCTGCCATGCTACTCACCTCTAAAAAGATGATCAACATCCAATGCTGCACCTGCTTCCTTATTGTCTTCAGAAGCATTTCCCTTATTAGCTGCACCTGCACTGCCTGCCACACACCACACTCCCTGACACACCACTGCTGTGATCTATTCTGCTTCAAGTAGCTACTGTATATTTTGGGTAACAGTTTACTTTATTTCATCAATTGCACCATTCCTCCTCTACTAACATGTCATCAGACCAGACTGAAGTTTGGATATCCATAACTCAGAAGAAGCTACCCTATGTAACACAAAGAGTCCAATCTTCTCTTACCAGAATGAAATGTCATAGCACTTTCATACCTCTCTTTAAGAATTCCCTACCTGAAAAAAGAAAATTAAGTAACAAGTCCAAGAAGACTCACAGCTTTCAGTAGGCGAACCAAAGTGCTATGAAAGACAACAGCAAAATATGAATTTAGCAGAGCCTAAAGGTTAATATAGATCATCAGACTGACTACCTGCTTGAAACAAAGGGTTTATACAAGTAGAGGCATACCTGAGGCTTACTAGCAGCTTTGGGACATGCTGCAAGAGTCATGATATAAACATTGCTTTTAAATATTTCACACTGCAACAAATATATTTGGTTCCAATTCTCAGCCCTTGCTCTAATTCAGTATCTTCAGCTCTTGGACCTCTCCATTTCACAGTTTTTCAGGCCATCTGTCCTGTTTCATCTATAATTTGATAAATTGGATTGCACATCTTTCTTTCAGTGACGTAGGACTTCATATGTTTATTTCTGTATGTGTTTTATTGCTGCCTTCACTCATAGATGTGGCATGTCAAGAGTTAAATGGTTAGTATTGTTGAAGGAAAAGTCTTCATCATGGTTCAGTCCAAGCCGGGAATAAACAAAATGGCGACTGCTTTAGAAAGAAGATCGCAGTTTATTGAAGAGGAGAGCCAGACAGAAAGATGGCTCTGGAAGAAAAGAGAGCGAGCACATGTAGGGAGTGGGTTTTATACCTTCTTGAGCCTTTTGTTTGGAGTTGTTCCTGTGGTATGAACTTTGACCTGAGTCTGAGTGTTCCTTTCTGGTATTCTGATGGTGGTGGGTTAATCCTATTATGCCCGAAAGGTCAATCCTGCTTCCCTGGGGCTGGGGCTGATGACTCTTAGATTTTTGGTGTGAGGAATTGTTGATTCTAGGGATCTTTCTTCCTAATCCCAGCTTCCTGATTCCAATCTTTCTGACAAGATTATCACATCTGCATTTTTGCAGACTTGGCTTCTGTTTGGGACAGTGAGACTTGGGAGCGGGGTTGGTTTCTGCTTTTAAAATTCTTTAGGGAAATATATTCTGCCTTTTAAATATTTTCAAAAATATTTCTTTCTTGGGGGGGGGGCTGACTTCCCACAGCATCTATTGGCAAATATTATAGACATGAATATTATCATGACTTGTAGAGCTGTTCTGCATGCATATCATCACTTGCTTTATACTAGTGATGGTGAATCTTTTAGAGACCAAGTGCCCCCAAACTGGTCCTGCCCCTGCTCCACCCCTTGCCCTGCCCCGCTCTGCCCCCATCCCCTGCCCCGCCTGCCCGCAGGGCCACTCACCGCCTCCAGGACCCGCCACAGATTGCCCAGGCAGCCCAGCAGTGCTATGGCAGTCATGCCCTCTGCCCGCACCCTGCAGCATCAACTGTGCACGATGGGGTGTGAAGGCAGAGTCTTGTCTATGCTGCCTGGCTGCCATGTCCTTGGCTGCACTACTCCAGGTGGGCCACGCTCAGGGGTGACTCTCCTTCAGGGGGGCTGCTGGAGAGGAGGGTGTCACGGGGGGAGGCGAGGCTGGTGCAACAGCACGTGTGCCCACAGAGAGGACTTCGAGTGCTGCCTCTGGCACCTGTGCCATAGGTTTGCCACCACTGCTTTATACATTGTGAGCTAAGGAACCAAGAATTCTGCATGTATGAGATTGATTCAAATGTACAAAAGCATCCAAAACATTTCACAATGTTTTCTGTGAATATCCAAGTTTCTGGAAAAGCAAAAAAAATATTCTTAAACATTACTCCTAAAAGGAAGATAACAAAGTCCTCTGTTAACAATTCTTCAGCAAGGCATCTTCTCTTCAGCTGAAGTAGCTGGAAAGAGAAAAGGCCTTTCTTCTCAAGCCTCTCTCTCTACTTCACCTTCTCCATCTGCTGCTCTGGGTAGTGTATGTTGGGGAGAGGATTCAAAGCAACCTTTCTCCCTACTTCCAAAGTGTGGAGTCACAGATAAGAGGAAATGCTGAGCCATCTGGGTTCTGGAAAAAAGAGTTCTGCTTTCAAACAGCAAGCCTGCTCTTCCCCAGCAAACACTTAAAGCTGCCTGGTAAAGGAAGAGACTAGTGGGAGGGCTGAGAAATATTCTATCTCTTCCGCTTCCTCCCTAACCCACAACCTGCTGTTAATTCAGCTTCAGTTTTGACATATCTATAGAAGACTTTCCACCATCAACATTTGTTGAGCTGCTTCGTTGCTCAAGAGGCTTCCTGAACTCCACAGCACTGCTAGGCCGGAGACATGCAAGCCATCAAATGTGTGGTGGTAGGAGATGGGTATGTATCCTTCATTTGGGGAGCAAGGGAGGGTCTTTTTTTTCCTCAGCTGCCCTTCTGACAAAATGTGTGCAGTCTTCTTCTTTCTTGATCTCCATCTTTCTTTCTTTTTTTTAAAAAAAATTATTTATTCCTTTTTCACTATACAACAAAAATAAAAATAAAAATACATTTTTTTCCTTAACAGTACTGTGTTATGCATCTCATATATATTATTTACAATTAGAGGGAGAGAAAAGAGACCATAGAAAGCAGAGGAGGAATTTTGTTTTCTGGGCAATATGGATGGGAAAGTAATGCTTTTATTTTTCAGAAATATGGCATTTTTTTAAAAAAAAGATTAATTGTGGAATTGCTTATCAAATAAACCATGGCCCCTTTATTTAGGTATTTTAAGGCAGAACCTCCCCAGTCTGCTGCTCTCCAGGTGGGTAATTGGGGTCACAGCTCCCAGAATTTCCATTCATTTGGATCAGGAGCAAAACCAAAGGAAATCTGATTTAATTACAGTAGTTTCATTTTTGGAGTTAAATGTCACAAGCCTGAAATAATGTAACTATCTTTCAAACAATTTAAATTGGAGGTACAGGCCTTATATTTGTGGCTTTCTGCCTAGGTTGTTGTTTACTGTACCAGTGATCTTGGTAACTTTTCATGGCTTTTTTTTTTTTTTTTTTTGGCTTATGAAACTAGTAAAACATTTTTTCTATGCAGCCCTGTAAAACTAAGATGAAGGCAATTTGTTATGAAGCACTCATATCTATTTGGTGTGATCATCATTTCTAGATGTCATCTGTGGATTAGGGGCCAGGCTCAAAAGCAAACTAGTCTCTAAAGAATGCCACCTAATATAACTGCTATTGACTCAGAAGCAGAAAAGGGGGAACCATAAAAGATAAGACTCTTTTTTTAGGATTGCCGTGAGGTTACTTTTAGGATAGAGCTAGAGTCAGTCCCTTTGTCAGCTATAACTCTTTCTCATAGTATCTACTTGATAGAGGAGAGTGGCTATAATTAGATGGCAATGTGATAACTGCACAAGATGCAAGAAATCGGCATGAGAGAGAGAGAGATTTGTAGAGTGATATGATGTGTAATAATGTGCTGAAAGCATTTGTAGTACCAAAAAGCAGCAGTCATAAACTTCACCTTCTTGCTGGTAATATGCTCCTGATGACTCAACATTTCTTTTTCCATGATTTGGAGTCGGCTCAAAAAAAAATTTGGGGTCGCCTACATATAAAGACTGTTCCTATATCTATTAACTGAGATAATAAATTAAATTTAGTTTTGGACTTTCTATTAATTGTGCACTGAATTCCCCCCTTAAGCTTCTTGCATTTTGGAGGGTCTTAAGCACAAATCTGTGAAGAATAGCATTACATTCTGGGGGAGAAGGGCATTTGCCCTGAATGAAATTCAGCCTGTTCCCTTCATCCTTCATTACGTATTTGCCCTGGGCCAGTACAGATAAAGGGACTTTTCTAGCTTCTGCATTTCACCAGTACCTTTTCTTTTGCTGTAAACTCAATGAGGAAGTTTCCTTGAAGTGTTTAACACCTGTGGCTTTAAAAAAGAAGCATTCAGAAGTTGAGGGAGGGGTCATATTTCAATGGCTCAGGTTTGAATTTCTCCAGTTGAAAAGGCTAAGTAGTTAATGGGCTCCTGCAAATGAGAATTAGATCAGCCTTTATAAATCAGATCATCAGCAACTCTGCTCATTCAATACTGCAGGGGTGGGGAACTTTGGCCCTTTTATGACTTATGGATTTCAACTCCCAGAATTCCTGAGCTAGCCATATTTCTAGGAGTTGAAATCCACAAGTCATAAAAGAACCAAGGTTCCCCAATCCTGCTATACTGGTGGGAATATGAGGAATTATATAGCAAATTCAACTGGAAGGCTTCCAATTGGAATTGGCAATACTGGGCTTGATAGCTCAAAGGCCTGGCATGATGGCTGTATTCACAAGAAACACTAAGGCAATCATATGCCAATCTTGTGTGAGCCTATCTATTTACTTAGATAACAATTCACACAATGTGCATCCATAAAATTGGGTTAAATAAATGTACTTTGTGAACACCAAGTTCTGAATGATATTCTGATGATGAAGTCTCACTACCTGACATTGGTGTTGTCCTTTTTGACTTTACACCAACAGCTGATATACTCGGCAACTAGCTATCTTTGTCTAGGAGATGATCCTTGAGCATCACTGGTAAATTCTTGATTGGGCCAAATCTTTTTTGCCTTTTCACTCCCACCCCTCAAGCTACATCATTGTCCATGGAATTTTCCATTGGAGTAGTTTCCCTCAAGTATCAGTCATGGGTCCTATTTTGTTTACCTATTATACCCTTCTCTTGGGTTCCCCAATTCATGGTCAATATCATGCAAATATTATGCCTAACAAACTGTCTCACTAGGTTTTCATGCCTGAATATTCTCCTATTGCCTGAAACAGAGTCTATTTTGTTTTGACCTACAGTAGTTGTCTTTTCCATCCTTTACCATCTTCCTCATTTAATTCCAGAGCTTCAGATTACCTATTTTCTCCATCTGAAACTTTGGAGTCTTGCTTGATAATAATTGACCCATTTAGTAATTGTATAGCATTAACAGAATATTTTCAAACTTGGGACCTATTTCATCAATGCTTAGAGAAAAAATTTAGGGATTAGGAATTTAATTTGTATTAGGGAATAAGATACTCAGACAACACGTTTTTGTTGAATAATTATTATTGAACACTGTTAAAATAATAATAATAAAACTTTTAAAAAATATATAGCATATTTTTAGTTATTGGGCATTTTTAGGCTCTTGGTGGCTTTATTGATGCTTGCTTCAGTTGCTTCATGACTTGTGGACTTCAACTCCCAGAATTCCTCAGCCAGCATGGTTGAGGAATTCTGGAAGTTGAAGTCCACAAGTCATAAAAGGGCCAAGTTTGAAGACCCCTGGACTAATGCAATAGGCTTCCAGTAAGTGCTTCCAATGCCTCTCCCTGTCATGTGCTCTTAGTCAAAACAGTAATTTTTGGATTGCTCTGGACCTCTTATGCTTTTCTCATATTTTGCTACACTATATGGCACTTTACTTACTTCCTATTTGAACCAGACCTGAATTTTAAATACTGGTGTTTGGGTTGGGTTGTTTTTTTTTTATTATTATTATTTTGAGCTTGCTGGTCTCAAGCTCTTCAATATGTGCTCTTATCCTATAATCCCAACCATCCTTTCTGTCCCTTTGTGCAAGTCTTTCTTTCTCTTTCACACTCCAATTTGTTATCTGGCATTCTGGGATAGGCCCATCATTCTAAAATCAGTTCCTACTGTTCCTTCATACAGTATCTGTGAAAGTTTGCATGCTTTCAAAAAGGACTTAAGGACCTTTTTGATTTGTGGGTTAAAGTGGAATTTGCTTATTTGACCTTACTCTTCTGCAATTCCTAGAAATAAATTAATATTGCAGTTCTTGCTGCCTTGTTCTAGTTATTGAGAAGTCATGGATGGATGGATGGACGGATGGATGGATTGGTAATAGGATAGTGTAAATATGTCTTGTTGTACAATACCAGGTAGCTGTTTAAATTCTAAATATTTGTTCAGTTGCTCATTAGATTCTGAGCACTTTTGTATTGGATGAAATGTTTATAATTACTGGATTTCCTTGATCGTACCATGCCTTAGTACAAATGCATATGATTTATTATCATTGTTATTATTACTACCACCATTCTCATGCACCATTCTCATGTTCATGTAGGAACAAAATGAGAACATCCTTTTAAAGCTAATTCCAATTATTGGTTAGAACATTTACCAATATTTCAGCTGAATCCCAAGGAGGATTATCTAGATATAAACTCCACAAATGCCATCCTACTGTATTTTTAATTAAGAGAGCTGAGGATGAATACCTTAGAACAGCTTTTCCAATCTGGTGCCTTCCCAAGATGATGCTAAAATCACTTTTGTAATTTCTTAGCAAAGGGCAAGCTGGATGTCTTACAAGATTTTTTTTAACTAATTTTACAGACAGACAGTTCACTAGAAACACATATAGCTCTTCCTTCCAATTCCTATCTAATACCCATCACGGTACTGTCTAGACTATGGGCTGGTGGGAAATATCTTTGAAGTTACATTTTCCATTGGATCATCCTGTTTGCTCGAATCATCCAAACAGACACATTCATGTTCAATTTCACATGCCTTTTTGTGGCCTCAGGTCTGACATCACTTTTTTAACCAGATTTTTAGAAAGGCCTCTGAACATGGACAACATGTATTCATTGCACAGGATTTAACAAAAGAGTGATTCTGCATACTTGGTCTTAGCATGCCTTTCACAACTATGTAGTAATAGTAGTAAAGTTGGAAGGGACCTTGGAGGTCATCTAGTCCAACTCCCTGCTCGGGCAGGAAACCCTACACCATTTCGGACAAATGGCTGTCCAGTCTCTTCTTAAAAACTTCCAGTGTTGGAGCATTTACTGTGGAAAGTTTATATGAATTGCACAGACCAGCTTTCATCCATCTGATAGCTTCTGAGTATCTTGGACAAAGCTGTGATTATCTGAAATAAGCATGCCTGGACTTGATGTAAACTATAGAAACTACATCTCAAATATGCCAGAGAAGGCTGGCATAAGCAGTCAGGTGACATTTTTTTAAACTAAAGAATGGATGGGGAAGTGGCAACTTGCTTCCGGTTCCTTCCTGATTTTAATGAGTCTCCTTCACTAGCACCCAAGCAGACTATAAACATGCACTGGTAATCTCTCTGTCTTTGTTTCTTTTATATGTTCTTCTGAAGTTGCCTTCATCTCATTCCTACTCATACTTAAGAGAGACTAAAGTTGTCCTTACATGCTTCATGATTCTATCTCTCTTATTTGACATAAAACCTGGGGAAGTGTTTCTCAATCTTGGCAACTTAAAGATGTGTGGACTTCACAAAATTTTCCAGCTAGCATGCTAGGAGCTGAAATCCACACTTCTTAAAGCCACACAAACTGTGTAGTGCATGTTAGCCATTACTGAAAATATCTTGTTAGATCAGTTGGTCCTCTTCATTACCTATGATTTAAAATGTTCAATTTCTGGATACCATTATGATACTGCCATGGAAATCATTTGACCAGGAACTTCATTCATAAGCAAAGCATCCCTCTAAGCATGTTTTAAAAAAGAACTGAATTTATATGTCTTTTCCCCTTTTTTCCCCTCAGAGCTGTAGGTAAAACTTGTCTCCTGATCAGCTACACCACCAATGCATTTCCAGGAGAATATATTCCTACTGTGTGAGTATGGAAATTGTTTAGCTTGAGGTTGTTGGATTTGAAAGAATTAGATCTACTAATATTCCTGTTTGTCAAGGAAATGCAACTTTGCTGTGTAAATAATATCAGCAATAACATAAGATTAAGTTTCCAAGAATCAAGGGCATTCAACATTGTAATATTCCTAGATGGGAATGTTAAGAAAAATAAATGAATTTGATTAAGAAATTATTTGTACCTATTCTGTCCATTTTGGGGATAAGATGACAGATCAGTCTAAATTAACTTGGTCCTCATCAAATTTCTTAGGATCACAACTTTCAGAACAGGAGCTGTCACTGCCAATATATCTAGAAAGGGTAATAGCAAAGAGATATAGCTTCACTTGGGATTGCACCCTCAATAGTTTCTAATGTACTGCTTTAATATAGAATTTGGCTCCCTACCTTATGAAAAGGATTGGTTTAGTGCCAATTTAATTATATATTATGGGGAACTATTGCTTAAGAAGGTAAAGAATTAAAATATGGTATACAAATATTATTCATCTGATTTGAAATGAGATTGTAAGCATCAGCAGTCACAAAACATCCATTTTCCTAAAGACAGCTTAGAGATGCTAGTTCCTGTGGTTTTTCCCAGCTTTCTAGAAGGGATGGGGGGGTATAAAAAACTCAAGATGGCAACCACAAAAATACAATCTGAGCCATGCTCCTTATGTGCGATACACATAAAAAAGGAGCTCAACTTTGATTGCTAAATTGTGCCCACCATCTTGACTTCTTTTGACTTCTTCCCTGTAGACACCCTTACCTTTCAGATTGTTTACTAGGACTCCAGAATATCTTTGTGTTGCACCAAGAGTCCACACATAAAGAAATTACTGAGATCTAACCATCCTCTATTTTCATAGAATGCCTTTGGGGCCTCATGCTACTCCAGAAAATGCCAGTGGGATTTACAGAATCAAAACTTCCCATTTAATGTTTACAAAATAAGGTCAAGTGACTCAAAGAGTCTGATGGTGCCAAGAGAAATATCTGTTAGCACCCTGGAGAGAACCGTGCTTTTTCTCCTGAATCAGGATTTCAGTCTAGGAAAGAATAAAATCCCTCTCCCTCTAATGTCACTATAAATCTTGATATCTGTTACAGCTTTGATAACTATTCTGCCAATGTGATGGTTGATAGCAAACCTGTAAACCTGGGATTATGGGATACAGCTGGCCAGGAAGATTATGACCGCTTGAGGCCTCTCTCCTATCCACAGACTGTGAGTCATGTATTTTCTCTGAAGCATTGTCTAATTGTTTAGGGCTATCAGATATGGACCACAAAAATCCAAAAGTTGAGGCCACCAGTAGAAGCTGCAAAGAGCCATAGTTCTCCTTATTTAGTGGACACTCATATTTATTTGTTTGATAGCCTTACTTATCTCTGAAAAGCTTTGTTCGATATTCCTTGTTAGCATACACATGGCAGCTTCTACCTAACCTTAGTTGATTACCCAAAATCAGCTATCCAGGATTCGACCTAGTTAGCATTTTGATGAGATACCATCAAAAAATCATTAGACTGTAGACTACAGTGAGGATTTTTAAAAAGGCATTCTGAAAGAAATCAATGACAATGAGATAGATCCACATCATCACCAGGAGTCAATATTACATTAATGATGTATTATCATATCTGGGCCACCAAAATCCTAATTACATTGGATGGTGGTAGTACAAAATAGTAATGTGATATAATAGTCATCACAGCCCAAAAAAACCCCATCCCAGAATGTTTAATAGTTTGACCTATCTGATCCAGGACTTTAGAGAGCCTTTCCTCTCACTTTTTAAAGAGAGAAATAAGATTCTTTAAGATTCCTGGATAAAATCCTCAAGCTTTTCTAGCTGATAGTAAGTACTGTACAATATAATATGACATATAACTCTCAGATGGGGAAGGTGATGATGACATGAAGAAAGCATCAAATCAAGATTATTCTGAGTTAATCTTGATTAGATAAACTAGCTAGTATTTTTCAGCCTGTAGGCATAGCTTTGAACTTGTTAGGGGTTAGGCTTGCCTCATCAAAAGATGGCTAAGATAATATGTTACTCTGTGTTTTTTTAATATTGCAAATATTGAGTTATTCGTGGAAAAAGTAATTCTGTCATGTCTATATAATAGATCTAGATTTTGTGTACTGCTCACACTGTCTCTTTGTTTCAAAAGTCCTTTGGTTTCAGTAAAGTATTTCCACAAGATTCAAAATTCCTTAGATGCATCTTTCAAACCAACCAAAATAACTGGGCTTTAGAAATATCCATTAACAATAACAATGGAGCCTACACAGTTGTTGTGAGAGTTGCAGAGATGTTCAGTAAAATGCTTTAAGCACCTGAGCAACAATGTATATCAATATTTGGTACATTCTGTTTCATAATGATGACATTTTTTTCCTGGCTGCACCAAACACTCACATGATTTTTTTCTCCATGTCTTTGAATTTTCTGCCTACAGGATGTGTTTCTCATCTGCTTCTCTCTGGTCAGCCCTGCATCTTATGAAAACGTTCGTGCTAAGGTGAGATTGTCCGGGCTACTGTGTGCAGAGCAAGTGACACTAGGGAAGACTCAATCTTGATATTGCAGCAGCATGAAAAATGTACAGGATAGTGACAGTAAAATATTTGGATCCTTATGTAATGTATAAATTGGATTTATGTCAAAGACTTCATTGAAAGTTTTGAATGAAGACACCTAACTTTTCCCATGATTATGTTAGATATTGTCTGGGAATTCTGATGGTTGAAGTGCAATAAATTTGAAGGATGAAGGCTGTTTTACATCAATGTAACTCTTCAGATCCATTAGAAGTTGCATCCTACTCTACAAATAGGATTCAGCAACACTAGAACATAAGGCTAGGTAGAGCTGCCCAAAGTTCCAGTTTGTCTGGATCCTCCTTGAAAGTATTTAGGGATTAGATGAGCTCTTCATTGTGAATTTATCTTTTTTATGATCAGAGCTGGGTTTGTTTTCTAATGCTATTACTTTTTCATTAAAAAAAATGTCTGGCTTTTTTAACCCCAGCTTTGTCTCCCAGAACTGCAATTATGAGATGGGCAGCTATATAAATAGACCAAAAATACTTCAGTGGATGTAACCCCAAGTTACATTTGCTAAATGTTTTATAACATTTATACTCCACCACAATCAGAATCAACTCTCTATGGTTCAGCAGCCTCATATTCATCTTGAGATCAACTGCTATTCCAAGATCTATTTCCTGGGTTTATTAAAAACATTTATGTCCCACCCAATACCTAGAGGTTTGATTTATAGTCCTTATCTAAGAAGGTTTCATTGATGCAAATGATCTGCCTGGTATTTCATTTACCAATCTCTTGTCCTGCATCACTATTTTTTTTTGTTACTTCAGTAAAATCTTGAACTTTCTTTTAGTGGTTCCCTGAAGTACGACATCACTGCCCTAGCACTCCAATGATCCTGGTGGGCACAAAGTTGGATCTCCGGGATGACAAAGATACTATTGAGAAGCTGAAGGAAAAGAAGCTGGCCCCTATTACATACCCACAAGGTCTTGCCCTAGCCAAAGAGATTGGTAAGTGTTGCTATGGGGAGGGAAAAGTTTGCTAGTTTCACTTATGCCAATTCAGTTGTGGCTACCTATTTCTCTTGAACCAATCAAATGCAGGCAGACATCCCTATCCATTCTTTAGACGAGATTGGCACTTATCTTCTAGCTCAGTGTTCTCAACCTGTGGGTCGGGACCCCATTTGGGGTCAAACGACCATTTCACGGGGGTCGCCAAACAACGCAGTCCGCCATTTTTTTCCCTTTTCCTTAGCTGTGCTACTCCCTTTTATTCTATTGGCTTTTGAAAGCCAATAGAATAGACTCTCTTGAATAGAGTCTAATTCTATTGGCTTTCAAAAGCCAATAGGAATTATCCAGGCTGTCTCTGCCCTGCTGAGCCCGCCAAAAGTCCCATTCTGCAAACAGTGCTGCAAGTTGTCTGCAGCGAAGGCGAGCTGTCTGGAAGCTTCCATCCCTCCCTGCTGAGCAACTACTAAAAATGTAAGTAAAAGAGGGCCAGAAGTGGGAGGTGGGAGGCCAACGGGCACAGGGAGGGTTGCTGGTGCATGTGGGGCCCGGCGGGTGCCTTACCTCCCTTGGGCTGGGCCAGCTGGTGGCCCAGCCAGTGGTCGGCCTGCTCCGTCTCTGCCACTTGCCAGCTACGCCTCGGCCGGTGCAGGGGGCGGCACCACGCATGCGCAGCACTCCCGGGCAGGGAAAGTCCTCGACTTATGACCGTTTGGGTAGTCCTCAACTTATAACCGGTTAGGTAGTCCTCGACTTACGACAGGTTGGGGGTCACGGCATTAAAAAGGTTGAGAACCACTGTTCTAGCTGTTCTTCTTTCCTTTGGCTTGTTTATTTTGTACTTTCTGCACTTTAGCCTTTAGTGACACTATAGAAAGTAACTCTGGTGCAATGTGAGGAAACCTGTGGAAATATAAGAGTTAGAAAGCAGCTGAGAAATTAAGAAAGGCAAATGCATGTAAATACTGAGCTCACAAACCCTTTTTTTCTTTTCTTTTGATATAACAGTGCACTTTCCCACTATTAACTTGAAGTCCTGTTCATCTCTCCTTGACTTGATAGAAAATATACAGCTGTTAAAAATTAGCATTGCCATTCCAATCTCTATCCTGCCTTTATTTCTTCTGTTCCCATCTTTTATTTGTTTATTAGATCCTGAAGGTGACCTTTGATGGTACTTATACAATGGTGTCTGTTTCTATGAAAGAGGGTTTGTCTTCTCTTCCTTAAAGGAGGCTATGATGAACCCTCTTAAGAATCCCAGCAGCATGGGATCATTTTCATCTAGCATTGAAGTAAAGATTACAATTTATTAAATCAACAGGATGATTTAAATAAGGAGAGCAATAATATTTGCTGCATGTTGGGCTAAAATAGCCACAATGTATGGTAGATAAGGAAAGAAAGTCCTTCCAAGATAACTCTTACATTAGTTGCTCCAAAGCTCCAAATAAATGTTAAGTTGAATATTTTGGTCTCCAAGAGAGGGATGCTCAAGTATTTTTTTTTTTTGTTCACATTTTAATGAGCCAACCAGTTCTGAACTGTTATGCAAATCAGAAAGCAGTTATCTCTGAAATTTCACACTTTTCCTAGTGCCGTTTCAGAAAATGCATGCATGAATGTGTATTTTGAGAATTTAGAAAGGTAAAAAAATGTGGACAAAAGTCCACTAGGAAATGTGTATCAAAACCACATTTTTCTACATTTAAAAATACAATGTATGTGGCCATGTGTTTGAAAAACCATGGGCATAAAAAAAACCCATTTGTTTATTTCTATGAATACACTAGAAAACCTATATTCATGCCTATCAAACCTTGGCAATAGAACTATGCTGGTTTGTGAACACAGGCACCAATTATCTATGTATAAGGGTTAAGGTGGCATCAGGTTTCTTGCAGAGTTAAGATTAAAATTAGGGCTTTAACTCAAAATATCAGAATGGTGATATTTTCCCCCTCCTCTTTTCAACTTTCTATATCCGGAACTTGCCTTCTGTCGCTTGAAATAGTGTTGAACCACAACTTCCTTTTCCTGTCCTGTATTCTGGGACACACCAGCAAAAGCTGAAAGTCTGCTCTCTTTCTGAAGGATCTTTACCAGGGCATATAGTCATGTTTTCTGGAAAAATAATCTATCTTTCCCTTTTTATTATCTCCCAAGGCCTAAGTAAAAGGTGAGACATAGGCAGAGTGAGAAAAGGGAAGGATACAGTATCTTAGATGGTATTTCTGGGGGGGGGGGAATCTGTTCTTTAGGGCAGCAGTTCTCTCTTGCTCTCTTGGGTAACAGATGTCCTGCTGGGTGGATTTAAGATTGGTACTCTTCAACAAACTAAAAAATTTGGCTTTTCCTATGATCTGCCCGATAATTTAGAATCCGCGTATGCAGTATCAAAAATAAAGTTTTTATTAATTGATGCTGCACAGCCATTACAGTTTTATTTTCTTGCTTATTACATCAAAGACATCTAGCTTTATCACATCAAAATGCAAGCTGTAGAGGAACAGCAAGCAAAATTTTTGTGCTCTTGTATTCCTTATGGATGCCTGTAGCCATCTGATTGGCTAAGAGATAAAGCATCTGCTTAACATGCAGAATGTCCTTGTTTAGTGTTTGGTCTCACAATTAGTGATGATCAATATTTCAGCTTGAAACCCTGGGCAACCAATTATTGTCAGTGCAAACAATATTGAGGTAGTTTCTTGAATGGTTAGACCAGTGATGGTGAACCTTTTAGAGACCGAGTGCCCCAAAACTGCTCTGCCGCCTACCACCTCCATGACCCATCACAGCAGTTCACCCAGGTGGCCCTGCAGCATCATGGCAGCTACACCCTCCACAGCATCATCTGTGCATGATGTCCCTGCTGCCTGGCTGCCATGTCCTTGGCTGTGCTGCTCTGCGCACACCTGGGGGCAATTCTCCGGGGGAGCTCCTGGTGAGGAGGGGGTATGCGTACCCACAGAGAGGTCTCTGGGTGCCACCTCTGGCACGCATGCCATAGGTTTGCCACCACTGGGTTAGACTCTACATAAGGCATCTTCCTGTGGCAAGGTTTTGGTATGATTATGTTAGTCTTTTCTTATATTCTTACATTCCTAAGTAGTTCTGCTATCCATAGAGATGCCGAACTTGATATTGGGACAAGTGAGGGAATTTTTTTTCATTTCTTCCTCAGACATTTTTTCTCTTTGCAGATGCAGTAAAGTACCTTGAATGTTCAGCACTCACCCAGCGTGGCCTGAAAACAGTGTTTGATGAGGCCATTCGAGCAGTTCTCTGTCCACAACCTACAAAGACAAAGAAAAGGAGGTGCAATATCCTTTAGGGGTAAATATCAAAAACCTGCCTACCATGGGACTTTAAAATATTAGAAAGTTTATCATGTGCTACTGTTGTGATTTTAACAGGAAATATATATTTAAAAAATCAGAATACTCATTGCACACATAATCCACACATCAGCTTTGCCACATGGAACTCTGCAGATGAGTTGCATTACAATTCATTGTGCTATTCTTACCATCTTTGATCAAGGATTGTCAGTGAAGCAGTGGATGGTAGTTGACAAACAAAGATGTATCACTGGGTACACACACCTTTTCAAAATTCTCTGTTTGATTTATTCACAGTAAAGTTGATTCAGAAGATTTTTCCAAACCTCTCCAGGGGAGAGGAAACAACTCTGTAAACATCCTCTTAGTAATCACAGTCACGCTGCAATTGCAAAAGTCCCAGTGAAGAAATTGTCTTGTGATAAATTTCCCCAGGATTTAAATGAAACATGGAATATCAGAGAAGCTGCAACCCATTGGAAAGATGTTTGTATAATAAACAACAAGATATTTATATATGGGCATGCATCCACACTGTCTACCCTTTCATTATATAAATGTAAAAATATTGTGGGAGATTATAGGTATATTTTATGTATAGTGGTTGGTCTAAGCTTTAATGAAACTTACGTTATATTGTGGCCACAAAAGTGTCTCTAAATCTTCTTCTTTGTTCAAAGTTTCCAAAGTCAGTACTTTTTTTATTAAATCAAATGGAACCAATTGGAGAAAAAGTGCAGGAACATTTCTCTGGTTAGCAGTATGAAAGTGTGTAGAACAAAATGTTTTTGGCAAGAGCAGAATGTATATTTGTGCTTAAGAACAAGAATAGCAGAGAGTGTGATATATGTAGGTAGTCTGGAGCACAACCCAACACACTGGCATTGGGGGATGGGATAGATTGGAGCCTTTTCTCTTAGTTCATCCCTCTCATTGATCTATTTGATAGAAATATGAAGAAATTCTACAGCACACTAAAATTTTTCCCATGCTTACTTTTCATAATTATTTTACCAAATGCCAATGCATCGGTAAAGGTCATGACCACCAGCTCTATACAAGAAAAATGTTTTCATGTCAAATGTTTTCATGCATATGGCACTGGGTTTGGGATCCAGCTGTTCCAACTTTTCCATGGGTTTTCCCACTGACTCTCCCACCCTCAAATCCCACTCACCTACTTCCCCTTGGCTAGTATTTTAAGGTGTTTTTTTTTTTTTTTTTAGTATACTGCTACCTTATTGTATTGTTCTGGACTTTTTATATTAGCTATATCAAACCCTTAAAACTATTTTTGTACTTCTGCAAACCCTGAGATTTTTCCAAGCCTGATGACAACACTTGTCCTCTTCAGGCAAGTCTTTAGTGAACAGCAGGATATTCACTTTCCTATTCACCCTCAACAACTAATGAAGTCACCCAAGTGGTTTTATGGGGCTCAAACTATAGAGGGTAAGGTTTCTCAGCAACAATACCACAACTTTGTGATTCAGTTGTATAAAAAGCCAGTCCTTGCTGGATTTCTGGGCTGGTATTTGTAGTAGCACAGTAAATTTTTGCCAAAGGAAGAGGGTTCATCTTTGCACTTTGTCTTTTTCAAAACAACAGACTAGTTCTATGATCCAACTGGGCTGTGGAAGTGAGCCTAAGTCTGCCAGTTTCTCTCCTGCCCTAAAGGAAATTTGGATTTTAATGGCTGCCTGCAACTATCTACTGCTTCATAAAGGGTGGAGAATGCAATTCTTTACATCAGTTTTCCCCAAATTGTTTAATCCACCCCCAATGCCCTATCCATCATAACCTTAGCTAAGAACTCTAGGTGTTGAAGTCCACATATGTGAAGGAGCCCTGGGGTGCAGAAGATTGTTATGTAGCTAACAGACTAGAGTAACACAATTTCTCTCCCTCCCTCTCTCTTTCTGTCTCTCTGATATAGAATCTGGATTCTGGCCCTTCAGCCCACAGACCTTTGAAGAGGGGAATGAAGAAAGAGAATTTTAGAGGCTGCTGGATTTTTAATCTTGTTTCACTATGAATAGCCCACAACTAGCTATTTGTTAAAAAAAATCTGAATGTATGCATTACTTTATTCTTAATAAGATGCATTACAGTATAAATTCCTTTCTCTCTCTCTCTTTCTCTAGACCTAATTTGTGGCTACTGCTTAAAAAAATAAAATGCAGTCATGGCAATATATTCATTAGTAACGGGGAACATACTATGAAAACTTTTCAAAAGGGCTTTGTTTTGCGCATACATTCTTTGCAGGTTCAAACAGTTAATGTCTCCAGTTGATCTGGGCTAGTGGTTTTTTAATCAATAATTTTCATTTTCCTCCTGAATAGATTTCCTAAATTTCCCCAGCGCTAGTACGAGTGTGTGTATGGGGAGTACATATTAACTATTGATTTTCTCCTCATTTTTTTCTTTTTTTCTTATTTCTTTTTGACTGGTAAACTAGTGCTATAAATGAACTCTTCCCATATTATACAAAGCAAAGAAATATGTATAATGTCAGGAATTGTTTTAGTTCCCAATGAGAAATCAAAATGGCAGTAAGGTAATTGAAGGCTTATACTCAGTATTATCCCCATGCTTTATTAACATGTATACGCCACAAAAGACATTGCTTTTGAATAAGTACTTTGGAATATTGGAAAAGACTTTGCTAAGTAAGGTGCCAGGTAATACAGTAATGTATAATGTGCTGTATGATCCTTCATGTTTTTAAAAATATTCTTGTACTGAAAAAAATGATGCTTCCTCGATACTAAAGAGCTTTAGCATGGGAGCACCCTTATTTAAGTTATTCTCCTACATTACCTGCCTGCTCCTATTACTGATCACTGCATTCTAAATGAGATGCAATTAAAATATAATCATAAACCATCTATTCCTATTACCCATAACTTGTATGGGTGCTAATACAGATATACATTTTCAGAGGTAGGTTGCTGAGATGCTAGCTGTTCTGCTACTTATTGACCAATCGATCTCATTTGGCAATATTATGAGCACACAACTGATGACGTTTATTCCTCATAAATACTAAATGAGAATTTAGACTGGATGTCATTACTGAGAAATAATGTGCCCTTGGTAGATATTACGTTGATTAGACGGCATGATCCCAATTTTTAGTGCATAAGACTTCATAGTCACAGGTCCATAATTTCATTATGGGGTTTCCCATTCTGTATTGTTCCTGTAGCCCTTTTGAGAGGTAACCTGGACATTTAATTGTTTTGGTGCTACATTTTGTTTTACCAGTAGGTCTTCTGGTAGGGCTGGTTGTTTGCCTTTTACTTACTTGCCCAGTGTCTGTTACCCTCAACCCAAACACTCCAAATTGCTTCACTCTCTTCTGTCTTACAGGAAGCTTTTTAATGAGGCTCTGAGCTAAGCCAGGGTGCCTACATGCTGGTAGTGTTACATCAATTCTAATTTAGAATTGCAAATATTTGTTCATGGCAGACGTTGCGTGGCAAAAACAATGTGACTCTTGACAATATATAATTACATGGCAACCTACTAGATGCGCAAGAACCACATGAACATGCCAAAATGAGTGATGTGATTAAGCCTACATTGGATATACCTTTGTGGATTAACAAATGGATACAGCTCCATACTGTGAAGGTATAGGTTGGCTGGGTTTTCATCTATGCCAAAGATCTTGCCATTTTTTCACAGTTGCCTTTTAAGGAAGAGTCCAGTTCATTAAAAACATTTATTAAAGATACGAAATATCTCTCTTCTAATTCTAGACCATCACGCTGGTCAAATCTGATTGGGATGACTTTGGATCAACAGGGACTGCATCGCTTTTTTTCTAAAATCTCAAAATCGTCCAACTGGAACCAGCTATGAAAGATGATGCATTAGAGCCTGCTGGCTGGGGAATTCTGGGGAATTGAGATCCACTCATTTTAAGTTGCCATGGTTGCAAAATGCTGGCTTAGAGGACAGACAATTACCTACTATAAGCTATGAGCTATACAATTGTATTATTGGCATATTCAAGCACAAATCAACAATTGTCTAATTACAGTCTGAACGAGGAGGTGGAAGAAAATTGCTGCTATTGTTAAATGATTCTTAAACAATTAGGAATTTCAAGCCATCCAATGAGCTACTAGCAAATCCTAATTTAACTTTACTTTACCCCTGATACTAAGAAATGCATTTCAGCCATTCTAAATAGTATTTAAGAACTATAAATCTGTCTTTCTGACATAAAACATATCAGGAACAAAATTAGGCTCACTGAGAAGCCTGTGGTCTCAACTTCCTTATTCACAGTAAGAATTCCTGACCTGCTTACGCTGTGTGTGACAAATAAATGGCATGTATGTGTGAGTGGGATGGTTGGTAAGAATCATTTCTGCAGGAAGGCAACATTATTCTTTGTTTCTTATATGCCAGGCTGTTTTGTATCAGTGTACCCGCAGCTTTTTGCTATCCACAGAATGGTGCCAATGAGCATAAATGACTATATGTTATACAAGCCAGTGGTTTTCACAATCAGAAAGTCTGCATTATTAGGGACTTTCTTAATTTAGAGTGAGGCCCATGCCTTTGTGGCACTTTCCTCCTGCTGGAGTGCTTCTGGCCACCTACAAAGAATGGCACAGATCTCTGCTTCTATTCCAATCTCTCTGCTTGCACTAATCTGCAGGCAAGCAGCAGAGACAGAAAATGAATGCTGGAAGGAGCAAGGAGGCAATAGAATGAGTCACCGATGAAGACTAATAGCCTACGGGTTGCTAAAATAAAACTGATGACAGCTATCCTTATGGTGCAGTAGAATTGGCAGCTGTGGGAACCTGTATTACTGGATGATGCTAAGGATCAGGAAAGGGGCATGGCTTTAAATGATGATCAGTAAGATATATTCTTGAACAACTTCCCAAAGGTGCCATTTTCTCATAGTTTTGTTGCTACACATTTTATTAGCTGAAACAAAGTTCAGAGCAACAGATACAATCAAGAAGACCCTCACCCAGATAAACGAACACAGAGGAATGGAAGAATCCCCTTCTTACTCACAAAAACATAGCAGAAAATTATACCTATAAGGCATTTTATAGATTAATTGCTGCAATTCACTTAATGTCAATTCTTCTTCAGTACCAGTTGGATGTGATACCTAGTCTACTGTGCCAAATAAAATGTTTGATATGGCTATGTTCTTTTTTCATGTGAATTAGATGAGACATTTACTGTAATTCAGTGGTCAATTACAGGTTTGCATGCAAAAAAATCACTTGTGTTCACTTATCAAATTACATGTTTTGCATGCAAAAAAATCACCCCAGGATCTCCAGCAAAAGACGGGAATGCCCCCTGCCTGAAAATTTGGAGACTGCTGCTCAGATGGGACCCATACTGTATCCTCTTCTTGAAAAGCTGGATATAAACCAAATATTCACAAAACGTAATAATGTTGGATTCAGACATCATGTCAGCTATGCATTACGTAAGTACAATTTTATAAAGAAGCCACAATTAGTTTATGCTCCAAGGAGCATTCTCATCCTGTACCATTGTTAAAGAGTTTATCCTTGAGAGAACTTGGTGAAGAAAAGGAAAAGAGAAGACATTAGGTACGCAGCCCTTTCTCTCCAAGACCTCCTGCCAGATTGGGGCGAAGACTCCCACCTGTGTTTGATGGGGAGTTATGAGTTGTTCTATTCCCTTTCCTTTACTCACAACTGGGATCTGGGTTATAAAGATGATGAAATGCTTTTATGTGGATTCAAACAAAGATGACTAAAAGACCCTATGGATCTCTCTCATCTCAGTAAATGGGACTCAAGAATGCTGGAGAGACAACTGGACAAAATCACTGTATGCTTTGGAATTTCCAAGGTCTTTTCCTGTGGTAAAACAGTTAAAAAGAAAAAATATATTATTAAGGCATACAATTTTAGATGGTTTGGGGGAATAGACTCTGGTTGTAGAGATTCCAATATGCTTCTCTCAAGATTTATAGAAGGAAATGACCACATAATTGTTTTCCCCAGCATACACCATTTTGGGATATGTATTTAAAATTATTTGCATTCTTTTTTAAATATCTATCTGTCCGTCTGTCTGTCTATCTAGCTATCTAGCTATCATCTATCTATATCTAGCTATCTATCTCTATCTCTATCTATCTATCTTCTATATCTGTTGCTACATGAAAAGTACAATACGTTCAGAAGAAAATGAAAAGACAGCTCTAACAGTTTCCTTTTTCTTCATATTCTATCTTTAAATGGAGCAGAAAACAACATAATCTCAAATTTATTAAAATAGGAGAAAGAGTAGTGGCAAGGTATAGCTATCAAACATTAATGCTATCTTAATGGACACCAGAAACAATACAAAGTTAAGTTCTATTCCACATTCATGTGGAATAGTTTCTACAGTTGGTCCTCTGAACCTTGTGGCTTAGTCAGGAACACAGACTACAGTATAATCACAGAAAACAAACTCCCTTGAGTAAAGCAGAAAAAGGTGGGCTGTAAGCAGGAGATGAAGGACAAATCCAGGAGCTGGAAAGAAACAAAGACAGATAGGCAGAAGCAAAAAAAGGTGGGTGTTGTTGATCTCTAGATAAATGCCAAGGCAGATTCTCTGAAAACACACATTCACACTCACACACAAATCATGTAGAGACAGAAGAAAATAGCTGACATGTTCTGTTCTTTTTTAATGGCACACTTTGGTTGCTCTGATTTTATAGGAAATCCTTCACTTAAATAATAATATATTTAATAATGTATTTACTTATTTCAAAGGTGGAACAGAGAATAAATATTCTATGCACCCCTTCACATTCTCCCCTTCTGTGCTTTACAAATATCATCTCCTTGATATTTTGGGGCAAGGGGAATCATATTAAGTTTCTTGGTAAAGATGATTCTTTAAAAAAGTGAACATGCCTAGAATTTCATATTTAAGGATTATATCATTATCATAACAACAGTCTATCGAAAATCTCCCTTCTACATATTCATGAGGATTAAATCCTACAGTAAAGTGGATTGGGAGTAGAGGAGCATTATCTATTATCAAATGATTAGGATAGGGCTATATTTTAGTTTTCTAAAAATAAGTTGCAATTCTTCCACATCTTTGTCTCCCCTGCCTCTGAAATTAGAAGTAATCAGGACAAAACTGCATACCTAGGGACTCTTATACTGTTATAAAGACAATGTCTCCAAATCAAGCTAAACTTCATGCTGTTTTCTGGTCAGAGAAAAGAAGTAATTTAAGTTGCCATTGGCATCTTTCCAACCTAGCCTATGGCTCCATATTCTCTAGTAATCTCCCAACCAAGTGCTAATGAGGTCTGACACATTTTCTGTACCAAAGGCCACCAGATGTTGCTACCTAATGAAACAGTAGTTAAGGTCCTCATAATTAAGGTATATTTAATTTGTGATAAGCAATCAGGAATTATGAAAAAAGATGAACACACGGTCCATTTAATTTCATATTATTTTTAAAAATTCTAGCCATCAGCAACTAATCCATCTAAGCTTGGTAAGGGTCCACCTGTGAACTATGGTGCCCTCATCCAAAATTGCCAGTAACGATAAAACAGAAGACAAACAAGTCCTAGATATCTAGATACCAGTATATCATCAAATTAATTATAGTAGTAAAGTTGGAAGGGACCTTGGAGGTCATCTAGTCCAACCCCCTGCTCAGGCAGGAAACCCTACACCATTTCAGACAAATGGCTGTCCAGTCTCTTCTTAAAAACTTCCAGTGTTGGAGCATTTACTGCTTCTGGAGGCAGGCTGTTCCACTGATTAATTGTTCTCACTGTCAGGAAGTTTCTCCTTAGTTCTAGGTTGCTTCTCTCCTTGATTAGTTTCCACCCGTTGCTTCTTGTCCTGCCTTCAGGTGCTTTGGAAAATAGCTTAATTCCCTCTTCTTTATGGCAGCCCCTGAGATATTGGAATACTGCTATCATGTCCCCCCTTGTCCTTCTCTTCGTTAAACTAGACATACCCAATTCTAGCAACCGTTCCTTATATGTTTTAGCCTCCAGTCCCCTAATCATCTTTGTTGCTCTTCTCTGTACTCTTTCTAGAGTCTCAACATCTTTTTTACATCGTGGTGACCAAAACTGGATGCAGTATTCCAAGTGTGGCCTTACCAAGGCATTGAAGAGTGGTATTAATACTTCACGTGATCTTGATTCTATCCCTCTGTTAATGCAGCCTAGCACTGTGTTGGCCTTTTTGGCAGCTGCAGCACACTGCTGGCTCATATTTAGGTGATTGTCTACTAGGACTCCGAGGTCCCTCTCACAGTTACTACTATTGAGCATGGTGCCACCTATGCTGTACTTGTCCAGTCCTCTGGTAGTTCCCCTGTGTTCCAGAATCTTTGAAAAATATAGTTCAGTGGCTCCAATATCACATCTGCCAGTTCCTTGAGAACTCTGGGGTGTAATCCATCTGGTCCTGGCGATTTGAACTCATCTAGGCTGGACAGGTGCCCACTAACCATTTTCTTGCCTATCTTAACTTGTGTTTCTATTTTGTTTTTTATGGCACTATTTTTGATAGGTTGGTCTGTTTTTTCCCTTTGGTTAAAGACAGATGCAAAAAATGAGTTAAACAATTCTGCTTTCTCCCTGTTATTGGTCACCTTCTTGCCACTTCCACCCACTAATGGACTAATCATTTCCTTCACTTTTTTCCTGTTTTTTACATGTTGAAAGAAGCTTTTTTTGTTATTTTTGACTTTGGTCGCAAGCCTTAGTTCATTTTGAGCCTTGGCTTTCTTCACTTCATCTTTGTAGGCTCGGGCTATTTGCTGATATTCTGACTTAGTTATGTTCCCCTCTTTCCACTTTCTACACTTGTCCTTTTTATCTTTCAATTTGTCAGAGAGTTCTTTATGCAGCCATGCTGGTTTCTTTTGAGAGCTGTTGTTTTTCCTCTTTGTTGATATTGTGCTAGATTGTGCTTTTATTATCTCATTTTTCAAAATTTCCCAAGCTTCTTGATTTGTTTTCCCCTTGAGGATTCTCATCCATGGAATCCTTCCCAAGCCCTCTCTAAGTTTATTGAAATTAGCTCTCTTGAAGTCCAAGACTCTAGTTTGACTGTGTTCTATTGCTTGTGCTTCTATAATGTTGAATTCTAATATTGCATGATCACTTCCTCCCAGGGTTCCTATGGCTTCAACACCATAGGTATTAATCCACTGAGCAGAAAGCGGGGAGAGGCAAAGTATTGTGCTGATGCTGAGACAATGTTGGCTTTTCACCTGTTATATATGCTTTATATAAAAAAGGAAGATGTCTGCATTGTTTGTTTCATCTTGACAAATTATCTGATCCTACAGATACATTTGAATATAATTATAATTCACCTATCCTAAATTTAAACACCTTGGGCTAGGCATATTTTTGATATCATATGTTATCTTGGAAGCTGTAGAATTATGAATGTGGTGAAATAAATTCAGATTCCAGCTTTGAAAATAGAGCTATTTGTCATCAATAGACATTGGGGCAATGTAATAATATTTTCTTGATAATAACTCTGGATGGAACTGTTGTATACTTTGTTTGCATGCGAATGATGAAGACACATGGCGATGCTGAACAAACACTTTATTCTCCTTCTACAACAACCAAGCAAAAGCAAAAGGCACACAGACCTTTTTATATAGCCAGAAGCCCGGAAAGTGTCAACCAATAGGAACAGAGTGTTTTCGCGTCTTGCGCATGCACACAAGGCTGGCGCCGCTCTGTCTGGTCTCGGGCAGCTTTTGGAATGCCCGGGACCAATGCAATGTCCCAAGCCTGCTTTTGCAGGCTCAGGACACAACACTCCTCCCCCCTAGATGGAACATACTTTGCGTACACACATGTATGTTATGCATTGGGAAGAGTTGCATTATTCAAATGCAAAGAGTGTGGAATCTCGAGTCTGCCCTCAGGCAAACCCCCTTCAGTATTTATTAATACAAATAAATGTATCCAAAATCAAAAATAATATAAAATAATCTACCCACGAGTTACTCTTCTTATTCAGGGGCCTCATGAGCAGGTCCCTCATGATTTGACAGCAACCTCACAAAGTCTCTCAGATGTTTGGGTGGGCACTTGGCCCGCTGCAACCTTCTAAGGCCCGGAGAGATTGCCTGGCCCACCTGCTCGCCTACCAGGTTAGGCAGGCCAAGACGTTGCTGCCCTAAATCCCCAGGTGACCCCGGTGAGGGTGCCGGTTGACCTGTCCAGCTGCTGGCTGGCTGGACCCTCTAAGTCCAAGCCAGAATACCTTGGAGGGGTGGAAGTCCCCAAGTCCACAATGGACCCCTCTTGGGAACACTGTCCCTTGAGCCCAAGGCCAGCAGATGGAGAGGGCTGAGTAGCGGAAGTGCACCAGTACTCTGTGGCCCCCAAGCACGTGCCCGAGGTGCCAGAGTCAGGAGTCACCTCCATGGCAACCCCCTTTGCTGGTGACTTCCTTTTGGGAGCAATTGTGGAATTAGGCAAGCGCCCCTGATGGAATTCCTTTTCTCTTGCTGCTTGTGATTTGTGTGGATACCACCCGTCACTCTTCCTGTCTGAAGCACTACCTGACATATGTGAATACTGTGGATACCCCCAGTGTGACTCCCTGTCTGGAGTAATTATCCCTATCCAGTAAATTCCTGTTTGGAGCACTTGCGGAACCTTGGAATGAATCCCAAACAGCCTCAGTAGCAGCTAATGAGGGCCTGTTAGGCCTGGGAAACTGTGACCCAGAGCCAGGATCAGAAGGGTGGGAGTCCAGTCTCCAACGCAGTTGGTCTATGTGTCTGCGAAGAACGCAGCCCCAAGGCAACTTTGTATGACAACAGCCCAGAGACCTTGCAGATCACAGCTGTGACCCAGAGATGTGCAGGCTCATAGTTTCTTGCCCAAACCGGATCGCCCACCTGGAGTCTCCTAAGTGCTCGCGGTTGTGACACCTGTGAAGCCACCCGGTCAGGGTGCAGCCTGTCCAGTTTAGTGATGAGGCGGCGACCCCAGCAGAGTTCAGCAGGGCTCTTCCCTGTGGCTGTGCATGATGTGGTGCTGTGTGCAAGAAGGAAATCTGCTAACCTGTGATGCCAGTTACCGTAAATCAGTTTCTTGAGGGCACCTTTGGTGGTGCGCACCATTCTCTCTGCCAGTCCATTGAAGGATGGATGGAAGGGAGCCGATGTTGCATGCCGGATCAGGTTGGCCTGAAGAAAAGCCTGGAACTCAGAAGAGGTAAATTGAGGGCCATTATCTGAAACCAGAACATCTGGAAGACTGTGTGATGCAAAAATTCCTCTCAACACCTGGAAGGTCCTGGCAGTAGTAGTGGAGGAAACAGGAACAACCTCTAGCCACTTGGAATGGCTATCAACAACAACCAGGAAGAATTGCTCCTGAAAGGGCCCAGCATAATCTATATGCACCCTAGACCATGGGGTTTGAGTTTCCTCCCACCTATGTACTGGGGTTTGAGGCATTTCAGGCCGAGACTGTTGGCACACTTGGCACCCGTGCACCTGGTGCTCGATGGCTTTATCGAGCCCAGGCCACCAAAGATGGCTGCACGCAAGCACTTTCATCCTGACTATACCAGGATGTCCCTCATGCAGAGAGGTCAATATTCTAGACCTCAATGAGGCTGGGATCACTACCCTGTTACCCCATAACAGGCAACCCTTGAAAGTGGAAAACTCATGCTTCTTGTGCCAGAAGCTTTGGAACTCAGTATCTGGGCACTTGTCAGGCCATCCTGACAACACCCATGTCAACACGGGTGTAAGCGTGTGATCAGTGGCAGTTTCTGCAGCCATGTCCCTAGCATTGAGGGGAGACTCAGGCAACTCCTGAATGGAAAGAATATTAATGGCTGGAGCAGGATCTGGCTCTAATTGGTTCAGGGGTAATCTGCTCAGGCCATCTGCATGACCCATTTCTTTTCCTGGTTTGTGAACTAATGTGTAGTCATATGCTGACAGGAAAATGGACCATTTCAGCATACGAGGAGAAATGATATGTGGGGTCTGCTTGTTAGTGGTAAACAAACCCAGCAGACGCTTATGATCAGTATAGACCGTGAAATGGCGGCCATATAAGAAATCATGAAATTTCTTAATGCCAGCCACTATGGCCAAGACTTCTCTATCAATTTGAGCGTAATTCCGCTCTGCAGAAGACAGAGTCCTTAAGTAATAGGCCACAGGGACCTGTGTCCCATCAGCCTTCAGATAGCTAAGTACAGCTCCCACCCCATAAGGAGATGCATCGCATGCGATGCAAACAGGCAGTTGCTCATTGAAATGCACTAAAACAGCATTAGAAGTGAGCAACCTCATTGAAGCTCTTGTCATGGACTTTAGTCCACTGCCAAGGAGCCTGCTTGTCTAAGAGCCTGTGTAATGGCTCTGCCACTGCAGCTTTATGTGGGATAAATGCATGGTAAAAATTTAATAGCCCCAAGAAGGCTTGCAGCTCACTCTTAGACTTAGGGCTGGATAGCTTGCAATTTAGTTTCAGTAGGGTGAATGCCTTGAGCCTCAATCCTGAATCCTAAGAAGTCAGTAGAAGTGACTCCTATCTTACATTTATCCTTCTTTAGTTTAAGGCCTGCTTTTTGAAAATGAAGCAAGACAGCCCTTAATCTTTCTGCTAAATTTTGAGATGACTCCCCAGCAATGTCATCGAAGTAGGGACAGACCCCAGGAATACCTCGAAGTGTGCTCTCCATGACACATTGGAATATGCCAGGGGCTACATTTACCCCAAATTGCAGTCTCTTGATCTTGAAGGCCACCCTGTGAGTTACAATAGTCTGGGCCTCTGCAGCTGTCTCATCAACAGCTAGCTGTTGATGGGCCTGTGCCAAGTCAAGCTTCGTAAAAATGCACCCCCCCCTTGAGGGAGGCCAGAATGTGACTTATCACAGGCACTGGATAAGCGTGCTGTTGCAGCGCTTTATTCAGTGTGCACTTATAGTCTGCACATATACATATGTCCCCATTAGCCTTTAGAGGCGTAACTATGGGGGTTTTCCATGGACTAGAATCCACAGGTTCTAGAATGCCCTGCTGGAGCAATTTGTCCAGCTCAGCATCAATCTTACCTTTGAGGGTAAAAGGTACCCTCCTAGGCTTAACCCTGATGGGCGTGATGGTTGGGTCTAACCATAGTGAAATGGGAGGCCCCTTGTAGGATCCTAGCTCTGAACTAAACACATCTGCAAACTCCTTGCAAACCTCTGCAAGGCCCAGCGTTTGCAAGCTGTGCAGCCCAGTTACCTGGATTCCCAGAGCCTCAAACCAATTGAGTCCAATAAGACTCGTACTTTCACCCCCAATAACCACCACATCTAGGGAACCTTCAAAATCCTTATACTGTACCCTAAGGGTGGCCTCCCCCTTAACACACACCATAGAATTTTGAGAATCAGTGAGTATTAGATTCGGTGGCCTGAGTTTAATTCGAAGGCCACTACTGGTGCAAATCCTTTTAAAGGTATTAATTGAAATAATGGAAAGAATGGACCCTGTGTCCAACTCCATCAGTAAGGGAACCCCTTGCAACCTTACGTTAATGGAAAGTTTCTTCTTAAGGGGCTTGTGTGTCCCTGTTCTTAGAATGCTCCTGCGCGATGTGCCGAAACCCACCCTGTTTTGGCTGGGGACCCTAGTACCTTTCTGAAGCAATTCTTCCTGAGGTTGAACCTTCTGGTGAGCCAAACAGATGGATGCAATGTGGCTCTGCCTGCCACACGCCCTGCAAATGGTGGAGCGAAACCTGCAGTCAGCTCGCTTGTGGCATCCTCCGCACTCAAAGCATTGAAGAGATGCTGGGGCCTTGACCAGACATCCCTTCTGCCTCCTCTCAGCTGGCTGGTGAAGTCTGTCGACCTCCTTTTCAGGATCCACTTCTGATCCTTCCCAAGCGTCCTCTTGATGGATGGTAGCTGTGTCTGGAGGATTCCTGGCGAGGCACAAGGCCTTCACAGCCCCGCCTGCTGCTTCTTCAGCTGCCACCTCTCACAATGCATCTTGGAAGGAGACATCTTCTTTTGCAAAAATCTTTTGTTGTAAGTTTCTGCTCCTTAAGCCACAGACAAAATGATCTCGCAGTCTCTTTTCCAGATCCTTGAACTCACAAGGTCTGGCTGCTTGCCTTAAGGCCACAATAAAGTCTGCAGCAGATTCACCCAGCCTCTGGTCTCTCTGCTCGAATGCATGCCTCCAAACAATGATGGATACCTTTGGCTGGAAATGTTCCTTCAACATTTTCTTCAAGTCAGCCTATGTTACTGACTCCAGAGGTGCAGGGGCCACCAGATTTTCTGCAATGTCAAAAGCTTCTTGTCCACAGGCACACAAAAGAGTTGCTGCCTTCAGGCTGTCTTCTCTAATCTGATTTACTCTGAAGTAGTTCTCCACCTGTGCTACGTAGGAATTCCATCTCTCTGGGTGGGAGCCATCGAAATCAGTCAAGCGGCCAATCTTCGACATCGTAAACTTTACAACCTTCACCACTCGCTGCCTCTGCAAGCTGTTGTTTGGGGAAAGGGTCCTTTAGCCGAGCTCACCCTCCAGTGATGCTGTACTGGCAGGCTGGGATGCTGTTTCAGACACCGTCTTCCCCTCTTCAGGACTTCCTGGGTAAGTCCTTAAATCTTTTGTTTCAGCTTGCAAAGGATCCCACCTTCGTCGCCAGTGTTGTATACTTCGTTCGTGTGCGAATGATGAAGACACATGGCGATGCTGAACAAACACTTTATTCTCCTTCTACAACAACCAAGCAAAAGCAAAAGGCACGCAGGCCTTTTTATATGGCCAGAAGCCCAGACAGTGTCAACCAATAGGAACAGAGCATTTTCACACCTTCCACATGCGCACAAGGCTGGTGCCGCTCTGTCTAGTCCCGGGCAGCTTTTGGAATGCCCGGGACCAATGCAATGTCCCGGGCATTCCTCCCAGGCTCAGGACACAACAGAAACTATGTTCCCTCCTGAAGGAGTTGATAAGATTTTTCCTGAAAGTTCTGTTCAGAAGCAGGTCTGAAAGTTCCTGCTTAAACAGCAGATGGAAATCAGGATTGGCTATCTGAACCAATATCCGCTGCAATAGTAATATGTACCTGGACCACAATTCAGCTGGAGTATTGCAATGTACTTGCAAGGAGTAACCTTTGGAGACAATTAGAAGCTACAGCTGGTACAAAATACAGTGCCCAGATTCCTGGCAAGACACTACATCAAATTAAAATAATAATGATCCTAAAATTTCTACATTGAATCAAAGTGTTTTTATCATCTCCTTAATGAAAAGGGGTAATTGCCATGATTGTGTCATCAGGATTATCATTCTGGAGCAATCAGATATGATATACCTATCTATAATCTTAAAGGTTCTCCCTACAACCAAATACCACTAAACTCACCACATGCAAAAACTAGTATATGGAGGAAACCAGCTAGGAAAATAAAAAGAAGTCCCATCAGTCTTAGCAATTTTGTCTTGGAAAGTGAAGACTGAGACAAAATGTATAAACTCGCAGATGATAATGCCAGATAGATGTTCATCTGGATCTTTTCCTCTCCTCCCTTCCTTGGGAACCTGGAAATCTCCAATTTGCCACGGTTACTTTTTTAGTCCAAATTAGGGATCTCCGATTGTCAGCTTTAGAACAATTCTGAATCTTAAATCCATTGTATAATATGGTTTTTCAAGACAAAACCTGTTCCAAAGCTGGTAAGCATAATTTCTTTTCAGATGTAATGCAAAATTATGATAAAATTAAGGAGGACAGAAGAGACTGTACATGTCTCAGTTTATAAATCCATAGTGTGGTTAGACAAATATGTCTGCTAAGTGCAAAATGCTGTCCAATTTTTAATAGTTCATTCATGAAAGCATACTCTGTACATGAGGGAAAAGCCTTTGAACATTTTAATTTATAATCCTAAAAACAAGCAGCCAAAATATTCAACATTTATTCACATATGATTTTGCCCTGAAAATGTGAAGCAATCACACAACTGTTTTTTTTTTTTTTATGTAGCATGTCAGCTAGAAGGGGAAAGAGAGCAATCATAGCACTTCTGCATGTTAAAATATTGACAACTGTCAACTTAAATATTATGGAATGTCTAATGAACCATTAATGACATGTTTTCTTCATTTGCATCTTAAGAATAATCCTTAGTCTTGAACGAATCTCCTCTGGATATTGTTGCTGCAAAGAGAATGCAGAATAACATTGGTTAGATTAACCAAAGCAATCAATTTATAGCTTATTAAATATAAGAGGACATTGAGAAAAAAACAAATTAAAATACCGGATTTACTTTTTGAACCAATTATGACTTTTATTACTGCAGCTAGAGAGATTAGAAATACAAAGCGCTTGCATTAAAGATCACTTGCAAAAGTGCTATCCATCCCCCCAGGCTCAGAAGGCACATATAAACAAGTTGCATAACATCAAATTAAGAAAGGCCAGTGCATATTTATGAATTAACAAGTAGGATGGTGGAGGTATAAATGGCATCACTGACAGGCAGGCATTACAGCAAGGAATTCTGAATGTATAAGTTCGTAAAACTTCACAGAAATCTTGGATGAAAAAAAGCACAAATAGTAATCAATAGGCACCAGGCAAGAAATCCAGCTTAGCTCTAGCCCAGCGACCTTTCTTCTCAGCAACACTCCAGGAGCATCACTGAGCTTCTTTCCATATTTTCCCTTTTCCCTTCCCCCTCCACTTACCTCTCTCCTCTCTTTCCTGCTCTGTCACCATCTGTTATAACTGCACTATTGCACACCTCCTCCTGCTTCCTTTTTTCTCCTTACACCCCCTCACTTCCCCTCTTCCTCCTCCCATCCATGCTCTTTCCTTCTATCATAATCCCTCTGTCATTCTGCCAATCTCTCTCTCTCTCTTTCTCCCTCCCTCCCTCCCTCCCTCCCTCCCTCTCTCCCTCTCTCTCTCTCTCTCTCTCTCTCTCTCTCTCTCTCTCTCTCTCTCTCTCTCTCTCTCTCTCTCTCTCTCTCTCTCTCTCTCTCTCTCTCCTTTTCCTCCCCCTTGCTGCCTCTAAATCGATGCCAATTGGCTAGTGGCACCATTCCCAGGCGCAACTGACATACATCTTGATCTGCCTAACCCTGTGAGACAAGCAGCTCCCCCCTCCCCCCACCCTCTCCCTTCATTCAGCAGAAGGAGAGCTGGGCTGGGCTCCACTCTACTTAGATGCTAGAAGAGAGCTTTCTTACCTGCAGTGACTAGAGAAGACCAAGTGGGAGAGTATTAAAGGCAGGCAGCAAGCAAGCAGGTCGATGTGGGAGCAAAGGGACCAGGAGACGGTATGTCAGTCCAGGAGGAGCAGCCAAAGGAAAAAAAGATAAGCAGGTGCCTGAAAGGAGAAGGAAAGTTGAAGAGATAAAAAGGCTTCTCAGTCTGATGTAAAAGACGGTGGATTCAGGCATTCCTTTCCTTTTTTTCTTATATGAAAGAAGACAGAAGAAGATGAAATATCATCCTGGCAAGTGAAGGCAGATACCCCTTTGTTGAATCTGTGAGTATCCAGCACAGCCTCCTGTCCTTGGCTTTTCCTTCACATTCAATTGCGTGCAAAACTTTACTTTGGCACCAGGGCAATTGATACTCTCTGCTCTGTGCCTCTCCCTCTTCCACCTTCTTCAGATAAGTAGGATTTTTACTTGGAGGGGGGAGGTTCCTAATATTCATTAGTTTTGAGCCACGGAGGAAAGGGGGCAAGGTGGATGAGTGCTGCAATGTGCTGCCTTATCAAATTCAGTTTTGTCATTAGTTTATGTTTTCCCAGCTCGATCTGCTACAGCTACCTGTTGCAATTCATTTAATTCTGTCATGCAACTGGCAGCTATATACTTCAGAAAAGTTCCTTGTCTTTTTAAAGGATTTTTCTCTGAATAACTGGTAAGTAGAATATTGTAATCTTGGGATTGAAAAACCTTTAGGACAGAAGCTTCATTTGTAGAGTAGCCTGGCCCTGGGGGTGGGAGTGTAGGAAGGATTTGGTTTAGGGGGAATGCAACAATTCTATTTATCTATTTATTATCTAGCTTGATATTCCATCTATTTCTTCAGACTCAAGACAGTTTAAAAATTGGTAGCCCTGATATAAATTAGGGGCAGTATGGAGAAAATCATGATGACATTCTAATTTCAGAAATAGATTTCATATCTTTTTAGGAAAGATTCTGCTGAGAGCATAACATGAGAGCCAATCTGGTATGTTGCTTAAAGGTACCAGACTAGAAACCAAGAGACTTGTGAGTTCTAGTCCTGCCTTAAGCATGAAGCCAGATGAGTGATCTTGGGTCAGTCACTTTCTCTCAGCCCTACGAAGAATCTCTTGGTAAGTCATTTTTGAAATTGATGCCAGGCAACTGGGGTCTATTCAGGCAGTCACTGGGAGTCAAGATTGATTCAGGCACACAAAAAAGGAAGGTAATAAGTAACCATTGCCATATCAAACACACTTACGCACATATGCATCTACTGGAAATTTTCAAAATTGTTGACTTTGCTCAAAGACTGATATGGATGGAAATCCTTAAGTTTTTTTTTCAGATATAGTTCTAAGTAATTTGATATTTCTCTTTATAAATCAGTGGCAGTGTTTTCTCTGATGGGAAGACTAATATTCTCACATGTAGAAGTATAGCCTTTTGCTCTTCTTTATTTTTCTATGCAGTAAAATATGGCAAAAGTATGTTGAGGTTACAAAAGAGTGCCTGATTTATTTTTAAAAAAGAAACTGTTAGACAAAATGGAGCCCAATAATTGTACATATAAACATTTGCAAAGAATGTGGACACCTGAAGGATCTGTAGAAAGTAGTCAGAGTGGCGTTGCAATTAATACACTCATAATCTATTCTCTCCAAAAGCATATTTATGTAATCACTAAGAGTAAAAAAAATGACTTGCTGATACATAATTAAATAATCAATCAAAAGCTTATAGGTCTGCCTGCACAAATATCTTATCACAGGTTTGTTCTGTTTGAAGAACTCTATAAATATATCTGATTTTCAGCATTTTGGAATCTTTCATATTGATTTGTGGGAGATGGCAAGATAAAGGTCTGGTTATTACTAATTTGTACCCTGGGATCCAAATGTTTTTCTTTAAGACCATGCTTTATTTCTGAAACATTACATTTTCCTAGTAGTTAATCAGTCACTACAGGATAAAAAGTATTTTTTCCCTACTTTCCGTATAGCTTAAGGCAGTTAGAAATGCTCCCTAAGATATAGCTGATGGTCCAAATCTGATGGGGAGGGTTACTAACAAACAATACTGTACTGTATTGGTAAAAAAAAACCACATTCTCTTTGTTCTCTTTTTAAGCATTGTAAATTGGATCATGATTGGGATTTTTAAAACAATGTTCTTGATGTTTCTCTAATGAGCAACCACATTGTTGATTTTTCAGGGCTCACTTTAAAAACCCCACTGTTTTTTCTCCTCAGCCTATACTAGTTTAGACTATGCTTTCCCCCATGATGTTCCCACTTCCAACCTAGGTTTCCATCACTCAAACACCATACCCATGTTTTGAACTGCTGTCACTATTTACAAGTTTTTATTCCTAATGTTTTCCTATAAATACTTCCAATTAAAACCAACAGATTCAGCAGCTAAAATGTAATTAAAATTGATAGCAATTCAGAATGTCAAATGCTTTCTTCAGTAAGCATGACAACAAGCCATCTTGTATTACTGAGTAACCACATTAAAGCTACATAGTCGGAGTCCTAGGAGTCCATGCAGTTATTTAAAGTTTGTGAATAGGCAGCTCCCAGATGATTTTTAAAAGTTATCTCAAACTGTAATTTTTATTTGATCAGAAAAAGATACACTAAGAAAACCAATTTAATAATATTAGCCTTACTTAATTTACCATAAAGGTTAATTTTCAATTACATTTTAGTTTAATTTAGTTTAGGCTTTATCCTGGCTTTGAACACTGTGCATACCATCTGAAGACCCTTTTTGCTTCAAAAAGTTTGCACAGCGCAGCTCTTCACTATTAAATAGGAATTTCAGTCTGTTTGCAGACTAACATAGAGACATTGGTACTGATCTGGCATCTTCTGTATGCATGATAATGCTGTCATTGTGTCATTGGCCTTTCCCTCAAGATAAGCTCATGAGAAAACCCCTATAATTTACACTTGTTAATGCTTTGATTTAAAACCATGTATCTACCAAATCTTCAGTTACATTCACTCACCTTTCTATAAGTTCCATAATGAGAAATAACAACAGAAACTGCTACAACCACTGTCTGAATACATGAGTTTTAAGTTATAGATAAGTGGCTAGAGAGAAAGTCCTATAGGCTAACTATATAGTTAGGGATAATCGTAACTATACTTCATTCTATAGCTCTAGAGTTAGCTGCATTGCCCTAGAATAATTTATCTTTGCAAGTACCAGATTTTTTAAAATGAAGACTGTAATAGAAGACAAATTAACTCAGTATAAGTCCAATATTTAAGTCAACCCAATTCAATGAATGGTGATCATTTTTTAAAAAAAAGAAAGACAATTGTGTTTCTGCATTTTGTTTTAATTACTATTAAGAGAGTCAAATTACTGAATTTAGCTGGATATTAGGGATTTCACAATATGTTACAATCATTTCTACAAATGAACTGAGAAATGCAATCAGATATGGGAAGGGGTGGGAGAATAACCTATTATTTTAAAGACAGAATGATACTGAGAAAGGTCATGCTGCAAATTGAATATTAACATTTGAATAATGGAGGGTGTTTTGCATTAAGAAAAAAATGCATAAACAGCTTAATTTGTGGCATTTCCACCCCAGTGATTAATGATATACCTTTTATGAAAGAAGTTGGTGAATTGAAGTGTGAAGACCAAAACACCAGTAGGGATGTGATATCACAATGTTCAAAAATATGCACCAGTATTTTCATTATCATATATATATGTGTATATATGTGTGTATGTATGTATGTATGTATGTATGTATGTATATATATATATATATATATATATATATATATATATATATATGTATGTATCTCTGTGTGTGTGTGTGTGTGTTTGTAGATTTTCATGGGTATAGGTATGTAGGTCTTGTGCTCATGCAAGCGGGTCTTCAATCTTTTCGATGTTTCCCCCACGTAATTGCTGTGGCAGTCTATGCAATCAATTTTATACACCACCGCTGATCTTTCTGCGGTGGGGAGGGGGTCTTTGGGGCACATGATCTTTGATCGCAGAGTCTGGTCAGGTTTATGTGCCACTCTTATGTTGTGGGGGGCCAACAGTCTGGCTGTGGCCTCGGACACATTGTTAATATATGGTAGGGAAATGCGTATTACTTGTCTTTGGGGTGGTTCTTCCTGCAAGCAAACCACCAATGGAACGAACAGCTGTGTGATGACAATTGAGCCAGGTTATGAAAGAGAGAACAGCTCCATGCTGACTGATCCAATAAGGGAACAGAGAATCAGAACAGAGCATACCCGGCGACATGACAGAGAGACCTCCCAGTGAAAGATGAGGACGGAAGACCTAGATGCATCAAACAGAAGACCGACCAATCACGAACTGAACAACGATGAACCGTCACATGTGCATCCCAAAGCGGTTGCTCCCAGGAACGCAGAGGGGGAGAATGGCGATGGACCCAATGAAGTACAAATTGAGACAATACCCATAGAAAGGGACGGGAGGGAGAACAGCATAAAATGGGATGGAACATGTGGACTACGATCACAGAAGACGGGGGGATCGGACCGTAACTGTAAATCAGAGGAACTAGGGGGAAACAGGAGATAACATACATACCCCCTAGCAAACAGAACCATGGACAAGAGGCTGGTGGGAGGGAAATAACCACCACCCATAATGGAAGTGAAAGTACTCCAGCCAACCCTAAGATTAGCGAAGGAGATATGCACGATGGAGCACAGAGAAGGAGTGAGAAAGAACTATACCCTGATGCAAGACATGCACTCAGATTACAGCGCGCTCAGCTGGGACCCATGACACGGTCCATGAGCCAAGTGCAAATGATTAGCGGTTGCATATAAGCTTTCCCAATGACTACCGTTTACACCCTGATGATGTCAAGAGCTCTTGACGAAAGCTAGGTTCAGTAAATAATTTTTTTATATTTTTATATTTTTTATTCTCTTGGTGATCGACTATTTATTGATTTTAACACACACACACACACACACATATATAGTCAATCTATGGAGCATGTGGGTTCTTTATTTCTGGAGGCTTTTAAGATGACTCTCTCATGGATGGTTAATTGGTTTTCTGGATATTGCAGTGGGTTAGACTAGTTGTACTTTGCAATCCTCTTCCAGAACTTTCTGGTTCAGTACTACACCCATAGCTAATTACAAAGGTGCAACTGAAAGATTGTGATTGTACATCCAACTGCAAGTAGACACAATACCTGTTGTAAGAAAGGGCTCTTTACATATATTATCACTATAGATTGACCATATGATGAAAATTTTCTTTAGACTTTTCATAGGCAGATAATGCTTTATATAATAGCACATGTTCATGGAAGAAAAATATCCTTCACTGAAGTGATTTACAATCAAGATAAGCTTTCATCACCTCCAGCTATGTGTTTATAGGGTTTATGGGGACATCACTTTCAATCAGCAGGTTCTAATTATTTTGAAGATTGTGGCTGTGTATGTATGGACTCTGTGTGTGTATGTGTATGCGTGTGTGTTTAAAAATGGAAATTTCATCTTTTGATGGTTTAATAATTGTCATTCTAATGGTAGATCTATAAGCTTTACATCCAAATGCTTTTTGATACTGGGTAAAAAAATAATGTCAATTTTGCATTATTAAGTCCTGCTTTTCCCACACAGCACTGGGAAAGGATCATTCTCTGTAATCATGGGAAATTGTTTCGCGTCTATTCCAGCCTTCCCAATGTGATGCTTTCCATATAGCTTAGACAACACAGTCAGAGCTGTATATCCTGGTCTTGAGGCTGCCTGGGTAGGACTTTGAAATCCCAGGCTTCCAAACACAAGAAAATTGCTTAGTAAAAATTTGAAGTAAAGGAAATAAAGAACTTATTTGTAATGTGTGAAAAGTAATAGTCCATTATCCTTTCACCTGATGGATAATGGGTTTACTTTCATTTCAAAAGACAAAAATGTTGAGTGGGTAGTGGTGTTCCTACACTTGCCTTATTACACTTACATGTCCTGCCTTTGCAGTTCCCTTTGCTTCCTATACTTCCACTGCACAGTCCTCTCTCTCCAGCAGCTTCCCACACTTCAATTGTCTCCCAAGGAAAGAAAAGCATCATGACTGCACTTCTCCCACTGAGGTAGGAAGTCACCTCAGGAATTCTCCAAGCTAAGATGTAATTCTTCAGCCTTAATCTTTCTATTAGACTAGAAATAGGATCTTCTGTATATAAGTCCTAATCTAATCACCGAATATCATATTTTTAGTCTTAAGTATATTCCATTCTGTTTCCATCAGTTTCTGATTTAACATTTGCCATGAATAGATGTTTGTGCATTGATATTCACTGATTTTCTGGATAAATATTTAAACTGAACAATGGGGACAGTAAGTTAATTGATACAGAACATTCCTGTCCCTGGTAATCTAAACATTATAGGGTTATCAGTACTTGTAACATAGAGGTGTGTGTGGACAAGAATATAAACCTAGCTTTCAAGCAAAATCAAGCTTTTAATAGTGAATGCCACACCAAGTGCACTAATCAAACAGGTGGTAAGAAAGTAGGGGAACTCAGGCACCGCACAGATTATGTAGAAAGTAAACAAAGGGTCAATCATAAAGGGCTCAAATGTCTATATACCAATGCATAGAGTATGAGCAATAAACAGGGTGAACTAGAAATTCAGGTAAATGAGGGCAGATATGATATTGTTGCCATTACGGAAACTTGGTGGGATAAAACTCACAAATGGAACACACAGCTAAAGGGATTTAAATTATTTAAAAGAAACAGACCAAATAAAAGAGGAGTGGAGTTGCTCTTTATATAAGAAATAACTACATCTCACAGAAATAGAGCACAACAATATGAAAACTGTCTCAAATGCATTTGGGTCAATATAAAAGAGTTAAAAACTACATTGCCATAGATGTTATACTGGGGAACTACCAGAGGACTGGAAAATAGCTGATGTAGTTCCCATCTTCGAAAAAGGAAAAAAAATGGATCCAGGAAACTACAGAACTGTCAGCCTGACCTCAATACCTGGGAAGATTCTGGAAAAGATAATCAAGCAACAAATCAGCAAACACCTAGAGGCAAACAAAGTCATTACCAAAAGCCAACATGGGTTTGTCAAAAACAGATCGTGCCAGACAAATCTTATTGCATTCTTTGACCAAGTGACAAAATTAGTGGACCAAAGGAATGCTGTGGATATAATTTACTTGGACTTCAGTGAGGCATTTCATAAAACACCACAACCTACTACTTGATCAAATAGAAAAATGTCAGTTAGACAGCATCACCATCAGATGAATTTGTAGCTGGCTGACCAACCTTACTCAGTGTGTGGTCCTCAATGGAATTGCATCTACATGGAGGGAAGTGTGTAGTGGGGTGCCCCAGGGCTCTGTTCTGAGCCCAGTGCTCTTCAACATCTACATCAACGATTTGGATGAGGGGATAGATGGGGAACTCATTAAATTTGCAGACAACACTAAGCTGGCAGGAATAGCTAACACTCCAGAAGATAGGCTTAAGATACAGAAGGATCTTGACAGACTTTGGGCGCTATCTAACAAAATGAAATTCAATGGTGAAAAAAGTAAGGTTCTATATTTAGGCAAGAAAAACTAAATGCACAGGTATAGTATAGGTGATACCTTGCTCAATAGTAGTAACTGTGAGAGGGCTCTTGAAATCTTAGTGGACAATTACTTAAATATGAGCCAGCAGTGTGCTGCAGCTACCAAAAAAGCCAATACAATGCTAGGCTGCATTAACAGAGGGATAGAATCAAGATCACGTGAAGTGTTACTATCACTTTACAATGCCTTGGTAAGGCCACACTTGGAATAATGCATCCAATTTTGGTCACCACAATGTAAAAAAGATGTTGAGATTCTAGAAAGAGTACAGAGAAGAGCAACAAAGATGATTAGGGGACTGGTGGCTAAAACATATAAGGAGCAGTTACTGGAATTGGGTATGTCTAGTTCAATGAAGAGAAGGATGAGGGGTGATATGATAGCAATGTTCCAATATCTCAGGGGTTGCACAAAGACAAGAGAGTCAAGCTATTCTCCAAAGCACCTGAAGGCAAGACAAGAAGCAACGGATGGAAACTAACCAAAAAAAGAAGCAACCTAGAACTAAGGAGAAACTTCCTGACAGAACAATTAATCAGTGGAATAACCTGCCTCCAGAAGCTATGAATTCTCTGACACTGGAAGTCTTTAAGAAGAGATTGGACAGCCATTTGTCTGAAATGGTATAGGGTTTCCTGCCTGAGCAGGGGGTTGGACTAGATGACCTCCAAGGCCTCTTCCAACTTATTATTACTATTATTATTATTATTATCATCATCATCATCATCATCATCTAATATATAATATTTATGTTCAGTTTTGCTTCAAATGTTTTGTTGTAAAAAGTCCCCTAATATAAGGAATTTCTGGATGTTATTTTTAATATAAATGCATCTCAAGTGCCTTTTCTTTTGTCTCCTTTATAATATATGTGTTTTAGTGTCTTTTTTGTTGGAAAGTGGTTCACAAAGTTTGAAGTACTGCACATACAGTAGATTAGACATACCTAGCCTCATGTTGAGTTTTGGGAGTTAACTGGGATTAGGTTGCCTACCTCTGTTTTATTCAGTCATAAAATCCTGTTTTCATTCTTTCCATGCCCTATAATCTCCTCCAGTCATTATTCTTTTTTTTTTTTAAGTAGGCTAAGATAAGACTGATATATAAGTGGAGAGCCAGTATTGCATGCAGCCATAAAAAAAAAAACCTTGGGATATTGTTACAAGACTTCCTTTAAAAGTTCTCACTGACAATGGAATAGTAACAAGACTTTCTTAAATACATGAGAAATAATCAGTTAAAGAATGCAATTTAAATGCCTGTCTGAAAATATTCTGTTTTTGTTCTGATCCATCCAAATTTAGTTTTTGCCCTGATTATCTACTTCTTCATCATTATCTTACTGACATTTTGGAATTTGTCTTTTGGTAGATTACTAAAGGTCAGCTCTGGTCCTCAAGCTGAAAAAAGTTGTGTTTGGAAGTGGTTTGCCATTATCTTCTTAGAGCTGAGAGAGATTGACTAGCTCAGAATCACCTAACGGTTTTATATCTAAGACAGGACTAGAATTCACAGTCTCCCGATTTGCAACCAGAACCTTTAACATCAAACTGACTCTCTATAGCAGGGAGTCAAACTGCCACCCCGCAGGCCAGACATGTCATCCGGAAGCCGTGCTCGCCCATTGCCGGCAATGGCAAAACCGTCCCGATACGTTGCATGATGTCACGTGATGTCGCAAGTTTGACATGTCTGCTCTATAGCTATATTGTCATCAATTAAATATTTAGCTGACAGGACTTGCTTTTCTTAGAAACACCATCTTGAGCATGTGTTATGAATGAACTCCTGGATCTAATTTGCCTTTAGAGCAAATAATTTTGCCAATGCAGGATGATTGAGTTGGTTGAAAAATATGCCTTGATGTACATTAGAGTTCTATCTGTTATGGCTCTTGAGCCTCATTTTTATTAGGTATGGAACCTAAGTTTGGTCCTTATTCTGGCCACCTGATAGGATGTTATGTTGTTCTCATGATCTGTTTGATGCCCAACCTCATTATACATAACAATCTGCTCTCTTGTGATATTCTGAAGATAAAGATTGCCCTATTTTCCAAGAATTTTTTTTGAACACGGCAAGTTTCTTTTTTCCCTTTATTCTACCAATTTTCTCTGAAAATTTATCATTGATTCCAGTTCTTAGTTGTGCCTTAACTCAGGAATAAGTGTTGCTGAAAGCTAAATATCCACTATAGCCAACATTACGGTAGAAGCAATAGAGATATATAGACAATTCTAGCCTGTAGTCATGAGATTCACTGGCCATCATTTGCTATTCCATATCTTAAGTTCTCTGCAGAGTTACATATTGACTATCTAAAATGCTTGTGGATTATAAGGTGAATGATAAATTATCTATTTCTGTTCTTGTCAAATACAGAGTCTCCAAAGGGATCCTGTGGATAATTCTGTCCTGCCGCTCCTTTTTCTGCCATGGACAGTTTCAACTTCTCAACCACAGTGGCTGTTTGGGAAGAGAATTCAACAACTTCTGGTACAGCCTTTCTTTCTGGAAATTTATCTCTAGCTTCTAGTCTGGGCCTAGATATTAGTGGTGTCCTTATTCCCCTGGTATATCTCATTGTCTGTGTTGTAGGACTAGCTGGAAATTCTCTAGTCATTTATGTGGTTTTGTGCCATTCAGTTAGTGAATCAGTGACTAACATCTATATCTTCAACTTGGCACTGGCAGATGAACTCTTTATGCTTGGCCTACCCTTCTTGGCAGCACAAAATGCTTTATCATATTGGCCTTTTGGCTCATTTATGTGCCGTCTAGTAATGGCTGTGGATGCCATAAATCAATTTACTAGTATTTTCTGCCTCACCGTAATGAGCATTGACCGCTATCTAGCTGTGGTGCACCCTGTGAAATCCTCAAAATGGCGGACAATCCGAGTCGCTAAGACTGTCAGTGCCACTGTGTGGGTAATCTCATCTGTGGTGGTGCTTCCTGTGGTGGTGTTTTCAGAAGTGCCTCATGGTATGAGTACATGCCACATTAAATGGCCTGAGCCTGCTTCAGTATGGAAAGCTGGTTTCATCATCTACACAGCTACACTCGGCTTCTTTGGGCCACTGCTGGTTATCTGCTTGTGTTACCTGCTTATTGTTGTCAAAGTTCGTTCATCAGGCAGAAAGGTGCAAGCACTGACAGCTAAACGCAAACGCTCTGAACGGAGGATCACACGCATGGTAGTAATTGTGGTGGCAGTCTTTGTACTCTGTTGGCTACCTTTCTATATGCTCAATATCATCAACGTCATCTGGACTTTGCCTGAGGAACCATCACTCTTTGGAATTTACTTTCTGGTTGTTGTCCTGCCCTATGCCAACAGTTGCACCAATCCTATCATCTATGGCTTCCTCTCCTACCGATTCAAACAGGGTTTTCGCAAAGCCATCTTGAGACCCTCACGCCGAGTGCAGAACCAAGAAGTAGCCATGGCAACCACTGCAGATAACATGGAAGAAGAGGAAGAGGGGGAGGAGGAGGAGGAAGAAGAGGAAATGTTAGCTAAAGTAAAGGAGATCAGCAAGATTACCCAAAATGGTAATGGAGGACAGCAAGAGCGTGAATCTACCAGTGAGCCAGGAAGAGGCAGTGAACACAAGCCAAATTCTGAAGAGCCCATAAGTTGTGAGAAGCCCAACATAGTTAACATCAGCTGCTTATAGTGATAGGGAACTGGATCTCTCTCTCTCTTTCTCCTGAAATTGCCTGGCAGAGACTCATGTAATATTTTTTTTTTAAAAAGAATAATTCATAAATTAAGGATTTTTATAGCATTAACCAGTCCTGTGATGTCTTTTTGAAGCAAGGTACTCTACTAACATGACCATAACTATTCCCATAAATCAGAATAACTGAACAGAAACTGAAAACAGGCTTGACCCATCATTAAGGTTAGAAGTAGGGATAAGATTGTCTTTGTTCTTTGCAAATGCTCAGAGATTGATAATTGGAATCAACTGCTCAGCAAAATTTCAGCTAAATTTGCCAGGCCCTCTAGGGAGATCTAGAAATCCATTGCACAGGAAAGCTAAAGCTTCTTTTATTGAGTCCGGCTACAAAAACAGAAGCTTGCAAGTGTGATTGTATCTCCTCCTCCTTCATATTATTTAGTTAAATAGGAATACTAAGGTACTTCCAAATGTAATCTCATTGCAGAATTCAAAAATGTTTCATCCCTTTGGCCTAGGTCAGTGATGGTGAACCTATGGCACGGGTGCCAGAGGCGGCACTCAGAGCCCTCTCTGTGGCATGCATGCCATCGCTCCAGTCCTAGGCCGTGTGCAAAAAAAAAAAAAAAAGGTTCAATCAAATCAGTCAATTTCAACTTCTCGCAGGAAAAAAATGTCTTGCAAAGTTGGAATTGATTGATTGAACTTTTTAGTCTGACACAGTCTGCCGTTACCACTGCAGCCATACCTACCCAATTGGCCATGCCCACCCAATGGGCCACACCCAGCCAATGGGCCACACCCACCCGGCAGCCAATGATGCATAAGTGGGTTTTGTGTTACAGTTTGGGCACTCGGTCTCTAAAAGATTTGCCATCACTGGCCTAGGTTCCCTCATATCTTTGTCAAGGTTATCTTCCTTACTTATAGGTAGACAGAAGTGTATTTACAATTAGGTTTAGCACATCTCAGTCTCAAAAATCTGGATGTTTTACCACATGGCAACAAGGAAACATAGAAATGTCTCTTTTTTGCCTTCTAGTGGTTATTTGGATTTTTTTGCAATCTTCAGAATTCAGATCCCCTAAAGAAGTGTTTTGGATATGGTAAAACTGTGACTCGGGGTTGTAATGGCTCAGTGGTTAAAGATACTGAAATTTCAGCTGGAAATGGGGTGAGCTCCCATTATTTGCCATAGTTCCTGCCCACCTAGCAATTTGAAAACATGCAAATGTGAGTAGATAAAAAGGTACTACTTTGGTGGTAAGGTAACAGTGTTCCGTGCACCTCAGCATATAATAATAATAATAATAATAATAATAATAATAATAATAATAATAATAATAATAATAAATCGCTATTAGTCAATTGCAAAAGGCGGCCTTACTAGGAACTGCTTCCATCCTGCGACAATATCTGTAATACCATCAAACATCCACATCTGCCTATCCCAGGTCCTGGATAAGGACTCGATAGGGTAGACAAAATGCCAAATCCAGTCTGAACATCTGGCTGTCTGTGCGATGATCCAAAATAATAACAATAATAATAATAATAAAGTTGGAAGAGACCTTGGAGGTCATCTAGTCCAACCCCCTGCTCAGGCAGGAAATCCTGCCTGGCCACATGACCACAGAAATGTATTTGGACAATGCTGGCTCCCTCAGCTAAAAAACTAAAATAAGGACCACGTCCTAGAGTCAGAAAACTTTACAAGTGTGATTGCCCATCAGTGGTACCTCAAAGTAACCATTCCTTCAAAATCAAGAAAAAAGTGGAGCTTCTTTAAAGTGCTGCCAATGGGGTCCACAGAATCCCCCTTCTGCCAATGTGGGTGAAGTGGCTAATCCCATCAAGGTGAGCTGGTTTCTCAGATAGCCATGGTGTGGAAGGTTTCATCAGTAATAACCAACATCTTGAAGTGGACCTGGAAGCAAGCTGGCAGATAGTACAGCTCACAGAACAATGATGTAACATAGGTCACCTAGGGATCCCAAGAACTGCCTGCGCAGATGCATTCTGCACCAGTTGAAGCTTCCAAATACTCTTCAAGGTTAAGCCCATGTAGAGCACATTGCAGGGGGGATAATGTTAGATCCCCCACCAGATCACATTGCCATCACTTTAACAAGAATATTATATCTGCTGGGTGACCGCTGTCCTGAGTCAGGCTTAAGATAATCTGGGCCATAGGCCCATGGCAGGTTGAAGTCTCCCAGGACCATAAGCCTGGGGAATTTCACTGCCAACCCAAAGGTGCTTTTTTACAAGGCAACTGGACTTTCTTGTTTTTCTTTGAAGATGTTTTGCTTCTCATCCAAGAAGCCTCTTCAGAGCTGAAGACGTTTCTTGGATGAGAAGCAAAATATCTTTAAGAAAAAACAACCAGTTGCCTTGTATAAAAGGGATAACTATGACCTGGATGGCTGAGAATCTTCATAAACATTCACTGCCAACCCTGAAATGGCCTGCAGCAGCTCAGGCAGGGAGGTTGCCATGCAGCAGGGATGTTGATACATTAGCAACAATCCCAACTAATCTAATGAACGCAGCTTCAGAAACATGGTCTCACAACTGGAGACTTGGGGACCAAAGCCCTGAAAGCCAAGGGCTACACAGTTCAACCTAAGCAATATGTCTTTTCTTCTAGTGGAATAGTAATGTTCCTTTTTTTTCCTCTCCAGAAGCTCTTCTATGTCTTTAAAAGCTGTATGATAGAAGTTTATTGTATTAGCAACAGTTCAATTGATAGATGGAAATGGATGCACTGGGAATAGTTACAACTCCCCACAGGTATTTGATACTGCCATCTGTGTTTCTTTAAACTTTGTTGACATTTTTTGAATTAAATTGCCTGAACCAGGTTCTTCCTAGTAAGCTGAAATTCGATAGTAACACTCTTCCTACAAGGAAATTGTCTTTTCTTGCATTTCTACCTGTTGTGCAGATATAAAAAGCAGCACTTCTGAAGTCATGTAACACACATGGGACATTACATACAAGACTTAAACGAATGTGGAGGATGATCAAGTGGGCACACAGTTCCATCTCCTTCAGTTGTTATATGGCTTTACCTCAGCTTTATACCTTGAACTTTTCCATATCTCTGGTTGCTAAGATACCCTGCTATAATCCAAATTTCTGTATGTGATTTTGGACACCTCCAGAGGAGACTTTAGAAGAAGAGCATATAAAGCTCACTTCATCTAGTGCAGGTATGTCAAACACGCAGCCCGCAGGGCGGATGTGGCCCATGTAGGTCACGCCCACCCCAGCCCCACAAAGGCAAAAAAAAGGTCCCGATATGTCACGATAAGCCCGTGATGGGATCATGTTTGACACCTGTGATCTAGTGGGTTTGAAGTGACAAGTAGGGATTTGAGGAAAATTTTGTATTTCAAGATCAACTCAAATTATACCTTTTCCTCACAGTACAGAGAGCTTTTGTACATTTCTAACATCTGGTCAATTTCTGTCTTTGAGTTAGATGGAATTTTGGCTTTCCTTGAATCTTGTCAATCTTATAATAATTAAAAACATCTATGTGAGGGACCCTGAATACATCAAAGTCATACGTTTTTCCTAATGTAAAAGCAATCTTTGTCCTGCATTTTATCCTGCTTTTAGTTGTGGTGGAAGAATACGCACACACACCCAAACAGAGAGCCCATAAACACATAATTTAAAAGGAATAATTTACTCCATCATATCCCAGCCTCTTAAGTTAGATAGTTAAGGAGTGATGAAAAAAAAAAGAATATCACATGCCCTTTCAAATGTGCCTATGGGAAATGTGAGGTTGTTACTTAAAAGTTACTTTAAAAAGCAGATTCAGTTTTGTTAGTCCAAAGAAAAAAATCTTTTCAAATATGCACTACCATTATAATTACTGTGTTGGACAATATTGTAAAGGTTATCAGATGTGTATGGCATATATTGCTTACTGTAGTTTTGGAAAGAATTCTGGGAACTACAGGGGCATAATAAATTTATTAAAAGCAACAAAATTTTCATAAACTATAGAGAAAATTTAATGGCTCTTATTTCTGAACATGCAGCATATAATCATGCCTGTGATATTATTATGAGCTTTAAAATTCCTCAATGATAGTGTGAAACCCTGCAGTGTCACAATAGGAGGGTGGTGCTTCATCAGTAATATATTGCTGTGCTTATCAGAAAGGCCCTCATTAAAAATGAGAAGTTGTGAGAACAAGGTTCTAATTAAAGTTGCAGGGGATCCCTGATGTATGTGGATGTCTGGAAGTCAAACACAAATTACTGTGGTATTTCACCTTGTGGTTCCATTCCCTAATCCCTAAGACACTTACATGAGAACACCAAACACAGCTTGCTTCCTACAAAAGCCTTTTCACCATATCCAATTTGCTTTTAAGTTATGTTGGAAATCCAACTGGGACAGTATATCAACTTAAACATTCCCACCAATTGTCCTCTGCAAATCCTCCCAAATTACATCTTACTGTCACCAGAAGGTACAAACTCCTAAGTTTGATTTATAATTTAAAATTCACCTGTTAAAAAAAGAGGGTACCAAGTGCTTATCATCGATAGACATTAGGACTAATTTGAGAGTCTTGATACACAAACAAAAACTATGTCTTGCATGGGTTCAAATACAGATCCTTCTGTCTTTGGATGGAATGGGACAGAATAGAGTTAGGTAGGATAAGAAGATTGTTAAGTATTTACATTTACAGAGAATGAAACATTTCTCTTCCTGTATGGATTATTAAAAAAAGGTGAAAAACATAGAAACAATAAGTTATTGCAGCTATAACAAGCCCAAGATAATTTGAAATCCCTGGAAATTTCAGAGACTCTCATTTTGGATTGCTTATAAAAAAAACCAAGAAGTATGCCAGAATTTTGCACAGTGACTTTATTTTAAAAGGTTTAAAGTTCCAAATTTCACCTTCAACCCCCTCCCTCCCTTTCCAGTACAAGACTGATGATGTCAAGGACATAAGATACTCGTATACAAACTGTCAAGTGTTTATTGGTTTTAAAAAACAATTTATATAGCCACTCAGCTCACTGAAGTGACTCTAGGTGGCATACAAGGTTAAAACTAAAACACTAGCGCAATTCAAGAAGCATGATAACAAATTGATTTTGTGTATGTGTGTATCACGGGACGTCCTCCTGACTTATGAACACGGGAAGCGGGGGAGGTGGGTGGTAACACACGTGTAAGTAAAAGATGCAATGATGAACTAATCAATTCTGTAGACGAGGCAAAGTTTTACCAGCCGGGACCTGTCACGAGATCCAGGAGCCGTGTGCAGACACAATTACATTTATAAGCAAGTTCTCCCAGCATCCTGTTTATACCCTGATGATGATGGCAGTTTTTAGGCCATTGAAAGCTTGGTTTTATTTATTAAACTTACTGTTTATATTTCCTGGTGTTCACCTTGTTGTTTTTATATATATATCACATGCATAGAATAAAAAAAGAATCCTGCCACTTACATCACTGAAATGATCTTTGGGGGGGGGGGGAAACACTGAGGGAAGATGAGGCAACAGAGAAAGCATACCACAAAGGAATGGAATGGGCCCAGTATTGCTGTATACAGTTCTAGCCTTTCCAAATACTCTATATGTGCATGGAGAAACTGAAGGGGATCATTTCATCTTGCTTCACTAGATGTTATTAAAAGTGCAATAATCCAGTTTTCCTTTCGTTCCTTTTTTCTTAAAACCCCCTTTCCTTTTTCTAGTTCATTCACTTTCCCATTCTATAAATAGGTTAATAGCAATAACCATCTAATATTCCAGCTGTCATTCAAAATCTTTCATGAGGATACCTGTACAGATCACTATGGATTCTGTAGAGAGAGAAGTAATTTAAAAGGCAGAAAGAAAAAAAATCTATTAAAAATCCTGCCAAATGCACTTGTTTTTAGGAAGGAAGGAAGGAAGGAAGGATCAATGATTTTCTCAGGAAATGAAGGTTCGAAACTTCCTCTGTATGAATAAAATTATATGTACTTAATTTCAGAAGGATTTTATCTTAGATATTTTAATCCACTTTGTTCATTTGTTTAACTGATAGAAAACTACATGGAAGGTTTTTAAAAAGCAAAATAAGACATGACACGAATAACTGCAGGAGAAAATGTAGTCATGCATGTTTTATATTTGCACTGTGTCTTTACTATGACAGCATTTGGTGTCATATTGGGGATAATTTTCTTCCTTTCAATATAGATTAGATGGAAACATAATGACAGGACAAGTCACCAAATAATGTTGTTATTACCTAGTACAGATCTGAGTCAGGTTCCAAAGCTAAGATTTCTGTCTTTAGCACTGTGAGTCAAGAACTGCCTCTTTGTTTTTGGTCTGAATTTAAGCACTAGATCACATAAAAATGACACATGGTGCGTGTATGTATGTATGTGTGTGTAAACTTGTCAACCACCTCTATATGTCTCCATGGGTATGTTTGAAGTTCTATATCGGGAAGTAAATTAGTAGATTTACATTTCTATAAAAATATCACTGGATGAGGTTGCACAGGGCTAACAGCAGTGGTTGAAGCAGATCTCAGATATAAAAAAACTGAAAGGTCTGGTACTCTGTATCTTCCTGACTTCTCCATCTGGACAAGGGTGAGAGAGCCTGGTATGGGAATTTGAGCTAACTGTCAGGCTTTTCTTGCTACACTTGACATTCACAGCTCCAGACTTTCACATTTTTTGCTCCTCCAGCCTGAATAGCCTTAAGGGTTCAATCTTGCTTGCATATTGTGCAATAGAAAAATGCTGTGGATGACAACAGAAGAGAATCATGTAGATTCACATAGTGAGACAAAAGACAAAAATATATATTAACTCCAGGTACAGAAGCTGAGAGAGATAAGCATATCAGACCTTCCAGGATGCAAAGGGGTTTTTAAATTAATTATTATCAGAGAGTGACCACAAATGCTACTATAGCAGCCAGCTGCAGTGCCTCTTTCCAGCTCTGTTTGATCAAGGGTAGGCTGCATAGAAACAAGCAAAACAAACCCCCTATGTACATTTGCACACAGGCACACAAAAACACACACACATTCTTTATTCTACAGGCAAAAGCAAAGGAGCAGAAGGCATCTCTTTTGTGCCCACATCACTAAAAGTTTAAGCTGGCCCACCATCACCACCCACACAAACTACACAAATCCACCATACTTGCATGCAAACAAGATTCACCCACACAGCACATGCACCACGTAGCACACATTCAACTGTCTGTACCCACAAAATTAATTAGTCACATCTTTTCAGTGCAGGCTGGCTTTACAACCCCTTAAGCTAAGACTGGAATGCCTTTGAAAACAGTCATTTGCTGGAATTTTCACGAAGGGGAAGGTCATAGCAAGGGAATGGATTGGACTGGCACCCACATAAGCTATTTCTATCAAAACCTCTTCACTGCTGGTCTTCCTTGCTTGGAAGAGCATGGTCCTATAGCAGTGGTGGCGAACCTATGGCATGCATGCCAGAGGCAGCACTCAGAGCCCTCTCTGTGGGCACACGCAATCATCCCAGCCCCGCCGCCTCCCATGGCCCCCTCCTCATCAGCAACCCCCTGGAGAAGAATTGCCCCCGGGTGCGGCCCACACAAAGCAGCACAGCCAAGGACATGGTAGTTGGGCAGCGGGGACAAGACTCCGCCCTTGCCTCCCATCACACACAGATGCTGCTGCAGGGCACAGATGGAGGGCATGGCCACCATGGTGCTGCTGGGCTGCCTGGGTGATCTGTGATGGGCCGTGGAAGTGGTGGGTGGCCCAGCAGGCAGGGCAGAGAAGGAACGGGATGGTTTTGGGGCACTCGGTCTCTAAAAGGTTTGCCATCACTGTCCTACAAAGAAGGTCTAGCCAGCAATGTAGTACAGCCTAGGAAGTAAGGGTGGGGATCTTGAGTTGAGTTTGATTGGAAGAGAAGGAAAAGATTTTAGAGCTTCCTGTTTAAGAGAGAAGTCATATTCCCCTTTCTTGCCCAAGATACACTGACTGACATATCACTGTTCATAGGGTGAAACTAAAACTCTTCATCTGCTTGATTGAGTAGAAAATATGCAAATATTTGTTCTTTGCTTTCTCAAGCAAAGGCTATGAGGAACCTCATACTGAGCATCTGGCTCCCACTTCACTCCTCGAGCCCATTATGCAAAATCAGTGCCCGCTCAGATATTCATTGTGTGTGCCAGATGTCAGAAGTGGAGAATCTGTAGGCTTCGTAAGTTGCCAGAGTGCTTCCTTTACCATTCAGGCTGATGGGAATTCTGCAATAACTAGAGGGACACATCCTCTCTGCCTATGCATATCCACTGGAGTCTAACACTGGAACATATGGGGAAGGGGGCTCTTTCCATGGCCACTTGTGAGAAGCAGGAATTTGAAAGGCACCTCACCATCACCACATGATAAATGTAGTGTTGTAATATATAACAATGACACAGCTTTTGGAAGAGTTGGAAATTTTTTCAGGAAAAGAAAAATGACAATAATGTAAAGAAGATTAGCTTTCTTATCATAGCAAAAACCTCTTTGGATGTTAAACAGTTGTGTGACAGCAGAAATTGTAAGAGTGGTGGTTCCTTCACATATAGTCCTTGAGTCCTCTGGCTTACATTTGGAAACTGAAGCTCATTTGGAGGGAGTGATGGTCAAGAAAGAAGAATGAAATCATTAAATGCATCAAGAGTCATTATATTTATTAATTTAGTTATTGCATTTTAATTTAACCATTTTTGTCAATGCTTTAATATTTCTTATCCTGTTCCTATTCATTCCTGTAGTATACGCTCATGGCACATCACTCAAACAATGTATGACATTGACATAAAATTCTACACCTACTTTTCATATGGAATTTTTTCAAGAAACACTTGGACAAACTCTTCACCTATCAACTGTATGCATGAGTAGATTGTGGGTATTCTAGCATTTGACTCGCTTCAATTTGCTTGCTGTCCAAATCTCTACAGAGGGAAGCTATTTCTTCTGTTCTCCATCTGAGCTTGGCACACTTAGAGAAAAGAAATACTCATGCACGAATGCTGTTTGCCGACTTCAGTTCAGCATTTAATACAATTGTTTCTCAGCATCTAGTAGACAAACTGGACCTTTTAGGCGTTAAATATATCTTTGTGCAACTGGATTCTTGATTTTCTTATTGACAGGCCGCAGTATATGCGAGTTGGGACTAATATTTCTAACATTTTCTTGAGCACAGGTTCTCCTCAGGGTTGCGTCCTAAGTCCACTGTTGTTCATCCTGTTGACCCATGACTGTTGCGCTTGGTTTGCCACCAATGGACGATACAACTGGGCCTTATTCAAGTACTGGACTTTATTCAAGATGACAAGGAGGGTGCTTACCGCAAGGAGGTTGAGGATTTGGTGAACTGGTATAATAAAAATAGCCTAGTTTTAAACACTGGAAAAACTAAAGAGATCATTGTCAATTTCAGAAAAGGCAGGTACAGCCACACTCTTCTATGTATTAATTATTCACCTGTGGAAATGGTTAGCAGCATCAAATTTCTGGGTGTGCAGCTAACGGGTAGGCTGGCTTGGTCACTCAACAGTGAGACACTGGTGAAGCGGGCACAGCAGCCCCTGCATTTTTTGTGTCGCATGATAAAAGTACATCTTCCTACCCCTGTCCTTACCACTTTATATAGAGAGTTGATTGAGAACATCCTATCATATTGCATTACCTCTGGTTTGGAAGCATTACTGCATCAGAGAAGAAGGTGGTGCAGAGTGGTGAGGATGGCAGAAATGATTATTGGCAGTTCACTCCCTTTTATCCAGGACATAGTGTGTAAGCATTGTTTGAGCAGTATTGCCTGGGGCACTACACATCCTCTTCATGACCTGTTTTCCTTGTTATCTTCTGGGAGAAGGGTTCGTGGTAGTATCTGAAGCAGAACGTCCAGATTCAGTCAGTTTTGTTTCATATAGTATCAGCCTTGTGAATTCTCAAGGTTCCTCTTTCCACTTCATATTCAAGATGGACAGTGATTAACATTTATATGTATTTATATGTAAGGGTGTAGGTATATACCTATGTATATAACATGTTTATATGTGTGTTATGTATATGTACACTTTTGAGAGCAGGCAACAGAATTTCATTTTTAATGTGTGTCAGTGTGCCCACAGTAAAAAATGACAATAAAGGTTATCTTTCTATCTATCTGTCTGTCTATCTATCTATCTATCTATCTATCTATCTATCTATCTATCTATCTATCATTTAGACCTGTCTTCTATAAATTAGTATATACATCAGCCACATACCTCATAAGGTACATATCAATAACTTCATCATACAAAATTTTCAAAAGCCATAAATTATGTAGATATTAGGTTAACTTGCCTGATTTTTTTTCAATCAATCATTGCACTCATTATTTAACAATTGGCAAAAAAAGGTTTCAGGTGTATTTGTATTCATTTTTGTGTACACTTCTTCTCTAGGCTATTTGTGTCTATGCCTATCATGAAAATTGTATCTTTCAAATTTTTAGGACATGCAGAATATACATGTGGAAATTAATATATTAGAGCCTGCTTTTCCATATGGGGAGAACGCTTTGTATATGTATCTTCAGCTTGTCCTAAAATTTTGAGAGGTGAAATGTAACATGCACATCCCTTGCAATTCCTCATACATAGTTGATATATCCAAAATTATTGTGCACCACATTGATCTTCCATTTCTAGATGTGAAGGATATTGCAGAATAATTAATATATTTATCTATTTAACACTCCTCCAATTGGGCAAATAGTTTTTAATTAACAGTGCTGAAAAATAGAAATAGATCTGCTTTGATAATAGTATGCTTTGTATCTTACATAGCATGCATCTGCAGTCAAATAAATTTGCATCTGCAATGTGTACCTTATCCCATTTGATTGCTTCATGCCAAGGTTCCTTACTAGGCCAAGGACAGGTGTTTCAAAGGCAATGCAACCCTAGTCTCATTTAGCAAATCATGTGCCTATATTTCTCAACAACAGGTGCAGCTGGTCTCAAAGATAACAAATTGTAATTGCCAATGGAGTGTGGAAATACAAGCTTTACCCTAACCCTCTACTCCAAATAAAATCAAATAATGTAGTTCTCTCTCCATCAAATTCAGTGGCCTATATAAATTCATCTAAAAGATGTAGACTGTAGTTACATTTTCAAGTAAAGAGGAGTTTTAAAAATATCCTTTAATGTTTATATCTTAGCCACAAACTGTGCATAGCACTTACTATGGCAGCAGGGATGCAGCATGATACATTTAAGCACATATCTTTGCTAACTTCAAACATACTTCATTTTAACTTGTATTACCTCCAGTATCCTAGGCAGCATGTCAGTTGCTGGGAAGCATATGTGGGAGGATTGTTAGATGCTCCTGTCCAGCTTTTGGGCTTTCTGTAAGCAACTGGTTAGCTATTATAAGAACACAGAACTAGAGACTGATACAGCAGCACATTTCTTCTTTTTCTGTTCATTTAATTATCCTTGTGGCACATTGGTTTCACCAAAGCAAGCACAAAACTATTCACCGCCTATCAGCCATGGACATCTTTCTAATATCTATAGCTTAGTAATACCTTTATTAGACTAATGAAAGTGTGCAGACTTCCAAGTTGTCCAAAATTCTTAATCAGGCATTACCATTTTAAAAAAGAAAAAAGAAAAGAAAAGAAAAGGGTGGTGGTGCTAAGGAAGAAGCACCAGAGTCCAAAAATTGAGCTAAATATTTCAAAACTTAGAGTCATGAAATCATTGTAATGTGGTGTTTCTGGATTTAATGCAAGCTCTTGTTAGTATAAGATTATACCAAACCTTCATGGACACAGGATATTGTCTAAAGAAAATTTATCCAAGCCTGAAGTAGGGAACAAAAATGGGAATCAAAAACACTTGATTTTGCTAGTCTTGTCAATTTTGCCTCCACATGATCATTCTTTTTTCATTCATTCCTCCAACACAGCATAACATATACATAGGTGATTCCATCCTTTAACAGGGGTCATTCTAACATATAAAATATCCACAATAACTGCATTCTACTAAGTCATGTTTCAGGAATATAAGGCTCCCAATAAATGTGTTATTTATTGATCCTAATAAATGCAGTAGTGCATGGGATTCAATTCCAGATTAAACACTAAAACAAAATTTGTAGACTGTTCTAGTAAAACAAGAACTTGTATTTTGAACTAAGGAGCTGGGTAGTATTTCAGATCCAATGGGGAAAAATGTTTCAGAACATATTTATAGCAGCTGCTTTCTGAACTTACAGAGCAATCCTAAGAAAAAGATATCTTTGACTTAAGAAGATTCCATCATTCATGCATGCTCTGAAATACAAGTACAATATATTGGTATAATCTTTCACAGCTAGTAACAGTCAAGGAGTGATGAGGTTTCGCATTGAATGGCCCAGGTCTAGTTTTCTGATGTCTTGACCTACGTTCCTGTTCAGTTGCCTCTGAGCTATTGAGAAGTATGCCACAAAACAGTCACTCTGCCTCTTAAGAGTGCCAGCCACAGCAGCTGGCAAAATGCTAGGACATAGAAAACTAGACCACAGGCATTCCACCTCAAAGCTCATCATTACTTAACTTTGAAATATCTTTTCCCCTTCAAATATAAAGTAGCCTGTTAGGTTATAAACTAAAGTGTATGGTGACAGATGAGGCATCATTATGTGTGAATCCTGAATTATCTTGTAGGAGGAACAATTCTCTCACAGAGATCCCTAACCCAAACACCAACCTGCTCTTCCTCAGAAACTGACTTGAAAGCCACTTTTTCCAAATAACATAACCAATGAAATGTAAAGGGAAAGGGTCATGGGAGAGAGGCAAGATAAGTAATATGATATTAATAGATATAACCAAGAGAAAGTCCTGGTTCATAGGAAGTGTCTATATTGCAGGCTTAAAACTGATTTAATGACCATTCCATTGCTCCAAAAGTAGCGAGGGTGGGAAAGGAAATGGAATGGTAACCATTATCCTATCCAGTGCCATCAGGGAAACACTGCCTAGTTCTTTGTTCAAGAATGTAATTCAAGATTAGATCTGCATTGGCTGCATGCTGATCCATGACAACCTATTCAATCTGTTCCATTCTAGTGACATGGAATCAGAGAAGAAGATAATGCACAACAATGCAGATAAATTGGAAGAATGATTTTCCTCCTTTAATCCTTAGAATTCAAAGTCATCACGTGTTTTTTTTTAAATTTAGGAAATAAAAAGGATTATTGCCTGTGCATAGTGTGTATCATGTATGGCTAAATAGCTACCAGCATAGACAAGTATTATCCTTAGCTAAGAATGATCTACTAGGCTCTGGCGGAGTTCAGTTCTAATTATCAGAATCTGGATTCAAAAATGGAGTCATGTGTACAACCTAACTGGATGCTGCTGAAGACGCAATGCTGGATTTAGGAAAGAAACTAGTTTGGTCTCTTAAAATGATTCTTACACCTTCTTGTGTTTATAAAGAGACAACAAATAAAGAAGATGAAGGATTCCTGCAATTTGGAACCACACTTAGCCTCATTGGCAATCTACACGGTATTTGTCATGTTGATCCCACTTTCAAAATTATTGAGAGCCTTCTTCCTTAATATTTAGCAGCAGGAAGGACAGGAATGATAGTAAGAAGGATCCTGTTGTTCTTTTTGTACTTATGAGAATGGATGGTTTGAAATGACAATGATCATTTTCTAAATAATTAAAACAGGTATATAATAGTGAAAATATCTTGCTAAATATACTTTATCTGGAAGCAGACACAAAGGTTTAAAAGCCATCTAATGCTGAAAAAAAGTAGCTGTGAGGGCAAGAGAGGATCATATATCAACACTGTGAACCAATGCATGTCTAGTCAGAAGCAAATCCCGTTAATCTGAATGGAACATAAAGATGAAGGGCAGCAATTTCTTGAAACCTTTTGACTGGATCCATTAATGACTAGATCCATCTCACCAATTATTAACTGAATCAATCTTTTTCATCACATCTGCTGACAGATATCTGAATCCTCCTAAACACCCACATATCTGATATGACAATTCCAAACTCAGTGGTGAACAAATTGATATAATTTTGAATCAGGTTTTCCAATCACTCTAAAAAATGTAGAGAGGGATGTCAGCTGAAGCCTAGATTGGTAATAAAGAATGTTATTATAATGAAAATCTGCAAGATAGAGATTCACAGTGGCACTGTGTCAGACTCACCCTAAGAAGCCAGTATTTCTTGACTAGGGGATCCTGTCTATCAAGAAATACATACTTGGTCATTTTGTAAAATGATAAATCTTTGCTTCATAAGCAAAATTTGAGAGGGGAGAAAGCAGCCTCATTCCTTACTCTGCTTGAAAGTAAAATTCTGCTTCTTTCCTTACTCTGAACTGACTCAAAACTCAGCCATAAATTAAAGGTAGTGTATTGAACATAAAAGTTTCATGCAAACCTATACGCACAACCATATTAATATTTATGAAAAAGTGTAATACCACCAGGAAGCTAAAATGTATTACGAATTAGCTAGAAGTCACTGAGATATTTAACAAATGGGAGTATCAGAATTGTGCATCTTAAAATTTCAAGGAAATCTCATTTAAATGCATAAGAAGAACTCTAATGGGTGGGTCCAAAGGTGTATTAAATCCAAAACCTTATTGATTCAAGTAGCCAACCAAAAGTCTATATGAAGCCTATCAAATAGCAAAGATATACTGCAAAGCAAAGGGTGCTGGATATCAACTTTGTATATGACTATAAATGTATTGACCACTAGGGGCAATAGTTATTGAGAAAATTACACATTTATTAACCTTTTCCTGATCTATACTTTGCATATCTCTGCCTAACATGCCTCCAATTGGTTAAGTTTTATCAACTGAATCCTCTTCAGTTTTTTTCTTTCTTTCTTGTGTGTCTTATGCAGTTCAGATACTTATTTTCTCTCTCTTCATAAGATTGAATACAGGCTCTTGGCTGTAGATAGACTTAAATAATGTACTGTAGCCTTTCCTAATACTGTTCTTAAACAACATTTATTTTACTCTTACACACACCACCCATAAGATTTCTTTTATAAAATTTATACTTTATAAAATTTTATACTTATACTTTAATGTTTCTCTCTCCATACATTCTTTTTACTACATAAATCTATCTGCTATCCAACAAATTGATTTTCCTTTGAATCTGCTTATAGATATGCCCTACTTTATGAAGCTTCTTGAAATCTCCCACAAATGTTTCTTTTATTGTCTTTTCTTCCTCCTCCTTCCCATCTCTCATTCTCTTATTTTGCTTCATTTGTTTCAAACCATATTGACAGGAATTTGCCTTCTTCTTATTCTTCCTAAACTTAATAATGCATTCAGTAGCTTATTATTTGTGGATTACTGTGTTATCCATTATGGGCTTTTTTGTGGTTCCCTAATATTTTTGTATATTCAGGGCAGAAGCATCCTATCCCAGAATGCATTTATTGCTTTAATTCAGAGAACCTCCAGATGCTGCAAGAAGGCAGTGGTTTGATTATTTTATTATTATTAAAAATTGAATAGTTATCTGGATTTAATTTATACTCCATACATATAGTTTCCATATAGTTGTTTCATGGATAATTTGTCATACTTCCCCAACCTCCATCATTTCCAGCATTTAAAGCAAAACACTTTATTTGTTTTTTAAACATTCAAAAACACTGAAATTTCTTTAGCAAGCTGGATGGAGTACTTAACTCTTGTTTCCCATTACCATCACAGATACAATTAAACTATTGCTCTCAGAAGCCAAAGTCAACATGGTTATCAATGAAGAATGCCTGAAGATGTAGTTCAACAATATAGGGAGAATCACAGATGACCCACCTTTAGTGTGAAGGAGTATCTCAGATGCACATGTGCCATTTGTCTGAATGAGAGTCAGCTTGGTCTAATAGTTTAAGGCATTAGACCAGTGGTTCTCAACCTTCCTAATGCCGCAACCCTTTAATATAGTTCCTCATGTTGTGGTGACCCCAACCATAAAATTATTTTTGTTGCTACTTCATAACTGTAATTTTGCTACTGTTATGAATCATAATGTAAATATCTGATATGCAGGATGTATTTTCATTGTTACAAATTGAACATAATTAAAGCATAGTGATTAATCACAAAAACAATATGTAATTATATATTGTGAAATATTTATTTCTAATTACAAATAAATGAAATTTTGTCTTGAAGCATGGGTGCCGAATCACACCTTCAGCTGCTCCACCTATGGCTCTGAAGGGAGACCTGACCTTTTCTCTTCTCCCCTTGCCCTACAACACACACACATACACAAACACATTTTCCAGGGTCATGTGATCGCCTTTTGCAACCTTCTGACTAGCAAAGTTAGTGGGGAAACCAGATTCATTTAAGAACCATGTTACTAATTTAATCTCTCTCTCCCTCTTTCTTTCTTTCTCTCTCCCTCTCCCTTTCTCTTTCTCTCTCTCTCTCCCTTTCTCTCTCTCCCTCTTTCTCTCTCCCTCTCTCTCCCTATTTCTCTCTCCTTTCTCTTTCCCTTTCTCTCCCTCTCCCTTCCTCTCTCCCTCTTTCTCTTTCTCCCTCTTTCTTTCTCCCTCTCTCTCTCCCTCTCTCTTTCTCTCTCCGTCTCACTTTCTCTCCCTCTCTTCCTCCTTCCTTCCCTCCCTCCCTCTGTCCGATTGGGGATCGATTTGGAGGTGCGGAACTTTTGACCAGTTCCGACCCTCTGTTGTGGAGGTTATTGACTGGGTACAAGCTGTCTCGGAGGCTTGAGAGGCCCAGACAGCCTACAAAGGTTGGAGGAGAACCTGGGACGGAAGTCCACAAAAACCCCGAGCCTCTCTAGCTGCCAAGTAAAGCAAGGGTGAGCAGGCCGGCCAGCCGGCTGGCCGGCTGGCTCATGCAAGTGAGCGAGCGGGCGGCCCACCTGTCTCTTAAGCGCGCCGGCTTCCCCGGATGAGCGGCGGCTTTCACCTGCCACTTTCTTCAGTCGGCGGCAATAAAGATGGGGGCGGGGGTTGGTCCCCCTCCCCCAGTGGCATTAAAAGGCAGAATCGTCACCAGGGGAGTGAAAAGGGTGAGGCTGGCTCACCAAGCTTGGAGGGAAGGAGGCTCCCTTGCTTGCTCGCACAGCCCCGCTGCTCTCTCAGCCCAGTGCGAGGGGAAGCGGCAAGGTGAAGTAAGGGGTGTCACTGCCGCGGGGGAAGGAGCCAGAAGTGGTGGGCACCGATGGGGCCCTGGATCAGCTGGAGGGTAACCCGGTTGCCCCCGGAAGCCTGCGGGAGCGGTGAGCTACCGAGGGCCACTCAGGCAGAGAGATTCGAGGGCTGCGACGGGACAGGAACCCCCCCAATATCCCACCTTTGGATTGGCGTGACTGGGAGCGCTTCAGGGCAGAGTCGCCCCACCTACCCTCCAGCGGTCGGCGAGAAGCTCCCATCCTAGTGTAGTCTGGATAACGGGGAGGGGGCTTGGTGACCCCTATGAAAGGGTCATTCCACCCCTAAAAGGGTTGTGACCCACAAGTTGAGAACCGCTGCACTAGACCATAAGTTCTAATCCTGCCGTATTCATGATAGCCAGCTGGGTGATCTTAGGCCGGTTACACTCTCTCAGCCCAACTCAACTCACCTTGCAGGGTTGTTGTGGGTAAAATAAAAGGAAGAAAAGTATTAGATATATTGGCCACCTTGTGTAAATTAACAGTAAAGGCAAGATTTAAATAAAATAAATAACATTGTCCATCATTCAGTTAAGGAATAAGTAGACGATATATGTTCATACAAATACTGAACTGCAACCTCCATCTTTATTTTTTGATCATTTTCTTCTACTATTGCTGGCTAAGTAATACAAAAGAACAACATCTGCAGGGCCAGTCGTTGCCCCTTTTAGTGTTAGAACCTCAAGATCTTATCTCACAAAAAAATCAGGTTAAGTGGTAATATGCAGATTCAGAACTACACACAGATTATGAGAATTGAAGCAGACAGGGAGATGTTAAACCATTCTTCTCTTGTTTCTCCCTAAAAAGGCTAGGGGCTGTGAAAGGACTTGCCTTTTGCCTTTGCCATCCCAGCTTGCAATGCACGTATCAGAAGCCTGTTGCATTTTTTAAAAAGGATGTATACTAAGATGCCATTTAATGTAGTTTCTAGAAGCTCTTTGGATCCCAACATCTCTGTATATCAGGATTTCTCAATCTTTGTCACTGGAAGACATGTGGTCTTCAACTCCCAGAATTTCCCAGCCTGCCATGCTAGCTGGGGAATTCTGAGAGTTGAGGACCACACATCTGTAATTGACCAAGATTAGGAAATCCTGCTGTATATCATTAAAGATTGCTCCAGGAGAGCCACCTATGATTAAATTTATATAGATAAACAACGAAGCAACAAAAGCTGCACATTCCTGCCTACCTTAGAGGAATGGTTTTTTAAAGTTTCTTATTTATCAGAAATGGCAAAAATATCGGCTTATCTGAAAGACCATTCACAAGAGAGATACAACTCTGTATGGAAAAGATGGGTAAATTTTGTTCAGAACAAATATGGGATTAGAAAGTATTATTTAGCTTTTGAATAACTTATTGTACAAAGTTGTTATGGTTAGATTTGTTGATTTTATTGTAATGGAGTTAAAGGGGTTCTAAAAATTTTTAGGATTTATGTATAATTGATTGATTTTTATTTAATTTCTTATGTTCTTTTTTTGTTGTTTTTAGCTCTGTACTCAGCTCTGGGAAGGGGGGGAGGGCTAATGGGAGGGGGGAGGGAGAGAGGTGGGGAGGATTTTATTGTAAAATGTTTATAAAAAATTTTAATAAAAAAAAGCTGCACATTCCTAAAAGAAAATATCAATTCAACAACTTTTTGTTGATGCTGGAATACTAATAGTATAATATTGGGACCAGGTGTGTGCATCAGAGTGTAAATAACCAAGGACATAGGGAAGAAGGCTCCTCTCTCCCACTTCAGCATATTTAGGAATTCTGAAGGACAAACTGCAAGGCCAGAGTTAAAGTGACCTAACTACCATCACAAAAAGATTAGACATAGTTCTGATATTCACATTTCAGCTTTTTTTTTTTTTAATTTAGGGGCAGCCTTGTTCTCCCCCACCCCCACCAAGATTCAAAGAAATTGTCTCCGTTTTTCTCCGCTGTGGGCTTCTGGATAGTGTTAAAAACCAGCAATTTCCCAGTACCTTCTGTTCTCTCCTCCCTGCCACGTTTCCTTCTTATACTTCCCCAGACTTTCTGTTTGCTTCTCTGTTCTCAGTTTCTTCTGCCAAGTTGTGGGAAGCACACCAAATCTGGCACCAGGGAGTTCTCCGACTCCCTAATCTAAACAAATGGAAACAATTTGTCCACTCCAGAGCCTGGTGTAAAGTGTTATCCAGCTTTTCCTCCAATAACTTGAAAGGGCTTCAGTAAACTTGCTGACCTTGCAGTTCTTCCCTTAGTGAAAAGCAAAACTAATTTTCTTTGATCCTTCATTCCCCAATATTTAATCAGGAATGGGGCCTTCACATTTCTTAGAAGCCTCTCTCCCCAGTTTCTGGTTAAACTCTGATTGTCAGCCAATCAATTTTTCCCCACCTTCTTTAATTGCCAGAATGAAAAAGAACAAAGCCAAAATAAATAAAGTTGACCCACTGTTCCCTTCAGCTGGCAAGAGACATTGTACGTCCAGAAGCAGCCTAACGAATGCGCTGCTTTCAAGTCAAAGGGCAGAACAGCCAAACCAGCCAAGTTATATTTTGTTATCTGAATCTGATACAAAACATCCCACAAAGTGTCCCGTCCCATTCAGCAAATACATTAAATGACTAAAACTGTCTTTGAAAAGTAGCTATGTGTACAGGATTCCTGTATGATTTCTATACTTACCTTCTATTCAGTGGACTATATGGGGCTATATTCTAGGGTTCCTCTGAAACAACTGTATGTCCCTTGATCTTTCAACCACCAACAGAAAGCCAGACAGACCAGAACAAAGTTCACATTTTTGCTTATTACTTCTACATTGTAATGGGAATCCTTGGAGTTAGGATTGGGGGGGAGGAATACCTAAGTTGACGTACATCTGAAGCTTATAGGTAGTCCTCAATTTACGACCATGATGGAGCATGCCCATTACACTCATAAGTAATGATGGTCATAAAGCGGGTCATATTTCCAATCCAATTTTATGACCCATTTTTTGCAGTGGTTATTTAGTGAATCCCTTTTTCTTTATGGGATGTTGCCAACACTTGGAAGTAAATGCTGGTTTTGGTAAAAATGACAGAAATCATGGTCACATGACTACAAGTCACTGCAAATAGCCATAAGTAGCCAAGAACTATATATATTTATTTCCCTTCTGTGAGTTGTCTGCTTAGAGCAGGGACAGGCAACCTTGGCTCTTTTATGACTCGTGGACTTCAACTCCCAGAATTCCTAAGCCAGTCATGCTGGCTCAGGAATTCTGGGAATTGACGTCCATGAGTCATAAAAGAGCCACAGTTGCCTACCCCTGGCTTAGAGAAAGCCAGGGCAGCAAAAGAGCATCAAACAATGAAGATGGAAACAAGGAATATTTCTGTGGTTTCAACAGCCAAGAATTCTCTCAGTTAAAATACTTCTTTATATATCAATCATTTCAAACCCATGAGGCAGGATTATAGCTCTCAACATTCCCAGCCAACCATTGACCATTGGGACCATATAAAACCATCAGGATAAAATCTGGCATAAGGAGAAGGTAGTAGGAGAAACAGTAAGCAACAGAATATTCAGTTCAGCAGTGTATATTAGGGTAGGTTTGGAAACCAAAGGATATATGGGAGATGGGCAAAATTTTGGGTGGGAAAGTCTCTGGATTCACCTTGCTTCTCCTAAGACAGGTTTGTCAACCTTGACAACTCAAAGTTGTGTAGGCTTCAACTCCCAAAATTCCACAGACAGCTGGCTGGCTATAGAATTCTGGGAGTTGAAGTCCACATATCTTCAAGTTGTCAAGATTGAGAAACACTGCTCTAATCAGAGCAGAAACATGCCCCCATAACGGCATTTCATAATGCCAAAGTCAAGTTAATTTTGTCTCCTCTATACCACACCTGAGGCTGCTTAAAACCATCCTTAGATATTTCAATTTTAAAGTAGTGTTTTCTTCTTCTCCTGCTAGTATCTCACTGAAGATCAATTTAAATAACAGAATAGCTGGATTTTGCCAGATGTGGATGGTGGTTCTGCCACCAGTGTAGCATTACAAATTGTCCAAAACTTCAGATGACAAATTGATTTTCATGGGGATTTTTTTTTTTTTTTGCTTCTTTTTAAGGGTAGCAGCACATTTTATCTATTCCCATCCCATTTTGCCTCTGCCAGTGGTGGCAAACCTATGGCACATGTGCCAGAGGTGGCACTCGGAGCCCTCTGTGGGCACACATGCCATTGCCCCAGCCTTGCCTCCCATGACCCCCTCCTCTCCAGCAGCCCCCCTGAAGGAGAGTCGCCCTTGAGCATGGCCCAAATGGAGTAGCACAGCCAAGGACATGGCAGCCAGGCAGCGTAGACAAGACTCTGCCCTCACACCCCATCATGCAGTTGATGCTGCAGGGCACGGGCGATCTGCAGCAGATCCTGGAGGCGGTGAGTAGTCCTGTGGGCAGGTGGGGCAGGGGATGGGGGGGCAGAGCAGGGGCAGGGCAGGGGGTGGAACAGGGCAGGGTGGGGCCAGATTTTGGGCACTAGGTCTCTAAAAGGTTTGCCATCACTGGCCTATGCCATTAGGTGACTTATGGATGTTGCTACCAGTAATTGTAGCACATCTTGCTAATACTACCATGGCCTCAGGCATACATTTCTGCCAGGACAAGGATGGATAGATAACATTTTAGCAGTACTGATTAGCTGTGCTATGTTGTATATTGGGTAGGATATTTTGATTTTATGGGGGAGGTGTATTTTTTTTCTCTTAACTAAGCCTACTTCAAATTGTACAATACAATTCTCATGTGGCTCTCTCTGCTCAGATGGATTGAATTTCAGGATCTATAAGGGTTTTGAGGATCTGCAAGAAATAGATGGTGAGGCCAAGGCTTCAAACTGCCCATTGCTAATATGAGGCACATGAATAAATGGTTATCCTCACCTTGGGTCCACAAATGCATCTGGATATCCTTCCCACTATCCTCACCTTGGGTCCACAAATGCATCTGGATATCCCTCCCACTATCTCTGAACATCATCCATGTGGTTGAGGATTGGAAAAGTTAGGGGTCCTTGGTGTTGTCTGATCTTGTTTTCTTGGGTACATTTCATTACCCAAACTAGGTGGTATCATCATCATCATCATCATCATCATGTCAGTTTGGGCAATGAACGTCTGCAAGAAAACAACCAAGCTCAAAGAACACCAAGGACCCCTCATTTCAACCTTGACATACAAATGTTCCTCTTTATTGATTAGTCTGTAACATCAAGTGGTAATAGACACCTCAGTCTAGTTTTTTTTTCTCCCCCCTCCCACTTTGCTAATAATTGCTAATGGCTAATAACTGCTAATAACCATTTAGTCCTTTGGTTGCACACAACCGCAGCTGCAATCCTATTCTCCGCTACCTGGGACTAACTTCCAGTTAACCACGGAGGAGTCATTCCCTGGACTAAACGCTCTGCTTATCGCCTCTTGTTAAGGTTCCGGCCGTCCCAAAAGAGAATAAGGGGACGGGGCTGAGCAAGCGCAGATGGGCCAGGCCGGGAAAGAAGCGGGTGGTGGGGGGAGAAAGAAAACGGCTCCTATCGCCGAGGAAAGAGTTAACGGCGCTCGAAACCCAACACCCTGCGGAGCCCGAAGAGGGGAGAAAAGGGAAGGGAGCGCGTGAAGGGATAGAGTCTCTTCGGCGGGCTCGGGGGTTGGAGGCGCCTGTGTGCCAACAAGAAGCTGTTAAAGAAACCCCCAGGCAGGCTTCGCGAGCAGAGGTCACTCGATGCGCAGGAGGGACTGAGCGGCGAGCGGCGAGCAGGAACGGCTTTCTATAAGGACCTGCGGCAACGCGCATCTCCACTGGGGTGAGCCTCCTGGTTGTTGCACAGAGTTAGGGGGCCCGCGGGCGCCACACCTCACTGCAGATTGCACTCCTCTTCCGCTTTATTTTCCTTCCTTCCCCTCCCGATTTTGCATGCTCCCCAACTCCGGCCGAGCCACTAATCAAACGCACCCGGCTTCGGCGTTCCTCCCGCCCTCCCCCGTCGCGTTGCTGCAGCTCCGCCAAATACCCCTCCGCCCCTTCTGTAAACCCGCATAGCTCTGCTTTCCGGAGTGCTCGCCGACTTCCCAGAGTGAAGACGGGGTTATGGCTTCGTCCCGGGACAGAAGGCGATTCCTTAGCGTCTCCGGAGCTCGCCTTCTTAAAAGGAACGATTAGAATAACAGTTGCTTCCACCATCCCTACACAAGCACAAATAACAATGCCGCGATATAAAATAATAGCAAATGTATCCACTGGCGTTTTGTTTTGGTTCCCGTTATTTGGATTCCCATTGTGGACCTCTCGGAATTGAATCCAAACGTGTAGATGTCATACGTGGAATTCTCCTCAGTCACATCTTGGGGGGGGGGGGATGTGCAGAGGGTGTGTGTGTGTGTGTGTGTGCGGGAGGGGGAGGGGGGAACGCTTGAATCGTGGCCCAGAATGAAAGCAGAAAGGTTGAGAGTTCCAAAAGAGCAGTGTTGCTCAATCTCAGTGATATTAAGATGTGTGAACTTCAACTCCCAAAATTCCCCAGCATGGAGAATTCTGGGAATTGGAGTCCTCACATCTTAAAACATGCTGGCTAGGGAATTCCAGGAATTGAAGTTTGTGCATCTTAAAGCATGCTGCTTTAAGCTGCTGAGGTTGAGAAATACTGCAGTAAAATATAGAGTCATAACTGTGGGAATGATAGTGGAAAGAGCAATTATGGCCAATAGATAAAGATATACAACAACAACAACAACAACAATGTCTTGTGAAGGTCAGTAAGCCAGTAGTTCCTGCAGAAAATAGCAGGCAGCCTAATTGTGAATAGTAACCAAAGTCAATGCCCGGCCACCAAAGCAGTGAGGAAAGGGTGCCCATGGGAGATTTATCTCTACTGTTGCAGCAACACACTTTCTAGGCATCATTCAAAACCATTTCCCTATGTAAATTCCAATGCATAGGGGAGGCAGGAGGTATTGTGTTGAAAATCAAATACTTTTGATATCGAAATGCCTCAGCTTAACATCAGCAGTGGGCTGCAGCAAGATGAAGGTCCCAGAATGGGGAAATAGCATAGCACTTAGACTTATATACCACTTCATAGCGCAGCCCTCTCTAAGCAGTTTACAGAATCTGCATATTGCCCCCAACAATCTGGGTCCTCATTTTACAGAACTCAGAAGGATGGAAGCTGAGTCAACCTTGAGCTGGTGAGGATCGAACCCTTGGCATTGAGCTGAATTAGTCTGTAATACTCTTACCACTGTGCCACCACAGCTCTTAAACACCCCCAAACTGTAAGTGACCCATCCTACTGCAGCAAGATAGCTACATGGATAAGCCCTGTTTGAAAAATTACAATCATATGCATCTTTTAGTAGTAAGCAACTTACCACAGAGAATTTACTCCAAATAATGCTCTGTTTCAAAATAATTCTAACATTTTTAACTTACATTTATCATAATGTCAATTTAAAGAATGACATTGATTTAAGGATAGGGAATGTTGTTGTTATTTAAGGACATTAGGGGCAACTGTTTTCCCATCTTCTTCCCTTCACCAGTGATCAATAATTTAGTTACTTCCTATTCAGCTGTTTCATCTAGGAGTTCCTTCCAAGGACAATCACTTTAACAAAATCACTGAAAAAAAATGTAGCAGGCCTTAACTCAGGCATGTCAAACTCGCGACGTCGTGACATCGCGCAATGTATCGGGCCGGTTTTGCCATTGCCAGCAATGGGGTGGGCACAGCTTCCACATGACACATCCGGCCCGCGGGCCGGCAGTTTGACACCCCTGCCTTAAGTCATCAAAGTGAAGAGATTGAAACCCAAATATTTTCATGGCCTTAATTAAAATACAGGTTAAAGCAGGGGTAGTCAACCTTGGCTCTTTTATGACTCGTGGACTTCAACTCCCAGAATTCCTGAGCCAGCTTCAATTCTCAGGAATTCTGGGAATTGAAGTCCACGAGCCAAGGTTAAAGTAAGGGTAAAGGACAGTGAAAGTAGTTAGTTATTTAAGGACAGCCTTAATTAAAAACTATTGATGGGAACTAGGGGGCAGCAGCACCAAGGTGATCTTGCTAATCTCAGAAAGGTAAGTAAGGCAGGGCCTGATCAGTACTTGGAAAAGAGACTAACTCTAGGGTTGTAGGCTACTCTGGGCAAACCAAAAGGAAAAAACAACCCAATCCAATCCTCAAAGAAGGTTGTTGCAATCTGCTTTCATACTATCACAAAAACTATATGGAGATGGCTATGCGTTTTACTAGGAATTGAGCTCAGTTCAGGCACTGCTTACTTTAAAAAATTGTAGCTAAAAATAATAACTGCTCATTTTATGGATTTCTGTAGCTGAACTATTTAAAGACAGTCAGCTGTAGGGACAAAACTATATATTATTTTCTTCTGTTCAATGCATCCAATTTTTGGAGACTGCCTTACAAGCTACATATGGCAAAGGAAATCGGGAGGTTTTGCAGAAATAATAGAAAAGGGTTTTTCAGTACTGGATCTTTGGTGTAAATGTTAGGGATATTTTTACCCATGTAGTTTTTTTCATCTTACATTTCTATTTCCATTCAGACATACTCTACGTCAGGGGTGTCAAACTAAAAAGAGTCGTGACTTGTCACATGATGTGGTGAGTTTGACACCCGTGCTCTATATGGAAGGAAAAACACTTATCCTATAGGGATCAGTTTTACAGCCAGCTGCACTTAGTATAAGAAATGATTTGTATATAGATCATCTTGTGATCTGTATTGTACAACTGAGAAATAAACATTTTCCCTTCCATCACAGCATCAATTAACAACTTGTACAGAATGGAGGCAGAAAATATCTATAAAAAAGGAATTTACATGCTCTTTATTTACATGCTCTTTAAGTTCCAGGATTAGTACATTTATTAAAGTACAGATAGTCCTTGACTTACAACCACAGTTGGAACCAGAGAAATAAGGTGGTTAAGTGAATTATCTAAGAAATGAGGTTGTTAAGCAAATTATCACACGACTGAATCCAATTCTATTATTTTTACTGTGGTCATTAAGCAAATCACATGGCTGTTAAGTGAATCACATGATTTTTAAGTAAATCTGGCTTCCCACTTGTCAGAAGCCAGCAAAGAAGATCACAAAGCACAATGATGTGACCACAAAATATAGCAATTGTTGTAAATGTGAATTGGCTGCCAAGCACCCAGGTTGTTATCATGTAACCAAGGGGATGGTGCGATGGTCATAACTTTGAGGACAGATCATAAGTCACTTTTTCTTAGACCAATGTAACTTTGAACTATCATTAAATGAATGGCTGTAAGTTGAGAATTACTTGTACAACATTCTGAACTCACAGATACATTGAGTGTTATCCCAAGGGAGCATTATTAGTGGTTTGAAAATGAGAACAATGAAAAAGGAAGATCAGAGGGAAATCTCAAAGGTGCATTTTCAAAAAGCAACTGGACTTTGTTTTTTGCTTGAGGAAAATATTTTGCTTCTCATCCAAGAAGCTTCTTCAGTTCTGAACAGAGTCAAAACTGAAAAAGTTCTTGGATGAGAAGCAAAATGTCTTCCTCAAGGAAGAAAAAAGTCCAGTTGCCTTTTGAAAAAAACACCTTCGAGACAATCATGATTGGGATGACTGAGAATCTCCATGGACAATCAGAAGGAAATGATATGTAAAGAGTTCATTCAGGGCATGTTACTTATAGAGGTACCGGTATTAGTCACAGAATAGTTGTTTGGTGTGGCACAAAACATTTTTCCCTTGATTGGCATATTGTAGTGGGATAAGGACTATGTCTCATGTCTTAAACAAAGACAAATTTCAGAACTAATGGATTTGAAGTTGGCTTTTTGCGGATGAAGTTGGTCACTGTAAAACTTCAGTGGCAAGGGGATTCTGCCTTCTTGCTTGCCTTCCTTATTATTTCTGAACAGTTCCCATAGAAAAAGTGAGGTACAACATTGGCTCCTTTCTGGTGTCCTATCCTTTTCACTGATTTTTCTTGCAGTTCACAATGAAAGCCATCCAAATCAGCCTGCCCCTGGCTTTTCTTGTGCTCCCGCTCTTTGTGCTTGCGGCTCCCAGTGAGGAGCTTGGCCAGCAAGAAGTCCCTACCAGCTTGAGTGGTTGCAAGAGATGTTGTGATTCTCTAGATGTCCCTGGGCCCTCCGAAGCCAGTCTTGGTGCAGACAGACCTCACGCTTTGCCATTCGTAATGCCAGAAGTTCGTCCATATATCAACATCACAATTCTGAAAGGTAAGCTATTATCATCTGTTACTTTCTGACTCATGCTACCTTCTCACTGTTTCCTCCTCATTTCATCTCTTTATCTAAAGCAAATTGGAAACCTCTCTAGCAGGATCTTGTGATTTGTTTATTTGCCTTAGTAAATCATCATGTATATATATTATTGTGCTAAATATGTGTGCATCATCTTTCCCAAGCCAATAACTGTCAACCACCATGGAAATGTTTATTTAGGAAAAGAATCATTGACCACATTAAATCTTTAGTCTTATAACCCTTGGCTGTACTGGCCAAACATGTTGGGAAATAAGTCCAAAACATCTGGAGTGACAAGTTGGAAAAGTCTGCTATAAAGTCTCATTTGGTTAAAAACTCTACTGTTTGCACAGGTGAGAACCAAAACACACCCACTTCTTCAGGCAAAATTAAAGCACATTTAATGTAGATAAAACAGAGGCCTGCTGCAGAAAGTGTAGCATGCATGCTTTATTTATATACAGCTTAAACTTAAACAACTTCTCCATCTGGGTCATTCAAGCATCTCCTCAGGACAGGATCTGTTGCCACATGTTCAATCAAATCCTGCATCACCTCCTATGTTCCACCTCCCTTTATTGGACTTTTGTAGTATCCCTTAATTATGGTTTCTAGAGAGGCTACATATGCATGAAATACATTGTAAGGCAGGATTCTGAAACCACACACAAGCAGTGGTTGTCTTCCACAGTTTCTCCTTTTTCTCTCTCTCCTTCTTTCTACAGGAGAAAAAGGAGATCAAGGAGAGCCTGGAGTTCCTGGGAAATGGGGCAAAGAGGGACCCCCTGGTGATCAGGGACCCCAGGGTCCAAAGGGCAGCAAGGGACAAATGGGGGCACCTGGAGATCCTTGCAAGCACCAGTATGCAGCTTTCTCAGTGGGCCGGAAGAAAGCTCTCCACAGTAATGAAGGCTACCAGGCTTTGATCTTTGACACTGTCTTTGTGAACCTCTATAGCCATTTCGACATGTTTAAGGGCAAGTTCTACTGCTATGTGGCAGGCCTGTATTTTTTCAGTCTCAATGTCCACACCTGGAATTTCAAGGAGACCTACATGCACGTCATGCGGAATGACCAAGAGGAAGTCATTCTCTATGCTCAGCCCAGTGACCGCAGCATCATGCAAAGCCAGAGTCTGATGCTGGAGCTGCGGGAGAATGATGAGGTTTGGGTGCGTCTCTATAAGCGACAGCGTGACAATGCCATCTACAGTGACGATGTGGATGTCTACATCACTTTCAGTGGTTATTTGATCAAACCCAGCCTTGAATAGCTGTTTCCCTCCAAAGCACAAATTCATCCTCTAAACATCCTCTTGATTTCCTGTGAACTACTGCAAATAATACAGAAAATGACCAAAAGATCTGAAAACAGAGCACTGAAGAAAACTTCTTTTCTTTTGAGAATGTCAACTGAAAAATAATAATATTCATAGGTAAAAAAATTACAGAAATGTCTTGCTGATTTATGTGTCCTTCTCAACAGTAGGTGTGATTGTAAGGTATGGACTGGAAATTCTAAGCAGCCTCATGAAATTTCTTTACCTGCTAACTCAGAATCATTTTGTAAACATCTTTGTTTGGACATGACACTTCCTAAGCAGAATGTTCTAATTTAGATTGTTTATATGAGGTAAACTCTTTGAGTTATATCAAGTGAGATAAGTTACCGTATCTTATCTACAAATCTACAAACCAAATGTAGGCCAGCAAAAATGTTATTTTGGCACTTCAAGTGCTTGACAGCGCCCTTCTTTTTGCTAAAAATTCCTGGTGGGCAGCCTTATATGACTGATAGTTGCAATCACCTTCACAAAATTTACATTTGTAAATGTTATACTGTATAGGGTTAGCATATTTTACTGTGATTTGTGCATCTGTCTAATGAACTTGTTATACATTGTATAACTTAGGGATCTCTTCCATCACTATGTTAAACATATGCAGGATTATGACTTAGCTCAGGCAGCAAAAAAGTTAGAAATACTGCAACGCTTCCAATTTGTCCCCCAAATCAAGATTCTTTAAGAGATTCCATGCTGGTCCCTGAATTTGTATTATAATTGATTGAATCACAACAAATCTATAAATGTATTACAACAGGATCCATTTTCCTTCAGCTGACATAGATTGATATTACAGATTTTCCCATAGGCAGATCACATGAAGGCCATGATGTGGGCAAAATAATCAATGGGGTTTCCTTTAATATCATTGTGAGCTGACCTATGTCCCATGACAGAATTAGTGATTGGGGCTGGGCAGTGTTTCAGAGGTAAATTCTTTGAAGAATGTGTACATACCGGTAGCCCTGGCAGTAACTTCTTAAAACAAAGAGATCTGTTACAGAGATCATGCTGCAACTGTGCAATTCTAGGAAAAGGTGTAGCTGTTTTAAGATATTTTCAACATGTGCTATATGATCTTTCCCATGCTGCAAAATATCTCTCCCCTTCAAGTCCAAGACGCTGTGCAGCTCTACTGGTTAGCTGGATAAACTATTAAATGTAAGGGCAAAGGATTGCAAGGAATTATAAATAAAAGAAAGATACAAATGCTTGCATATCAGCTTCTCTCACTGAGGGCAGCAAGCGCCATTTGTACATATGGAGATAAAAGAGCCTAGGCTGGCATTCTCTTGCTAAAGCTACAAAAGAAATAGGCTACTCCAAGGATGGAAAAACATGAAAGAAATAAAATTTCTAGAGGAACTTTTACTTTCTAATTCTCACATGTGAGACCTGCAATAAAATATGCATAGTCATTCAAGATACAGCATGTCCTCTTCCAGGAAAAAGCATTTTATTCTTCTTCTTTCGTAGTTTTCCATTCCCCTGCTGTCCCAAGAGTACAAAATATGCTTTTTAGGGAATGGAACATTTGGAAGAATTCAGTGTGCCATCCATGGAGTTATTTATGATCTAAAACTTAACCTTCCAACAGAAGTGTCCATCCAGAATTTTTCTCCATCAGAGCAGGATAAATCACAATTCTTCAAGAAAATATAAACACAAATTTCTTTTCTTTTCAATCCCAATTTCCATTCTGCAATTATGCATAAGTTAGTTATGTGATCCCCCCCTTTTTTTATCCCCCAAAGCACTGCTTATCTGTTAAATGAAAATTATAATGCTGACCCACCTTGGAGAGTTGTGGTCAGGATACTAGAGATCATCTTCTATCAACCTGGTACCTTGCAGATAAGGCAGGATTACAACCTCCAATGCATCTGTTGTAATCCAACACATCTGGAGATGCCAGCTTGGGGAAGACTGCTTTAAGTAAAGCACTGAGCACTTCCTAAAATATGACTTAGATGCTAAAAAAATTCTATTACAATGCACTGTATGTTAACAATAATTTTTGTGTATAGATGGTGAATATACACAGACACTGCTATATGCATTTGCTGCCTATTCCACTCACAGGTAACTAAGTAATTTCAAGTAATTTTTAATAGATTGAGAAGCCAAGAGGCTTCTCAATCTATTAAAAATAAATGGAAATAGACAGGTCATGCATTTTTATTTTGACCCAGTGGATAATCTTGTAAGGCAGGCTATGAGAAGTATCAGGATGCCTGTTTTTGTAATACAGGGAAAGCTGTAGCTGATTGCATAATAATCTGAATTCATTCTCTCTGCAAAGTAGTGGTTTAAAAATCAGCTGTTGGGTATATGCAACACATGGCGTCCCTGTGTCTCCAGAGGGAACAACCAGAATTTCTAGTACTGAATTGCTTCCAGATGTGAGAACTGAACTCTTTGAGCCTTTGCCTCCATTCCTGTCTCAGCAAAACTCTCTCAAGTACTTCTACTGGGAAACAGCGTCTAATGTTTCAAGGACAAAGTTTGTGCATCGTTGTTATGAGGCTGTAGGCCTGCTTTTTGGTGCTATAAAAAAACCTTTATAATTCTTGGTGCTAAAGAAAACTTTTTGATGCAAAATTTGAAAAATAATTTCAGTTTGCTGGGAAATAACAAATAGGAAGGCCTGTGGAATTTATGGTGCTTTGTGGAAATCATCAGACAATGGTTTGTGTGTATATATGTATCTTTTAAATATTAAAACTTCTTGATTGCACCTTGAGTTGTCCTTTTCTTTGTAGGGCTTTTTTTTCTGTGACAAAGATTTTCTATTACAAGATTTTAGCATCCTTAGAAATTGAGTACAAATGTTACTTTTAGTGGAAATATTTCTAAAATATAGGAAAACCAGCATGCAGACTGATGGGAGAAAGCCATTACACATTCTGTGAAAAAAAGTCTTTAAGGCATGAGGAAAATTAGAATAATAAGCAATTTCCATGTGTTATCAAACACCCCACGGGACCCCTTTTAGTGCAGGAACTGAAAAGATGGAAAAGAGGACAATATAATTTGATTGCTAGTAACTAGGAGTTATTTAGTTATCTAGTTGGAAGGATCCTCAAATGTGGCTGGCTTTGCTTAAGCCCCAGATTGATATGTGTAAAAATCTCTAGGTATTTGCCTTTTGGTAGTGATGAGTGTCTGCAAAGGGATGAAATGGGATACAAAGGAATAAATATGTCCCTGGATTCTCCCACAACTACACACAGATGTAGTAAATTTGTGGTGAATTGGTATTTTGATTAGGAAAATTATTGGGGGGGAAATCTATGTTTTTGTGTAGATTTTTTCTTCATCACACAACCTTTGTAGTAAATTATTGTAGTGTTCAAAAACAAGCTCAGTTTTTGAGCACTTGTGCTCAAATTCAGCCACTGACCATTTGTGGGAAAGTCCTTAAAACACTGTTTTACAATAAGGTTCATGGAGAATCATTATTCTCTGTACAGCTTGCAAGTGCTGAAAAATATTCACCACTTAACAGGTTGTGGGATGAAAAACTACAAAAAACGGGAGCTTTTATGTGAAAATGCAATGAATGTCCTACTTTCCTTTTCTTCAGCATATATTGAAATAAATATGCCTTTTTTAGGATTTTAACAAATCTCACTCCAAAAACTAGTGAAATTATTGTCATGTGGAAATCATACATCATATTAAGATTGACAATCAATGTATTAAATATAAAAAAATAAAAGCTTGCTTCATTTTAATATTCTTTTTCTTACTTTTTTGAAGAACCAAAATAGTCATATGCTCCAGCTAGGAATTATGCTTTGTGTGAAATCAGATAGGCTAGCGGCAATCCTCTTTTGTATGTATATTTATTCTTTTTGCATATAAAATAGAATAGATAGTCTGATTTTAGCATCAAATATACATGACTTGTCTTGACTCCTTGACTTGACTGCCTGGATGAGTCCCTGTAGTTTTTTTGGCAAGATTTCACAATTAGTTTGCCATTGCCTGTTTCCTAGGACTGACAGAGAGCAACTGGTCCAAGCTGACTTTGTGTCTAAGGCAGGACACAGTGTCTCGCATGATGCCTTAAACTCTCTCTCTCTCTCTCTCCCTCCCTCCCTCCCTTCCTTTATCCATCCATCCACCCATCCATCCCACCAGAGTCTTGTAATTGAGGCAGCATTGTAATTATATAAAATAAATGGATGGATGGGATAAATTGATAGGTAAATCAAGGTAACTGTCTTTTCAATATTCAAGAAGCTAAGCATGTTATTTATACAGGATGTCTTGACAAAATGTGTGGCTGGTGGTAGTATGCTTATTTTGGCCCTAAGCATTGACCCCAATGTGTGGTTTCCTCTTTCCTACAAGTTTTTCATCTGATAAAAATCTACATACACAAAAGTAGTTTTTGTAAGAAAGTGTTTCTTGGAACAGAAGTGGTTTGGTTTCTACACATAATCTAGGCCAGCCAGGGCTATCTCAAGAACAGCCTAGACTGGGTATCTTCTTTTCTTTTTTAAAAAAAGATTTTATTGGTTTTTTTTTTAATTTTTAAGAAAAAGTACTCAGGACACACTGTGGTGTTTGGGTAATCAGACATTCAAGAGTAAAAACATAAATAAACAACTCAACTTAATACATTCACTGTCCCCTCTCTATTTCCCTCAAATAACATAATACATTTAAAATATTCCATTTCTAAATTAAATTTCTATTACTACTAAACCTGTTTTAAAACTTTATCAGTTTACAATTACCATAATCAAATTTAACTTTAAATCAACAAGTTATCAATTCAGGTATCCCTTCCAGATGTATTCTAGTTCTTAATCTCTCTCATCCCTCCTTTTATCACCAATCTCATTTATTTCTTCTTCCACTACACAATAGCTATCTTAGTTAAAAAAATAATGTTAAACCTTAATTCATTTCAATTCATTACACAAACTTCAAATCTCATCCAATTGATTATCATACCTTATCACATCTATGTTATTGTACAAAAAGATCATCTAACTAATTTAAAACACTCCATTAATTATTGAAACCATCCCAATCTAAAAAATCAACATTTTTTCAATTCCAATACATAATTTTCATCAAGATAAATCGATTATTCCAAAAAGTACATTCTTAACCTATTTAAAATACCTGTTCTGAAAATCACCCTTGTATATATATATTTATATTTTTTCTTGTTTCTAACTCTAAATCATAATCCTTAAAACAATCCATAAAATCAACATTACCTTTTAATCCATTACACAATTTTAAATTTCTCTTTTCAGTCTAATTCTGGCTTTTTTTCTGTGCCAGGAAGGTTTCCATAAAGACGCTTCTCTTTCAGCCAGTAGATCTATTTTTGTTCCTTGCAATAGCCTTTGAAATGATAGAAATCCCATCCTCTGCATTAGACATCTATTTCTCTCCTCCTTGAAGCATCGTTGCTTTGTAGTTTGAAATTTCAGTCTTTGCTTCTTCTGTTCCTTTAAGTTGTAGTTGAAAGGTTTATAAGATAGAATAATTTCCTCTTTTATCTCTGTTGATTCCTCTTCTAGTATGTTTTGATTTATATCATAGTCAGATGTAGCCTGGACATCCATTTGAACATTTGAAGTGAAATTTCTGGATCTTAGTTCTATAGTAAACTTTTTCATTGTAGCACATATTTCTGCAGTAGCCTCATAAATCTTTTCCAATATAAGTGTACAATTAATTGTGACTGAGGTTTCTCCATTTTGATAGTGATTAAAAAGAGTCTCTTTTTTTCTTTTTTTGTGGAGGCTATATTTGATATCCGACTGCTCTTTAGAAGGCCAGATCCTGAAGTTGAAACTCAAATACTTTGGCCACCTAATGAGAAGGAAGGACTCACTGGAGAAGGGCCTAATGCTGGGAAAGATTGAGGGCAATAGAAGAAGGGGACGACAGAGAATGAGATGTCTGGATGGAGTCACTGAAGCAGTAGGTGTGAACTTAAATGGACTCCAGAAGATGGTAGAGGACAGGAAGATCTGGAGGAATATTGTCCATGGGGTCGCGATGGGTCGGACACGACTTCGCAATTAACAACAACAAATATTTGATATAATTTAGGCAATATCCAGCTGCACAGTTCCCACAGCTGCACAGCTTATCTTTTCTCTTCAAAAGTATTTTGAAGGTCAGGTCTGTTCCATCTTCAAACCAAGTAACCAGAAGTTTCAGTATTAAGTTTTTGCCACTAGATGTCCTCAGTAAATTAAAAAAGGTCTTTTCCAGACACCATTTCCTTTTTTCTATCTTTTAAAGTATAATGTGAAAAAGAAATAATCTTCCAGCATAGGATGATAGTACAGTTCTTAGAAAGAGAGGAAATGTTTTCTTTTTTTGTATAGAAGTAAAATATAGTCTTTAAAATTTTGTTCTATTTTTATAGAACGCCTTTCTTCCCAAAGAATGTAGACATTGCCTTTTCAAGCCAGGGAAATAATTCCAACAAGGCTCTTTCAGGTACCAAAAACAAAATAAAATAGAGAGAATAGCAAAGAAAAATCTCACCCAGATTCACCCCAGGGGTTCTTACAGCTTAGATGTTCTTTGACTTGCGGTTTGAAGCAGCAGGGTGATCAGCCATTTTACTGGCCGATCTTCTTCTCCGTCGGCCCTCAGAGATAGCTCGGACAGCTGAAGGAGCCGTCACTCCTCAGCAGCTGAGCAGAGCCTCCTTGACAGAAATCACATCCTCCAGGGTGACTTTTGACTCGCATAAAGGTCTACCAGCGGAAGGAAGGCTAGCTGATGAGGAGGCAAGTCTCCCCGTGCGACTAGGGATGCCACGAACAGGAACCGGAAGTCGACTGGGTGTCTTCTTCAAGTTACTTCATCTGTCGCTCCTAGTAAGTCTATTAGAAGATGGCGAGATCATGGATCTGATGGAGTGAGTCTAATATGCACAATACATGTGGCAGGATAGTACCGGTAGTTCTATTGTTAAAATCCATAATACACTAGTTGTGAGTTCTAGTCTACAAATTGAAAACTTGCTGCATTCTAGTACAGAGCTATAATGTGATTCTTAACTACAATTCTTATGCATAATATGGAGAATACATATGTGCCGGTACTCATATATTCCCATACCGACGAAGATAGTTAGAGTCTGATTTAACTTGGGTTGTGAAGCCAAGTTAAAGCGCAGGTGGCGCAGCAGTTAAGAGTGCAGTACTGCAGGCCACTTTAGCTGACTGTGTTCAGCAGGTCAGCGGTTCAAATCTCACCGGCTCAAGGTTGACTCAGTCTTCCATCCTTCCGGGGTAAGTAAAATGAGGACCCAGATTGTTGGGGGCAATGTAAATATATATATACATTGCTTACTGGTGTACACCGCTTAGAGAGTGCTCGCACTTAAAGTGGTATATAAGTCTCATAAATAAAATAAATAAATAAATATAACATTAGGATTAAATCAATTAATTTAATCACTAATTTTATTCTAGAAGAAATTGATAGTTATATATGTACCACATCCTTAGCCATATTGGTTATGTTTCAATTGCCATGTAAGCCTAGAAATGTTAATAAATAAATTATGGTTAACCACAAATAAAAGTGTTATGTGAACTGAACCTCAATATTTTGGGATTACCAGTCATAAAAGCCAACTGTGAAGGACACCAAGTTCTGATGTTTTGGGCTAAATATCTTTTGTGCCACTCTTATGTCTAAATATTACCCAATCTGTATTGGTTTATAATAGGTCCTAAAGAGGTAGTGGGAAAACAGGATTGTATAATTTAGATTAAAAATAAAATAAAAGTTAAAATATCCCCTTTCTGAACTCTGTGGCTTCAGTAAAATTTGAAGTCCCATGGAAAAACTTTTTTATATTAAGAATGTAAAGAGATTTGATTAATCAATCTTCTGCATTAGTATTATTTCGACTTATATTCTATTACTAGGGCAGTAATCAGTTCCAGATCCTTTGGGTAATTTTAACCTTGCCTGTAAGATTTATTACCCTCCCACTCAGTAACAATTTCTAAATGGGGGAAGTAATATCTTAACTATCATGCCATTGCTTTTCAATCCCAACTTGAAAGAACTGAAGTTCAAAAATTAAAATGAAATACAGTAACAACTTGCTTTTTAATGGATCATATGGATTCTAAAAGGGTGTTCCATTATCTGATATCCTGTTCCAAATACTGCAGCTGGTGACAATACAGTACATATAAGAAGGGGCTTATCTATCCAAATCTGAGCCATTTAGACCAATTAAATTACTATTTATGACTTTATAGTAAAATTTCTCAACCTGAGCAACTTTAAGTGGACTTCAGCTCCCAGAATTCACCAGCCAAAATGCTTTAGAGTGAGAAGGGATGGACAACCATTTGTCTGAAAGGGTATAGGATTCCCTCTTGAGCAGAGTGTTTAACTAGAAGATCTCCAAGGTCCCTTTCTATTCATATTCAGGACCAGCCTTTTCAACTGTTGCAGCTTTTCTGGTGATTTGTGGTTTCCACACCAGTTTAAAGGAGCCAGTGAGAAAGTACCACGTGAGTAAATTCTGTGCAACTAAAAGCATAGTGATATACCACACCCAGATGTAGGTCTCTTTATTATGGGAACAAAAGCACATTACCACATGTTCTTCAAAGAAAGGAAAGTGAAATATTCTCCATTATTCTTCCTTTTTCTCTTGTTTTATTTTCCAAATCCTGCATAACAAAGAAAGACAATTGGATTCCTTTCATATCTGGGGAGTACATCTTTTTTCATCATCTCATCTTTTCTGCTATCTTCTCCTATTGATTTCTTATAATTTATCAGTTGTTTATTATGATCTATTATTTGCTGTTTATGTATATACTGTGAGCTTATGCACCGGAGACAAATTCATTGTGTGTCCAATCACCCTTGGCCAATAAAGAATTCTTTGATTCTATAAGAAGTCTAAAACAACTAAACTTTGCTATGTTGCCCACGATGCATCTGAAAGCTCAGTAAATTTTGTGCAAGGGTCATTCTGGTGGTGGAGAAAAAACATTCTTTTAAAAAGGTTTTCTGTAACTTTATCTCTTTCCATTCATTCATTCATATTCCTTTTAAGACTGGAAAGAACTGGCTGCATCAAGAACCTATTTTGTGCTAGTTGTAATCTACAATATGACAGTAGTTGATCATAGTTGAAACATACTATGCAGTGAAATCCAACTGCTGGAAGACAAGGGGAAACAAATTGACCTTTAACTGAAAAATGGTTAAAAGAAATTAGGATGAAAGAGAACTTTGTTTTTCATTGCCTGCTCACTCTTTGAAAAAAAAACATGAAAATGGGAAATGTTATGGTTCTGTTACTTATGGCATTTTACCATATGTTGCTAATATGATAGTTCATGGTATTCAGTTTTTATAATAAAAACAATAAAATGAAGGAATGGACACATGTGTGTTAAATTAAGTTAGAATTAATACATTCAGGAAAGTTTATCCTTTCTGACAGAATTCTATTATTCATAAATAAAAGCTGAAAAATTTTAAAGTCTGGGAGACAGGTCCATTGAGGAAATGTTCTAGAAATGAGTGATGCCCCAGAATTGAAAGCAAGCCATTAGGCCTGCCTTAAAAGAATAAATTATCCTAATTCTTTTTTTAAAAAAAATAAGAAAGAAAAAGAAAGGAGGATACAAAGGCATTATACAGAGAAATAAAGATAATCTGTAAAAAACCAAATATCCATTGAAAATAATTCAACATAGATTAACATGCATTTCCATGCCAGGTATGTTTAAACAAAGTTCTCTTAATATGCTTTTCCATCTGAACAAAAAAAAGTTAATATCTTGCCCTTATTTGCAGATCTGAATAGAACTGGACAAAGTGATTTCCAAATTGAGCAAAATGCTTCTTTGCATCTACAGCTACAGTATCATTTTTAAAATTTGTATTTATTAAGAGTTTTTCTTTCATGAGAAAAAAGACAACGAAAAAAGCAAAGAAATTAAAAAGAAATTAAACTCAATATTTAAGTGACTTCTGACCTTTTTTCAATAGATAATTACAATCTTATTGTCCTTTCTCCCTCTTAATTCTTACCCAAATCCTTTCAGCCCTAGACTTACAGTGTCACTGAGGAGAAAGAGAATTATTTGACTTCTTTTATTTTATTTTATTTGATAATTTGATTTCAGGATTAGCCATGGTTTGATGTGAACAAGGGTTTGATTCTAGACAATGGAGAGTAATGCTAGGAAGAACAATATTTTCTCCACACTATAGTGTGGAGTAGTAGTCCATACAACTGAAGTAAAGTATACCAATGAAGGAGAATATCTGTAGCTCAGGGTTGAAATGATGGGTCCTTGATGCTCTCTGAGCTTGCTTGTTTTCTTGCAGACATTTCATTACCCTAACTAGGTAACACCATCAGTGTTTGCTGTCAGTTTATATTCTTGCCTGTCTGGGTTGGTGGGAGTTGTCTTAGGGATACTTTGGTTCAGTTATTTACTAATGACTCTTTGGCAGTTTCTTGACTGGGCTTTTGCTTACTTGATTGTTGATCTGAAGTTGATCTTGGAGTTAATCTATGCTGATCTGAGTGCCGATTACTGGTGGAGAGGTGCTGGAGTCCTTTTCCCTTTGGGGCTGGTTGATTGTCTCTTTTGCAGTCTATAGATGTTGTTAATATCTATGTGTCTATTGATGGCTGATTTGTCAGAGTGCCAGACTTCTAGAAATTCCCTGGCATTTTTTAATTTGGCCTGGTCTAGGATTGTCATGTTTTCCCCAATTGAAACTATGGTTAAATCTGTCTATATGTTGTGAAATTAAAAAATTTTCATCATGTCTTTTGACTGCCAATTGGAGTTCATGGATGCGTTCTGCCAGTCTTCTGCCTGTTTGTCCTACATCGTGGTTGTTGCAGTTCTTACATTGTATGTTGTAGTAGATGATTCCTGTTTTTTCTTCTGGGGTTGCTGGGTCTTTTGGTTTGCTTAGGATGTTCTGAAAGGCTTTAATTGGCCAAGCTAATTCAGAAGCCAAGCTCCAGATGGGTTGTGTGGATAGATAGATAGATAGATAGATAGATAGATAGATAGATAGATAGATAGATAGATAGATAGATAGATAGATAGATAAATAGACAGACAGACAGACAGACAGACAGACAGACAGACAGACAGACAGACAGACAGACATAAAGTGACAGAAACAGAGACAGTCAGAAAGACATGCTGGATCAGATTCACCATAACCAATATCCTACTTCTAAAGGAAGACAGTATGTTGCATCCACAAGATCACCTTCTATTTCTAAAGAAAGGATTTTAATATAAGCACCCCAGTTAATTGTCATTGATAGAACTATAATGTGAGGATTCCAAATTTATGCAGCTTCTCCCAACCTGGTCTTTGCAAGATGTGTTGAGGCTCTCAGAATTTCAAGAGAATCTGGGGAATTCTGAGAAAGTTATGTATTCTATAAGAAGTAGCTGAACCCACTTCAGAATTAACTAACCTATTAGCTATAAATAATAGAGAATTATTATTTCACACAATAACAAAAAGAAAAAGTGAGCTGGCCACGAGCAGTGGAAACAATCTGTGACCTTCACTATTTGTAGATAAACATAGTAAAATATGTTGCTGGATTCTCAATAATTCTAACAATATGGTTTGTTATGCATGTAAATATTAAGTTCAAAACAGCTATGGAGGTTCTTTCCATGCCAGGATCTGTTGTTCTAAAACATCCGGGGAAAGCAATAGGTTGGAAAAGCCAGATAACAAAGAGGAACTGTTGGAAGCATATCCCGAAGAAAATAGAGTCCTTCATATTTGTTTCTAAGTAGCACCCAAATTGTAGTCCAATAATTCTGCAAACAGCTAGCTTTAAAAAGATTAATCTTAATCAGGCCAAATGTGGCTAGAGAGAAACACTACCCAGGAAGATTCAAATAGTTACATAAAACATATCTCCTCTTTCCTCCTTACTTATTTTTGAATGTAGCCCCAGTTATTTCTGAGTTTTAGAACTAAAAATATAGGCAACTTGAAGAGGAGATTGAGATGGCCAGATGAGCTGCTAAAAGAAAAAGTGGAGTGGTCACTGATGAAAACACCAAGCTGATAGGCCAACATTTCCTACCACACTTCAGTTGCATTCCACTGTTATCTGTTTTAGCTCTAAGGCTTGCCTACAGTTCACACATATGGGGACCACAACACCCTCCACCACCCACGCTGCTTCCTTTGCCTCCCAAGAACTGCAGCCAACCAAAATGTGTGAGCTGTAAACATTCCTCAAGCAACAAACATCACAACTTTTTCAAAAGGTCAATATATTTTCAAAGCCTTAAAAAAATATCTCCTTAAATATATTACACGCTGATGTTTAGATTAGCTGTGTTTTTTTTTTCTTAGAAGCAACTGTCATAGGGAAGGGAAATGTTGCTGCAGTAATAATTCTGAAAAAAAAAAGATATTTTTCTCATAGAGGATTCAGAAAAAACAAGCATTCCCAGCCCTTTACTAACATATAACAAACATACCACTATAGAAAGGCTAACATCTTGTTTATATCCTTGGAGCAACAAATTTCATTATTAAAACTTGCATCTCAGCATATATTTGGAATCCATTAAATATCAGAAGGGCATTTTTGTGTATATTAACATTTGACAGTGGTATCTTGGTGTTCATTGTTATTTGGTTCTGGGAGGTGCGATAAGTACCAAAAACTATGAGTACCAAACAATTTTTTTCCGATAAGGAATAATGTAGTGAGTCACAAGGCAGACAACACTGACAAGTTCTCCCTTGTGCATTGAGTGCCAAACAAATGATAAGTACCGGGACAAAATTTTCATGTCAAAATGCATTGAATACCAAATCCGATGAGTTTCAAAGCAGTTAAGTACCAAGGTACTACTGTATTTTTGTCCATGAGAGTTCAGTGTAGAATGATCTGAAAATCCTGGTACAGGTATCTGTACAGTATGTAAAATAGGATCTTACGTAAGATTATGTGCATGTGTAGAAGCAATCTAGTTTTTCAAATCATGGGAATTGGGGAGGGGGAATTCTGTCACTTTCAATTTCTCTCATTTTTATAAATCTGTTAAATTGAGCTTGCTACACTTTAAAATATTTTCTTAAAAGTAAGGCAGGGGGCAGGGCAGCTGCTGCCAGACATCATCAGATCCCACGTACACAGGGCAGCAAGCGTGTGGGGGCCAATGGTGTCTGTCAGCAGCCAAAGCCTGCTGGCTCCTCGGCTGGCACACTCTGGGGCTCCGCAACTCACTGCAACCACAGGGCCAGCCCTCCAAGCAGCAGGCGCTGTGGTGGCATGAGCAGCAGGCAGAGTCAGGGGGGAGGCACAGGATGTGAACCACTGGACATGCCTACTTTGTCCCATCTGGTTTGCTTGTGGTTGGAGAGCAGGTCACCGCTGGTCATCTCAGTCTCCTCATGGGTTTTGCCCTTGGCCTGTGCATGGAGCACATTCCCATCATGCACCCAATGTACTTCTGCCCCACTGCTGGCCGCCCCACCACCAAGGTTGCCAGCAGCTTGCACAGGTCAATTAGGCCGCCATTGCCACCTGGAGCTGCAGGCCCCCCATAATGAAGGAGGTGAAGCAGCTGGCTAGGAAGCCCAAGTAGAGGTGGTAGAGCACGTCCAGGGAAAAGACAGGCCCCCCGAACAGGGAAAGCCTTATCCCCATCAGTGCCATGGCCGCCCAGGCTCAGCCACGATCGCGTGCATCCCCCCATCTCTGCTGGGCTGCACGGCCTCCTGTGCATGCATCTGGGGGGGGGCGCCCGGCCAGGCTGGGCAGGGCCAGGGCAGCAAGGATAGCCCCGCAATCCATCTAGTGGGCCTTGTGTTTGACATGTCTGTCTTAAACAGTATGATACATAGTCCAAATTCCACTGTTCCCACATTAAGCTTCCTATGATATAGTCAACTTCTGGGGGTCAGATTTAGTCTTCCCCTTTTCCTAGATCTCAATAACTTCAATTTTATCTTGTTTCATTTAAGAGAATCACTGTAGATAAATGGTTTTCAGGCTGTGGTCCAGAAACCACTGGTGCTATGAGAAATCCTGGTTAAACAGAAATGAAATAAGGAAACACTAACATAACATAAACCATACACATTTACAGTGGCCCAGATCTCCAATCATTATGAAATAGTTTAAGATTTTAAATCTTAAATCTTGTGAGATTAGGAAATAGCAGAGAAATCTTCACCACACTTTTTTAAAGGTTATTTTTATTATTGGATCATGGTCCACAAAAATTTTCAGTGACAATACACTGGCTCAGGTAAAAGGAAAGATGGGAAATTATTGTCATCTTAAATGTAAAAATTGGGATAAAATGACTTATCCCTTCTTAGATGAGATAAATCAGATTCCTCAAAATGATCCTGTTGTTCATAAAGTTATTTATGTATTGTACTTATATAAAGTTTTTTTTCCTCTAAACTTTCAAGTGGAATATGTGTTTCCTCTAGTTTGACTTCATAATAGGTTTTCAGTGAACACTATGGTCAACTAAAAGCCTGAGCTCATCTGTGAGATGAGGGGAGGTGAGATGTCACACATATTTGAATAGGGATTTGAACCTAAATTTCCATAATCAAAGTCCATTATCTTAACTATTACATCATTTCACAGATTAACTAAAGCTAACCACTGTGCTGTCTGATTCTCAACAGACCCTCCAAATAATTAGGATTGCAAAGTTATGTACATTAATCTATAAGGTAAATTCTAACGTGTTCATTGGAACTAATTTTTGAATAGATGTATTTTATTTATTGCCCATACTGACACTTTATCCTTCATCATTTGGAGTATATGTGGGCAATGTAATTACTTTTTTAAAAAAAAATGTTTTATTAATTTTTTAACAATCACCTTAATATTTGGTAAACTGTGTTGTCTGGGTTTACATTTAAGAAATATTCACCAACAGTTGATTTCTATAATCTATAATCCACATAAAAACTTTACTTGATTTCCTTTTTTCCCATAATATTCTCTTTTATCAATCTTAAGTTAATACAATTCTTGTTATTTTAGTGAATGATGATTGAATATAAAAGTTTTCTAGTATTTCTACATATAATAATCACATCAATATAATATTCCTTTTCTATCTAGTCATGCTAGTTGTCTCATCATAGATCATGTTTACATTTGTTTTTCCCACAATGTTCAAAACATTCTTACTGATTAAGATTTTCTCAAAGTTTACATTTAAATATTTAGGTCTATTTTTTCTCATGTAAGCCAACCCAATACTTTTACCTTTCTTAAGAAATAAATAAGACTAAAAAAAGAAAAAAAAAGAATATGAATAAAAAAATAAAATAAAAAGACAGTATGCTACTTAAAATCCCTTTTTCCTATAAGCTAATACATATTTATTTCCATTTTTTTCATTTTTTACCATAATTAAAATATATTTAATCTTTAAATATTCCATTTAATAAATCTAGTCCTCTAGTCTTTTAACTCTTATTCAAAACATTTTTAATCCATAGCAATTTTCTTAAAGTCAATCACATTTAAATATCTAAAACATTTCCTTTATATAAGCCATTCCAATTCTTTTATATTACTCATATCAAGAAATAAAATAAAAAGAAAGAAGAAAAAGAAAGTACTATATTACTCTTCCTTCTTAAAATCAAATTCATATCCAAAATTTTTCTATTTCTTTAACCATATTCATACAGGTGTTTCTTTTTAAAATATTCTCTCTGATAGGCCCCATCGTCTATTTTCTTAATTTTCACTTTAACTTTTTTTTTGCCCAGTATCTTTCTTAATCAATATGTTCTGCTGAATCAAAGGATCTTTCCATATTCTTGTAGGTGTTACTGTAAGTATAAAAGGTAAGTCAAGTACATCTTTGTGAGAGGCATTTGTCCATTCATTTTTATTGAAAATCTTTTTCTTTCTTTTTCTCTCTGCTTCTCTTATCATTTTTTGTCTCTCCAGTTCTAGTGTTTTTTTCCTGGCATCTCTGCAGTCCATTTTGTCCAATCTTTTTTCTTACCCTCAAATTTGTTTTGTGGTGTTAAAGTATAAGTTGTCTTTTCCAAATCCAGTATTTCTTGTAAAAAAAATTTCCACTTGGGTTAAAGCATACTTCTTTGTTTTGTTAGGTTCCATCTTTAAGTCTCTGTCCTCAAATTTGTATTCAGTTGTCTGTTTTATCTGTTCCTTCTCTGTTGTTGTTTCTTGGGATTTTTTGTTGTTGTAAAGTTAAATTGGAGATGAATTGGTTTATATTTTCAAAATTATTTTGGATTTCTTTGTGGTTTGAAATCATTGTTATTTGAATTAGTTGCAACATATCATATGTCTCCTCTTGAAAAGTATTTATTTTTTCTTGATAAGTTCTTTCTATAAATCTCTGATTTTCCATGATGACCAAGAATCCAAATTTTCTTTTCTCTGTGAATAGCTTTGGGGTCAGAGTTAAATAGATACTTGTTATCCAGAAAGTTCAAAAAAGTTTTTGTTTTGTTCCCTGAAGTTTGTAAGTCTCACTTTGCCTGCAGCCCAGATTGTTTTCTTTTTTGTCACAGCTGTTCTCTATTGTTAGAGCTTTGAAGGTCACAAGTAGAGATTAGTTTTTTCCAGATTTTGCCAAGTCCTGCATAAAAGCCATAGCTATTGTAGTCTTCATCCACCACTAGATGTCAGCACTGGTTTATTTTTCAAATTTTCAAAATGAACAAATTGCCTTTAAAATGAGAATCTTAATCATTCAGTAATTTCAAACTTATCCAAATTTAGGTTTTATAGTCATTTCATTTAATTTCATTTAAATACATTTTGGTCCTCCATAAAAGGTTTAATTTGCTGCTTCTGTTAGTAAAAGGGTGGGGCAAAAATCCCCCTCCTTCACTTTTGGAGGTTTTTTGCTTCTTGGAATTTTTTTTTTCTTCAGGAAAGTTGATAAGTAGGATAGAGAAAATTGATGTTCTTACCCAGATTGTAAATGTGCTGTTTACAATCAGTTTAAAATAATGCTTTTGACTTCAGTTGCTTGTAGCTTGGGCTAGACTCTGAAGTTAAGCTAGCCTTTCTCCTGTTGGTTTCTGGAAGGCTTCTCCTGGACTAATCGGGTCAACTGCCATCTCTCCGAGGTCCCCAGGACTTCCTTCCTTCTTTGCCACCTCTTCGGGGTGGCTTCTGGCCCATTTAGGGTCCCCTAACAGGAAGAAACTCAGCTGAAGGGTACGGAGTCCCAGACCCCCTGACTGCTGCGCTGCTGCGCAGGACCAGAAGTGGTGATTACTTTTTTTTTATAGTCCATGAAGCTCCCCCAAATTGCCTTACCAAAATCCAAGGACAAACTACCAAAACTTACAGTGCTGTGATTATCATCTGATTTTTACTTAGATAATATGTAAAACAAATCATTAGCCTTCAGCTGAATAACAGAATAACAGAGTTGGAAGGAACCTTGCCGGTCTTCTAATCCAACCCCCTGCCCAGGCAGAAACCCTATACCAGAGATCCCCAACCTTTTGAGCAACAGAGACCAGTTCCATGGAGAGAGGTTTTTCTGCGGACTGGAGGGGGTGTGGTTTCTTGTATTGCCTGCATCCCACAGATGGGGCTTTGCTTGTTTGTGTGGACCAGTTTCTGGCATACTGCAGCATAGTGCTGGTCCACAGACTGGAGGTTGGGGACCCCTGCCCTATAACATTTTAGACAAATGGTTGTCCAATATCGTCTTAAGAATCTCCAGTCTTGGATAACTGGCAGACTGATTTCAATGAATCAGCAACCTAACAAATTTCATTTGGCCTAGAAATAAGGCTATACAAAAGTGAAACAACAGAAAGTTTTTTTTAAGTATTCATAGTGGCCACCTTTATTAATACTACTACTTTCTTTTGATTTTGCAACACAAGAAAAAGATGTAGGCTTTTATTCAGAGTAATCCCAGGTTTTGCATTTTGGGGGATTTTTAAAAAGACATATTAAATTCTACTTTACTTCATAATTCTTTGAAACTGTTACATATAAGAGTCATAGTAACTAAGCCGGGATATTGTCTGTAGTTTGGGCTTGCACAATTATTGTATTTGGCTCAGTTCTCAACTGGTCAACTTAAAAAACAAACATATTCAGCCTTGGATGTGTATAGAGTTTGTTTGAGAACCCAGCTCTAACTATTGATTTAAAAAATCTGAATTTCCCATTGAGTTTAATTGGGAATCAAACAATGGATGCTACCCCTCCCCCATTTAATAAGGGTACCAGTTCTTTGATGCAAAACCTGAATTATATGTTCAGATTTTTTTTGTTACCCAGTTCTAGTAGCTTTACTATGTGAAACTTGTAGGAATAGTAACATCGTGTCCAACAAGTAAACAGACAAGACAATCAAGGGGATTTTATCTACACCCCTTTAAATTGGGTTATTTTTTTAAAAGGTATTGCTGGTAATTTGAGATTAATACATTTGAGTTAGGGGAGGTTATACAAGAGGAGTATTTACACTGTTGCAATATCTGAAAATGGTATTTCCATATATTTTCTGTTCATAACTGGCACAAAAAGTTAGCTTTAAATTAGAAATCTGCTAAATTCCAAACATATAGCATCAGTGATTGTACAGGAATGGACTTTTATTTGAGGAAGGGCTGTGTCATTCAATTCTTCCTCCCTCGCTCATCCCCACTGCTGTAGTGTTTTTTTTTCTAATGCTTTTCTTAATTTTATGAAATTGAAATATAAACACCTTTGTAATTAAAAAAAAGTATATGATTTAATGCAGAAGGGAATTATGATGATTTAAAAACAGTTTGAGACATTTTTGGTTGCTTTATGCCAGTGGTTCTCAACCTTTTTAATGCCACGACCCCCAACCGGTCGTAAGTCGAGGACTACTCAACCGGTCGTAAGTCGAGGACTACTCAACTGGTGCAGCACCATTTGCAGAATGGGACTTTTGGTGGGCTCAGCAGGACAGAGACAGCCTGGACAATTCCTATTGGCTTTTGAAAGCCAATAGAATTAGACTCTATTCAAGAGAGTCTATTCTATTGGCTTTCAAAAGCCAATAGAATAAAAGGGAGTAGCACAGCCAAGGAAAAGGGGGGAAAATGGCGGACTGCATTGTTTGGCAACCCCCGTGAAATGGTCGTTCGACCCCAAATGGGGTCCCGACCCACAGGTTGAGAACCACTGCTTTATGCTAAATTGATACCAGAATGGGACAAGAGTACATGTTGATTCTCTAAAACACCCTGGTGGAGTGATAGGATATTAAACATTTATTTATTTATTTAGGTCCTGCCTTTATTATTTTTACAAATAACTCAAGGCAGTGAACATATCCAACGCACCTTCCTCCTTCTATTTTCCCCACAACAATGCAATGTGATGAGTTGGGCTAAGAGAGAATGACTGGCCCTAAGTCACCCAGCTGGCATTCATAGCTAAGACAGGTCTTGAATTCATGGTTCCTTGCTTTCTAGCCTGGTGCCTTAACCAGAAGACTAAACTGCCTCTTACTGGCTCAAGATTATACAATCCCATATACTACAAACTTTTATGATTCTGTTACTGGTGAATAAAATTAGCCTAAAACAATCTTCAGCATTTCTTCCTTTAATCCCTAGATGAGTAAAGTATCCATTCATTGTCACTGAAGTATCATGCCTATTATCCACTGTGCAATAAAGCATTCAATTGCAATTTATTCTTCACTGGAGTATTCCTTACAAACAGACCTTGGAGAGAAGTGGATCTAGTTTTGCAGGAACATAATATCTCTCTTAGGGCCATACAAAAATAGGGGACTTTGATTATTTTTTTTGCAAAGTGCTTCAGGACAGTGCTCCCTCCTCCATTTCCAAAAATGAAGCAAAACTCTGTATTCTTTTGCATGTGAAAGGAAATGAGATTCATTAACAAGGAAAATCCTGCTGCTTCCATAATACAAAATGCCCTACCAAAGCAAAGCATTAGATCACAGAAATGTCTCAGCAAAATATAACTTATACATGTGTAGGCACGCCAAAAGTCTTATCTATTTGTGTTTGAGATTCTGGGAGATGCCATCCTGACATATTTGGAAGGCCCCTGGAGGAAGGTTGCTGTAGATCAGTGGTTCTCAACCTTTTTAATGCCGCGACCCCCAACCATTCTTAAGTCGAAGACTACTCAACCGGTCGTAAGTCGAGGACTACTCACTTGGTGCAGCACTGTTTGCAGAATGGGACTTTTGGTGGGCTCAGTAGGGCAGAGACAGCCTGGACAATTCCTACTGGTTTTTGAAAGCCAATAGAATTAGACTCTATTCAAGAGAGTCTATTCTATTGGCTTTCAAAAGCCAATAGAATAAAAGGGAGTAGCACAGCTAAGGAAAAGGGGGAAAAATGGCGGACTGCGTTGTTTGGCGACCCCCGTGAAATGGTCGTTTGACCCCAAATGGGGTCCCGACCCACAGGTTGAGAACCACTGCTGTAGATGATCTGAACTAGGGATCTGCTTTAGAGTAACATAATGAAAAAAAAATGTGAAAATGAAATGAAAATTTAAAATTTTCAAAAAAGAATTCAACAAAATGAAATTTAATATGAAGAAAAGTAAGGTTTTACATTTAGGCATGAAAACCCAAAGGTACAAGTACAGATTAGGCAAAATCTTGCTCAAAAATAGTAACTGTGAGAGGGACCTTGGAGTCCAGTGCATCACTTAAATATGAACTAGCAGTGTGTGGCAGCAGCCAAAAAAGCTAATACAATCCTGGGTTGTCTAAACAGAGGCATAGAATCAAAATCACATGAAGTATAGTATTAATACCACTTTATAAAACCTTAGTAAGACCACACATGGAATACTGCATCCAGTTTTGGTCACCACACTACAAAAAAGATGTTGAGACTTTGGAAAAAGTGCAGAGAAAAGCAACTAAGATGATTAAAGGCTTGGAAACTAAAACATATGAAGAACAATTTCAGGATTTGGATTTGGCTAGTCTAGAGAAAAGAAGAACTAGGGATGACATGATAGCAATATTCCAGTATTTGAGAGACTGCCACAAAGAAGAGAGGGTCAACTTATTTTCCAAAGAACCAGAAGGAAGGACAAAAAACAATGGATGGAAACTAATCAGGGAAAAAAGCAACTGGAATTAAGGAGAAACAGTGAGAACAATTAATCAGTGGAACCTCCAGAAGTTGTGGAGGTTTTTAGGTTTATTGTAGGTTTTTAAGAAGAAATTGGACAACCACTTATCTGAAATGGTATAGGGCAGGGGTAGGCAACCTTGGCTGTTTTAAAAGAGCCAAGGTTGCCTACCCCTGGTATAGGGTCTCCTGTTTGAGCAGGGGGTTGATGCAGAAGACCTCCAAGGTCCCTTCCAGCTCTATTCTATTCTAAGTATGCATGAAACTATTAGTCTTATCTTGTCCATAAATTAAGCTCAAAAACAATCTTAACTTATCCTGTTTTTTCATTTGCTAAAGTAAAGTTGGCAGTTATTTGCTGAACAAGCACTTTTTAAAATTTATTTGTTTATTTTGGTTATTCTAAATACTTCAATGTAGGTGGGCTGCCAATTTGAGGATGATGCAGGGCAAGCAAAACATGAGACTCCCAGCCCCCTAAAGAGGAAACTTACATTCATCTTTAATTGTTCCAGTTTAGTGGCATTTTCCCTCTTTTCCAGATTCACATATTGCTGTACAAATGATTTATGATGCCTTGTTAATGACATTGGTGATGATACATTGAGGAACAGAGAAGTGCTCGGCTCTTATTGATCACTTCAGGATGATGTGGGCATGTCTCCTCCCCTTCAATATCCTAGCATTTTGACTTGGACTGAGTAGGATAATTACAAGAAGAAGTAAATAGCACTTGTTAAAAGTAAATAAATGTTCTGCATATCTCCTTGGAAGTGACAAATAGCATTTGATGAGAAGGGATTTATATCACTTTTTTTCCAAAGTAACACAATATTAAAAGACAGTGCATATAGCAGTGACTAGAAGCAGGGAAATCTTGCAAACAATGGCAGAAGCTCAAGAAAAAAACTTCCTATTCTACTATATTCTCCCCACTTTTGCACTACTAGTTCAGATTTAGGCAGAGGCTGTAATGTGAAGCTCAATATCACATTTCCATGTCACCTTCTGTGGAGGAGGGAGGAAAGATACAGCTCTTCAACATAAGATTTTTTGGGGGGGGGGGGAGGAAAGGGCGGTTGACCCTGGGAGGTAAAGCTTAGATCCTCCCCTATTTCCCAGGTGTACTCATACGAATTTATCCTAATATCTGATTTGACCTAGTAGTCAAAACCTCTTTGAGTGCATACAGGCAAATTCTTGGGCAGAACCTGCTGGTCCAGCCTTCTGTCAGAACTCATTTCCCACATTAAGGAAGTGATTAGTAGATGTTTGAACCACTACCTTTACTGGTTCCTTGCTGAGGCACAGCTATCAGCTAAGAAGTCAGACTTCCCTACTTGTTTGCTTGCGCTTCATCTGAAGACCAACAGGCTGAGTACTGCTAGCTGGTAAACAAGGGTTTCAGCCACAAAAGTTAAGCAGCTTCTAAGTTCCTGGTATTTGATAAGGTGGTTCAAAATCTGAGTCACATCAGTCCCGAAAAAGGTTTTCTGTGCTATGACCCAGTAAGGTACTGGAGGCTACATAAAACTGCTCTGTGCCAACAGCCTGATAAAACTTTCCCAAAAGCCTGAATAAGACAGGAGAGGTACCATCTTGGGACTGGAATCAACATGTATATTTCAATATTTTAGTGTAATTTCAAAAGAGCTCTTTGCAACCAAATTCTGCTCAGGATGAAATGGTCACAAGATAGAAAGAACTGAGGAGTATCTGGACATTTTAAGAAGTGGCATGTGTAGTCACAGGGTTGCCAACGGCTTTCTCCACTAACTTTTGCTCCTGGGATTTTATAGCAGTTTAATCTGCATATATTAGAAAATGACAGTATTTGACAAAGCTGTGCCTTCTAATGCCTGCAGCTCAAGCAGGTGTGGTCGCAAGAACAGAGCAAACTGGAACAAGGAGCATTTCTGTTCAATATTCTTTTCTGGAATATTCCATTCCAATACCATCTTTATTTTTTTGTCCCATCTTCTCTCACTCTAATTTTCATGGTCACTAATTATATTCATTTCAGTTAGGTTATTTAAATAGGATGGGCGTTTTAAAATAATATAGATATAAAATTAGTGAAACACCCTGAGGCTAAAACCCATATCATTTTAACACCTGCCATTCCATGTTGGAGGCCTGGTACAAAAGCTATATTATCTAGTGTTATATATAATTATGCAAATCTGGAGACATTTATCCTTAATTCTCTCCTGCTGAAATCAATGGGACTTGCAAGTAAGCAGTGCAAAATTAGGTCACTGCAGATTTTTTAACTTAAATGAACTAATAGGTATTCTCTTCAGACTAAGTGATGAGTATTTGAAGTAGAAGGTGATCTACAGTACTTATCTCTTATTACCTTATTTCTTTAGCAGTAATCTGAGAAGATAACTCTTTCTTGGATTTCTAGAATTTCAATTATTGCAAAGAGTCTTATGACCGTCTCTTTTGATAATGCCTTGTATTGCTTCCTTTGTGTCAAAATGGGTAAGTCAGCACAACTGGATTACTCTGCTGACAGCTGCCAAGAAATGGTTTCTCCAGACCTGGAGCAACAGAGCAGTTAGATTTGCATAATGACATCTTTAACCAGATCAGTTAAAGACTTAGTGGTGTCATTAATCTATTCATTCCTTCGTGGCTTAATGTATTGTGTGAGGTCAGCAGGTTTGGTTAATTAGATTCAGTGTATCATGTGAACTGAGAAAATGAGTTAATTCAGAAACCACAATGAGTGTATTAAAACAAATCCAGTCTTTAACTGGGCAACAGGTTTTGTTAAGCTCAGTTTTCAGTTTTCTTCCACAAACATGCAGATTAAAAATCCTAAAATCCCATGGTGGGAAAAGAGGAAGATAGATTAAACTTAAATGACTTGATGCCTCATCATGTGAGGATCCATAAATCAGAACTACAAGATCTGGACTGAAAAAAAATTATAATGATCACCAGATATTAGCAAAGAGTAGGAGATTTCTCTATCTTGTTCTTTCTAATCTTAAAAAAAATGTGTTTTTTTTTTAAATTAATGATACAAATTGAAAATACAAACTAAAAAAGGGAGGAAAGGAAAAAAAGTCTTTCATTTTAAACTTTTCAATAGTCACTGGTTTACTAATGAATATAATAGGAACTATTGATGATTATTATACCACAACATATCTGTCAAATAAAACACATATTGCTGCCTCCTTTGATTAACAGAAAATATTGCCTTTTCCAAAACAGATAAATCACACATTTCCAACAAACATTCTTTGACACACCCACCGTTTTTTATTTAGCAAAACGAAGTAAATGAAGTAACAAAGACCATGTGTGAACCCAGCCATTGTGATTTATTAAATAAACAGTCAATAGTAACTGGACGTAATATAAAAGTTCAGGCTGTGGCCGATAGCTCCTGAGGCTGTTGGATCTGTGATAGCTTTTTCACACACATGCAATTCATTACTGGCTTTTACAGTCCTCAAGCAATAAACCATATGAACTGATGCACAAAGCCAAGGAATTATGACTCTAAAGTTAAATACATTAATTCAAATATATTATTTGAAAATGTCTTTCTTGCTTAAATATATAGTCTTAGGATATAGTCTCAGCTTCAGAGTTTACTCAGACATCTCAATAAGGCAAAATATGGTTTGTTTATCATCTAGCAATTGTTAAATCCAGCCACTGAAAATAGTTAGCTATGATAAATATCTACAGTAAGGGTAGATAGTTCCTCCAACTCCTTATTTGCAGCCTTCAGAACTTTCCAGAATTGTATCAATAAACTTCATTGGTATGATTTTTCACTTTTGTAGTTTGTGTGTAAAAATTAAATGCATTGAACTTCTGCTAGGTTTAATACACCTATGCCATTTAAATGTATACCCTGCAGATGGTTTCATCTGCTCTGTTGATGTTTTTAGTTACTATCATAATCCTCTGACTTTCAGAGGCAATCTCACAAAAAATAGTAAAGAGTGGACCCCAGCAGCAAATGGTTTGCCTGCCACACTTTTATGACTTGGTATGTTGTCAAACAGTCAACTGTGGTTAATATAAGCAATCCTGGTTAAGCCAAACCCCACTTACTGTGGTGTGTGAATGAGCTTATGCAAACTCTTTTGTCCACTTTCTCTGACTCAAACATTTGGCATGAGGAGGAGGAGGAGGAGGAGGAGGAAAGCAGGCATTTAAATGCAGGGAGGAAGGGATGCGAGAGTCATATTAAATATAAACTGTAGAAATGTCACAGATTTTCATCTCATCTTCTCTGAAGACAAATGCTGAAAATAAGTGCAAATTTGAGATCCTGCACCAAGTTACTCCTTTCAGATGCTCTTGGAAAGGCTAACAGGCCAGCAGCAATCATTCTTACAGCAGGATCATTCCAGTAGCATCACGGAAGAATTCCCCATGGCTAGAAGCAGTGGTGGGATTCAAATATGTGAACAACCGGTTCTTTGTGTGGATGCCACTTCCGGAAGTCCATTCTGGGCCTGGGCAACAAAAAATTAGCTACCGGTTCTGCCGAAGTAGTATGAACTGGCTAAATCCCACCACCGGCTAGAAGACAAATTGTATCAACATGCAATTACGTGTAGCAGTTATATATTAAATGATGCTCCATATAAGAAGGATTTTTAAAAAAAGTTTTGAGTCTGAGAAACTGGTGTGATTCAAATGAGTTGTTTACTTCTGGAATTAGCAGAGGAAAAACTTAATTTCACAGCTTTATTTCATCTACAAAACTCTTAATCTTAACTCCCCCCTGAACCTAAAACTTTTAACAGAATGGGATCAGGACTAAGACAATAATCTTAACATTCATGAAGTCCAATAAAAACAGATCTTTTACTGTGCCCAAAAGATTTCAAGGATTAATTTTATGTTCTTCTTTGGTAAAACAGGGCCTGCTATAGACATGTTGGCGCCCTAGGCAAAGTCATATTCTGGCATCCCCTGTGGTTTAGCTCATCTTCCAATTTTATTAGGAATTTTAAAAAGGCACCCTCTTGTTTCTTTTTTCCTTGAGTTTTTGAGTTTTCCACATATTATTTGCAGCTATGGAATTTGTGTGTGTGTGTTTTCTGGAAAATTTTCACCTATTTACTGTATTTATCCTGTACACAGTAAATAATTTTAATTATATCATCACCCATTGTTATGTGAGCTGGCACACAGGTCTGCAAAGCCCACTGTTATCACTTTTTCAAGTATAACTTTGATAAGCTGACAGTCACAACTAACTCACTTAGTACCTTAGTTTCAGACCTGTGTCTTGGTTCAGTAATATAGCTTTCTGAGGTCCATAGCTGTAATAATAATTTGCTTTTTGTGATTTGCAACACATGGTTAGTACACAGAAATCTTGAATCAAACTGAAAACTGGAACTCTGGCCATGTCATATTGGTACACAGGTTTAATCTTGAGCTATTACCCTTTGGGAAACCAACCATCTCTTGTGATCACAATCATGTGGGCAACATAAATTACATAAAGTGGTAGCCTTAGGGGTAAGGAATGCTCATATGTATTCCTGTGCATCAGTTCAGGTCATGAATACAATTGTCTTGATTTTTTTGTAGTCCAGATTCCAATTTCTAAAGCAACTATCTATTGACTTATGGCCAATTATTATGCAGATGGGTGTCTATGCTTCTGCGGTCACTTCATCTTGAATAGTAGCTTTGATATCAGACCTTTATTCGCTCACTTTACAAATCAGGAAGTGGTCTATGTTGTGGCCTGGGGCTTTCTGACTGTCATCTTTTAAACACCTATTTATACTTTGGGGCCTCATCTCATTCTGACACAGCAAAGGAGCTGATGCTTCCTGTGTGAAGGTAAAGGTTGAGAATATGTATTAGTATCAGAACATTCTTGTTTCTGATGCTAGCACATATGTAGGCTAATAATCCAGCAGCTGCGATTGTTATCAGGATGTCACACCAAAAACCAGGATCAACAGCACTGCACCTTCCAACCTGATCCATGAGACTAGAAGAGGATTATCATAAAACCAGGTAATGGATGTATGTATTAAATGGGGTGGTTTAAGAAATGATGTCTTAAAGCAATTTTTTTTAATCTTGCAGATTTTAGGCATCACATCTTGCAACTTCATCCTTCCCTCAAAGTTCTTAAAGAAACAGGATTAAGAATTTGAATGTATTAATTAGAGACTCCACACATGCCATGCAAACCCAAATGAACACTGTGACCATGCTTTATTTCTTTATACATTTGATTGATTTTTTTTAACATGTCCTGGGTGCTGCAGCAAAGGATAATACACATAGTGCTCCACTCCTGACCTTCAACACATCCCTATGAAGGTTTGGTTGAGAAAGGCCACCCAGTGGTCTTACAGGGCTACACTTCCTGGTTGTAGCAAACCAGAGACATCTGATACAAAATGCTGAATAAAGTAAATATTGGATTGATCCAGAAGGGATATTCTTATGTATTGATGTTCTGGATGTTTTATTTTAATGTTCTTCCTGTTTTTGTTTTTGTTTTGTTGAAAATTGTTCTCTCATGGTTCTTTTTTTATTCTCTATATGCTCTTTGCAACAAACAGCATCTTTGGGGGCAAAAATCCCCAAAGGTTATTTTGACTGGTGACTTCTGAGGTCAATACAGTGGATTAGGTAGACCTTTTAATCGCATTTAGCATATAGTTTTGATATTTGATAAATTTGTTAAATAAATAAATATTCTGAAATTATTTTAATCTAATAAAAGAGAATCATCTTCTTCCTAATTCTAAAATTCTGTTATCTATTGCTTTGCTTTCTTATATATATGTTGTTAATGAAGACAAAGAGACAGCTCTGAAGAAATCTTAGGTTTCAAAAAAAAAATACTCAACTGCCCAAAGAAAACTGTGTCATGTGCAGAATCCATTCATTTTGAGATTATTCTACTTAAAGAAGAATTCATTTTGAAAAATTTTCCACTTCAAGTGTAAATGTCAGAGTGATTAGAATAACGACTGAAAATGTACCCAGGAAATGAAATACAATGAACATTTGCATAGTCAATGAGTAGCATCTTTTAAGCTGTTCCTGATCAGGAAAAAAATGTCTGAAAAGGACATTTCATGATACTTTATGGCCAAGTCCCCTGACATATTTTTGGCTATGAATACATTTTTACACTGCCCAGATCTTGGAGACTGAAAAAGTTTATATATGTTTGTGTGTGGCAAACTCATAAACCTATTTAGAATTTTGAAAACAATTTGCATGCACTTATAAAATGCCTGCCTTTGAAGACTTTGTCCATTTACAAAACAGCCACCATGGTGGGCATGGCCATTCACAAAACAACAACTCAGCAGTAAGTAAATTGATAAGCATGCTCTCCATCTTCCCTCTAGCCTTCCCAAAAAACTGCTTTCTACAACAAGCTCCTCTTTTGGCTAAGTGTTACCCCATCCATTCTTGATTTCTAAGCAGAAGAATTAGGCTGCAATTACTCAACAATTTTATTTTCCAACCATGCTAATGAGCCCATGTGAAATAATTGCATAGTCCATGTAGCGCCTAGAAATATTCTTAGAAATAAAGTTGATCTTGAAGTCTGGTGCTTTGTTTGGCAGCTCATCAGCCTTCCAATTAGTGCTTATGTTAAAATAATATTAAAACAAATTAAAAATCAGACACAGCAGGATGCCTGTTTCTTGGCAGGCACAAATGTATGGTATTTTGATGCCTAGGCGTATCCTGTTAACGTTTGAAGTTACACCTATGATTTTTAGGAATCTTGTCATTGATATTGTTATATTTTATGCTACTTCCTATATAAATGAATCTCAGATATTATAAAATATAAATGCAAAATGAAAAGGTTTTTTTAAAAAAAAAAAGGCAAGAGAAAGAAACCCTGGGAAATGAAAACAAAGGCTAACAAAAAGAAAACTTTTTATCCCACATTCGTGTAAAAGGCCTAGGTGAATGGTAAATCTTAAGAAGAATGTTACAGGAAGTGCATAATGATGTTTACTAGAGAGAACATTCCAGAATACAGCCATCATTACAGAGAATGCCTCAGTGCTATCACTGCAATATGGCATTTTGTGGTTCCAGGCACACCCAGTTGGATGTCTCCTGACAACTCAGTAATTTAGGTCTATAAGAGCCAGTTTGGTCCAGTGGTTAAGGCATCAGACTAGAAAGCGGGAGACCATCAGTTCTAGCCCCACCTTAGCCATGAAAGCCAGCTGGATGACCTTCGACCAGTTGCTCTCTCTTAGCCCAACTCATCTCATTGTGTTATTGTGGGGGAAATAGAAGGAGGAAGGTATGTTGGATATGAGTTATTTGTAAAAATAATAAAGACAGGATACAAATAAATGAATAAATAAATAAAAATGCCTTATATACCAAATATAAAATTATTAACCTGACTAGGTGACTAATTATAGCAATGAATCTGCTTCCATGGATGCACATATACCAGTTCAGTTTCCAAGCCAGATAAAAGATAGCCCCATATAAAGCATGTCACAATAATCTAAGCATGAGATTATTAATGCATGGACAATACAGTAACAGCTTAGCAGTCTTTGTTTAAGAAATATTTTAGCTTAGTTTCTTTGAGGTGTGTCTCACCTCAAAGGTCATTTAGATATCCAATTATATTGTTTACATTCACAGATATCTTCTAACATTTCCAAGACAGAGTGACCCCACTGAAAATAAGCAAGGTTTACATTTCTATCTACACATTCTCCACCTTGTCAACATTGCTTCAATTAATTGACTTACATTTTTTGCATCATTTCAGTCAGATGCTGATTTAGATATTATAAAAAAATAGAGATGAGTAGAGAACCATATTGATGATTCCTTTCCCCACTCTCAGCAGCTTCATAGAGATAAAAAAAAATAGCACTCGGGACAAAATAGCCTTATGGTACACCACGGCATAATTGCCAGAATTCAAAAGCATAAATACTTTTTTATAAATTGCTGCAAGTAGGAGCAAAACTATTGTACCATAATAACCCTACCTCCCTACTCATGAAGACAATCCAGTAACTTATTCATGTTGATGTTATCCAAAGTTGTTGAGCTATCAAACATGTTGAACAGAATGGCCTTGCTAATGAAATCAAATTGCAAATCCTGTGCATTTCCAGAGAATGAATGAATAAATGAAATGGATGAGTGTGTGAATTGAAATATGCACACTGTTGCAGTTGAGATTCATTGAGATTGCTTCTTTTATTTCCCTTAGTCTTCGAAATCTGTGGTTATGGAGACCTGCCTGCTCATTCTGCTCTACATTATTTCATTCTTCCAAGCATCAGGAGACAGGCAGAGTAAGTTTGATTTCTGTACATATTTCAGAATGAATACTAGAGTTATGTCAGTGACAAAAGCTAAGTTAGTAGTATTCAAGTTGTACTCCTGAGATCCCAAATTCCCAATGCAAAATACTACCATAAAATCATTGTATATTCTGCAGGTACAATGGTTCAGCTAAGAGATCTTCTAAACCCAGTGCTCAGCCATCTGCAGGTTTTATAAAGGGATCCCTGAGTAAAGATGCAATCAGTGAGCCCCTTTGCTTTGTTGCTTGATGGTAGTATTTTTATCCATTTGTTTGCCTTCTCTTTATGACTCAAACTTAGAAGAAGGCAGCAAAATGAGTGGAAGCTAATGCTTCTTTCATCTTGTTCTTCTAACTGTTTACTTACAGGGCCCAGCAAAGTAATAGGGTGGTGATATAACTCAGCTAACTAAGTATCATGGTGGGTAGTGGGGCCCTTGCTTTGGAAGATGCCAAGATATTGAGCCTCAACTCTTTCTTCTTGTTCAGTGTGATATGAAAGGAAGAGAAGAAAAGGGTTCCAGGGACAGCGTGGAAGTGGATGAATTGAATGGACTGATTGGTGGGAGAAGTTTTATCCCACATTTATCTTTATAAATAAGCAGAACTATCCCACTGCTTTCTGACCCAAACTGAATTAGGGAAATATGGTTCAAGTAAGTGAATAGGGATAGGGGAAGCTAATAATTTATATAATGCAAGGAAGGGCAGAAGGAATAGAAGCAGGGTATGAGGTTTCCATGAGAAAAAGCAGACCAAGTACCAGAAGCAATTTATATAATTTGTTATTGAAATCAACATCTCAGAACTGTTTATAAGAAAAACAGTAAAGGGTGACACAGTTGCTCACCCATCATTGGTTAAAAAAAAAGTACCCCATGATATCATGAAGATTTCTTTCATAACCAAAGGTTTGCCCTATGATTGCCCATATCCATAATATCTTTTCCAATATCCAAATCTGCTCATCCACTAAAAAGAAAAAAGAGTTAGGGAACAAGTCTTCTTTTGTCCACTTAGCAGAACTGCCTCGCACGGTGAGTTTCACATAACACAGAATGAAATAACACAACAGATTTTCACCTCTGTACTAGCAGAATCTTCAAATCTGGATTGTTTATATGACTCATTTGAGACGGTCATTTGTACCTGGATCCCTGTGAAAAATGCTATGAAAGGGCAATGCCAACTCACTGCTTCAGTCGACTATGGGTAAGTAATCAGGAAAATATATTTAGAAGATAAAAACCAATTTGCCTTGTCCTAGGTCTATTCAAGTCATCCATCAATGGAAAAAAAATCATCTAATCTCTTGTCAAAGAAATACAGTATATAGAATATTGGTTTCCAGTGACTTTCACAAAGCCACCGAGCATATTGTCCTCAATACTCTAAGGAAAATCTTGACTCTGAATACTTATGCCCCTGCACCTTAACAATTTGCAATTTCTGTCTTATAAGTATTTTATTAGTGCCTGAGATTCTCAAAATGTGGATAATAACCACTCCAAGAGATCAACATCAATTTTGCGGGTAATAGTAAAACCTTTTCATATGTGTCTCCATTAAAATAGTTAAGCTCAGTTTTTTTAGTATTTTTAATTTGGGGTAAGTTATTCTTCAATTAAAAGTTTAACAAATTAACTTGTAACACAATTGACAATATTGTAAACTGTAAACAAGATTTCTCAACCTTGGCAAGTTTAAAATGTGTGGTGTTCCCCATGTTCGCTGGGGAAATCTTGATATTATTTTACTATATATTCATTTAGATGAATTAGCTGCCCAACTCCAGTGGATTCTGGGATATGTACAAACTAGAAAAATACCCCAAACAGCTGAAAATATAAAATCAGATAGACAGTCCAGACTAAAATAATTTAATAAATGACATAATCAGCAAAACAAAACAGAGACCTTAAACAAATCATCAGCATCAAACCCAGATCTGGTAACAAAACCAGGTTTTCAAAGCTTTCTGAAGCTAAGAGAAGGGTCTAAGATAACTCACCACAATCAACTCGCCACGACCAACTTGCCATGACCAACTTGCCATGGCCAACTCATGGAAGGACAACTTGATGCGGGACAATTCAATGCTATATTATTTCATTCAGTTACTTTTATTATTGGTGACCACATTTTTGTCAAAAGCATTGTATCTCTTGTTTTCTGGATTTACTTTATTATTATTGGCAACGGTTCCATCAAAATTAATTCAACTTTTGTATTTGTTAAATTGTCCTATAACGAGTTGACTGCAGCGAGTTGGCTGTGGCAAGTTGTCCCATTCTGTTAGGAGAGAGAGGACACCATTGTTATCTGTGACATGATGATATTTCAGGGGCTGCAACAAAGAAGGCACACTTCCTAAGTCCCACAACATGACAGTGTTTAACAGAAAGGACTTGGAGTAACCAACTCTGTTGGAATATAGTGGGTGGGAAGAAATGATTGGAGACAAGGTGTCTCTCATAGGTCCTATGCCAAGCAGGGCATTAGAAGTAATAACCAGCACTTTGCATTGCTCTCAGAAAGTAGATTGGCAGCTTGAGTAGCAGCAGCACACTGACCTTAACCTTGTTACTACTTACCCTGGTGAATTTTGAACCAGCTGTAGTTGTCTGGTTGTCTTCAAGGGCAGCCCCATGTAGAGCACATTGAAATTATCCAGTTATGAGGTGACCAGGGCATGAGTAACTGGAAGGCCTCCCAATTGTGGAAAGTCTGCAACGGATGCACAAGATGAACCTCTGCAAAGGCCCTCCTGGCCACAACTGCCACTTGCTTTTTGAGCAGTAGTTGCAAGTCCAGAAAGACCCAAGTTGTACATTAGTCTAGAACAGGGATAGGGAACCTTGGCTCTTTTATGACTTGTGGACTTCAATACCCAGAATTCCTGAACCAGCCATGCTGACTCAAGAATTCTGGGAGTTGAAGTCCAAAAGTCATAAAAGAACCGAGGTTCCCTATTCCTGGACTAGAAGTTCAGCCCCATCGAAGACCAAGGATGGTAATATTCCCAACATTAGGAATCCAAACAGCTACAGCACTCAGTCTTGTTCAAAATCAGCTGAAGTCTGTTCTGTCCCATCCAGACCTCCGAACATGTCAATACAGTGACAGCTTCACCTGTGCCATTCATGATTGAAATGCAAAGCTATGTATCATCAGAATGATATGGTGTTGATAGGGCACCCCAAACTGTCTGATGACTTTAGCCTTGGTTTCAAGTAGATGTCGAACAGAAGAGATGAAAATGTTGAGTCATGTAAGGGGGCATGAATGGGATCATTTCCCCTATCAACACCAATTAGAAATGATTCCTGAGGAAAGAGGTGAACCACTGGAATCGAAATACACACATCTTAAAGTGATTGATATTGAGATGTATAGATTTAGATTATGGATTGTTATTTTAAAATTATCTGTGTTACTATTATTATTTAGAGGAGGGCTGCCTTTCAGTCACTGACTGTATGAGTCCCTGCAATCACTGCAGAGTTTTTTGACAAGATTTCAGAAGTGGTTTGACATTGCTAACTCCCAAAGTTGAGAGAGAGTATAGAGTTTCCTGCTTGAGCAGGGGGTTGGATTAGAAGGTTCCTTCCAATTCTGTTATTCTGTGTTATCCAACTGGCCTTGTTCCTAAGCAAACTGGCTTTGCTTTTGTTATACCTGCCTATTAGTTTTATAAAATATTTAAACTTATGCTTTAAAATTTGTCATTTTGAAATTAATGCATTAAAATGTTCATATGGTTCTATAATTTGCTGTGATTCAAAAGTAAACTTGCTATCTGAAGTATCTAAAATGAGAATGGCAGACTGGCATCTGAACATGATTTATCTGAAAAGAGTTGGAGGCATGCTTTATTATGTATTTTGCTCAGATGCTGCCTTGCCTTTCAAAAGATCCAGGAGGTTTACAATACAAATGAAGTACTACCACACCAGAATTAAAACACAAAAAAATATCATTTCAAAAATAGTAGCCCTATAGCCAGGGCTTTTTTTATCATAGAACACCCAGAACGGAGTTCCAGCACCTTTTTTGGATGGAACCTTGTAGGGTAGGCAAGGCGGGTTGTATGACGTGTGTGAGTTCCGGCACTTTTTTTTTTTTTTTTAGAAAAAAAGCACTGCCTGTAGCCAGATTGCACTTCTAAAGATTGTGAAAAAATATGATTTTCCTATATACTTCTCCCAAAATCCATGGTTGGAATGCTGCCTTTAATAAAGTTCAGCTTCAAGCTGTCACACCATAGGACCAAATGGCAAGATCTCCTCAGTTAATTTTAAAATATAAACTGAGAGATATCTATTTATCTATTTCATTTTGAAATTATGATACATTCAATATTCTGAATTGGGCCTGGCTAGTGAATAATTCTATCAGTGATGTTAAATTAAACCTATTCCTGCATGTGAGTTATCTGATCCTACAACTGCTATATTGCATTGTGTGAATGAATTGTTTATGTGCAAAATTTAGAAATTTGTGTGCCTTATGACAACTCTTCTTTGCAGGAAACCACCTAAGACATGTCAAATGAATGGTACAAGCATAAGGAGTTGTAAGTTGATTCTTGAGGTAAGCAATCCTTTTACAAAATCCTGGCTAACAGCTTTTTACAACAGCTGTTCTCAGTATATGATGCTGAAAAAAAACAGTATTTGATGAAGCACATTTAAAGCTACAAATTGATTAATCAATTAATCTTCTAACACCAAAAATTATTTGACTTAATATTTCTGTATATTAAAATTGTCTCATTTCAGGATATAGGGCTGAAATCTCTGTTTCAATAATAATTTGACTTGTTTACTGATGTTGGTATGTGAAGACTCAGGTATTATATATATACCATATATATACCACTCTAAATTCTTCTTCTCTTTGATCCATTCCCTTTCCTTTGGTCAAAAGGAAAAAAGAATATGTCAACTATCACCAAAGCCACCAGACTTTTAAGCATATGATGATTTTATTTACTTATTTCAATAGAAATTGAATTCAAAGCTAATATCCCAATTGATAAATTAAGAATAATGTTTAAATGTACAATTAAACATGCAAACACCATCTCTCCATCAGTAAAAACAATTATTAACACATTTCCACAAAACATTCATTAGAGAAAAAAATGAATAGAAAGTTGTTCAATAGTAGTAACTGTGACAGGGACCTCGGAGTCCTAGTGGACAATCACTTAAATATGAGCCAGCAGTGTGCTGCAACTGCCAAAAAGGCCAACACAGTGCTGGGCTGCATTAACAGAGGAATAGAATCAAGATCACGTGAAGTGTTAATACCACTTTACAATACCTTGGTAAGGCCACACTTGGAATACTGCATCCAGTTTTGGTCACCGGAATGTAAAAAAGATGTTGAGACTCTAGAAAGTACAGAGAAGAGCAACGAAGACGATTAGGGTACTGGAGGCTAAATCATATAAGGAACGGCTGCTGGAATTGGGTATGTCTAGTCTAATGAAGAGAAAGATGAGGGGAGGCATGATAGCAGTGTTCCAATATCTCAGAGGCTACCACAAAGAAGAGGGAGTTAAGCTATTCTCCAAAGCACCTGAAGGCAGGACAAGAAGCAACGGATGGAAACTAATCAAGGAGAGAAGCAACCTAGAACTAAGGAGAAACTTCCTGACAGTTAGAACAATTAACCAGTGGAACAACCTGCCTCCAGAAGCGGTGAATGCTCCAACACTGGAAGTTTTTAAGAAGAGACTGGACAGCCATTTGTCTGAAATGGTATAGGGTTCCTGCCTGAGCAGGGGGTTGGACTCGATGACCTCCAAGGTCCCTTCCAACTTTATTATTATTATTATTATTATTATTATTATTATTATTATTATTATTATTATTATTATTATTGTTGTTGTTGTTGTTGTTGTTGTTATTATTATTATTATTATTATATGACACAAAATATCATCAAAATTAAGAGTTGTAAAATTTGTCTTCATAATCTTTTTAGGAAAAGGAATTAAAATACAGTTTCAGGGAAAGGAAATTCATTCAGAACGAAGATGCCATTACAAAGAAGGTCCTTTCTCTCTTATGAATGCCAGCCTAATTTCAGATTAGGAATGAGGGATGGAACTGAGATTCAGGCTAGCATATTTTCATAACTGAGAAGAAAGTCTCATCTCTGAATCCACATCCTCTTCTATTGAGAATCTCAATTTAGATATCCATATTTGCCTGGATACTCTGGAATAATTGAACAGATAGACACAATTTTAAGCTTCCTCTATACAAAATATTTAGGACTTTAAAAGAAATTGGTTAAGTTTACATCCCAAATAAACCAGAACTAGTAAAGACCGCATATTTTTAAAGCACATTAAATTAATATGCTAAAAAATAGGGGTCACCTGATTTTCAACAGAAGTCTGGATCATATTCTGAACCAATTACAGCTTTCAAACCTTCTTCAAAAAGTCCATGTGGAATAGATTACTATAAGTCTACATAGAAAAACCAAAATTTATAGTAACAATATCAAAATCATGGTTTTCCCCAAAAAAATTCAATCCAGCTCTAGGGACATTAATTAAAATTATTTAAAGACACTTTTTGAAATTGTGAAGTATGTATCAAGATACACAGCACACACAAAAATGCATCCCTTTACAGGTCTGTTGTGGAGGTGACCTGCTATAGTATTACAGTATGTCTGTGTGAATGTTTCCTTGCAAATTATGTAACTGAACAGTAAATCTCCAATTCTAATTTAGTAGCATTTAGTACATTTAGTAGCCATACTTATCATGAGTTTATGGAACATCATCTGATATATTTTCGTTTTATGTACTGTTCTTTGCAACACCTGTGATAGTTTAAGTGGTTCTGTTCTTAATTAACAGTGCTATATTTGTTTTTAGGATTACAGCTTGGCTATTATCGACCCTCTTTTCTTGGTTGTGTCTTGCAACACTGGGAAGAAATGGACAGAAGTTCATAATCAGACAATAGAACCATTTAAGAGCAGTAAGTTGAAAATATCTGGTTTGAGATATTTGATACTGTGCCCTAGTTCACCAGATTGTATGATGTATTTTCCTGTTGTCTATTCCTATGATTCCATGTGCTATCTTCTATGTAGCCAAAATAGCACTATGCAATGGAAAACAGATTCAGCCCAGAAAAAAAGTGTAACAGTCATTATAACACGTGGGCATTAGCTATCAATGGGAGATATTCAACCAATTAAATATAGTGCTTGCTAAATCAGTAATGGAAACTCAATGATAATGATAGTTTTGGACTAAAATAATGAATGATGTGAAGAAGAAAAAAACACAGTAGCAATAATCACAACACAAGTAGGTCATAATTCGGTACTATAATGAATGTTTGCAGCTTAAAGTGATCCAGTTCTAGTTCAGGGATTGTTCTGTTCTACATTCTTCCAATTATTTGATATATAAATTTGACTCTGGTTTGTTCCCCAACAAATATGACTGTATGAAGCATCCCAAAGCAACTGAAACAGTCATCCAAACCCATAGCTCAAAATGCTCAAAACATATCAAGAACCTTCCTGTGTCATCTGTATGTATGCATGTAAAATATTTCTCCCAGGATTGCTGATGAGATGAAATAATGAGGACTGTGAATTTTATGCCAAATCATATTAGACTCAGCATAACTATTGTAGTCTCCCATGTTCTGGAAAGGCCTTGAGACCATCACTTTTTTTCACAAAGGAACACCAGTTATATAGACATTATATAATCTTCCAATTCTGAACTCCTTCAGATATATTGTACTTACAGCTCCTTCAAATCCCCAACATGGTTAAAAGCCATGTGAGTGGAACTGTGAGAGTTATAATTGCAACATAACTAGAGGGTGCCAAGCTAGCAAAGTTGCACTTTATTAAGGGAAATACTTGATACACTCATGATTAGATCAAAGCCAGCTTGGTAACTGTCCAAATTTCATACTTGCCAAATGTATTTTTTCCTCGAATATGAGATAAATTTGTTTTTAATTGACCTGGCATCAAGATGATAGTGTAGGGATTGCACAATCCATATCGCTTCTCATACTACTAAGACCAGGAACATGTTCAATCTTACCTCCCAACTTCTAATTTCATACTATATCATCTCCCATTGTCCTTATCTTTGAGGTCTATTCATCCTATTGACCATAAATGAAATCAGAAGTTTGTTTGTTTATTTGTGTCAGAAGCATCACAATTAAAATAAGGCATACTATACGATATAAATTTAAAATATAAAATACAAGATTAAAATATGTACAAATTAAACAGATCTTGCCCAGAAACTAGCAACATTAATTGTGTTCTGTTGCACCAACACAAGGTCCTCAAGTATACACTGATCGGGACACAAAAGGCAGGTATAGAATTGTGTTGTCTGCCTGTCGCAATAGCAAAGAGCAGAAGCCACAAAATAGTCCCATTTGTTCAGAGTGTCCCTGGATCTTCTGCACAGTCTATTCAATAATTTCCATACTTCCCAGCTTTTGTCAGACCCAAGGGCCAGCTCCTCCATTGTTTCCATCCAGTGTTGGTTCATTGTAGCTTTCCATAGTCCACTCTGCTTTCAAATTCTTCAAAGTCTTCCATTAACCTAAGGAAGCTTTTCCTAGGTCCTAATCTCTGATTGCTGGTTGTAAGCCATAGAAAGATTGTTGTCTAGATAGTGATGATTTGAGTTTCTTTCTGTATGCTGCTGCTTCTCTGCACACAGCAGGCAGAGCAATGTCAGCTAGGTGGTAGATCTTATCTAGAGAGATAGGTTTAAGGCATCCTGTAATAATTCTGCTAGCTTCATTCAAAGCAACATCTATTTTCCCAGCATGTGCTGATTTATACCAGACTAGGCAGGCTAATATCAAGTCTGGGTTCTATCCCCTGGGCTTCTTTCCACTGTTGAAGCTAATAATTTGTTGTCATGCAAAAGAGCCAGGTTATTCAAATCTGCCCACTGTATCACAGCCTCCCCATTTCTGTCATCATAGTGTAAGAACGTCCTGCTGCTGTAAGAATCAACCAGAACACCAGGTACGTTTCAGTAGTCAACAAAGGTTTATTTCGCTATGTCGAAAACAAAATCAGCTCTGGGAAACACCCCAGCCCAGCGTCCTATTAATCCCATCACCACACCCACCGCGCACGCCCCAATCACCCCAATTACCTAATTACCCCTGCTGAACGCAACCCCATCTGCACCACACCCTATCATCATCCTATCAATTACATTCTGTCAGACCCAGCGTCATAAATCAGCGCTGTCCGCCCACATAATGTCTGTTCATCCGGGCTTCCCGTGCAATAGAGTAAGCAGCCACGTGGTTCCTCCGTCATAGCGGAAGCGCCGGTATTAGTCCCGACACTGCTCCGCGTCCGGCTCCACCAAGGCTGTTCGGAAGTCGGTTCAGAGCTCCGGCTCCACCAAGGCTGTTCGGAAGTCGGTTCAGAGCTCCGGAGACCGGCCAACGTCCGTACATGGGTAGGATGCACGCTGGGGCTGACATCCGGCTCCCCCTCACCACAGGGCCCCCTGAAATGAAACAGAGACATTCACGTATGCTATCACCTATCCCCCTGTGTTCCTCGGTTTGTGTGGCCACAGCCTGTGATATTGACGAATCAGGGCAGGAGCGAAGACATCCCCCTCCCGAACCCAGGATGCCTCGGATAAGGGGTATCCTTTCCATAGAACCAGATAATACATATCGCCCCCCCTCCACCGGGAATCCAGTATGTCCTGTATTTCATACCTTCCCGGGGCAACGGGCCCTGGGGGAGGTTCATCATGGGTGGTCCCTTCTACTGGTTTTAATAGACTCACATGAAATACTGGGTGTATCTTACCAAGTACTCCTGGCAATTGCAGTTGCACCGTAACAGGATTGATGATACGTACTATGCGGAATGGTCCAATGTATTTTGGTGCCAGTTTCTTGCATGGTACCTGCAACTTAATATACTTGGTGGACAAGTACACCCGGTCACCCACTCTCAGGTGCATTGCCCTTCTACGACTTTTATCTGCTTGCTCCTTCACTGCCTTTTCCGCATGTTGTAACGCCTGTTTCACTGTACTCCACACCTGACCTGCACGGGACATCCAATCTCCAGGACGTATATCTGTACCCCCCTGTGGTTCAGCCCCAGGTAATGGAACCGGATCGTATCCATAAACTACTTGGAAAGGGGTCAACCCGGTGCTTTTATGCACTGCGTTGTTATACGCTAGTTCCGCGAATGGTATGAAGTCTATCCAATCTGACTGTTGGTGAGATACATAAGACCGGAGATATCGTGAGATTGCCGCATTAGCCCGTTCCGCCGCCCCATTAGTGCAAGGATGGTATGCTGAACTCAGGCCTTGTGTGGTCCCAATGCTTGCTAGGAATCTACGCCAGAATTGAGCCGTAAATTGAACACCCCTGTCCGAGATAATTCTATGGGGTGCTCCATGTAATCTATATATGTGTTGCACGAACAATGTCACTAGTCCCCTCGCAGATGGCAGTCCTTTGCAGGGGACGAAATGTGCTTGCTTCGAGAACAAGTCCACAACCGTCCATATGACCGTGTACCCTCTGATGTTCGGTAAATCAACAAGGAAATCCATCCCGATGTCCTGCCAGGGTCGGATCGGATTAGATACCGGTTGTAGCAGTCCCATTGGCCTCTTCGGTACCACTTTAGACTGCGCGCAAATCCTACATTCCTTAACGTATCGCTCAATGTCCTTCCGTAACCCGGGATTCGCCTGCAACCAGGGATCGGTCAACAATACAGTTTGCAGTTCCTCCTCAAACGTCACCACTTTGGCACATCCTTCTACGTGTGCGGGATCCCTACTACATAGCGGCATAATGGTCTGGATCACTTGTTCCTTTTTACTATCATATTGTGGTAGCCGGGAGAGTGCGTCTGCTAGGAAGTTCTTTCCTCCGGGCACCACCTTCAGGTGAAACCGGAAACGCTGAAAATACTGCGCCCATCGAACGTGTTTCGGCGCCAATCGCCTTGGAGTCTGGAGGACCGCCAGGTTCCGGTGGTCCGTCCACACCTCGAATGGGTGTTGCGCACCCTCCAATAGATGTCGCCAGGTGGACAACGCCCATTTTATCGCAAATGCTTCTTTCTCCCACACTGCCCATCGTCTCTCGGGGTCGGTAAACTTCTTGGAGGTGTATGCGCACGGTTGCAAGTTGCCTTGGCCGTTATGTTGCATCAAGAGTGCGCCAACAGCCACATCACTAGCGTCGGCCTGCACTATAAATGGCTTATTTGGGTCGGGGTGCAATAGCACTGGTTCCTCTGCGAATAGTCGTTTAAGAGACTCGAAGGCCCGTTGGCAAGCTACCGTCCATTCCAATGCCTGTTTGGGATGGGGTTTGCCAGGTGTGGTTTTGGTGCGCAACAATTGAGTTAATGGTGGAGCCACATCAGCGAAAGAGGGGATGAATTGGCGGTAGAAATTGGCAAACCCCAAGAACCTCTGCAGTTGACGACGGGTCCTCGGGGCCTGCCATTCTAGAACACTGCGCACTTTATTAGGATCCATTTCTATCCCCATAGCTGACACCCTGAACCCTAAATAATCTATCCGGTCTTTGTGAAACTCGCACTTTGACAGCTTACAGTACAGGTTGGCGTTTAACAACTTTTGCAGTACTGTCCGTACTAATTGTACATGGTCTTCTAACGTCTGCGAATAGATGAGTATATCATCCAGATAGACAAGGACGCCCCTATATAGATGATCATGTAATACTTCATTTATTAGTTGCATGAAGACGGCCGGCGCTCCTTGTAACCCGAAAGGCATCACCTTGAATTGGTAGCTGCCCAGGGGACAGTTAAATGCTGTCTTCCACTCGTCCCCTTGCCTAATGCGTACCCTATAGTATGCCTCACGGAGGTCTAGTTTTGTGAAGATTTTCCCAGCCGCCAAATGAGTGAGCAGGTCTTTCATAAGCGGCAGGGGATATACTTGGTTTATACACACTGCATTCAGACCTCGGAAGTCTACACATAACCTCAATCCCCCGTCCTTTTTTCCCTGGAATATAACTGGAGCGGCTATTCTCGAACGTGCTGGTTCTATAAAGCCTCTGGCTAGATTCTTATCAATGTACTTTCTCATTTCCTGCAGTTCTGCAAATGTCATAGGGTACATTCTGGGTTTGGGTAGCTTAACTCCTGGAGCGAGTTCGATTGCACAATCAGTCTGTCTGTGCGGCGGCAAACTATCACATTCCTGTTCGCTAAACACTGCCGCGAGATCGTCATATACCCGTGGGTATGGGGTTTTGTCCTTCTCCTGTACCGATCGTGAAGCGTTTAACTTTCTATCCCTATTCAAGCCATCTGGCGACCGCGGATGCGGACCTACTGCTAGCCGTAGGTGTCTGGACCCCTCCGCCCACCAAATGGTTGGTGTCCACTTATCCATCCACGCTAAGCCCAGAATCACAGACTCGGACATAGTGGGAACAACTATGAACCTTATCATTTCCCAATGACCCCCAATATCCATTCTAGCAGGCTCCGTTACCAATGTAGTGGGGACCCCTCCCAACAGGGAACCATCTACCTGCTCAAAACGAATCGGGGTCTTTAGTCGGGCCACCCTAATCCGCATCTGTTGTACTAACCCCTTACTAATAAGGCATCTTGTACATCCCGTATCTAATAACGCCGGACAGGGCATTACCTCACCCGTGACCGGGTTTGTCAATGAAATGGGGATGGTGAAGGGGACGATGGGGTCACTTACCATCGGATCTTCCACCGGTCCTTCGTCCTCGTATTCCTGTAATGTAGGAGACGCCCCATCGGGTGGTTGCTGGATCGGCGACTGTCCCAGTTGGTAGGCCACCCGTGATTTCTCTGTCGGTTTTTTCGATGTGGTACCCGGGGTGCCAACCGCCGTAGGTGTACCTGTGGGCTTGGGTGTTCCACACTCCGCAGCGCGGTGGCCCGGCCGATTGCAGCGGAAACACCGGAAGGTGGGCTTTGGACGTACTGTACTCAGCACGTCCGGACTGGTGCCACCTACAGGCTGATCTTGATTCCGGCGGGGCCTCTCCTCCCGTCTTCCAGGACGATCCCTCAATCCTACATCCAACTCTACCGCGGCCCTATACCAATCAGTCAAACGCCCAGCCACCCCTCGGACTATACATGCTTGGCGTATGGTGGTATCCAGACCAGTGCGGAAATGATGAATTAGCAGGCTGTCCGGCCATGACCTAAGCCTCCCTGCCACTTTTTGGAATTCTCGAATGTAGTCCTGTACTGGTCTGCCCCCTTGCCGCAGACCCACTAACTGGGCTTCAGCCCGTAGCAGGCGTGTTGGGTCCTCGAACCTTGTTTTTAGTGCGTCGAGGAAAAGACCCACATCGGCTAACTCCCTGGCCTGGTCGCTATATAGGTCTGCGGCCCAAGCAGCGGCCTCACCTTGCAGACTCGCTGTTACCGCGACCACCATGGCCCAGTTGGACGAGTACAAGGTTGTATAACGGTCCAGATGGTTAAGAACGTGGCTTAGAAATACTGCCAACCTGTCTGGATCCCCGTCAAACGTGAGGGAAATTGGTGGGGGATTCCATATCATCTGCTGGGGCCATGTAGCCGGTACCCTACCGCCATATGGACCCGTCCCTGGATACGCCCTGGAACTGGGTCCTGCTCCCAGGTTCTCCAGCCCATCTCCATCCGGACCTTCCGGTGGAGCCCGCGCCTCTCGTGTATCCAGTCTATACCGTGGACGCTCAGTTCCGGTTTGCCTTGCCATCGAATCCCGGATTGTAAACCGACCCCCTTGCGGCAATTTGAACTCCGGGCTCGCCAGTTGAAAGTGGGACACATAAGGGGTACTATCCTTACCAGGGCTGCGAACGGTATCTGGGTAAATCCGTTCCCCAAACTGTTCCCTAAGGACCTCTAACGTATATTGGCCTGGAGCTGTGGAGCAGCTCCAATCTTCCTCGTCATCTCCGGCCATCCTGCGTTCCCTCCAGCCAGCGAAACTAGGTGCCAACCGCCGCCCCCTACCATCCCCCAAGGGACCGGCAGCTGCTCCGGCCCACCACTCGTCGTCCGCCGACGTTGGTTTGCGTCGTTTAGGTCCATGCTCCACAGCCGCAGGGAAACGTCCTTTCTCCTTCGGGCGTGTCGCCACACGCTCCTCTTCCTCGACTCCTACGTCCGGATTCTCCGACTGTTCGTCGGCTTCCTCAGCCTCCACATCCATAACCGGTTCCTCTCCCTGTGTCCCTTCAGCCATAGCTCCACGAAAAGCAAGACGAAGTGAGAGCTGATTTACTGTAAGAACATCCTGCTGCTGTAAGAATCAACCAGAACACCAGGTACGTTTCAGTAGTCAACAAAGGTTTATTTCGCTATGTCGAAAACAAAATCAGCTCTGGGAAACACCCCAGCCCAGCGTCCTATTAATCCCATCACCACACCCACCGCGCACGCCCCAATCACCCCAATTACCTAATTACCCCTGCTGAACGCAACCCCATCTGCACCACACCCTATCATCATCCTATCAATTACATTCTGTCAGACCCAGCGTCATAAATCAGCGCTGTCCGCCCACATAATGTCTGTTCATCCGGGCTTCCCGTGCAATAGAGTAAGCAGCCACGTGGTTCCTCCGTCATAGCGGAAGCGCCGGTATTAGTCCCGACACTGCTCCGCGTCCGGCTCCACCAAGGCTGTTCGGAAGTCAGTTCAGAGCTCCGCCTCCACCAAGGCTGTTCGGAAGTCGGTTCAGAGCTCCGGAGACCGGCCAACGTCCGTACATGGGTAGGATGCACGCTGGGGCTGACACATAGGTTACCCCCAGATGCTGCTTTGACAATTAAATTCTCCAGCGACAAAACTTATTTTATATTTAATAAATAATAAATACTTATTAAATTCATCACCCTTGATCTCAGTTAGTGGTGGTTTATACACTGAAGTGACCATATAGTTGCTCAGCTTTACAGTTATTACTTCCATGTTATTTGTTTCTGATACTGATGGCTTCACAAAATCTGCACTGCCATACTGTCAGTGGGGCCTCTCTGCTACAAGCCACATGCTCAGTATTTTAGGTCTTCTCTGTTTCTGTGGATCTCCTGTGTACACAGGACATTTGCAGTATATTTTTGGCACAACTCCTGCAACAGTTCTTCCTTATATATGGACAAATGTTTACTGAAATAATAGTCATCTGTGCACCTGAAAAGATCCTTTCTGGGATGCCCATAGTGTCACAGGTGAGAATGAGCACTTCACCATGTTTTGGACGCTTCTTGATTGAAAGGATTAGCCAGCTATAAACCGTTGCCCAGGAGATGCCTGGATGTGTTAGTAGCACTCATTCTTGGGGGAGGCTGTTTTCATGTCTCCCTTTCTTTGGGGAGGCTCCTTTCAATCAGAGGTTTGTTTACCTCAATATCCTATTCCAATACGGCTTTATCTCCAGCAAAATGCTCTATGCTAACCACAATGCTTAAGAGACCACCTAATCCAAAGTGAGTCTGCCTGTCCTAAGAATATCCAAAGACAATCTGCTCACCATACCATCATGGTGTGAAGTTAGGGGTGGAGGATGCATGGACTGGAAAGCAAGCCTTCTTTTTGGTAGTCCTTATATTCAGGAAACACTATGAACCAAGTAATATGGTTGGCTCCCTCTCTTCTGGCATTTAAGATGTTGTTTGCTTAGTTTTTACACAGACTTTTGTTGCCCAGTTGTATTGGTGGGTCATCACGTATTCTTCCTATACCTGGTTTAATTTATTCATTTAGAACATTTTAATGGTCATTTAATTGAAACAGTATGACTTTAGGTGGCATAAAAGACATTGTTAAACAAAGATACATAGGAAAACAACACCTGTCAGCCGACTAAAGCAATTAAATCACAATCAGAACTAGTATATACTGTATTTCACCAGTTGGGAACTCAATTCTAACCCAAGCACCTACAGAAAGAACCAATTTTTTAACTACTTTTCTAAAAAATTACAAGCTTGAAGCCAACTGTATATTGGGGGATCCATGATTCCAAAGTGCAGGGGCTTGCCACTGTGGGCTTCATAAGTGATAATCAGCATTCTGAGTTGCACCTGGAAACCTATAGAGACTTAGTGCAGCTCATGGAGTAGAAAAGTCACATAAACATAATGAGAAATGTCCATAACAACCCCCGCCATTGCAACTGAACTTCCAGATGGTCTTTCAGGGCAACCTGATGTTGAGCACATTGCAATAAGCCAATCAGGAGATGATTAAGATATGAGTGTCTGTGAGAAGGTCCAGGAACAGGTGCAACTGACACTCTTCAAACAAGAACTGTGAGGCCAAAAAGACTCCAAAATTGTACACTGAATTTGAATGAGACAGTGAATGCCTACTCAGAATCAAAGTTGAAGTCTCTACAGTTCCAGTGCTGTAGGGCTGAGCTGGAGCCTGTTCTTCCTCATTCAAGCTTCCATTTCATTTATTGCTTTTCTATAGTTTGTAATCTATAGTTTGTAATCCCTTTATGGATTACTGCCTTGTCGTGGCGAAGGGGCTTGTGTAACTCAATGAAGCTATAAGCTATGCCGTGCAGGGCCACCCAAGACGGACAGGTCATAGCAGAGAGTTCTGACAAAATGTGATCCACTGGAGAAGGAAATGGCAAACCACTCCAGTATCTTTGCCATGAAAACCCCATGGACAGTACTAAAAGGCAAAAAGATATGACGCTGGAAGATGAGCCCCTCAGGTCGGAAGGTGTCCAATATGCTACTGGGGAAGAGCAGAGGGCTAGTACTAGTAGCGCCAGAAAGAATGAAGCGACTGGGCCAAAGCCGAAAGGACGCTCAGCTGTGGATATATCTGGTGGTGAAAGGAAAGTCCGATGCTGTAAAGATTTTTTCTCCATAGGAACCTGGAATGTAAGATCCATGAATCAAGGCAAGCTAGACGTAGTCAAAAAAGAGATGACAAGACTGAACATCGACATCTTAGGAATCAGCGAACTAAAATGGACAGGAATGGGTGAATTTAACTCAGATGACCATCAGGTATACTACTGTGGGCAAGAATCCCTCAGAAGAAATGGAGTAGCCTTCATAGTCAATAAAAGAATAGGAAAAGCAATACTGGGATACAATCCCCAAAATGACAGAATGATCTCAATTCGAATCCAAGGCAAACCATTCAATATCACAATAGTCCAAATCTATGCCCCAACCACTGGTGCTGAAGAGGATGAAATTGACCAGTTCTATGAAGCCCTACAGCACCTTATAGAATTAACACCAAAAAATGATGTCCTTATCATCATGGGGGATTGGAATGCTAAGGTAGGAAGCCAAAAGATAACCAGAATAACAGGCAAGTTTGGCCTTGGAGTACAAAATGAAGCAGGGCACAGGCTAATAGAATTTTGTCAAGAGAATACGATGGTCATAACAAACACTCTTTTCCAACAACCCAAGAGACGGCTCTACACATGGACATCACCAGACGGTCAACATAGAAATCAGATTGACTATGTGCTCTGCAGCCAAAGATGGAGAAGCTCTATACAGTCAGTAAAAACAAGACCAGGAGCTGACTGTGGCTCAGATCATGAGCTTCTCGTTGCAAAATTTAGGCTTAAATTGAAAAAAGTAGGGAAAAGCACTAGGCCACTCAGGTATGAACTAAATCATATTCCTAATGAATATACAGTAGAGGTGACAAATAGATTTAGGAATTAGATCTGATAGACAGAGTGCCTGAAGAACTATGGATGGAAGTTCGCAACATTGTACAAGAGGTAGCAACTAAAACCATCCCAAAGAAAAAGAAATGCAAGAAAGCAAAATGGCTGTCTGAGGAAGCTTTGCAAATAGCTGAGGAAAGAAGGGAAGCGAAAGGCAAAGGAGAAAGAGAAAGATACACCCAATTGAATGCAGAATTCCAGAGAGTAGCTAGAAGAGATAAGAATGCCTTCTTAAATGAACAGTGCAAAGAAATAGAAGAAAACAACAGAATAGGGAGGACCAGAGATCTCTTCAAGAAAATTGGAGATATGAAGGGAACGTTTCATGCAAAGATGGGCATGATAAAGGACCAAAATGGCAGGGACCTAACAGAGGCAGAAGAGATTAAGAAGAGATGGCAAAACTACACAGAAGAACTATACAAGAATGAGCTTAACATCCCAGATAACCACAATGAGATGGTCACTGACCTCGAACCAGACATCCTAGAATGTGAAGTGAAATGGGCCTTAGAAAATCTGAGCAACAACAAAGCTAGTGGAGGTGACAGTATTCCAGCTGAGCTATTCAAAATCTTAAAAGACGATGCAGTAAAAGTGCTACACTCAATTTGCCAGCAAATTTGGAAAACTCAACAGTGGCCACAGGATTGGAAAAGGTCAGTTTACATTCCAATTCCAAAGAAAGGCAATGTCAAAGAATGTTCAAACTATCGCACCATTGCACTCATTTCACATGCTAGTAAAGTTATGCTTAAAATCCTACAAGCTAGACTCCAGCAGTATGTGGATCGAGAACTACCAGAAGTACAGGCAGGATTTCGAAGAGGCAGAGGAACTAGAGATCAAATTGCCAACATACGCTGGATCATGGAGAAAGCTAGGGAGTTCCAGAAAAACATCTACTTCTGCTTCATTGACTATGCAAAAGCCTTTGATTGTGTGGATCACAACAAATTGTGGCAAGTTCTTAAAGAGATGGGAGTACCAGACCATCTCATTTGTCTCTTGAGAAACCTATATGCGGGTCAAGAAGCAACAGTGAGAACTGGACACGGAACCACTGATTGGTTCAAAATTGGAAAAGGAGTCCGGCAAGGCTGTATACTGTCGCCCTGCCTATTTAACTTATATGCAGAGCACATCATGAGAAAGGCAGGGCTAGATGAATCAAAAGTTGGAATTAAGATTGCCGGGAGAAATATCAACAACCTAAGATATGCAGATGATACCACTCTAATGGCAGAAAGTGAAGAGGAACTAAAGAGCCTCTTGATGCGGGTGAAGAAGGAGAGTGCAAAAGTTGGCTTGAAACTCAACATTAAGAAAACCAAAATCATGGCATCCGGCCCTCTCAATTCCTGGCAAATAGATGGGGAAGAAATGGAGGTAGTGACAGATTTTATTTTTCTGGGCTCCAAGATCACCTCAGATGGGGACTGCAGCCAAGAAATTAAAAGACGCTTGCTCCTGGGGAGGAAAGCTATGGCAAATCTAGACAGCATACTAAAAAGCAGAGACATCACCCTGCCAACAAAAGTGCGTATAGTCCAGGCCATGGTTTTCCCAGTTGCAATGTATGGCTGTGAAAGTTGGACCATAAGAAAGGCTGAGCGCCAAAGAATTGAGGCCTTTGAACTATGGTGCTGGAGAAGACTCCTGCGAGTCCCTTGGACTGCAAGGCGTTCAAACCGGTCAGTCCTAGAAGAGATCAACCCCGACTGCTCTTTAGAAGGCCAGATCCTGAAGTTGAAACTCAAATACTTTGGCCACCTAATGAGAAGGAAGGACTCACTGGAGAAGGGCCTAATGCTGGGAAAGATTGAGGGCAATAGAAGAAGGGGACGACAGAGAATGAGATGGCTGGATGGAGTCACTGAAGCAGTAGGTGTGAACTTAAATGGACTCCAGAAGATGGTAGAGGACAGGAAGACCTGAAGGAACATTGTCCATGGGGTCGCGATGGGTCGGACACAACTTCACAATTAACAACAACAAATAGTTTGTGTTGTTGTTCCCTGCTGAGAATCATGAGATAGTAGTAGGAAAATGTGGTATAAGAATAAATCTTTAGGAAGTAGCAAACACTATATAATTTGACATCTTGAATGGGCAGGGTTCATCAAAGAAAATTTGCTTCTAAATGCTTCCAGCAACAACAGCTCTAAGCTAGAGTGAAATGGGGGGGGGGGTGTGGATTAAAAAAGAAAGCCCTCTCTTCCTAATTCTCTTACTGCAGCTGTTGTGGCTGGAACTGTAGATGGAATAGCCCCAGAGAAAATCCCTGTCACACACACATGTGCACATAGACATTAAATGTTTTACCAGTTTGATTTCCTTGGGGATAGGCTTCTTTACTCACAAAAATATTTCCCATGGGACAGTTCCAGCAAAACTGATGTCAGTTAGAGAAGGGGGTAGTATGAACACATTTCTCCCCATCTCCTTGCAACTTTTGTGACTATGTCCCCAGCAAGTGGCTACATATTGTAGAGGCTCCATACATCACAGAAAGTACCACTTGATTCCTGATTCTGCCGTATTCTTTCAATTCTGCTTCTTAGCTGGATAAAACCTCTTTGGCAATCAAAATATTCTACTCCCTATTTGTCTAATGATAATTGTAGTAGATTGGAGGGCAATTAGAATTATTAGGTAGTTAGGACAATTATCCCTCTTTCTGTGGACTGTTTCTTTGTGGCCAGCTATACACAAAAATGGGGGAAGTGGTCAAAAATAATTATTCTTACTGAAGTTTATGATAGCCACAAGGTTTGAAATATACAGTATACTATTAAAAATGTTAGTTATCAGTTTCTTTCTTGCTTTCAAAATTAGTTCAACTTCAGCCTCCTTGCAACTTGCAACTGGAAAATGCCAGCAAGCCTTCCTACAATTTAACATGGACACTTTGTGTTGTCTCCCATTATCTAAAAGAAAAACTGGAATATGAAATACGATATAGAGCAAATTCTTCTGGTGAGGTAAGCAGAAAGATAGTGGAAGGCAACAACTTGATAGCACTGATTTTTTTTTTTTTTAGTCTGCAATTCTGCTTTGGACAGACAATAAGATAAGCAATATGGTGTAGGAAAACAAAACCACACAGTACAAGTACAAAGGCATGGAAGAAATATCATCTATTCTTGAAACCTGATAACAATTGGCTGCAGCCCAAATCTTTGGCTTACTTCACATACCAGTCTAAGCCACTTAGATGAATAAATAAAGATTCTTTGATGAATAAATCACAGTTGGCTAGGTTCATATATGTTAAACCAAAATAAACATAACCCAGATACTGTGATTTATAAATCAAGGTTTAGGTTTACTAAGTTGTCAAATTCTAATTAATTGTAACTTAATTGTCAAACTGAGTTTGCTAAACCCAAGGTAATGGCTTCATACAATGTACAAGCCAAAGTATTGGCTGTGCTCAGCCATCATCATTACATTTGACAACTGCTCAAAACTGGGAAAAATTAAAAGCTGACATGTTTGCCCAGCCTGAATTGATACAAGAGAGATCCATTTTCAAAATGTCACCAGTGGTATCCATCGGAGTGAAGGAAGGTATCAGTTGACACACTCATAAAGGGGCCAAGGCTTCAGTCATGCTGTTTCAACTACCTTAGGTTTTTTTTACATCCTCCTGCACCCCCAAATTCCACTGATCCCCACTTATACTTTGAAGCCTTCAGGGTGATTTAGCTTATCTTAACTTGCAAAGTTGCTAGGAAGATGAAATGGGGAATGGGGAGAACTCTGAATAAAACCTTGGTCCTCCTTGGAGGAAGGACCTTTAAGTAGTAAAAATGAAACATTCTTCCAATTTTAATATAGATAAGATGCATCTTTAGTTGTTGCAAATTTTAAAAACAGAAATGGGGCATTATTTATATAATATTAGTCTGTGAAGTTTCTTGTATTTGTGGAGATTGATCCATAAATTCAGAAAGAACTGAATTCTCTAACTGAGCATTGTTGAAATGTGTTACATTCCTATAATACCCAGCTTGGGTGTGAACTATAGCCTATGGAGAAGATAAGACTGTCTGGAAGCCACTGTAGGTTGGGCAATCTTCTTGTATCAATAGTTGCACTGTATTTGTGTGTATGTGTTTGTGCGCTTGTATATTTTCCAGTCACTGAAATCTATAGCTACTGCTGCAGTAATATCATTAGAGTGGCCAAAGCTGGAATATTTAAAGATGGGGGGACGACATATTTTAAGGATGGAAGCCTTAAGACCTATTTTGCTTCATAACTATAAGGCTATCAATTCTCCATCCTATTTTGGTGGCAAATATGCAAAAGTTATATATACTACAACTACACACAACTCAAATGTCATTACTTTTGATTCCATTTTGCAGACCGAAACAATCCTGCCCATAGCTCAGGATCAGAAATGGGTAATAATTGAGAACCTTTCTCCTGACACAGTGTTTGAGGCAGCCATTCGTGTCAAAATAAAACAGAGCAGCTATTACAACAGTATATGGAGCAGATGGAGCACACCTCCTTTAAGATGGAGGACAGATCCTGAAGGTAAGGTGCATAATAGAAGGCTTGGGTCATCTCTAGAGAACATGTTGAGATAATAAATCCCAAGAACTTAAGTAGAAAACTCAAGAATGATGTTTAACAATAATACTTGACCTTAAAAAAAATTTAAATAAGAAATCTGGTGATACACATATGAGTTAGGATGCGGGAGGAAGTTTCAGGCAAACAAACAAATCTACAATTTAATGTGCAGGATTTTGAATGGGTATATTCCAACATACATGCATCTCACATGTGCAAAATTAGGGACAATTTCTTGTCTTACCACTTTTGCATGAGTTTACTCAAAAGCCTATTTCAAATAATATTTTTCTTAAAATATTGCATTTATACACTTGAGATTTTTGGTTTGTGCTCACAATCCTTTTTTAATTAGGAATGAACACACTTCAGAAATGTATTTATTATAATATTTATATAGTGCCATCTTCCATATGATTCCAGGTGGTTTATAATTCAAACATATACTATAAAACAAAGCAGTGAACATTATTTTAAAGAAACGTGTCTAAAAATACTTACATTAAACAAAACAAACTAAAATTAAATTCTGAATTAGGAAATGTTTCTGACTGGATCACACAAGCACAGCACTCCCTGCTGTTAATTAAAACAGCCATTTTTTTTTTCCAGGATTCAGCCTGAGCTGTAAAAAAGAGTAGCTGAGCCCATTGATAGAAGTTAATGTGCCTCTTTTAAATTTTTACTTTCAAAGGCTGCTAAATATCAGATGTGTGAAAGATTAGATTTGGATTCAAATCTTTTGCTTCCAAATGCAAAAGGTCTCATGAGGAATTTTTAATCAATATACTTTTTCAGGATGTTATTTGTTATTTGGGACTACATGATACATCTGGAATTTATAAGAGTAAGTGTGATATAATGGTTATGTGTTGGTTTAGGATTGAACTAGGACAAACACAAGTTCGAATCTTTCTTCAGACATGGAAGTCTGACAATTTTGAGTCAGTATCTATCTCCTAGTTCAACCAATCCCATAGAACTGTTGATATGGATAAAATTAAAAGGGGAACTATATGCAATTGCCACTTGATTCCTAAAGGAAAAGTGGAATATAAATCTAATGAATAAATACTAGCTTCTATATGGATTCTATTTTTTCACACAATAGTTGCTATTTTTACCTAAAAGCTAGTACAACCAAGGATGTCAACAGAGGAGATAAAAAAATAAGGCTAGTAGCAACTGTGGCAAATGTAACAAAGGTAGAACCTTAGTCATCCAGTTCTGGGGCCATCTTGACTTTTCTGGTTTCCTATTTCCCATGGGTGCCTCTGAGTACAGATGGAGCCAGAATTGCAAATCAGTTCTTTGACTCCAGAATGCTGTGCTCCGACACTTATGTTAGATACAAACTGAGAGTACTCAAACACAAGTAACTAGTTCACAAACTACATGCAAGGCAAAGATAGAATTAACCAGTGGAACAGCTTGCCTTCAGAAACTGTGGGTGCTCCATCATTGGAGGTTTTTAAGAAGAAACTGTACAGTCACTTGTCTGAGATGGTATACTGTAGGTTCTCCTGCTTGAGTGAGGGGCTAGAGTAGAAGACCACCAAGGTGCCTTCCAGCTTCTATTCTATTCTATTCTATTCCATTCTATTCCATTCTATTCTATTCTATAAGTTCCTCATGCTCAATGATAAATTAGCACCTAAAAATCCACAAGGAAGGAGACAATGATGATTGTTAGAAAACAAATACAGTACAAAACCAGTCAAAACATGCAAAACATGCATCAAAAGCATAGGCTAGCAGCCAATCATCATTTTTATCTTTTTAAGAAGGGGTTGGCAAGTATTCTTAGAAATAAAGATTGTGCCAAAGATTAGTGTTTCCCTTTACCATGTCTTATACTAGTTTTTATTGCAGAGGTGGTTAATCTCAAAAACAACAAAGAACCTGATAGGAAACAATTAGTTTTCTGCAAGGATCATGATGCACATTATGGAGGGTTGCAGTACACCAAAGTAGGGACAAGGGGACCAGTTCAGATCTTTAGTCATATCTGAATTTCATGGGATGGTTTGGAGGAGACAACACTCATCACCTATAAGGATATATTGCCTATAAGTGGTAGAAAGGAACATTATATCCTCTTTTTGAAGAAAAAGCAAGACCAGAATAATTACAAAATAATTACAAAAGCAGAACAAAAAATTATCTTCCTCTTATTCATTAAACAAAATCTTAAGTCTACAGTGTTGTATTGTATGAGCCCATATTGCTTTACATATGGAGTCTTCTTCTATATTCAGATAAGACCTAGTTATCTTCAATGAATAGCTAATTTCTACTTTTTGTTTCTGGTTATTTTTGGAGCATCGCCACAAACTACATTCTTTCCAGTTATTGTAGCCATTGCTGGGAGTTTCATCATTTCCATCTTCATCATTTTCTTGATTGTATCTCCAGCATCAAAACGGTAAAAGTGAGCTGAAAACTTACTTCTGTCCTCTTGCTAGTTTTATTAAAAGCATTATCTCCTGGACTACTAATGCAGGTTTCCACTTTGGCAAAATTTCAAATTGATAAGATGTATTTATACATAAATTAAGGGATCCATTTAAACACAGAAGGTTTACTTATTTTTGAAAATGTACATACTGTCAGGGGTGCTTGGCTATTCTTTTATTTGATATCAAAAATTTCCCGCATGCTCAGCATACACTTTCTCTTATATTTACAGCAGCATGGGGATTTCCTCAGAGACTATTCTCTGTGACACTTTCTTGATTGACAATATGATCAAGTTAGTTTGTGTTGTGACTATATGAATATTTCAGAAAGCACTACACAGAAGAATCCACTTTTGAAGAGACCTAAAAGATTTTAGGGAAAAACAAATATAAACAAGAACTGTAAACAGGATCTATGATGAGACAACCAGAATGACTAGATAGAAAAGGAATATTATACTGATGTGATTATTATCTGAAGAAATATTAGAAAACTTTTATACTCAATCGTCATTCATTAAAACAACAAGAATTGTATTAACTTAAGGTTGGTAAAAGAGAACATTATGGGAAAAAGAAGAAATCAAATAAAGTTATTATGTGGATTATAGATTATGAAAATCAACTGTTAGTGAATATTTCTTAAATGTAAACCCAGACAACACACTGTTTACCGAACATTAAGGTGATTATGTTAAAAAATTAAAACACCCTGTTGCCCAAATATGGGAGAGAGAAATCTTTTGCCTTGTATCAGCTCAAACTAGAGCCATCCACAGGCAGCAGTCACAACTGTGACATCATATACAAAGATTTCTCTCTCCCATATTTGGGCAACAGGGTATAACATACAGCATTCTAGATAACTCCTCCCCTGTTTCTTCCCTCCCTAACACAACTGGCAAAAGTGAGACAGAACCTGTGGCCTAGAGGTTAATACATCTGCCTAACATGCAGACAGCCCAGGTTCGAATCTCAGAAGGGTATGGTTGAAAAGAGCTAAAGAGTTCGAAATAGCTATTCCAGTTCTCCCTTAATTCTTTGCTAGCAATCCAAATTTTAGAAATATATATATATATATATATATTTATATTTCTAAAATTTTCTGAGGTTTTCATGGGTGTTTGTATGTAAGTCTTTGGTTATTCGGGTTTTCTCCCGCGTCAGATTGGAAGTGTCTTGGCGACGTTTCTGAAGTTCTGAAATCCTAGAATGCAGATCTCTCATTTCTCATTATTGTGAATTTATAAAAGGAAAAGATGGTGTTCCATTAGAAATCAGATAGCTCTAATTCTATATTGCCTTCCTCCATGATAACAACTATCAGGAAATATGGGCAGCCTCAGTCTAGAAACCAGAACAACATTGTAAATATATTTGAGAAACCCATACTACAATTTGCTGCTATGTAACAGGATAACCACAAAAATACTGACACCCAACCTCTAAAGAATTCTGAAAATGATGCAAAAATAGAGAAAAGATTTTGACACATTGTTTTGATCCAAATCTGTTGTTTCCATGCTTGCTTATGACTGTTCGCCAAACTCTTACTTACAGTACTTTTCATTTTCTTCCAAAATATGCTTGCTTTAGCTTTAGAAAGATGCTTAAGATCAATTTGCCAGATCCAGCTGAGTTCTTTCCATCTCTCACTGGTATCCATGGAGGAGATATTCAGGTATGAGGGGAGGGGGGCTTAGAAATTGATGGATATGTAGCTTAGGACATGACTGCTATCTGGCTAGAGTTAATCTGATGCATGCTTCTCATTACACATAGAGTAATATCTAGGATGCAGTATTAAATAATTAAGCTAAGATGAAACTTAGAAATACTGTTGTTAATAATTAATATTTATTACTACCAAACAAATGGAGAATCAACATAATTAGGTTTTTAAATAATTGCACAAAAATGATTAGAACAGTGATCAGTTCTAATCACTGATTCTTGGTGAAATCAGTATAGCCCTAATTTAATCTGTTTGTTGTTTACTAACTGAATGTTGATATTTGTTTAGCAGTAGGCAATTGTTTAGTTTTACCAACATTACTGATTTTATTAAAATTGTATTTATACTTAGCAAGAAAAAAGGCTAAATAAATATTTACCCACATTGTGTGCATTCTTGTATCCAGTAGCATGTGCTACTTTATCAATAGTTTTGAATTAATTATACAATTTTGAAAAATCCAAATTTCTACATATTTTGGGTTTCTCCAAACTGTTGGGGAACTTTGAAATGGGTTGTATATAATCTCATATATCTCTTCTTTTTTCTTGAGTGTATGATTTAGATCAAAATACATCTTCAATATCAACCTATCATATTAGCAAATTAGCAATGCAATTAATAAATTCAGGAGGAAGAGCTTTCTCTACCCCTTCTTTCACCCCCCCCCTTGTCATATATACACATGTTTTAATTTTAAATGTAGTTTCTAGGTCTAAATAGTACAGAATCAAAACATTCTGCAGGAACACTTAGAGCCTTAGTGACAATTAAAGTTGCACTTATGTCACTACCACTAGCATAATAAGAATCTGTAATAGATGACAAAGGTCAACTGTCTGATAAAATCAAATCAACCAAAATGATATATAATATTCAAAACTTCACTTTCAAAATTTAGGTCAAACCACATATTTGGTTGAAAAAATATAAACTAAACTGGGAAGCAGATGCTGTTGTTTTAGTTTTTAATCAGAGTAATAGGAAATGTTTAACCTTTGCTTTTCTCTTCTGAAACAAAATTTCTAGGTAACAGAAATCTAGAATGAAAATTCCTTTCCCTCCTTGCCAACAACATTATTCAAATAATATTTAGCACTTAGATGAGGAATAAGGCAAAGGCCACCATCACCACTCCTATAAAGGTAGCCTAAGGTAGCTTTTAGAACGCGTAGACATAATATAGTATAGGTGATTTTTTTATGTCATCGTTATGTATCTGCATCACAAATAGTTTTTATTTTTCTAAACAGATTAGAAGTTAATTTCACAATGTGTTCTTTTGCACATACACAAAATGAAAGGGTAATGGGGGTACATTAAGATATCTACCCATATTTGCAGAATAAATAAGAGCAAGCTAAATAAAAGCTGTTCTGCACATTTATTGAAAAAAAATGCAAAATCCGGTCAGTTCTGTGTTAAATGTGCCCAAAATTATCAGGTGCCCCCCTTTTTTGCAAATCATTTAATTCACACATTTTAGTTTGGTTTAAGATTTAGGAAAATTAAGCGCTCTAGGGACCATCTCATGTATAGATGTCAACGAGGGGAGAGAAGAATAAAGTTAATGTCCTGCTTAGCAGTTACCTTAATGAGAGCCTCTATTCACAGAGAGAGTAAAAATTTTATCTACCTTAGTGTAATAAAGGAAGTGCCATTTGATTTGGGAAAAAGTTATTAAAAATTTCCCATCACTTCTTAGCCTTCTCTGTCAGTCATTAATCGGCTTCCAGAAGATGACTTTTAGAAGTGTCAAAGAGGCTGTAGAGAGGACTTCACTTTTGGAAGAAAGAGATTATAGGAGATGACAAGGTTGAACCAGAGGGAGGGGTCAAATGAGTCATGAGTCCCTTCAAGAGATCTAAGTCTAGCCTACCTTGAATTCTTTTCTATTTTTAACTCCCACACATTTCCCTTAATGGTCACTTGGCCAGATTCTTGTAGCAAACTTAAACTTAAATTTCAAATACAAAGTTGTCCTATTTCAGTCTTCTCCATTCTAGTATCTTCTAGTTATGACCATACTGGCTGGAGCCAAAATATCTGGGAGACACTAGGCTGGGACAGGTTGCTCTAGGAAATATGGCACATGATGTTATTATCTATGAAATATACCAGACAGAAATGTTATAGGCCAATTGCTTGTGGAGATGGGATAAAAGATCCTGAACATCTTTATGTTAAGATATGAAATCTGCGCTGCAGCTCATTTTGAATACTAACCCCCTTTCTGTACTTTTCCAACCAGCAGAAGTGGTTGTCCTCCCCAGCATTCATTACTTCCTTCAACATTGCAGCTGAAGCACCCAATGTCTCTATATTAGAGATAATGCAAAATAGCAGCAAGGAGTCCTGCCTTCTCCCTCCTAAGGAATACTTCACAAATATTGAGAACACAGCAGAGACCGGTGGAGAGTCTTCAAGCAGCTGCTTTATGAATCGTGGCTATTTCTTTTTCCATCATCTTGACTCCCTTGAGATTGATTCCTGCAAGGTGTATTTTACCTATGATGCTGTGACTCGTAGTGAAGATAGTGATTTCTATTTCCACAAAGAGCTCCATGAAGCAAGTCACAATTTCCCTTCATCTACCAACATCATGACAAACCAGGAAAATGGTGCCTTTATTCAAGATTATTCAAGAGACAATTTTCCATCAGGGGGGAACTTCCCAATAGCATCAACTGTAGAACAGAATGAAAACATGGAAGACAGAATTCCTCTTGTCTTGTCTTCAAACTCCCCTGAGCAGTATTCCATAGATGATTCAAGCAAGCCACAATCATCTAGCCACAATACTGGTGGAATAGAATTACTCAGAAATGAAGACTTATCTAATAATGTTATGAGAAATAATAGGGTCATGTTTTCAAACCAAGTCCAGTCCAATGATTTCTGCAGAGCCGCATCTTCCAGCCAGATCCCCAGTTCCTCAGAAGCCTATCTTTCCTTGCGGGATTTTCAGAGACATTACAGTCATCATTCTGTCTAATTCCACGATGGGAAGCCTCTTTTGAGAGCAAGACAGTTTCTTTATATATCATTTATTTGCTCCAGTCAAGAAAGCAGAAATAGATCTCCATTCTTTTCACATGATTTCTAACGGAAGAATGGGTAGATTTCATATTTTATGGGGATATCAATTTCAGAGAAACCTGGCCAGATACATTTTAGCAGAATGACACAACTCGTCACAGTCAACTCACCATGGGACAACTCACCACAGGACAATTCAACATGGGACAACTCAAGAGAGGGACAAGTAGAATTGCAGTTCACCCCAGTCTCAATGAGAACATGAGAACATTCAAACCTAAACAAGCCCCTCTGCAATTTACTTGTCTCTCTCTTGAATTAGCCCACATTGAACTGTCCTGCAGCAAGTTATTCCATGGCGAATTGGCCTCAGCAAGTTGTCCCACAGTGAGTCAGCTGGAGCGAGTCAGCCAGGGTGAGACAGCTGGGCCCAGTCAACTGCAATGAGTTGGCCAGGGTAAGTTGTCCTAGATCCAAATTTAAGGGCCTCCAAAGTTTATTTTCTATAAAATGCTTTTGTTATTGTTCTTTGCATAGAATTTCACAACCCAAAATCTCACATCACTAAATTTTGCTCTGAAATTGCCAAATGAAAAATTTACAATTTCAGCCCACAAGAGTTTTAATATAAGTTGCTGCTCCTGGTGTTGATTTTGATCAGTTCTTTTTAAATTTTATTTCCTTTTCATTGATGTGGGAATACAAATAGCCTTTGACTTATAACCACACTGGGGCCAGGATTTCAGTTGATAAGCAAGGGGATGCTACGGGGGATGCTGTGAGGATTGTAGCTGTGAGGATTGGTTGTAAATCCTTTTTTTTTTTTTTTTGGTGCTGTTGTATCTTCAAAAGGTCACCGGGGTTTTTTGCCCTTGCACTCTATAGAGGTTGAACAATGTAAAATGTGGCCTGTTTTTCTGCTGAAAAAGTGGCAGAATGGATAAAAATTGCTGTCTTATAAGAAATTGCAGTAGGGTTCTGCCCAGTGACATTCAAGTCAGTCTGAAAAACTGAAATCAGAATCTAACTGAAACAAAGTGGGTTTTTTTTTTTAAAGTATTGTGGTTATTATTCAAAGGTGCTTTGCTCTGCTCTATTACATTCCTCTCCAATCTCTTGTATGCAAGTACTAGAGGAGTAACTAGAAGATAATTTGCTGTTTTCATTGCTCCTTGCTCTGAATTTGAGCACTTCCCTATCACCATGGCTTCCACTCCCCAATCCCTGAAAAGGGTCTGAAGACACTTGGCAATTATTTCCAAATTTGCTGACCTTGTAATGCTGACCAAGGGTCACGCTGCTCTGTTCTGAGTTGTCACAATCCCTGCAGCAACAAAAGCAAACAGAAAACCCTCAGTGTTCCATGAAGGGATATCCAGTAAAAAGCCATCAAGTCACCTTTCTCTTTAAAAGCCTTCTCCTGCAGTCCAGAAACCAATAGGCAGGAAAAGGCAGAAGACTCGGCAAAGGAGGAAAGAAACCAGCCATAAACTGCAGAGAGCTGCAGCCTCTCAAAACAGAAAGGAGCTTCACGATGCTTTGGGATGCATTGGCCCAGCTGGCAAGACAGAGCACTATAGGGTCACAAGGCTGCATGTGGAGGCGTCCTTTCGTCAAACTGCTTTATACAATAAGCTGCTTTATTGTCTGTGGACTCCCTTAGGAGCAGCACCTTGGCTTGAGTCCAAATATAAGCTCATTTTTTTCCTGGGTTTTGATATATTTTGCTGAAACTTAATAAAGATTTTATTTTTAAAAAAGAAAGCTCATGGAAAGTTTACCATTTACTCCATTTTCTCCTGAGCTGAGATCCATAAGAGTGTTTGGGGAAAAACCTGTGTTTATATTTATTCCATAGTCTCAATATGGCATGTCAAAATGATTTCTGAAAACTTTCATTTTCTTGTACCATAAATATCCATGCCATCTGAACCTAATATTGTGATCTTCTAACTCTAAAAGTCCTGTTTCTCAGCAACATCCATTCTTTCATCCAGGACCCAAACAAGAAGCAGCAAAATACAATTTCAAATTTGGTAAACCCAATCTTCCTTTTTAATTTGTATCTTTTAACACTTTATATTTAACTGGTGGTTTTTTCCATTGCTTTATAAATTTAGATCTATCTTTTTGCCATTGTTTAAGTGGTACGTCAGTTATCAAAGCAGGTGTTGTCTGAAACAAAAAGATGATTCTTGTCAAAATACTCATTTTTATCACAAATATTCTCACCAACAGATTGTTTTAATTTCTTCCATCTTAATATTTCATTCTTAATTTCATTCCATCGCTAACCATAATTATTTCAAAATACCATACAATTCATATTTGTCATAGTAATGCCCAGGTATTACTTTGGGTGCCTTTCCCATCTTCCCCTTTTGCAAGAGACAAGCTTTATTTACAGAATGAATCTGTTCTCCAAAATTAAAAGGTGAAATGCAACATTGTAATGAAGTCGGAAAAAAGAGACAAAAATAAGCTAAATTATTTTTTCTGCAGGATTATGTCGATAATGTATTATTACTACTGTTTTGATTTTTTTGCATTTCACGCCATTAGCTAACTTGAGTTCTTTAGCATGAGAAAAGTGGGATTTTTAATTATATATTTTCAATATTCATATACAAATTAAGTGTTCTTTTTATTTCTTGTGAAGTGAATAGAGGAAAATGTTTCATGGTTTTTTAAAAAAAGTATTTGAAATTGGGATATTGAACAAATAATCTCTTTGTTTGATCAGACAAATGATCCAACTTTCATTTGATTAACAATAATTCTTGTGGAGCAACATCACCCAGTTCCCATGTGAGAAATCTGATAATTATCTTCATTGTATCCCTTGTTTGAAGAAAACATCAGGTCATTAGCTAGGAAGATGGGTGGATCAGCTCATTTAAACAGAGAGATCTGCACCTGTGCCTAAAACCAAAACCAATTTCAAGTACATGTTCAGTCAACATTTCTCAGACTTCCTCGTCTTTGAAGCAACAATAGAACTGCCACAGTCATGCAGACAGTACCTTTAATAATAACAGAATGAAATGAAATAAATTGTAACACATCATTAGCATACTTTCCACTGTGCCCATTCTTCTAGTTCATGCTGAATCAAGCCCTTTTATCTAATCTTCTGTATCAGTGGTTCTCAAGCTTTTTAATGCTGTGACCCCCAACCGGTCGTAAGTCGAGGACTACTCAATCGGTCGTAAGTCGAGGACTACTCAACTGGTGCAGCACCATTTGCAGAATGGGACTTTTGGCGGGCTCAGCAGGGCAGAGACAGCCTGGACAATTCCTATTGGCTTTTGAAAGCCAATAGAATTAGACTCTATTCAAGAAAGTCTATTCTATTGGCTTTCAAAAGCTAATAGAATAAAAGGGAGTAGCACAGCTAAGGAAAAGGGGGGAAAATGGCGGACTGCATTGTTTGGCGACCCCCGTAAAATGGTCATTCGACCCCAAATGGGGTCCCGACCACAGGTTGAGAACCACTGTTCTATATCCACAGTGCACAATCAGAAGTTTCCAAGGTTTCAAGTGCCCTCCCCGAGAAGACTTGGCTTTGTCTTTAACAGACTTTGATCTAATTGATATTTTGAATGTGTCTAAAGGGGAAATTATAAATACTAGGCTAGATTATAAGCAAGCTAAGTATAGTTAAGTTTAATTTAATGAAAATTGAAAAAAAATTCAAACAGAGTTTTTGTTCTGCCTCCAAATGCTTTGGAGTGGCGTCCACAATACATCACTTAGTGCAGTGTTTCCCAAACTTGACAATTTTAAGGCATGTGGACTTCAACTCCCAGAATTCCACAGCCAGCGTTGCTGGCTGTGGAATTCTGGGAGTTGAAGTCCTCATGCCTTAAAATTGTCAAGTTTGGGAAACACTGACTTAGTGTTTGGTTGATCCAAGATCCTGGTAAACCGAGAGTAAAATTTCTTAATTTAAATTGGAGGAATCTCTCATTAGGATATAATCAGTGATTCCTGGGGTTTTTTTCTGTAGTGTACAAAAAAGGCTACTATGTGGATGAAGGGGGAACCTCTTCCCTTTATCAGATTTTGTCAATCAACAACTTGTTTATGTAGTTTTCCTGCTTTTCTCAGAACAAAGGGTCTATGAAAAAATGTGGTTAGCATTACAAGCACAATATTAAATTGAAAGCTGCTTGCCAACTGCAACAATACAGAGGTTGCGGCATTGAAATGACTTGATATTTCATGGTTTCCTGTTTTCTAATCATGGCAAGCTCTCTTGCTTGATATAATTATTCTTCCAATTAACATTCACACTCAATAAACACATTCCCATCTGATGCTTTTTACATAATAAGACTCTAACTATGAAGGCAATTTTAAATTTGCCACATGGTTAGTAGAATGAAAGAAATGCTATTTATCAATGCACCAACTTTTATAAAGATTTTGTCATACAGAGGTAGACTTGGATTGGAGGAAAACTTTACCATCAATTCTCAGAAATTATGATATGAAAAGGCTCTGCAGGTTTTCTATCTCTGTATGATAAAATCTTTATAAAGGTAATAGTGCTGTCCACACTGAAGTCCAAGCAGTGCAGTCTTTGAATAAGTAAGCACTAAAAGAGGAGGTGCTGCTGTTTTGTTTCTTGTCTTCCATAGAGAAAAGATGTGAAACCAGAGGAATAGATAGACAAATCTTGGAAGAATAGCAGGGCCACAATAAAAGTGTTAGCAGAGATATCTGACCTGGCAGGTACCTGACAACAGCACTTCCACACTCTGGCAGAATATGTGCATGTATTTGAGGGAGATGATTTAAAGAGGCAGGGCCACACAGCTTTTCAGTTTTCTTTTTCTTTTCTTATTTACAGATTCAATACTAGGGTGTGGTCTATTGCTTCCTTCAAGGCAAAAAGTACTTTTGTCTCTCAAAGAAGCACTTAACACCTCCCAAATAAAGCCACACATGTCCTTTCTAGTTACCTAAAGCAGAGTTCCCCAACATTTCTGGCTTTGCAGACCGGTGGGGGTGGGGAGAGGGGATAGTTCTTCATGAATGGCCAGCAAGTGCATGGGCAACATGCAGCTCCATTTGCATGAGTGGTGTGCATGCATGCATGCTGCTCATGCAAATAGAGCTCATGCACATGCGCATGCTCTCACCTGCTGCTTGCAGAAGTGAAGATACACGTGCTGGCACATGTGCTCACCGTCCATTTCCATGGCCCAGTTGCAATCCCCTCACAGCCCTCTAGTGGGCCACGGCCCACAGGCCAGGGACCCCTGACTGAAAGGATCCAGTTGGTCCTGGATCTAGATCATGGATGGCAAACCGCATTCTACAGAGCTCCACTGTCTCAAAGTTCATGACTGCAAGTAAAGCCCAGATAACTTTGCAAGATGTTCTACTAGTCAGCAAAATCTGTCCAGGTGGAATCCAAATCCAAGCAACATGAGTGATTTTATTGGTGGAATGTTTGGCAAAGATGTCTGTTGACAGGTCTTCCTTCCCTTCCCTATCTACCAGGGTATGGGCCGTCTTAAACAGAGCTACTGTGAGACATTATTGGACAGGGAAACCTTCACCTCTTTTTTTATACTTTAGAATTGCTTGTGAAATGTCTCCTGAGGGCAGGTTTAGAAAAAGGAGAAACATCATGACTTGGATTTCTGTGAGTAAAAATGTTAATAATGTAATAAGGATCCTCTTGGAAGTAAAATCTGGTCCTGTTCCAAGCTGGGAGAAAGACGCTGAAAAAATGATCTGCAGACAGGCTGCATTTTGGAAAGGAGGTCTCTGTTTGTTTGGTAGCCAGAAACTACAGTGACAGCAACATGTTTCTGGGGTGGCTTACAAAATTGGGTTGAGAGTAGGTGGGTTTTTATACATTCTTTGGGTTTTGTGATTGAGAATCCTGCTCCTGTGCAAAAATATGCCTTTTAATATTTTAATGGCCAGATTCCTATGTGGTCATGTAGGGGTCATGACTGGTTGTACTGGCAAAAGGGGAAATGCAAATCCTAAATGTTTTGTTTGTCTGAGCTAATCTTGTCAGTTTTGGCTCCTTGCCTTTTGTGTTATTTATTCAGAGATTCTGGCTTCTCTTTGTTTTTGAATATAATGGCCCAGCTTTCTGAATGGATACACAATATCCATTCCTAAAGACTACCCTCTTCAAGTTTCTGCTTGAGGCTGTTTTCCTATGGCAGGAAGACTGGGGCTGCTTTCTGGTTTTAAGAAGAGGTTTCTCGTCTTCTTCTTTATGGGAAATATAATATTCTGCCTGTTTTTAATATTAAGAATAAAGAGTATTTTATTCTGGGGAGAGAGGGCTTTCCTACAATCCTAAAATAATTTTTAAATGAGTCAAAGATAATCACAAGGCTGCATATCTGACTTGACTTTAAGTCTTTTAAGATAAGCATCAAACCCTGTGGCCATCCATATGTTATTGAACTGTAACTTTACTCACTGTTTTAGCCATTGATAAGGCATGCATTGAATTCAGTAACTATTGGAAGAATTTGTGTTGTCCATCTGGTAGTGGCTTAGAAGGATCAGACATCAGACATTTCAGATGATCCAAAGATAATATTAAAGATCAATGTGGAACCAGTGTTAGTTTTGTGCTATATCATCTTAAGAAAAATACAGGATTGCTTTCAATCTTAAAATAGGAGAAAAGGAAAGGAAAGGCACCAGATGTTGGTTCCAATTCTCTTATATTGGTAGCTGGCTGCTTCTTAGACCAGCTTACAAAATCACCATCTTCATATTTTTTTTTTTTTAAAAAAAATAGGAGTTTAAAAGTTCTGCCTTTTTTTTGTCATTAGCACTTGTCTGTATTGAACAGCTGGAGTACTGTTTCTTTTTTATGTTGTTTTAAATGTATATATAAAGTTCTTTTCATTTATTTCATTGCTTTCATCTGGCCATCCATCATGCTATAGTAAGTAGCTAATAATAGAGTAGAAAAACTGTTCTTACAGTTTGTTTTTTTTTTGTCAAAATTACACCTTACAAATTCACTTCTCTCTACACATTCTTTTTCTTGGTGACCTCTCCCTTTTTCTACTTCCTATTTGTGTTTTTCCTATACTTTGAAACTTCACTAAGCTTTTTGTGCAGACACACTGGTTTCTATTGCTGCTGTCTTTGAAGGTTTTTTTTCCCCCTCAGTGGAATCATTTGTAACTGTGCTTTGGGCATTTCTTTGCTTTAGAATCTCTCACTTTTAAGCTCACTTTCCCATCAGTTTCTCCAGCTTTGGAATCTTACTTAGCATTTCTCTGAGTTAAACTCTGCTTACTTTGAAGTTCACAGCATGTGTTTGATTTCACTCAACTCTAGATTTCCTTAAAATCAAGAACTTTTGGCCTTACTTATTATTTTCCACCAATGCTGGAAGCCAAGAGGTGTAACTAAGACAGGGAACAGTTGCTGGGCAACTAGGTAATAGTTTCTAGAGCAGGGTCCAGAGGGAGAGAGAGGTAGGAGCAAGTACAGCATTATCTTCTCCATTGCAATATCCGTTTAACCTTCCACTAATCACTTCTGAGCTCTTGTTGGCCACTATGTTTTCTAGTCACCTGCTCTGCTGGAGAGATATTAAGTCACTTGGTACTATAGTTTCCCCAGGAATTAACTATATCAAACAGGTATGGTGGTGCTGTTTTCTTGGACAAATCTGTTAGACAGCATAGCTGTTAAGAGACACAGAACTTCTGGCTAGGTAGCCATGTGATAGACAATCAATTCCCAGGACATGTTCTGCTTTCCATGGAGCATAGGGCAAAGGCCAAAAAAGCAGGACAGAGGATTGGACAACTCATCTCAGAGAAGACCTTGAGTCTGAGTAAATATTAAACCTCACCGGTGTTTACATATGGCTTTGTGTGTGCCTCATTTTGGATGAGCCTGTGTCAGGTGAACAATACCACAGAAGGCTTCAAATAAGGTAAGACTGTAATTTTAGGTTTACACCAGAGGGGAGGGGGGGTTGTATGTGGGTGTGGATGTGAGTGGGTATTTATGTATTACAATTGATCCAGGAAGGAAGGAAGGAAGGAAGGAAGGAAGGAAGGAAGGAAGGAAGGAAGGAAGGAAGGAAGGAAGGAAGGAAGGAAGAGATTACCTGCTAGTTGCTGCTAGGAATTAGCAATTTTGGAAAGCCCAAATTATTTTCTTTTAGAGGTTTTTCTGTAATTCTATCAAAAAAGAAAATACTGTGGAAATACTTAATTGGAAAGGCAAATCATTGGTCTGTGATCTGGACTACAATGACTATAAAAGTGGGAAGTGAACTGTGTTAATTGCTCAGAGTAGGATTCTTGCCACTTTTGAAAAACTAATACAGCCTCATCTCAAGAAGCTTTCCCCACCTTGATGCCCTCCATTTGTGTTGAGATTACAGTTAGCAGCATAATCTGTATTGATTGGGAAATCTGGAAGTTGTAGTCTTTGGAATGTAGCACATTTGGAAGATTTAGACTATTTTCACAAAGGGACTACTGTGTAATATATTAAACTTTCTGCAACAGGAAAAGGCACAAAGGGAGGGCACTTCAAGAAATACTTCAAGAGGATTTAATCTCTCTCTCTTCCACACACATAGCATACTGAAAGGAAAACAAAGGAAGGCATAAGTCTATTTATTTCAGGTCAAATATAAGCACTGTCCAAAGTGCACCCCCTGATATATACAGACAGTCCTTGACTTATAACCAAAATTGAGCTAAAAATCTCTGTTGCTAAGTAAGACATTTGTTAAGTGAATTTTGCCCCATTTTACAACCTTTCTTGCCACAATTGTTAAGTGAATCACTTAACAATCACTGCAGGTATTAAGTTAGTGACATAGTTGTTAAGTGACTCTGGTTTTCCCATTGACCTTGCTAGCCAGAAGCTTACAAAAGGTGATCATATGACCCTGGCACAGTGCAACCGTCATAAATATGAGTCAGTTGCCAAGCATCTGAATTTTGATTATGTCACCACAGGCATGCTGCAAATGGTTGTAAGTGTGAAAAATGGTCATAAGTCACTTTTTTTCAGTGTCATTGTAAAACAGTCACTAAATGAACTGTTGTAAGTTGAGGACTACCTGTATTTATGGTGAATTTATGGGATCACTTTGATTAGGAATATTTCCCTCCAAGGCATTGTCATAATGTAGTGAGATTTTTTATGAACTTTGTCTCCTTGCTGAGCTGATATTGAATTCCATGCCTTGCTACTTAATTTCTTATCCTATCGTCAAAATGTATATAATCAAATGACCACAAAACTATGCAAAGGAAAGACTTATATGTTGACATGTGGTCTGATCCAATGTATATTTACACTAAAAGAAGTCTGTATGTTTAATGTGGCTTATTCTCAGATAAATTTACAATGAATTCCAGCCTTTCAGTATTGAATTTTAGTAGGTCACTGGGGGGGGGGGAAAGTAGTTAAGATATTGGTCTGGGTATTTATGGTGCCTCTTTTGATCCTTAAAATAGCCTACAGCCTTCAGATGTAGCATCAGATGCTAGCATATATCTAGTACTGAAATAAAATTCAGTGACATGCCAGTTAGATGCTGTTTACTGAATTAAGAAAGACAGCATCTTGTCTTCCCCTACTCTTTTTATTCCTTGTGGACTAATCTACCCCTGAGCACAAGAAAGTACTTCGGCATTCTCGAAACTGTGCTTGCTTCCATTTTTCCTTATCTATAAATGTGCCCTAGAAGTAGTTACGTGAGAATCTAATACATTTGGAGAACATAAATATAAATCTTAGATCGTAATACCTGCTTTGCTGTTTGCTAAGGTAACCATGACTGAGGGAGAAGAACAGGAGGAGGACCCAGTGGAATTACCACAAAACAGACAGAAGAGTAAAATGGTTATCTACCAATGTTGCATCCCACTTTTAATAGTCTTGGTGCTGTTGGGCGGAGCTGGAGCAATAACTTGGTATTTCTTAGGTAACAAATGCAATACATTATTCTTTATATTTCTGATCCAATATTGGAGATCAAGGAGAGAATGTGCTCAGGGGAAGCATTACAGGGAGAGGAGTCAATATAGCTATGTGTAACCTGCCTCATGGCCATGTCAAGTGACTATTTAGTTCACCTGCAATCAAGGTGTACACCACATAAGATGTAGAGATTATTTTGCCATAATGTGTCATTAAATTGGTGTGGTGTGTGTGGTGTGGTGTGTATGTGTGTTTGTGTTTGTAGATCTTATTTTCTGTTTAAGTCCAATACAGCTGAACTTGCATTTTCTAAAATTGCCAAGTTCTAGACTTCAGGCAAGGAATTATTACACTACAAACACAAGATTTGTGTGTAGTATAGATGGTGTAGTTACTTTGGGCCTGTGATCTAATGGCAATGTTTATACACTTCCATTACCTAGAAATAATCAGCATCTGTATCTCTTTATGGCAGACTACAGACCATGGTATCTGGATTCTGCTCATCTGCATTTCTACTCTGGCAGCCTGAGGATCACCAATCGGCAGTATTCCCAGGATCATGGGAGAATGGAATCCAGAGCTTTCTGGACAGAGAGATCAAAGATACAGAAGATGGTGGGATTTCATGAGTAGAATAGCATATTCAACTAGGTAGTTTAATGGGTATGAGCATAAAGCTTAACAGCTTTTTTCCTGGATCTGCCCCAGTAGTTTTGTAGTAGTACAACATGCAAAATTAAATATGTCCATAGTCTCTCTCCTATTATTATGTTCATCTAACTCTAATATTGCTCATGTGTTTTGTACCTGGTTCTGGATAAAACTATTGGGAACAGGGATAATTTAAATATATGGTAATCTTCATTAAAGCTAGATGATTTAGTTTCATGCACTAAATGAGAGGTGACATGTATTGTTAAGGAGAACATACCGATATCTCAGCTTGACATTATTTAACAATCTCCTTTACAGTTAAAAGATCTAATTCATGCCACTAACCTGGCCTCTTTCTACAACTCCAGTGCTGTCTATGCCTTTGGGTGAGTGAAGCATTATTAGTTTTTTGAGAGAGCATAGAACATGGATGGTCAGAAGTAGAACCTGATCTAACTGGCTATAGATGCTCTGGTGTGCATTTATACAACCTGGTTTTAGAGTTTGTATTGAAGCAGTAGGTATGAACTTAAATGGACTCCAGAAGATGGTAGAGGACAGGAAGACCTGGAGGAACATTGTCCATGGGGTCGCGATGGGTCGGACACGACTTCGCAATTAACAACAACAACTGACTTACTACTTCATAATAATAGGATATTTGTGAGCTTACACTTGTATGTATATGTTATTCTAGTTTGTGCTTCATGGGGTACAGGAGAGTATTATTTCCATCCAAAGAAATTTCTTCTATCTCATCTGAATTATAGTTTTGTAACTGGCCTTTTAATGGTGAATTTTCTAGCAACTGCTCTCCCCCCCAAAAAAATAAAACAGTGGATCTTGTTATTCTGACACTTGCCTAGATCTGTCTTGCAATGTAAACAAACAATTTTGGATATATTTTGATTATAGAATTGGATAATTGGATTGAGTTATCCCTTGTGATGATTTGAAAGGTTCTAGATTCCTAACTTAGTTATCATAGTTTCATGATGTTTCTAGAAAACTAGAAAAGAGATGATAAATGTGAAAATTGTTTTCCTAACAGAGAAGGGTCTTTGACATGCTTCTTCTGGCTCGCCCTTCAAGTCCCAAAAGATCGGCAGGTGGAAATGACAGTGGAGGAAGTAAAAGGCACGCTTTATAATGAACTTCTTACCAGTTTCAACAGAACAGGGTACAACTCTTATCAGACTGACTACAGAATTGATCCAGAATCTTTGATTTTATTGGGTAGGTACTAATTATATATCTTCCCTTAATATTTCCAAGAAAGCAGCTTCCAAAACTGAAATTCAGATATCTTGATACTGAGGGAAAAAGTGCAATGAAGTCATGTAGATTGGGGTTGCATATAGATATACCCAGGGCTTTTTTTTGTCATAGAACAGCCAGAATGGAGTTCTGGCACCTTTTTTGAATGGAACCTTGTAGGGTAGGCAAGGTGGATTGTATGACATCTCTCAGTTCCAGCACCTTTTTCTTTTATAAAAAAAAGCACTGGATATACCTATGTACTGCCAATAAAAAAGAAATAATCTTCAAGAGCAATTAATCTTGCAAAACATGTCTTCTCTAGAAGAAACCACATTGAAAAATTATGTTTACAGTAATTTAAAGTAATAGTTATGAGACGCTAGATTGCACATGCTAAAAAGAGAAGTATACATAGGAGCCTGATTCAACCGAACAGCCCATTGAAGTCAGTGGAAAGATCTTGTATATATTGTATATTTATCTGGTTGTCTGGTTATTTGAACATTTTGGCCCTTTTGAGCCATTAGAATAAGTGAGAAAGCGCTACAGGTTTCCCTTCTTTCATTACAAGGGTTCTCTCTTTCTTTGAAAAGGCAGCATTATATCCAATTCTTTGAATTTCCTATGGATCCATGCATGGTATCACCAAATGAGTAGCATTGTTCCTTTCTACTTGTACTGTCTGCAGATGAAGAGAACTGGATCTAGATCTAGGGTCTAGGCCTTTTCAATTTGTTTGCATTAAATTCTCATTCAAAAAATAAAGAGATTTTTTTTTTAAGAGAAGAGAATTCGAGAAACTCTCGAGGGTGGATTGTGGGTTAATAAATTGGTTAGATAGTTACAAAGATAATGGAGGTATCTTTTCATTCAGGAACAGATGATAAGATCTTTATCACTTGGGCGGTAGAAAGACACTTACTTTTTACCTAAAGAGCAACTGAAAACTTTTATATTTCAGATATTAACCCCTCTGTGCAAGCTAGAGTTGTATACCAATAGCTTCACAAGATTTTGCACCAGATTTATCACCAGAGTAATAGGTGGATCTTTTTTTTCAAAATGTCTTCAGAGGACAAAATAATTTTCCAACAATTTTGTAGGGAAAGAACTTCCCCTTAATAATAATAGCAAATGGAAGTGTTGTTTACCTCACTTCCTTTAGACCAGTGGTTCTCAACCTGTGGGTCGGGAACCCATTTGGAGTCAAACGACCATTTCACGGGGGTTGCCAAACAACGCAGTCCGCCAATTTTTTCCCCTTTTCCTTAGCTGTGCTACTCCCTTTTATTCTATTGGCTTTTGAAAGCCAATAGAATAGACTCTCTTGAATAGAGTCTAATTCTATTGGCTTTCAAAAGCCAATAGGAATTGTCCAGGCTTTCTCTGCCCTGCTGAGCCCGCCAAAAGTCCCATTCTGCAAACGGTACTGCACCAGTTGAATAGTCCTCGACTTACGACCGGTTGAGTAGTCCTCGACTTACGACCGGTTGGGGGTCGCGGCATTAAAAAGGTTGAGAACCACTGCTTTAGACCAAGGGTATCAAACTTGCAACATCACGTGATGTGTCACGACGTATCATGACTTTTTTTCCCATTGCCAGCAATGGGGTGGGTGCGGTTTAAGCATGATGCAGCCGGCCCATGGGCCTGCAGTTTGACACCCCTGCTTTAGACTGAATTGCAGCATGAAAAGCCCAGGAGAAATGATTGCACACTGAAAATCAAGGTACTTGCACAAACCTGTGGCCACTTCATAACTGAAATGAACCTCACACTCCATGAGTGGGAATTTCTGCAGCACTCTCCTCTCCCTTGCTGCTTTGCATATGGAAAGAAATTAAATAGCCAGAGCAAAGGAGAGTGAGGTTGAAAATGAGGCAGTTGATCTCCATGCTGGACTTCCCAGCTGTTCTGCAATGTTCTAAGACAGTGGTTCTCAACCTTTCTAATGCTGTGACCCCATAAAACAGTTCCCCATGTTGTGGTGACCCCAAGTGGGTGTGGCCACCAATAAGAGGGAGTAGGACAGCTAGGGAAAAGGGAAAAAAATGGCGGACTGCGTTGTTTGGCGACCCCCGTGAAATGGTCGTTTGACCCCAAATGGGGTCCCGACCCACAGGTTGAGAACCACTGTTCTAAGAGAACAGGGAAAGCCTTGCCTTTTTTACTCAGAACTAGAGAGTTGATTCTTATCTCCAGATCTGCTTTCAATGTTTCTCACAGATTTATTTAGCAAGGAGGTTTGTGGAAGGCTGAGGATTGCATTAAAGCAACTCTATTCTACTATTCCTCTGACCGCTTTTTATACCAACACAGAAATCTAGCAGCATTATACCTGAAATCTCAGATAAAGTGTACAAATGGTTAATCTTCTTTCTAGAATTTTATAGTTGTGTGCATTTTTTTCTCCCCTTTTATTCATGCTAAGCAACCAGGAACTTCCTTAATTGCCTTTTACCTGGTTTCCCTTGTCAAAATCACCTGATATTAAAGACTAATGGAGAATATTTTTTACTTTATTTACCTAAGCCATTTTCTTTCTATTTTTTCCACTCTCTTGCTTCAGTGTTGAACATTCTTAAGTTCTACAGATATGTTTTGCACCCTGTAGTGATTTATCAATGCATTTGATAAATGTATTTATCAATATATTTCTTAGTGAGTGTCAGGATGCTCCTTCAGTCCATCCTTCAATGCTTCTTTCCTCCCCCCCCCAACAAAAAAAGGAGAGAATTTTTTAATTTAATAACTAGCTTGTAATAGTTTCAGCTTTAGTCACTTTTATCCTATAACACTCCCTCCCCAGGCACTCTAAGGCTAGCTAGCATGCCTGGCAGAGATTTTGTTTGTGAATTTGTAGAGGAGGGGGCAGAATTTAATTCAGAGGTGAATGCATCCATATTTTAATAGGCAGTGCTTCCCATATATCCTTTTAGCATTGCAGTATAAAACACAGGATTGCTGGAAATTCATGAAAATACATATCTTAAGTCAAAATCTACACATTGCAAAAAAGGCTTTAGAAATGAATTGGGATCTGATCAAAAAGCACCAAGGGCTTCCCAAGTTATTAGGAGGACAGAAGTTATAGATGTGCAAAAAAGAAAATAATAATAATAATAATAATAATAATAATAATAATAATAATAATAATAATAATAATAATTGGATAATCAAGTGCCTAGAAATAACAGGAGTCAGTAGAAACATCACAAAATTTGTGCAAAGATCGATGGCACAATGGAAGACACAGTTGCAGATCAATGGTGAGAGACTGGGAGAGGTTAATATCAAGAGAGGAATATTTCAAGGAGATTCATTGGCACCATTACTATTTGTTATTGCACTGTTTCCTCTGTCAACAATACTGAATAACTCAGGACATGGCTATCAAACATCAAAAACATCTATCAGACTATCCCATCTTCTTTACATGGATGATCTGAAGTTGTATAGAAAAACATCATCTGAAATAGAATCGCTGCTCAACACTGTCCGTATATATAGCCAAGATATTGTTATGGAGTTTGGCTTGGACAAATATGCCACACTTACTATCAAACAAGGAAAAGTAGTGAAAACTAAACTCAAGATGCCCCATGAAAATAAGATTAAGAGTCTGGATGAGGAAGATTGCTACAAATACTTGGGTATCCTTCAAGCTGACAACATCAAGCACACTGAAGTCAAGAAAAAGATTAGAGGTGAATACATCAAGAGAGTGAAGAAAATCTTAAAGTCCAAACTCAATGGAGGAAATACCATAAAGGCAACCAACACCTGGGCAATCCCAGTCATTAGGTACACAGCTGGAATAGTGGACTGGACTCAAGCAGAACTAAAAGCAATGGATAGGAAGACCAGAAAAATAATGACAATGAATCATGCCCTTCATCCACGCAGTGACATTGACTTTATCTACCAAGGCAAATAGGTGGGCGTGGAATGCTACAAGTACATCAGATGGTTGAAGAAGAAAAAATGGCTTTGGAAGAATATCTGAAGAACAATGATGAAGATGCACTGAAATTAGTATATCAGGAAGGCTTACTAACTACTGGAGAGACCAAACTGGCCTACAAGAAAGACCAAATGAAGAACAGAATAGAGGCATGGGAAGACAAAGCACTACATGGCCAATACATGAAAAAAATAGCTGGGAAAGCAGATAATAATAAGACCTGGCAATGGCTAAGAGCAGGAAAATTGAAGAAAGAGACCGAGGGACTAATTCTGGCTGCACAAGACCAAGCCTTAAGGACAAATGCATATAAAGTCAAAATTGAGAAGACAGCAACAGACAGTAAGAACCGCCTATGCAAAGAAGCTGAAGAAACAGTGGACCACCTGGTAAGCTGTTGCAAGAAGATCGCACAGACTGACTACAAGCAGTGGCATGACAAAGTAGCAACAATGGTGCATTGGAAGATCTGCAAAAAATATCATTTGCCAGTAAGCAAAAACTGATGGGATCATAAAATAGAGAAAGTCATAGAAAATGATAAAATTAAACTGCTCTGGGACTTCAGAATTCAAACAGACAAGCACCTGCAACATAACACCACAGACTTAACAATTGTCGATAAGAAAAACAAAAAAGTCTGGATAGTGGACGTGGCAGTGCCTGGAGACAGCAGAATAGACGAGAAAGAACTGGAGAAGATAACAAAATACAAAGACCTACAAATAGAAATAGAAAGACTGTGGCAAAAGCAAGCAAGGGTAGTACCAATAATGATAGGCTCCTTGGGTGCAATCCCAAAACAACTGGAGCACCACTTGAACACCATTGGCATTGACAAATTCGCTATTAGTCAATTGCAAAAGGTGGCCTTACTAGGAACTGCTTCCATCCTGCGACGATACCTGTAATACCATCAAACATCCACACCTGCCTATTCCAGGTCCTAGGTAAGGACTCGAGAGGTAGACAAAATGCCAAATCCAGTCTGAACATCTGGCTGACTGTGCGATGATCCATAATAATAATAAGCCTTGGGTGCAATCCCAAAACAACTGGAGCACCACTTGAACACCATTGGCATTGACAAATTCGCTATTAGTCAATTGCAAAAGGCGGCCTTACTAGGAACTGCTTCCATCCTGCGACGATATCTGTAATACCATCAAACATCCACATCTGCCTATCCCAGGTCCTGGGTAAGGACTCGATAGGTAGACAAAATGCCAAATCCAGTCTGAACATCTGGCTGACTGTGCGATGATCGATAATAATAATAATAATAATAATAATAATAATAATAATAATAATAATAATAATAATAATGTTGGAAGGGACCTTGGAGGTCATTTGGTCCAACCCCCTGCTCAGGCAGGAACCCTACACCATTTCAGATAAATGGCCATCCAGTCTCTTCTTAAAAACTTCCAGTGTTGGAGCATTCACCACCTCTGGAGGCAGGTTGTTCCACTGGTTAATTGTTCAGGAAGTTCCTCCTTAGTTCTAGGTTACTTCTCTCCTTGATTAGTTTCCATCCATTGCTTCTTGTCCTGTCTTCAGGTGCCTTGGAAAATAGTTTCACTCCCTCTTCTTTGTGGCAGCCCCTGAGATACTGGAACACTGCTATCCTGTCCCCCCTCATCCTTCTCTTTGTTAAACTAGACATACCCAATTCCAGCAGCTGTTCCTTATATGCTTTAGCCTCCAGTCCCCTAATCATCTTTGTTGCTCTTCTCTGTACTCTTTGTAGAGTCTCAACATCTTTTTTACATCGTGATGACCAAAATTGGATGTAGTATTCCAAGTGTGGTCTTACCAAGGCATTGTAAAGTGGTATTAATACTTTACGTGATCTTGATTCTATCCCTCTGTTAATGCAACCTAACACTGTGTTGGCCTTTTTGTAGGGGAAAAGCTCATAAAAAGAGGAATGAGGAGTAAACAACCTATAGAACATTTCATAAGGCAACAGTGCTAAAATTTTGGGGGTTATATAATTAGAACTGGTTGTGGCTATCCAGAAACAGCCAGTGGTCGGATTCAAATATGTGAACAACCAGTTCTCTGTGTGGATGCCGCTTCCAGAAGTCCATTCTGGGCCTGGGAAACAAAAAATTAGCTACTGGTTTGCCGAAGTGGTGCGAACTGGCTGAATCCCACCACTGGATTCCCCATAGCTCTATCCTGACATGCACCAGTGCTGTGATGGGCCAATATGACTGCTTGCTTTATTCCCATAAACTCAGCAGTAGATACTGGCCAATATCAAGGTTGCTAAATCACTGGCCACAAGCTGTATGACCAGCATGCCTCTAATGGGCCTGTCACTAACCTTGGGGGAAAGAGACAATCAGATAATGGTAGAAATAGAGTCTGGCAGCACTGAACCCTTGATGGCCTTTGTCAATGGAAAAATCACCTTTGACCGCCAGTAATTTCTTTCCCCAAATTTCTCAAAAATCCCCAACAGGCTGTAGCCTTTTTGGATCATGGCTTTACCATCACCAAATACCCACAAGGGGACAGCTACAATGTGGATATGTCCTTTGTATCAATATGCCACTTCTGCAATTTCAAAAATGCCATAAGTAATATAATTATAATTGTTTCCAAATGATATGGCTTGTTTTCAGATCTTGCAAGCTTTTCATTGACAGGTTGGGTTTGTATAGCTCATGGATTCTGCATGTTTTGTGTTGGAGGGCACCTTTGTAGTTTTTGCATGCATTGTTGTGAAATTCATTTCAATTTAATTCCTTTAATTTGCATGGCCACCCACTCACTACAACAACATTAAAAACAACTTAAAAATCAATAATAACAAATACAACAAACCAATGCAAATATACATGATTATTATGAAGAATTCATCATTCACAAAATGACTTTCCCACTAAACCAACTTGTTAAAAGCACTGATTTATTCACATAGTACAGGGGTGTCAAACTCAATTTCATTGAGGGCCGCATCAGCATTGCAGTTGCCCTCGGAGGGGTGGGGATGTGTGGCGAGGGTGGGTGTGGCCTACTGGGTGGGTGTGGATGGAGTGGATGTGGCCTACTGGATCGGCGTGGCCAGCTCTACATCATTCGCGTCAAGGGTGCCTGTGGGGGCCTGGACAGGAGTGGGACAGATCTGAGGGTTTCTGGCAGAAAGGGGTGGAACCAGGGCAAGTGCCAAGGCATGGTCCACTGGAGGAGCCTCACTGTTCCTCTCAGGCCATGTGGGAGGGCTGGATGGTGGTGCGGGCTACCAGGAGCCCTGGACAGCAGAGGTCAAATGCCCAGCCTGGCCCTCGAGCACCCGCGGCACCAAGCCCAGACCCATTTACCCAAGGGGGCGCCCAGCTGCACTTACCTCCTCCTCAAGGCTGCTGCTGCTGTGCTTGCTCTCCTTACCCAGGTTGCTCATGATGGGTACGAGGGCAAAGTCAGAGGGAGGCCCATTCCCTCTCCATGGGAGGAGACCCGGCTTTGTATCCAAAGCTTCCTTAGCTATAGAATGGGAGACCCCAGGATAGGCCAGGAGGAGGGGGCAAGGGGATGGTGAAAGGGCAGCAGGGCAGGACTAAGGCAGGACTTCCCTCAGACCCTCCCTCTCCTTCTTTCCTTCTTTCCTTCCTTCCTTCCTAAGTACAGAGTGGTGGGAAAATATTTGAGATGAGGGAAGGAGAAAAACAGGCAAGAAATGCAGCTGGGGAGGTGCTACCCTTCATGAGGAATGAAGAAATGCACCATCGCATATCTGGCTTGGTGGGCTCTGGTGGAGGGGATGCTATGAGCAGCGTGAGAGTCAATGTTACCTGCGCAATGCCGCCCAGCCCCCAGCCTGCCTGGTTTTGGCAGGCAGTGGGATACTTTCTTCACAGCGTCAAGAGATTGAGCCAGGCGGTGCGAAGCTCACCAGCTTTGCATCTTGCTGCCTGCTGAAACTGGGCAGGCTGGGGGCTAGGCAGCATTGCGCTTCTCATCAGGTTCGCACCACCCGGCTCAGTTCTTGGCGCTGTGAGGAGAGCACCCCGCTGCCTGCTGAAACCCCTCCCCCAGAGCCCATTAAGCCAGATATGTGAAGTAGGTAAGGGCAATTTGCTGGCCATTTCTAGGTGATGGAGCATTTCTTCATTCCTCACAAAGAATGACACCTCCCCAGCATGCACCCAGGGGGTGGGGCCAACGCGGCAGGGGCTGTTCCTCGCTGTTTCCAGATGGCCTTGTGGAGCTAAGACTGAATGAGTTTCAGCATAGATGGTCACCACAAAATTGTACATTGGCTCCCGGCCGGCCTGGGCCAGGGCCACAGCAGCGGGGGCCATTCCCTCACTCTTTCCAGGATGGCTTCGCAGGCCACATGAAACCACTTCGTGGGCTGCATCCGGCCCGGGCCTTGTGTTTGACATGTCTGACATAGTAGCTGTCTCATGTACCATACCCACTTTACCAACAGAGTGATTCCTCCTATCCCTGCTTATCTTTGTCCTTTATTTGGACAAATTGGCACCTTTCCACAGTCCTGGGCTGCAGTTGCATATCATATTTATTTTCTAACAAAGTTTATTGGGCACATTTCAGGTCAAAGTTGTTTGGGGAAATAGTGATGGAACTGGAAACTGGCATTTTCCTCTGCAGCATGTATCTTCTTTTATATTCATCTGTTTAAAGCAAAAGGTCAGGTGGGAATGGGAGCCTGTACGTGCTGAGGGAGATGTCTCTCAGCATATTTGTGTCCTACTGATAAAATATATTGTGATATGACTTTAATGTAGCCCAACCTGTAGGAACCTATCATTATAGACCCTGGTTTTGAGCTTAGAATGATGTGTGAAATAAGCAAACGTATCTTTAAGATAGTGTGATTAACCCAATTAGCAAAAAGTGTGAAACTGTCTCTCACACTTTGCTTAAACCAGGGGTCTTCAGACTTGGCCCTTCTCTGACTTGTGGACTTCAACTCCTAGAATTCCTCAGCCAGGTATGCTGGCTGAGGAATTCTGGGAGTTGAAGTCCACAAGTCATAAAAGGGCCAAGTTTGAAGACCCCTGGCTTAAACTAACCATAGCTACCAATCCAGGTGTCATAGTAACCTCATATTTGAAGTAGGAGATGATGGCTATTGAGCTCCTCTTTTGGCACCTGTTGGGAAGGAGAGCGATGCTTACAATGTGGATTTGCAGAATTTTTAAATTGTGGCTTAGAATTAGGTTTGAACTGAAGTGTTATTGCAAAAGAGAGAGGAGTAAAATGGACCAGGAATATGACTGACATGAACCTGAGCAAGGAGCGTTAGGTAGTTCAGTTGTGGCATCTCATGTGTTTGTCTTCCTTTTTTCTTTTTCTTTTCTTTTCCACAGAATCCAGTCTCAAAGACATAATAATGCTGAAATCCACCTTGGGTAGGCTCTTTATTTCCCCCTTTCTTTTATTTATTTAATTTATTTGTTTATGTTTGTTGCATTGTAAAATAAAAGACTTTTGCAGACAACCCATCAATTAATGTGACATCAGGGACCAAAATGAAATATTTTTGTAACATTGTGTACCATTTTAATGTTGCACTTTTATTTTTATACTGATGCACTTTTTAGCATGGGCTGACTTTTTATCTAATGCTTGTTAGCGTCTCTTTAAGTCCATCTTACATGAAAAAGATGGTTAATAAGAAATATGAATCATAGCAGCATACATGATGCTAATTCTGCCCCCAATATCTCTTCCACTAGTTGTTTCAGCAAGCAGCCTACTTTTCACAAATTAAAGAAAAAATATCTAACCATCTTAAAGCAAATTTCTTTCTGTACGTACCACATTAATTGTGTATGTATGCATTAAATGTGTATGCCACCAACTCTTTCCAGACTCACAGAGCCTTATCTAACAGTGTAAAAAAACAGCCAGATAAAAGATGTAGAATAACACAAAAACAATTCATTAACTGAATCCAAGAGATATAAATAATGTAAATTGAAAGTACCTTTCAGAAAATTCAGTCTTCACTAACTTCTGGAAAGTGATCACCAAAGGAACCAGTCTAACTTCAAGGAGAAGCTTTTTATAAGCTTTTTCTGGCTTTATCTCATCTGGCCTTGTGAAACTGGGATACAATAAGCAGCTTCTCCTGGAAAGACCTCTTGCACAGGAGAAATCTAGTTGGAATAAGTAGTCCTAGGCTGTGGGAACAACTACTTTTTGTGGTACATATTAATATGTAGGTCTCAGTAAATCAAAACTTATTCCTCAGCATCAGCAATAGGCTTGTTTTCCAGCAACCCAAGTATGTGAAGGACCCCATTTCCTGGCTATATTGTCATCTATGGTGACATTTGTTTCTTGGCTGCCATGTATATTTAATTTTGTATTATATTATAACTTCTTTTTAATTGTTTTATGAATGTTTTATACCCAGAGTTACTTGTTTGGGATGGGTGGCTATAGAAATTGATTGATTGATTGATTGATTGATTCATTGGATGAATGAATGAATGACTAGTGTATGATTCTCAGTACATGTTAATGCAAGCAAAGCTTCCATGAATATACGCCAAGCTACCTTGTGTACATGAAGGCTGAAAATAGCATTAACGTGATAAAAGGGTGTAAATTCTTTAAATGTTCCTTGTTTTAAACCTAAGATTGAACAGATGCATAGAGCAGACTCATTTCCAATGGGAGAATTATTGAAATCATGGGGAACTTGGTACAAAATTATCTATTTGGAATAATAATAATAATAATAATAATAATAATAATAATAATAATAATAATAATAATAATAATAATAAAGTTGGAAGGGACCTTGCAGGTCATCAAGTCCAACCCCCTGCTTAGGCAGGTAACCCTATATCATTTTGAACAAATGGCTGTCCAGTTTCTTCTTAAAAACTTCCAGTGTTGGAGCATTCACCACTTCTGGAGGCAGGTTGTTCCACTGGTTAATTGTTCTAACTGTCAGGAAGTTTCTCCTTAGTTCTAGGTTGCTTCTCTCTTTGGTTAGTTTCCACCCGTTGCTTCTTGTCCTGCCTTCAGGTGCTTTGGAAAATAGCTTGACTCCCTCTTCTCTGTGGCAGCCCCTGAGATATTGGAATACTGCTATCATGTCCCCCCTCATCCCTCTCTTCATTAAAGAATAGACTACACATAGATTTTGGAGGTAAATAGGAATAGGATGGTTAGCAAGGTTTTGCATAAAAATAGAAAGTAGCACGAAAGATTGGATATTTCAGTAAAAAAAACAACACATCAAAAGCCCTGGTTTATGCAGAACTTATTTTTTTTCCTTAAAACTGTGGGTGGATTAAGCATATTTGGTTTCTTCCATGTCATCTCTTATCAACTGCATGGTGCATTCTTCCATTTTGACTGTATCCTCTGTTTAGGCTGCTATAGGTACAGCTACATCAGAGAGGACGTGGTTCTAAAACTGAAGGGTCCAGACTTTTTAGCCTCCAGCTGCCTTTGGCATCTCCATGGCCCCAAAGGTCACATGATCAAACTTCACCTGGAATGGACTCTCTCTGAATGCAGGGACCGGCTGGCAATGTATGATGCAGCAGGGCCATTGGAGAAACAGCTCATCACTTTGTAGGTACCCTTGATTTTGTAGCAGAACAACGGGTAGAAAAGAAGAGTAGTTGTGTATTCTATATCTCTCCCATTATTCACATCAATGAAGAATTCAGTTTAGGTTCAGGATATACAGGAAGTTTCATTTTGCAAAATGATGATCCAAATAATCAATGAAAGTAGTACACATTGAAGTAATGAAAAAGCTACTAACGATTACAAATCCTGTGGAGTACAGTAAGGCAATTTTTCAGTCTCTAGGGTAGTTAGTTTTGGTTTTGGTTAGTAGCAGATAAAGAAAAAGAAATGTCTGTTGCAGTTTTGTGTTGGTTTACAGAGCTACTCCTGCACTGATGTTTGATGTTAAAATCAAAATTAGCATTCTGGTGGATTTTAACCTCTCTTAGCCATGTCTTCTAACCCCTAAAATCTGTTCTTTAAAAAAACAAAACAAAAGCAAGACAGGAATGGTACAGTTATCATTAGCCTCTCCTTCTCAAAATACAAGTTGAGCCAACTATGTCTAATTACATTTTGCCAGAAAGATATGACAAGAACATAGAAGCTACTGTATTTACATTTTCTTACATGCCTAATATGTTTCTAGCCCCCAGGGAGGTAAATATTTGAAAGAACACACATGTGTTTTGGATGATCTATCTAGCCCCCCATAATTTATTGTTGCCAAAATATTTTATTTATTTAGGGACATGTATTTATTTCCTGGTATTTTTTACTATGCAATGACTTTTCTTTACCTCTCCTCCTCATTTCTTGCTCCTCTTTCTTTATAAAAAAATCTCCCTTCATCCTTTTCATCTTGCAAATATGATAATAATCTGTTTTCATTCTTCAGACTATATGGGTGTAGCCGGCAAGAACCTGTGGTTGAAGTTCTATCTTCTGGTCCAGTCATGTCTATTGTATGGAAGAAGGGGATGTACAGCTACTATGATCCTTTCATACTCTCTGCTCAGGCTGTGCCTTTTGAAGGTAAACAAGGATATGGACAGAAAGAGATAGAAAATGTAGATTGCATTTGTGTTCTTCTAAAGATCTGTTTTTTGTATATTTTCCAGGTACTGATTCTGTTAACTTTAAGACACATATCTGCAACTGGGATTCACAAACAGTTGGAAGACAAATGTTCAGATCAAATCTAGTATTAATAAAGAAGGATATCTGATATTAAGGTTATTGTAAAAAACAGAAAAATTGTGCTGTCATTAGACATAGGACACTCTAGGTGAGAGCAGAAGGAGGCATTTCAGTACAGCATGGACTGGGCTGTCTATAGGCTGTACTGTGCAATTACACTGAGGAACTTTGACATGACCCAGCTGGGAATATCAAAAGTCTGGAGAACTCTTCCCTAGGCTAAGATGCAATTGTACTTTGCTACCTGGTTGTCTTTCTCATGCAATTGTACTTTGCTACCTCAGTCTTCCTCTAATGGGCAGTTTTGTTGTTATCACAAGAACTAGTTTGATTTTTTTTCAAAACTTTCCCCCAGCTCCTGCTACAATGAGTAAATATAAATATAGAAAACTACCTAGTGTTTTGCTTTTGCTTTGCATCCTCTCATTGGTTAGCTGGAAGGAACAGTGGCTGGCAGCATGGTAGGACAGAGTGTAGCTGTGGTAGGAAACAGCTGAAGACAGTTTTAAAAAATAAAGCTAGTGCTATGTGGTTCTTGTACCCTGAGATTATAAGCATAACTCATAAAGCCTACAAATAGTTCAAATTTAATCCCTGGTTTTAGGCAGTGGAACTGAGAAATAAAATCTTTTACTTGATTGTTGGAAGAGTTCACATAGCTGCCTGCTGGAGTAGGCCAGCTACTCAATCTTTTCATGTATTGGGTTACATGCCAATTGAGAATTATGGGAAGAGGGTTGTCCGGTACTTCTTTATGGTACCTGGAATAAAAAGGCAAGAAATAAATAAAGCTGAGCTGGGTAAATTATGGCCTGATTCAGTGTAAGGATATTTCATTTTTTTAAGTCAGAATCCTTTTTCAGTATTAGCATCAGGGTGCATAATAACTTGAAAGAGTTTGCTTAAAATTAATCTGTGAATCCAGCCGCAGAAAAGAAAATAATGGATGGTTGACTTATGAGTAGGTGAAAATGGTAGGTATAACACATGTGCACCAATCATAAACAAAGCTACCCCAAAGGAATGGTCAATCAAACCCCAATTATGGGAAATGTCTTTTTAATTAGCAGGTTTTAGATAGGTGGGGGTTATGCATCTTGGATGTACATTGATTGACTTTAGTTCTCCAAGAAAAAGCTCCAGATTGAAGCTTTTTAAAGAATTGTATAACTAGAAATTGGAAATGCCAATCTCCAGGAACAAACTTTTCGCATCATCCTTGCTACTGCACTTTCGGCATGGCCACTGCTACTGAGCCTTGGTTTTATTTATTCGTTTGTTTATTAGTCAAATTTACAAAGCTGCCCATTTCATCAAAGGCAGTTAACAAGAAATGGATAAAATCACGCATAAAAAAACCCCAACAACATAAAAGATATAAAAATCATTTCAAAAATAAATATTATAAAAAAAAACAGAGATACAAACTCTAGGCATTATTTATTTCTAGTCATCTAAATAAGTCTCCAGTTCCCTGGAAGCCTCAGGCCTGATAACATAACCAGGTCTTGAGAGTCTTCTGGAATGTCAAAAGGAATGGAGCTAATCTAATTTTTAAAGAATGTTCCTTAAAGTGGGTACCATAATGGAGAAGGAGGGGCACCGGAGCTTGGACAAAGACAGACTAGCTGGAGATCCTACTTATTTTGGACTTCACAATTCAGCAACAACTAGAAGATAGAAAAGAATGAAGAACAAGCTGCCAGTTAAGTTTTATAAAATATATCCACTCCAGGTGGCTAATAATGAAATGCTAGCAGCATTATTAGAAGAACATTGGTGACTGCTCCCTAAGGAAAGACACTGAATCTTGTTTGGAAGACTTATGTGGAGACTCATAAGGGTTTGGTGTGAAATTCAGATCACTATAATTTTTAGATGAATGTCCTGATTTGAACAGACCAAATATAAAGGCTCACCTAGAGCACATACCCATGCTACAGTTTGCAATTTGGGGAAACTTTACAGCATAGTTCATAAGTGAAAAATGCACACCCAAATAAGTAAATCATTATTAAAAGCCCTCAAAAATTATGTCTGAAGAAAATAATAGCTCAAAACGTGTGTTCCCATCAATATTTTTTTAAACTGTGCATACAGTATATATGAATAGTAAACATTGGCTGAACAAAATTTGCCAGTGAGAATCAGATGAGCAAATTGCTGAAAGTGAAATAAGTTGCTTTATTAATATTTATCATAACTAGTATGTTAGCATTTGTATTAAATATCCTCATTTTTTTGTCAAAATAATAAACATGAGCAACATTTTCTATGGGACACAATGGGTGTGACAATGCTTCTGTCTTTTCAGCCTGCCAGATGAATCTAACATTGCAGGAAAGCTGGGGACGGCAAGGGAACATCAAGACTCCTTACTATCCAAGTTACTATGCACCAAATACACAATGCACTTGGCACATGATGGTATGATCTTGGCAGTTCCTAAGCAAAACTGAGCTGTGTGTACTTTTACATTTAAATAAGAGAAGCCAAATATACCTTTATTCTGTTATGTTGTAAATTCTCATTATCTTTATGTTCTACTCTTCCCCAAAAGTTGCACATAAACAGATAGTTAACACCATTCACCTGAAAGAATAGAGATTTGAATTTCTCTGTATTGAAAAGTCTTAAAGTGGCAGTACTGTCATATTTTATAAGCTCTTACTGATCTCACTGATGTATTTTAATACAGTTTGTTTTGTATTTTAGGAAAACTATTTTCCTTTTCCTTTCTTTCTCAGCCCTCATGCTTTGTAACACTCATTTTTGTATTGAAGAACCAGGGACAAAGCTCCATTTCTGTATGTAAATAAAACTCTCAGCAGTTTTCCATGTCATAAGAGATCCAAGTAGATGTAATGGTTAAGGCTAGAAACTGAGAGACGGTGAGTTCTAGTCCTGCCTTAGCTATTGCACTTAGACTTATATATTGCTTCATAGTGCCTTATAGTCCTCTCTGAGCCCTCTTTTAGACCTAAAGCCAGCTGGGTGACTCTCTCTCAGCCCAGGGAAAGATGCTGTGGCAAACCATTTTTGAAAAACCTTGCCAAGAAAACAGCAGGGACTATCCAGACCAATTCAAAGGCACATACTCACAGAAATGCCTCTACCGTCCACTGCATTTCCTTCTTTGTAGGTCCCATCTCTGGAGTATGGAGTTGTTCTTTGGTTTGATGCTTACACTCTCAGGAGGCAGAAGTATGACCTTCCATGTACTCAAGGCCAATGGACCATCCAGAACAGAAAGTAAGGATCTACAGACATCTTGGTATGTTCATCTTACAGGAGTGACTTACAAAAAACCATATCTATGATAGTAAAACAAATAGGAAAGCTTTTTTTTAAAAAAAAACACTTTTGACTTGCCTATCTGATGTCCTCCAAACATGCTGAATATCAGCTACCCAACCTAGACAGCATGCTGCTTTTTAGGATTTATAAAGAGGACCAAGTATGAGAATTTTTCTCTATTTAAAAGTTTCTTATGTTATATTTTAGAACTGGAAGAGAAGAATCAAGCAATTAAAGATGAACAATGCAGTCTTAGACATGCTTAATCAGAGTAAGCTTCAACAGATTCAGCAGGACTTAAATTTACAAAATGCATCTGAGTTCATGAAACATCTTTCCCCCAAAGAAATTGGATGGTTTCATAACTTTTGTGAAATCAGCCTCTTGCTATCTATAAGTTAAATTCTGTAATGAAATTGCTCTCTTCATAAATACTCCAGCTCATTGTTAAATGACTTGGAATTATATTTCAGACTGAGTTTCCCATCATCTTTGCTATCCATCACTCAAAGATGTGATTCTTGAGAAATGATTTATCTGCTTCTGCTGCTTCATATCTTCAGTGTATTGAGTTTTTGGGACTCTGTGCATTTAACAACTGTATGATGGACAGATATTCAGAATATACAATTTTCCATTTTTGCTATATTCATGATGCTAAGGAAAATAGCACTTGCTAGATTTCTGGTAATAATCCATTTTTTAAAAGAAAAAGTGATTTTCCTTAAAGATATTGAAAAACAAGTTCCAATTCCCCCCAACTACCCAACAGTTGAATAGTTTTCTTGCTATATAGCTACATTACTTAAACTGGCTCAATTTAAAATAAGAAATCCAATTTTGAATTTGGTCTCATGTTTGTAATTAATTTCCTCCACTTTTTCAACATTATACTTTCATCAGGTGAGCCTTCTTCCTGCCGCCAAAGTTTATAGCTCCCTTCCTCATTTTTAAAACAAGGCCAATGAATTTATTTTGGGGGGTTAGCAACTTGGGTTCTAGTGTTCTGGTTGTGTCCACAACTAATGCCAATCTCAGCATACATATACTGTATAGCTAATCCTGGAAGACAGTAACTTATTTTAATTTTATCCACTGTGGGAATTGTAGGTAATTTTACAATGGCATATGTCTCACAGTGGCTGTCTTATTACCAGCAAGTCTGGCTGTTGGAAGAGATCCAGAAGGTGATGGTTTTGACCTTCTCTTGCTCCCTAAATTTCATGACATCTTTCTTCCTATATCCTTGGTGTTTTCAAAGGCAAGATGGTTGATTGTGATTTATTGCCCTAGTCTTTTTTAAAAATCTAGATTCTGTGGTCTGCGGATTTTGCAAGCCTATGCTGAAAGAATACCTGTGACATCTAGAGCTGGTGTCACCATCAACTTTACTTCTCAGATCTCCCTAACGGGGCCTGGAGTGTGGGCTGCTTACAGTCTATATAATCAATCAGATCGTGAGTACATGGTAGTCTCTAAAACATGCAGTTCAGCTAACTGGAAACTATGGAAAAATCAACGCATGCTTTGTTATGAATGTTGCCATTGTGACTGAACATGAATCAAGGGCCATACTTGATTCAGACTAATGGGGAACTCGATGCTTTACAGCAGAACATCAATATTATTTAATTGCAGGGAACATTTCTCTAAATGGCCTAGAATGCAGTCTTTTGCATGATTAGCACTACACTTGCAGGTTTTCAATATTCTGCCATGGATCTGGACTGCTGCCTCAACATGCTGCCAGATCTATCACAAACGTGGGAAGGAGTTTCTGCTATTTTCTGGTACCATCCCCACAAACTAATTTCCGCTTCTTAAAAGCATACCAAGTTCAGGTAATATTCTGCTCTCTTCTGTGATGGGCAGGCCTCCTTTCAGATCCCACTAAAATGTCAGAACTAAATGCAACACCAAGCACCAACATTCCAAATGTTTCCATGGTTTTAATAGATAGTGGTGCACTGTTCTCCAGCTTCTAATGTGACAGCCAGTTTTGGTATAGTGTTAAGGCTCCAGGCTAGAAGCCAGAAAACAATGAGTTTTAGTCCCACCTTAGCACAGAACCAGCTAGATGTTGTTGGCTAGCTGTTCTTTCAGCTTCTAGGAATAGTTTCTGAAAATCGTGGCAAGAAAATAGCAGGGACTGGTCTAGGCAATCACCTGGAAATGCACAAGACTGCATTGAAGGAATGTGCACGTGTGCGCACGTACACACACACACACACACACAAACACATATACACCATCACTCACCCTTCTAAAAAGATCATAGTTCCTAATTCTACAGCCAATACTACATGGATTTAAAAACTTTTATGGTTTTAATACCATATTGATAATAATTATTCATTGACATTCTCATGTTTCAAAACTATTATTATAATTTAATTTCACATAGAATTAGAAGTAGATTGGAAGCACAGCACAACGAGATTTAATATTTGAACTGAATTTTGAATATGCATTAAAAACCAACTAATATTCTACTTTATTTTCCATTTTTAAAAAAGCATGCCCCAGAGAATTCCTTTGCCTTGTGAATGGCTTATGTGTGCCAGCTTGTGATGGAATTGAAGACTGCCCCAATGGACTAGATGAGAGAAACTGTGGTGAGCAGTGCTTTATCATTTCCCTCCTCTTCACATCATGCTTGACTTTTGCTCTGTCCTTTTGGAGCAAGAGGATCTCTGCAGGTGACATGTGCTTTTCTCACAGAAGAGTTTATTCCTATCTATGAGTTAGCTTCTCCAAAACATATTGAACATTATACTTTCAGAAGTCCCTATGATGCAGCCATTGGTGAGAAACCATTGGTTGCTTTGGGAAAGGAGATGTACAAATGAAGAAATAGATGCCACCTTCATGAAGTGCTCTGTCATTTAGGTATGAACCCCACTGGCAGAACCTGGACATGGAAGAGTAGACATACATTTTCACACACAAACATACAACATCTTCCCACATTATCTTAGAAAGTGAATTGATTAACGTCATTGCTGGTTGATTTAAGTCTGTAACTCAAGGAATCACATTCTAGCTTGCTTTTTTTCTTTGATTTTCTTTAAAAAAACATATCCAAAGAGCAGAATTATAGGTAACATTTATTGCTTATGTTTTCTCTGTGTGTGTTTGTGTGTCTCTTTCTGTGTGTGTATCTGTGTGTATAGATGTGAAAAATATCTTGGGATAGTAGTTAATTGAATGTGAGTTGACATGCAATTGATGCAAAAAAATGTAAATGTAAAGTATATTTTCCTATAAAGTACAGTTGGCTGAATTTCAAAAACAGTGTTATACTGAATGGCCAGTGAAAATGCACTTATTCTATAAAAACAACATGAAGGCAAAGGCCTTTCAAATGACCAGACACAAAAAGACACATAAAAGCGCATTGAGTATTGGGTGCTGCTTGTACTCAAATGATCTTTTGACTTTTTCGTCCCTGTTGCTCTTCTACCTCCTGATTTTTCTTCTTTCTTTTCCTTATGCTTTGCAATTTGCCAGTCTGCCCTGCAAAATTTCAATGTCAGGAAGACAGCATGTGCATCAATTTCTCCAAGCTCTGTGATAAACATCTGGATTGCATCAATGGGAGTGATGAGGAGCAATGCAATGAAGGTATAAAATCAAGAACATCTATTAAACAAACTTTCTCGAACCTGGTATTCTTAAAAATCAATTTACAGCTGTGAGGACACAGTGGTTAGATTGCAGTATTGCAGGCTAATTCTGCTGACTGCCAGCAGTTCGATCCTAACTGGCTCAAGGTTGGCTCAGCCTTCTTTCCTTCTGAGGTTGGTAAAATGATTGTTGGGGGCAATATGCTGATTCTGTAAACCGAATAAATAGCACCTACAGTAATTAATTGAAGTTTATCAATAAAAGTTTACAGGGTTTTTTTTAAACTCACTGTTACTCATCTCTGGTAGAAAAGGGACCAGCCTGTCATGCAAGTGATATAAAATTGAATAGACTAGCCAGAAGAGAAGAGCTTCAATAAAATTCAAAATAATGTTGATAGGTTAGAGACAATGGGCTAAAAACACAGAATTAAGTTTAATAAATGCTAGGTTTTGTACTTAGGAAATCAAATGTGTAAATATAAGGTGAGTGATTTCTGGAGTGGTAATGGCAGTTGTGAAAAAGATCTTGGGATAGTACTTAATTGAATGTGAGCTGACATATAATGCTGCAAATGTAAATTTAGATTACATCAATAGAAAGTATAATTTTCAAACCAAGGGAAGAAATCATTCCATTCTGTTCTGAACTGTTGTTTCCTATTTTGTGCATCACATTCTTGAAATGCCTGAAAGGAAACCTCTTGAGTGAAGATCAAGACCTGTTCTTTTTTATTCTAGAGTACAGGAAGTAAAATGAATGATTTAAGACATAGGAAATCAAATTCCAATTAAATGTTAAGGGGGAAAATTTCCTAACAGTTAAAACAGCTCAGCAGTAGAACCAAATATCTTTCATTGGAAATTCAAGCAGAGGCTCTACCATCTTGATCTGGATTCCTGAAGGTTGGACTTGATGTTCTGACTCCTTCCATATGATTCCATCTGCATTCTAAGTCTAGCTTACCTTGCTTGTAGCTTTGTTTTCAGAGTACAAATCATTCCTTAATATAAAAGCAATGGGCACTGATGTGATTGTCACTTTCTTTTCACCATTATCATACCTTTGAGATTGAGCTTCATGAGTGTAATCAAGTGCAGCTGGTAGGTAATTTGTGGACCCACCAATACTGCCAAGTTTTAACTCCCAGCCAACATGGTTGCTAACATTTCTGGACATGGTAATTCATGCACATATGGAAGGTCACAAATTCTCCAGCCCTGTGAAAAAATTGCAGTACTGTATCAGTACTGCATCAAATGATAATAAAACCATATTCTCATTTCACCACATGATATATATCTTTGTAGGAATCCCTTGTGGACTTTACACTTACCAATGTGCTGATGGGAACTGTGTGAAGAAGCCCAATCCTCAATGTGACTCAGTTCCTGACTGCAAGGATCAATCGGATGAAATGCACTGTGGTGAGCAACTCAGAGGAAGAGATCCATCCTGTCAGAGGAATTATCTAAAACCATCTGAGTTTCTTCTTCTTAGAATAATCCTAGTAGAAGAGCTGCAGATGTTCATTCTGTCAAGGGTGCTAGCACTAGACTTCAGTCATATGCACTAGTTTTTTCCAAATTTGTGATTGGACTGCAGTTCTCAGAACTCCCAGCAAGCATGATCATACATAACTTACCTGGAGGATGTTAGTATCCTGTCTGATTTGTGTTGGTAGAAATTTGTAATTCTGGGTGGAAATGAATTGCTACAGTAGATTAATTACACATTCAGTTTGGCGTGTCTGTGGAGTTTCTCAGTCATCCTGGTCATGGTTGTCCCAAAGATTCTTTTTTTCACGAGGCAACTGGACTTTCTTGTCTTTGTTTGAAGACGTTTCACTTCTCATCCAAGAAGCTGCTTCAGCTTTGACTGGATGGTGGGGAATGACAGGAAAAAAGCACCTTTGGGACATCCAATTTGGAGGGACTCAATATCAAATGGTTCTCATGCAGAATATCAACATTCTCCTTCTGGGAATAATATAAATGCGGGAAATGTTCAGTGAATGGATATTATCATGTATATATTGAATCATTCATGTCAAAAGAACAGTAATATTCAAGGTATATGTTTTCCTTTTCATTGAAATCAAAACTTGCATTTTACCCCTTTCTATTCCAATAATTCCCTCTCCCCATATGGATTAATCCATTTTTCCATTTGCATTTACAAGGCTCCAAAGGCTGAGTGTGACTGTTTTGGCAAGATGGTGAATGAAGAGGGTATACACAGTTTCTGTGGCAGAAACACTGATTTTGAAATCCATATGTTACATTTATACCTTGCTTTTCTTCTAAGAGGTCCAAGTGACAGATAGAGTATTCTTTCCTGCATTCCCCCAATGTAAAACAACAGACCCCAAATCAGAATGTTGTTTTTCTATGGCTGATAGTGATATTTGATACTTGATATGTCTTTTTCTTAGTCCAACTTCTTTTATTACTATTCCATACAGTGGTCAACATCAACATTTGTGGGCAAATAGCAGCTGAGATTAGATTTTTCAGCTAGTAATTGAATAGAAAACTTTGAGACTTAAGAGCTGCTTTTTATTTAAAATATGGTCATCATAAACACATTTACAATGTACAACTTGGACTATGTTCTTACTGAATCTGCTCTGATTTTACAAGAAATAAAGATATTTATATGGCTATGAAAATACTTGGTTTCAAGATTCAGTTAGAATGAAATACTATCAAGACTCCGAACTGACTTTTTGAATTGGACCAATGATTCTGCTCAAATTGGGTTTTTTTTTCACGAGTCAGAAAATGTTTTGAATTAATTTGATGCTCAAATTGGATTGCCAATCCAAGAATTCAAACTGAAACCAATCAGCTGTTCCTAATGGAGTCACTCATCAAACTGCACACTCCCAACAATTTGTTCACTAGCATTATATGCCAAGTGATTAACGTATGGGAACCAATTCAATGTAATTAGGGATTTGGACTGAGTCCAGAGAAACTCAAGTTTGGCTCTGCCAATCATCAGCAACCTGTATATCCTCACAAGAATGCTTGTGAAGATAAAATGAGAGCAGACACCACCTAGTACACCAACTTAAACTTCCTCCCAGAGGAAAGCATGAGGCATAAATGCAGTGGATGAATGCATGGTATCAGAAAGAAAAACTTGGATTTCTCTGTAGGTATGATTTTTCAAAACAGGAAAACAAAAATCCATCACAAAAAGTTTCTCTCTTTTTTCTCAGACTGTGGAGTGCAGGAGACAGGAACACAGAGAATTGTTGGTGGTGCTCATTCTGTGGAAGGGGAGTGGCCTTGGCAAGCGAGTTTGCAAGTCCGTGGGCACCACCTTTGTGGGGGAACATTGATTGCAGATCGCTGGGTGATCACTGCAGCTCACTGTTTCCAGGAAGATAGGTAAATAAAAGGTTTGAATGTCTTAAAACTCACCTTTTTATGTTTGCTTTTTCTCACAGTATCACTTGCACTGGATTTCCTTAATCAGATAAATTAGTAACCCTGAACAAATAGTTAAATGTATGCATTTAGTCTACAGCAAAATCCACAATCTTGTAATAACATTTTTGCTAGTTTTTTTTCTCCTTGTTAATTGTTCTAGGATTGCTTCAGGGAGAATACTGGGCAACATCCTGTCTGCTATTCTGCTCCATCCTATTTCTTTCCTCTCATCATTTCTTTTTCACGATAGGTTCACATGATAAGAGATATGTTGGTCTTTTGAAACACCATAAGACTCTTGCATAAAACCTACATGTCTACTCCTTTATTTACAGCCACCATCTAAGCTAATTTTAACTGCTCCTGGTTTCTCTCTTCCTCTTTTCCCTTTCTTCCCTGCAAGAAATTACGTGCTTACAATGTTCTTCCCTTAGGATAAGCCTCTCCACAGAAGATGCAATGGCTTGTGACCAACAAAATTTTACACATTAATAAAGCCATTTTAACAAATGTTGGGTCTTGGGCAGAGTTTGACCAGGAGTAAGACAGTTTCTTTTCTTCCCTAAACCCAGAGTCCTCTGAGCTGTACTTGGGAGCTCGATACATGAAGTAACGAGAAAAAAACCAAAGTCGCTGAAGCTATTTCCCACTCTTTTCTTCTGCAGTCAGGTTTCCCCCACAGTCTGGACCGTATACCTGGGCAAGCATTTTCTGAACGCCAGTAGCCACAATGAGGTTTCCTTCAAAGTGAACCGTATCTTGCAGCATCCCTACTATGAAGAAGACAGCCACGACTATGATGTGGCTCTGTTGCAACTTGACCATCCAGTCATCTATTCTTTTTTCATCCAGCCCATCTGCTTGCCTGCCAGCTCCCATCTCTTTGAGCCTGGCCTCTTGTGCTGGGTCACTGGCTGGGGTGCAATCCAGGAAGGAGGTACATTATTTTGTTTGTGTGTCCTTAAGGCCCCTTTCTTTTTTTAAATTTAAAAGGATGTATCAGATATAATCATATAATAAAAAGGCATCCTAAGCTTTTGCCAAAAGGAGTGTGCAATAACTTAAAAGTTGGCCGGTGAAAGCAAATTCAGCCTCAAAGGAATACTACATGTCTATTAAACTAAGGCCAAGCATTGCAAGGGCTTTGCAGCAAGATGTTACTGTATCAAGCTCCCTCTAGTGGATCCTTGCATAAATCATGCAAAAACTGCAGCATACTTAGGAATGCCAGGTTGACTTCAATATTTGTTCCTTTCCTCTTTCCTCTCCATAAGTGCATTTGCTCAGGAGGGTCTTCCAAGCATCTGGAATGAAAGTGACTAAGATTCATTCCAGAACAGCAGCTGCCAGAGGAATAATACCACTTGATCCAACCCATTCTGTTAGGCTCCAACAGGGTATCTTATTTACTAAACGGTACCATTCCATTTCTTATTCAATGGAGATTTCTAAAACAGGGAAATGGACCTACAATGTCACACTTTTTAGTATGAAGCAGGTAAACATCGACCTGAAAGAACTGTTGCATCCCTATAGAACAGGGTTTCATTCCAATCTCCACATTTTCTATAGCAAGGTTTCCCAACCTTGACAATTTTTAAGACATGTGGACTTTAACTCCCAGAATATCCCAGCCAGCATGACTGGCTGAAAAATTTTGGAAGTTGAAATACATGTATCATTGAGTTGCCAAGGTTGGGAAACCTTGCAATAGAATGTGGAAATTGGAATTTCATAGGAACAGAAAACATTTTCTTCCTGTGGTCAGTTCTGCTAATCTGCAACTCCTCTCGCATAGGTCCTACAAGCAAGATTTTGCAAAAAGTGGATGTGCAATTAGTTCAGCAAGACATTTGCAGTGAAGCTTATCATTATCAGGTCTCTCCCAGAATGCTTTGTGCTGGCTACCATGAGGGTAAAAGGGACTCCTGTCAGGTAAATTTAAGCACTAGTTTCCATGATCTAGAAAGAACTTTTCCCTGTCCTGTGAAGCTGCCTTATTTGCATGCAATGTCACACACTGAGTGTTGCAAAGCTCATTACTCAGAGCTTTCTCTTTTCTGTCTATTTGAATTATTTTTCTTCTAACTGCTATTTCGTTTCACTTTTCTAGGGAGATTCTGGAGGACCTCTTGTTTGCCAGGAAGCCAGTGGCAAGTGGTTTCTAGCTGGTGTGGTGAGCTGGGGAATGGGTTGTGCACGTCCCAATAACTACGGAGTGTATACCAGAATTACTAGTATGAAGGAATGGATGAAACAAACTATGTCAAACTGAACATCATTCTAAATTCCTCCTTTTGTTACAAGGTGACACTGTCGAGGAGACGCTTTTAGTCTTTGTCCCACTGTTCAAATAGCCGAAATTGTGGAGACATCCCATCTTACACCTGGCTCCTGTTGCACCTGATATTCAAATATTGGTCTTTAAGGATGTTTTAGAATGTGGAGAAGTCTAGGAAGGCCACTGAGGAAAGATTGTTCAAAATAAATATAAAAGTAGAGATGCTGCTCCAATGAAAGATAATGACTGTAGACTGATCCTTAGATTAGTTTGGATGGAAAATCCAAGACATCAGGAAAGTTGATTCTCTTGAATGTTAAATGTGGAAATAGAAATTGGAAGTCTATCTAGTTCTTCTTGTATTATTTAAAAATCAATCCCAAATGAATTGACCAAAACATTGACAAATAGGAGGAGCTATTTGTGGAATGTTAAGGGAAGAGCATCAGTTGCATTTTGTATTATTACTTACATGACTCATGCCTTATCTATGTGCTGATTATTTGAAAAAAATATGCATGGATTTTCCTACTGCTAAGATTATTGGAGTTTTCAATGGACATATCTGGAAAGAAACCCGCAATGAGCAGAATACAAATGTATTTCAAGGTCACATCCTTATCCAGCAGTAGTCACTCATCTACTGCAGCTTCACCCCAAACTACTTTGTGGATAAGGCAGGAGATGCCTCTTAATTTAAGACTGGCAATAAAAATCCTTAAAAAGCCAAATCAGAAAACAGAGTATGTTGTCCCACGTTTGCATAATGGCCCTGCCTGCACAAAATGGCTGATCTGGTGATCCCTTTCCCTGGCCAACTGATCGACCATCCATGTCTTGACAGTGCATGATAACTGACAACCATTCTCTTTTAGTTCTCCCAGAAACAAGTAGGCAGCCAGATCAAGACAACCTGCTTCTACTTAAAGCATCCAGGTAGATTGACTCCCTTTACAAAATTGAGATTCTCTGCCTTGCATGAGATCATTTCATCGATCTGGACTGAAGAGCAAGAGTTGTTTTGCAGTCAAAATGTTTACTGCAAATTTAAATAGATTTCAGTCACCTCACATCATTTGACAGCAAAAGAGAAATTCTGTCAATAAATGCAAGGAATCTGTAACTGAATAGCCTCAGCTTATGTTCAGAGCTATAGTTTTGTATAATGAAACTATCCTGAAAATGATATAAACATGCTTCAGAGGTTTCTAATACTAATGCGCCTCTTGTCAACAAGAGGATGTTTGTTGCGCAGCATAAATTTATCTTTTTTTTTTACTTGAACAGTTATGGCGTATTTGTCCTCAGCAAAAACTGTAGAGCTTTTATTTTAACAGCCCATCAACTTGAACATACTTCTTACAATGATATTACAATGACTTTAAATGTAGCAGGACAGTGGCAGGCTAGCATTAGGATATGGGTTGAAGCTACTAGACTCAATTACCATCTCTTCAAAAATAGAAGAGCTGGTAAACACAGCAGAGGACCTTAAGTTGGTAATGTGCTTGTAGTATCATCCTAGGTTGATTCTTCCCCATGTTTTGTTTAGACTGATAGGCAGCTAGCAATTGCCCCATGCTTATTTATAATCAATGAAGAGGGGATCAACCTAAACTTCAAAGCACCTGAAGACAGAACAAGAAGAAATGGATGGAAACTAATCAAGGAAAGAAGCAACCTAGAACGAAGAAGAAATTTCCTGACAATTAGAACAATAAATCAGTGGAACTACTTGCCTCCAGAAGTTGTGGATGTTTCAATACTGGAGGTTTTTAAGAAGAGATTGGACAACCATTTGTTTGAAATGGTATAAGATTTCTTGTTTGAGCAGGGAGTTGGACTAGAAGACCTCCAAGGTCCCTTCCAACTCTGTTATTGTTAATTCCAAACCAATCAACTTGATTTCAGAACTAATTAAAGACACACTTCTTGTGATATGGGTGGTTATATACATCTGATAAATAAACACAATTTTGGTACCACCAGAAACTGCTCACAGCATTCTAAGCTAGTCCAAATTGTTTTGGCTCTGAAGGGGGCCAAATCTTTTAAGAACGTCTGCTTTCCACCAGAGGGCAGAAAGAACACACAAACTAAAAACCAGTAACTATTTTGTTATGCTTTCATGACTTATAGCAGGTTCTTGAAGCTGCTACTTCAACCTGATAAGACCATTCGTGCTTGGTTTGAATCAATAACTTTTGAGAGTGCATTATTTAATATTGAAAGTGTACCTAGTGGCACTTCTTCAATCATAAAATTGAATTCATGTTTTCATGAAATGAATAGTTACATATAAACGGCTGAATTCATTCTTGGAACATTTTTTCTAACTGGCAATGCCTTTAAAAAACTTCTAAATACTCCAGAGAGGTTAAGACTGTGGGTGTTTTGGTAAAAGTTTAAAATCCAGATTCTTTAATCGATAAAAGTATGGCCAAGATTGCATACCTTACTAAGTCAGAGTTTCCTTAAATGAGTTATGGTTTAATGAAAAAATTCCAATTGGTTCTTAACTATATTTGGAAAAACACATTTAATTTAGCATGTTTTCTGAACACAGCCTAAGGTTTCAAACCCATATGAATGGACAATGACATTCAAAGAAAATAAATTTCATGAAACATACTTTCTTTTCCATATTAGAAGCTGGAAAAATAGATCTCCTTGCTCTTTATAGCACTGGAAAAGGGGCGTTGTCTTACCTGAACGCCTTTTCTCAGCAGGATGATATAGAGTCCAATGGATGGGTTCTATGATAGTCTTCCCGCCCGACAGACTAGGTCAAAACTTTGGCCACACCCTTCCTCTGGGCGTGACTCCAGTTTTGACTGAGACGAGTTGTTTGTTGAATTTTATATATATATCAGCTCCCTGTTCGATGTCTGCCTAGACCTAATACCTGGGGGGGCTTGGACTCTACATCATCCTGCTGAGAAAAGGCGTTCAGGTAAGACAACGCCCCTTCTCCAGCAGGATGGCTGTAGAGTCCAATGGATGGGACATACCAAAGCCCTCATGTCCCCTTGGGAGGGAGTGTCTAGGCCACTGAATCCTGAGCAGATACAACTTGCTGTAGCACTCTTCTACCAAAGGCAGCATCAGCTGCGGCAAAGGAGTCTAAACGGTAATGCCTAATGAATACGGAGGGAGAAGACCAAGTTGCGGCCTTGCAAATCTCTTCCACCGATGCTTGTGTGGACCACGCAGCAGATGTGGCTGCGCTGTGTGTTGAATGGGCAGTCACGTGTGGGGGCACTGGCAGTGCCTGCGAGACGTAGGCTTGGGCTATACAGGTTCTGATCCACCTACCTATGGTAGAAGATGACACCTTCTTTCCCATAGTTGATGGTTGGAAGGAAACAAATAATGCTCCGTCTTACGGAAGGACGAAGTGCGCTTTACGTAGAAACACAACGCTCTACGTACATCCAGCTTGTGCCATCTATGTTCTAGTCTATGTCTGGGTTTTGGGCAGAAATCAAGAAGAATCAGTTCCTGAGATCTGTGGAAGATGCTGTTCACCTTTGGAATGAATGCAGGGTCTGGTCTAAGAACGACCTTGTCCTTGAAGAAGGTACAGAGATCCTTCCTCACTGACAGCGCTGCTAGTTCCGAAATTCTTCTTGCTGAAGTAATAGCCACTAGAAAGGCTACCTTTAACGATAGGTGATAAAGAGAACATGAGTCAAGAGGCTCAAAGGGTGCTGATGTCAAGGCCTGAAGAACTTTGGGTAAGTTCCAAGACGGGTATCTGTGTATAACAGGAGGTTTAGTATTGGCCGCACCCTTCAAAAAGGCGCTAATCGCTGGATGTTGCACCAGAGAGGTTGTTACATGAAAGTACAGTTGAGAGGGCCGATACCTGTCTACGAATAGTGTTGACTGATAGGCCCTTATTAAGTCCTTCCAAAAGGTAATCTAGAATATTGGGAATAGATACTGAGGTTGGATCTAGGTGCAGTAGGACGCACCACCTGCAAAAACCTTTCCATGTAGCATCGTAGATCCTGTTTGTCGAAGGTCGTCTTGATGCTTGTATGATCGATATCACCCCTGAGGAATAGGATTGTCTGGCTAAACTTTGCCGCTCAAATGCCAAGCGGCTAGTTCTAACCACTGAGGATCTGGATGTAAAAGTTTGCCCTGACTGAGTATTACTCAGTCCGGGGGAATCTTCCAAGGGGGTGATATTGAGAGATCCACAAGGTCGGCAAACCATGGGCGCCGTGGCCAATGTGGAGCAATCAAGATTACTTCTGCACCTTCCAGGATCAACTTGCGTATGGTTGCCGGTATTAATGGCAGCGGTGGAAAGGCGTACAGGAGTTGCGCCGGCCACCGACACCTGAGAGCATCTGTTCCTTCCGATCCCGGAGACGGGAATCTGGAGAAGAACCTGGGTAGTTGTGTGTTCTTCGGAGTGGCAAATAGGTCCAGGTGTGAATGTCCGAACCTCCGGGAGATCTCCTCGAACAGAGCCGGATCCAGACGCTATTCCGACTGATCCACCTTGGCTCTGTTCAGGGAGTCTGCCTGGAGATTTGTCTCCCCTGAGATGTGTTCCGCTCTGATGGAACTCACATTTGCTTCTGCCCACCGAGCCAGAGCTGATGCCTCCTGCATTAGTTCCGCAGATCGTGTTCCTCCCTCGTTGACATGGGTCTTGGCTGCTACGTTGTCTGTTAGAACGAGAACGTGTCTTCTCATTACTAGGTGGGAGAATTGACGTAGAGCCAGGTGAATGGCCCGAAGTTCCAGCCAATTGATGTTGTGAGAGAGGTCCTCCTGATTCCACTGGCCCTGCGCTATCTGATTTCCCAGATGGGCTCCCCATCTGAATAGGCTCGCGTCTGTCGTGAGCATGATCTGCTTCGGTTCCCTGAATATACTCCCCTTGAGTATCATGGGTGATATCCACCAATTCAGTGATTTCAGAACATATTTTGGTACCAAGACCCTCCTGCTGGAGGTACTGAGGCTCCTCCTCTGATAGGGGAGGAGGAACCACTGCAACTCCCTTGTATGGAGTCTTGCCCATGGGACAATGCCCATGCAAGATATCATCTTTCCCAGGAGTTTCGAGAGTTGTATCAAAGGTACTCTCTTGTCTTTCTGAATTTGATGAACCAGCTTTGAGATGCTGCTTCGACGCTCCTGGGAAAGATATACCCTGCACTGGGACAAGTCTATCACCGCTCCTAGGTGCTGTAGCTTCCTTGAGGGAATGAGATGGCACTTTTCTACATTGACTGAGAATCCGTGTTCCTGTAGAACGCGGATTGTGGTCTGGAGGTCTAATTTTGCTTGCTCCTGTGAGCTGGACTGAATCAATATGTCATCCAGATAAAACTGTACACGCACCGGCATCAGCCTGAGGTGGGCTGCTATTACTGCTAGAATTTTGGTAAATACCCTTGGGGCTGAGGATAGACCGAAGGGTAGTGCCCTGTATTGGTAATGCCGGTGCGCGTAGGTAAATCTGAGGAATTTGCGGTATTTGGGGTGGATGGGGATATGCAGGTACGCCTCCGTGAGATCTATTGAGGACAGGAGGTCGCCCTTCCTGACACTGGCTAGGATGGATTTCAGGGACTGCATTTTGAACCTCCTGTAAGTTACGTAATAATTCAGCCCCTTTAGGTCCAATATTGCTCTCCACCCTCCTGATGTCTTTGGGATCACAAAGAGGATGGAATAAAATCCTCTTCCTTCCTCTCCCTTTGGTACTTTCTCTATGGCCTGAATTGACAGGAGATGTGCTATGGCCGAGGTTACCAACCTTGCCTTGTGTGCCTTTCTGGAGATGGGACATCTGATGAATCGGTTGGGTGGGGGAGAACAAAAGTCTAAGGTCAGGCCATGTCTGACTGTCTCCAAGACCCAGGCGTCGGTGGTGGTCTGCTCCCAGACCTCGATGAAATTGGCTAACCGACCTCCTATGGGAGTGTCCTGCCTGGCGTCACTTGGCGCATTTAAAGGGTCGGCCTCCCGATCCTCTAAAGGGATGCCTGGACTGAAATTGGCCTCTGGCTCCCATGTTTGGGCGATCCTGGGAACGATCCTGTCTTGAATAGAAGGATCGTGAGCCTCTAGACCAGTCCCAGGATTGCCCTGATCGAAAGGGCTGTCTCCAGTCCCAGGAGTAGCCTGGGCGGAAACTCTGCCTCCGGAATTCCTGACTGCTTCTCCTGTCTACCTTCTTTGAAGGATGGACTAGAATTTTCCTTTTGTCCCTACTCTCGCTTACATGCGGATCCAGAATGGATCCAAACAAAAATGACCCACTGTACTTGGACGTTGAAAGACGCCACTTGGCCTTCAGATCTGTCTTCCAATTTTTGAGCCACAGTAATCTGCGAGAGGCTACTGTGGCTGCAATCGATCTTGCCGCATACTTGGTTGCGTGAAGTGAGGCGTCTGCCATGAATTGTGAGGCCGCCAGTATCTTGGCCAAAGTTTGGTGAGCTCTGACCTGATCTGGAGGTACAGTGGTTTGTAGCTCGCGCAGCCACATGATACACGCCCTGGCGAAGAATGTTGCCGCCTTGGCCGCCCAGGCTGCGGCCATGTGGGAACAACGGAGGGAGTGCTCAAATTTCTTTTCCTCTGGTTTCAAGGCCTCCGCCATGTCCCCTGGAATCGCAGAAGTAGAGAATAATGAGATTAAGGGACTATCTATTGCGGGAACATCTAACATGCCTGAAAAGGAAGGAGAAACATTGAATAGTTTCTTTTCCACGCTGTTAGGTGCTGGTGGTGTTGCTAGTGAAACCCATTACTCCTCTACCGTGGTGCGGAAAACCTCAGGACAAGGAATGTACTTGTCCTATGGAACTTTCTTGACAAAGAGAGGGTTTGCCTCCTTGCTAGTAGAAGGATTTTCCTCCTGAACTGAGGTCAAATTGACCGTAGAGACTGCCTTTATCAAAAGTGATTTTAGAAGAGCTGGATCAAAGAGGCCAGAACTTGTTGCCTGCTCAGGAGTGGTCCCCTCATCCTCTGAGAGTGGCATATCAGACATGTCTAGGTCTAGTAATTCTCCCTCTCCTATTTGAGAGGAAGTTTCAGAAATGTTTGTAGCCGGAGCCTTGTTTCGTCCCTTATGGGATGGTTGAAAGGCTACTTGGCCCGTAGAAGCCATAAATTGGGAAAAGGCATCCTGCATGAATGCCTGAAATTGTGCAGACCATATGTCCTCCTGGGTTCTGTCCGTGGACGCAGCCACGAAGGGAGTATGTTCTGGTGAAGAGGCAGGTGAAGAGGAGTGGGAGGAATCCAACTGTTCGGTTTCCCCCAGAGGAGACCAAGTTCTGAGAACTTCCTGGGGAGTAGATTCTGTAGTAGGGACCCCCAATGGGACAGGGGAAACCATGCTTGTCCCATTGGAACTGGTTTTCTGGGCCCTGGCAATCTGTCTTTCTAGAGCCAAATGTCTCCTCGAGGCCTCTCGCTCAGCTGTTTTAGAGGGTCCCCTTTGGGTCAGGTGCTTTGTTTTGGCCTTCTTCTTCCCCATTTCAGATTCTGTGGATCTGCGTTTTTTGTTGCTGTTGTGGGGGGGGGTGGCTGGGGACCCTGTGTAGCTGAATACGAGACGCTGTCTGCCATTGTGTCCAGGTACCCCGAGTAGGCAATACCTGGAGTGGGGGAAAACACTGACACGCAGATCAAATTGCAGAGTATGGAGGCTGCAAGCCTGACTCTGAAGGCAAACAATGGCCGGACAGACAGGTACCTTTTTGAAGAAAAACAGGGCCTGCAAGGCCAGTGACAAAAGGCCACCTTAAAGAACAGCAGGGAGAAATTGGCAATTCCTTCGCACTCCTTCACCAAGGTTAATTATTAGTAGTATCCCAGGTTAACAGTTATTGTACTGTCCCCCGTTGTATGGGTGTTAAAAAACAGACTCGAGGGAGTGAAACTTCGCTCTCCCTCTCTCTCTCCTTTAAACATATAACTTTCTGTGTCTAGATAAGTATCAGCCTGCTCTCAAGAGACTCCAGGTGGTTAAAGCACTAAATGGATTGCAGTAGTAAGCACGCTTAAAATGGCGATGAAGGAGAAGGCCACGCCCCCTAACTGCCAACTGCCTAAGCCACGAGGCTAAAATGGTGATTTGAGGCTCTTGGCAACTCGCTGAGGCAAATTGGTTGGTCTCAAGAGTGAGAGGGGGTCAAGAAATTAATTTTCTTTTCAAATCAACAACGCAGGAATTGCGGAGGAGAGTAATCCACGGATCTGCCTAGCGCTCCGGAGATCGCGAGGACCTTCACGCTACAGCTGAGGATGAAGGACTCCTTTCGGACGAGGAGAGCTGAAAGGCTTCCTCTCCGGTAGAAAGACAGTGATCCGCAGACCTGCCGGTCGCTCCGGAGGGCCGTGGAATCCGCGCGTCTCAGCTGTTTGAATTTTTTTTTTTTAAACAAGAAGAGCAAGGCTAACGTTAAAGTGGGGGCCTTTTTTAGTGCGATCTGCACAGATACGCTCACCACACGGCTCAAACGGACAGGCTCGGTGCTCCAATCTAGTAACTGGAATCCTCCTGCTGAGCTCCTTGAGAATTCCTCTGAATGACCAATTAAGGTATAAAATGGATTTTCTGACTATGTCTGGAGCTAAATTTTCTACTGTTATCGGGCTACGAGACTAAGTCAAAACTGGAGTCACGCCCAGAGGAAGGGTGTGGCCAAAGTTTTGACCTAGTCTGTCGGGCGGGAAGACTGTCATAGAACCCATCCATTGGACTGTACAGCCATCCTGCTGGAGAACGCAATGTTAAGATCTGAAAAATGCATCCTAATCTGAGACCATCTTAACATAAAACAGCTCTCAAGACCCACAGCCTCAGGCCTAACTAGTTGGGTTTCAACCTTTTAGCTCTTCTTCTCTTCCTCTAGAATCTTAAGTTGTATTTCCAGCAAAATAAATGAGTTGGTGGAATCAAATGCCATTATGGAAGGATGTGTTTTCTATGCACATTCTGATGAGTACATATTCTCTGAGGGCACAAGAACATGAGACATAGTAATGAGATAGTGAAATTTATTCAAGAGTTTTTACACAGCATCCTTGGACACAATTTAAAAATTGCTGTCTCAATTAACAGAATTATGGATATCTTTGTAGTAAATGTGTGGCTTTATATTAGAAGTAATATTTATCCTGTTGATTTACATAAATGGCTATGATAGTTCCTGGAGCACTGAAATGAAGCATGTACATAGGTGGCTGTGTGGGCATGCAGAAATGCATGCATTCAAGTGTTTCAAAGGGCAGATGCTTGTCCATTAGAGTATTGTGACTAGCCCTTCTCAAGTATCATGAAAAAGAAAAGGTATAGGGAAGAATATATGAGCTTCCCTTCGGCCTGACTTTTTGGGATGGAGAAAATGCGAGTAAAAAAAATATTTGGCAATTGCAGTTACAGTTGTGTATCTGGGAACCTGAATTTGTGAACCATCCCCAATCCCATAGAAATTTAACAGAATTATACAATAGGTTGGAAGGGGCAGGATTAGAGGACACATATCTCCATCTCTCCACTATATATTTCTGCTCCTAATTTCTATTCCATAAGGACATTTTTTTAAAAAAAAGGTATCTCCAAACAGCCATACAGATGGCAACCGCAAGATAAACAGAAGTGAAATTGATCAGCCAGGTAAAAATCAAACCAACGGTATTGCTGAGTCAAATCCATCTTCTTCTCCCTGGGCTGGCTAGTTGCATGCTAGAGGACATTTGTATATCTTTAAAGCTGCCCGCTTGGACATGCTTTCAGGTCTTCCACTGAATGGTACACATATAAAGAAAACAAAATCAGCTCCTCTTCTCTTGGAGTTCCTGCCACCCACTCCCTTGTTCTGCTTACCAGATGGCAAATCTGGAAAAGCTAATGAATTACAACAGGCTGGAAAAATTGCTCTGGCAACAGAGATTTAGAAGGAAAATGAAATATTTGTCATGTTGCAGTTTGCTTGCCTTTAGATCTTCATGGGGTATGTTTCAGCAGTAACATCCACCACAGCTTGTTTTCATCACATTGAAAAAAAGTCAAACTGCACTGCAAAGCCTACCCTTTGGTACATATTATGATGTCACAGGATGTGTACAAAAGTGATGGGGTTTGCATTACAGGATTGCCCCTCCCCAATCTGCAACACCTCTCTTGACCTTCTCAGACACTGCTGTGTTTCAGTAAAATCTGGTGCAGTTCACACCAAGCGAATGTGATTTGCTTAGTGATGTACTTTCAGGAATAATAAAATCTTGTTCAAGAAGGACAACACTCTCCTTCTCAGTCTAAAGGCGTAAGACTTATTATTGGATTTGCTCCCAAGGAAGAATTGTTATTTGAACACAAGCCAAGTTCTCCATCTAGAAGCATATCTACTGAAGGAGAAACACTCCAGCTGGTTTCTTTCTACCCAAAGAGATGTATTTTCTTACACAACTTATGCTGCCCTTTGCAGCTAAAAATGGAACTCTCAAAAAACACAATGTGCAATGCAAAGACCAAAGATTGGAGGGACTGCATCTCTTTATGCTTCTTCTTTTTCACACTGCAAGGATATTCCTGCACGCCAAAATGTTAGAACTCATTTAATAGAGATGGCTGCCCACAAAGAGCAACAGGGATTACCATTTGCAGCAGGATGCAGGACATTCATTGTTAAAAACTCCTGGGGTCCTTTCCAGAACTTCGTCTATTCCCACACTGAGCAACCCTGAAACTTGCAAGGCTAGAAGAAAGTTCTGTCTGTTTTACTTTGTTCTCCCCAGCAGGGGAAGCTGTGACAGCATGAAAAGTCAATTTTGGGGACCATGAAAAATTAGTTCCCGAAAGTGCATTTCCCAACAATACCAGGAGGGTAAGAAAAGTAATCCAGTATTTTGCCAAATAGCAGAACATACAGCAATTAGAGGGTGCTGCTTAGAAACTGGAAAATACAATATTTCATCTTATTCTAACAACCCACCCCATTGTTTTTTAAATAACAGTACAAAAATAAAGTTTTAAAGTTAACTTTAAAAAGAGAGACATTGATCATCATTAGCATCATATCCTGAGACATCTGGTTTGTAACAGCTTTAAAAAGCAGCAAGGATGAACAAGGTCAGGAAACAAAAGAAGTGAGGACAAAACAAATGAACAGGATGCAAGAGAAAAGATAAAAGCATCCGGAGGGCAGGGGGAACCAGGTGAATACAGAGCACCAATGGTCTCAAAGACTACCTGACCTTCGGGCCATAGCAGAGAGCCAAGACATTCCTGCAGAAACAAAAGATTAAAAAGCCTTCTTCTGCTAGAACGTCCCATTGCAGATAATCACAGAAAGGACAGCTCTGTGAGTTGAGCCTTAGGGATGCCTTGATCCTTCCTTTACAACAAAAGTCAAAGCTCATCTACTGGTAAGTGTTAAACCCATATTCCTTGGAAGAGGCCAGCGTTGCTCATCGGCAAAGAGTTAATTCCATGAGACAAGTAGATACATTGAGAAGAGGGTAAATATAAGTACCCCTACACAAAAGACCAATAACAATATTCTTCCTATAGAATGAGCCAGACAGTATTAGAAAACCTTAAATGGTAAGGCCAATTACCATATTCTCTATTCTGATTATAGATGAAATCAATGGTTTTAAGAGTACTTAAATCAGTACTGAATTGCTGCTGGTAATCTAGTCCAAAACTTGGTTTCCTTGGGAATATCAAATTTAACTTTGTAGTCTTCAAAGTTATTAGGTGGGAGAATAGGAACAGTAAATTAGATTTACAGTGAAGGTCTTTTTCTTTTCTTTTTTACAATAAAGACAATGACATTCTAAAGAGAGTTTTTCCTTCCCATTCATTCCATAGGCAAAGCTATAAAATATCTGACTTTGCTTTCTCCACCCCAGTTTTGGACTGATATTCCAGATCACAAAGGAAGAAAAGAAAACCTTAGAAGTGCATAAACAGTGTATACATTAGACTATAGATCTTTGTAGCCAAATATTTTCTCTTTCTAATGTTATTAGGATGGGTTGAATGTTCTATCCCCATTGTAAAAAAACATTCACAGTAAGTTCATTATACAGTTTTCCTACCATGAAATATACCACTGCTGTCTCTGAAGATGGAATCCTAGTTCTTGTTATGAGCTATCTTCTGTAATTTTTATAATGCTTTTGGCCAAGAGACACAAGTGAGGTTTACACTGTTTCATAAAGAAAGACACAGAGTTCTACATGGAAACTCCACATATGTCTCACAAATGGGCACTACTATTAAGGGCAGCCAAAGAGGCCCTATTTCTAGGTGAGTGGGCTACAATTCCCTATAGGGCAGCCTTGTTCTAGGTCTCATGGGAATATCTGATGCCAGTTTTGATCCATCTGGTGATTATGAACAATGTGGCTTTATAGTTCTGAGAAATCTTCCAAAGAAAAATAAAGAGTTTAAATTTCTCTATTTTGCTCAGGTAGATCTTGACTAGTCATCCAATGTCTAGTATGTGCTAATCCTTTTTAATTAAATCTTGGAATTGGGGCAGAAGAAAAAGATTACAATTTATTTCTAGCAAAAAGTGGTCATAAAGCTAAGGGTCCAGGAACAGAGTGTTGATGAAGAACTCTTTTTTGCTAGGGTGTGTCCTTACCTCTGTTTGACCAAAGTTACCATATATACACACCCAATATTAGGCCCAATTTGAGTTTAGGGTTACCTTCCTATTTATGAGCCACCATTACTTCCTTGAGGCAACACTAACTGCCTTACCTCTGGCTAAGAATCCACCATGAAAGCAGCAGCAGCCTTAGCTAGTTGTTCATAATTTGTATGAGCATCTTCTTTTCCCAGTCTGATTTCTTGAGATAATTTGGATCCAGTTTTCTATTTGCATCACAGAGTAGAAGCCTTGGCCATGACTGAGGTAGTAAAGGTGTACTGAAAAGTGATTTAAGCTAGTTGATCCATAGACAAATTGCTATTTCAATTGAATGTATACATTTTGTAGAATGTATGACCAGCAAACGACCTCTTCTAATAATAACGGGTAATAAGCTTAATAAACTATATGATAAATATTTAGTTTAATAAAGTATATACAATCCATCCAAAACCTAGATGCAAGGAAATTCAATAGTATGACTGAGTACACTAAAGCAATGAATATCAAAAAATGATGAAAAGATTAAAAGTACCAAGAAATGCCACTTGTAAAGTACTAGAGAGCCAGTTTGGCCTAGCAGCTAAGGCACCCAGGCTAGAAACCGGGAAATTGTAAGTTCTAGTTCTACCTTGGACATAAAAGTGACTGGGTGATTTTGGCCAGTCACTCTCTCTCACAAGATTATTGTTCGGAAACTACGATGAGTAAGGAATATTAGTTATATTTGCTGCTTTGAGTTTTTTATAATAATAAGACAGGATAAAAAATAAAAAAGAATATCTTCCACAATTAAGAACTGCTCAAATATTTTCTACAATTTCCAAATTGTAACAAGATTTATAATAAGATTGATGAAAAGTAGCTGATCAAGGTCCAATACTTTTAGGCTATAAAACAGGAGATAAAGGAGAACTCTCTGTGAATGTGTGGAAAGAGTGCAGGTAAGAGCTAATTTATTATATTTGGTTTGATACTTTTGCCTCATACTTCTCCCACTGTCTTTTCCGCTCTTGGAAATCCAGTCAAGGACCTTCAAAACAACTTTTAGTAACTAATAATTTATTTAGATAACATTTCTGCTTACATTATTTGGGGTCATTGGGTTGATCAGTAATGTGTACCTCTATTTAGCTATGTAAGAATTGAGAAATATACTAAATGAACAACTATATTCAAGCTTTTATTCAATAAGCTTACATATTTGTTGTATTGTGTACTATTGGCTTATGGGATGATTGTACCCACAAATATCCTAAGAGAGGAAGAAGCAAATTCTGTCTTTTCCCTCACAAGACGCTGGTTCTTATAACTGGGAGCATATTTGCTTTGTGTTGAAGGAATCTGTTTTCCTGTCTTCACGAATTTGTGGATGCATCTTTCACATGTTTGTGAAATGAAAAGCAACTTCTGCCACAGGAACATTCACTGTAGAGGTATGAGACATTCTAGGGCAGTCTCAAGGGAAGTATGGGGTTTCAAGACCATGGAGAGCCAGCCCTCACAAACCTTTTCTACTTCAAGAACATCACTGAATGTCTTGAAATATGAGGGAGTGACAGGTTCTGGCTTCCTGAGGCCAAGAAGTTCACAAACTTTCCCGAAATACTCAGGAAAATCTGATTTTTTAGAAGCACCTGATGGATTTGGGGAATGACTGTGTTCTTCTTCATCCAGAGACAACTCACTCTTTTTCCCATCTACCGGTCTTGAGGGGAGATACCTGAGTACTTTGTACGGGGGGGGGGACTGGGCACCCCTTTTTCATTTGATTGTCTGGCTTTCCCCCTTATTAAGATCTAGAAGGGGAAGAGAAGAGGACCTATACCTTTTGCCTATTTCCATGTTTGGATCCAGTCAGGAAACCCCAAAATGCAGTGTCCTGCTCTTCTGTCCCCCAATTTGCCCCAATGCATGTGGTTACTGTATGGGGTCCAACCCAGGGAAGCAACAAGGGCTGCACAGGTTGTGGTCACTGACTCAGGAGACATCTTGGGAGGGGAAACAAAATGATGAACTGATGTGCCATTGGAGACCAGCCCTGGTTTGACCCCAGCCATTGGGGAGATACTTCCACAAACAATAAACTGCTATTGATGACCATGGCAGAAGGTCTGTTGCATTTATAGGAACAAAGAGAAAAGAGAAGGAAAGGGCCAAAGGAAAAACAAAAATCTGGAGCTGAAAAACAACCAAAGTAGAGGGAATACATAATAGAGCTGACAGGCAATGTACTCTCCGTAGCAGGTAGGACTCAAGTAGGAAAGGAGACATTCTTCCCAGCAGAAGCAATATCAAAGCCCTTCCCAAATCCAGGAAGAAGCTATCACATTACGGATCATTCTGGTTCCAGATAAAAGAAGGAAGATTGGCAAGAAAAAGGAGATCCCTTGATACAGTTAAGTAACAAAGATAGAAGATGCCGATTGCAAAATTTGCCCTCAGCAAAGACAGGGTGATTTTTTTGCAATATAAAACTTTGGTTTTTGTTTTAGATCACAATATAAGTAAGAATAGAAGGGTGATGGAAGGATGAGTAGCTGCCAAAAGCATAGCACATAATTGGCATGCAGAGAGAACCAAACTCAATCTCTGGCTTCTCCAGTTAATGATATCTCAAAGAACAGAGGTAGAAAAGTACTACTCATAACAAAAGATACAGCCAAGTCAGAATGGTCACTCTCCATTTCATTTTTTAAATGAAATGCTTTGTATGTTTAGAAGTCATTTAACAGCCCCTTTTCTCCCGCCTTTAATCTTCTACCGTGATACTCCATTTCTCAGAATCATGAGGCTTATTTTGGAAGACAAATTCAAAATGGTCTCAGTCCAGATACCTATACCTTAGCAAAAAGAGTCCAAGAAAAAGGAAGGTGCTGGGTGAGTCACAGATAAAAGGTGTGATGGTGCAGATGATGTGTTGTCTTTTATCAAAACAGAATGGGAAAGAGAGACCCAAAGGGAAAAGTCTAAACTAGGCTACAATGCAGGATTCTTGGCTCATGAGGAAAAGGAGCATCAAAGGAAAAAAAAATAACAAGAAAAGGGGACCGAGTGTAAAATGGAAAGAGCAGAAAGTAAAAGGCCTCTAAAAGGTTACATGAAGAGAATCAGTGGAATCTTGGGTTGCTGGAGTTTGCTACAAATTTAGTATTAAAACAAACAGTGTAGACAAAAGTGCAACAGCTGCCAAATGCACCGTTTTCCCCCACCTCTCACCAGCCTTAGGCTTTTGTATATTGCTTGATGCCCACACAGGCACTCCATGCACCCTCTTTTGAAGCTCCTCCACCTTCTGCTTGCACTGGTGCCTCCTCCTGCCTCTCAACTTCTTGCAGCTGCAACTCCTCATCATTCTGCAGTTCTTGTTCTGGGTCTTCCTCAGGATTCTGTGTTGCAACAGGCGGCACCTAAGGAAAGAACAACAGAAATAGGAATATCACCAGTAAGGGAGGGGTGATACCATTTCTTCTGTAAAGGCTCTGGAACAGAACTTCAGCTCTGGGTTTAGTTAACTGGGATAGCTCAAAGGCTGAGATGATAATTTTAAGACTAAGAAATAAACCAGAATAACAGAATTGGAAGAGATCTTGGAGATCTTCTAGTCCAACCCCCTGCTCAGGCAAGAAGCCCTACACCATTTCAGACAAATGGTTGTCCAATCTCTTCTTAAAAACTCCCAGTGCATTCACAACTTCTGGAGGGAAGTTGTTCCACTGATTAATTGTTCTAATTTAATTCTAGGTTGCTTCTCTCGTTTTAGCCTCCTGTCCCCTAATCATCTTCGTTGTTCTTCTCTGCACTCTTTCTAGAGTCTCAACATCTTTTTTACATTGTGGCAACCAAAACTGGATGCAGTATTCCAAGTGTGGCCTTACCAAGGCATTGTAAAGTGGTATCAACATTTCACATGATCTTGATTCTATCCCTCTGTTAATGCAGCCTAGGACTGCATGGCTTTTTTTGGCAGCTGCAGCACACTGCTGGCTCATATTTAAATCATTGTCCACTAAGATTACAAGATCCCTCTCACAATTACTACTATTGAGCCAGGTACCATCTATACTATACCTGTGTATTTGGTTTTTCTTGCCTAAATGTAGAACCTTACTTTTTTTCACCAATGAATTTCATTTTGTTCAAGATCCTTCTGTATCTTAAACCTATCTCCTGGAATGTTGGCTATTCCTGCCAGCTTCATGTCATCTGCAAATTTGATGAGTTCCCCATTTATCCCCCAGTTCATATCTAACATTTGCCATCAACTAGCTCTGGGTTGCATTTCAGCTCTTATAATGTCAGCCAGCCCAGCTAAAAGAAGAAGCAATGACGTAAGTTTATCTTACAGTATTATTTATAAAAATTACAGTTAGATCAGGGATAAGCAACCTTTTGGGAAAGCACACTTGGAATTTCAAAAGCATTTTGTGGCAAAATGGCTATCAGGGAAGATATTTCTGTTCATAAAATGGCTCCTATAATGGACACCAGCAATCATAAAACATCCGCCTAACAGAAGGCAAAGTATCATTTCCACAAGATGCCTCCTATAATCTTTTGCGAGATCCAAATGCATTCCTGAAAATATCTGTGCTTTGTTCTGCAATATTTCATCTTCCTTCTGTTTTATTTTTTTAATTAAAAAAATATTTTAAAAAGTGAGATGGAATAGGGAGCCTGGTGGGCACATTATCTCTCAAAAGCCTCCTGTTACCTTTGCTGAACTAGATCATGCACATGAAGCACTGTAAATACTTAAAACATATGTAACTAATATTTCGTCAATGAAGAACTTGGGATTAATCACCTCATTTCAGAAAATCCCTCACTCTGGAATCTGTTAACAGAAAACCAAGCAGGACAATACCATGTAGAATTAAACAAAATGCTTGCAGTTCTGCGGAACTACAAATTTATTTGAATTTTGGATTATCATATCTATGAAAGGAAATACGTATGAAAATGTAATTCTGCTCCATCTCTCCTTGTAAAAAGAGTGCAATATTGTCAAGACATCCTTCTCTGTCCTCAAGAAAAAGCAGCAGGCAAGGTATGGGTGACAGATGACTTTTTCATACTGGAGAAAGTTAGTGCTGGGAGTGAACTCTCCCAACGCTTTACATAGCCACTCCGTGTTGGAGCCCCACCCCCCCACCGCAAGCCAGCATCTGGCATGCAGAGCTCATAAGGGGCCAGTCGGGACATTGCTTTCTTTCCTTGTCACGCATCGGATGGCTCGCTGGAGCAGGTCCCAGGCAGGTTTCCAGCATCCGAATAGCCAGGAACCAGATAGCCCCTCCCCTTATTCCGCCGCCGCCCGCGGCACTGGGCCGCTTGTCCTTGCCTCGTGCCATGGCCTGCGAGGAGTCCCCTCTTCACAGCCACTGCGGGGATTCCCCTCGTCAATGCACCGAGGTGCTAGACAGTTGGCAGAGTCCCAGCAGCGGCTCCTGCCGGCGAAGAGGGTGGCCAAGAGGTTGCGGTGGCGCCAAACTCCTGCACCCATCAGCTGCCGGCCCCCTGGACCCAGACTCAGTTCAGCCGGCGGCAAGGCAGGCCGTGGTGAGTCCTGGCAGTCCCGGACGGTGAGTTGGTGGAAGGGGAGGCGACAGTTCAGTGTGAGGTTCCCCCACCCCTCCTTTGAGTGTCAGGTCCACGGGGCTCAACAGGCAGCTCCCTCTACCAGGACTCCACCTGAAAGGAAAGAAGACTTGCATGAGTGGTCATCCGTCCCAGCAGACAGATCAGCCGACTCTCCCGCCTGGCTTTCTAGGGCACTGGCGATGGAAGGCTCACACCAAGCGGGGGGCATAAACATCTGCCTCCCTCACCCACAATGCCTCTATAAGGGCATAATTCTCCCAGAAACCTGGATAGATGTAGTCGGATAGCCACCGGGTTAATGACCTGAACGACCCGAAAGGGACCTAGGAACTTCAGCACCAGTTTCCTATAAGGAACCCGTAGCCAGAGATACTTCATAGACAGGTAAACCAGGTCGCCCACCTGGAAGGGTTTCTGGGTTTCCATTTTTTATCGGCCTGCACCTTAGTGGCTTCCCTGGCTTTCACCAGGGCCTCCTTAACTGCCCTCCACACACATCCCACATGCACCATCCACTCCCTAGGTTGACAGGGCAAGGGATCTCCTTGGTTGTACTCAGGTATGGGGGTAAAGTCTCTGTCATGCACCACCCGGGAGTAAACCCGGTGCTACTATGCACTGCATTATTATACGCCACCTCTACGAACGCCACCAGGTCTACCCAGTCCATTTGCTGGTGAGACACATAGCTTTGCAGATAGCGCTCCACCATGGCGTTTGCCTGTTCTGCTGCCCCGTTGGTGCTCGGATAGTACGCCGAGCTGAAACACTGGGATGATCCGATGAATCAGATGAACTCGTGCCAGAAGCGAGCCACGAACTGCACCCCCCAGATCCAAAATGATTCGTCGGGGTACTCCGTGCAGGTGGTCAACATGTGTAATGAACAGCCTGGCCAACCTCCGAGCAGACAGCAATCCCTTACACAGAATGAAGTGCACCTGCTTGGAGAAAAGATCCACAACAGCCACGGCTCTCCAGCAACTCAACAATGAAATCCATCGCAATGTCCTCCCAGGGTCTGGTTTGGACCGCCACTTGTTGCAGTAATTCCAGGGGCTTCCCTGTACGGGGCTTTGCTGTGGCACAGATGTGGCACCCCCCCGGACGTAGGCCTCTGTGTCCGCTTTCATTCCGGGCCATGAGAATTGACGCCTTGCCAAATGTAGGGTCTTGAGAAACCTGAAGTGACCTGCCTGTTTCGTGTCGTGGCAACGTTGGAGCATCCCCTGCCTCAGTGCTTGCGGAATGTAGAGTTATCATCACACCAAGCCAGACCATCCCATTTCGTCAGCAGGTGTGGATTGTCCTGTAACCAGGGGTCATCCTGGAGTGCTGTCCTTAGCTCGTGCCCCAGGCCACCTGCCACCATATGGGGTACCGCCCTCGTTGAAGCCTGGCAGTAAGGGGGCATTATCGCCTGCACCACCTCCTCCCGCTTGCTATTATATTGAGGCAGTCTCGACAAGGCGTTACCCAGGAAATTCCACCCCTCCGGTACGTACTTTAACTGGAACTGGAACTGCCGGAAATAGTGTGCCCATCAGACGTGTTTAGGTCCTCCATGGTGGTAGTATAGATGAGAATATCATCCAGATACACAAGTACCCTGTGGTACAAGTGTTCATGCAACACTTCATTAATGAGTTGCATGAATACCACAGGAGCTCCCTGCAATCCAAAAGGCATGACCCGAAACTGGTAACTACCAAGCGGGCAGTTGAAGGTCGTCTTCCATTCGTCCTTTGGCTTGATGCGGACTCGATAGTATGCTTTGCGCAGGTCCAGCTTGGTGAATATCTTGCCCTGTGGCAGATGGGTCAGGAGGTTCTTCATCAATGGAAGGGGGTACATATGTTCAACACACACCCCATTGATGCTGCGGAAGTCCACACACAACCGGAGGGAACCATCCTTCTTCTCCTTGAACAGGACCGACGCTGTGATCTGGGAGCGGGCTGGCTGGATGAAACCCCTGGCCAGGTTTCGGTCGATGTAGCGATGCAACTTCTCTATCTCCCGGGGTGTCATCACATATATATGCAGCTTAGGCAGTTTTGCTCCCGGCACGATGTCAATAGCGCAGTCGATCGGTTGGTGGGGTGGCAGGATGTCTCACTCACGTTCGCCAAAGACCTCGACGAGGTCGGCATACATAGCCGGGAAGCTGTTGCCCTGCCCTGTGCCGACCTGGATCGCTTTTGCCCCTCTGCTGCCTCCCTCCGCCTTCTTGGGGTCCTGGGTTGGTGGCCAGGGACCAACTCCCAGGTATAGGTTTCGATAACCGCCCTGCCACCAAATCATTGGGCCCCACTTATCCAAACGTGCAAGCCCCAGGATCACTGACTCAGTCATGGAGGGGACCACAATGAACCAAAGGACTTCCCAATGGCCCCCATCTCCATCCTCACAGGTTCTGTTATGAGAGTGGCCAGAGCCCCCCCTAGAAGGGACTAGTCCACCTGCTCAAATTGGATCGGGTTAGCCAACCGTCTCACCTGGATTCCGACTTCGGTTACCACATCCTTACTGATGAGGCAGCAGGTACAACTGGAGTCAATAAGGGCCCTGTATTCCCCCCATGACCTGTTTGTGGGTTTATTAGGGTGATAGGGATGGCGAAGGGGCATACCGGCTCATTTACCATGGGATCCTCGGCTGAGTCGTCCGCACTGTCATAAGCCACCAGCTGGTACCTGGTGGAGGATGTTGCCTCTTCCCCCGTCAGAGGCGGCCGTTGAGGGGTATCTCCTTCTGATTGCTGCACTGCCTGCAACTGTTCTGTGGCCTTCTTGGGTGTAAAACTGGCTTTCCTGGCAGTTGATAGGTTACTTTGCAGCATGGGAACCAGACACTCTGCTGTCCAATGCCCTGGTTGGTTGCACCGAAAACACCGGAACGCCGGCCTAGAAGGCAGACTGGACGACCCTGGTACTGGAGCTTGGGTCCTACAGCCACTGTTTCTGGGTTTCTCTGCTACCCTCCGGGGCGTGAGTGAGTCCTCCCCCTTCCTCCGGAACTGCTGCAGTCCCGTGTCCAGTTCAGCTACCACCTGGAACCACTCTTGGAGCCGATTCGGAACACCCCTGAAGACACATGCCTGGCGTAAATCTCGGTCCAGGCCTGCTCGAAAGTGACGAACCAGGAGACGTTCCGGCCATGACCGTAGTCTCCCAGCCACCCGTTGGAAGTCCCGGATGTATTCCATGGCGGACTGGCCCCGCTGTTTCAACGCCAGTACCTCCGCCTCAGCCCACTAGACCCGGGAGATGTCCTCAAATCTGGACTGTAGAGCTTCCAGGAACAGGCCGGTGTCGGCCAGCTCCCTCGAGTGGTCACTATAGAGGTCCGCCACTCATGCCACTACCTTGTTCTGCAGACTAGCTGTCACCGCCACCACCATCGCCCATTGGGATGAATAGAACTGGGTGTAACGGTCCAGGTGGCTGATGACGTGGCTAAAGAACATTGCCAAGACATCCGGGTTCCCGTCAAAAGTCTCCAGTATTGGCAGCGGACCCCAAGCCAACCCTGGACCCCATGTCCCCAGAGGCAGCCCTGTTCCCCAGAGGCCTTCGTCCATAGTGGAAAACCGGTGGTCACCAGGGCCTGCCATCCGCCAGTCCGGAGCTTGCTGTTTACCTTGTGGGTACGCCATGATGATTTGCCAATGACCTTCCCTCCCATCTAGGGCGTGACTGAGCTGTTGGGATGCCCAGGACAGGGGCCCTCACCTGAGGCGTACCAATGCCAGGAGAAACCTGGAACCTCAGGCTGGCTAGATGAAATCGCGATGGTTCTGACAAAGCTGGCTGCATCTCAACTCGAGACCAAGGTGCTGTCCCATGGCCAGCCTTCACTCGTGGCCATGAGGGAAGGTCCACGTATCCCATCTCGCCGAACCGATCCCAGAGGATGTCCATCATCTGTCTTCCGGGTGCCATGGAATAACTCCACTCCTCCTCATCCTCCTCTGTGAATTGCCTCTCCCTCCATTCCATTAGAGGTCCCCCGGCACCCGGTGTGGTTATCCGGCCAGGGTCCGGGCGGGCAAGCACAGGGCTAAGCATCCATTCCCACAAAGGTGCCGGGACCCCTGCCTCCTGGGATTCACTCACCGTGGCTGCAGGCAGTAGGTGCCGCTCCTTGGGCCTCATCAATGGCTGGGCATCCCCTGGCTCTGCAATATGCATTGGTGCCGCAGCTCCGGCTGGCTCGCCCTCCTCTGCTGCCGGGACAGCTCCTTGCGTTCCCTCTGCCATTCCCTAACCAGCACAGGAATTGGAAAAGGTAAAAAAGAAAGTGGAGCGCTAACTTACTGTCAAGACGTCCTTCTCTGTCCTCAAGAAAAAGCAGCAGGCAAGGTACAGATGATAGATGATTTATTTCATACTGGAGAAAGTTAGCACTGGGAATTAACTGCTCCTAGCGCTTTACATAGCCTCTCCATGTTGGAGTCCCACCCCCCAATCTGCAAACCAGCTTCCGGCATGCAGAGCTCATAAGAGGCCAGTCGGGACATCGCTTCCTTTCCTTGCCACGCATCGGATGGCTTGCTGGAGCAGATCCCAGGCAGGCTTCCAGCGTCCGAATTGCCAGGAATCCCCTTGTTCCGCTGCCTCCCACGGCACTGCGCCACCCGTCCTTGCCTCACACCATGGCCTGTGGGGAATCCCCTCTTCACAACCACTGCAAGGATTCCCCTCATCAACATGCCGAGCTGCCGGACAGCTGGCAGCATCCTGGCGCAGTCTCCGATGTCAGCAGATGTGCTCCCAGCCGCCGTTGGTCCCAGCAGTCCTGGCAGTGGCTCCCGCCAGCGAAGAGGGTGTCTGGGAGGCTGAGGTGGCACCGAACACCTGCGCCCATTAACTGGTGGCCCCCCAGACCCGGACCCAGTCCAGGCATCAGCAAGGCAGGCTGTGGTGAGTCCTGACAGTGGTCCCGGCTGGCGAGATGGTGGAAGGGGAGGCGGCAGTCCAGCATGAGGTTCCCCCACCCCTCCTTTGAGTGTTGGGCTCGCTGTCTCAGAAATATTTTTAAAAGGGAGAAAACATGGATCATTGGCTTAAAAATAAACATTTCTGAAACTAAATTGGACATGATAGGGAACAGCAAAGAGCAAGTCTTAACAAGTTTGCCATTTGATAGCTGAAAAGATAGTTGAGAAAGTAAGTCATTTAAATTTCAGGATTTTAAGGATTCCCTAACCTTGACTTTCCGGATGGACTCAGAATAGAGGCCACAGGGTGAGCTGCACAGTTCCTTCGAGACAACACACAGGAATTCCGATTGATCCTCATTCCCATAGTTATAGGATGATCCAATATTCACCAACTATAGAAAGAGATGAATGAATGCCTGTTATGCCAAATGATGCAAAAATGGGAACACTTCTAGTCTGAAAAGGAACACAAGGTCTGAAGAGGGCAAATGTTAGGATTAGTGCAGAAGACTTAATGTTAGTGCATCTGTTAGTGGTCTTTATATGACAAGATACAAAAGAAATTTACCGTGTTTTTCAATAGAGCCAGAAAGTTTCAATCTGCCAAAAGATTTTTATCATGCCATAGAAAGAGCTAAGGAATATTTCCCCTCGATCTCCAGTTAAGTTTGGAATGTTCTAGGATCTGAAAAAATTATAAATCTTAAACTTATATAGTCTAAGAATTGGGAGTATTGTCAATTCACAATTTATGCCTACAATCTTATCTATATTCATTAAAAAGCACTGAAAATAGTGGGACATACTGATAATCAGGCACAAGATTGTACAAATGTCTTGCACAACACGTGTCTTATTAAAAAGTAAGCACCATAAAGTTTAGCGAAACTTATTCCCAGGTATGCAGTCAGAAGCGGGAAAAAATGACTAATAAAGTTTATTAGGTCAATATGTTTCTTCCTTCTTTGAATCTGGTTCGTGAATTACTTATAAGAGCCAGAGAGATGCACATGTGAAGCATATTCTGTTTAAAAAATGATTGTATATTCTATTTAAAAAAACCTGAAGATTCTGAAATCACTATCAAATTCAACACTGGGAAACCTATACTCATTTTTTAATAAATTTAATAAATAAATGAAATTATCTTGCATACCTGTTCAAAGCGCCACCCATCTGACATTGTAGAAACCATCTGTGTGAGCTCTTCCTCCTGACACTGCAGCACTCTGTAGACATGCTTTGGTGGCACCTAGAAGAAGCAGGTCAAGGAACAACAGATCATATCAGCAAGGGCTTTCCTGTCTACCTGTCCAGATTTTCTACTAATAAACAAAGCCAGACAGTGGCTTCTCATCCTCAATTCTGCCTCTGAGTGGAGAGAAGTCTATGCCAGTGGTGGTGAACCTATGGCAGAGGTGCCAGAGGTGGCATTCAGAGCCCTCTCTGTGGGCACGCGCGCCGTCACCCCAGTCCTTATGCCTTCAGCTGGGTTTTATAAAACCTCCAGCACTGTGTACAAAAAAAAAGGTTCAATCAATCAGTCAATTTCAACTTCTCGCAGGGGAAAAAAAGATCTTGTAGAGTTGGAATTGATTGATTGAACTTTTTAGTCCCACCCAGTCTGCTGTTACCACCACAGCCACACCCACCCTATGGGCCACACCCACCTGGCACCCAACGATGCATAAGTGGGTTTTGGGTTGCTGTTTGGGCACTCAGTCTCTAAAAGATTTGCCATCACTGGTCTATGCTATAGAAAAGACAGAAGCAACTGCTAGTTGTTGGAACATCTGTATAAGTGCATTAGACTGAAAAGTTTTAGATGAGCAAGGAGAAGAGCTTTGGCCGTTTAACTCAACAAGTGAACATCTTCTGGCAGGGCTGGGCTAAGGGCTAAGAATCTAGAGTTTTCTGACAACCGAAATAAGTAATACTGGTGTAGGAATAATGTCAAAAGGAGTAAGCAGTTCTGAGCTTGGAAGGAAGAGAGGGACATGAAATTTCATGCCTGAAAATTTTATGCCTTGAAATGAAACGTTTTGCACTATTCTCACGTGGAGACTCAGAGCAAGGCCACACATGAGATATATGAGAATAAAAAGAGCAATCTGTCTCAAAGGTTTAGACATTATCTTCAGTTAAGAGAAATCCAGAAGTACAGATTTCCTCATTTCAGCAACCTCCAGATGGGTTGGGATTTCAATTCCCAGAATTCCCAGCCCATATTGCTTTGATCATTTGAGGCTGAAACTGATATTGTGCCAACACATCTGGAAGGCACCTGGTTGGGAAAAGCTGCAGTATAGTATGAGAATTGCCATCAGTCAGAATAGGAGATATATGGACAAGTAGCTTAATATGTGAAATCCTAGGAAGTTTTCCAGCTTCTCATTTCTCTCATAACAATAATCAAAGACCAAGTGCTGAGAGTACTGCCTTTTCCCTGTTCCCATATATGATCTTTCTCCCAAAAAATACAGACTGAGTTTTCAGGAATCATTCTTTCATTCTTTCCAATTGCATAATTAACACCTTATTAACAGTGAATAATAAATACCCCAAAATTAGCTGAATTAAAACAGTCCCTGCTTTAACAATTGAATGCTGGCTTGTTTATTCTCAGTCTTGTAACATTTGTTCAATTTTTTTGAAAAATGAAACTTAATATTCTGAGCACTTTTGTTTTCAATTTCTCTTAAATATAATTCTGACATTTCCCAACACACCTGGGTTATGACGTAATCCTTTTCCTCCAGTCTGTCTTTTATTAGTCTGATTAGAGACCCAATGTTGTAGAATTCTGCTTCTTCCAGAACTCCTAATAATAATAGCAGAGAGCATTTAAAATAAAACACTAAACAATCTCACTAACAACTAATATTAATTAAAAATATAAGCATTTGGTTATTACACCGAAAAGATTTCATATCAGAATTACACGCTGCAAGAGTGTGATGTCTTTTATAGAGATCAAATTTTGAAAGGCAATCAAAATCTATGGGGAGAAGGCAAGGCTACAGTGAAAAATCACATAGGGGAATAATTCTAATTTAGCATACTGTGACACATATAATATTGTATGTATGTATTGTATGTAATAATGTATGTTATAATTCAATGATTATGTCAGTCCAACTCACCTCACAGTGTTGTTGTGAGGAAAATAGGAGGAAGAAAGTGTTGGATATGTTCACTACCTTGAGTTATTTGTAAAAATAATAAAGGTGGAATACAAATAAATAAATAAATACATTCAAATACACACAATCCAGATTTTTTAAGGAAGAAACTATATAACATCAGAAACAGAACTTTATCCACCAACATTATATGGTAAACATGCATCTCTTTTTCACAATCTTGCCTGCTGCAAAATGAGGAGGTAATTTTGATTTAAGAGAATCAGATCATCATAGAAACATGCAACTGAAATAGATGGGGCGTTGACTTACCTGAACGCCTTTTCTCAGCACGGAGATGGATAATCCACGCAGTGGGTTGAAACTGTATTCCTGGCCAATCAGATCAGTCAGCCAAAGTTGCCACGCCCGTCCTGGACCATGATTCTCCAGTCTTGACACGAGCGCAGCCATTGACTGACAGTAAGACGTTTTGGCTCCACTAAATATACCCTATTATCCTAGTCTATAAGGGTGGGTGTGGATTATCCATCTCTGTGCTGAGAAAAGGCATTCAGGTAAGTCAACGCCCCTTCTCCAGCACTGGAGATGGATAATCCACGCAGTGGGACATACCAAAGCCTATTGTCCCTTGGGTTGGGGAATAGACTGGTCCCATGTGTAACTTTGGTCTAGAACCTGCTGGAGAACCCTCCTACAGAAGGAGGCCTCTGCAGAGGACTACTTGTCGATTTTGTAATGGCGAATGAATGGAGAGGGCGAGGCCCAAGTGGCTGCCCTGCATACCTCTTCAATAGAAGCCTGCATGGCCCATGCTGCTGAGGTGGCAGCACTCCTTGTGGAGTGGGCCGTGATATGCTTGGGGACTTGCAAGGACTCCGCCTGGTATGCCCCAGTGATGTATGCCCTAATCCACCTACCGATGGTAGAGGACGAGACCTTCCGGCCCTTAGTAGCGGGGTGGAAGGATATGAAAAGCGCTTCCGAGCGTCGGAATTCCGCTGTGCGCGAAATGTAATGGCTTAGTGCCCTTCGTACGTCCAAGGTGTGCCATTGTTGCTCCAGGGGATGAGCTGGGTTTGGACAGAAGTCTGGTAGGACTATTTCCTGTGATCTGTGAAAAAAGGAGTTGACCTTTGGAATGAATGAAGGGTCTATTCTTAGGACTACCTTGTCCCTGTGAAAATGACACAGGTCCTTCCTCGTTGAGAGAGAAGCTAACTCGGATATCCGTCGAGCTGACGTGATAGCTACTAAGAATGCTACCTTATGGGTCAGGTAGCGAATGTCACATGTTTTGAGTGGTTCGAAGGGCGCTCTGGTAAGAGCTTGTAGTACTCGTGGTAGTTCCCACGATGGATACCTGTGCACGGTTGGCGGTCTGATGTTCGCAGCCCCCTTGAGGAAGGATCGTATTAAGGGATGCTTGCCCAAGGATTCACCGGGGCTGGCAGAAAGTATAGTTGAGAGGGCGGCGATTTGCCTGCGCAGCGTGTTTGGCGAGAGGTCCCTCTCTAGGCCATCTAGTAAAAATTCTAGGATCTTGGGAATTGTGATCCCTTCGAGTAACAATTCCTGTTTAGAGCACCATGATTGGAAGCTTCTCCACGTGGCCTCGTAGATACGGTTCGTGGAGGGGCGCCTTGATGCCTGTATGACCCTAATTACACCCTGTGAGCAAGCCCCCTTGGCTAAAATTGACCGTTCAAGAGCCAGACGGCTAGTTGTAGCCATTGTGGCTCTGGGTGGGAGATCTCCCCCTGCTTGAGGGAGATCCTCTCCGGAGGAATCCGCCATGGATTCGTGCGGGAGAGACTCCTCAAGTCTGCGAACCAAGGTCTCCTTGGCCAATAAGGGGCCACAAGGATTACCTCAGCCCTTTCCCGCAGAATCTTGCGTACTACTGCTGGAAGGAGAGGTAAGGGTGGAAACGCGTACAGGAGTCCCCTTGGCCATGGGCTCCGTAACGCGTCCGTCTGCTCTGCTCCCCTGGATGGGAATCGGGAGAAGAAGCGAGTTAGGTGGGCATTGGAAGGAGAGGCAAAAAGGTCCACCTGGGGAAGCCCGAAGCGGTGACAGACCTCCCTGAAGATCCTCGGGTGTAGTTGCCACTCCGAGTGATCTATTGTTGATCTGCTCAACAGATCTGCTTGGATGTTTGCCTCCCCCGATATGTGGTCGGCCTTTATGGAGGCCAGATTTTGTTCCGCCCAGGCCCCCAGTAGGAGGGCCTCGGCCGAGAGCGAGCGAGAGTGTGTGCCCCCGACGGTTTATGTGGGCCTTGGCTGTCACGTTGTCTGTCAGGACCAGTATGTGCCTGCCTTTTATGCTGCTGTGAAAATGCCTTAACGCTAGGTGAATAGCCCGCAGCTCAAGCCAGTTTATGTTGTGTCGGAGATCCACCGCTGACCAGCGGCCCTGTGTCCACTTGGTCCCCAAGTGGCCTCCCCAGCCGAATAAGCTCGCATCTGTTGTGACTACTACTCTGTCTGGTTCCCTGAAGGGGGACCCCCTGAGGAGAGCTGGAGATAGCCACCACCTGAGGGAGTGTCGTACTCTCAGAGGTATGCCTACCCTCTTCCGGGATGCACTGATTTTCTGTCTCTGAAACGGGAGCATGAACCACTGCAGTTCTCTTGAGTGCAGCCTTGCCCAAGGAACTATTGCTATGGTCGATATCATCTTCCCTAGCAGCTGGGACAGGCAGACCAGCGTCCCTGACTGACCGCGGCTTACCTGTTTTACGGCTTTCTTTATGCTGCTGAGGCATTCCTGTGATAGGTACACCTTGCACCTATTTTCAATTCTGGCCCTTTTCTGGGCTCTGTCGAACTCTTTTTCTAGGGCTTGGTGTCTTCTGATTGCCTGCTTGTCAGCCTTCTTTGATGACTTCCTTGCAGCCTTTCTAGGGGCTGCAGAGGATTCCGAATCCTCTGAAGCGGGTGCTCCAGAGGATGAAGGCAGGGCTCCACTGGAGGGAATGATTGCTTCCTCCATTCTCCACTAACGCCGGGCCGCGATAGGGGGGACCCAGGTAGTAGGAGAGCTCCAACTTTGAGTAAGGACAGGCGCACTACTGGGGGCGTCTGGAACTCAGGAGCAGACTCTGCAAAATTGTCAGGGTTAGTCACTGTGCACGGATAAGAACAGGCACGCTAATGGGAATGCCTGGAACCCGGCTTGACTATGGCGGGTAAGGACAGGCACGTGACTGGGGATGCCTGGAACCCACCACTAAATCCAGAAGCGTACGGGCCACTAATGGGGGACCCGAAGTCCAGAAGGAGCCAAAGGCAACTAAACACAGTTAGTTATGAAAGGTTCTTATTTACTTTAGATTGAAGACACCAAGTCCTGGAACCAGCAGCTATGTGTCTGATTTGAATGTCTCTGAATGAATAATAGATGCTTTAGTACCCTAGTACTGCTTGCCTATTAATTCACTCCAGCGGCTGAACCTAGGCTTCTCAGGGAGCCTTAGATCCCGTTTGGACAAAAATATGGCCGCCGCTGCCAGGAGACTACTGCGCATGTGTTAAAAGGAGCAGGAGATTATTGCGCCTGTGCTAAAAAGGCTGCCTGTGCCACGTGCGGTTGTAACAAAGAGCCGCGCGTGCTCCCAGCTGTGCAGACAATGGCTCCTCGTTTAAAAATCCTGAGCAGCCTGGTGAGTGAAAGAGACTGCTCCTTCGCACACCAGCTGTTTCCCTTAATCAATCTCCCTCCCAGCATGCGTCCCCTTTGTCCTCCGCTCCCCTCGCTAATTGCTTGCCTTTCTGTCTTTCTTTCTTTCTTTTTAACGCGAGGGGTTGCACGAGCCTCCCCGTTTGTTTAAGGCGGCTGCCAGCTGCTCCGGCTGTGGGAAGGTGGTTGGGGTTTGGGTTAGGGAGGGGAGTTAGGGATTTCCCCCTTTTAAGTGAGGGTGGTTTCCCCTGTAGGGAATCTGACTTCCTGAGTCTTACAATTTAGCCAGGAAATTTTTGAGTAATCAATTAAATTGAATTAAATTATCTCTAATTAACTTTTAAACTAAGCAATTTCAGCTACTAGAAGAAAATCCCCCCAATGGAAAGGAACTATACCTGCCCAGGAGCCAAAGTTGTACGTCTTTCTGTGTGGCCAGATCAGTCAAGACTGGAGAATCATGGTCCAGGACGGGCGTGGCAACTTTGGCTGACTGATCTGATTGGCCAGGAATACAGTCTCAACCCACTGCGTGGATTATCCATCTCCAGTGCTGGAGAACTCAATAGATCACCCAAATCTATCAATACAAATTAGTAATGTAATATGAGGAATGAACAGCTTTATTCGTACTTCCCATTTTAATTCTTCCACATCCATCTGTACATTTGTTAAAATCTCTTTCCATTCCATTCCAAGCAGCTTCCGTATCAAATTTCTTTATGTACACTTCTCATTCTTTATGTTACAACACTAATCTATTTTCCAATACTTTTCATACAGAATCATATTTGATCCTTATGCTCCTTCCAGCTCTATAGTTCTATGATTCTTCTTCCTAGGTGCCACTTCCTCTATTTCTATTCTGATTTCCTTCACATTTTCCCTTCTTTCTGTGCCTCTATTTTTCCCCCAAAAGCAATCAGAAACTGTCAAGAATATTGCATGTCACATTTAGGATCTCTCATCATGATGATATTGTTCACTAACTCTTTCAATCTCTCATCATAAACAAATCAGTAAAGCTTTTTGATTTATATTCCTTCCTTTTCCATGCGTACATGTGAATAGATTAAAACATAAACCCTCAATTCAAAACAAACACATATTTCTAAGTAAGTATGTGGTAAACAATCATCATTTTCTCATTCAATTTTGCAACTCTGAACAGTCCCAATGTTCATCTCATTACCATCCATTCATTCAAGTCATCTAACCAGGTCATTTTTCTCCAGAATCACATTCAATAGAATTTTGCATATTTTGGCAAATTTAAGCTTGGTTCTTCCTTTGTGATATGAATGTAACATTCACCAAATCAAATCACATCACTCAGTTCAAGATTACTCCAGATACCTACTTTCATGAGCATTCACAACTATCTAATGATACCAATTCATTCTTTCTGACATGCACTTTCATTAATAATTAAACTTAGTTTCATTTTTCCACATTCGACTCAACAAGATTAATCCACCTTCAATCAAATCTATTACATTCTTTCTTATAATTTTACATAAGTTGTCTATTTTACTTTCGTTTTAATTATTTAATTATTATTAACAGTAAAATACAAGCAATTACAATGCCGATAAAAATGCTGTGGTTTGTAATAAAAAAAATATGTACATGGAGGTGATTAAGTACAGAAGAAGAAATACTGATATAATTTTCATTTAGCATCGGTATAGAATAAATCAAGCTTATTATTCAGTCTGGATCATATGGAGATCTTTTCAAAAATAGATAAGGCTCATATCTGAATTCAACAGGAAAATATATTTCTTTCCATTTGCATAAGATTATCCTCCTTGCCAAGCCCCAGGCTTCATAAAACCAAGATCTCCATAAAATGACAAATTCTGTATTTTAGGAATATAGCTTGACAGCCCATTTATATCTTAATTTTTATATTTGCCTACAAAGTTGCATATGCTGTATTTTGCATATGCTATGTTTTGCATATGCAAAGTTACCATATGCTAATTTTTGATTGAAACAAAGCTATGACTGAATTAAACCAAATGATATTTTAGGAGAATATCAAATCCAAACACACATCAAAGGAAGAAAGCTGAAGACAAAAAGACTCTGAAAAGACAGAGTAAGAAAGAAATGATCTGACAAATACTAAACAGCTTCTAATTAATATGCTTTTCCTTATCATTCAAATAACATGAGTCTCTTTCACGGTCACGGAAATTGACAAGGAAGTTTAAACATGGAGCCCCCTAAAAAAAAAAACCAAAGTCCACCACAAAAGGGGAAAGAAATGGAAAGACAGTATGTTTAATACATTTAATAATAATGCCTATCCCAGGTCCTGGGTAAGGACTCGATAAACAAAATGCCAAATCCAGTCTGAACATCTGGCTGACTGTGCGATGATCAATAATAAAAATAATAAGTTGGAAAGGATCTTGGAGGTCATCTAGTCCAACCCTATACCATTTCAGACAAATGGCTGTCCAGTCTCTTCTTAAAAATTTCCAGTGTTGGAGCATTCACCACTTCTGGAGGCAGGTTGTTCCACTGGTTAATTGTTCTAACTGTCAGGAAGTTTCTCCTTAGTTCTAGGCTGCTTCTCTCCTTGATTAGTTTCCATCCATTGCTTCTTGTCCTGCCTTCAGGCACCTTGGAAAATAGCTTGACTCCCTCTTCTTTGTGGCAGCCCCTGAGATATTGGAATACTGCTATCATGTCCCCCCCTCGTCCTTCTCTTCATTAAACTAGACATACCCAATTCCAGCAACCGTTCCTTATATGTTTTGGCCTCAGTCCCCTAATCATCTTTGTTGCTCTTCTCTGTACTCTTTCTAGAGTCTCAACATCTTTTTTACATTGTGGTGACTAAAACTGGATGCAGTATTCCAAGTGTGGCCTTACAAAGGCATTGTAAAGTGATATTAATACTTCACGTGATTTGAAGGAGTACAGATTTCAGAAGGATAAAAGAGAAGCACTGAGTCCAATGCTCAATTAAGTTACCCACTGCATGCTCAAATGCTACTCAAATTGAAAGTGACCATCCTATAAATAGATACATGTCAGAAAAGGTGACATAAAACCTCACAACTTTCTTTTACTTTAGTATATCAGCCTAGATAACAGATACAAATGCAAAAAACAAAGAGTACTTATGAAATCACTATAGATCACACTGAATCATAATGAAAGCAAGCAAACAAGCAAAAATACTTGCATTAAAATTCATCGTTTCAAAATAGGATAAATATAAATGTTATTTTCTTCTACAAAGAAGCTAGAATGAATTTTGCAAAGAGAAAATAAATTAATCACCATTTCTATACGATTCCTTTCTACTTAATTTGAAAGTAGATCAATTATCTCAATAACTTGTTACTGGCTTGGCATGAAATTAGAGAGAAAACGTGGAGACAAAATATTTCTAAGGATATGAGCAGAATGCTGGAATGGTCTTTTCAGAACCTTTCTCAGTAGCACCGCACTTAATAGTGCATAAATGATAACTGTTATGCAACAAAGTGTAGGGGAAATTCTTGAGTTTCCCCCAGCTCAGTGAGTCTATATTTAGTAGAATATGTGCATGTGAATAGAATCAAGCCTGTTAAAACAATCCAAAAAGAGATGCTTCAGATTCAAAAGAACATTTATTTTATAGAAATAGCATGCTTAAATAAAAAGTATGCTCTGAGTTTTCTACTTTCATGGAGATAGGGGAGAAGAGAGGACGTGGAGAAGGGAAGCGTAGAGCTTTGTTCTTCCCAATTTCCTCCAATTGGGAAAGAGAAAACAAAAATAAAAAGAGGAATAAAAGAAGATACTTGGCTGCTTACTCATAACATTCTTACACAGTAAGAAGTTAAAAATGCACACTCCTAGTTCTCCAACACAAAATTGTAACAGCATTAAAAAAAAATCCAGATATCTTCATTAGCTTTAAAACAGGCTTCTAGCAAATCATTAAGAAAGTCAGCAAAATATAATAGTTCTAGACATATCCTTAAGTACCCATTTCATTGTTAATAATCTCTTCATGATGAGCTGAACTTCATGATGAGCTGAACTTCATGATGAGCTGAACTGAGCATGCTCCTTCTTACTTATCTTATTCATAGCAAATTTTGAGTACCTCAAGAGGCTTCACTCTCTTATTTAGCTGATTTTTCTAGCACAAAAGAAAACTCCATATTTACATAAAAGAAAAATGAACCTGAATTTAAGATAGCCAGGTGTATCACAAACATATTCTGTTTCAGAAGATCAATTTTCTGAAAACTGCTAAATCATCCCCTGGATTAATGTAATCTAGAAAACAATAAATTGTTCCAATGTATTCTGGAACATTCCAGCCTTTTCATGTCCAAGTCTTATTCAAACCAATCCTGAAGTATATTTTTCCCTCAACAAATGTATGCATGTAACACTTTCATATATGTGTATTCATGTCTCTTAGTTTAAAGAGTCTCACAGACTAGTTGGTTTGGAGAAAAATGGGAGGTCAAAGTGGTATGTATTTCACCTTGACCTCCTGATAGAAAGGTGGGAAATTAACAAATGAACAAACTAAATAAACAAAGGATACAGGTGATCAAGACTAACCTTGATTAGCACCCCCACTCATTTGCTCATGTTCAGCAGTTATACAGGAACAGTGTTAGTTGCTTTCTAACTCTTTCAAGAAAATCTACTACACCCATAAGTAATTCTTTGAGAAGAAAACTAGATTATTTTGGTGTAAATATAGTAAATGCTAATTGGTCATTAAGTCATCCATAATAGAACATTATGGCTTGTTTAGACCCAAGCATTATATGTTAACTAAGCTACTCTGGCTTATTCAATATATATATATTTTTTTAAAAAAAAAAAATCCTGACTTAGTTTGATGCATAAATCCATCCAATGAATTAAACCTTCTCAGCCACCAAAATCAACTTATTTCCCATATGGAAATGTGACAAAATCTTGCCTATCAGAAAAATAACTTAACAAACTTGACAGATGGTTTAAGAATAAATTTTCATCTATTTAGTTAGTTTGATTTATAAAGTCTGCCACTCAGCACATAACTCGGGGCAGTGTACATCATTAGTAAACAACAATTAAGTCCATATAAAATGACTTAAAAGAAAAAGAAAATTCAAAACATAAGAACACTCAGTGCTGGGAAAAATTAAACCAACAGATTATGCTGTTTGCTTAATTTCCCCATTGCTTGGGAAAAAGATTCAGATTTTTATGCCCTCTGAAAACAGGAAAGGATAGTGCCAACCAAATCTCAAGGAGGAATTGTGTTACTCCTTGAGATTTGGTTGGTCCCAAAGGACAGGAAAGTAACAGAGAAGGCACAACTCCTGTGTCTTGCCTGATGACACTGTCTACCATAGGTGACATAACACTGTCAACTATGTCCGATCAAACTGGGCCCTGCCAGATCTAACCAGAAGAGCAGAAATAATCAAAGATTATTTTCTAGTCCTGCAAATAACCCAGCCTATGTCATGAAAAACTTCATAGTGTGAACCAGGATCTTGAAGTACACTCAGAAGCTCACTGGTAATCAATGTAGCTCATAAAGTAGAGAGGTACCCTATTCACATCCCTGCCAGCAGCAGCTTCTGAGAGGTCATTGAGGACCTGGAATCATTGCAGTAATCCAACTGTGAGGTAACTAAGGCATGAATGACTATGAGGAGAGCCTCCTCATTCAGGCATAGGCACAACTGGTGTTATTCCTCTTAGAGTAATAGCTGTACGTCTAGTAGGACTCCCAAACTGCATACTGGGTAGATTTGGAGCAGTGCTACACTATCCAGAAAAAAGATGGAAAGTCTCTAGATCAGATGGTCCCCAAATCTACAGCTACTTGTATTACAAGGGTGAAGTCTGAGCCTGTTCTCCCTCAACCAGATCCCCCTATAGGTGCTAGACATCAAAACTGAATATTGATAGTATCATTTGGAAGGTCTAGTGTTGAGAGGAACATCCAACTCAATGCCTATGGATGACCCCATCCAGCAGTCTCATATAAACAGGAGTCAGAAAAGAATCAAGCTCGTAAAGTAGGATAGCCCCGATAGCCTACAAAGCAAAAGCCTTGAGTTAGATCTCTTCTCTCATCTCCAGAACATCACCAATTTGAACTGGCCCAAGTGAAAAAAGAATGACTACAACTTCAGAACTTCTAACACTTAAGTCAGTCCAAAAGAATATAATAATCAATGGCATCAATACTACCAAGGAAACCAGTAGAAATACCACCTCTATACTAGTCCTGCCACATATCAAAAAATGAAATCAATGCCATCCCTACACTGTATCCAGGTTTGAAATCTTACTGGGAGAGATCCAGAGATCCACCTAGAGACCTTTGAAACTGCAACCTGACTACTTTCTCAGCAACTTTCCCTAAAAAGGAAGCAGTCCAGAAATTATCTAACGAAGTCAGATCCAGCATGATTTTTTTGAGGGCGGCGGGGGGGGGGGATGTCTTCTTAAGCATGGGTTGGACCACCCCCTTTTCCAAGGATGAATCACTGCTTGGATTCAACCCACATGCTCTAGTTAACCTTAACTAAATAACCAGATTATATCACCAAGCATGCAGTTATTTGATTCATGAAAAAATATTTAAAATTTAATCTTCAGACATATCCACTATCTAGCTCTAATCCAATGATGGCCAATTTAAGACTTATTGGATCTATTCTGCTCTTGTTATTTTTATCACAGAGGATATCAATATCCACTAACCAGAATTATCAGTCAGAGGAGCAATATTAAGGAATTAGGGATTTCTAGCCCAAAATATCAGAGACCAGGTTGCAACTGATGGCTGGAGAATTCTGGAAGTATATTTTAAAGTTTTTGAGGTTGAGAAATACTAGCCTAAGGGAAACTGGCATGAAATTACTGCTACATAAGCAAATAAAATGTTGTCTTCCATTTTGTTCATCTGTCATCATTTGCATCCCCACGTCTCTTTCCCTAGAGACACACATGATGCATTTCAGCAGCAGGCATGGGGGAATCTAGGCATTCAATGAACCCACTGAGGAACTAGAGTTACACTTAGGAATTAGCATTTGTTATTCGCCAAAGTAATCTATTTGGACCTGATACCTGGTCCTCACAGTATGTCTCTTTCTTTCCTCAGCAAACTAGGTGAATATATTAATAAACAAAGCAAAAGATACAGCCACTCTGAGTCTGAAAGTTGTGGGGAGGGAAATGAGGAAGCAGTTTCTTTTTCAATCACCACAGAGAATTACTGCCATCATTACAATGATGTTGTTGTTCTTTTCTTTTCCTTCCCCTCCCATGTAAACTAGAGTAGTATCCAAAACCAGAACCAAAATAGAAACAGAATAAAATATTGTAATTTCAGATTATTCAAGACTGATCAGTTGGCTTCTTGTAACATGCTAAATCCTAAACTTAGATTACTGAGACATGATTTTTGTTTGCACATAACATGTCCCCAAATAAACCGGACATGAGTTTCCATAATAAGTAACTGAATTCTTATAACACACAGTGCATCTTTAATCTCATGTATTGTTATCTGAACTCAGTAAGTTCTTCTCCCTATTCTTATTCTTTTTTTGTGCTATAAGAAAATTGTGCTTTGAATAATTCAGACAACTGCTCTCACCATTGCAACTACTCCCACAAGGAAACTGTCAGAACAGAGAAACTGAAATGGCATAATGCTATGAATTAGTTCATCAGCTTCTTTTTTTTAAAATTATAAGCATATAATCATTTTACATTCTTCAAGCTGATGCTAAAAATTAGAAAATACACAAGAGAATGAAATACGAAAAGCAAAATAAAAACATAAAAACAACATAAGATGGAGCTTTCAACAGCAGATTTCCTACAGTACTTCCTTCCCACTGTCTTCTATCTCTTACTGCTACTTAGGCATTTATACTCTTCCTTGACCACTGGAAATTATAGCTTATATCTATTTGGATGGCTTGTTCTAGTGTTTATTTAGCTGACGGTTATCCAAAGCAAGAATGCCACCAAAATATGTCATTGGCAGCTAATTGTTAGGATTTTTGAATACAGAGTAATAAATAGCATTCAACAGAACGGTAACTTTTTGGAAGGGAAAATACTGCTTCTTACGTAGTTGAAAACTAAATATTTACAATACATAGCATCAGTGTATTTACAAGGGTACAAACCATCACCTTTGTGATGCACTTGTTTCTTATTTTTCCAACGCAGAAGTGCACTAAGGGAATGCAGGCAATTAAAAATAGACAGTAGAGCCAAAGCAAAGCAAGGAGCACAGTATAGTAGTAAATAAATACAATTGCTCTTTAATATTATTTTCAAGTTTAGTCCCTACCCCACTCAGCATGGTTGTGGTGGGTGAGGACAATATCCATGTGGGCATCCCCAAGTGGGGTAGTAGCAATTGCTAACGTCATTATAAAAAGATCTCAATCTCTGGCCCAGATTAAGAGAAAGTATGCAAGTATTATTCCACCCATTTATTTTGTAAGAAACTAGCCTGGCCTGCCTCTCCTTTCCTCTCCCCAGTTCAGCTGCTAGCTTAATGTCCAGTAGTGTAGCAAAGGGGGGGGGGGGAGGGAAGGGCATCCACCCTGGGTGCAAGCAACAAAGAGGTGAGGCTGAAGGTAAGAAGGCAGCTAGTCTGTTGGTTGACATGGCACAGCAGTGATGGGAGGCAAAAATGTAACTTCAAGTCAGTATTGTCTCCTAGCAACTACCCCCTGCAGCATTTTGTGACATGCTAGTTCCCTCTTCCTCAGTCTGAAAGTAAACAGCTTAGCCAAGGTCAGCCAACTGCTTCATGCCTAAACTCACAGTCACCTGATTTCTAGCCTGGTGCCTTAATCCTTACACCAAACTGGATCTTAGCAACAAAAAAGTGTCAAACCCAGATGATAACTGTACATTTAGGGTAGCATGCTTGTATGTTCTACTGATTTAACTTTTTTAAGGAAAATGTAGTACAAGTAGTCCCCAATTTACAACCATTAATTTAGTGATTGTTTGAAATTACATCAGCATTGAAAAAAAAAGACTTATGACAGTTTATGACAGTTTTTCACACTTATGACTTTTGCAGCATCCACTTGGTCCTGTGATCAAAATTCAAACTGGCATGTGTTTGTGACAGTTGCAGTGTCTTGGGATCATGTGATTAACTTTTGTGACCTTTGACAAGCAAACTTAATGGGGAAGTCAGACTCACTTAACAACCATGTTACTAACAATTGCAGTGAATCACTGCAATAAGGTTGAAAAATGGGGCAACTTAGCATTACTTAGCAACAAAAAGTTTGGGCTCAGTTGTTGAAATTGATTGTAGAGATTGCTAATTATTATGATGAGACAAGTTTGCGTCTATAGGAATCATTCAATAAATCTGCCATTTTTCTTTCCTCTTGAACATAAGCTAAGCCTTCTGCACTAGTGCAGGTATTAGTGCTAAACTAAGGCAGTTTGCTAGTTCAAGCAGTATGCCAAAAATTAAAGTTTTCTCTGGAGAAAATGTTCTGCAGATATCTATATCTTAACACAGCTATTTGAAAAGTACAGCCCAGCAAAGAGATACCAAGTTATAAGTCATTAGATAGGTGAAATAACTAAGCAGTACCTATTTTTTAATTTTTGTTATCCAGATTTCTTCACCAAAATGGCCTTATTTATATTATAAAAATAAAGATAAAACAATTATGCATAAATAAAACAAAAACAGCTACTGTATAGGAAGAAAAAGGTACATAATTAAAACTGCAAAACCAATATAAATGCTAATTTGAATAAGCATATCTCTATATATTAGAAAAAGGACAACAGAAAGAACAGATTAAGAAATAAAGGAGTAATTTACTCAGGAGTAAAATCTTTGTTTTTCATCCATACGTCCTGGGTTAACATCTGGCCTCTCCATCAAGGCTACGACAGAACCTGAACCCCAGAGACTCTTTGCTGTCAGTCATCATAAACCAGAGTTAAGAAATTCTTAGCAACTGGAGCTAGACCCTATTTTATGTAGGGTGGCTGTGGACCATAAAGGCAGAGATAGGGTTGAAAGTATATAGGGCTGTATCCAGTGGTGGGATTCAAATATGTGAACAACCAGTTCTCTCTGTGAATGCTGCTTCCAGAAATCCATTCTGGCCCTGGACAACAAAAAATTAGCTATCGGTTCTGCCGAAGTGGTGCGAACTAGCTGAATCCCACCACTGGCTGTATCTCAGATGTGAGCAAAACAAATATTGGAGAATTTTTCATGTAAATTAGGGACAGTTTAGGGCAGTGGTCCCCAACCCTTCTGGCTTGATGACCTGGAGTATGGGAGGAGAGGGGATGGTTCTGTGTGAGTGGCAGGCACATGTGCGTGAGGGTACACATCTCCACTTGTGCGAATGGAGCTTCACACACAAGCACAACTGCCTGCCATTTGCACAAGTGGAGCCGCACACGCACAAGTGCTCACCCCTGCTTGCGCGGGCCAGTTCCAAATGGGCCATGGGCCAGGAGTTGGGGACCCCCGGCTTAGGGGATGTTTGTCTTTTAACTATGCTAAATCTATCTTTAAGATTTATGTTACAGTTTGTGTTTTTCATGTTCAATAATTTAGAAAACCATTTTACCCATTTTCAAGAAAAGAAACAATAGTGGAAAGAATGGGCCTTTGGTCAAAAAAAGAAGCTGGTATTACTGTATAAATATTTATACATGTCAGATGAATAGTCTGATTTGATATAAGGCATCATTCCATGTTCTTGTTATAGAACATAGGGATCATTTCCCTGAGAAAATATGTGAAATGTTCCATCTCATGAAAAAGATCATATTGCCAGAAAATATTTAACATGTTCTTAAGATCCTACTACTATATTACTGTCATGAAATGTGATTTTAGACAACAGAGACAAGAGTATTCTTAAGTGAACTGCAGAGGCACTTCAATAAATATTGCCCTTAGCAATCAATTATGTTCATTCCCCACCATAAACAATTCAGCTAGTCCTCAACTTATGACCATAATTGAGCCCAAAATTTCATTGCTAAGTGAGATAGTTGTTGAGTTTTGCCCCACTTTATGACTTTTTTGCCATAATTAAGCGAATCACTGCAGCTGTTAAGTGGATCATGTGGTTGTTAAGTGAATCTGGCTTCTCCCATTGACTTTGCTTGTCAGAAACCGGCTGGGAAGATTACCAATGATGATCACATGACCCCAAGATAAGGCAATGTCATAAGTACATGCCAGTTGCCAAGCACCAAAATTTTTATCGCGTACCCTTGCAGATGCTGCAATGGTCATACAGGTGGAAAACAATCGTAATTCACTTTTTTCGGTACTATTCGGTACTGTTGTAACGTTGAATAGTCAGCAAATGGATGCTTCTAAATCAAGGATTACCTGTACTGGCATTTATATAGCTGGGTTCTGGAACATAAGATCTATAGACTTACCTTCCTCAGCCATATCTTTATCCAGTACCAGTTTCCCATGCCGGAGAAAATTAAGAATAGGTCCAAAATAAGTTGGGTCTCGATCTATGAGATATGCGCCTGTCTCATCCTAAACCAAAAGCAAAGAACAAAACAAGCCATGTTTTATTAACTTTTCTGAGTTCTTTGTTTACTTAGATTTTCAAAAGATTTTTTAATATAATTCCTTACTCAAACCTCTGAATAAATATAGTTTTCAGGGATAACAAATTAAACATTATTATGGATCATTAACTGCTTAAAAACAGAGTAGACAGAAAGAATTAGCGGCTACCTTTCACAATAAAGGGGTATAAATACCAGTTGGGACATGTGCTTCTTATGTAAGCTTTGAAGTTAAACCAGTGAGAATCATTTAGAAATCAGCAGTACCGTAACCAGTTTTGCTGACCCCTCATTACTAAGAGAAGAAAATGAGTTCAAGGATTCTTCCCAAAAAGGTTGAAGGGAGTTGACAAGCTTATATATAAAATGATTCAAAACAGGGCAAAACTTTTTGAAATATTTTATACACACACACACAGAGAGAGAGAGAGAGAGAGAGAGAGATAAATAGAGATTCATACATACTGTCAGTCAATGACTGTTCAGAAACAGACCTTGATAACACTACAATTTGTGAAGGTATTTATTATTTATATCTTGCCTTTATCATTTTTCATAAATAACTCAAGGTGAAGAACACCTACAATTCTCCTTCCTGCTCCTATTTTCTCCACAACCACCCCCTGGTGAGGTTAGTTGGCTGAGTGTGTGTGACTGGCCCAAGGTCACCCAGCCAGCTTTCTTTCATGTTTAAGGCCAGAAAACTCACAATCAGTTTTCATGCCTAAGGTCTCCTAATTTCTAGTCTGGTGCCTTAACCCACAAGAAACACATCCCAGCATAATATCTATTAGAAAAAAAAAATAAAACAAATTGTAATGCCAATATTAAATTTGTTACACAGATACACTGTTCACCTATGACTGCTATGTCTCAAAAATTGTTGTATCTCAAAACTGCTTTTAAAAAAATCAATCTGGAACAATTCTCCAAAGAGAAAGCATCTTTCAGAGGTGGGGTTTTTTTTATGGGAATAATGGACAAAAAAAGGAAGTCTGTATAAAACTATGCACATTCAGCAAAAGAGGTTTTTGTGTCTGTCTTATTTATGGGAACCCTAAGTCATTAAATGTAGTTGAATAGCAGGAGATTCAGGGCAAACAGTTAATAAATATATTTAAACTGTAAGATGTTTAAATATTTCTTAGTTAAATGATGAATGCATTATATCACTATACTGAATTTCATTCATGCCTTGCGTTATGCCATAACTATTATTTACATAACACAATGGCTAAGTTTGCAAAACAAAGAAAATCAGAATCAATTGCATGTATCTGCAGGATCAGAGGGAAGAAAAGCAAAACTGCCAAGAAAAATAGGAAGAGAAGGATTTGGCAGGGTGTTTGTGCATGCATGCGCAGGCACAACTGTGTACCTCCTCCAAATAATATTGGCCAATTTGAAATAATGCAGTCACAAAGACTATACAATATTCACAAAACAGATTAAAATGTGATCTGAATTAATAAAATTGGCTGACTTCACCCAACAAACTAAATTTTATATAAATTCTGTTCAGTTATAATACACTACTTGATTCACTCAGTGAGTTGGAAGTGTAAATCAGGGTTAATAAAAGGTATCTGCTGAGTTCTCATAACATGCTGCATCTATATGAACTATCCTTATTATGGCTTTATAGTTAATAATCTGGTTCACAAGATACTACAATGGCTGGATTCCTTCAATATGCTAAAGCACATCTTAGCCTAACTTAGTTGTGTGTAAATACAGCCATCCAACTACAAAACACTTTTTAGCCTAACATGTTGTCCAAAGTCAGCAACTTTTTGATCCTATCATAACGTTTATTTCAAGACTGTATTCTTTATGCGTATCCTTGGAGAATAATACTGAAGTCAACCGCCCTTGCTCTGACTAAGCTGTATGCTTTACTCCACTTAAAACAAAAACAAAACAAAAACATCCTGCGGATGAAGTTTTTGAACGGCTGCCCACGACTACATTAGCCTTAGAAAAGCTGCATCGAGTGTCAAGATATAAACTCTTGGAATCACTGACAAAGGACCCAGATTAATACAAGGGGTGTTACGGTGAGGAAGAGGAAGAAATGCCCCTAAATTTGTTATTATTTTGAGTTCTAGGCAAGATTTCTTTGAGGCGAACCAGTCCCTTGGGTGGACAAGTGGAGTTTTCGTAATTCTTTGTCGGTGCTTTTAGCGGGAATCGGCGCGCTTCTGAGATAAGAGGCAATAAACAACATTATCTCCGTTGAGCAATTTAATCAGTTCACTCGCGTGCAAAGCAGAAGCTGGAGTTTCTCCGCGTCCGCATTTTTCAACAAAGCAGAGCGATTGGCCTGTAGGCATTTAAAAACCGTTTCATTGCTTAACAGTTTTCGCTGCTCAGGCAGACGCCCCTCCAGAAAACAGATGCTTCTATACGACTTGCCTTTTTAAACACTGTAGTTGAAGCGTACCCGGGGAAACTTTCGTTCCTATATAAAGCTCCAAAAACCCCTGAGGAAAAACGGGGGAGGGGAGGGAGAGAAAGAGAATCGAGCTTCCTGACCAACTTTGCGTTCACGAAGTAAACATGTGTGACTTTGCAAAAAAAAAAAGAAAGAAAGAAAGACTCCTGTTTATGGGCAAGACCCGAAAAATGCCTGAATCGAGGGGAAAGTTCGACCCCTTAGCAATATTATTTCTAAGTGGGCTCTGATCTTTCGAAACAAAGGGAACCCCCTCATTGCTGGCGCTCTCCACGCCCTGCGATTTAAGCGAAGTGAAAATGCTCCCGTGTTCGCAAAACAACAGTGCTCCTTCGAGGGTCGGTGAAGAGCCGGCGCTTACCCGATCTGATTGCAGCTCTTCTCCCTGGCACAGGCGGCAGAGGAAGGATTTCTGCTCGCGGCATAAGGTCTGCTTGGTGGTTAAGAAAACGGTGCCCCCGACATTCAGCCGAACCCATTTGCCTCGGCTGCTGGGGGGAAGTGGCTGTTGCGAGGAAGCCCACGCGTACGAAGTAGCCTTCTGTGCAGCTGGCGCGTCCTCCCCTCGTTCCATTCTCATCTCTTTCTCTCGGCGCGTCCCTCCTACTTTCACAAATAGGCGGGACGCGGCTTGCAGGTGTTGAGCACTGGAGGATTCTGGTGCTTGTAGTTTGTTTCAAGCTAGCGCGCATTTCAGACTTAAGCGGGACACAAAAATCAAGGATGCGGGTTGTTTTGCTATGTATTTAAGTTGTGGTACTTCAGGAAGCGTTCTTTGCAGAATATCCTTTTGATGACAATCCAACAATCTTTTTTAGCAGAAAGTAAAAAACAATTTAAAGCAGGGTTGCTCGACTTTAGCAACTTTTAAGGCGAGTGGATTTCAACTCCCAGATTTTCCCAGCCAGCATGCTTGAATGAAGTCCACCCATCTTAAAGTTGCCAAGGTTGAAAATGCTTTTTAAACACATTTTAATGGCTGAGAACTTATACGATTTTACATTTTCACTGAACCATCCTACAAACTGAGTGAATTCTTACTAGATCTGGGAATTGGAGGATATTCCAAATGTTTAAATTAATCTTAAGGCTCCTTGAGTGCCACTTAGGGAACTGGTGGATTGATTCTTTAATAATCTTTGATAGTCCACTGGACAAACTTATCCAGAACTAAATGTTATTTATAGCATAATTACATCACTATTCTGTTTTGCCAAGAATGCTGTAATATTCAGTATCTCTTTTCTTTCTAGAGCAGTGGTTCTCAACCTGTGGGTCGGGACCCCATTTGGGGTCGAACAACCATTTCACGGGGGTCGCCAAACAATGCAGTCTGCCATTTTTTTCCCCTTTTCCTTAGCTGTGCTACTCCCTTTTATTCTATTGGCTTTTGAAAGCCAATAGAATAGACTCTCTTGAATAGAGTCTAATTCTATTGGCTTTCAAGAGCCAATAGGAATTGTCCAGGCTGTCTCTGCCCTGCTGAGCCCGCCAAAAGTCCCATTCTGCAAACAGTGCTGCACCAGTTGAGTAGTCCTCGACTTACAACCAGTTGAGTAGTCCTCGACTTACGACCGGTTGGGGGTCGCGGCATTAAAAAGGTTGAGAACCACTGTTCTAGAGATATCTGTATTTAGTCATTTCTAAAACAAGAATGTCATAATTTCCTAAGCCCCATTTGAGTAAAGTGGAAAATAGTAAATTCTGCAGTTCAGGGATGACCTACACATATAGTATCTTTCTTTAAAAAAAAAATCAATTCCCTGGGTTTGTACTGTAAACCACTGCTTTAATTTCTTCTTTGGAAAGCATGGAGCTTAACTAAGAATATGTCAGCTTTTCAAGTGCAGACCAGACAACCAAAACCCCTATTGTAAAGTTAAAGTAATAGAATCTTGCAAGTCTGAAAGTCCTCCTCTCCTGCCTTTAATTCCAGAGACTTGGGGGTGGGGGTGTCTATTCTGATATACTTTCTCCAGTGCTGGTTCCAGCTTTGGACTCATATTTCTCTTTCAGATTGTCTGGAGTGAAGTCTTTCTCCTACAGTATGTATTAAGGCAATTCTCAGAGCCCATTACAGTATATGTGATCACTTGCAGTTTTCCTTCGTAGCAAATGCCTCATCATACAGTTTATCTTTCCAATTTACTTACATTTGTTCATTATCAGGTGACCTATCTGAATAAAAGCTTGGAGTTAGTAGTTAGTATTGATAGATCAGTATTTCTGTTGTGAGGTTATTGGGTAAGTTGGTTTAGGATTTCACCGGACTAATGCCTGACTAAGACCTAATGGAGCTGTTGGATTGCAGTGAGATGGTGCTTTTGTTAGAGAGTGGAGATTTGGAAAAAAGAGAAAGGTGTTAAGAAATCTGATTTGTGATGGGGTATGTCAGGATATGTCATCATATTCCTTAAGATACTGATTCCTGCTGGCTTAAAGCTTTTATGGGGTGAGGTGAGAGGAAAAATGGCCAACAACAGAAAATATCAAAGATGATAAGGAATCTAGTGGCTAAATCCTATGAAGAATGGCTAAAGGAACTAGGTAGCTTAACATACATTTTCTATCTGATATAGTCTAGAACCAGCTGAATTCAAGATGCAGTTCACCACACAAACTGCATTGGACACAAGTTTTCAGAATCTGACCCACTTCAGGCTGAGAACACAAAATAAAGCAATGAATCTTTAAGGACAGGAAGATGCTTTTGATTTAAAAGAAATGTTTGTACTATGGCATTTCCATACAAAATGAAAAGAAACCAAATTACAGGATCTGGTGGAGAAACAATTAATACTAAATAGCCAGAAGAATGACATAATTTGCCATAGTTACATTGCAAAATTAATCCCCTTAAAAAGCAAAGTTATTTTTGTGGTTGCAAATCTCCAGAGTTTTAGTGTTCTACCTGGAACTCTTAATTTGATCTTCCCATAATTAGTGTTTTCTTTGCTATGAAAAATGGGCAGTATCTATACATGGCAATGGAGACAAGCAAAAGAATGGCAAATCCCCCAATTCATTATCAAAACACTTCATTCAATAGGCAGAATATCTTGAGATAGAATTTTTGAAAGCCATCCCCTTCTCTAATGTTTCTGTCTCAGCAGAAGGCTATGCTTCAGAGGCTCTTTCCCATCGTCTCTGAAATGATGTCTTCGGGCTGTGCGCGCATGAACCATTCCACCCAAGCCCCATCATAAATGGCCACATCTGGCTTCCCACACAGATATGCTCCTAATGCCACATGGCAAGCGGTGACTCCTGATCCACAAGTGGCCACAAGAGGTTTGGAGAGGTCTACTTTCTTCTCCTGAAACAAGCTTTGGATAGTTTCTGGGCTTTTTTCCAAGCCTGCCTCAGTGAGGAATTCTGTGAAAGGAATGTTCACAGAGCCAGGGATGTGACCAGGTTCGATTCCTGGAGAAAGTTTGAAAAAACAAAATACTATTAAAGTTCATTGAACAAAATTGCAAAATGAGGAGCACAATTTAGAAATAATGTGCACACACACACACATTCTGTATATAGTGAACCTTGAAATCCTGTATATAGCACTAAGTTTCTAAGTAGGCACGATGGCTGGGAAATTCTGGGAGTTCAAGTCCACATATCTGAAACTTGTCCATTTGAAAAATATTGGTTTATACTAATGGTAAAGGATGAATTCCCCCCTGCCCATTTGCCCCAGTAAGCCAGAATGTAAGATGAGGTTAACTGATATCACCCATCTGCTGGAGAACATGGGGAATGACTGTTTCTAGTTCTCTAGTATACAGAAGGAAAAAAAACTTCATTTGATCTAGAACAATGGTTCTCAACCTTTTTAATGCTGAGACCCCCCAACCGGTCATAAGTCGAGGACTACTCAACCAGTCGTAAGTTGAGGACTACTCAACTGGTGCAGCACCGTTTGCAGAATGGGACTTTTGGCAGGCTCAACAGGGCAGAGACAGCCTGGACAATTCCTGTTGGCTTTTGAAAGCCAATAGAATTAGACTCTATTCAAGAGAGTCTATTCTATTGGCTTTCAAAAGCCAATAGAATAAAAGGGAGTAGCACAGCTAAGGAAAAGGGGGAAAAAAATGGTGGACTGCGTTGTTTGGCGACCCCCGTGAAATGGTTGTTCGACCCCAAATGGGGTCCCGACCCACAGGTTGAGAACCACTGATCTAGAATCTAGATCTTCCCCAATTGCGGAAGGACACTTAATAAAGTTGTAAAAATCAGGAGCCATGCTGTACCTCCTTCAATTTGGGAAGGCTTTTGACAATTTTTGGCAGTCCTATCATCTTGTACTTCATCTTTCTTTTACAAAGAGTGAAAGATGCAGCAAAGATGAAAATCAAATGCAATTAGTATGATATTAGGAATAATGACAGCCGATCCTCTGCCTAATCTGTTAATTCCTTACATATTTTATTATATATAGTAATATATAAATTACTGCCATTTGATATACTGCGTAAATAAATAAATAATGCCCCACCCTCTCCTTTCAACAACATCCTTACTAGGAGGAACTACTGATATATAGGCATCTCCTCTTGTTTCTTGACTTGTGATGAGGTAATGGCCTTGAGGTAATGGCCTTCCTTACGCAGGAAGAGCCGCTACCAAGTTAACAGTCAGATGAAACCCCCCCCCCTCCCAAATCAGGGCAAGAACTGAAATGAGTGAATATCTCAGACAAGCCCCTCCCTGGTTCACACATGGATAAGGGGAGGGGGGGAAGCATAATCAGACTTGCAACATTCTGTTACTATAGCTTGACAGTAAAAGTAGTATTAACCTACATGTCATTGGTTTCCTAATCTGTTCTATCTTGAAGTGCTGACAATTTGCAACTTCCCTTTTTTAACATAAAGTTTTGAAATCAGAGGTTTTAATCTCAGAGCTAAAGCAGCCCAACAACTCTACTGTCAGGCTCCAAAACCTAAAAGACACACTGAATTACTCCAAAGCAATCTCCATTATTATTCCTCAAACACAGACAGAAATCTTGCCAAACTAAAGCAAACTACTTGCTCCAATAAAGATATACTCTGAGAAATTCTAGGGAGGAATTGTCTTGAGTCTTTTCCTTTACCTCTTCAAACTATCCGAACTATCTAAACTTCACTGTCTCTTCCTCCTCTGTAATGTAGCTCCTGGGAATCCAGACTACATTCCACCACATCTATCCTACAAACGTAAAGAAACCATTACCTTGTCGGGGTTCTGGTTCCGTCCCAGTGTACCTTCCAGCAGACCGTGCATCCACTACCTGGAACTGGCGTGACTCAATGTTCTCCTTCACCTGCTCATAGGTCTTCACCATTGATTTATCCAGAGAAGCATGAAATTCAGCAGAAGCAGGATGACTCTTTCCAGAGCTGATTGGATACCCCTCTTTCATCCAGTTCTTCAGCCCACCATTTAGAAGGGAAACCGCTTCATGGCCAAAAACTCGGAACATCCACCAGACTCGGGGAGCTGAGAACAAGCCCTGGTCACTTGCGTCATACACAACAACATGACAATCACTGCTCACTCCTAGTTTGCCCACATACTCTGCAAAATCTGTTGCACTAGGAAGCATATGATCATAAGGTGATGTGCGGTCACTACAATGATCAATGTCGAAGAAAGCGGCTCCTGGAATATGGCGATCTTCAAACTCTCTCTGGGGATTACGTTTCATTTTGGGGAGATACCAAGAGGCATCCAAGAGCTTCACAGATGATCCAGTTTGAGGAGACTTGATAATTTCTGACACCCATTTAGCAGTCACCAATGCCCGGTAGAGCAGCTGCTGAGACATGGCACTCACAGCCTGTTTGGGTTTGGATCTCACTTGAGATTTCTGCTGGCACTGAGGTGAAAGAAGACAACACAACAAATTAGGATCCTCCTCACAAGAGAAAAGAACACTCAGAGATTATAACAAGTAAGTAGTTACACCTGAACAAAACAGCAAGTTCAGCCAATTCTTTGGCTAAGTTAAGATGTAATGTTCTTGCTATAATCAATACAATATTGCTTTGTTGGTAGAACGAAAAAAATTGCCAGGAGGATGGGAATCTACTGCCAAATCTCCATCTATGCTGAAAAACGCCTCACCCTCATGGGTGGTATCTGACAAATGATGTAATCTGAAGCAGGCATTTGGAAAGGCTATTATAGAAAATGATAGGTGCTTAGGTTCTAAGTCCCCTTGCTCCCTTGAGATGCTTCCCAAACTATGAAAATTCTCTCTGTGTGCCTGTGTGTGGACTTTGCCTGGTCATTCTTGCTCACTCCGACTTTATAGAGCGGTTGTTGTGGGGAAAAACTCAGAAGACGGAGCACAACGTACACTATCTTAAGTTCCGGGAAGAAAAGTAGAATACAGATCTATCAAATAAATGATAAACAAATGTGATTTATTACAGTTCAAAGAACACTATGGTTAAACAATGCTAACAAGGTCACTTGGCAAAGTATACTAGTGGCAACATTTTTGCTTTTTCTTCCAGGGAGAGACAATAAATGCTTCTATACCATTATGCCATCAAAATATAAGGAATGTGCACCCATTCATAATCCAAGCATCAACAGTACTGTGTAAACAATATTCTGGGCAAAAAGACAGGGATAAAATTAGAATTGTTATAACACACAGTTTAATTAGTGAGGGTAAAATATCACCATCATAAATTTCTTCACTAAAAAACCTACCTATTTCTGCGTATAATAAAAATGAACTCTAGTAGAACAGCCATTTTCTTGGGAAAAGCTCCAGTAAGCTTCAGTAGTCAACCTCAACATGGACGAAACAATTATATGATCCATGCAAAGTGAAAAAGGCCCCTACATTTTCCCGATTTTCTCATTTTTTGGACTCGTCTCTAAAAAGAATATTTAGATTGCTGTAGGATTTGTTTTATTTAATTTAAATTCCATCCTTTCATCACAGCAATGCCCAAGTTCTCTTCATTATCTTGTCCAAAACATCCGAGATCTATATTCTATAGCAAATAAATAAGAAAGCAAGAGTGGCCAAGGTTTACAAAAACAAAGATAGACTTTGAAGTTAGATCTTCATAGAGAATGTGCAGGGCTTGACTTAAATCATAACTTCTATAATAGCAGCTGATTAGGTTGGCTCTTCTCAGTATCGACACCACATTTGTTACTTCTCTTCTTTTTAATCTATTATTTTTTTAAATACTGTCATTTTTATTTTGTCATGATTAAATGCTGTTTATAGGATTATGTTGCATTTCATTGCTTTTTAACACAATCCTTGAACCCTGATATGGAAATATGGAGTTAATAGGTGAAATATGGAAATAAAAATAATTCTCATCCCATGCACAGGAGAAAAAAGGATAGTGTACTTCTTCTATCATTTTCTTTATAGATTTGTTTTTAATATCTGCTGGTTGATTAATAATCTAAACAGAGCTTTCCCATTTTGAAGCCCTGGACAAGAGTCTATCTGAAAAACAGTTTTCTTTTTATCACATCTGCAGCTTTATAGAACTGGAGTCTCCTTGTTAAAGCTAAGCAGGAAGATGCTGTGTAAATATTCAGAGGCACTCCATTTTGTTCAGAGCAGATTTGTTCATATCAATGGGTTTTGCTACTTCAAATTCAAGTTTCTTTGACAGGAATAGGAAAAAATCTCCCACAGGGGGAAAGATTTCATCTCTCTTCCCCCAAGAGTTCTCCACCCACAGAAACACCAAAGTCTCAAATTCCCCATTTGAAGACAGTAGAAAGACTGCACCAAGCACCCAACTAGTGTATAGCAAACAATTTATTTCCTTCCCCAAGAAAGACTGTTCTTCTGAGCCTGCCCAATCTGGCAACCCCAACAGGCGTTGCAGAACAGCTCCCATCCTTCTCAGACAATCTATATATAGAGAGAGTATTCGATCTCACCCCTGCCAGCAAGGATTTGAGAGTTATAACCCAAAGGTTTCCAGGGTTGTCTAGGGAGGAGAGCATCGCATAGGTAAATGCCGCCGCTGCCACCAGAGGAAAACCCACTTCCAGCGCTTGCCTCACCCCTTGAGGAGGCAACTTACTAGCGGGGTTAGTGACCTCTGAGCACATGGGCGAATGTTCATCTCATGCTTTTTCTTTTAAATCTTCAGCAAGTCCAATCTACCTCCACCTCTCTGCTTCCTCTTCTCTTACCTCGGATGCCTCGCTGGCTTCTCAAGCTACAAAGCGTTGCGTGCAAGCCGGCTCTCGCCCACCAGTTTATTCCCCCTTCCTTATTCTAGCTCTAGGGCGGAGAAAAGGACCACGTCCTACTTTGATATCCAGTGAAAGGAAAGCTTGTCGGGGCGAACCAACTGGGGCCAAAAATGGGGGAGGAAATTAGCAGAAAACCATTAACTCGCATATAGAGATCGGTCCCTCATCTAACTGGAATCACTCACGTCCTTTTTTTTAATCCTCATGACATCTGATTAACTATTCGCCCCGTGAGCCGCTCATTTTTGGAGACAAAATAAATATTTGATTTGCTTTCCCCCCCCAGCCACTTCCTGGAATAACAGATTACGGAGTCCTGAAAAAGAAGGCGTGGAGAAGCACTTTACTTCCCCGCTGATCATTTAGAGGCGAGGCGCGTTTCTTCGAACGCTTTTCAGTTGGGGGCCGTGCCTGAGTTTCCTAGAGAACGTGGGTTCCGGAAGAAAACCAAAAGACTGTCTTGTCTTCTCCACCAGCAATGATGTTTGAAAAGCCAAACGATGCACTTGGACCTGTTGCAATAAACTCTTTAGCCCAGACATGTCAAACACAAGGCCCGCGGGTCGGATGTAGCCCGCAAAGCCATCCTGGAAACAGCGAGGGAACGGCCCTGCCGCTTTGGCCCTGGCCCAGGCCGGCCAGGAACCAATGTATAATTTTGTGGTGGCCATCTATGTTGAAATACATTCAGTCTTAGCTCTATAAGCCCCCCCCCCCATGGCCTTAAAGGAACAGTGAGGCTCCTCCAGTGGACCATGCCTTGGCACTTGCCCTGGTCCCACCCTCTTCTGCCAGAGACCCTCAGGTCTGTCCAACTCCTACCCAGGCCCCATAGGCACCCTTGATGCTAACAATGTAGAGCTGGCCATGCCCACCCAGTAGGTCACACCCACTCCATACCCACCCAGTAGGCTGCACCCATCCTGGCCACACCCATCTGGCCCCCTGAGGGCACCCGCAATGCTGATGTGGCCCTCAATGAAATTGAGTTTGACACCCTTGCTTTAGCCCTTCGCTCTCTCTGTAGTAACAACAAGGAGGAATTTGGAGAAGAAAAGAGATATTGCAGACAACTTTGGATGAGAGAGATAATCTTAACCTTAATTACTTTCATACTTCTTACTTGCTTCAGAATTCTTATTCTCTCATGGACTTCTCTCACGACCCTGAGTGAATCATTTAGCAATTCACACATACCTTCCAACTCACCCTTCATCCAAGTGTATCTCTTCTCCAACAGAGTGTTGTTATAATTCTGGACAATGGAAATTGTGATTCAACCCATATAAACTCCAGATCAGTGCAGGCTGCTGTGTTCCCACAACCTCCCCAAAGTGGGTTTATACTGCAAGTCTCTCATTTTTTAAAAAAAATAAATACCACTACCTTGTCATAAGCATGTTCCGATAGGGGAATTATAGCTTTTATTTCAGAACTTGCAAAGTTTAGAACTCAACAGAATCTTGCTAGCTCTACCTCTAACGTTTGGGGCCCTCTTAACCAAACTGCTGAAAAATGTATACGTAATGCAGGTTTGCCATATCTACTATTTCTATGTAATCATATTGCTGCACTTACAAAGCTGGATATATTAGGAAACAGTATCTGGATGTTTGAGGTCAGTATACCAGCTTCTTTTACAGTGTTTCTTCTTATACACTTTGCTCTTTGGGACCCCACATTCTTGGCCTTACTGAGTTTCTCAGTGCTGGTTTCCTCTTTCAGGTTTGCCCTTTTCCCCACTTCTGACCCAGACAGTTTACTTTTGCACCATCACTGACTATGAACACTAATGCATTTTTTGTCTTTTTACAGCAGATCCTGAAAAGCTGGCTGATATGTTCTTGCCCTCTAGTTCTTGTGCAAGAACAGGAGGGAAATTAATACAAAAAGCCCTGGAAGTTTTCTCTGAATAAGTACTAGAGGGAGGGAGGGATTTTGCAGCCGATTGTGGATATGCCTGTGTCAGTCCAAAGTGCAGACTTGAATAGAAATGAATTGGCTAGGGCTTCTTTTCTCCGCCCTTTCTTAGTTGATTGGTAGGGAACAAGACATTGGAGCCTTGGACAGAAAACCTCCCTTTTCTGTACATACCATTTTTCTCTTTTGAGTTCACCCATCAAGAAAGCTTTCCTTAACATGGTGCAGCAAGCTTTATACAGAGGTTTGGTCTCCACTAAATGGCTGGCAGAAGCTGTCCGAGCCAAAAAGATTGGCCCTGAGTTGCGGGTGCTGGATGCTTCCTGGTATGAACCTGGAATGAGAAATGCCCAGAAAGAATTCCAAGAACAGCACGTGCCTGGAGCTTCTTTTTTTGACATTGAAGAATGCAAAGACAAGTCATCGCCTTATGAGCTTATGCTGCCCAGTGAGAAACACTTTGCTGATTATGTTGGCCACTTGGGCATTGGGAATAATACACATGTAGTTGTGTATGATGGAGACAACCTGGGCACCTTCTATGCACCACGCGCATGGTGGATGTTCCGAGTCTTTGGGCATCGAACTGTTTCAGTGCTGAATGGGGGCTTCAAAAACTGGCTGAAGGAGGGTCACCCAGTGACCTCAGAGATCACCCGACCAGAGCCATCTGCCTTTAAAGCTACTCTTAACAGGTCTCTCCTGAAGACCTATGAAGACATGGTGGAGAACATGGAATCCAAGCGGTTTCAGGTAGTGGATGCCAGATCTGAAGGACGATTCCGAGGAACAGAACCGGAGCCAGGAAAGGAAGGTAGGAATGTACTCTGAGATAATTGGTAAAGACCCATATTCTTTACCTGCTAATGATATTTTAGTCTTTACATCCCTCTGGCAGATTTCAACTTTATTTATTTGTGAACAACCTCCACTGAACAAAGTGGAACACTTTCTAAATACACTTTCATAACAGTTTAATACTACAGTGCCTAAGAAGAAATCCATAGGTCTCCAAAACTGATACATGTAGATATACTACTCCTGAGTAGAAAAATAGAGTGATCTAAGAATTTTTCCATTGGGAGAACTTTGACTATTTTCCTGGCCTTTCCCTTTTTCTTATGTGGTAAGAAATATACCTACACACACACAGAGAGAGAGAGAGAGAGAGGGAGGGAGGGAGGGAGGGAGGGAGAGAGAGAGAGAGAGAGAGAGAGGGAGAGAGAGAGGATCCATTTATGTTTGTTTGTTTGTTTGTTTGTGATTCCATACTGGCAGGGTCTGCTATCAACACTTGTTGATGTCCCAGTTTTCCAAACACCCTGCCCCAGAAACTCAGGACCCTGTTCAAAACAGATCTCCAGTAACTTGATATGTCTGTTGCTCATTCCAAAATGTTATATTTTTTTAGAGTAAATGGACTGTGACTAGTCTTTGTCTAAAAATCAATCCTCCCAACAATTGCACAAAAAAAATCCAAGACATTTTTCACTTTATTACATTCCCCATCCCAATAATGTGTAAGAGAATGTTGAGCTAAAAACTTTGAGCCCCTGGACAAAGGGCAGGAGCCACAGCCATGGCAATTGGTGAAAGATATGTCCACGTGCATGTGTCAGAGAAGAATTACAGCCTTCTGGAGCAAAACCCTGATTGATCAACTCCAAGTTAATGATTTTTCAGGTCACCACATCCAGCAAGTCCAGGATCTGTCAGCATAAAAATCTCACAGATTGATTGCTTTTTCATCCGTTGGACTGCTTTTTCAATGTATTTTTCTGTAAAGAAATGGGGAGGAGTGCAGATTGTATTACATCTTAATAGCTCCTATGCCTTACTTCAGTATGGTTGTTCTATTATCCTTGATTCAGGATCTAGGATCAAGGGACTCATACTTAACTTATTGTTAAGTAAAAACTAGATAGGAAAAATGAGTGGCTAGATCCCTAAATGCAGACATTAAGAGAGTCCAGACAGAGTTTGGGAAGGATACACCAATATCAGAAGATTGTGATACAGGCACAAGATCATTTTGGAAATATTACACAGTTAAATCAATCCTCAAGATGTCAACTAGATCTAAACAGCAAATTTCTCTGGAAAGCAATGGCCTCTAAGGAAGGGGTCCCCAACTCCCAGTCTGTGGACTGGCACCGGTTCACAGCATTACAGAAACTGGGCCATGCAAACAGGCAAAGCCCATCCACGGGATGCAGGCAGCATGTAAAACCACACCCCCTCTGGTCCATGGAAAAACCTCTCTCCACGGAACTGGTCTTGGTGCCCAAAACGTTGGAGCCCGCTGCTCTAAGGCATGGAGTCAGAATCATTACAGAATGGTTGGGCTGAAGCAAACCTGATGTCAAATATGATATCCTTCGCAATGTTCTTTCTAATTTGAGATTTTTCCAGGGAACCTCAGTCTGGCAACAGTGGTTTCTAGGGCAAGACAAGTGGCTGACGCACAAAAGTGGCTGACACTGAAACTTCAGAGATGCATTACCTTAAAACTTCACCTCATTCTATAAATACTGTAGCTCTGACAGAATTGTTATTCACCTGCCTGATAGAAGTACAACAAGATATTGTGGTTAGGCAGGAATTGCCCTTGAGGGTTCTTGTGAAATAGCTAAGAATTCAATAAGCTTTGCATAGCATTTATCTGAGTGGATTAGTTTGTTGTATTCCTGGAAGATCCAATAGAAAGAGCACAATAGCAGAAGGAAGTTTTAAAACTCTTTGTAGAAGCTTTTCCAAGAAGTCAGCTTAAAAGAGCCGTAGCTTATTATTCCGTTGTATAATCTTTTTGATTTCCTGCATCTCAAATTATTGGAAAATTGTTATTTTCCCTTATGCCCATTCTTACAATAAATGCAGAGAGGTGGCTGCAAGTTGCCCATATTTGTAAATTGAAAATAATGCTTTCTTTCCCATAGCATTCAGACCATTAAAATTGAGAGATTTGCCTAAAAGTATGCATGCAAATACTTCTCACTAGGGATAGTCCTCGAGTTACAACAGTTTATTTAGTGACCACCTGAAGTTACAACAGCACTGAAAAAAATGACTTATGACCATTTTTCACATTTACGACCATTGCAACGTCCCCATGGTTGTACGATCAAAATATTTATGGCAGTTGCAGTGTCCCAGGGTCATGTGATCACCTTTTATGACCTTCTAACAAGCAAAGTCAATAGGGAAGCCAGACTCACTTAGCAACTTAACAACTAAACTGCTAACTTAACAACTAAACTGCTAACTTAACAACTAAAATGATCCACTTAACATCTATGTCAAGAAAAGTCGTTAAACAGGGCAAAACTCACTTAAAAAATGTCTTGCTTAGCAACAGAAATTTTGGGCTCAATTGTCATAAGTTAAGAATTGCCTGTATTTCCAAACTGAAATTCTTCTTTCTTCAGATTAGTTCTCTGATGGGATTTTTAAGATTTTATGGGAAACAAAGAAACATAATAATCATACGTTATTTGATGTGAGTTATCTGATGATAAGAAGAAAAAACACTAAGGTTTAGTCTTTTGGATCTATCTAGCTCAGGGGTGTCAAAGTGCCAAGCCGTGGGCCGGTTGCATCATACGGAGGCCGCGCCCATCCCAGCTCCAGCAATGCAAAAAAAGTCACGATATGTCATGACACATCATGTGACGTGGCGAGTTTGACATTCGTGATCTAGCTACATCACTCGTGTAGTGACATAGTATAATACATCTTCATCAGGACCCTGACTACAGCTGCCATATCCTCTGATATTTATCCTGGCTAGCTGCATTAAAGAGGAATCGGCATTTTTTTATTATTATTCTGCTTAGGCACTGCCCAACTCCAAATATCTGGGCAGCTCATAATACAGCAAAGAATAAGATAAAAACACAATTCAAAACAGAGAAAAAAAATGGAATCTAGTCACTCAGTACAAAACTACACAAAAACCCATCCAACAAGGAGACAATTCATTAAGAAGGTTATTCTTTAAATTCCGGTTTGCTTATTTGCTTCAAAGAGCAATGGTATATAAACATTTATAAAATATTTTAAAAGAAGCTAAAATAAACAAATATTCTCAGTTGGATATTTTTAGCTCTGTAATGCTGAGATATCTAAAAAAATAATGAGGTTTGAGTCAGTTCCTATGAGGCACAGAGAGACAAATCCAGAATCTAATGAGATGAAAATGTCCATCTGGAATGGCAGATCAACTGAGATATATTTCCACAAGAAATGTATGCAAGTTCATCATTTAGCTCAAATCTCCCCTCATCAAACAGATCAATTTTTCCATTTCCTCCAATTCAATAATCTTTACAAGCCGTTTCACCATTGTGGGAATTTCAGAAGTATCCATCTTTGTGTGTCTAATAATTTCCACTGCAATTACCATATAAAAAAATCAATCTTCTGTGAGTCTCCTCTAATTGGCTATCCATAAGTCCAATTAAACAAAGTTCTGGTTTCATCAATTGTCTTCCTTTTCCAATAAAACAATTTGTCTTCTTTCTATACTCTAATAGTACTGTTACACCAGGGATAAACAAAATGCTCAGGTAGATACTGAGCTTGCAGCTCATCATTTATTGGGAAGCACTTCAAATAAGCTGTAAGTCAAAATATGAATGGCCAAAATCTTATTACATGTATATCATAGGTCATAATATTTGGTTAAAAGACTACTGTAAGAAAATACTCAAGATAGCAGTTCCTTCAGCAATTCATTTTCTTTATGCCAACTCATCAACACAATTTGTGACAATCAGATAATGATTTCAGAGACAGTTCAGCAAGGTTGAATTTGATTACATGCCATCAAGTTGGGGTTGACTCTTAGTGACCCTATAGATATATCTCCAGGATCTCATGTCCACAACCTAATCTTTTTGTCTTCCAATGGCATATTCTTACTGTTATAATCAGATCCATCTACTGTATTGCTGATTGTCTTCTTCTTTTTACTTCTACTTTCCCCATCATTATGACTTTTCAAAGGAGTGGTTCTTTATATAATACGCTTGCATAATTTCCTTGATGGAGATAGAAACACAGAATATAAATAAGTCCAAAATATGGTAATTTGAGCCTGGTCATTTGTGCTTCAAGTAAGAACTCTGGATTAATTTGTTACATGATCCATTTATTTGTTTTCCTCGTTCCTGTTCTCAAGAATCTTCTCCAACACCAAAAGTGTCCTCCTTCTTCAGAGTTGCTTTGCACTTCTATAGAGTATCAAGGGGAAAAGCCATTGCCTATACAATTATGATCTTTATAGGAAAAAACCAAAATGCTCGTTAAGAATATGACTAAAATACAGAAAAATGAATTAGTTGACAGAATAGTCATTCAGATTACGAATAAAATAAGATATTTAGGGATACAACTAACTGCTAGATGTATTACACTTAAAATAGACAATTATGATAGGTTAATGGAACAGATTAAAATTGATTTAGATACTTGGACCAACTTGCAACTCTCTTTTATGGGTAGAATTGCCATAATCAAAATGAATGTCCTACCTAAAATTTTATTTTTGTTCCAATGTACTGTATACCCATAAAATTAGATAAGAAATTCTTTCAAAACTTTAACAAAACCATACACAAATTTATTTGGCAAGGAAAAAAAACAAGGATCAAATTAAAATTATTGCAGGATGCAAAAGAAAGGGGTGGATTTGGCCTCCCAGACCTGGAAAAATATTATCAGGCCATAGTATTATTATGGGTGCGAGATTGGATATTATTGAAGATTAGGAGACTATTATGTCTGGAAGGTCACAATTTTCAGGTAGGATGGCATGCTATGTTATGGGATCAGAAATATAAAACACACAAATATTTTCGAAGGCATTACATCAGACGAGCTCTAATTGACATATGGGTTAAAACTTGGCAACCAAATTATATACAAGTCCCCATATGGATTTCAATGCTAGAAATGCATATACACCCAAAGCTTATACAATTAGGAAAAATTATAACATATAAAAATGTACTAGACAAGAAAGGGGAATTGAAATCCAGGAAAATTCTTCAAAACGAAGGGGTAGAATTAGAATGGTGGGCATATCTTCAATTACAGGCAAGATACTGGAAAGATAAAAAAGAGCTAGGTATAAAAATAGAGCTGACAGGGCTGGATAAAATACTATTAGGAACCGAGGACAAAATGATTAAAAAAATATATCATTTTTTGCTAGATCAGGCAATGTATGAGGAACAGGTAAAAGAAACCACGTTAACGTGGAGTAGGGATCTTGATCTCAACTTTGATCTGCACATCTGGCAAGAATTATGGGTAAGAAATAGGAAGCTTACTTTGGCCACCTCCTACAAAGAAAATCTCTACAAAATGTTCTATAGATGGCACCTCCCACCCACAAGGTTAGCTAAAATGGATCCAAATTTTTTTTCCACATGTTGGAAATGTAAATTGGCAAAAGGGACCTATTACCATATGTGGTGGAAGTGCTCAAAAGCCCATGATTTCTGGAACAAGATAAAAAAATGGCTGGAAGAAATATTAATGATAGAGATAGAGTTAAAACCAGAACTCTTCTTATTAGGCATAACCACACAGAAATACAATAAAGGGATATTTTATTTGATGCTACATATCTTCATGGCTGCTAGAGTGGCGTATGCACAAAACTGGAGGAATAAAGAAATTCCAACAGAAGAAAAGATTCTATGCAAAATTCTATCGTGTGCGGATATGGATAGGCTCACAATGGAAATGAAGGACAAGACAGAGTCAGATTATTTTGAAATCTGGGACAAATTTTATTATTGGTGTGAATCAAGGAGGACTGTTTGGGTTATAAGCTAGTGTTAAGATAGAAACATATATAATTGTATGTTAGTATATAGAGACACAAATTAGATATTGTATTGATAGAAAAATATATATGTACATATATAGAGAGATCAAGAATTATATGTATGAAAAGGAACAAATTGTTAGAAATATTTATACTGGAATGTTGTGTTATGTCCATCTTTGTTTTAACTGTATTATAAATAAAAAACTTAAAAAAAATTATGATCTTTATAGGTATAGACATGTCACAGCATCTGAATATTTCCCCCCCCCCCAAGTCCTTCATTGCTATCATAAAATGCTAGATTGTGACATATTTATTCACTGCTTATTTCTTTACTGTTTAAAAAGCTATCAATCTCAACCTAATCACTTTGTGCAGCTAATAATACATAACAAAAATAGTGCAAAATAAAATCAACACAGTACAATATAATGCAATGTGGTTGGGGCTCAAGCAAAATTCTCCTATAGCACATAAAGCATACATAACAGTGCTTGAGAGAAAAGTCAGTTTTCAAAGTCTTCTGAAAGGCTAACAGGTCAGACCTGTCCAAATCTTGGGGGAGGTTGTGTCATAGGGTAGATTCTGGAACCAAAAAAGCATGCCTAGTGCAATATGACACTATTTAACAAAAAGGACTCAGTGCATACCCACCCAACCAGATTTGGTGGGATGGGAAGAAACCATAGAGACAGATGATCCCACAAGTAACCTGGCCATTTCCATGTAGTATCTTATAGATGACAAGTTAACAGATATTTCATCATTGACTGCATTATATCCAAGTACTGTGTCTGCTATTTTCTTCATGAGTTTCATGTCTTGAGCAGTAAGCTATGATCTTCTGACTGAAGTTTGTCCAATTCCAGTCTATTTCAATTTGCTGATGCATCAGATGTCAATGTGTATTTCATCTCATCTGTTAAGGTTAAATTATGAAAATGATGATGAAGTAATTGTAATTAGGATGTTGCATTTCATTTCATTTTTAAATGCAAAATTGCATTTAAATGTGGCTATTTTTTAAAATTTTGTGGATTTTTTTAGATGTATATATTGTAAAGCAGTTCTTTTCCAAAAATCTGCAATTATCTTTCTCTATATTTAAATGCAGTAAATTCTGGAGTTGTGATTTATTACAAACAGACATTTATAAAGCTGTTTCATTTTACATTTAACTATCACCCATATAACTAACATTATTTCTTACTTTTTGTTCAACTTATTTGTATTAGAAATAATTGATAATTTCAAATTTGACCACAATCCCAGTTTTGTGCTACCATTTGTACTCCAATTATGTGCTTATATACCATACCATTATTTAGGATTAGAACTTCTTATAATACTATTTTATTTGAATTTATTTCAGTAACCCTGTTCTTTTTAGACTCTAGTATATTTATTTATTTTTTCTTATGCATGTATACGTATATGTAGAAGGGTATAATACTTATTTTATTCAATATTTATTTGAATCTACACTTAGAGTTGTAATAAAATTGAACTGAATTTGACCAGAATAGTTACAGGAGGTACTTTTTATGACTTGGTTGAGTGATTACTCTTTCTCTTATTCCAGGGATAGAACCAGGTCACATTCCAGTCACCATAAACATGCCTTTCTTCAACTTCTTGACTGAGGAAGGATTTGAGAAACCCCAAGAAGAAATCCAGAGAATGTTCCAGGAGAAGAAAGTGGACCTTTCAAAGCCATTGATTGCCACATGTCGCAAGGGGATTACAGCCTGCCATATTGCCTTGGCAGCATATCTCTGTGGTAAACCAGATGTGGCCATCTATGATGGATCCTGGTCAGAGTGGTTTCGTCGTGCCCCACCTGAGTATAAAATATCTGAATGGAATCGCCATAAGGCATAATAACTCAATTTTCTGTGAAGCATAGTTCCAAATACTTTCTAAGCATGATGAAAACATAGGAAAATAGATTCCTATTCTTCTATAATTTTCTCATTTTCTAATCCATGGTTGCTGCTTGTTTTTGCAAACTGGTAATTAAATAAAATTGAATCTCGGGTCAAGTACCTTTTTCAATTCTGTGTCTTTTTTTATTGTCTACAGCTAATAAAGGAAGAGAAACTATCCACTGTTATTATAAGCATGAATATTAATATCATGACTTTCCATTATAACTATAACATACTGCCCTTGAAATGTAATACATGTAGATTACAATTCTCACTGTCCCTAGATTATCCATTTAACAGCATGATAGTGGTCAATAATAGGAGTTAGTCATATCTGGAAGTTGTTAAGTTGTGGAAAGCTAGCAAAAACTAAAAACTAACTGGAAGCTTATGTTGACATAAGTAGAACAACAATGTTATGTTTTAATAATATTAGAGACTGCATATAAAACTCAATCAAGACCATAACTCACTAAACAAAACATTTTAATGGGCTAAAGTATTACTAGGGAAAGGACCAACACATGTCATGAAAATGTATTCTAGTTCCAAGTAACCTTGGTATTGCTTCAAAGAAGGTTGTTTCCTGTGAATTCACACACCAAATTTCCAATAGTGGTAAGGTACAAAGAATCCTCTTCTGAGAGACACATTCAGAGAGAGATTTATGATGGTTAACATACTTTAGGCTCTGTCATTTAGGCTTTAAAGATGATATCCAGGAATTTTGAGACAGATATCTTCAAAGTTGCTTTGCATGTTATAGGTTAAGATATTGGTAGTTGTCCATGCACTCTGGCGCAGAAGATTTTATAAATCAGTGTGCCTTACTGCTAAATAATTGTGATGTGGTCAGGCTCCAGGTATGTACCTTGTTCTATGTAAGCAGCTATATTCAATCTTCAAATGTATGAAACCCAGGAAAACCAGTTCACTAATGATTCTACCACGTGTATATACAATGCAAGAATTCTGTATCAAGCTATCAGACATTATAATGTGAATCTTAATATATATAAATCAAAGCCACCTTTATTCTCATATTCCTTCTATTTTCAATATTTGGGAATGAATTATTTGCAACCAAGATAGCACTTTTCATGTTCCTGATGAAACCCAAGAGTTTTGAAAGTACATATACTAATAGGAAAAGTCTAATGAGCAGCAACAGTGTACAGGGTTAGATTAAGACTTATTATGGGGACAGATTGCTGATCAACTGGGAAAAGGGGTAAAGGCAAACTGTGAGTGCATGCAGTGGAGCATCCTGGAAGAAGACCTGCAGGACTGGCTACTTCAGTTTGCTGTGGAATTGTCATATTTGACAATCCCAATTTTCTCGTTGGTTTACATGACATCCTCACTGGGCCCATGGTCCAAGAATGTGATAACAAAGCTACCATTAGGTATATCAGTTTTAAAATAATTTTCTCTTCCCTTTTCCTGTTCCACCAAAATTTTGAGTTGTATAAAATCCAAATACATTATCACTCATCTTGGAAGTGACATTAAGAGATAAATCTGTTTTTTCACATATAACCAATTTTCACTTTCCTGTAACAAAATCAAACGACAATCATTCATGGTTCCAAACCATTGCAAGAGAGGCCTATGCAACATCCTGGTCCAATGCAAGGGATAGAACCAAGTTTCAAGGTCTATGGAAAGCCAATAAAATTGGGATTATCTGAATCTTGGGGGTATGCTGTTCCAAATACCATGATAGGAGAAGGCTTGCCCTTTGTCCGACCAACTGGTAGTTTCATAGAAGGGATCCAAAACATGTCTACCCTATTGGATCTCATGTAATCAGAAAAAAAATCAGAAATAGATTGTTTTGCAAATAAGCTAGCCCTGTGCTATGAAGAGCTCTGTAGATGGCAATCAGCACTATGAATAATATCCAAGACCCTCTTAAGACAGTGCAGCTCACAAAGTAATGGTATTGTACATTTATATGCACTTGATTTTTCCATGACAACCTGTGCCATGCATTCTGAATTAACTGTGGCTTTTGGATGGTCTTCAAGGGCAATCCCATGTAGACTGGATTGTAATAGTCCAAGTGGCATGAATAACTTGTTTGTAGGGCCTCCTGATCCACAGAAGCAATTGGTTCCACAAGATGGAATTATTCAAAGGCCCTCTTGGCCACAGCTACCAGAAGCTAAAAACCCAAGAGACGCATAAATTGAGATAGTTAAGTGGAAATCTGTTGTTTCTCATTAAGCCTTTTGTCAAACCTGCAACAAACCTGACTGAAGCCATCGTTCTCATTTTCGGTTACCAGAAGATTGGGGGGAGGAGGAATGAGACATTTTATGCCAGCCTAAACAATTCTGTGTCCCGTGGGAAACAAGGTCATTTCTGTTCCCTTGACTGGAGGATTGAGCCTAATGTCAGAAAGCCCATCAAACTGTTCTATTGGGAAACGTAGTTGATTGCATAGGTAATTGGGTGGGAATGTTGACTTTGTATTACTGTTGTTTTTGGAGTGAACTTTAGTCTTCATTTCACTTTTCACTGTGCCAATACTTTGTAACCAATAAACATGTTCTTAGAGGAAAACTCAAGCCTTGGAGTTCTGTTTTAATTGGTCTCATCTATCGGAACCATGACACCTTGCACAATCTACACATACAGTATACATATGCATGTGTCTGTGCTTAGAGTTCTTTCAAAAGAGCTATTCAGGCCAGAAAGCCACTTGCTGTCAAAAATTATGTCTGTGTAGTCACTGAGTTGAGTTCTCCTCAAAACTATGCAAATGAAACATTCCCTGCCTGAAAGATATATTTGTATGAAGTCTGATATTCAAAACACTATTCTTAAATAATCATTCTTGTATTATGACAGTAAACGGACAACCAAAGCTCCAACACTTTTGATAGGCAAACTTCAGCTACTGAACATCTTTCTCAGAGGGGCACTCTGTTTACTTGAGTCCCCATAGCAACTCTAGCTCACAGAGGGAAATGTGTTTCTTAGCAACCATCCTTGGTAATTACATATAGTTCCATTTCTTTGTCTCCCTAGACTTGGCAAGGACCTACTTGATTCATGAAAACTCCACTGGCACCTCAGTTGAGACCATGGCAGCAGAGGTGAGATACATGTTTGTGAGGAGGGCTTAACTTGGTGCATCTCAGAGAAAAAAGTAACCCCTCCCAGTCAGGCAGTTACACACAAAGAAAGGTGCTGATGCTCTATGACCTACACAAAGCCTCTTAGTTTTTAGGCCCAGGTCACAACAGTGAGCCTTGCTGTGCTCTTGCTGCCAGTCCAGGCCACATGTGGCAGGCATGTGGGGCTCTCCTTGGCCACCTCTGGCAACTGATTTGGAGCCACATCTGGTTGGCAACTCTGGGACATGCCTGGCATGTATATAGCTCATTTATAATCATAACTGTGCTTTTCCCAGCCAGAGGTTTTGTAAACCTGGCCAGGCATCTGTATGAGCCTAAAAAGACCAGTGGCTTGTTTCAGGGTCAGAAGGGGCTTGAAGAAATTAATCACTTACTTGAGTACCAGCAGACACCAGAGATGGCTAGCCCCTTCCTCCATTATGGACATGACCCTGAGGAGATTAGCCCTGTACTCCGATACCTACAACATCCTGAAGAATTTACTGTCTTATACCAAAAACCACCAAAATCTGAGGCAGAGATTGATACTGCAAGCCAGCAGTCAGAGGAAATCAATCCTGTACTCCAATATCTACAACAGCTGGAGGAAATTGGCAGCAACCTGCTTCAACGGGATAGCTGCCTCATATCTTCCTGCCCAAGAATTGTCAACAAAGTGGAGACTGTGACTCAGGTGAAATACATGGGGATTGGCCAAGTCTATCTTTGCAACTTTTTCAGGATCTTCAGGGGGAAGCAAATCACCTATAGTGGTGATTTAGAGACAAGGAAATAAGGGAAGGTAATAAAGATCTATATTCAGCAAAGATCCAAGAGTTAAATCTTCAAAGGCCTTAGTTTTATCTTGCCAATATATCTAAGCAAATGGAATTGAAATCATAAAAAATAATTTTGTTGGTCCTGAAAATCCTCAACACTGTGTATGATGCAGTAGTTAAGCTCATGTTTATTATATTGCATTACTTCAGTAAACATTGCCTAATGTAAATATACATTGTGTATGTGTGTATCCATACACACACATTAATGTAACACCTATATTAAGTCAAGTGCAAGTGTAATATTCCTGTCTGTATTATAAAATGGTCAGGACGTAGACATGCAAAGCTAATTTGCTGATTTTACTGTCATAATTATGAAGGCTATAACTAAAAGGCTAGGAATTGTGGTAAGTCATTTGCTGTGTAGCCAACTAAAGTATTTCTTTTTTTTAAAAAAAAAAATTGAATTTATATGCCACTTCAATTACCAGTATAATTGTAGAAATCATTCATATTAGAGTTGGAATTGCTGTATATTTGATCTTATTAAATCTTGCCTGCCTGATCTTCTCAACTTTATATTTTTTTGTTCATATTCCCCTATAAGTGGAACTCTAAATATTTGGCAGATCTATCCTTTTTAATATGGTTAATAGGTTTTTTTTAATCTATTCTGGTTTCCCACCATTCTACTTCTCTTTCCATTCCTGAATTAAAATCCTTCCTTCCAGAGTAGATTTTTATCAAGCAGTTGTCCCTCTTTATTCATATAGTCTTATCTCTGGTCCATACAAAAATATCATCTATTCTATTTTCTTACTTCCTTTTAAATCTAAATTCTTTTTTGTATCTTTTTTGTAATCATGCTTAGATTATTTTTGCTATTTAGTATAGGTTGGAACTTATTTAACTTTATACAATACAATTTTATGTGATATACAATTCTATCCTTTTTGAGACCACCAAATTGATTTGAGAGGGTTGGGTATAATTTTGTAGAAGTAAAGTTAATTCTTGTTTACATTTTCAAAAATCTTATAAGCAAGCTCAAGTTTGAAGAAGGAACAAATAAATATCGTAGACTTGATGTATTTGGGAAGAACTGGTTAAGCTGAAGAATAAGGATGGCTACTTTTGAAACCCTGATCAATGGTTGTAGGAGAGGAAAAGTCAACCCATTGGCCTCTTGCCTGTGAAATGTGCAAGATTTTATTCTTTTCCCTCCACTTTTTTCACATTTACAGTTCAAGATGTGTTAGCATCAGTACACCAATTATACCCTATTATACATCAACCTGAGAAGCTGTGGTGATAAGGTTCTATTCCGGTGTGTATTGGGGAAGAAACAGGCTGAAGGTGAACAATCCAAGCAAGATGAAATTACAGTTGCTACTAAGTGCAGTGGTCCTTTTGCCAGTTGCAAATGCCAGAAACATGTGTTTCAGGTTCAGCTCTGGTTTGCAATATATTTCAGGCTGCAGTTTAAATTGTTGTGTGTGACTTAACAAAACCCTATATAATTTACTGCCAAAGAACTTTAGGGCATATGTCTTTTAACCAGTACTTATATGTAGTTAATTGAAGAAAAAAAGTTAGTAGCTTTCCATTACCCAAAAATTAATTGGAGTGAGGCTTAGAGGAAATTCCTCTTCATTGTAGTCTTCATTGTGGTTTTGTGGAATGGATTTCCATGAGATATGTGGCTAGGCCTGAACCTGTTGATTTTCTAGAAGCTAATCAAAAGCTTCCTGAAGGCTTTTTAGCTAATTAGAATAGTATTACTATTCTATCGTTTTCTTCTGCGAACCCAGTGAGCACAGGCATCAGGCTTGCAAGTCTTTGCTTTTTATTAGGATTATTGAATCTATTAAGCTGGGGACCCCTGATCTAGAGGCTGGAGGCATGTATTGTTTCAGGTCCTGACTTAATGAGAGATCAAGGGGATAAGGACTCAGAAAGGCTCCTCATTGATGCTTCCCAATATTACTTATTCCCAGGTTTCTTTTGGCCTCTTGCCTGCTGCCTTTTAGTCATATAATGGTCCTGTTGTGAGGGTTCCGGTATTAATGGTGGTAGTGGGCTACATTTTTATCATGGTTAAATTTTTACAACCATGGATTTAAAATTTTAAATTAATGGAATGATATAGATTTTATTTGGGAGTTGAGGCATGTTTCAATTCTGATGTTTCTTTGCCTTTTGTGATATAATTGTTGTTATTACTGTGCTGGAATCTTTATGAATGGGTGACAGATATATATTATACCTCTTTTAACATTCAGCCCTTCTTACCCTCCCCTGAAAAATAATGTTGAAAATATTGGCAATGGCCATGCAGCAGCATAATTGCTGCAGTTTCCTCCCTTGTCCCCAGATTCTTGACATAATGGTTTAGACAAAAGAGGCAACTTCAGAAAGCTTATCAGCCTTACTTTATGACAATGTTTTTTCAGTTCAGCATCAGTAAGCATAACAGTTAAGGGATGCATTTTCAATAACTGCCCTTCTAGCCCCTGTTTAACTGGTTTACCTGGGACATTAAAAAAGATTAAATGCTAATGTATTTTTTTATTTAATCCTAAATACAATGCATTCAGTGTATATAGTACATAGTAATACTTTTAAAAGTATATGAAAATACTGTATAATTTAATACAATACATGTAATTATAAAACACAATAGTTGCCTCCAATAAAAGCTGATGTTCAAATGTTTATAGAAAAATCAGGTAATATATTAAGAGCGAATTGCAGATTTAATTAATTCTAAATATTGTAAGATTTTGCTATTTGGGCTTAAACAAGCCATACAAATTCTCAGATCCTTATTTGTGCAGGAACTTACAAGTATTTTACATGTAAATAATCAATACTTTATTTCTTTGGGGGGGGTGCATAACAGGTGCCCATGGACACAGCCTTCCCAGTGCCTGCCACCACATATCATGTAAACAAAATGACTTATCATCCAGCAGGTAGGAAATATAAAATTGATGGGAAGTTTCCATTTTCTCCACTGTTTAGTGAAGATTGATATAGATTCCTAGATTCTATGAGCTATTTGCTGATGTCTGATCAATCTTTTGTCAAACTAAAGAAAACAAAAGACATGACCGTTATCCCAACCATTACCTCCAGACATGCGAATAGAATAGATCTGGAAGGGACCTTAGAGGTCTTCTAGTCTAGCCCTCTGCTCAAGCAGGAGAACCTATACCATTTCAGACAAGTGATCGTCTAGTCTCTTCTTAAAAACCTGCAGTGATGGCGCACTCATGATTTCTGAAGGCAAGCTGTTCCACTGGTTAATTGTCCTCACTGTTAGGAACTTTCTCCTTAATTCCAGATTGCTTCTCTCTTTGATTAGTTTCCAACTATTGTTTCTTGTCCTGTCCTCTGGTGCTTTAGTGAATAATTTGACCCCCTCATCTTTGTGGCAGCCCCTCAAATACTAGAATACTGCTATCATGTCATCTCTATTTCTTCTTTTCTTTAGACTAGCCAAACCCAAATCCTGCAGCCATTCTTCATATGTTTTAGTCTCCAGTCCTTTAATCATCTTAGTTGCTCTTCTCTGTACTTTTTCCAAAGTCTCAACATCTTTTTTGTAGTATAGTGACCAAAATTGGTTGCAGTATTCCAGATGTGGTCTTACTAGGGTTTTATAAAGCAGTACTAATATTTCACGTGATCTTGATACTATGCCTCTGGTTATACAACCCAGGATTGTATTAGCTTTTTTGGCTGCTGCTGCACACTGTTGGCTTATATTCAAGTGATCATCCACTAGGACTCCAAGGTCCCTCTTACAGTTACTGTTTTTGAGCCTGGTCTTACCTACTCTGTACTTATACTTTTGATTTTTCCTGCTTAAATGTAAAACTTTGCTCTCCTCCACATTAAATTTCATTTTGTTGGATAGGGTCCATTGTTCAAGTTTGTTAAGCTTGCCTTCTGACATGGCTATTCCTGCCAGTTTATTCCTGCAAATTTGATGAGTTCCCCTTCTATTCCCTCATCTAAATCATTTATGAAGATATTGAAGAGTACTGGGCCTAAGACGGAGCTTTGTGGTACCCCATTGCTTACTTCTCTCCATGTGGATGTAGTACTATTAAGGACAACTCACTGAGTGTGGTTTGTCAGCCAGCCGCAAATCTATCTGGTGGTGATGTTGTCTATTCCACATATTTCTGGGTTGTAATTTTTGGAATTTCTTTCCTAGCCAGACAGCAATTGTGAAAGTTATGTTCCCATAACTCTGGAGGATGGCTGAATTCAAATTATTAGTTCAAATCTGGCAATTGTCCCTGCAAATCCATATTTCTACCAAGACTAGATGGTGATGTGTAGAGAGACTCAAGGACCTTAAAGACTTGAGTTCAATTTAAACTGTGACATTTTTATAAGCTTGCAATTTATAGGCTTGATCTGGCATCTTATAATTTGACCTTGCAATACAACCTGAGTGTGTTGCTGTGCACTGCTATCTACTGATAATGCCATTCATGTGACGATACCAATCACCATGTTGCAGGCTTGGAATTGTTGTTTTCCTCCTGGATGGTGCTACAACCTCCATAAATGTTTGTGCAGTAGAATCTGCAATGCACCTTCAATGTCCAGTTGTCTGACAAATCTTCTTTTTATTAAAGAACAGGGGAAATGGCTAAGGGAGCTGAGGGTCTGGTCAACTTCATTGCCACAGAGATCCATGGGGTACAGAAGAAGTAGTCGCACAAGAAACTAGGAGAAGCAATTAAAGCCTTAATATTCAGCAATGTGGAACATTTCATTTAAGACGAATTCAAGTGCTAATATGAAGGGGGAAGAAACCCTCTTTATTGACTTTTTCAAAACTATGGGTGATTTTTCCATTCCTCCATCATTTCTTGCCTTGTCTACCTTTTTTTCAAGCCAGGAAGTCTAAATATTTTACTTTTTCTTCACATAATTATTTCACTCCATCATTTCAGCCGATTGTTTATTTCTTCTTTGGTCAGTTTTGTTTTAGGTTTTTTTTTTGTGTGTGTGTACCTTTCAAAGTTCTATAATACATTTAACAATATATGTATTGTTTTTATATTTAACAATAAATATTTAACAATTTATATATTAAATTATATATTAAATTAAATATTAATGTTTAAAATTTAACAATAAATATTATTCAAGTCTGGTTTTACCATAAATTTATATAATAACCTTATACCATATTACTGGTTTTACTATCTGTTATTATCCAAGCAAATCCAGTAAAGGGGTCTCATGGGAGAAAAAAAATACATCTTTCTTTTGCATTGTTTTGCAGAAACTTTTGCATAATTCATAAAACGTGGACTATGCAATTTTCCAAAATATATCTCTGGAAGATTCTTGATGGTTGAACATCATACACAAAGATGGAATTATTGAAATGATTTTCTTGTTTATTACTCTATATGTCACTTAGCAGATGTGCTATTGAATGCCTTTTTGGAAGAAAAAGAAAAAAAAGTTTCTTCAGTCTGGTATACTTCCCCTATGTTATAGATTGCAAGTTTAATACTCTTCAGTTACTATACAATAGACATAATCACTTAGAAAGGAGTCAGATTGGGGAAGGTTAGAATATAAAGTGTTAGTTGGAAAATTGATTGGAGGAATAGAAGTAAATATCAGAAAAGAGGTCATGACTAGCAGGCTGGTAGCTATCATCTGGAGATAGAGGACTTGTAATATATAAATACCTCCAATATTTTATCCTCTGTCTTCCAGAAAAGCCTGGCTACAAAAACAAGGAGCAGGTTACAAATAACAAGACTGGGGTGCCATCTAGCAAAGCGCTTCCCTCAAGGACCTCCAGTGCAAGCTCTTGGGACATCTCCAAGAATCCGGAAGGGGATAAAACAAGAGATGAATTCATCTGCCAAACACCTCCTTCCACACAGTTCTTTCCAGCAAAAAGCCACAATAAACAGAACCACAATTCCAAAACTCCTTCTGTCCAATATATTCACCATGAATCACCTAACATATGTGTTGGAAGAAGGTATAGCTTAGACAGCAAAATTTCTCTTGAAAATCACCAGAAGGGAAGAGCTGCAAGTTCCCAAGAGCATGCCAAGTCTATCCAAGAAAAAACAGAATCCAACAATTTTAATTCAGATGAATCAACAGGCAAGTTACATCATTCTGTACGGGCTGAGTTGCTCAGTTCCCCCACAAAAAATATAAAGAGCAGCTGTGAAGATACTGAAGAAAAATCTGTTCTGAATGCCAAAGGCTCCTTGGCTTCAGGTATACAAAATGTTAAAGCAGAAGGGAAGCCCCTTCAGGAAAAGAGAAGCAGTTTGATGCCTGCCAATATCAAAGCCAAATATGGCACCACAGTAGTGGAAAAGCTGATATCAGAGGAACAGGTAAACAAAATAATTTCAGTTGGGGGCATGGTGATTAATAGCACTCATAGATGGTGCTTTTAAATGTTTTGAACTTCAACTCACATAAATTTCAGGTGGAGAAAGCCTCAAAGAGACCAAATCTTGTCTCGTTTTAAGAATAAATAACTCTACTATCATCCAGGTTTTCATGGCTCACGGCTGCCATCAGATGCACAAAATACAGGCAGTCCTCAACTTCCGAACACAATTGAGCCCAGAATTTATGTTACTAAATAAGAAACCGATTGAGTTTTGCTCCATTTTACGACTTTTCTTGCCACATTTGTTAAGGGAATCATTGCAGTTGTTAAGTTAATAACATGGTGTTTATGTGTATCTGGCTTCCCCATTGATTTTGCTCGTCAGCAGGTCGCAAAAGAGGATCACATGACCCAGGGCCACTGCAACTCTCATAAATGTGAATCAGTTGTCAAGCATCCAAATGCAAATCATGAGATGAGACAACAGTCATAAGGGTGAAAAATGGCCGTGTCATTTTTTTCAGTGCCATTGTAACTTAACAGTCACTAAATGAACTATTGTAAGTAGAGGACTACCTGTATAGTGCAGATAATGGAGTATTATGTATCTATACCCAGCTATTGGCAAAGGTGAGAAAAGAGGAGAAAATGGTGAAAGGAGAGGTAAAAGTCGGAATTAGCTATTATCAGTGATAAGCAGACATAAAGAAATAAAGTTAAGAAAGTTAAACGTGATACATTCTTGCAACTGAACATGGTTAGCATATATGTAAAATGTGTTAATCTGACAAACAACTGTGGAATATCCCATTTCCTTCTGGATCCGCACGTGCTGTGGGGGAGCGGGTGGCATGGTTTCTGGTCTTGTGGATTCTAAAAATAAATACTCTGAACTGGAAGGGATTTGGAGCATGAGCCAGCCCCTTCCACCATCACCTGGCTTGTTTCATCCAGAAAGCAGTTCAAAACCCTCCAAATAATTTCCAGTTTGGAGGATTTACTTTTGGAAACTCTCAGACTGGCCCATAGAACTGCACAATCCAGAAAAGTCTTGATATACTCCTGAAGCTTTACAAGTTCAACAGTCACTCTTCTGAAATTAGAAAAAGATTAAGAGCTATTTGTTATATGATATTACACATTAGGATAGCCAAATGTTCTTGTATTTAAACGTTATATTTCTTTGCAAGGCTAATTTTGAGATTCAATTTCATTACATTCTATTTATAAGAATATCACTGTAGTTTATATATTAGATAAAACATATACTTTTACTTGTTAAACTACAGCTTAGAAATTTGTTTTTAGAAACTCATTCTCCAGTTAGGGCAGCCTTCCAGGTGCCTTTCAAATATGTTGACCCATACTGTCCATCACCTCCAACCAGCATGAATATTGTTATCAAGCAGTGAAAGATGGCACTAGGCTTTTTTATTTTTATTTTTATTTTCACAAGGAAAATTATGGTTACTTCAGTGATGCTTATCTGAAGAAGACCTCTTGAATTTATAGGGCTGTCTTTTGAGGAAACAGATATTATATTGCAAGGAATTTATGTAACTATAGTATAATGCTAAACATTAGCTGAATAATTAAGCAGGGAGTTGGAAAGCAGGATTTCATTTACATCATGAGCAAAATAGTTTAAAGAAATGTATATTTGTATAAGAAAGGTTTAAAGAAATGTTCGGTTATATAACTGAAAAGACACAAGGCCAATGTCACATATATTTACAGTTGTTGTTGTTGTTAATTGCGAAGTCGTGTCCGACACATCGCGACCCCATGGACAACGTTCCTCCAGGTCTTCCTGTCCTCTACCATCTTCTGGAGTCCATTTAAGTTCACACCTACTGCTTCAGTGACTCCATCCAGCCATCTCATTCTCTGTCGTCCCCTTCTTCTATTGCCCTCAATCTTTCCCAGCATTAGGCCCTTCTCCAGTGAGTCCTTCCTTCTCATTAGGTGGCCAAAGTATTTGAGTTTCAACTTCAGGATCTGGCCTTCTAAAGAGCAGTCGGGGTTGATCTCTTCTAGGACTGACCGGTTTGAACGCCTTGCAGTCCAAGGGACTCGCAGGAGTCTTCTCCAGCACCATAGTTCAAAGGCCTCAATTCTTTGGCGCTCAGCCTTTCTTATGGTCCAACTTTCACAGCCATACATTGCAACTGGGAAAACCATGGCCTGGACTATACGATATTTACAGTACTGCTTTATATTTATTAAATCTATACCACCAAATTTTACAATTCACAGTCCTTTACAACAATAAAAGCACAAAAGTACATAATAAAATAAAATAAATAAATTTAACAATCAAGGCAAAACAATTTAATAAAAACATATCCATTTCAGATCACAGCAATCATAGGATCCCACCAATATGAAGTGGCATTTGCTCTTAAAAGCTTTCCAGAATAGTTCAAATTGCTTTAAGAGCTCAGTTTTAATAGTTTTATGGAACAATGTCCAATTTTTCAGCAGTCTAGTTTCCATGCAGTGAGTATTCTATAGGGCAGTGATGGCGAACCTTTTAGAGATCGAGTGCCCAAACTGCAACCCAAAACCCACTTATGCAACGTTGGGTGCCAGATGGGTGTGGCCCATTGGGTGGGCGTGGCTCCGGTGGTAACGGCAGACTGGGCGGGACTGAAAAGTTCAATCAATCAATTCCAACTTTGCAAGATCTTTTTTTTCCCACGAGAAGTTGAAATTGACTGATTGATTGAACCTTTTTTTTTTTTTGTACATGGTGGCAGAGGCCTAAAGCGGAAAGGTTTTATAAAACCCAGCTGAAGACCTAAGACTGGGGCGACAGCGCACGTGTCCACAGAAAAGGCTCTGAGTGCCCCCTCTGGCACCCGTGCCATAGGTTCGCCACCACTGCTATAGGGAAAAAGGGTCATAACAGAGAAGTACTGGCCCTAGGCATCCAGGAATCTAAATTTTCACACTGAAGATAAGTTCCCCAGCTGGCTCTGGAAAAAATGGTCCTTTAAAATAAAAAGCAATACTGTACCTTGTACTCTAAAATCTATTGATAATAAAAAAAAAAAGTGATCACAATATAGTGTAAAGGAGCTGAAACATTTCTCAGCAACCAACATGCAGACATTTTGCACTAATGAGCAGTCTTCCAAGTATTCCATTTATATCAAAGTGACAAACATATAGCTCTGATTTATCATTTAAGTTCAATTTTATTTTAATGGAAAAATCCATAAAAATTTGGCTGTAGTCCAGTTAGTATTTGGTGGTTTGGTTTTGTTTTTATTTTTTTACTTAAATACAAAACAAGAAAAGCCTACTTTTGGTCAAATTTGCTGAGCTTAACCATCCGGGGAGTGGAAACTGCCATTATTCCTCTAGGTATGCTGAAACATATTTGATGATGGCAAGCACCTTGGGATGCAAAGTGGAGATTAAACGCATCATATCATTTATTTATTTATTTATTTATATATATATATTTTTTCCAGGCACGGCGTGCTCTTTGTGAAGCTGGACTGATCCAAGGACAGAAAAGACTCAGTGACTGGCCATTCAAATCTCTTGAGAATCCTATGACAGCTTCACCCTATGCTGATTATTATGAACTGGGTTATAATCTGAGATCCAACATTTTCCAAGGTGGGCTAAACAGATTTTCATGCTTCCTATTTTGGTCTTACATGTAGTCCTTGACTTAGGTCCACAATTGGGACCAGAATTTCTTTGTAAGTCATTTCAGTCATAAGCTGAGTCAGAACCAATTTTAGGACAATGTTTATAGTAAGAAAAACCACATGGTTATTAAGCAAAGCACATAGTTGCTACACAAATCCAACTTTCCTAATGGGCATTTTTTGCTGGAAATTGGCAAATAGGTTGCAGATCATGATTATGTGACTGCAAGACACATTGCAACCAGTTGTAAATGCAAATTGGTTGCCAAGCACCAAATTGTAGTCATGTGACTGTGGGGGTGATGCAACAGTCATAAGTGTGAGTAAAGTTCATAAGTCACTTTTCTGAGGCTGTTGTAACTTTGAACAGTCATTAAATGAATGGTTGCAGGTTGTGGACTACCTGTAATAATAATAGCACGATTTGGTGCTGGTACTTTAAGAGATCTCTTCTGCCTTCAGAGGAATTATTTTCACAGATTAAGGAATTATTTTCACAGATTACTTTTGATTTTTCTGCTTGTAGGATCAAATTGTCATCTTCAATGTAGCCTGGGAGTTAGTATCATAGTGTCCCACAGACTTCTGCTTGTTTCTGTCACTCGGTGGTGAAGGGCATTGAGCACTGTTATTCAAAACACTGAAGTTGCCTTTTGTTTTTTTGTTTTATTTTGTTTTGCTTTGCTTAATATGCAAATGACCATATCAAAAAGTATTTCTCCCAACAAAAGATTTGACCCCAATCCCAAATTTAGTCAGTATCAAATATAAAAACCTGTCACTGCTTAAAATTCAATAAAGTATGACTAGTGCTTTTTTTGTAAAAAAAAAAAAAAAAAAGTGCTGGAACTCACACACTTCATACATCCTGCCTTGCCTACCCTAAAAGGTTCCATCCAAAAAAGGTGCCGGAACTCCGTTCTGGGCGTTCTATGACAAAAAAAAAAGCACTGAGTATGACTAACCTTTTCTTGTTTGTCCTCAATCTCTCTTGATTCCAATGATTTAGAGCAAAAATTATTATAGCAGAAGTGAACAATGTCCAAATATTCTTTCTGTAGGAGGGCCATTAGAAACAAAAAGCTTGATGAAGGATTCTTATACCCCTGATGTAATAAAGAGGGCAGTACGGGATCCCAAACGCTGGCATGGAAGGAAGACTGATGATCTAGGTAAGGAAATCTAGAAACTGCAAAGGAAAACTAGAAGGAAACATGCTTAGCTTTTTTTTTTAATGTTTTATTGATTTTCTAATTTTACATTTAAGTATTTAAAAAGCAGCGTGGTGGCTGAGTTAATCAAAAATTCAATGACATACAAGTATCTTTAGTACAAGATACTACCACATTAAATATTTCCTCTCTTTTCCCCTTAGTATTTATTGTCCGATGTTTAAACTAATACAATTCTTATTATATCAATTAAATAAAAATAACATTCTTACATTTATTAATAATTTTTAGGTTATACACCTCCTGGTTATTTTAACATTCAGTTTTTATAGACAATCAATGTCCTAATTAGTTTTTCCCAATTATTAGTTTCCCATTAATATTTAAATTTAACATTTGATATTTATAATTTCCAAGTTTTAAGTGACCAAAATTCCCTTTATCACAATTCATCCCAAAGTCTAATATTCAGGATACACGTCTTATCTATTTGAATATATTCTATTTCTCGCCATCTTACATCATCTAATTAATAATGCAATATAACTTCCTTATTTTCTATTAATTTCCATATGTCTTAAATTTAGTAACCAAAATTTCTCTTGTTTCAACATTAAATACTTCCTCTCTTTTTCTCTTAATGTCTACTATCTCATATTTAAGCTAATACAGTTTATTTATTTATTTATCAGCTAAGTAAAAACATGTTTATTACATTTATCAATAAATGTTTAGCTTATATATATATATATCTTAATTACTTTTACATTCAACCTTTATAAACAAATCAATATTCAAATTTAACTTTTGATATTTATACTTCCAAGTTTTAAATGACCAAAGTTTTCTTTATCTCAGTTCATAACAAAAATCTAGTACTCAAAGTACACATCTTGTCTATTTGAGTATATTCTATTTTAATCCTCATTAATAAATCACAACCCCAATTTTCTTCAGCTTTATTCTAGCTTTCTTTCTTTGCCAACTTGCCTTCCATATCCATGCTTTAAATCATGAAATAGTTCTCCCTCTGTTATTATATATGTTGTTTGAGATAAAAGAGGCCATCCAGTCGTCATTTTTTTGGAAGAGCTAACAAATCGTCTCTCTATTTTTCCATCTTTACGTAGTTGTCCTGAAATGTTTATCTTTCCTTCAATCTTTTCTTTTTCCTGATCCTCGGGTTTCTTCTGGTTTATATAGAAAGTCTTTTCCATTTTCAGTGTTATCAGTCCCTTTTCTGGGTTTTCCTTTAACTGTGTTTGTTGATCAGTTGAATCTTCTATCACAGTATTTGATTGTTCCACTTCTTCTATTATATTCTGTGTAGCTGATTCTTTAGTTGTAATTAAAATTTGGGTTCATATATATAGGCTGACATCTTGTTCTTTTCTGTAGCTTCTTATTTCATCAGTAGCTGTAAGAATAGTTTCATAAATTGCTTTCAACATAAAAAGAATCTGTTCCTGATCTTCATTCATGTTCTCTTAGTGGTATGTTAGATTAAAAGCTTTACAATCAGAGAAGGAAAATAATTTTGTCACTGAGTATGGAACACAGCTGGGCTTCTCACAGCTGATATCTGTCAAGGTTGCGAAAGTCTTATCTATAATTTGGGCTTCAAGCCAAGTCTCTTTTATACAATAACAAGTTGTAATATCAGGTTTAGCCACAAGATGTCGCCCACATTGTTTAAGATTTTTGTTTTGGTTTTTTTTAAGTCCAAAATTTTTATAATCCTTTTTCAATTTTACTTCTTTTTTTGTAGGTAAAAACCCAAATCTTCAATAAGAATAAGAAATCTTTTAGTCCTCAAATTTTAGAAAGATAAAAATCCAGTTAGAATCAAGTTATTCTTTCGGCATTTTAAACTCTCCTGGATAGTCAGTCGCTGCTGTTTTTAGAGGGTGGGATAAAATTTCCCTTCCCTCTCTCCACAGGGGGGAAAATACTTTGGGCAGCTTATACAAGTGGAAAAAATAATTAGGATTGAAGAAAGGTTCAGATATCACCCAGTTTCATCCGTGCTGCTTTATAGGTGTCTGGTAGTAAGTTTGACTTTGGCTGTCTGCAGTCTAGTGACGGACCATATTTCTATGGCCGGTCTTTCGTTCACCTGTTTAGAGGGCTGCCCCGGATCAAGCAGAAGGGCTACCGCCCTCCCGTGATCAAGTGGGGATCTGCTCTGTGCTTGTCGCTCCTACAGGGCAACTTTCGACCCTTTCCAGGGTCCACCAGTGGTGCAAAATCAGATGTGGAAGACAGAGCTCATCTTCCAGCAGCTGCGGCAGCCACAGCGGCAAACCAGAAGTCATGCTTAGCTTTTCTTCCTGTCAATGTAGATTATGTATAGATCTTCAGTATTATTACAATCTAAATATTTAGATTTAATCCATTTCCTAGTTTACAAACTTCAAACTATATGCTTAGGAACAGATTTAAAATAGTTTATATGAATTTCTGTACAGTATTCCCTTTCAATGATCCTTACATAATTTCACTACAATGTCTATAGAAGCAGTTTTGCTGTTACTTTTTCACTGGTGACTCTTTCCCAGCTTCTCCAAAAAGTTAAGGATGTAGAACTCAATAAAAATCCAGTCCAGTCTAGCAATGATTCTGAATCAGCATAGGATTTTTTTTTTTTAGCTGAAAAAAGTATATAGAAAATTCTTGAATTTGTAGCTTGTCCAATAATATTTTATTATAATTTTGATGATGATTGTTGCTGTTGTTGTTATTTTGTATCTCATTAGGGAGATGGTTCCAGAAAAATGCCCTAAATCTTAACCTGCAGAAAGCTTTGGAGCAAAAATATGGGGAAAAGAACAAAGGCAGCAAATCCTAAAAAGGCATAAAAGAGGCATATGAGCCCTTGGTGAAAGTTATCTGCCTCTCCGTCGCAGTGAAATAAATCTCATTGCAGTCTCTGTCCTTCTATGTACTTATCTATATTGATAACACTACAAGTAGGTTCAGATGAATACAGAAAGCTTGTTTGTCGTACTACTGACACTTTATAGACACCTGATTATACAAACTAGCATATAAGGTTTTAAAAGTACATAATTACATAACTATTTGCTACCAAATATATTGTTCATGGATCCAGTTTAAAAGTTGGTGACTCTTAATTAGTCATGTAACATATGAAAGCTTTGCAGAAGAAGTAGACTTCTTTTTAATTGCACATAAAAAAAATCATAAAAATTCTGGGGTGGTTGATACCTTCCTAAATATTCAGTCCAATTGCAGGCTGATATCTGCAAAGGAAAGTCCAACCTTTATTGGTAGAAGTGGATGTAGTATGAAAACAATGCAATAATACCCAAAATATTGCCTCAGCAATGAGGAAGTTTTCTATAGTGAAGCATGTTTTTGCATTAACAAAATCCATTGTATAAGACAATTATTGACTTCTGCCCAATAGGCTAGATAAAACCATTTGTTTTCTAATGAAAATTTTATTGTTGAAAAGAGGCCATTATGAAAGAAATCCAGTGACTGTTATATACCAAAAGCAAAGTCATATTATCATAATTTGCTTCTCTCTCTGACATATATTTGATATCAGTTTGTTTTCTTCTGATTATATAAAAATAATCCTTCCACAGCATAAAAGAGAGGAAGATTATGTATTCAAGGACTTGAGAGTTTTTATTGAGGAACATGTTTCACATGTCTTGGCAGACCTAGGAGGTGACCTGTAACTTATTGTCAGCAAATTTTGTCTCCAAAGGGTATTTGGTGACTTTTGGAAAGCTTTCTGGAGGCTGGTGGCCCACAGGTGCTTCTTGACCCTTACTGTCTTCTTTGGTCTTGGAGCCAGGAAAGAAGCAGTATTCACCCTCTTGATATAAGAAAAGTGGGCTTCTGCCACCAACATTGAATATAAGAATGTCCTGCTTAGATTCCTCCATGGCAAAAGCTAATCCATCCTTTGGTATAGCACCTGAGGTAGCAGAAAAACTCATAAGATAGTCACTAGATTCTTCCTGGGATATTGCTGAGAGATCACTGATACTTTGATCCATAACTGGGGGGGTTGGTTTTAATGTCTTTTGACATAACTCTGAATTTGAGAGATTTTCATTAGTTTTGGGTATGTGTGCAGCAACTGTTGCTGTGTTAGCACAAGGAAGCATTCTTTCCTCTGAGACCAACACAGGTAATGGCAATAAACATCCCTTTTCTTTGCTTATTGAAAGATCTACTGTAGCAATGTAATCTAATGGCAAATTTTGACAGTGGCTATTTGAGCTGGAAAGACATCCTGTAGTTTTCTCTTTCTTCAACTGTCCACTTGTCTCCTGGATTTGAGATGCTTCTTGTCCTGTAGGAAACAGCAGCTGTTCCACCTGCTGATGTACATTAGAGTCAGACAATAAAGTATTTTCCTTTTCCCCTCCTGGCTGTTGCTGAAGAGACAAAGAAGGTTGTAATCCTATACATCGCAAAGACACTGGTGTTTCCTTCAGTTCTGAAGGAGTAACTTTCAAATCCTGCTGAACAGTATGTGCAAAAGATTCTGCAGAGGAATACATGTATGGGCCATTAAAATCAAATATTTGTGTATTGGGATTAGTACAAATCTGGACTGCATTTGCTTTATTGAGAAGGTCTATCTTTTTCATATTCTGAGACCAAAGCAACTGTGGTGTTTTCTTGAACCCATCTTCAATAGCTGCTGGGCTGCCAATCAGTAATTCCCTGCAACAGGAAAGAAAGTAACCAAAGGACAATTATCATTTATTTATAAAGCCTCAAACAGAACACATCAAGGCTTAGATGAGAAAGAAATGGCAAGTGGGACAATAAAAATGTCTTTAAGAGGAAGAATTAAATGATACTTAGTACAGGTAGTCCTCAACTTACACCAGTTCATTTAGTGACAATTTGAAGTTACAACAGCACTGAAAAAAGTGACTTATGACCTTTTTCACACTTATGACCATTGCAGCATCCCGATGGTTGCATGATCAAAATTCAGATGTTTGGCAATGGAGTCATATTTAGGATGGTTGCAGTGTCCTGGGGTCTTGTGATCCCCTTTTGTGATCTTCTGACGAGCAAAGTCAATGAGAGAGTCAGATTCACTTAACAACAGTATTACTAACTTAACAACTGCAGTGATTCATTTAACAAGTGTGGCAAGAAAGATTGTAAAATGAGGCAAAACTCACATAACAAACATCTCACGTAGCAACCGAAAGTTTGGACTCAATTGTGGTCGTAAGTCGAGGACTACCTGTATTTAAAACTACCCCAAAGTCTTCCAGTTTCCTGAAAGCTTATTTTTTCTTTGCAAAATAGGTTTTTGTATTTCTACCTCATTCACAGGATGCTTTAGAGCAGTATTTTTCAAATTTAAAGTGTGCGAAGCCATGCCCTTGCAGACTGATAGAGGTAAATGAAATAATATAAATAGCCATAACATTTCATTTTTAAAAGTACTCTCAAATGGTAGAAGAAACCTTCTTCATCCAGACTCTTTTTCATGGTCCCATGATTTGTAAATAGTACCGGCTCTGCTAGTTTAATGGTTACACAGAGCACGATCAAATCAACATGTGTTTAAAACCATTAAAACAGTCACTATAGGTAGTCATTAACTTAGACTTTAATTGAACCTAGAATTATAGCCATAAATTGTTGTTAACTGGATCATCACGTGATTGGACCCAATTTTATGACATTTTTTTACAACGGTCATTAAGTAAACTCTACAGTCATTAAGCAAATCTTTGTTATCCAGTGGGCATTTTTTTGCCACAAACTGGAAGCAAATGCTGGAGACCAGCAAAAAACATCAAAAATCACACTACCCTGGGATGCTGCAAATGGCCATAAAGTTGAGCAGGTTGCCAAGTAACCAAAAGGTATCTCCTGACTGCAGGTGGGTGAGGCTGTCATAACTTCAAAGTTAAATCATAAGCAGCTTTTGGAGGAGGGTCCATTGTAATTTCAAACAGTCATTTAGTGTCCAGCTGTAAGTTAAGGACTGATATAAGACTATCCAACATTGCTATAGTAATGAATACTTCTCCTCATGGACTAGAAGTTCCTCCCAAAACTTCCTAGGTTTCTGATGATGCCCAGCCTTTCCAAAATCTCAAACTGGTGCAACATTATCATGAATCTTTGGGACCTGTTCATAGAGAAATACAAAGTTCCTGTGGTGGATGGAATCATTGAATTGTAGTATTTCTTCAGAAATCAGTTTCATGAATTTATGGTCAAATTACCCTTTTTTACAACTTCATAATCTTTCTCATTGACTGAATTTAAGATTCAATCTACAGAGTTTTTGCTTTGTTTAAGCTCATCATTGTAACCTCTGGCTCCTCCATAAGCAAACAGCCTAATTCATTTTCCTGGTTATATTTTTTTTTTCAATATTTTTTGCTTCTCTATAAACATTTACAACTTGTTTTTTTCAAGGAGATGGTAGCCTCTCTGGACTGCTAAGTAAAGTGTGTTTCAGTCTTGCAGTATTCTTAGGTAGATTGGCTTCAGGGTGCAACTGCCTGCTTGCAAGTGCAAAGTGCAAACCAACTACCAGCTATACAGGGCCAGAAAATGGTTAATTGCTAACTCTATGAAACTACAAAACAGAGTACTCAAAACTCACTTGGTTAGAAATCTCAGCAGGGAAGAAATTATTGACTTTCTTACTGAAAAGTAACTTGAGATGTGCAAATACAAAAATATAAACCTGTCTACAAATGCTATACTTTTCAATTTTCAATTTCACTTTTTCACAGATCTGAACACTAAAGAAAATTACTGGACTTTTTTAAAATGATAGAATTGGAATCCACAAAGGGGCTGTTCTGACATAATTGAAAAGCATTTGGCCTTTATGCTTCTTTTACATTCCCAATATTTTGGTTCTTGCCTCAGTTTCAGATTTTTATATACAGTAATAATTAGAAGTGTATTTTTTGTGTGTGTCTTCTAAAAGGTAATTGAATTTTGAAGGAAATACTGTGAGTGAGGATCCTCCCACATGCAAAGATTCTAGCATAAATCCTGCCTAAATCCTAGTTGTTAATGGCAATAGCACTTACTGTAGATTTATATACTTATATATAAAGCTTCATAGTGCTTTATAGCCTTTTTTAAGCAGCTTACAGAGTCATCATATTGCCCCCAAAAATCTGGGTTTTCATTTTGCTGACCTTGGAAGGATGGAAGACTGAGTCAACCTTGAGCCAATCAGGATTTAACTGGTGGCAGTGGGCAGAGTTAGCCTGCAATACTGCATTATAACCAATGTGCCACTACGATTCTTTAAATAATTGAATATAGGCTTTCATAAATTAAACTGAGCTCTAATTTCTTCTCTTTGGTGTGTTGAACATTGGCTCGACACCAAACTAGGGATCTCTAAGTTAATAGTTCACTTCCTTTATAGTTTTGTGAAAATGCTTTGAACTGGACTTCCAGTAGCATGTCTCTCAGTTTTATATACTCACCTCTCCAGTTTACTGGAATAGTTGATTTCCTCCTTTGCTAAAGCACTGCTATCTTCTGAATGGTTCGCCAATTGCACTTTCTAAAATGAAACAAGAATAAATTGCAGCCCAATCTAGATGAAAATGCTAAAAGAAAGAAATGTTCAAAAAGACCTATACATACAACACATTTGAAATACTGCATCCAGTTTTGGTCACTACAATACAAAAAAGACTTTGAGAATTTAAAAAGGTTGCAGAGAAGAAGAGCTAAGATAATTAGGGAGCTTGAAACTAAAACATATGATGAACAGTTGGTAACAGATAGAACTTTATCAAAGCAAGTTCCAATGTAGACTTAAGGAGAAATTTCCTGTCAAAACAATCAGTGAAATGGCTTGGGTCCATCACAAGAAATCAGACAGCCATTTGTTTGGAATGGTATAGGGTCTCGTACTTCAGCAGGGGATTGGACTAGAAGACCTCCAAGGTCCCTTCCAACTCTCTCATTCTGTTTTCTGTAAAGGTAACCATCTCAATATGTTTTTCATGTCTAGTAACATCCCACAGCAGTTCTGTGTCTGCAGACTTGGTATTCATATGCAACTGACTTCACACATATACAATTCTTCTCTTCTACACTGCATAGCTTGTTTGAATTCACATAAAGCAAGGTAAATCTGAGAGTTTTGAATAGAAAGTGGCTACAACAGCAGTTTCAAGTTAAGCAGGCTTGGGCATGCTTCTGCCTATTTCCTGAGTTGATTTATCCTTCTTATCCAGATTCCCCTGATCCGTCATTTTACATTTTTTATAAGTGAATGTTGGGGAGGAACACAATATCCAGGAATGTATAACATGCCACTTGATCCCCCAATTCCGAAAAAATCCTTAATCCAAAAACCAAACAGAATAAATAAACTATAACTAAATACTAAATTAAGAGATTATCTTTTGGGGATTTATGGGCCACTGGTTCTCCTCCTCAGCTGTTTGCTACAGTACTAGGAGTTCTGCAGAAGCCAGCAATCAAAAGGTACAGATAGCAAAAAAAGCAAGATGGTGCAACATTAGCTATGCTAGTATAGTGTTTCCTTATTGACTTAAGTAGTTAACAGTGTTGATCTTTAAGGAAGTGATTTTAAAAGATTAAATCTCTGGCCAAATATTGCAATGTTTAAAACATAGGCAAGGCTATTTGTGAAATTATAAGCACAAGATTTGCCAAAATAAGATCTAGCAGTGGTGCCAAGACCCAGCCTGTTTCGTGGTACAGTAGAATAGTTCTCTTTTCTCATCCATGTGCAAACTCCCATTGTGCAGCTTTAGGAGCTCCATGGGACTTTTTTCAATTTGGCTTTGTTTCTTCTTTTACATTACCATATGGGCCATATGCTTATGTCCTTCTAGATTTGGATTCCACAGCTTTGTCGACTGAAGGGCAACAAGTTCTGCCAGTTATCTGGATGTGCCCTAAGAACAGCCTTTCCCAACTTTGGCTCCTAAGTCATCATACCCATCACTGCTAGCCCTTGGCCAGGGTGTGATCTAACATCAAGCCTAGATTCTGTTTGGCTGCTAAAGAATCTGTTTTAGATAACTTATACTTCTTTCATTTTTTTTTCTTTTATTTTGGCTTAAAACTGTATTATATGCTAATAAAACCTGTTTTAAGAAGATCTTTCTTACCGGAAAAAAACTGGGGAGAAGAAACGTCTTCGGAGGACTTGGAATGTTTGCTTCCCATTTCTTTTTCTTGCTGTAGCAAAAACATATATTTAATTCAGAGAACCACCAAAACTATACCTGACTCTGTTCAACCAGCACCAAAACCTCACCTTTACTTTTGCAGCTGCCACACAAAAGCAATATTGAGTGAGCAATCAAGTCCCCACTCCAATTTCACTGATAGCCAGCCTAGATTTTGCTGCCATTCTACTCATCTTAGGTAATTTCCTTTGGTTTAAATCCAGGAGTTACAAGACATCTCTTATCATTCTTTCAAATCACCATATTGACTTGGAGCTGATAAAATCTGAAGGACTTGGGATCTGCTCCAAATCCTGGAACCGAGGTCAGCAGAAAAGAGAGATGAACCAAGAAAGCAGGAGCCGGTTGCAAAATGGAAAAGGGCAATATTTGGCTTAGGCTCTAGAATCCTTAACCCCATCAGACAGTTTCACTTCAACATCTCAAATGAGAAACTGGCTCCAGTTGATTGCACCTGTATTTCATCTGTTTCCATTTTATAGTTACCCATGGCCTTTGAGGACCTCCCTCCCAAAAGTGAGTAAGGACAGGGCAAAGAATTGATTGAATTGGTTTGGAGGTAGAAATGGCAGAGTGAAGATGGCTCCATGAAACACAGAGCAATGAACAAAACTATAGCAAAAAATAAAGAGAGGTCTGGAACCTCTCCAGATAAGGAAAAGAAGGGAGATTGCCCAATGTGCTCCATATACATGCTCCTTGTTGATTCCAGGTGGGGTTTTTTTAAAACACTGGGAGACAATGGGAATAGCCATCTTGCTTGTAACCACCGTTGGGCCTTTTAAAGACTACTAAGCTCACAAACTTTCTTTTCCAATCACTTTCAGAAATTGCTTGTTAACTATTTGTAAGCTATTAGAGACCTTCAGATCAACATGTCTCAAAACACCCTGTGAATTTGCCTTCAGTTCTTAATCATAAACTTAAGATTTTTTTTTAAAAAAAATAAACAACAGCAAGCAACAGTAAATAAGACTTTGACCACAAATACATTTGTAAAGGATGCTAGATGAATCTTTCATGCAGCCTCCCACCCACAGTGAAATTTTGACTGAGTTTCTCAGAAGACTGAGAAGTTTTGACAGAAAAGTTGAATGAACCCAGCATTTGAGCAGAGAAATTATGCAATATAGTGAGTAGTATTTGTTGAGGATGAATGGAATGAAGAAAATGATCCTGGGTGTCATATAATAGTTTATTGCCCAAGATGTTGTATATCTGCTTATACAAATAACTTACCTGGGCCAAATGACATTACACAATCTAAGCAAACAAAATAGTCTTATGTAGCCAGTGCAAAAAAATATGGCAGATCAAAGTAACATTTAAATCCAATCTGGTACAAATTGAACCTGACTGAAATACAGCACACTGAAAAAGGATGTGCTTTATGTTGCTTGGAATTTTCACTGGAAAGTATGCAGGTAGCAATGTACATGTATTTACTCCCAAAGAGTACAGCTACTGGAACAAGATTACAGAGAACTATTCAGTCCTGAGGCTGTATAATGGAAATGAAGTCTGCAAAGACTTCACAGTGGCTTGGGACAATTGCAGATAATGTCAGAGAGGCAAAGAAAGCTCAGTTTAACCCAATTATGTCATGTTCAAAAATAATTCTATAAAACACAGGCCTTACATTGTTGAGCTAGCAGAAATTCTTAGGTTTTCTCTAAACAAAATTTGCTGGGTTCATACATGGGGAAAGTGATGAGATAATGGCAATAGAGTAATTTTATTTAAACCCTTGTACCTAGTTACAAATTATGATATCAAAATTCAGTCCAGATTGTTTATTTTACAAATTTCTGAAACCCCCAATCCAAGCAGCCCTGAGATCTTTGGCTACATGGCAAAGGAACTTTCATATAATGCTTGAAATTGCCTTCAAAATTTGAAACAGCAAACTCCAATCTAGTGCTTTCTAGATGCATTGTGACTACAACTCCTAGCATACTCAGCTAGAATTCTGTAACTTGTCATCTCAGCATAACTGAATGTAACAAATTGGGGAATGTCACCCTAAGATTTAAGTAAAGGGAGATGAGCAGAGTGCCCTTAGCATAGCCACTTGCTATTATGGGAAGGAATCTTCCATTCAATCCTCCCTTGTTCCTAAGATCTCAATCTCACAGCTATTTCCAGGGCAAAAAACACACACACAAAAAACACTAAAACAAAAGATAAGGAACTTGACAAAGAGGTAGAGACCTGCCAAAGGTGGTATATATTCCTTTTAGGATAGACAAAAGATCTCTTCTTCTATGGTTGCCACCTCCAGCTGCAACTGTTAATTAAGCAGCAAGCCAGTTGATATGGTAAATAAGCGGAAAACCCGCACAAAATCAGCAGGGTGCCTAGCCACCAAGCCTCCCTTTTGGTCATCCACCTAATCATAGTTTTCAATGATTCCTAGTGGGTGGGTTCTGTTTCTGTGAGGAATAAAGGACAAGACAGAAAGATAATCACTTGACAACTATAACTCTGCTGCAACCTTGGATTGCTGTACTTCATGTGAGCTCCTGAATCCACTATGCCTCTGCTCCCAGTAACTTATCCTGTGTGTTCTTTGGATGACCTAGTCTGATTTTAAACACAGTACTTTCTTTTAACACTATTTTCCCACCTCTGTTTTGCCAAGGCATTAAAATGTACATCATGCATACCTGAGAAGATATTTTTGGCAAAAGCAGATTCCTCCCATCATCAGAATGATACAGACCACGGTTATTAGCAAGATACCCCAGAGAGGAAAACCTAAAACAGAATAGAGGATAAAAAAAGAAAATCAATTAAATGAACTATTAAAGCAAGTTTTAGGAAGAAAAGAACAACAACAACCAGATCAGACCACAGTATAGTGTGGAATGACATCCAAGTGGGCTGTCTTTGATGATACCTGGGAAACTATATATCATCCAGTATACTGTTTCACTTCTACTCTAGCCATAGTAATAGCATTTAGACTTCTATACTGCTTCACAGTGCTTTGCGGCCTTCTCTAAGCAGTTTATTGAGTTAGCATATTTCCCCCAACAATCTGGATCCTCATTGTACCAAACTTGGAAGGATGGAAGGCTGGGTCAACCTTGAGCTGATGAAATTCGAACTGCTGAACTGCAGGTAGCTGGCAGTCAGCAGAAGTAGCCTGCAGTTCTGCTTTCTAACCACTGTGTCACCACAGCACTTAGTTTGGCAAAGAGAAGATCTCTCAAAAGTTTAGGCAGGAATTTTCACGGCTTTACTTGGAGATGTCAGGGACTGAATCTGTGATCTTTTGCATACAATCACATAATTTGCATAGATTGCATTTATTTTTTTAAACAGTTGCATAATTAGAGCTTATTTCACTGTTTTCATTATTTCTATTCCTTAATTCAGAGCATTTATTTCTAAATTATTTCAGTACAATTGTTGTCTTGAAATAAATAAATAAGATGTGTGTGTGCACATGCACACACCACTCTTCATCCACAAAAAATCCCACCATGATATTAATTAAATAATAATAATCTGTTACATATATAGTTCATCACAATCAAAGTGACTCTGGGTCACAATCCAAGCCAAATGCATGCATTGTATATTATATTTTGCCTTCTGAAGATACCGTAACCTAAATTATTTCCCCATAAAGACCAAAAGAAGATTAGTGTGCACTCTTAACTTACCACTGGTGGTTTGCCAGCCGAAGTCCTCACTCCATTCACTCCAATAACCTTGGTAGTCAGGGTCGCTTACTATTGTTCGCACCTTTGCTATGTAATTTTTGCCTAGTTCCAGGAACTGTGAAGTGAAGGTAAATTTCTGGTTTGTGGTGTTATCAACATGGGCCTGAGAAGAAGGGAAAAAAGATAAGTCATTAAATGAGGGCAAACAGAAACATCATCTGTTTGTTGTATGCAGGGCTTTTTTTTGTCATAGAACGCCCAGAACGGAGTTCCGGCACCGTTTTTGGATGGAACCTTGTAGGATAGGCAAGGCAGGTTGTATGTCGTGTGTGAGTTCCAGCACCTTTTTTTTTTTTTTTTTTTTAGAAAAAAAGCACTGGTTGTATGAAGCAATCTATTCCATCTTACCTCTAAAGGTTTTCCAGTTTCCCAGTATGAGATCTGATACATCTTTTGCAAATCAAAAATTGTATGGATGATTTTAGAGTCCCAGTGGAGGATGTACTGAGGGCCATCAATTACTGACATGGACAGGTTGTAAGGTGGGTCTGGCTTGACTATAAGAAACAAAAATGTATCAAGAGACTCATCAATTTATTATAAAATTCTAACTCTCTCTCAGGCTCTGGATACGTTGCATCATCTCTGATTCTTTCCCTCGTTCAGATTTTTCTGAATTTCACATTAAAGAGGAATATTCCTAGTATTGGTAAATTCTTATTTAAAAAAAACCTGAGCCAGATGATATGCTTGTGCATCTGCCTAGGTCATATTTAAAGAGTTAGTTTTTCATAACATCCCAATATATAATTTTAGTTATTCAGGGAGAAAAACTTGTCAGAAAAAAAACACTGGCAACTTTAATTCAGCATTGTAAATATAGGATAGTACATAAAGATTCAGACTCAGAGGAATTAGAGTTTTACTTTCTTTCATTTAAAAAAAATATATCAACAGCTTTCTGTTTTTTAGCAGAAATATGCAAATACTAGTAAATTCAATAGAAACCCAAGCAAAAGCCTTAGCCAGCTGGAACAACAATCACTGATGAAGCATCCTTTGCTGCCCTCTATCATGTGCAAAAGAAACTAATTCTGAGTTTTAGACAACTTTATTAAGCTAAGTTGAAGTTCATCCATCTTCACATTCCCAGAGAAACTCTGCTTTGAACAATTCCATATGGCAGACTGAGAAAGCAAGTTTCGGTGGCTCAACTTTCTATGGTTAGGTCTCCTATCTATACAAGTGCCATTTGCTGACACTTTTCTTTTAGTAATTATTTCCTTCTTCTTTGTCCTCACTCTTTTCCTTTCCAGATGTTTGTATCCATGACTATCTTATCATCCTTTTGCTGCATTCTCTCTTTTGATACTAATATAGACCTTTTCTTTTGTGCTCCCACTGAACTATTATTGTTTTGATACTAAAACATGAAAGCAAAAACAACAGGATGCCTATATTCCACCATTCATTATATTTTTATTAAAAGGTTTTGTTTCGTACTTTGTACTAATGATGAACATCTTATAGCCAAGGTTTATAAAAGGCTGCTACAGTTGAACGTAGAATGTGAATATGTTAAACTTTGTATAATTCAATGGACAAGAAACATTGGTTATATCACAATGTTGGAGCAATGGAAAAAATATGTAGACTAAAAGACTGAAATTTACATTGAATTATAACCTTAAAGAGAATTTGTATAAAGTGATGCATCAATGGTATTTAACACCAGATAAATTATCAAAGATGTATAAGGGTTTTTCAAATGTTTGCTTGAAATATAATTGCAAGGAAGATACCTTTTATTACATGTGTGTGAAAAGACAAAGAAATATTGGGAACAGATTGGTGTTTTACTTCCGAAGATTTTAAAAATGGACTTACAATGGAAACCTTGAATTTTTTCTTTTAGGACGTTAGATAAAAAATGGGGGAAAATGGAACTCTTTTATTGTATTTGTTGATAGATGCAAAAATTCTGTCTGCCCCAAAATGGAAGGAAGCATCAACTCCCACAATGGAGGAATGGATCAAAATGATGATGGTGGGGAAGTTGACTGCATCAGTTAGGGAAAATAATGTAAATAGTTTTGTTGTTACTTGGAAATGTTTCTGGACTTTCTGCTAGGAAGAGAAAAAAATGAAACTTTGTGTTTTGATGATTAAATGGGTTATTGCTATAGAAATGACTAGTAATTACTATTTGGTATGAGTAAAACTTTGATATTGCAATTCCCTTAGGAGTCTTACAGCACTGAAAAAAGTTGGAAGCTTCTACTTTTTGTTTCTTTTGTTTTCTATTCTTACTTCCCTCCCTGTATTCCTTTTCCCTTTCTCTTCCCTTTTTCTATTGTCTTTAATTCCATTTGTATTTTATATTAAGACATTCCATTGTAGGTCCATAAAAACTTGTAGCAAGGATAACCAATGGTTCAGCTGCAACATAGGCATGTTGGAAAGAAGCTCAAAGTTTCAATGAATGCTTTTGTGCTTTTGGGAAGCTGAACCATCAGTTAGGGAAGAGGAGATTTGCAGTAGTATAGACAGGGATGGGAAAGCAGAAAATGAAGACCTGTCTTGTTGGTTACATATTTATTTGATACATATACAGCAGGAGTGTCAAACTGCCGGCCCCTGGGCCAGATTCATCATGTTGAAACTGCGCCCACCCCAGCTCCAGCAATGGAGAAAAAGTCATGATACATTGTGACACATCACATGATGTGGCAAGTTTGGCAACCCTGATCTACAGTATATCATGCCTTTCCTCCATGGGCTCACTCCAATGTGCGGACCACTTCTTTCTCCAATTTGTCTCCACAATGGGGACATGAGAAAGTGCCAGGTAAGCTTCTGAGGACAACTTTGAACATGGATTGTTCACAATCTTAATCTACTCTCTACATACATGCCATAGTGGTCAATTAGATGATTATTATCTTCATTACATTAAATCCCATCTTTGTTATGGAGTTCAACTCAAATATGTGAGGTTTTTAAGAATAGTCATTTAGGCATTGATAAAATCCAGGGTTATTTAACTTTAGTGAAGTTGTAATATCATGTGTCTTCAGGCCATACCTAAATCCTCCTTAATCTGCTAGACATATGCTAGAGAAGATTATACAGTACAATCCATTTTATCTGCATGTTTGCTTCTTTATGACTCTGTATTGGATATAATCCAAGAAAGAGAATCAAGAATTACAGGAGTCAGCACATGCCTTGTGAAATAAATAGGCATTCTCTAAAGGGGACTTACTGTTCAGATACATCTTGATCTCTTTCACTTCTTCTTTTGGTATCACACGGACAAGATATTGGCTTTGCTTGCTGGAGTTAGTGACATTGATCTCACAGCTTTGCAATACATGATAAGTGGCATTATTGCTTATAAGAGCTTCTTGATAGACTTCAGAGCATTCCATCTCTCTGCATATAAACAAATATGACAGAGAGAACTTATAAAAATATATATTAAATTTAAATTTTTTAAAAAGTAAGTCATTTGGGAAAATATTTGATTTAAAAATAGCTTCTTACTTTGATCCAGGTTTGTCTTTGTAAAAGAGTGTGAACAAGATAGAATTGCTGATTTCTTGTCTCACCTCCCAACTGCATTTGAGTCGATCAATTCCATTAAAATAACATTGAAGATTCTTGGGCACAGCATCATCTGATGGAGAAACTAGAAATACATTCATTGGAATTGTGAAAAATATGACAAAAATAAGAAGGAAGAATTTGATAAAGAGCATTGTAAATTTAAAATTAAAAAAGGTAAAGGTTTCCCCTATCCAGTTCTGTCTGACTCTAGGGTGTGTGTCTCTGGGGCAGTTTTAAAGCCTATAAGCAAGTAGATGTTTCAATGCTAGCAAACATTCAAACTAAGTGTAAGTAAGACATATAAAACATCCTCGTGGATCAATCCTATACAACCTTCTAATTCTACATCCTATTTCTGATAAAGTTAGCCAATTTCTTTTGGAAAGTTCATTATTGTGTTGAAAAATTATCCTGTACCAGTTCTCACTTGATTTAAAGAAAGATAATTTGCTTTCAGGATTTTTTTATTTTTATTTTGTCAAAGAAGAGGAAAAGAGGTGGGGTATCTGGTGTTCTTGCATCTAGTTAGTTACAAAGTGAAAAAAAGGTATTTTTGTGTATATATCAATAGTGCATCTTTCTCTGGCAGTCTGTAGAGTCCTTGGTTTATCATAATCAAAAGCCAAGGGAAGATGAGGAAACTCTTTTACAGTACAGACAGAGAAATTCAGAGAAATGTGTAAAAACAATGGACAATACCAGCAATGGCACATTTGCCAATTTCAACCATAAATCAAGCTCAAGAACACCAGAAAAACTAAATAATCAAGTATTCTGAGAATAAGGAGGCAAAAGCGAAGCCCCATAACATTGACACACAAGAACAAAACTACGCTAGTAACTGTTGCTGCCTAATAATTTGTATCAAGTGGAGAATCTTTTTCTTGAGGTTGTTGCATGTTCAACTGAGACTCACCTGGGTTACTCTGACACTATTCTGATCTAACCTGGCCTCAGGACACTCTCAGCATGGGCCTGTTTCAAGTGGCCAGGAGTCAACATTTGCCCTTTCTGGTTAATAGTTCAACACAGATTTGTCAGCCTAAAATTGGTAGCCAACGAACTTCATTACACCCACCCCATGTCCTTGTTTTTTTAAAAAAATCCATCCTTTCATAAAAAGAAAGGAAAATGTTCTGTATTTCTCAGGGTTGCAAAGGTCCTCTGCCAAGTGATTCTAACGCAATAGCAGTTTGCTTCAGTGCCCCCTTGACAAAGGAGCCAATTCCTCTCCAATGGACACACAAAACATTCATCAGAACTATTTGAGAAGCAAATTTGAATTGGCTAGTCACTATTAGTTAAACATAATCTTTTACTGACAACCCATCAGTAACAATGTCGCCTAAACACAAAAGACCTCATCTCATTGCTGGTGTGGAACTGAAGATTTTTTGGAAGATCTCCCCAGTGGCCTGTTGTGTCTGTAGCTGGCTTTCTGTAGTCATTGTGATTTAAAAATCATTGCTAGACTTGGCCTTAGTAAATTTCCCTAATCAACTTTTAAAGCCATCTGAACATTTATAAAACTAACAGCTGTCACTACTACTTGGGAGATAGAGTCCATAGATGCTTTATGTATCATGCCTTGGAGAAGAATGGAATGAGCAGCTGCATGTAATGAATAAGTACCATTTCAAGAAAAAGCTAGTAGGGAAAGCTTTAAATGATTAGAAGTGCCAGTTACTTAAAAGAGAGAGAAAGAGAAGGGAGAAGAGAAGTATAAAGACAGTAGTTGGTAAGTTGGTAAATTCTTCTTCCTATGCTAAAAGGTCTGAAGTTCTAAAAGGTATCTTGAAATGGCCTTTCAAGATTCACTACCCACTTGGAAAATCTTAGAGTTCATTTTGGATGAGTTCTAAGTGTAATATAATAAATTATTACAAACCCAAATAATAAGGAAATTATTGTCAACCATTGTCTTTATCTCTTTTCCTTGTCTAAAATACATTGACTTGAAGCTTTCTTGAAAACCATAATGTAAAAATTCGATAAAATAGCTACCCATCTAGCTCTGTGAAGCCTTCATATCATATTGGATTTTAAAAATGGGAAGAAGAGTTTGCTATTGAAGCCCCATTGATATCAACTTGAAAAGGATAAGTGGAACAAAAAAGATCGTGGTAGCAACATTTACTCTGTTCAGCCACTTCCTTTGATTGACAAAGTCATCTGAGGTAAGTCATTGCCGGTGTTACAAAAAGTGTGAAACCTCAGTTTTTGCATTAAATGTTTTTTTCACATAAAGTTTTATGTTGCTTAAGTTATTACTTAAGTCTTATTCTCTTGTATGTCAATTTTTCTAGAGAACTTCCTTTCCTGAATCTATGCATTCTGTTGTTGACACAGAAGCAGTTCTGAGATCAGTCACTAAAGATTTGTAAAGATTTTCAAATCACAGTCTCATTGTTCTGGAGTTTTAAAAAAGTTTCAGCCACTTTTGCCCAGGTAATGGTTCTTCCACCAAGATCATCTTCCTTACTATTTACACTGCTGTGCAATAACTGTATTGCCCCTGGCAGAAATTCTTGAACCCATCTGAAAAGGCTGGGTGTTTCATTCATGAAGCATGAAAGAAATTAAGCATGCATTTTTTGAGCTAGATAAATGAAATATTTTAAAACCCAGACTAAATTCTAAATTATTGTTTGTTTTTAAAGTGAGAAAACAAGAATTTGGACAATGGAAGAGTTAAAACAACTTTTTTTCCTATTGATATGATAGATGGGAGCTTAATAAATAACAAAACATTGAAGTGGTTGGCCTAAATTTTATCCAGCTGATGAGGATCCTTTCCAGAAATTTAAAGTATCTGCAAACATCTGCAAACATCAAATTTTCATTTTTTTTCTCAGTCAATAGTCACACAAAGTTCTCCTGTTTTTCAACTTACTTTCTGGTGTTTGCCAAGTTACCACTGGACTCCAGTCACTGTAACGGCCAGCAAATCCACTTCCTGGACTTGGCTTACTTCTAACCCTGGCAACATATCTGCTGTCAGGCACAACGTTACTGTGTCGGAGACAATAATGAGACTTATTTGAGACCAATACAGAGGAAGATTCCTAGAATGTGTAAGGAGAGAGATTGGTATAAAAATATGGAAAAAACGAACAATCTATCTGTTCTAGGAAAATAAACATTCTAAACTTGTTTCTTATTTAATGCAATGATTTCCTATGTTTAAATATTGGGTATTAAATATTTCAGAATATCTAATTTATCTGATGGAAAATTATGGAAAATTGTAATAATATTGGGTGGAAAGATTTGTTTCTCTTAATTATTTTTATGGGTATGCTGCCCAGAGTCCTGTTTGTAGGATGGTTATAAACATTTAATAATTAAATGAACAAAATTAATTTTCTCCTCTCATTATTTTTGGGAATGTGGACAAATGGGGGGTGGTATTTTTAAAAATAAAATGCTGGTATTTAAGTTTACTGGAGTTTTTCTGTACTTATTTTATTGTTGGCTTCTTTGAAAAATATATTGTGCACTGTAGTTCATCCTGATGTTATTGAATGCTAATAAACCAGTGCTGGGGGTCCAGGGTCTACAAAACTTGGTTGGGAAACCAAATACTACCTACAAACACTAGGTTGCAGCATGTCCATATTCAAAATAAACTTTCATAAATACAGCCAGCTTCAGTTTTTGATTAATCCACTCATGGAGTGAAAGTTCATTTGAGATTGTTTTAGGGTTCATCCCTGCTCACAGCCTCATCAGCTAGATAATTTATTTGGCAAACTTTTAAAACTTTCAAAGAAGTTAGGGATTCTGGACTATCATATTAGGAAGGAAGGAAGGAAGGAAGGAAGGAAGGAAGGAAGGAAGGAAGGAAGGAAGGAAGGAAGGAAGGAAGGAAGGAAGGAAGGAAGGAAGGAAAGCTGAAGATGTCATAAGATTAGAGTTTGTTTGTTTTTGAGCTACAGATGAATACAACTACAGTATTCTCTAGACTCCATTCAAAACTTACAATTGCTTTTGTTGTGGAAGAAATCTACTGCTTACTACTAGTTTCCTAATAAACTGTAAATATAAACAGAACTACTGTGACTATGTAATTATTATGATTGCCATAGATACCTCCCAAAGTTCCAAAGTTCTTTTATAGCTTATTTCAAAATCCAGGGGAACACCTTCCAACAACTGATTTCTGTTTGTTCCTCCACCTGCTTTCCACTCCAGTAGGAAATTACATTCTTCTGTGGCAGTAACATTTAATTTCTCAGGTGGCAGAAGCTGAACTAAAGGAAAAAATGAGGGAAAGGCATAGGTTAATTCTTGCCCATATGGAAATCACTCATTTACTAATACTGCCCAGAAATATTGAAGGCCAATATTTTTGCCCTTCAATGGTTGTAGAGAAAAATTAATGTTAGTAGGAAAAACTTCTTATCTGTAAATATAGGATGCTGTCATCAAATCTGAGTTTTCTGTACATTTATTGTACAACAGTACATTGAGAATTTTCTCTAACCTGATACCCTCCAGGTGTGTTCGATTTCAGTTCTGATTGCAATATGGCCAATAGTCATGCTTGGTGAGAATTATAGGAGCTTCAATTAAATATGTCTGGAAGGCATTACATAGGGAATATGCCCTACATATTTAATGTAATAAAAATATCTCTATCATGGCCAGGAAAATGAGAAAAGAAGCTACATGGAACAGTCAAAATCTTTGATTGTCAGATCATTGGTAACGTTTCTGCATATTGCATATAACAGTCTGGAGAAAGAAAAAAGGTGCTCTGAGTCTAATGATGCAAGCTTGGAATGCCATCTAATTATGGTGGGATTCAGCTGGTTCGCACCACTTCGGCAGAACCGGTGGCTAATTTTTTTGTTGCCCAGGCCCAGAATGGACTTCTGGAAGAGGCATCCACACAGAGAACTGGTTGTTCACATATTTGAATCCCACCACTTCATCTAATCCCATGGATTGAGTGATGAAAAAAAATGGCATCAGTCTCCAATTTGATCATAAGAAAGCATCTAGTTAATTGAAGAGGATAATAAACTTCTCAAAAATACTGTCAGGCCCTAGTAACCAAATCCCTGTGTGAAAGGTTGAAGTTGACTGCTTTATTGTGATTTATCTGTAGTACAAAAACCTCCCCAGACTGCTCACCTTCCCTTGGAACAAACAGATAAGGTTTCATGGACCTTGGGGAGAGGAGGAGGAGAAAGGGGTCAATCCTATTTCTCTTGTGGCTCACAATGACTCAAAACTAACTTCTTGCTTGATCCCTCCCCATAATAGACCTCTCCCTCTTCCAAATTAGCTGTGAGCAGCATGAGGGGAGAAACCTCACAAAGTAAGACCTACAGTAGGAGTGGGCTCATTTGATTGTCCTAGTTCCACCTGCATTTCCTCCAAACAGAAGCAAGCAAGTTGATACAACTGTCCCAGATTCCATGGAACTCCTTGTCTAACCAACTCAGTCCAGACGTTGTGTGGACCCTGCCTGAATTGGTCTATCAAGGCTGCTTTGTTCCAATCTGCATCTGCTGCCAAGAACTTGAAATCAGCTATGTAAAGCCTCACCCTTCTGTTGCCTTGTCTGAGCTGCCAAAACTTGCATCTGGCTCTCACGACTCTTTATCAGGTCTCCAAAATGACCTCTGAATCTGTCCATAAAGTTCTGGTAATGTCCATGAGTTGGTTGTTTCATTCTACGATGGGCAGGGCTCACTTAGCTGACAATTCCTTTAACTAGCTTAGCACAAAAGACCCTCTTGTGTGCTCTGTAGGGAATTCTGCAGGTTGGATTCCCATAAGCAACTTGCAGTGAGTAATGAAGGTTCTCATCTTGTCTGCTTCTCCCCCAAATGTCTCTGAGAAACCTCCATGGTAATGAGTAGCTGGTGCTGCCAGCAACGGGGCATTCTGGAATTGCTCCTGAACCACTATCAGGCCCAAGCAACCAGATCCACACATGAAAAGTTCAAGGTGACTTTCATTGTGTTCTACCTATAGTAGAAGGATCTTTCCAGACTGCTCATCTTCCCTTAGAAACAAACAGTTAAGGTTCCATGGAATTTAGGGGGTGGGGCAGTCCTAGGTAGCTGTCGAGTGACTCAAGGCTAACTCCCACTGGATCCCTCCTCCTTGCCTAGCTGGGAATTTCCCAACAGTATGTTGCACAACACCAAGGTAGATCTGAGAGAAACAAGTGGAGAAGCTTTGGTCTACAATTCATCTTCTGGATAGAGCACCACTTTGCTTAGCAGTCAGTCAGTTTTCAGGTCTATACAGGTAGTCCTTGATTTACAACAGTTCTTTTAGTGACCATTCAAAGGTACAACGGCATTTTCCCCACTTACAACCATTGCAACATCCCCACATGATCAAAATTAAAATGCTTGGCAACTGACTCATATTTATGATGGTTGCAGTGTCCCAGGGTCACGTGATCCCCTTTTGCGACCTTCTGACAAGCAAAGTCAATGGGGAAACTCAATTCACTTAACCACCATGTTACTAACTTAACAACTGCAGTGATTCACTTAACAAATGTGGCAAGAAAGATTGTAAAATGGGACAAAACCCACTTAATAAATGTCTCACTTAGCAACAGAAAGTTGGGGCTCAATTGTGTGTACCTAATTCTTGGAATATAAGATTTGGGTTCTACTTGTGAATTTTTCACCATGCTGCCTAACAACTAAGCTGGCAAGAAAAAGTCCCTTGATGTTTTAATTGGTGATCATTCTGAAGCTGCTGTATTTCAAAGTTGTCACTTCTTTTCAGCAGTTGTTCAGGATAGTCACCTGTTTCAAATTGCTTGAGGTAGAACATTGGTCTGATGTTCTGTACTTGATTAGAGGAAGATGGATGTGGAATATTTTCACATGGATATGCAGATACATACTGTTCTTGAAGAGGTCAACATTCAGTTGTGTTTCCAACTTCCGATCAGGTTTGAAAATGAACGAATTAATCAGTAGAGAATTGAATCTGGTTTCATTCCTCCTACAGTGCCAATGTATCTCAGAGTCTAGTTTTTTGCTATTGCAGATCATCTTTGTGAGGTTTCTGTAAATAGCAGAACTTTGTTTTATTGAAAAAAGCAATGGTTTCTTACATTAACAATATGAATAATTCCAAAATTAAGTTAATACTTTTGTTATACTAACAAAGTTAATAAAGAAATATGCATGCTTTCAAATTCTCCAAAATTCTTCCCATCAAGCCAAACAATATAAAATGGTTGGGATTCAGACAATGAAATAAGCAACATAATAATAAAGTAAACAATTACAAAAGAGAACAATTACTGATGTGAAACAATCAATCCCTTCCAGTTTAGTTTTTACCAACTTCTAGAAAAACTGTTATAGATATTCCTGGTTTTCATATGTGAAATGTTACATGGTCACAAAACTACCCACTCCTCTTTGTCACCCTGCTTTTAATGCTTTCACTGGCAGATTGAAAAACAGTTCCTCTTTCAGAGTAACAGAGGCAGAAGACAACAGCTGAAACACCACTTCTTCATTCTTTGAAAGAGAACAAAAGGGCAGATGGTGTCCACTTCTCCATTGCTAACAAACTATATTTTCTCATCTTCACAATAGGGAACTTCAACTTGTATTTCCTCAAACTATAATTAATATGTGGTGAAGGAAGCATGATTACATACACTATCATGAGCATATGTACATATTCATTGGGAAACCCACACATCTATAACTGAACCTGAATAGAATTCTCAAACTACAGTTGACAATGATTTCCAATCATGTAGAGAGAGCTAGAAGAACAAGATTTCTAATCATACAGAAAGAACAAAACACAACACTTCATTTTAGGTCAATGCTTTGATTGGACCACAGTCTATCTATTCAACAAAATGTTTAATACAACTGCCGGTTTTACCATCACTACCCAACATTTTTTTACTATTGTACAGCATTTGGGCATTATCTCTTCCTTGTGCGACTGGTGTCACAGCCTTTTATTTATCTTCACCTGGTAGAGTTAGTCCATTGTGTCTTCAAATGAGGGAGGAGGGATCAAGCCAGTCATTGAGAATAGCAAAACCTCCCCTCTGAATCTCTCTCTTTCGTGGAAATATTGGAAAGGTTGTTGAAGATTTAAGATTCTTAAAATGGATTTACAATGGAAACTATGAGCTTTTCTTTTGGGATTATTAAATAAAGACATGGAAAAATGGAAATTTGTCATTATATATATTGAAAGCAGCAAAAAACCTATATGCTCAAAAATGGAAAGAGACATCAATTCCCACAACAAAAGAATGGGTTGAAAAAATGGTGGAACTGGTAGAGATGGCAAAGTTAATTGCATTCATTAAGGATAAGAAGGTAAATAATTTTGTTTCCACTTGGAAACTGCTTCTGGACTTTCTGCTTGAAAGAGCAAAAAAATAAAACTTTGATTTTGGGTTTTGACGACTAAATAGGTCATGGATATAGAAATGGTTAGTGTTTACTATTTTAGATAAGTAAAATGTGATGTTATAACTGTATATATAACTGTAAATAATTGCACCCAAAAAATTGGAAGGCACTGTTTTTTTCCCCTTTTCTTTTTGTTTCCTCAGTTTATTCACTCTTCCTCTTTCCTCCCCTCCTTTCTACTCCCCATTTTCCCCAACAAAAAAATAATAAAGGTATTTTTTTTAAAAAAGAAAAACAATTAAAACATTTGGGACTTATTAGCTTAGGAAAAAAATGATTAGGCTGGAGAATTATTGGGCTCTATTAAATGATGTATGATTTAGACAAAGTGAATAGAGATAACCAGGGTTACCCAGTGAAGAGGTTTAGAATAAATAAGAAAAACACTTCTTTATGCAGCACATAAATAAAATTATGGAATTCATTACCACAAAGTGAGATGATAGCCAATAATGGCTTTGAAATGGTATCAGATAAATTTATGACAGAAAGCTCTATTAAGGGCTCTTAGTCTTGGGGGACAGCTATGTCTCCCTCTCCTTCTTGAAAACAACCCAGAGACATCTGACTAACTATTGAGAGAAAGAAAAGGCTGGATTCATGAACCTTGGCCTAATTCAGCAAGCCTTGATCTCATGTTCTTACATACCTCTTTTTGGTAGCTACTGGAGAGATAGAATAGTACTTCATACCATCAGCTTCTCCAAAATCAATAGCACTCCTTAGTTCAGGGGTAGACAATCTTGGCTCTTTTATGATGTGTGGACTTCAACTCCCAGAATTCCTGAGCCAGGTGGGCTGGCTCAGGAATTCTGGGAGTTGAAGTCCACGCGTCATAAAAGAGCCAAGGTTGCCTACCCCTGCCTTAGTTCAAAGATGTCTCCCAATATAAATTACCCATTAAGGGCAGAGCAATGAGAAAGAAGCACTGTGTCTGAAATCAGCCTTAGATCTTTCTTCATGTTTATCTCACTGCAGCACAAACATTTCCCAACAATCTCTCTTTTTCTGTGGTGTCCTCATGATGTTCTCTTCAATTGAAGTCATCGTGAACTGTACCAGTTTTGCAGTACAGGTAGTCCTTGACTTACGACCACAACAGAGCCCAAAATTTCTGTTGTTAAGCGAGATATTTATTAAGTGAGTTTTGCCTCATTTTACGACCTTTCTTGCCACAGCTGTTAAGTGAATCATAGCCATTGTTAAGTTAGTAACAAGGTTGTTAAGAGAATGGGGCTTTCCCATTGATTTTGCTCTCAGAAGATTGCAAAAGGTGATCACATGACCCTGAATAACACTGCAACCGTCATAAATATGAGTCTATTGCCAAGCCTCTGAATTTTGATCATGTGACCATAAGGATGCTTCGATGGTTGTAAGTGTGAAAAATGGTCATAAATCACTTTTTTCAGTGCCATTGTAACTTTGAATGCTCACTAAAATAACTGCTGTAAGTCAAGGACTACCTGTACTGTTTGTCCTCTTATCCCAACATTGAATTTGCTATGGATTCACTATAACACACTTCCCTCACCATTGCAATAGCCATAGCAATAGCACTTAGACTTATATATTACTCCATAGTGCTTTACAACACTCTGTGAGTGGTTTACAATATCAGCATACTGCCCCCAGCAATCTGGGTCCTCGTTTTACCGACCTCAGAAAGATGGAAGGCTGAGTCAACCTTGAGCCCTGTCAAGATCGAACTCCAGACTCTGGGCAAAGTTAGCCTGAAACACTGCCCTCTAATCACTGCACCACTAGGGCTCCTCCTTCACCATGCTGTCGATAGCATAGCCAGCTAAACCCAGGGAACAGGATCAGCTATTATTAGCCATTTTCTACTGGTATAAGCATGCTCTTTCCCCTCCAATCCATACACAGAATCCTCCAAGGCCATTGTCTTTGGGCAGCAGGAAAATCTAGTTGTTTTCCACAGGCTTTCCTTCTGTATCTATCAGACTTATAAACCCACGCTCAGTCTGGAATCCTGGGCCAGCCTGAAGAACAGCTTACTAGCAATGAGGTGGACAAATCTGCATGTGAAGAGAGAGCAAGAGAGCTCTGCTTCTTCATGATGAAATTTTCACTATGCCTATTAGTTATTGTTTGGCTGAAAATGAATTTAACAGAGCTAGTCCAGAAATAGTATTGCATCAGCTTTCATTTGGACTCCCTTTGAATGCACCATCCAAAACATTTGCTCAAAACCAGAACATATTTTAACAGATGGCTAAACTCATTAGTTTAACCTTCTCTGAAAATTCACCTACTTCACCTCCACATCCCAGATAAAGGTAGTAGTGGGATTCAGATATGTGAACAACCAGTTCTCTGTGTGGATGCTGCTTCAAGAAGTCCATTTTGGGCCTGGGCAACAAAAAATTAGTTATCAGTTCTACCGAACTGGTGCAAACTGGCTGAATCCCACCACTGGGTAAAGGCAACTGAGTGGTAGATATTTTCTGAGCAACTGATGACATTTAGAGGGAGAAAAACTAAATGGAGCAAATCTAACAATCTTTCTTTGAAATTTTTTGTATGACTAAAAAAATAGCACAGACCATTTGCCGACATTACAGCTGTGGCAGGCCAGAGGTCACCAGCGAGGGCAGAAAAATATATATTGCTCTACTGTTCTACTTGCCTGAGCATTGGTAGGTAGCACTTTAATTTAGCCATAAGGGAAAGCCCTTAAACAAGAATAAATAAATAAATCCACAATATTTGTGCTGATGACACACCTGCATATTCTGTGCCAAAATTCCTTCATCTTCTTCTTCCATATTTCTCATTCAGTATCATGAAAAATGAACTATATTGAGGTTTCTTATTTGAAGAGAAGAAAATTTCAGCAGTTTCCAGAGATAAAATGTGTGAAAAGCATGTCCTAGTGAGTGCATAAAATGCTCCCATTTTTCCTTTTTTAATTCTATTGCTTGTAGTTTGATGTCTTCTAGTCTTCGTATGCATCAGATAAAGTGTTAAACCCTACAGGAAGACTACTAAGAAAACCCTTCCTAGAGGAGTTCTTTCCTCTTTCTTGAAGGAAAATAACTTTCAGAAAGCCAAGCTGACACAGTGGTAATTTTTTAAGTATTCACCCATAAATTTATTCCCTCTTGATAATATCTGAAAGGGCACATTTCTTTTAAAAATACATAATTTATGTTTAAATGGTACTTCTCTTAACATTTATCTAGTACAGAATGTTTAATTCTTTATTGTTAATTATTTACTTGAATGAATTATTTCCTTGAAATAAGAATGACATTAGAACATTAAGAACCTGTGAAGTATCAGTGATATACAGTTCTGCCCTTTTGTGAGTTGCAACTATTCAATGAGCTCCTGTGTCTTAGCATTACACCCCTCTAGAAGTCCTCTTTTGCCCTGCCTTTTCTTTTTTTTTTTTTTTTTTTTTTTTTTATTGAAAATTTTTACATTTTACAAAAACAAATCCCCTTCCCATACCCCCCCCTACCTCACCCCCCCCCCTTCCCAACCTCCCAAACCCTCCCCTGGACTTCCCAGAGCTGAGTACAGGCTTAATTAAAAAAAAAAAAAAACTTAAAACACTTTTAAAACCTAAACAAATTTAAATACAATCATCATTCTATATAAGCTCCCTCCAAAAACACAAATTTAAACATTACTTTCTTTGAATATCTATATCTATAATATAAAATCTAATTTCTCCCTCTTTCTTTATCCTAAAACGAAAAAATAAACATACAAATCTTTGTTATACCATTAAAGCTAAATACTCTTAAAGAACTTAAAGTAAGTACATATTTCCTTCAATCTTCATAATCTTCTCTCCTATCCAAAAAGAAAAAAAAAAAAAAAAAAAACTTAAAAAACCTATAAGTCCTAAACAAATCTAAGCACATTTAATTAAACAAATTATTTTGTCTTAAAAATATTAATAATAATATTTAAAAACTAAAAACACTTTTAAATCCTAAACAAATCTAAATACAATCATCACTCTATATAAACTCCCTCCAAAACCACAAATTTTTAAAATTTAAAACATTAGAATCCACTCACTAAAATAAGCAAATTATAATCCCTTCAAAACACAAATTTAAACAATATTATCATTAAAGGTTCAAAACTTAAAACAACAAAGTTAATAAACACATTAAACATTTCAATCTTCACCAATAACTAATTCCATCCGTAAAAAACTACATCCTTATCAATCTCAATTATATTAGTATTATTAATTATTCACATTCCAGTTTTTTCCATTCTCCATTCTTCCATTCTTCCATTTCCCTTCTCCATTCTTGTATCAAACTCGTAAGAAATGCTGCAAGTTCTGCCTTAGGAGACTGCTCCAAAATTCCTGAATCTCCCATCGACTCCGAAGCCAATAAGGGTTCCTTAAATTCCTCCTTGTATTGATCTTTACAATTGTAAGTTGTACAAGTTATCCTCTGCCCGTTCCTCTCTTGTTGATGCCCCTCAGACTGAGATTTCCCAGTTTCCATTTCAGGCAACAATTCCACCCTTAAAGATTGCTCCAAAGACTTTGTAGGTCTAACATCTCCCAGAGATTCAGAAACCACTAAATATGAAACTTCCTTAACCTTCTTCTGTTGCTGCTTTTCTTTGGGATTATATACTGCACAAGTTGTCTTCTGCTCCTCAACCTGGACTTGTTGAGGCCTCTCACACAAAGATTCTCCAGTTTTCATAAATATAGGCTCTTCAAACTGTGATTCTACATTCTTTTCTTCCAAAGCTTTAAACTTAATTGATGGCGATGCACATACCCCCAGGACCGAAGTATAAAAATCTTTTGCTTGAGAAACAGTATTAAGTCTATAACATGTCCCCAGGTAATTCACCACCATTCCAATCGGAACATCCCATCTGAATGAAATTTTTCTCTTTTTAAGTTCATTTGCTAAAAAAGCAAACTCCTTTCTTCTTCTTAAAATTTTAGATGGGATCTCTTTAAAAATTATAACATCTTGTGAAGCAATTTGAAATCTCTTCTTATAATAGGCTTGCACAATTTCATTGCGTAAAGATCTTTTACCAAAGTAAATTACCACATCTCTTGGCAGATTCTTCTGTGCTGCCACCACAGAGTTAACCCTAAATAATTTTTCAATTTCATTAAGTATTCCCTCTTTTTCTTTATTCAAAATCAATGCAAAGTCCTTTGCAACCATCTCCTTCAGATCTCCTTGCAAAGACTCTCCCAGGCCTCTAATTCTTAAGGCATATTCCATTTGTCCATATTGAAGCATAAGAATCTCATTTTCCATTTCTTTTTCCATACTTTCAATTTTCCCCTCCATTATGTCCACTTTTTCAGCTACCTCTTCCACATGGGAGTTCACCTTTTCAAGAACAGAAGCAACACCTTCTAAAGCCAAAACAAAATCTTGTCTCAAGATCTTATTGTTTTCCTCTAAAATCTTTTTCATTTCTGCCCTAATTTGAATTATAACATCTCCCATCATGTCTTGCAAGTCCTTCATAGTTATTAGCTGACCCCCAGAAGAGGGTGAAACTGTTGATTTAGAAACTGTAGAAATCCCTGGACGCTTTGGAGCCATCTTAAAGAAAAACCTTTAGTCCTTCTTAAGAAATTATAAAAATTCCTTCAAAAATCATAACTCCCTCCAAAGAAGGTCATTATAATAAAAAGAAAAAAGGGAAAAAAAGGAAGAGAAAAAGAATTAAAAAAAAGTTTTACTCCTTCTTAAAAATTACAAAAAATTAAACAGAAAAAAAGTCCTTCAAAAAAGGGTCATTACAATAAAAAAAAAGGGAGTTCAAAGGAAAAAAAAAGGGAGAAGAAAAAAAAAAAATAATTAAATAAAAAAAGTCCGTTCCAAAAAAAATACTTAGAGATACCAAAAACAACCATTCCAATCATAAGGAAATAAAAAGAGAAAGGGAAAGGAAAGAAAGAAAAACACCAAAAAGCCTGCCGGTCAGCATTCTAACTTCCAGAAAAAAAAACACCGAGGAGTTTGCCGATCGCCATTTTACTTTCCCTTTCAACAAAGAAAAAAAATAAAAAGAGAGAATAAAAATAGAAACAAATCTTAAAACTTAAAATCCAAATAAGTCAAAGAAAGCAAAAACTAAATCCTCTACTCAGCTCTGTCCATTTAAAAAAAAAAACTCACCAGTTCTCTTTAAGCACGGAGGTGTTTGCGGCGGCTCGTTTTGTCCCTAAGGACAAAAACAGCTGGGAAGCGGAGACAAGTCTGAACTCCGTGGGAGCACTCCTTTCACCCCCCCAAAAAAAAAACTTGGGGGGTGCGAAAGAGGCTCTACCACTATTCAGACACTCTCTACCCCCCCCTTTGCCCGGGAGGGGGATTTTGAACCGCTGAACAGCTGATATCTGCTGTTCATAGCGGTTCTTACACTTACCCAGGAGGACGGCTACAAAGTAGCCGCCATCACGCACGCAAAATCCACCGGAAGTCCACCTGCCTTTTCTTTTTAATATACCCAAGTTCCTGTAAAAAATAATGAATCAATGCTCAGCCACTCACAAATCATTGTGTTTTTCAAAAAGGTGCATCTTGACAAAGGCGTTTCCCTCCCGAGGCTCAGACCAGGTGCAGCTTATATATGAGGTGTAGTCATTGGAACAGCATAAGGTTTCATGCAGCCGGCTCTCTAAAAGAAAAAGAGTATATTCCTAAAGACCTTAAACTGGTGCCTTGAGTAATAGCTACAGCAAGAGCAAAAACAGCAAAGACAAGAAATGGGAATTTAAAAAATTGTTTTAATGTTATTTATTTACTTGGGTATTTAAGCACTATTAAGAAATATACTTTTGTTTAATTTTATACCATTCTACAAAGTTTTTCCATTTTAAAATTGCCTTTTAAAATTCAGATTGAACAGAAAAGAAAATTAGAAAGTCCCAGGGTGATATAACTCCTAGTTGTCCCTGCCCATATTTAAGCATGAGAGAGCAAGTGGAGCAGAACTTTAGAGGATGGTCTTAATGTTTTTGTAATGTTCACTTTTAGAATCCAATTTATCCCTTATCAGATTAATGCGGACATTTTCCAATTGTTGGCCAAGGCCTCTGTAGGAACTGGCAAGGACGCCAATCTCCTAACAGATAAAAGATACCTAGAATGTGAACTTTTCTCAGGCTTTGAACATACAAATACATCTTTTGACAAAAAAAAGCCACCAGTGAAGTAAAAATGGTTGTTCTTCTCCAGCCTTGTGTAGTCATAATTTTTTGATAAATGCAACAGGGAGGAAGTGTTTGCATCTTTCAAATTATATGAGCTTTTTTCTACAAAAATTGAAAAGAAAATCCCTATGTTTGGATACATGTGTGTTAAAACTCTTATTTGAGTGTGAACCTAAATAATATGAACAGTACAAGTAACTGGACAAGACAGGTTCACATATACGCCCCCAAAAGAAATGAATCAAACTGGACAGATTGCACATTACTATATGCATAAATGTTGTAGGAAAAGGCTTCTCACAGATCATGTAAATTGCAAAACCTTTGGAGAAGAGTGTGTCCGTTGCATAATGTTTTGGGTAGGAGTCCTGCTGGGAGAAAAACAGGAAGGAGTGTACCAAAGATGAAGGGCTGGTCAGGCTGGTCAAAAATATATTGTCCCCTGAAACTGAGAACTTCATTCATTATTTTATTTCCATAAAAATAAGGCATGTGTTTTTATTTACTTTTCGTATTTGTATACAACTGTAATCTAGGCAGACTCCCAGTAATTAACATTTACATACAATAATATAATTAAAATATCCATGTTACAGAGATGAAACATACATTAAACACATTAAAAAAATCTTTAAGAATCAAAATAACCACGTAATATGATAGAACAACATAATTTCCAACAACCTAACAGGAGCATCTAAATTTCTACACACCCTTTAAAAGAGGTCCATTTCAATAACTTCTAAAAAATATAATAGCAGAGGTAATTCAAGTCTCCACTGGGATGCTGTTTCAAAGCAGAGATGCTCCTACTGAGAAACACCTGGGCATATTACTGCAGTTTTATCCCTTACTTCACAGAAGTGGGGAACTAACATTTGGCAATGATTATATCAGTTTGATTCTGATTGAAAAAGACAGCCCTGGAAGTATCCAAGCACCAAACTTTATAGCCTTTATTGAATTACATATTGAATTATATCCAGAAACCAATTGACATCCAATGCAGAGTTCATAACACTGATACAATATGTTCATAGTAAGGAGTGCCAGCTAACAAATGGGCCATCAAATTCTGCCCTAATTTAATGTTCTGAATGGTTTTCAAAGGCAGCTCTATGTAGAGAGAATCTTGCAATAGTCTATTCAAGTAATTACAATGGAGTGAGGTGTCATCAAGGTCTCTCTTGCTCCAAGTAGGGCTGCAACTGGCAAGCAATTCAAATTTAACAAAAAGATGTTTGTGAGAGTCCACCTGCCCATCCAATAGTAGCCACAAATCTAGGAGAACCTTCAAGTTACAATGTACCTTCATAAAGGATACAGCTTTCCTGTCAAGAGACAGTACTGGAATTGGTAAAGCACCTCGCTGCACAAAGCGGCAACACTATCCTATTTGGATCCAGATTTAGCCTGTTTTGTCCCATGCAATTCTGGCAATTTCCAAGGACAAGTGTGTACACATAAATACCATCCACATACTATACTTTCAAATGACATTCTAAGTACATTCATGTTAATGTTGAAGATGGGTGGTTGGGGGAGACAGTTTCCCACAAAGAAATGATTACCTAGGGTAATCTCTGTTCCCATACAACCATCATCTGAAATGACCCACTAAAGCAGGAGCTCAAGCCTTTGCAGTTGGTCCAGAAGGATACTATATTCATGGTATAAAACAGTGGTTCTCAACCTGTGGGTCGGGACCCCATTTGGGGTCGAACGACCATTTCATGGGGGTCGCCAAACAACGCAGTCCGCCATTTTTTTCCCCTTTTCCTTAGCTGTGCTACTCCCTTTTATTCTATTGGCTTTTGAAAGCCAATAGAATAGACTCTCTTGAATAGAGTCTAATTCTATTGGCTTTCAAAAGTCAATAGGAATTGTCCAGGCTATCTCTGCCCTGCTGAGCCCGCCAAAAGTCCCATTCTGCAAATGGTGCTGCACCAGTTGAGTAGTCCTCAACTTACGACTGGTTGAGTAGTCCTCGACTTACAACCAGTTGGGAGTCGCGGCATTAAAAAGGTTGAGAACCACTGGTATAAAAGGTTGCACATTGCTCCCATCCAGATCCCAACTAAAGTCACCTACTGTGATAACCATGATGTCAAACCCCACCTAGCTGGGCAAGATCAAGGAAGCACAAACTACACAGATTTCAGTAGAGTATATTTGATACTAGACTGAGATAGCTAAGAATATTGTAAATTATAAAATAAATCTCCCACTTTTGTGTATAGTCTGTTCATGTGGAATTTCTCTGAATTATTTAAAAAGCTTTTCCCCAAGTTTCTTTCTACCTGGACTAAATAGCCATTTATGAAATACGATGTCAACCAACTCATGTTTTTGTCTTGATAGTTTATATCTATCCTTTTTCCATTCTTTTCCAAACCTCATCACTAGGCAATAGTTGTCAGTCACATTCAAAGAGTTCCTCTCAAGGAAAAGGAACATTGCAATCCTATTCAAATCTGCTGGTGCAACTCTTTGCTGGAGTGAAGTATTGATAATCTCCCAGCTCCAGCTTGTCACACCTTCTCCAGCTCCACATAAGAGCTACGTGGGGCATGGTTCCAGCCCACAAGTGGCTGAGGACATACCAAAGAGGATCATCAGTATCAGAATTCCAGCTGACATGGCAAGACATTACTTCAGTTATCACATTGGCCTCCACCCACAAACAGTCAAGATTTTTGTTAATCTGGACAATTTTTTTACAGCAAAAAGCTGCACAAAATAGTCTCAATGGACAGGCAGGAGATCTCTCTATAATCTCCACCTCAGAAGGGAGTTACCAACATTCTCAGAAATGTTGCTGTTAGGGATTATGGTGGTGAGTCTTCTCTATTCTGCACCTTTTTTGAAACAACAATATCTCAGAGATTAGGGTAATTTAGCATTGTTAGTATTTCAGAAGGGTTTTTTTAGATCTAACTTTTACAATGGTTTATGAAGGGACACAAGTTTTGGTCTCTACTGGAGAAGGGGTATTTGCAGGGCTTTTTTTGTCATAGAACGCCCAGAATGGAGTTCCCGCACCTTTTTGGGATGGAACCTTGTAGTGTAGGCAAGGCAGGTTGTATGATGTGTGTGAGTTCCGGCACCTTTTTTTTTTTTTTTTTACAAAAAAAAAGCACTAGATATTTGTATTAGCCATCATTGGTCTGCATTCAGACTAAATGAGATTCTTTACAAGCATGAATCTCACAGAGTTCTTTTTAGCAGATTTATTAAGAAGAATGGAATGGAATTATAAGAATCCCAGTGTCTGAATTATATTGTATTTAGTATCAATTTACTCCATGTACATAATGGCTTTTTTCCTAATGGCTTTCCCATTATCAGGTAAGGGCGTAGTCTTTTCACTGCTAATGGAGAGGCTTGCAACTGACTATTAACCTAAGAGATGTTTGATTCTTTATCAGGAAAAGAAAGAACAGAAGGAGCAAAGAGGGAAGTTAAGAATAAAATGTATGAATAGAAAACTTACCCCGAGCTTCAATGATGACAACAGTGAGGCTTAAAGTCAGAGCAATGCTGTAGGGCTTCATGTTCATTAAATATTCTTTGTTGCCTGAAGCACTCACCTGTGGGCAAGACCAAATTTTTTTGAATAAGGTACTGTTGGCTGCTTTGCCATTGCTGCTCTTTCCCCTGCTGAATACGAGAGGAAAACATTCAGTGTAATTATCAATGCTCCGCCTGATTAATTCCCAAATTATTATTTTTCATTTCACTTGCCCACAGTCCCTTGCTTCTTAACAAATTGCATTTTTGCCACAAAACTACCAAGACTGGGAGACTTAGCTACCCTGTTTGCCAAGAAAGTTTGCTATTAGATCCACTCATTAAAAGAAATAAGAAGACAAAATAAAACAAAACCTCTACAACAGGGGTGTCAAACAGGCAGGCCCCCAGGCCAAGGCGTCATGTGCAGGCCACGCTCCATAAAGGCAAAAAACATCACTATACATCATGATACATCATGCATGTGATGCAATCGAGTTTGACACTCGTGCTCTACGGAGTCCCAAGTTCCCTTCAAAGTCCCAGAATTTCTTCAAAGATAGCCTTAAAACCTCCAATCAGATCAGCACAGATGAAAGGCAAAATCACAGTTCTAAGATTAATTATCTACCATCAGAGGGAACTGTTCTGGTTTCTCTTCATATTGTAGACCAGTATCACATTTTATAGGGAGAAGGGAGAAAAGATAGAAGAGACAGAAACAGTAGATTTACCACATCTCTTCACCAGAGAAATTCTCCATACATATATCTTAGAATTCCAGATCAGGCCAGTTAGACATGACACCAAAGGCCCTGATTCTGTGAAGCTGATCCTCAATTTCCATTAGCTGTCAGATCTGAATAAAGAATGTACTTGTGTTCACTTCAACACTAGTGGGGTTAATATTTGTTATTTGTTTAATGACTCTTGTTTTATTTTGTAGATTCTGTTATTAGAGTAAATAATAGAGCAGAGTGTCTTTTGGTTTAATATTTTTTTGTTTTTAATATCTATTTTACTTTTGAATGCTGTCCAGAGTTCACTGGAGGTGGGCAGCCAATAAATTTAAAATTATTAGATTGGTCAAACTATCAGACAAACGATTAGATTAGATTTGGACTTTTTATTCCCCTATCAGAATAACAGGCTTGGAAGGGACTTTGGGGTTCTTCTAGTCCAAGAAGGAAACCCTGTTCAAGCAGGAAACCCTATAACATTTCAGACAAGTCCAAGGAGACCATAAGTTCCCACCTTAAGTACAAAGCCAACTGGGTGACCTTGGACTAGTCGCTCATTCTCAGCCCTAAGAAGCAGACAGTGGCAAGCCACTTCTGAAAGTCTGCAAAGAAAACTGCAGGGACTTGTCCAGGCAGTTGCCAGAATTCAACACTGACTCAAACACATGCATGCAAACATACCCAAAACAGCAATAAAAACAGTTGGTATGTATTGAGATTTTCTCTGAGAAAGAAAAACAGTTTAAAAAAATGTTAAAAACTTAACAATATGCGGTAACAAATAATAATAAACACTCACCTTCTCATTTAAATTTTCTCTTCTTTTTGTTGATAGTTTCAAACTATACAATTAATAGTGAATGATTAAGCTTTTTACTCCACTGCCAATTAAAACTTTTCATAACTACAGGAATCTTCAAATACCATTTTTCCAAAGATGAATGAAATGTTGATAGTTTAACCATACAGTTTGTATGTTGATCAGTTTCTGGTGAAGTTTCATTTGTTCCTTTTGATTTTCTTTTCTGGTAGTTTCCTTTATTTTCAAAGTAATCTTTCAACATCTCTTTTGCTTACGGAAGAGAAACTAAATGTTTCATGTTTCAAATAGTTGCATAACATTTTAAAAAAACCATTGTACTTCATAGAACAATCTATATTAGGTGTGTTCAATCTACGGCCCATGGGCCACACATAGCCCTGGACAGCTAGTAATGTGACCCCACAAGACCTCAAAAAATAAAGGAAGTTTGTTTTTCATACACATTAACTATATGGCAGATTTTATAGGCAGCCCAAGATAATTCCTCTTCACTCAATGTGGCCCAGGCAAGCCAAAAGTTTAGCCACTCCTGTTCAAGACTATCTATTACAATTAAATTTTATTGGACAAAATGAATGGACAAAAATGTGATATGATTTGCAATATTTACATAATAATATCCTTACATAGATAACACAGATTATATAGTTTATACCATTTCTTAATGATATCAACATTCAAGTAACAAAAGTTGCAACATTGGGGTAACTAAAATGAAATATTCTTAAGTTAAAGAGATTTTGGGGAGTGATGGATTTGTTTCCCACAATTGTCCATTAATATGAGTTTTAAAAGTATATTGGCTTTCACGTTAAAAAAAAAATCCACATAGAATATCCAATTTTTCTTCAAACTGAGGATGTATACCTGATAAAGTTCATCATACTGGTTGTGTAAAAATGTTATAAATAAATAAAAAGTTATTTTTTAATAATATATTAAAGGGGTTAGAGATTCCCCCGTCTTGGGGTAGGGCTTTTATATCCTTGATCCCAAAAGAGGATCAAGATCTTACTTTGCCTAAAAATTATAGACCTATATCTCTTTTGAATGTAGATTACAAAAAATTTTCAAAAATTTTAACTAATAGACTTATGATTGTATTAAATCAAGTGATACATATGGATCAAGCAGGTTTTATAACAGGAAGATATATGAAGAATAATGTTAGACAAATTATTAATTTAATAGAATACTTGGACAAAAACAATCAGATTTCTGCAGGATTGATTTTTTTAGACGCTGAGAAAGCCTTTGATCAATTAAATTGGCAATTTATGTTAAGATTGGTTGAAGAGATGAGATGATCCAACCATTAAATGATCTTTTTAATGGTATCTTACAGGGTTTAGAAATTCCTCCTTCATGGCGTAGTGCTTTTATATCATTGATTCCAAAGGAGGATCAAGATCTTACTTTACCAAAAAATTATAGGCCTATATCTCTTTTAAACGTGGATTATAAGATATTTGTAAAAATTTTGGTAAATAGGCTTATGAGGGTGGTGCATCATCTTGTGCATAAAGATCAATCAGGGTTTATAACAGGAAGGTATATGAAAAACAATGTTAGACAAATTATTAATTTATTAGAATACTTAGATAAGAACAACCAAGTTCCTGCAGGGCTCATATTTTTAGATGCTGAAAAAGCATTTGACCAACTGAATTGGCATTTTATGCTAAGAGTAATGGAAGAAATGAATTTTGGTGAAAACATATTACAAGCCCTTAAGGTAATATATCAAAAACAAACAGCACAACTTATTGTTAATGGAGGTTTGTCGGAGGTTTTTACAATAGAGAAAGGTACTAGACAGGGGTGTCCTTTATCGCCATTGTTGTTTGTTTTAACATTGGAAATATTATTGATCAAAATTCGAGAGTCTCAGGAAATTAAAGGAATATATGTTAATAAAAAAGAATATAAGTTGAGAGCTTTTGCGGATGACTTGGTTGTTACTTTGTCGCAACCTGATTATTCTGTAGTAAACTTATTACAGTTGATTCACCATTATGGTTTGGTCTCGGGTTTTAAGATTAATGTAAACAAGACTAAAATTTTACCTAAAAATATGTCGAGTCAGGAGAAGCAGATTTTGGTTAACTCGACGGGTTTTGAGCTTGTTAATAAGGTAAAATATTTGGGGGTGATGCTGTCTGTTTCTAATGCAAAATTATTTAAAAATAATTATGAAAGGTTGTGGGTCAGGGTACAGAAAGACTTGAAAAATTGGGAAAAGTTGCAATTATCCCTCATGGGAAGAATTGCAGTGATAAAAATGAATATTCTACCCAAGTTCCTTTTCTTGTTTCAAATGTTACCAATTTTGAAAAATGAGATTAATTTAAATGAGTGGCAGAAGGGTCTCAATAAATTTATTTGGGCAGGTAAAAAACCAAGGGTTAAGTTCAAAATTATGCAAGACTTCCGTGAGAGGGGTGGACTCAAGGTACCAAATTTGAAATTATATTATGATGCGGTGGTTTTAACATTAATTAGTGACTGGGTAAATTTGACAAACTCTGAGATACTTTATCTAGAGGGATGGGATTTACTTTATGGGTGGCATGCCTATTTAATATTTAATAAAAAAATAGATTGGGCTTTTAAATCTCATATTTTAAGAATTTCTTTACTTAGGATCTGGAGAAAATATTATAAAAGTGATTTTAAAGTACCATTATGGGCTATACCTTGGCATGCGATAGAAGGAATAAAAAGAGGGGTTAAAATGGATATGGTGACTTATAGACAGTTACTTAAATGGGATGGACAAAACTGGCAATTAAAATCACGGGAAGAATTAGCACAAGAAAATTTTACTTATTCTTGGTTCCAATATAGGCAACTACTAGATAGATGGAAGATGGATTGTAAGGTGGGTTTTCTTAGAGAAGATGAAAATCTTATTAAGCAACTGAAGGATCAAAGACAAACCCACATTAAGAGAATTTATGGGGTTTTAGTTGAATTGGACTCAGAAACGGAACTAATTAAAGATTGTATGATTAGATGGGCGCAGAACTTTGGTGAGCCAGTTTCATTGGACACCTGGGAAATTATTTGGGTGAGAAATGTCAAATTTACTCAAGCACAGAATTTAAGGGAGAATTTTTATAAAATGTTTTATAGATGGCACCTTGATCCACAAAAAATGTCTTACATGTACCCTGACGTGCAACCTAAATGCTGGAGATGTGGTTATAAGGAGGCTTCCTATTATCATATTTGGTGGTCATGCAGAGAGATAAAAGCATTTTGGATCAAAATATGGTGGAATATCCAGAGAATTTTTAGAAGGAGGGTAAAATTTACTCCGCAATTATTTTTGTTAGGTATTGTTACAGATTGTGATACAAAGGAGGTTGTATTGATGTTAAATTTGATCACAGCCGCGAGGCTGTTAGTTGGACAATATTGGAAGAAGGAATCTTTGCCTACATTGCAGGAATGGTTTTTTAAAGTAGCTTATCTGGCGGAAATGGCAAAGATTTCGGCTTTCTTAAAGCAACAAACGCAAGAGAAGTTTTTTGCTATCTGGGACAAATGGATAAAATTTATACAATTTAGATTGGGTATACAAAAATATCATATAGCTTTTTCATAAGTTTTATTTTTATATATATTATAGATATCTTTTTTATATATATAAACATAAAGTTTTTAATTTAATTTTTATTTATTTTTTATTTCTCAAGCCTATATTCTGCTCTGGGAAGCTCAGGGGGGGGGAAGGGAGGGTTTTTGGGAGGGGTGTGGGGTGGGGTTTTTTTTTTTTTTTTATATATGTATTGTTTAACTTTTTTTCTTTTGTATATGTTGTTTTTTGTTCTGTATTGTTCTTGTTTTTCTTGTAAAATTTATAAAACTTTTAATAAAAAAAAAAAAAAAAAAAAGATTGGTTGAAGAAATGAATTTTGGAGATAAAATTTTACAGGCTTTTCGAGGTATTTATCAAAGACAATCAGCACAACTTATAGTTAATGGAGGTCTATCTGAGGTATTTCAAATTGAAAAGGGGACTAGACAGGGTTGTCCACTGTCTCCTTTGTTGTTTGTTTTAACGTTGGAAATTTTTGTTGATAAAAATTTGTGAATCACCCAAAATAAAGGGAATAGAGATTAACAAAAATGATTACAAATTAAGGGCTTTTGCAGATGACTTGGTTGTCACTTTGGTTCAACCAACTCATTCTGTAGTGGAGTTGTTACAATTGATAAATCAATTCGGACAAGTCTCCGGTTTTAAAGTTAATAACAATAAAACTAAAATACTACCAAAAAATATGACTAATTTGGATAAGGATACTTTGGTTAGGTTGACAGGTTTTGAAGTTGTAAAAAGGGTTAAATATTTGGGGATATATTTATCTGCTTCTAATGCAAAATTGTATAAAATTAATTATGAAAAATTGTGGTTTAAAATACAGAAAGATTTGAATGATTGGAAAAAATTGCAACTATCCTTGTTGGGGAGAATTGCTGCGGTTAAAATGAATGTTCTACCAAAATTTCTGTTTTTTGTTTCAAATGATACCTATTTTAAAGAAAGAGGCAAATTTAGAAGAATGGCAGAAAGGTATTAACAAATTTATTTGGGCGGGGAAAACAACAAGAGTAAAGCTTAAAATTATACAAGATGTTCGAGAGAGAGGTGGACTCAAGGTACCGAATTTGAAACTGTATTATGATGCGGTGGTTTTAACATTGATTAGTGATTGGATTAATTTAACAAATGTAAATATACTCCTTTTGGAGGGATGGGATTTATTATATGGATGGCATGCCTATTTAATATATAATAAAAAGGTGGATAGGGTTTTTAAGTCTCATATTTTAAGAACTTCTTTATTGCGAGTTTGGAAGAAATATTATAGAATAGATTCCAGAATTCCATTGTGGGCAATCCCAGGGCATGCGATAGAAGGAATAAGAAGAGGAGTGAAGATGGATAGTATTTCTTATAAACAATTACTTAATTGGGATGGGAAAAATTGGCAATTAAAATCTATGGATGAATTATTACAAGAAAATATTAATTATTCTTGGTTTCAGTATAGACAATTATTAGAAAGGTGAAGTACAGATCAAAAAGTGGGTTTGATTAAGGAGGATGTGATTTTGTTGAAACAAATTAAAGACCAAAGTCGAACTCATATAAAAAGAATTTATGGTGTTCTAGTGGAATTGGATTCAGAAACAGAATTAGTTAAAGATTGTATAGTTAAATGGGCTGAAAATTTTGAAGAGCCGATCTTATTAGATACATGGGAGATAATTTGGGTGAGGAATGTTAAATTTACACAAGCTCAAAATTTACGAGAAAACTTTTACAAAATGTTCTATAGGTGGCACCTTGATCCACAGAAGATGTCTCGTATGTATCCAAATTTGCAGCCTAAATGTTGGAGATGTCGTTGTTTGGATGCAACGTATTATCATATTTGGTGGTCATGTAAAAATATAAAGGCTTTTTGGATTAAGATTTGGTGGAATATTCAAAAAAATTTTAATAGAAGGATAAAATTTACACCACAATTGTTTTTGTTAGGCGTTATTGTTGATTGTGATGATAAAGAAATTATTTTAATGTTGAATTTAATTACAGCAGCAAGGCTGTTGATAGGGCAATACTGGAAGAAGGAATCTTTGCCTACTTTAGAGGAATGGTTTCTTAAAGTTTCTTATTTATCTGAAATGGCAAAAATTTCGGCTTATTTGAAAGATCAATCACAAGAGAAATATTTTTTGGTGTGGAAAAGATGGGTGAATTTTAAACAGCATAAATATGAGATTAAAAAGTATTGTCTAGCTTTTGAATAATTTATGTTTAAGGTAATGATTAGAACTATTGTTTTGTTTTGTTTTTATATATTGGAGTTAAAGTATTTAAAATTTTGTTGTTTTTTTGAATGTATTTATAATTGTTTGATGTTTACTTAAGTTGTAGGGGTTTTTTTAGTTTTTATTTACCCTGTATTCAGCTCTGGGAAGAAGGGGGGAGGATGACGGGTGGGAGGGGGGGTGGGAGAGGGGGATTATTTTATTGTAAAACTTTAAAAATTTTCAATAAAAAAATAAATAAATAAAAAGTTATTACATAAACAGTCATAGCTCACAATTGGCTTCATTAGATACCTGGAATATAATTCTGAAATGAGAGAGGGGGAGGGAGGGAGAGGAGAGAAGAACCGAGAGGGAGAGGGAGAGGAAGGGGAGGGGGACGGGGAGGGAGGGAGGGGGAGAGGGAGGGGGGAGGAGAGAGAGAGAGAGAGAGAGAGATGGGAGCCAAAAATGGAACTATAAAAGGAAAGGTAGGTGGTAGAATTAATGCTTAGGTAGCAACTGTGAATCAAACAAGTGTTACCCAGTTACGATTTCATTGAGTAGTTTTGCATAAATTCACTGCTCAACATCTCCTTAGAGACCTACTATATTCTCTGACCCACTGAATTTTTTAACATTTCTTTTCATTTAAATAAGTGAATCAGGAAGCTGGCATGCAACAAAATAAAACAACTGCTTGGGTTTTATAAAATGACCTGACCCCGTTAAACAACAACTTAATTTATTTACAAGAACAAAATTATACAATTGCTTGCATATCTTAATTTGCTTTTCATAGTTGGAACACTTTCTCCAGCAGTTTATTTTATTGCAGGAACCTTCCTCTTCTTCTTCCTCTGTTCACTAACTAGAAGCAGATTTCATTACATTGCTTTTTCCATTCAATCATGAACTTTATGTAACCTTCAAAAACCCAGTAAATTACATGCATGTTTTCAGTGTCCTAACTCTGAGATGATGAATAAGCTGGCAATCACATCTAATAAATTTGAAGATTATTCTGCCAGAATAAGCAGTGGTATTTCTATTTGCATAAATTAGTTTCATGCAAACTTTCATACTGGACTGCATCTAGAAGTTGTAGGTTTTATGCCTAAAGATGAGGTGCACAAATCTGATGGTGTGATTAGATTGCTATTGTTATATCTTAGTAGTACATTAACTTAGTATTTCCATCAGTTGCCAAGTTTACCTTCTTAACCTTGTTTCTGGAGATTTATGTGCTAACTGTAAGTGTCTTCTGTTTTTATTAATGTTGCCTCTCTTCTTGAAATAATAACATTGAAATTCTTACACAGTTTTTGGTTAAGGCTGTGCCTTTGACAAAGCATACTCTTTGTGATGTCTTCTAAGCAAAATTTGTAAGCTACTTTTGCATCTGATGCAAAGACTTGCTTGACATTGATTCAATTAGGGTGCACGTTTATTTACAACATTGGAAATGGGATTCATAGTTATAACTTAACAAAGCTTTTAATGTTAGAATTTACTTCATAATTTGAACTACTTTTACTGTTCCATCACTGGCTTGTGAATGGCAGGGACTGATTGTAATGTATCTAAAATTGTACTTCTTTATAAATAGTTCAAGCTCTTTTTCAATGAACTGTGGGGTATTAGGATATCCCCAATTTGCCTTTATGTATGATTTTTATGCAGATCTTGTAACATCATTCATGTTTGCCATATCAAGGTGCCTAGAAAAATATTTAAGGCAACAAAATACTTACAGTATGACCTCCAAGCTAATAATATTTGTGTTATTTTCGTTAAAAAAAATCATCACCTGCCACCCATATTGATGGCCCTGAATCAACAATGGCTATGAGACACATACTGCAATCTTGTTATTCTGCACTGAGTGTTACCTCTGGGCCAGATGTGTCCAAGAAGAATGGGACAGTCAGATGTTTTGAACACTTTGGATTTGGATCCCTGTACTAAGCAGGGGATTTGGCTAAATGGCCTAAAAGCCCCCTCTCATCTATTCTAGGGGACCAAAAGCCAAAGGTAGAATATGAACTCTAAATGCCAATTCACATTTTCTTTCCCACAAAATATATCAAAATACAAATTTTGTTAAAGGCAAAATGTTGGTGGACCCACATCTATAGGGAAAACAAAACACACCAAACTTCCACATGTGTGGGTGGGGAAAAGCAACATTCAATCTTAGCTTGCCAGCTTTTCATGCATTTATTTTAAATGAAAGAAATTTTTGAACAGTTCTGAGAAAGAGTGTGGTTAGGTATACGCCAAAGAAGAATTCTTAGACATATTAGTGATCATTTAAGACTCCCAAATTAAGACATAGTCTTAAACTAAATTATGGGTCATTTTCATTTGACTTATGTAAGGAGCTGTTTGGCAGATTCCATGTTTCATGTACAAAAAAATTCAATTCTATCAACTGTTTTCTTCTAGCCTTTTGTATGGATAGGGCTATTTGGATAGCCCTCTGATCACAGGTATCTAGAGGGGAGGCAGATAGTCAAAATGTACAAGATGGAAGGGATAGAGTCAAAACCTACACACAGAGACAACACAGACAGACAGACACACACACATATTATAGTACCTGTTGCTATTTTAAACCCAGCACACTATCCCCAAGTTAACCATGGTTTTCTGATGTGATTTTTTTAAACCTTACAAGTCATATGGAACAATAAACTAGCAATATGGCCGGAATTTGCACTACACACCAGCCAACCACCTTCAACAAGTAATGTGGACAGCTTCAACAAAGGCTAAGTAACGCTGAGAAATTGATCACATGAAAATTACACTAATGTGATTTAATAGCGTTGGTCAAGATGGACCAGTTGCCTCACTAGCAGCCAGCTTCAACTATTCAGGAATAAAGTTTCATATAAAATTATCTTTCTGGTTTATTTTATACAACAGTGGATTCAAAATTTCATTATGATATTCAGCTATTGCATGTTGCTACCAGTTTCCTATCTTTCTATACTATTGTGTGCATTTGGTTGTATAAAAGAACACATTTGCTTTCTCAGAGTTTAATGGAAAACAGAAAATCTAATCCATTCCCATGCCAGAAAGAAATGCTAATTGGTTGGGGAATTAAATTTGCATGGATTTAATTCCATTAAATTCCAGAACTTTTGCAATTAAGAGAGAAAAGTTTCAGCCAATACAAAATGTCAGGGTTGCTGGGCAAAGATTATTCATGCAACTAAAAGAAAAACAAATAAAACATGAAAAGCTCTTACATCTCCTGATAATTTTCTGGTTGCTAAAAGGGCCAACACAAAAAGTAACAATGGGGATTTTTTTCTCTCTCTACCCTCCTTATACTTCAGTTTGAGCAGAATATGACACGATTCAGAAAACAAATCCTGAATGCTTCATTTAAAAGATATAGTTATCTGAAATTATATCTTTCCTCCCTACAATCTCAAAGGTGGGGTGTGCAGGATATATGTTGTGGAGGAGTTGTCCTTGTTTTTTGACTCTTAGTTTAAATTACTGTCTTAATAGATTTAAAAGTAAAGGATTCTAAGAAGTGGAGTTGCTTGGAAGTTGCCCATCAATTTTGAGCATCTGGCTAGAGATGGAGCAGGATCTCAGTCTTTCCACTGTTGTGTGATGGATTTCATTTCTGTTTTAATCAAACTTACTATATTAATGCAAACCCTTAATTTCTTTTAGCATTTTTTGGGCAATGCTTGCATTAATGACACTCAATCCTTTCCCTCCCTCACCAGAACTCCCCTCCTCCTTCATCAAACCAACCTACCTTCCTTCCTTCCTTCCTTCCTTCCTTCCTTCCTTCCTTCCTTCCTTCCTTCCTTCCTTCCTTCCTTCCTAATAGAAAAATGGCCCTTTCAAAACTGGAAGCATTTATCTGTTATCTCAATTCTGGAGGAGCTGTCTTGCTTCCCTTCCTAGAAATCATAGCACTGCCTCACCTATTCTCTTACTTAATTGTTTCTATCATTCTTTCTCCAGTATAATATTGAGTGCTAACTGATCTAATCCCAGTATCAAATACTTCCCTACCTTTAAGAAGTTTGTGCCTGTTTACAATGAAGAAGACCTTGATGAAGTGCTTCTAAGGATCAGACAGCTTGATGTGTCTTCCTTTCCCCAGTGGCTTAAAAGAAAAATGCTCCCCAAGAGTAGCTGAACTCACATTTCTTCTTTCATCTCATGCTCTAGATTTGGAGCAAGTTCTCAACATGCCCCAGGAGCACTGAGAGTTAAAGGATTTCCTTTCTAAGGAAAGGTAAAATAACTTATACCATTGCGTCCCCCCTCCCTTAAATAGCAGAGAATGGGAATTAGCTGCAAAATTTGCAAGGCAAATGGAACATTACTCATTCCCTATTCTTTCAAGAAAAAAAAATAACTAGAATTATTTCTAAGAAATTGAAAGACATATGGTAGAAGAAATGAGAGAGAAAGTAGAGACTAAAACCCATCTAAGAATGGCGGGTTAAAACTTTAAAATAATTACGGGCTCAGAAGAAAGTTAATGCAAAAAAAATGGCACATAATTAGAATTATCAATTATTTCATACATACCTTATTTCTGGCAGGTTTCCTTTGCTTTTAACAACCATGTGGCATTCAGAAATGCCAACTGGTGAAATTTCCCCAAAGGTTCCTGAAGGGCACTAATTTATTAAACAAACAGCCAAGATAGCTAACTTGGTATTCATAAAAAATGTGGAATAGCTAGATTTATACCTTCATATGACATCTGATAGGGAATAGAGAGTTCCAGACTTGAAAGTTACATCATGAAATCCTTCCAGAATCTAAAGCACTCATGCAGTATCCCCATTCCTTGAAGCAAATAGGAGGTTGGGAGGCTTTATATTCGTGGGGGAAGCTTTTGTACCATCTACAATTAGGTGCTGATTATGACTTCCCTTTTTTCTTGTATGCTGCCTCCTGCCATCTCAGCCTGATTATTCCAAAGAGAGCAAAAAATGGAAGCCAAAATCCTCATCTGCATTTATCTTATTTATAAGATGGCCAAGAGACAGGTGTAAGTGTCCTGTCAGTCCTTATACAATTACAGCAGTCTCCAACTTCCCTAGCTTACCACACTTCAGTTGAGTCCCTAAAGATCATAAGGATATTTTTATTATTGAGGATTTTTAGAAGAGGAAATGCTGCAGCCAAGGAGGACTTTTATTTGTTTATTGTTTGTTTGTTTGCTTGCTTGCTTGCTTGCTTGCTTTCTTGAGCAGTGTCCGTAAGATTATCTGGCACACTACACATCATCTTCACAACCTGTTTTCCTTGTTACCTTCTGGGAGGAGGCTTCGTGGTATCCATATCAGAACATCCAGATTCAGCCACAGTTTCATTCCATACAGCATTAAACTTGTGAACTCTCAAGCTTCCTCCTTCCGTTATATATTCAAGATGGACAGTATTTAATATTTATTTGCTATGTACATGTAGGGGTGTGGGTCTATACATATGTTGTTCATAGTATGTTTAGTTGTGTGTCATGTATGTGTTTCACTTGAGAGCAGGCAACTAAATTTCATTTTTGATGTGTGCGCCGTTGTGCCCACAGTAAAAAAATGACAATAAAGGTTCTCTTATAAGGAAAGGCTGCTGGAATTGGGTATGTCTAGTCTAATGAAGAGAAGGACAAGGGGAGACATGATAGCTGTCTTCCAGTATCTCAGGGGCTGCCACAAAGAAGAGGGAATCAAGCTATTTTCCAAGGCGCCTGAAGGCAGGACAAGAAGCAACAGATGGAAACTAATCAAGGAGAGAAGCAACCTAGAACTAAGGAGAAACTTCCTGACAGTTAGAACAATTAACCCAGTGGAACAACCTGCCTCCAGAAGTGGTGTATACTCCAACACTGGAAGTTTTTAAGAAGAGACTGGACAGCCATTTGTCTGAAATGGTATAGGGTTTCCTGCCTGAGCAGGGGGTTGGATAGATGACCTCCAAGGTCCCTTCCAACTTTATTATTAGTATTATTATTAGTATTATTATCTTATCTTATCTTACATATATTTGTTTGTATGTATGTATAATTGGAGAAGAAACATGCTACATTTCCACAAAAACTAACCACTGTCACCCAAATGTAAAGAAATTCTAAATCATCTTCTTCAAAGTGAAGAACCTTCAGAGAGGTTCAGGGCTTCCAACAGGTCTAGTCTAGGCAATATGGTCAAGGATCAGGAATGATAAGAGTTATAGTTCCTCCCCGATTAACTATGCACTACAACAGGGGTTAAACCATTCCTTCTAGTCCAAGAATGAAATTCTAGAAGAACTTCAAGATCTACCAACTGGAGCTAGAAGGAAAACAGTAGCTCAGAATGTTTAAGAACTAGAATTAAAAATGCCTTCCTTATGCTCACCTCAGAAATATATTTATAGTATAAAAAGGGGGTGATTTTGCCAATTCTGTTTGTTCTTGATTTGTCAACATATCAACCACAAGTTCTACTCGCAACTGAGTAGAAAAACGGCATACATATTTGCACAGGAAAATGCATTTTTGTATATGGTTCAATACCATGACTTTACATATATTTTTTGTAAGGCATCTAATTTTTTTTTAAAAAAAAAAAAAACATTCTTTCACAAAAAATGCAAATTTCTGCAGATGTTTGCTATCATAAAGACTCGCCTCAAATACATATAAGCTGATGTCATGAAATTCGGTCTCGTATCTCTAATCTAAGTACATTTGTTCTTAACAGATATTAAAGTGTGCTAAAATACATAGTTTGTGGTAAAAATGTGTAAAAATGTCTACTCGCATATTTCTAAAAAAAGAAATCTTGACATAGACTAATACAAACCTGGACTGAGACCATGCAGATGTGCTGGAAAAGGAATAGAAAAGAAATTCACTCCCAATTTCTTTCTCCAAGTCTAAATGTCAAGGTTACATATTCTCTAGGTCAAGGATGTCAAATTGCTGGCCCATGGGCTGGACGCATCAAGACCAAACCACGCCCACCCCATTGCCGGCAATGGGGAAAAAGCTTCGATACTTCACGAGTTTGGCATGTCTGCAGGTTCTCTCTCTTTAAAATGGAGATAACTCAGGAATATATGATAAAGTTCAATATAATTGCTTTTTCTAAGATGTACTTATATAAGGATGTGTATTTATGGATCTGAATATTAACAAAACCAACATCAATTACAATGAAACATTATAAAGTTATGAGTAGCTTGTTAAAACAGAAATGAAAGGAGACAAAAGTATCAGGGCTAGGAATGTCTTTTAATATTTTATTTCTGTATTTTTAACAATAAACATTAGTTCTATAACAGCTCAATATTAAATAAAATAAGCAATTTTTCTAAATCAAGCCTTTAATATGCAACTACTAAGACTGGTAGTTTGGTACAACTAAATCTGGTAATGTCTATAAATCTTAAGGACTCCTAGCCATGCTTCATAATTTTAAGGGGGGGGGAGCATTGTAAGAAGTTGTATAGAAATTTTTTTTAGTAGGTCGATTCCAGATCAATTCCCCATAGGTCTAATCAGTTAATTATTACTGCTTTCTATCAAAACATCAAGTTCCCTTATGAATGTTTTTAGTGGTTTTTATGTGGAAATGGCAGGTTTTGTTGAGTGGTAAATGCTGTAATCATCTTCTCTGGTAACATGCAATTTCCATGGGAAGATATGTTTCTCAGAAGGCCAACTTCTGCCTTGCAGCACCATAAGTGCAACATCCTCATCAGAAAGCAGACGGATCAGATCGCCCTCAGCATCACGGTAATTCAAAGCAATATCATTCCTCTGAAATTCACGCCTGAGAAAAAAAGAAGATATTCATCATAGGATCAGAATCACACCAGGAAGAATGTGCCAAAACACATTTCCACTTTCTGGTCTGGAAGTGTGTCCCAGGCTGGCATAAACACAGTCTCTCACCTGTTTCTTGTTGTCAGTGCCAAAGATAGACTCAGTTAGTTATCAGCAATAGATAAACAATTATCAGCTTAGCCACTGCAATATCATGCAATAAACCTGATCTTGTCTGTGGATGTTTTCTTGGTTAATGTTAAAATGCCAAGCTAGACAGGCAGGAAAATGACATTATCAAACATGCTCTTCAAAATCTGAGATGCACATAAAATATTTAGCTGCTGAGTTGATTTGGATCAATGATTGAATAAACAATGTGAAGAGAAAAGAGGGAATTTAGATTCTAGTCAGGCAGAAATAAATTATTTTCCAATACAATAAAGGAATTAGAGGCCCTTTTTAGGGAAGGTGGTTAAAAGGTAGCATCCTACAGCTCCAGAAGATTCTAGAGTAAGTAGATTATCTAGATCTCTTTCAGTCAGTACTGGCTTTGGTCACACTGGTGGATGACCTTTGAAGGGATTGGAATAAGGAAGTGCATCCATCTTGGCCTCCTTGGGTCTCTAAGCTCCCTTAGCCATGATATTTTTCTGGCTTAGGATGTTGGAAATGGGAAACACTGTTTTGCAATGGCTCTTCTCCTTCCTCCATGGCTAATTCCAGTCAGTGTTATAGTGGGTGATAAAGTCTAGCTGGAGATCTCTACGTTGCATGGTGTCTTAGTGCTCCACCTTATCTCCCCTTTTTTTAACACCTTGAAGTTACCAGAAGTTATTTATTGGCATGGGGTACAGTATTATCAATATGCTAATGATACTCTATTGTACATCTCTGCTCCAGCCATCCTGGTGAAACTGTCAGAAGGGTGGAGACTGTGGAGGCCTGGATGAGAAAGAATAGGTTTTCAGGTCAGACATGCCAAGTCTGAGTGGCTCTGGATTTTGGAACCTTTGGGTTCCAGAATTAGTGCTTCATCCTTGATTCTTAGCAGGATTCTTTTATCCTGTTCAGACTAAATGCACAACTTGGGAATTCTCCTGGACTCACAGCCCCTTCCTGAAGAGCGGCTGGCAGCTGTGTCCAGAGGGACTTGTGCACAATGTTAGCTTCTGCGCCAATTATGCCCCTTCCTGGATCTATGCCATACTCAGTTCCCAATTGGATTATTGCAATGAACTCTATTTGAAGTTGTTCTTGAAGACCATCTGGAAGCAACAATTGGCCCAGAATGTAGTGGTACCAGAGGTTGTGGATGCTTCACATTATTCCTATTTGACACCACTATATGCTACAACCTACACTGGTTTGCTTCTGAGTGCAATTCAAAGTGCTGATTATCATCCTTAAAATCTAATATGGCATAGAATCAGCTTACAATACTTATGAAACTGCTTCCTTCCTAGGCTATCTGCTTGCTCCACATGCTCATATAGGAAAGACACACTTCAAGACCCTTTCCTGAAGCCATGTCATCTTAGTTACTGAATTAAGGAGGTGATCCAGGAGATGAACCTTCTCAATCACAGCCCTTATCTTGTGGAATGTGCTTCTGCCTGATCTTGCTGTCTTTTAGAAAGACCTAGCTCCTACACCAGGTTAGAAAGTTGTGTTGCTTTACAGCCCAGATTGGAATGATGGTGTCACCTCTGTTTGGATTACCATTTTATTATTTTGTTGTTTACATATTGTGGCTTTGCATCACTTTTGTTACTTTCTGTTGACTTTTCTGGAGGTTCCACAAAATCACTTTGGTTCACTTATGTGACCATGTACATGTTTTAAATAAAGAATGGGGAAGGACCCTTTTGTTTTTTTTTAAAAAAAAAAGCGAGAGCAAATACAACAATACAAACAATCTGCCCAAAACCAAAGCCATATTTGACAAAATGAATTTCTTTCCACAATTAGGAGAGCAGTTGGCAGATATTTCCCATCAGCTGATGACATTTGGTGGGGGAACAAATGAATGCAGTGTGGTTTACCAATATTTTTATTATTTATTCAACATTAAGACTATGAGGATGGCAATACTCTTGAGGCAAAATAAAGATTGCCAATTGCCAACACACGGTTCTGCTTTAATGTAGCTGTGAGGAATAAACTCAGATCCAGGAATCAGAGCTGAGAAATACATCAGAGTTAAAAGTCTGCTACTCAGTCAAAGAATCAGCCCACACAGGAATCCTTTTTAGCTCTTCCTTTATCCAACAGAACTGGGTGAAAACAGGTCCACTGCTTGTGCAAATGGAGTTTTGCATGCTTGCAGGCGTACCTACTACTCACACTGTACCACCCCCTCTCTCCCCATTTGCGCTGTCAAGCTGGAAAGATTGCTCATGTATAAAACCTGAGTTCTTAGCTAATTTTGGAGTTGTTTTGGATAGCAAAATAGGCAGCATATAAATTTAACATATATGAATGCAAATATTTGGAGATATCGGGACTGCAAGTTGATACCTGATTAACTCCATTAGGTCTTGGAACAATGGGATGCTGCTCAAGTCTTCTTCCACTGATATATCCCTAAAGGGGGGGAAAAGGGGGGGGGAATGCAGAGATTTGGGGGTAAAAAAACATGCCATATTTAGAATATAAGTACAAAAAAGTAAAAAATTAAGTATATACACACAGTACTCTTGCCCACTAAGGAAGAATTAGCATGTCTATTTAAACAGCTGTATTTGGGGACAACTAAGATAGGAGTAACAATCAGCACAGCATCATACCTCTAATCTGATAGTGTTTATTAGCAACCACATTTTTTTTCTTTCAGTTCTAGGTAACTCAGTGTTTCCAGAAGTGCAATTGTGAAATGATTTTACAGGTATGCATTTAAAACAGGAAGTTATTGAGGGTATGTCAAGATTTTTAAAAAGAGATGAATAGGGGACTAGCCTTCCACAACCAGGGTACCTTTAAAAGTGTGGATAGTGACTCCCAAAATTTCCCAGCCACCATGCCTTGTTATGAAAATTCTAGGAGTTAAGCTCCACACATTTGTCTACATTCCCTGCCCTTTGCTCTGAAATCCTATCACCACAATATTTTTCAACCAATAAAATAGACCCCAAACTACAAATCAGATTTTTTTAAGTAATATACTTTTAAGAAAAAGGATTAAGAATGGGATTTCTGAGGAAGAAATGATGAACTGAACATAGCTCCATTAGAAGTGCAGCCAATAAATTGTGGCAGAATGAAGAGCCAGCAAGTAAACCTGCTCTTTGTAATTCCTCTCCAGACAAGAAGAGGACTTCAGATCTCCCATAAGTGCTCCCTCCTTGTGAGGAGGCCACAAGACAGTGGTCTCCCATGGGTTTAGAGTTCCATAAGTTGACAGAATAGCCATCTTTTCCCTCAAATGGCCTTCAAAAAGACTCATAGTCATAAACTTCCCTTTCTAATTATTTTCAGAAATTGTTTGTTAACTGCTTTTCAGCTATTAGAAACTTTTGGATGGACAGGTTTTCCAGCACCACATTTGGTACCTTCAATCCTTTAGTGAAAGAAATACAAGTTTAAGGACTTTTTTAAAAAGTCCTGTTGGAATAAATAGCAAAAGGATGATTAGAACTTTGATTTTGGAAAGTTACAATTGGATTAAGGGTCCAGGTGAATTTGAAATAAGATTTTGGAATTAATTATAAGAATCCTTCCTATGGGAAAATGCTTTAGTTTTGAATTTCCTTTTTTAAAAAACGGATAGGATGAGACATTGAAAGCTGGACACTAAATGGAACCAGAAGGAATTAAAGAATACAATTAAAGAAAGAAAGAGTGCAGAGAAGGCCAACAAAGATGATTAGGGGACTGGAGGCTAAAATATATAAACAACGGTTGCTGGAATTGGGTATGTCTGAGTTTAATGAAGAGAAGGACTAAAGATGACATGATAGCAGCATTCCACTATCTCAGGGGTTGCCACAAAGAAGAGGGAGCCAAGCTATTCTCCAGAGCACTTGAAGGCAGGACAAGAAGCAATGGATGGAAACTAACCAAAGAGAGAAGCAACCTAGAATTAAGAAGAAATTTCCTGACAGTTAGAACAATTAACCAGTGGAACAACTTGCCTCCAGAAGTTGTGAATACTCCAACACTGGAAGTTTTTAAGAAGAGATTCAACAACAATTTGTCTGAAATGGTATAGGGTTTCCTGTCTGGGCAGGGGGTTGGACTAAAAGACCTCCAAGGTCCCTTCCAAATCTGTTATTTTCTATTCTATTCTGTTCTGTTCTGTTCTATTCTATTCTAAAGAAGCAGTACACTTAAATTTGACTTACTAACATAAAATGAAGCAAAATACTTTAATATCAGACATACTGTAGGCTATTTTTGAACAATGGACTCAGAAGTTACATTTAGGTGTGTCTGCCTCTACAAATAGACTGTATTTAAAATTATGTAAGAGGAACAAATTTTATCAGACAAGACTGAGATTGATCTGAAATGATTTTAAAATGACAGGCTAAAAGAAGGATATAAAAAAAAACCCTGCTACATTGGACATAGAACCAAAAACATCTGATGTCTTAAGGGATATATAAACAATAAATCTAAAAAAATCACCTGGATAACTTTACTTTATTTGATTTTAAAAAGAGCCTTTTTAAAGTTTTGAAGAATTTTGTAAAAAGGGACAAAGAAAAAATGAAATTAAATCAAATTCTAGGTTATTATTTGAAGGAATAAAGACCAAGATTGTTAAAAGTAAAAATGAAAAATATAAAGTTGGTTCATTTTATCAAGATTAAGTAAAATATTGCCATTTCTGGTAACCCTTAATGGACTTTTGGTGATCAGAACTGAACAATAAGGCTTTAAGGATTTGTTTATACATAAGACATTGGATATAGGAAGAAATCATTTGTTATATTTTAACAGAAGGTGATAAGTTACCAATGTTGCAGGATTCAATCTGAGAATGGGCTCCAACATGAGTCCCAAAGCTCAGAAGACTAAACCTCTGGTCCCAGTGACCGACCCAGATTGAATCCTGCAACATTATCTTGGGACACGTATATTTGCTTTCATTCATGAGTTACCATCATTGTTTATATTTGATGTGATGAAGTCATTTCTTTATATATTTCTTTTCTTTTTCTTTACTGTGTCATTTTTTCTTTCCTTTCTATTTTTATTTCTATTTTTTCTGGTTTCTATTTTTTATTTATATTCATTTATTTTTGTAATTTGCATTCGTTTTTAACTTTTTAACTGTAATCTTTAATAAAATGACTATAAAAAAGAAGAAGCATTAAGAATGGGGATGTGGAATCAGTACTAGAAAAGGCATAAGAAGTTAACCTTTCTTCCATATTTTTATTGCCTTCAAAGAGTTTTCTAACTTTGGAATCTGAAATTCATTCATGTGAATGGTTAGGTCACCAGTTAAGGCTATTTGGAGTGCAAAAATGATAAGGTGGAACTCTGTGTGTGTGTGTGTGTCTGTGTGTGTGTGTGTGTGTGTGTGTTCCTCTCTCCCTCACAAAAACAATCTTTATTTTTAGGCATATACATTTGCTTGTAATATGTAGTATGTCCTTTACCAACAGGGAGGATTGAAATGTGTCTCTACACCAAACAGCTTCCAAGGCCCATGAAGTATACCCAATCTAACATAAATAGAGAGATTTCAGTAATAATTAATTAACTATCATTAATAATTTCAAATATTCAAATTATATCACAGACAGACAGAATAGTATCATAAATATAGATACAGCAAGGGGAAAAGTTAAGAGATTAACCTAAAGAAATGACTGGTTTTAGTGGAGGGAAGATTTGAAATCAGAGACCTGTCATCTTGCAGTCTGTAAGGTGTAATGCTGTCCCACAGTGCTACATAAATGTAAAATAAAAATATTCTTCCACAATCTCCTGCTCTTAGTGGATGAATAGGAGAAAAATTCTCAGAGTGGGACTGATGTTGAACCCCAAAGTACTGACAGCTACGTAAAGTACAATGCCCAGAAAGTTGCTTTGTTGAACTACCTGATAGAGCTAACGTTGTCATCATGGTAATAGCAGCGCAGCCAGTTAATTGGGTCCTCTTCCTGAGGGAGATCTTTAATAACTGACACAAAGTCACATGGAAAAATTCCAGTAGCATCTCGAAGAGTTCCCTGGAATAAAACAGGGTAGTTTTTAAAAGGATTACTCCATCCTATTGACTGTATGGGACAAGAAATGGAGAATGTTATTGCCCATTGGATATGGCCCGGGATAGCCTTACCAATTAAACTGAAAAGACATTGATATGAGTCAGCAAGCCACCAAAAGAAAGAACAGCAACAGAGGAACACAAAGATAGCAAATAAGTATTCAAGAATACATGCCTTACATATATGATGCCAATTGGCAAACGATCTAGCCCTATGCATGACAATGTAGCTATGTGTGAAGTTAATACACCAGCCACACTTCAGAGTGCTTTTAGGAGGGAAGGATTCCAGTAAAAAAATGGTGTATGCTTTCATTGTCCTCCATATAAACTTCTATACTCTTACTCCCCCAGAGTGGAATCCCTGGAAAATAATCCATGATTTCCTATCTTCCATTTACCATGCAATGATGAGAATGATTAAAGAATCCCTGGCTGAACCTGAGTTGTTGAAATTTCTGTCATACTTGAAGTCCACAGTGGGAGATACTGCAGTTCCAATCATTTCAGATCAGTAAATTATGACCCATGAGGACCCAGCAATATTTACCTCAAACCACTCTTTATTGATCCTGCTGAGTAAATAGATCAAGTCTCCTTTTTTGAAGCTCAATTCCAGTTTATTGGAAGCAGAAAAATCAAACAGTGCCTATGGGAAAGAATCCAATAATAGGAGATCAGATTACAAATTACAAAAATTGGGTATAGTTCATATTCTCAGAAAGTAAGCATTACATCCCAATAGTTTAAAGACATCAAAGATATTTCTGCAAAATTCTTGGATTAGAAAATCTATACCTGGATTATATCAGTTATATAACACTATGTGTAGCAACTTTGTCCTCTTATAGGCTTCTGGCAATATTTCCCTACTGCAGAATTATACCATACCATGATAAAACTGACTGACAGAGTTCATGGCTCTGAAAGAAAATGACCAGTAAATTACAGTTGTAGCAAAAAGTAATTTTAAGAATGAGACTCTAACCTTCTACACAATACATTTCTGTTGCCATAAGAAAGGCAAAAATATGCCCTCAACTGTTGAAAGCAAGGAAGCAAGAAAGAAAGAAAAAGAGAGAGAGAGAGAGAGAGAGAGAGAGAGAGAGAGAGAGTTTACATAACCATTTCTATGCGGATTTTGTTTCAAATGCAATGTTAATTCAATGCTACTTAATAAAGTAATATTAAATTTCTTCATTCCTTCCTTTCTCCCTTCCTCTCCATTCTTTCTAAGATAAGTTGAAAGGAAGAAGTATGTGCTCTTTCTACTGGCCCACAAATTCCAACTCTATTATTGAAAGAGGATCCTCTGGCTGGGTAATGTCTGAATAGTTACACATTCAGAGAAATACCTTTATAGCATTATATTTATAGCAAATGAGACACTCACCTCCACTCGTGGAGCTGCCAATCTGTCAAAGCCCGGTTCTTGAGGACTCACACTCTTTCTATCATAAAGAAGAGAGAAAGAGTATTTCACCAGCTCCACTGGGGATCAATACAGAATTAACATTTAAACGAGCTGAATTTTTATTAACTAGGCTGGAAAGTTAGCAAGAATGGTGTCCTATGTTTGTTGCATACTCACACACGGCGAGTGCGAGGGCGTAGCCTTCTCAGTCCTTGAGGTATCTGCTCAGTGTCAAACTTTGACTGACAGAAAAATAAGCGGATATCTTCATCTAGTAACACACAGGGTGGCAAGCTAAGCAGCTTCTGTGTCAATGAATTTAAAAAAAATCAAATTGAGAAATGGACAGTTTCTGTCTTTGCATTTTACAAGTAGAGAAATTTTTTCTGGGCGAGGGGTCAAAACACCCCCTCCTGGTCCATCTATATCCTAGGTAAGAGGGAAATGCCCAATATCCCTACTCCTTAGACCTTGACAGATATTCAGCATTGATGAGGGCTCTTTATTATCAATACTATAAGAAGCTAGGAGCATCTGCTGAGAGAGTTAAACAATTCAACATGACAACATAATTGTGCAATTGAAACCCTGTCCCTTTAAATCAAACCCCATCCCTTATTTATTTTTTCTATAAATTCCCACTCTTTCTTTTTTATATACAACTCCCCTGAGATGTCCAGGAGGACTTTTGGGGAGTTTGGAATGATCTAATGATCTATAATAATCTATAATTATATTGGCATTGAAGGTGGGATTAACAGCTTTGGTTATAATGTCCTATCTCACCAGATATCTTGGGGTGGTGAGGGGCTTAGAAGTGTCTCTAATCTGGCTTCCGGTTTGATGTTGTGGTGTAACAGGCACAGGAAAATGGGGTTCCATCTTCTGCATTCGATTTTGCCCCGCTGGGGACTTTAAAAAGGGTTGAAAATCACCCCAAAGAGGCGATGGAGAAGGAGGGGACCTTCATTGATCACAGGAGGATGGCCGCCCTTCCATTTGAGGAAGCCCTCCAAACCGGTGGGGGAAAGACTGGTTACATTTGTGAGGCCAGTCAGAAGCTGCTGACACCCGAAGAAAATAAGCATTAACCAGCAACTTTCAAGCAACATGGATGGAACTTTGCACGCCGCCCTGAGTCCTTTGGGATTGGGCGGCATATAAATATTTGAAAATAAATAAATAAATAAACTGTGTGAGACCTTATCCTCTTTTTATGATTTTAAGACTTTTTCCTGGGGAAAAAATGCCCAAAGCAAAGAATCCTCACCGATGAGAGAGGGAAGGCGAATTTCCACCCCATTCCCTCAGGAAAAGAAAAGTGGTGAATTAATTGCTTGGGGGAAAACAGAGAAAATTACAAGATTAATTTGGAATCAATACACATATATAACTTTGAAATTTGGGGACTAAAAGTGCTTCTGAGATATTTTTTTAAAGAGACTTAAAAAGCTTGTAATATAAGTTTGGATGTAAAAAGCTGGAAGATGGCATCAACAACATCTAGTGGCGAACTACAGTACTGCAATTTATTATGACTAAAGGAAACTTGGCTGGAAGCCCAGACTCAGATAAGTCTCTTGTTGTTTTCAGAAACTTTCACTTTTGAAGTCTGCAGTTTGGAAAGGGGGGGGGAACCCTCTTGGGCTGCTTATCTCTGTGGCAAAGACAATAAACTATTTTGAAACTGGCCTGCCTGGACTACGAATATAAATACTAACTGACTTTTAGAGCTATGTCATGGAGCTATTTCCCTATAGAAGAAATATGCATTATTGATTGAGATGATGGAATACTTTGAATTATAAACTTCTGATTGATGAACAATTTTTAATTGCTCTTTTCTCTCTGGACAGATAGGATATGTTTTTCACTGGACAGAAAATTTTGAATTTTTTTGTTTGTATTTGTTGAGGGGAGACTTAAGGATGGACTGATAGTCCATCTGGATAATTTGGAGTTCAAATGACAATTGATTGAAACTTTTTAAATCCCTAAATAGATTGTACTATAAAGACTATAAAAACTATAAAGATCGGACTATACATACAAAAACAAAATGGATGTTCCATACCTAGCTTCAAATGGTAAAAGACCATCCCTAATTCCTGTTCCCAAAGTCCCCAGCTTGATATACCAACAATAAAATGTTGATGAATTTCAGAAAGAAATTTTTTCTATGTTAAAATCAATACAAGGGACAATTGCCTTAGCTCATCATGAGACTAAAAACAACACAAAGGAGATAAAAGAACAATTTTTAATCTAAATCTACAAACTCAGAAAATGATTACAAAGAAGAAACTAGCAACCCAGAAAATAGAAGGAAAACCCAAGGAAGCAGATCCAAAGATGGAGGACCTAAAGAAAAGAACTAATAGACAGACTCAGACAAATGAAGAATTAGAAGACGTAGCAATAATATTGGAAATGGAAAAGATATCTTACCTGTCAAGATCTCAGAACACACTTGAGGATAAGAAAGAAGAGCTGATTGAATGGAAGATAGAGCTGTTAGGAGAATTGGAGGAAATTGGAGAAGGGGGGAGGCTGTTTAATGAATATCAATGGGCTGAGCATCCTTCCAAAATACTTTAATCAAATTATCTTTCTTATTCCAAACAATATACACAAAAATAGAGGAAGAATTACTTGATGATTCAAATGCATTGACTTGGAAAGTTAGTTGGCAAAGGAAGAAAGCTAGAGTAAGACTGAAGAAAATAGAGGCGTTGACCCATTAGATGGGATATTATACTATTAATCAGATGTTTGAACATGACTGAGAATAGATAATTGTTAGAAATAGAAAAATTATTATAACTAGAAAGATAGGATTTGTAACTAGAATATTATATTTTGGTATGAGAAGGGAAATATGAAAGTGCTAAGAGGGTTTGAATAAGGGAAGCTTTTGGTTACCAAAATATAACTTATTATGAGAAATCATAAGCAATAGAGACATTTTGAACACTGATGGGAAATTAAAATTAAAAAATGTGGGAAAAGGGATATTAATTGAACAAATGGATATTAAGTGCAAATGCAATTAAGATATATTTTGGTTAGAAAAGATATCTTAAACCAACATTATTGATATTATTAGGAAAATGTAACAAAGATGTTGATATTCAATTGTATATGTATTAACAACAATAAGAATTGTATTTGCCTAGTGTGGGAAAATGTGTAATACTGAAAGAAGAGAGAAAGCATTGGATGGTGTAATATTGGGCCTAGATTGAAGAAGTTAATATGTATCACTGAATTACTAATGGACCCAGACAACACATTGTTTATTAAGTACTTATGATTGTAAAACTAGAAAATTAATAAAATATTTATAAAAAAGAAGTGTCTCTAATCTCTTATGATTAAATTAAGCTTGGACTATGAAAGGCTGCATAGGATGCTAGATGTGTGTAACTGTTTCTGGTGAATTGTGTAATCTTGCATAATGTCCCAGGCATCCAAAACTTGAACGAACATTCCTATGATTGCCAAATCCTCCACAATATCAATACATTTCAACATTTTTTAATGATTATTTCAATTTATTGAGGGTGCTAAACATCATTTGGAGTATTAAAGGATACTCTAATAGCCTCAATCTTTATGACGCCAACTCCTGCCCAACTATTGGGTGACTGTTCCTGATTTAGTGTGCAGATCTGCAACTATTATTTCTAGTGGTTTCTGCTCTTAGCAGTTTCAGAATTCAATCAACTAGCTACTAACTTGCAAGAAATTGTGAAATGACTCAAAAAAACAAACAACCACAAAGAGGAGTGGAGGGCACAAAAAATAAATATTTCCTACAAGTTTTTCTCGTCTCCTGGCTTGCTATAAATTCCAAGCAGTCATTAGGATAATCCAGCAGCAAACGAACTGATGTTATATACAAGAGGAAATAGTGCAAAAATCCACAAAGACTCAAATGTTTTTGAGTTTAGTGGAGTGATGGAAAATGAATGAAGGAAATATAAAACTGAGTCTATTAATTGGAAAAGTTTCCCAATTTCTATAGAACAAGTGGCAGTATCTCACCTGCTATCCTAAAGCTTCTAATCCAAAAGCTTCCCTCACATATTAGTTTTTATGCTGAAATGGTAAATTAATACAACAACAAAAGTTAATCACCCAACAAGCTCTACTACCCTGGTTTACAAGCTCAGTAATAACATATAACAATTCTGTAAAAGTAGGCAGCAATCTCTGACCCAAATAAGGCTGTCTGAAGACAACTGTAACAATTAAAAACTAATATAAAACAGAAACAGTTCAGTATATAGTTTAGAGTTGACATAAGTAAGAAAATGAATGGAAATTCAAATCTTACTACCTGGATGCATTTCACATTCATATTCTAGACCAGGGGTGGGCAACCTTGACTCTTTTATGACTAGTGGACTTCAACTCCCAGAATTCCTGAGCCAGCATGGCTCAGCTTGGAAACCTTCCTTTTCCTCTCAGCATGGTTGGCTCAGGAATTCTGGGAGTTGAAGTCCACGAGTCATAAAAGAGCCAAGGTTGCCTACCCCTGTTCTAGACCAATGTAACCACAAATGGGTTTAAATTGCATGTGTGAATAACTTCTCAGCTCACCATAGTGCAACAATTGATGTTTCTATAACACTATTTTACACTAAGTAGCTCCATGTCAAAGTGGCAAACCTTTCTTAAAATTAATGCTTACCTTCATGTATATGTTGAGTATTGGGATTCTGCTATCTGCAATCTCTTTCTTTGCACCAACATAAACTTTTCCTGAAAAGCATCAAAGAGAATCAAGGATCTCATGGAATGGATGTGTAAAGAAAAAAAAATTAGAAAGTTTGATTGTACAGAGGTCTTTTTTAACCTTTGGGAGGTTGTTTGCCAATTGCAAATCACATTTTTCCAAAGCACCAAGAAGGCAAGACAAGAAACAATGGATGGAAACTAATCAAGGAGAGAAGCAACCTGGAATTAAGGATAAACTTCCTAAAAGTGAAAACAATTAACCAATGGAATAGCTTACGTTCAGAAGTTGTAGGTGCTTCGTCAATGGAGGTTTTTAAAAAGAGACTGGACAGTCACTTGTTGGAAAAGGTATAGGGCAGCAGTTCTCAACCTGTGGGTCATGACCCCATTTGGGGTCGAATGACCATTTCATGGGGGTCACCAAACAATGCAGTCCGCCATTTTTTCCCCCTTTTCCTTAGCTGTGCTACTCCCTTTTATTCTATTGGCTTTTGAAAGCCAATAGAATAGACTCTCTTGAATAGAGTCTAATTCTATTGGCTTTCAAAAGCCAATAGGAATTGTCCAGGCTGTCTCTGCCCTGCTGAGCCCGCCAAAAGTCCCATTCTGCAAACGGTGCTGCAAGTTGTCTGCAGCAAAGGCGAGCTGTCTGGAAGTTTCCACCCCTCCCTGCTGAGCAACTACTAAAAATGTAAGTAAAAGAGGGCCAGGGGTGGGAGGTAGGAGGCCGGCAGGCGCAGGGAGGGTTGCTGGCGCACGTGGGGCCCGGCGGGTGCCTTACCTCCCTTGGGCTGGGCCAGCTGGTGGCCCAGCCGGTGGTCGGCCTGCGCTGTCTCTTCTGCTTGCCAGCTACGCCTTGGCCGGTGCAGGGGGCAGCACCACACATGCGCAGCGCTCCCGGGCAGGGAAAGTCCTCGACTTATGACTGATTGGGTAGTCCTCGACTTACGACCGGTTGGGGGTCACAGCATTAAAAAGGTTGAGAACCTCTGGTATAGGGTCTCCTACTTGAGGAGGGGGTTGGACTAGAAGACCTCCAAGGTCCCTTCCAGCTCTATTCTGATTGATTTTAAACTCTCATTGTTTCTGTACTAATGCAACATGAGGCTCTGTCTCGTGCAACCTGCAGAGTCTCTTCTTTCTGAGAATCCTGCGGTCAATAATTCTGTGAAAGGAACTAATGATTTCTATGGTGCTGGGATCACAAAATGCCCATTTTAAATTTACAATATTGACAACGGTTTTAATAGGATGGCAAAGACCAACATATTTTCAAATAGAACACATGGTGAAGAAAAACCAATACTCTATAAACAAAAGAAACTAAGGTTCAAGAGCAGCAGAGGGACTTTACCTTTGACAGAGATAACTGAAAGAATTGGGGGCTTTATTCGGCATAAGAATGCCTTCTTTGTATGTGTTTTATAAAACAAGGGAGGGACTGTTCTAAAGAACAGAAACTGATGATGTGAAATACTGTACAGACTCTGTTATGCAGCAGAAGGAATTTTTCTAAGTAACATGAGAGACAAAGGCAGAAGTTGAAATATAAATGGTGAAATGAGATAGTTTAAACTGTCGGGCATACAGGAGAGATGTAGAGACAGATTCTGCTTCAAGCACCAGAGTTTTTTAGTTAACATAATATTCATAGAGAGACAAAGACAGACAGTGTTAAACCCAGGGCACTGTAGACTAGGTCCAATACATAGAATAAAAATGTATTAAAAGCTACCTGAACATGCTCCCTAACGTGAAAATCTCAACAGGGATGCCAGAAGCACCTTGGGGACTCCTGGAAACCAAGGAGACTGGAACCCTTCCATTTTTAAAGGGGGACACTTTTCCAAAGGGCAAGGCTGCAGCGCAGAAGGCTTGATTCCTTAATCCCATAAAATTACAAAATTCAATTGATAAGACTTGGAGTGCACCCATATATGAAAAAAACTGAACAGGTTAAGTCAGTTTGGAAACTGTTTCTGAAAAAGTATGAGGTTAACATAATCCAGACTGAGACAGTCTGGGGTAGTATGTGGGGGCTGAAGCTGTGCTACTTAGAGGAGGATCTCCTATGGAAATGTGCATATTTGGAAATGTACATAAAATTGTAGGTTGAATCTGATTTTTTTAACACAGATTTTCATTTAGAATTGAAGTGGGGGAATGGCCACCAAAAATAATAAGACACAGCTATTGGAAAAGCCATTTAATAAGATATGACAAACATAAGTATTCCCAGGTCATCCTAAGTTTTTATATTTATTCATTTGTTTATTCATTTAATTTTTGATCCAAGACTCCAACTAACTGTAGGCAACTCACAAAGTATAAAAGAACATAAAAGAACATAAAAACAATGAATAAGGATACAATAAAAATTACTCCAAAAAGAATTACAAAATAGTTACAACACAATGATTTCAAAAGTGATATTCAAATTAGGGGAGCATCCCAGATGGCAGGGGGTATTTGGGAGTTCAGAACATGTTGCAAAAGGCAAAGGAATCCATCATTTGAATCACTGTATTATCATAGTCTTAAAACCTTCTGCATCAGAAATGGTGGGCGCTCCATCACTGGAGGTTTTTAAGAAGAGACTAGACCAGTGATGGCGAACCTTTTACAGACCGAGTGCCCAAACTGCAACCCAAAACTCACTTATGCATCGTCGGGTGCCGGGTGGGTGTGGCCCATTGGCTGGTTGTGGCTGTGGTGGTAACAGCAGACTGGGTGGGTGGGACTAAAAAGTTCAATCACTCAATTCCAACTTTGCAAGAAGTTGAAATTGACTGATTGATTGAACCTCTCTTTTTTTGCACACAGCAGCGGAGGCCTAAAGCGAAAAGGATTTATAAAACCCAGCTGAAGGCCTAGGACTGGGGCGATTGAGTGCTGCCTCTGGCACCCGTGCCATAGGTTCGCCACCACTGGACTAGACAGTCACTTGTCTGAAATGGTATAGGTTCTCCTGCTTGAGCAGGGGGGGCTGGACTAGAAGACCTCCAAGGTTCCTTCCAGCTCTATTATATTCTAAAATTCTAAAATTTATAAATCTTTTACTATGCAACCGTTAAGTGAACAATTAATTATCAGATAATCAAGGAAGAAAATCTAGACGCAGGGCCAGAAGGTTTTTGTGGTTTACCTGGAAGGGTAGGAAGTATGCAGGTAAAGCTGCTATTTTTACTTTCTGCACCATATCTTTCTTCCAGTTTGGCATGCAAGCTATAGAACTTGCTATAACGCCGAAATATCATATATCTGTTCTTGCCTTTTGTTTTCACCTCAATCACAAATACCTAGAAAAGAAGAATTCAGAATTCCTGACATCTCCAGTTAAAATAATTTAAGACAACACAAATACATTTTTACCTAAAATGCTGAAGAATGGTCTACTCTTCTTATAAGCCTCCCAACTCCTTAATACAAGTAAAAGAATTCAAAAAATAGAAATATGTAAATATCTTTTCTATATGTGTCCTCAACAGTGCAAGATGATTTTCATTCAATGCTAATGATACAGTAAAAACATTAATGCTTGGTTTAGAGTAATGTTCAATCATAATTTGGCATATTGAATAAATAAACCTTGGTTGCCCATACATCTCCTCCCCTATCTTTTCTTGATAGAATAAAAACAAGATTGATTATAGCTGGAATCACATATCATACTAATAGCATTTGTTTTAACCATAATGTGCTAATTTCTGGCCTTCCAGATATTTTGGGCTAGAAATTATCATTGCATTCCAAATTTTTGAGGAATACAATTTTCAAAGGCCAATCCCTGGCTAGGAATTCTGGGTCTTGTGTACCTAACATATCTGCTGGGTGTCCAGGTTGGAATACACTATTCTAAGCCATAGACTGCGGTTTACAAATCACTATAGTTGAGTTCCTCATGCTATTTCACAAAAACAGCAATGTTATGTAGTGAAAATCTGTTCGCACCTAAAGACACTCATGTCACCCTAACAGAATCGCTTGGATCTTGCTGGAAGCTTGTTAGGCAGACAAATGTTCCAGAAATTTAATTTTCCATTAATTTCTTCCTTAGATTTATATCCCATCTGTCTTTCAAAGTGTCAGTTTTCATAAGGATTTTCCTTTACTTTTTATCCCCCATGGCAGCAGTCCTAGGAATTTATGCTGAGCTGAGAGTGACAGTCCAAAGATACCAGTGAGTTTTCAAACTGAAGATGGACTCAGGTGTAGCCCAATATCTTAGCCATTATATTGTATGTTGGTTTGTTTGTTTTTTTGCTTGTTTGTTTATTAAGGTCATATGCCACCTTATCAAGCAAATCTGGGCAGCTTATAAACATCTTAAAAAACAAAGGTACAAAACATTAAAACAGTAAATACTAAATAAACAGAGATTAAATAAATTAAAATATCAGAATACAATGGAGTGGAGGAGGGATATTCTTCCTAGTCCACTAACCACCTCCAACATGGAACATCCCCACTCAGCAGAATCAGGTTTTGAGGCTCTTATCAAAGACCAAGAGGATGAGAACAGATCTCACCTCAAGGGGCATGATATTCCAGAAGGTAGAGGCCATGGCAGAAAAGGTTCTTCTATTGGAGCCCCTCCCCCACTGGAATTTCTTGACTAATGTGGTTTGCAGCATGCCCCTTCCACCATTGGGGTGAGATGGTTCCTCAGGTAGCTTAGAGCCATACCATAAAAGGCTTTAAAGGTCATAATAAACACCTTGAATTGAACTTGGAAGCAGATTGGGAAAACAGTAAAGCTCACAAATTAGCGGTGTTAAATGGGCCATCCTAAGGATCCCTAGAACTGTCCATGCAGCTACATTTTGCACCAGCTGTAGCTTCTTCTGAATATTCTTCAAGGGTAGCCCCATATAAAGCACATTGCAGTAGTCCAAACACAATTCCAGGCATAGTGACTGAACACAGTGACTCACAGTCCAGGAAAGGGCACAACTGGTTCACAATATGAAGTTGTGCAAAGACTGTCCTAGCAACAACAGCCACCTGCTGTTGTTGAGTCATGAGTCTCAGAAAAATTGTGCACAGGATCTGTCTGGGGCAGTGCAACACAAGACAAAACTAAAAGCATTAAAGTCCTGAGTCCCAAAGCCCCATACATCCATAGTCACTCAGTCTTACCAGGATTTAGTCAAAGCTATATGCCCCCACTTTGGATATTTTTAAAAACTATTTATCTGCATATGTGGTCAGTCATTTGACTTACAGCTGGAGAATCTGGACATTCACCATTTCTCCTGCTTCCCAATAAATAATTTGCAGACTGGGGTAGAGAAAGCAAAACAAGATTATCAGGTGATGCTTTTCTTTTTATTCTCCATGGGTTGCCTTGGTAGTAAGGGTCAACTTTGTTGAGTATGATGTATGGATCCACCTAGGGCTTTTGCTTCCATTTTTAATCATCTATGATTAATGTTAACTCTGACTAAGAAAAATCTTCCCTAACTTAGTGTTCCCTTCAGATGTGTTCTCTAGACATATTGGCTGAAAGTTAATGAAATGAAATCTAACGTATTTGGAGCATAGCAATGAAGAAGACTGATTTAAGTGAACAATCTTAACCATAGTTTAAACGGGCCATTTTCACTGAATCATATTTAACAAACATTGATCACAGACCGTTCAGGTTAAAATGCTGATAACAAAGGAAAACATTTCTAAACTTTCCCATCTCAATGGGGAGAAAAAAACCTATGAGCTTATTTAAGCAATAGTGGACCTTGGTTTGATATTACCTCCAATTGCAGATTTATGATAGTTTTCTAAATCTCTAAAGTTTCTATGGAGATTCTCAGTCATCCAGGTCATAGTTGTCCCTTTTTCAAAAGGCAATTGAATTTTCTCTGTTTTTGCTTGAAGATGTTTCGCTTCTCACTCAAGAAGGTTCTTCAGTTCTGAGAAGAGGATGAGAAGCGAAACATCTTCAAACAAAAAGAAAGAAAGTTCAGTTGCCTTTTGAAAAAGCACCTTTGGGATCTCTAAAGGTTCTAATATCCAGGGTGTGATAAACACCAATCATTATAAAGTGAAACCAAATCCAGTGAAATTACTCATTTCACTTTAAGAGTGCTTTTATGAAACAATGGATTTTTCCCTACTTTCACTCTCCCCCTCCCTGAAATAGCATAGATCAACAAACAGAAGAAAAATATTTTCTTACATAATAACTGGAGAAACCTCTCTTCTCTTCAATATCTGCAATATTAGCAGAAACTGGTACATCATCTGGAAGCTGGTCAAAGTCACTAAAAGATACATTAAATAGTGATTATTGCAGCAGGTGATGATCTAGCTTAATGATCATACATTTCTAAATGCATATTTTTCATTCAAATCCAGATAATTCGCCAGTCTTGAAATATAAGTGCCATACAGTTATATTGCACTTCTGGCCACTCTGGTTGGGAATTATGGGAAAAGGAGGATAGCACATCAGGAAGACACTAGGTTGGGACGACTGCTTACAACTTCCTGCCAATATTTTTCGGGGGGGGGGGTTGTGTGTGTGTGTGTGTGTGCATTGTGCATTTGTGTGCATTTCTGCATGATAGGTTATATCATTTAAGGAGGTCAGAAAGCTGCCAGAGACAGCAACAATGAGTTATTAATGTGTTATTTTTATCCTTTTAATAGCAAGGAGAGAGGGCTGTGGGATTTCCTGTTACAAGTGCCAAAGGTACTTTACAGGAGACTTTCTATTTCTATTTGCAACTCTATCTCAGACAGGAAAATATCTTGGGATAGCCTGGCATATGTGCATTTGAAAAAGAAAAAAGGCTACAATCAGAACAAAGAGAACACCAATACATGGACATTCTTCTCTTACCGCAACTGAAGCTGCATCACATATTTTAAAAAATCTGAACAGCTTATGCCAACTTTGAAAAGATATTGAGCCTGAGGCAAAAGGCACGTTAAGAAGCCCTTTGGAGAAAGTATCTAAATGACTCACCTCTCATCTCGTAGCTGCCTTGGATGAGACATTCCTCCAGGCCCTTGCTTTGCAAGACCCCCAAAAGAGCCAATAAATTAAAAGTATTTCCTCTGCACTTCAAACAGCTCAGTAGCAACCTGTGGGGTGGAGATGGGCAGGAGAAGGGGGGTGTTCTACCCCAAGTCTCTACCTTGGTTAATGCACTGTAACTTCCCTGCAATGCTTCAGCAATCTCTGCCTAGTTGCTTAATTCTAACTTTCCGGAAATATGCTTTTTCTTAGTTCTCTCCACCCTTGGCCATTTGAGGAAGTACAACTGAAAGCAACCTTTTGAAACAGAATATAAGGCATGACAAACATGCCTGTGTCTAAAATACCGGTACCTTTCCCTTAAAAGGAAGTTCATGAGAGCAAATTACAACTGAAATGAGTTTTCCATCGAGTTTTAGCTTTATGTGTCACATTCTGAATCCTCATATCACCTTTGAAGTGTTCAGTTTTCTTTGTTTACTTATTTGTTTATTGATCTTCTGCTTTGCAGAACTGCAGTCTCCCAAAGCAGCTGACAAGCAATGTATGCATCACTGGATAAAAACGGGCAATACTGTCTTAAAGTAAACTATTGTTATTATTTCTACAAAACAGATTGAGTAGTAATAGGGTGGGGATAGGTAGCTCTGCAACAGAATCATATTTTCACATCACCTGTCTTCCTCTTCTTCTCTATAACCTATTCAATGATATGACTTATAGAGCATCACTGCAGATCATGGGGAACCTTAATTTTGTAGGACCGCAGACTAGGATATGCCCAGAGAAACCTGTGCATGAACTATTGTGTCTGAAAATGAGATAAAGGCATGTACTTCATAGGAGAATCAGAGAGAAGAAACTATCCAGCTGATGAGATCAATATAAATAATAATCCAGTGGTTTATTCATGCATTTACTAGAAACAGAATCATGTGAAGATATGGTGTTCATATGCAGCGATCGTAGACGGTGAACTATAAATAAACCTTTCCCATCTTGAATCTACTGCTCTCACTGCTAAGCAATAACAATCCTACTCTGGAGCATGAATATAGAAGAGAAAAGAGAAGGAAGTCATGGGCAATATGAATTTGATAATAGTGTAAGGATATTACAGCACAGCATAAAATCTACCTCTACAAATTTAATGGCTATTTTAAACATTTACTTACGTTATATGTATGCATGAGGAGAGACCGTGAAGCTGGAATTCATTTTTGTTGGAATTGTGATTGTATTAAAGCCTTGTGACATTTTGTATTTCTTCTAAGCCTTAGAGTTCAATATTGCCCCGAGCATAATATTGCCGTGAGAACATCACTGTTCTGTTTTGTTCATCTTGTCCCAAGCTGTGGGTGAAACACTGAAGCTGTCATTAGGTGTACCCCTTTGTGTACTCTTTATGACAATACTGTCCCCACCACAGTTATAAGGTAGATTAAATCTAGAATATTTTGTCAACTGCCTCATTGTCAGAAGCAATCAGAAGTGTATTTGGGGACCAATTGCCTGATTTATGCTCACTAGCCAGCATTCTTTTGCTCTCTTTATTGGCACTAATAATAATAATAAAGTTGGAAGGGACCTTGGAGGTCATCGAGTCCAACCCCCTGCTCAGGCAGGAAACCCTACACCATTTTGGACAGATGGCTGTCCAGTCTCTTCTTAAAAACTTGCATTCCTTTCATACCTCCTTTCATACCACTTGCTTACTTGAACTCTGGTTTTCCAACAAGAAGATGAAAGTAGATCTCTAAAATTGTTTGGGGGAAAGAAGAGTGAGCATATTTTTATTGTATCACTTTAATATTTTTTCTGATATATACCTTTAACATTAAACCTCATTTTCCTCACTGCAGTATTTTAAAAAAGGATGTCAGTAGCTTTTGTTGCTTATTTTCAATTATGTTTGTCCATTTCCACCATCCCTGTCCCTGTCCCCCAGAGCCTCATACCTACATACCGTAGTACTGCAAGAGATGTGTTTATTCTACCACTGTCAAATTCAGATTCCTGTACCAAGTTTATTTCATGATCATGGCAGGGTCTATCTTCCTCCTCTCTTTGGCTATTTCTTTTCTGTTTCCACATCTTTCTTCATTTCTAATCAATTTTACTTGAGAGATGCCCAAATGGAATGATAAGAGGGCAAAAAAACAAAAAGTCAAGCATCATGTTGTACTTAGGGATACCCATTTTCTGTTGCAATACCTGGATTGGTAGATGTTTACCAGTATGCTAGTGACTTGCTCAAAGGCAATGACAGAGGAATGAATTAAGAAAACCAGTCACCTTATCTATAATGTCTCTGCAATCAGGACAACTCCATTTAACAGCAACTCAGAACAGATGCAACAGACCTAGCAGAAGCATTGGCAGTGGTGTCATATTGATTCAAATATGAGTCAGTTGTATTTTATTGAAAATTTTTAAGATTTTACAATACAAAAACAAAACAATTTTCCCCATCCCTCCCCTACCAGTGCATTAAAATACAACAGTTGTATTTTAATGCACTGGTAGTAGGAAAATGTCCTAACTTGGTACAATTGCTCTGACAAGAGAGTTGCCTAATGATGAGAGGAGGGGTTTAACTAAGAAATTTAACTCAATTTAAGAAGTTCCCATATGTCAACACATCACCTAGAAGGCAAATACAAATGCAATCACTCACAATCTGGTTTTAAGAGGGCCTAAAGATCTACAAATATTACAGATCAGCAGAGATATAAAAAGAGGGGGAATAAAAAAAATCCAATAGTTCTTTTTATATAATTTCCTTTCCCTTTTTATCTTTTTTTCTTTTTTTGTAATTAATTCTTGTTAAGTTTGTTCTGCTTATCTATTTTTTCCTTTTATTCATAGGAAACACAGACACACACACTAAATAACAATACAAGGGAAACTTTAATAAGTAATTAGCTTAAGATCAAAATCTCTAATATATAAAATTAATTTGATGTTTTTAATGGTTATTTTTAAATGGATGAAAAAGCTAAATAATTTTACACTTGTAATATTTCCACCCTAAATATTAATTAACCTTGATGGAATGATTTTTTTCTTTCTCTTTTCTCTCCTCAATATCCTAAGTCAGACATGTCAAACACAAGGCCCGGGGGCCGGATGCAGCCTGTGAAGTGGTTTCATGTGGCTCGCGAAGCCATGCTGGAAACAGTGAGGGAACGGCCCCCGCTGCCTAGGCCCTGGCCAGTCGGGAGCCAATGTACAATTTTGTGGTGGCCATCCTGGCACTTGCCCCGGTGGACCATGCCTTGGCACTTGCCCCGGTCCCACCCCCTTCTGCCAGAGATCCTCAGTTCTGTCCCACTCCTGCCCAGGCCCCCATAGGCATCCTTGATGCAAATGATGTAGAACTGGCCACACCCAACCAGTAGGCCACACCCACTCCATCCATACCCACCCAGTAGGCTGCACTCACTCTGGCCACACTCACCCAGGCCCCCCAGGGCAACCACAATGCTGATGCGGCCCTCCGTGAAATTGAGTTTGACACCCCTGTTCTAAGTTATTCAAATAATAGAATGCTAATAATTTTAAAGAGATTATACAAACATCAATGTATAGAAATAATACATATTATATATAGAACCTAATGTGCTAAGACTTATAACAACATAAAAAAGAGAAAGTTGCCCCTTCACTTATCCCTCTCACTTACCTCTATAAACTTCACGAATAAATGCCCAGTGATAGCTCTCATTCTCCTTCCATTCCTATGAACATTGACAATATTCCCATTTTATTGATTATAAACTAAGGCTAAGAAGAGAACCAGGCCAAACAAGTCATCACTTTATGCTATTGCTACTCCTGTTCCAAAGTGGGGAGGGTTTCAGATTTTATTAGCCTTCCATCAGTTTGAGCAAGGACTAATTCACATAAGACCAACATAAACTGCCAAGTTAGAATCATCTGGAAGAAAGGCTTTCATTGTGATTTTGGAATAATGGGTAGGGTAAATCATACAATATGCAAATCAATGTGTGCTACTTTAAATCTGTAATAATCTCTATTAATTTTATTTCAAAAAAATTAATGTACCTGCTCCCGTTGGGGATATGCCACTTATACAATGCCATATTGCACACTCAAGTAGGAATCCACAAAGCTGTTAAATTAGGTAGGTCACCTAATAAGATCACCCAATAAGACTATAACTGTCCCAGTTAACTGTGTAGGAAATTATACGTAATTAGGACTATCATATCCAGGCCACAGACATCTGGACAGTCACTAGATGGCAGAAAAGAGATACAGAAAGCACAAGGTGGCATGTATTGGTATGGTTTACACAATGCAATGCCTTTAGAAGAGCGTTGCTACAGAAATTTTGAAGTAAATTGATTTTGGTAGGAAGACAATATGAAAAAAGGGTTTCAGGATGATGGGAAGATTTTGCAGAAGGTTTCAGAGGAGAAACTAAACTAGAAAGAGAATAAGCTTTAGAAAAGATGCATTCCCTCTCCCCATCTCTTAAAGGAAGATATAAAAGAAGTGTACTAATCAGAAAGGAAAATTATTGGCATGGAAATTCAGTCTTGGAGTTCAAAGCAAGCAAGAAGCAAGCAACATAAACAACAAGTAGTCAATAACTGAGTAAGGTTGCTACTCTGCATTGCCACATGCCAGCTTTTTATTTCAGTGTTTTCATTCTAAAACGTCAGACTGGGAAGTGAGTCTGGTAGGAAAAGGGTCAAAAGGCACAGTGACACCCTTACACTAAATGCTGCCTACCCCTGAAATAGGCAATTCACTAAACTAAGTGTGCACATTCTGGAAGCACATATTGCTGAATGAAAAGGGAGGAGATAGAACCAAAATATACCCTTAAATCAATTTTAAGAGGGCGTTCAAGGCCACAGCAACTAATTATCTATCTTCAAACACTTTGCCTCAAAAAGCTAATATATTCTGGGCTCCCACAGGACTGTATGGGAATCTAGGGAAGGAAAAGATGGGGGAGCCACAAGATGGCTAATCAGAAATAGTTCTTAAAGTTCTTCAAGATCCCTCCTCCCAACCCACTCTCTCTGTGTCAGAATTTCTGCAGTCCAGATCTGGTAACATTATGCTGTTTTAGTCTGCCACTGTATATGAATTTTTCCCTCCAAAAATGGTGCTTATTTTATGTTCAGGTTCTAATGCGAAGTCATTTGAGATTCTTTTAGACAGCCTGCCAGACACCAACTGCAAAAAGATACCCAAACTCTGAAATAATACATAAGAGAAACACAGGGAGCAAGGAGACAAGGAAAAAAAATGCTTAGAGTTGCATCAGGATTTTTGGATGATTTCTACCCTTGCCCAACAAAATCTATGCAGAAAGGCTGTCCTTCCCCTTCATTTTCCCTTTCTTTGTGGCCCAGATTGTCTCAACAGAAAATTGGTCAGACAATTGTTACTAGACCACAACAGTTCAGTAACATCAGTCTGTAGCTTATCTAACCATAACTTGTCTCTGCATCCATTGGTAGGGATTTTCTGATGCTTTTCAGTAGTTTGGCAGATTTGCTTCTATAACTCCCAGGATGATGAGATGAAAATGTGTTGTATTGTTTGTGTTAGATATGGTTTTTCACATTCTGACTTTAAAAAAAAAAAAAACCACCAAGTTTTCTTTTAGGATAAACATTCCAGAGATAAAGATGAAATTATGAAGGAAGAAAGCTTCTGAGCAGATTACAATTTGTACAGAAGGGAGAGAAGCAAAAAAAAAAAAAAAAAAGGAACCAGAAGGGAACACAGAAGAGAACAGATGGGGACTAACATTTCTCCAGCAGCATAAAATATGGTTTCAGAACTTGACCTATATCTCCTGCTTTTTAATTTATGAGAAGCAACAAGGTGAACCAGTCAACATAAATCATTCATCTTGGCTAAGAAGGAAAGACATAAGATGAGTAAAATAAGAATCCAGTCCATTATTCCATGCACAGAGTTATATCTACAGAGGTATAATAAAGAATATCTCTGTTTTGCAGAGACAACATTTATGGCATGTTTGGTCTGTTATATAGAAGGGGCCAGCAACCTTATGGGTTAATAGGCCCCATTGCTCAATTTATCTGATGTGAGAGAACTCCAGCAGAAACCTTGTGACAACTTATTTGGATTAGCAATATCATACAGTGATAATGTTTTGATTTTAAACATGATTTAATTTTAGGATGGTCATTCAAGAATGTTTTGGCATTTGTGGATTTCACATTGTTGAACTAAATCAGGAGTCTGATAGAATCTTTTCTGTGTACAACATATGTTATTAAAAGTGATAAGCTCATGAAAGCTTATGCCTTTTAATGAAAAGGAAAATTGCTACCGGACTTCTGACTTTTTGTCACCATAGATTAACACAGCTTTCCTTTAGTGTTGCTGTACTGTGGACTTAAAAGTATCTCAACAGTCAACCCTTGTAAGTGGACTGATTGGGACAAGTTGTGTCAGAGGCTGAAATGGCATGTCTACTAATTTGGAAATAAATCTTCTGAAATCTGTCAGATTAGCTTTATCAAGTAAATCTTAAATTCAGTCAAGCTGTAAAGTTAAGATGTAAATGAAGAGGTTTGCCGGCATCAAACTCTGTATAAAGCTGCATCTATTAAACAGGAGTATGTGAATCTCTTTTGTACTATTTTTGTCACACATGAATGTTAATGAAGGAGAGAAAGTAGAAGATAAATTGATTTTACATTCTCACCAAGATTATTTTTGTCCTGCAAAAAGGAGCAGCAACAAAATATGGTAACCTTTGTAATGAAGACTCCTCTAAGAAACCCAGCCAGCAAAGAAAGTAGGAAGGAGACATAGAGACGAAGAAAGACAGGTATATATACCGTAGTTGTAGTAAAAGATGGATTCTGAATTTAAGAGAATGAGCTAGTGCTTAGATGTCTTGGCTTAGTCAACCAGACTCCTGATATCAGCTGCAATTCAGGAATTGCAGGAATCATTCTGTGCCATTACATTCCCCAGGTAACAGATAATAAGGTCACTGCACCCCTGCTCATCTATTTTGCACAGACATACACAGATACACACACATTTTGTTTTTTCATGTCATCTTTTGGAGTTGGCAATCAGATTCAGAATCCCAAATCCACCATTGCCCCAACCCAAAGAGTGAGGGCAAAAGGGAAACCAATGACAAGGCCTGAAAGAGCTATGGCTTCCCATGCAGCTCAGGTCATGGTTTGCTGAATAAGCCACAATGGCCAGGTTCAGACAACAAATTAAATCATGACATGGGTTATAGACTACAATTACTAGACTTAGACTAGTGTAGCTGAGCACAATGTGTGAACTTCCTTCTTCTTTGGTCAACCTCCATCCCTTGGATTGGGCCTATGTGTATTAATATTTGATAATATTTAACACTAGCCTGGCACAGAAATCTCATTTTATTTTTCATGCTTTTATCAGCCAGTGGATGATCAGTTATGAAGACATCCACTAAGGCTTACTTAACTGCTTGTACAAGGTCTCCAGTAGAAATTGGCCCACAAAGAGGTATTACATTTTCCGCTTAGATTTTTTCATTATCTGGATACCCCAGAGCAATTACATTCTCCATCAAAGTAGCTGAAATATCCCAGTGTTAATATACAGAATTCTTTTCTTCTAAGATCAACTAATTATAGGCCCAGGGTTTCTAAACATCTCCAGTGTAATTCACCCAGCATGAGGGAAGACTTCTGAAAATGAAGGTTATTCTGTAGTTTTGAAAAGTTTGCCTAAGGTATACAGCCTAATTGAGATTAGTAGGAACAAAAGAAGGGTCAATTCCAAGCAGTGAGGACTGCTGGTTCCTGTCTTGTTCCCCAAATGCTCCAAGGACTAAGCTATTTCAGACCCACAGTATAAAAATGAAATGGTAGCTATTCCCAAATCCCTGGTTGTTGCTTCAAATTCCAGACTAGAGGGGGAAAATCATGGCAAGGCAAATGCTAGAATATCTAATAATTTTGCAGTGATACTGGACAGCTTCTTATGCTTACCTACCATTACCACCACTATGTCCTACCCTTCACAAATCAATTCTGGTGTCAAAAAGAAGACTAAGAAATGAAGCAGTAGTTTATAGCTTTCCATAACTGCTATTCTCTAGTAATGCTGGACAAAATTTCTGTAATTTCCTCCATAGTCCTGCTACTGGCCATTCTGGCTGGAAGTACTGGGGGAAGCATGACTTACTACATCATGCTTGTTCCATTCCAATGTTCTCTGTGTTTTGATATGCAAACTCCTTGGCCTCATTTTCCCTGATACCACATTTCTCCCATTACCTTTCCTGTCATTCATTGGTGATGCTTTTTTTTCCTCTACCATTTTTCAAGGTAGGATTCAGGTAAACATGGATTGTTTTATTGTTTTTCTTAATTGTCAGGGTTTTTTTTTATGAGGCTATTAGTAGGATCTGGGCTGTAAAAATCTAAATGATCAATAGATGGCAGTAAAGAATAGCTCTTAATCTTTGCTTTGTTTTACTTTTTTGATTGATTATGTGCTGTCAAATCATTATCCACTCTTAATGATCACATGGATAGATTTTATCCATAACTATCTGTCCCTAACCTGTTCTTTCAAGTCTTCCAGCTGTGCCCTTGATGCCACTGCAATTAAGCCCATCCGTCTTGCTGCTGGTCACCCTTTTCTTCTTAGGTTCATTACACTCTTTTAAGTAAATTCATCCTACTAATCTTATTTGCAAGCTGCAACCAACAGTTAAACTAAATTAAATTTTGGAATCCCACATTGTATGTATATAGGATGCAGCTAATTTAACGGAAGGTGGAAGTGAAAACTAGTAAGTATAAACAGACTTGCTAGGAGACTGTCTTTATATCAAATGCTTTTTTGCATGTCTTTTAACTAGTTCAAACTTAGTGATGTCAGCATGAGAGAAAGCCAGTCTAAGAATGCAGCCTGCCACTTAAGTCCAGCTGTTCAATAAGTTCACATGAGCAGTATGTCTGGGTGCAGGTTCTGTTTTCTTTCTACCTGTGTCTAGATATGTAATTTGCTAGTGAGCAAAGTTGCTAAAACCCTTTCAAAAAACTTCTGTTGGTCAAGTTGCAGATGGGATGGGGATGTCAAGCCAGGAATAGAGTTAGGCAAGGCTAAGTTGCTCAACAGCCATACCACATCTAAATGTGATGTACTTGCATCATAACCTAATGTCACTGAACTAGACTGAACCAGCCAATCTTCGCTGATGAGGCCATACCACTAGCCACCAAACAGCTGATCAGTGGGCCAGCTGTAGTGACACTGCTCTCAACCGATTCACAAAATTCCAGAAAATGTAACAATTTGCTCTCATGAACCAGTACAAGCTTAGTAAGTCAAGAATGAATGGATAAAGCATGCCAGCCACATAAGTAGCAAAGGCAATTATAATAAAGATGTCTAAGCAGGCAAAGAAAGCTAATTTACAGTTATGAGTTCCGATGAACTACTACTCCCTATCATGCTGCTATTTCTCTGAGCCCTCCTAATGTGGAAGTCAGAGGATAACTTTTTCATCATCCCATTTATGGTCTACAGTGGAATTTTATTATAGTAAAGCTATTTTAAAATAGGAGATAACCTGAGGCCCTTCTAGAAGCTAAGACATAAAGCAAGCCTCATAGTCACTCTTCCAACTACTTGTAAGAAAGGCTTATTTCTGATTTTTAATGATTTAGTCAGTGAATATTTAGTTTTTACAGTGCTTGAGAAAGCAGTTAGGGTTTGTTTTCTTCCCCCATTTTTTTAAAATGTCTTCCTTAATGGAACTGACTGCCATATTTTAGAAATGAGAGCTGGCATTGGGGACTGTAATTACAAAAAAAAAATGGAGCAAGCAGTACTTCTTAGGAGAGGCATTAGGATGGCAAGATTACAATATAAATGCAAGGTGGAAAACCAACTAGCAGACAACAACCCGAAGCAAGTGTGGCAGGGACTGCAGCATTTAACCAACTATAAGGGCAATACGAGAAACACGGTGAACACTGATGCCTCACTGGCAGAAGAGCTGAACATCTTCGCTCGTTATGAGGCGAATGAAGCCCCTGCTGGCTGGCCTTCTGATTCTCAGCCACTCACCTTGCACGAACATCAGGTGAAAGCTGTATTGAAGGCTGTGAACCCCAGCAAAGCTGCAGGCCCAGATGGGGTACTGGGGACTGTGGTAAAGAATTGTGCTGACCAATTAGCAGGGGTCCTGACAAGGATCTTTAACATCTCCCTGCAAACAACCTGTGTACCATTATGCTTGAAAGCAGTCACCATAGTCCCAGTTCCAAAGAAAACAGCAATCAGTTGCCTAAATGACTACAGACCTATTGCACTAACATCTGTAGTGATGAAATGCTTTGAGAGATTGGTTCGCCAACATCTTAGGACATGCCTCCCACCGGATTTTGATAAACACCAGTTTGCCTACAGGGGAAATAGGTCGACAGATGATGCCATAGCTACCGCTTTACGCTCGGTAGCAAGTCATCTGAAGAAACCTGGAAGTTATGTCAGGATGCTTTTCATTGATTATAGTTCGGCTTTTAATACTATTCTTATTGAAAAGCTGATTGACTTGAAGTTTCATCCCTCTATCTGTGATCGGATTAATGACTTTCTGAAGGACCGGCTACAAACAGTGAGAGTTGGGTCTGTCTTATCCACACACACCCCCGAAGCTTGGCACTGGCTCATCACGGGGCTGCATGCTTAGCCCCTACCTGTACTCATTGTACACATATGACTGTGTATCATCCGACCCATCCACTGCGATCATCAAGTTCGCAGATGACACCACCGTGGTGGGTCTCATTACAAGTGGAGATGAGACAGTGTACAGGGGGGAGGTACAAAAACTATCCTCATGGTGCCTAGAGAACAACCTGCACCTGAATATTGGCAAGACGAAGGAGATGGTGCTAGACTTCTAGAGGAAAAGAGAGGAACCTGCCCCACTTTACATCAGAGGGGACTGTGTAGAGAGAGTTTCCTCCTTCAAATTCCTGGGAGTCTACCTCTGTGAAGATCTTACCTGGAAAACTAATACAACCCAGGTGGCCAGAAAGGCCCAACAGAGACTCCACTTCCTCAGGGTTTTGCGGAAGAACAGGGTAGAACGACGACTCATGACCTTCTTCTAACGGTCTACTATTGAAAGCTTTCTCACATATTGTATGGTTTTGTATGCTGGCCTGACAGCCGCAGATAGGAAGGTATTGCAGAGGGTGGTGAGCATGGCACAAGACATCGTGGGCTGTTCCCTGACTCCACTGTATGACATCGCCAGGGCCCATTGCCTTGGCAGAGTGAGGAAAATTCTCAGGGATGACTCTGGTTGGTACCTTTTTACTCTCTTACCATTGGGTAGGAGATACAGAAACATAGCCAGCCGTACCAACAGGCTGAAGAACAGCTTTTATCCATGGTCTGTCAGGCTTCTGAATGGGACATACCTTTATAATTTTATGCATGACAGACTCGTGAGGCCGGCATGATATGCAATTAGTTCACAGGATGAAATAAGTTGGGGATTTGTAGTCACCTTGAGTTTGTGGTGAAGGGGGCACAGAAAGAGGCTCAGCCAATTTCACTGTATACATGTTATACTTTGATAATAAAAGGTTTGTTTATTTATTTATTTATTTAGTTATTATTCTACTTCAGGTCTTCATTTAAACAACGTATTTTTTCAGTTTGTTATGTAGCCAAAATTTATTGCTGTTGTAAATGTTCAAAAAACAGGTTATGACTGTGATAAACCTGTCCTCATAACAGTTCTGAGAGGCAGCTAGTCCACAAGGTAAGAAGCCAGCTCTTTACTAGACTGCTAGGCATTGCTGGAAATAGGATTGAGATTATTGGAGAGAATCAAAGTTACTAGAGCAATATTCTCAACCTCAGCCATTTAAAGATGTGTGGACTTCAACTCCCAGAATTTCTCAAACAGCATGCCGACGTGAAGTCCACACATCTTAAAATGGTTGAGGCTGAGAAACACTGAGTAACACTCAGGTTTCATATTTCTACACCAATGCACAGACTAAGGAAAACAAACTTAAATCTCAACACAGGATGAAAAATATGATGTCCTAATAATCTCTCAAACTTGGTGAGATGACATATACAATTAGAAAATAGTTATGGAAGGCTACAAGTTATTCAAAACCATAAACTCTACAGAAAGGAAGTGAATGTGGAAATTTATTATAAAAGAACATATGTCTACCCAGAAATGTATGAATCATAGCACAGAAATCCTATTGAGGGTGGCTAAGAATAAAAAGAGAAACAAACAAATGGGCTATTGTTATGGGAGTTTATTTATGTGGACAGGAAAAAGAAATGGATAAGTTTTTCTTTGTCAGATGACAAAAATGTTCATAAAATCACAACACAGTGACAGTGGGAAATTTCAGTTACCATGACATATCTGCTAAAAATCAGAAGTCCTAGAAAGAAGTCCTGATCTTCTGTTCTATTTCACCAGCTATCTAGGTCTCTTGGTGCATTTAACAAGATAAAACCGTATAAAAATATAGAATATTTTTTTAAAAAAATAAAATAATTAAAATTAAAACTGTTCAAAGAGTTCTGCTTTCAATTTTAGTAGCATAATCCTGCATCAGAGGCATTGCTGGTTGAAAAAATGAAGTTGAGAGTTTCATGAAAACTCTTAGCTCATAGTAACAGTGATAGTTTAATTAGGACATGAAAAGTATATTTACTTGAAATGTCAAAAAGCAAAGTTATATGCTCCCATTTGGGACTTGAGTTAAGATAGACTTTACACCATCTTAGTACGTGATACTCAAGGGAGGGAACCTTACTCATCCTACTTATCATATTTTGGTTATTCCAACTTCTCATAATACTCATGTCTAACACAACTTGCCCAATAGTTGTTCCAAAGAAATGTGTCCCCACCACCAGTCTGAAATCTTAAATTTCATTCAAAGTAGGCAGAAGGGTAGCAGTGTAGAAGTTTCTACAGAGTTAGTCTGATATGTGCCTTTAATTGCATGAGCATTCCTATCTTGATGTGAATAAAACTACAGTAGCAATTTCACAAACTGCCTGATAGAACACAATTCTCCGTTTATAAAATTAACCCATCTCATTATCTCCAATCCACATTACAGCTTCTTCTCTCATCTTAACAGCGCTTCTTTTTTCTTCTCTGACATCAATGAGAAGGTTACTAGGAGTTTCTATCCACACACATTTACACATTTCTAGTTTTGTTTTTGTTTTGTTTTGTTCCCAATATGTCTACAAACACTTTTGTTCTCCCATAGGATTAACAAGAAAGGGAGTCTTGGAATTGTTGCTTTTCGCAACTGCTGCATCACAGCTAAGTCTCAAAATAACTTGGGTCATAAACACTCTCTAACATGTTACTTTATCTTTTCTTTTCTCTCTCTCTCTCTATCTTGGGGTTCATCCACACAGTCCTATTAATGTGTTTTTCTTCTGTCCCTATTCCCCTACAGTCTACCTATTACTGTAGCTCAAAACCAAGGTTAGTAAAATTGCTATCCTGAAATGACAGAGTGAATAGCTGCTGATTGTGCTGTTGAAAGTGGTAGTGGTGCTAGCCAACAAATCATGTAGGTGAGGAATCAAAAAAAGTAAAGCATTAGTGATCTTTTAATCTAGAGGTAATTAAAAAATGCTTAAAATGGTTGTCCAAGCATAGCAACTTTAAAACTTGTGGACTTCAACTCCCAGAATTCTCCAACCAGTCATGCTGGCTGAGGAATTCTGGGAGTTAAAGTCCACAAGTCTTAAAGTTGCCAGCTTGGACAACCATTTTAAACATTTTTCCCCCTTTGTCTGAGCACCTTTCCTCCCTGAGTGGAGTGTTGTGCCTTTTTTGTCCACAACTTCCTCCTTCTTTCATGACTTTAAACCAGACTAGACAGACTAGACAGGTGGGCTCATCACCCTTCATCTTCTGATCTTATAACCTCCCTCCCTTTCTCTTCAGTCCTTCTGGAGGTTCCTCTTGGTCAACTCTCTGTTTACATCCTCAAAGAGCAACTCTTTCTAGGAGAGGCAGAATTGGTTAAGGCTGTCTCTGTACCACACATGCGATGAATGTAGATCTTTTCTCTTCTTCTGCAAAATAATCCAGCAAGATTGCTAGCAGGTTTAGTGGCAGATACAAAAATGTGTCTGTCCCCTTTCTGAGTTAATACAGCAGTACAGAATCACCACTCAAAAAGGACTCCCCAGAAATCCATTGGTCATTTTTCCTGTGATCAAGACCATGGGAATAATTAATCTTATTAAAGACCCTCATTTGATCTTTCCTCATCAATTTGAACAATCACAGTACTGTACCTTGTTCTGTTTATTTTGCCTAGATTGGAAAACTATATCTTTTGGTATGGAATTTTGAGATTGCTCCTGTTCATAATTATAATTTTTCAATTTGTGACTATTGATATAGTTGTGAGGTTTTAAGAGGTTCTAATTGAAAGTATATATTTTGAATGGGCTCAATTGGCAAATGGTCAATATTGTATTGAACATGTTAGATGGGAAGGAACTAATATCAAAGGCACTACATCTTTATCAATAACTAGGGCTGATAGCTTGGAATTTCCCTAACAAATTTTTGATAGAAAATATGATAAAGGGTAGAAGTGGACACTCTGTATTATTGGAACATTTCCCATGTATTATTGCTGTTGTTTGATGCATTACCTCCCCAAAATGTCTGGTGACAAAGATTTTGCAACAGAATGTACATAAAATTAATTTTTATGTGCTATTAATATTTTACAGGCTATTCCTTTCCTGAGAAGAGACTAAATGGTTTACCAAATGTTCTTCTGTTAGGATATTTTCTAAAATATTAGCCACGGCTAGATCATTTGCATCCAGAGTATCTTTGTCTAATATTAAAATTATGGCCTTGGCTGGCATAACTAGATGATAAAAAAGAAGACTACGGGTCTTCTATTATTAAAGCACTCACTTCAACATGCAAATGTATGCATTTTTTAGAAATGTCCACATAAACTACGAATATTTTATTCAAGAGCTTGTAGAGGCCATAAGAAATGGCCTTGAAGGACAGGAGGAAAAAAAACACAGTCAGAAAACTTCCTGGGGTTGGGAATATGATCCTATCTTATTTGCATGTGCTACAACCCTGCTTCTGCCCTAATCTAACCTGCATCCTGTTTCTCTGAACCCCTGGGCTTTTCAGCATAAGAAAAATCAGGCAGTCAATCATCATTAGAGGCTGCCCATTGTGCTGTTGAAAGCCACCAATTAAATTGGACACAGATGCCAGTGACAGTTTTCAATAACTCCTAACTAGATTTGGATTTGTAAGGGTGACCCTGAGATATCAAACTGTACATTTCTTTCCCAGTCTTTTCAGGTGGAAAAACTGCTTCTGGCTCATAAAATATTGCCAGGTAAATTACCATTTGACAGAGTCCTTGCATTCTCTCACAGTGGCTGATGAATGTTATAGATTTCCTTTCCTTTGCATATGATTGCTCTGCCAATAAGCCCCTCCAAGGAACTTCCAGGAAAAAGAAAGGAAAGATCTGTCTGAATTGGCTTCTCTACCCATGGATGGCAATAAGCTTTTTGTCCTGGCTTTTGAATAAGCAGACCATTTTCACCCTCAGCAATGTCAGAGACCTGCTAGCTGCTAACTGTCAATTGTAAGATTACATAATTAGCATTATGCTGAGCAAATAATGAAGCCTATGAATATTTGTATAGGTAATCCTCAACCTACAAAGTTACAACAGCACTGAAAAAGGTGGCAACCATTGCAGCATTCCCATGGTCATGTGATCAAAATTCAAATACTTTTCAACTGACTCATATTTATCATAGTGTCCTGGGGTCACGTGATCCCCTTTTGTGACTTTCTGAAAGCAAAGTCAACGGGGAAGCCAGATTCACTCAACAACTATGTTACTAACGTACCTGCCATGAATCACTTAACAACTGTGGCAAGAAAGGTCGTAAAATGAGGCAAAACTTATTTAACAAATGTCTCACTAAGCAACATAAATTTTGGGCTCAACTGTGGTTATAAGTCAAAGATTACCTGTAGTGAACAAACAGATTAAGAAATCAAAGAAATATAAAATATGAATAGAAAGATTAAAAGGAAAATACACATTTAAAATTATTGAAGGAAGGAAAAATCTATACCTGATGAAGGAAAAATAAAATTGAACATTTACTTAATTTTTTAAAAAGATTTAATGAACTTTTTGATCATATATTAAGTCGTGAATGAAGACAAATACGCATGTCCCAGGATAATGTTGCAGGGTCCAATCTGACTTGATCACAGGGACCAGAGTTTTATTCTTCCAAGCTTTTGACTCATGCTGGTGCCCATCCTCAGGGAACTTCTTTCTCTCCAGAATGTTCTGGAGAAAGAAAGTCCCTGAGGATGGGCTCCAGCACGAGTTCAAAAGCTTGGAAGAATAAAACTCTGGTCCTGGTGATTGACTCAGATTGGATCCTGCAATATACTAAGGCATTGAAACAAAGACAGTGAAATATATTTTGATCAGAGGATAAAATTAGGATCAACTAATGAAAAGTGAATAGATAAATATAAAAGCTATACAATAATGAAATCAAGGTTTTAGAAATGGTGGCCTCTTCTTCAGTGCAAACACTGGCTGGTGTCCTTCAATAGCAAAGGATTGTACAGTATAGCTTTTAATGTCCAATTCAATTCTGTGATTCATACTACAGCTGAAATTGAAGCCATAAGAAATATAGAATGGTCAACCCCACCACCAATTTAGATTGCATCTTACTTTGTTAATATGTTTATCTATTTGCAATTCTGAACAATGCTTTTAAATGAAATCAAAAGGTATAAACTAGAAGTGCAGAATTTTTCTCTTTAACAGAGAAAGTCCAAAAGAGTTAAGTTATCGTGTGGTAAGATTGTACGTATTATAGTTATCATACCTAGTTATTATATCTCAGTCTAATGAGGACTCAGGAGATGTTTTGATAAATAGTCACCTGCAAACTTCTTCAATATCAGTGCAAACATCAGAAGTTTACTCAATCACAGAAAGGAGATTTTAAAAAGACAGTGAGGAAGACTTCACTATCCAGTATTCTTGTAACCATATTTCTTTCTTCTAAATTTGCTAAGGGTAGTCATTTTTGGAAAAATACTTTGAACCAAAAGTAGACCGACAAATTCTTACCACCCAAAACAACAGATGTGACTTTAATTCTGATCAGAAGTGCCTATTGTTGTGTCTTTAAAACCTTTTTTTTTTCTTCATTCTTTTTTACTCTAGAAAAAAATACCAACTCAACAAGTGGAATTTTTATCCTGCCATTCAGAAAATCTCTTTAGCTTTAAATTAGTCACACTTTAAAGTTTTTAAGAAATAAGGTTCATGCAAAACTTATTCCATAGGCTGCCTTACTACTGTGAGCTTGATTGAAATCCTTCTGCTTCCAGTCACTCAACTCATGAGCAGACTGCAAAACTTCGATTCCTACAGTCTACTCATGAGGATCAGCTGTCTGGAATGCAAGTGGGTGATCTCTTTTTTCTGGAAAGACTTTGCTGGTCATCATCTGGCCACCAATCTCTACCACAATCCCATCCCCTCTCCTCAAGGGACATCAAGTTCACTTTGAATTCTCAGTAGAAGCTTCAACCTTCAGCAAAAAGTCTAACAAGGAGTTGATGTAAGAAAGTTTAAAATAGATGAAGGAGATAGTTACCATCAAAGATTTTGTTTCTGTGTAAAAGTGCTTTTAAATAAATTGGAGTTGGATTAGACAAATAAATCAGACCTTCACAGGAATTTTATTTTATTAAACGGTGCAGATGATTGATAGATTTTACAAAACAAAAGATAACGGTAATGTAAACCAGATTGTAATGCTCACTGTAACTATAGTGCCATCAAAGAATCGTTGTTGATGTTTACCTAAACTATTGTTAAAAGACAATCTTTAAAATGTGTTGGACATTTTGGAATATTTGGAGCAACATAATGAAAAAGAAGCCCCACTTATCTTCTTAGATCTAGAGGAGACTTGACAATTTGAACTTGGCTTTCTTATTCAAGGTTCTGGTAGATAGATTTTTGGAGAGAATTTTATAAAATGAAATAGAATTGTGTACAGGTTATGAACATGTAATTGCTAAAATGTATAAAGCTCTACTGAAATTTGAAACAGAAGGACAAGAAAGAGAACGTACGACAAAATAAACTAAAATTTTAAGCTATAATATACAGATGAAACAATGGGAAATACATGGATGAAAGGATTAAAATGTACATTATGTTATCTATTATCTAGAATGTATAAAGGTACTTCAAATTTATATTGGAAATGTGAAGGAGAGAAGATATTTTATCATGTTTGGTAGTCATGTTAAAAAAATTGGAAGGATTGATGAACAAACAGTTGGAAAAAAGTCATAGAACTTTGTTTTTATACATGACAACTACAGCATGATTATTGTATTGTAGACATAATTGCATGCACAAAGATGGAAAGATTCTGCACTGTCCACAATGGAGGATGGTTGGTGAAAACGATGGAACTAGCTGAGATGGCTAAATTGACTTTTTTTGATCAGAAAAATGGCAACATCTACATTTATTGCTGACTGGAAACCCTTTATGGATTTTTTTGCATAAAACAGGGAAAAAAATAATTTATGAAGTTCATTGATTGTTGTCTTAAAATTCTTAGCTGCCTAGACTTCTTGCCTGGAACTCTGACTTAGTTTGATTTTTTTTCTCTTGCTGTTTCCATGGACTTAGACCACCTTTGAATCCACAATCCCCAGCCTGAATCACTGCTGACCTTGAAATAAGCCTGATGTATTTATTGGTAATTGAAGTCAGACAAGCACAACTGTTGTGAGGCCCAAACATATTATCACATCTTTCAACATAATCCTTATTACAAAGATAGCCTGATATCTGATTTTATGTTCCTATGTTTTTAGGTCTTGTGACTAGAATAAATCCCCAGCTAACAGTGAACTCCTCTGATTACCTTTGCAGGACTGGAGCAGAAAAGAATGTAAAAGGCCTGACTTTTCTGTCTTGCATATATTCTGAATCCTCAGTGAAAAGTACTGGTTCTCACTGCAGGGACAACCTCTCTGTTATGTAAGCTTCAGAAATAACCAAGAATAACCAAACGAAACCCATTTATCCATGAAGATCTGACTATTATCAGAAGTGATCAGATGTCTCCATATAGTTAAAACTGTGACAACTAGGACCAAAGAACACATTCATTCCTCTTAGTTTGGAGAAGGTTGAATAGAATAGTATTATTCCTTCTCTCTCTCTTTTCTCTCTGTTCACTCTTATTGTGATTGCTATAGATAAGTTAAAAGTTGGACTTAGAGCTTTAAGAACTCTTAATAGAGAAAAGACTAAAGTTGGTTGCTTATTCCCACCTTCTGTTTCCTTACTACAGTGAAATTTTTTTTGAAGGTGATTTAATCTATGAAGTGAATATAATACATAGGGTTGCTAGATGCAAAATTAAGCTTGCAACAGAGCAGGCAAACTCATATACCAAAATCTCAGGTCAGTCCAGATAAATCAAGTCATGGTGATCAGGTAACACGGAAGGAAAAACCCAACTTTTTTACACAGTTTCTGACATAATATGAAATTTCCTACCTATGAAATTTGCATGGCTCAGCATTATCCCAGTTCCTAAGTTTCTAGTCTCCTTGGCTTTAAAAAAAGTATTCAAAAATTATTTGTTTTGCTTCTGAAAAAAAACTCAAAACAAAAAATGCTGAACAAACTTTTCACATGATGGGATTTTAAGATCTTTTGACCAAATAATTGGTATTGTGTTTTTTTAATCTGTAATTTATTACTATTACCCATTTTAAATCCTGTTTTAGAGCAAAAAGAAGGGGACATGCCTTTCATATCTGAATACTAAATAAATGTGCTAAATGCTGTGTAATTTATCCTAAATTGGACAATAGAGTTTAAAATCAGCAGTTCTGCTTTTCAAGGTAAGGAGATGAGTTACAAAAAAAAGCCAAAGTCAGTGCTAGTTATTGATTTTGTTTAGAAAAGATACATGTAATACCACTACCACCGATCCAGGGCATTTGACACAAGTGTGTATAGAAGGGGGGCAGGGGGGACATGACCTATCCAAAAAAGAAAAGTCAGGAGTCCTTAAAAGTAGACACCTGGCGTGTCACCTTTCCTAAGAGCATCTCCCAAACCCACCAGTATGCCTAGTGACATACATTGGAGAGCTAAGATAGGGCTGCCTGGAAAAAGAGGCTGCCCAACCTCCAGATCTGAGGGCCAGCCTGATGCTTTGGTGGTCAAAGTGCTTCCCTACCCATTGCTGACCTCCAGGCATTCTGGTAAAGTTCAGTATCTATGAAGGAGAATATTTGTAGCTCAAGGTTGAAATGAGGGGGGGTCCTTTGTGCTCTCTTACTTGTTTTCTTGCAGATATTTCACTACCCTAAGGAGGTAACATCATCAATGCTAGTCTCTGAGGGTGTGGCTCTGTGATCATGATCACTTTTCCCCCACTTTCTTGGGCTATTTTCTATCCAGCTGTGCAGTTGCTTGGTGGTTTGTACTTGACACTGGTAGGTAGGCATTCATGCAGGAGGAAAAATTGTTCTTTGGCAGAAGTGTGCCTACAGGAAATTTTTTTCGATTGTCTGTTGTCTGAAGCTTTTGACGCCCATATGTGGTAGCAATGAAGGAGAATATTTGTAGCTTGGGGTTGAAATGAGGGGTCCTCGGTACACTCTGAGCCTGGTTGCACTGATGATGTTTCCTAATCTGGGTAATGAAACGTCTGCAACAAAACAAGCAAGCTCAGAGAGCACCGAGGACCCCGCAGTTCAGCATCTCTTCTCCTCCACCCTGCAAATAAGCAAAATTCGAGGCCTTTCTCCTCTCCCAAGCAGGAGGGCGCGCAAAGCGCTCGGAAGAGAACTCGATAGGCGGGTGGCGAGGAGGAACCGCGGCCAGGAGAGCCGGGGATTGACCCTGCAAAAGAAAGGAAAAGCAAGAAAGGAAAGAGCCGAGCAAAGGGAGGGGAGGTTATAACCGAACCCCCGGAGCCCCAGGCCGCTAACTTCTCCCGGGGCGGGGCAGGATCTCTAAGAGGAAGGGGAAAACGAGAACAGCAAAGCCTTCAACCCCTCCTTTTCCCTTCCGTCTCTAGATTTTTTGTTACCGCGTTTGTCCGGCTTAACTTTGAAAGCTTCTGCCTAGCCCTAGGAGCTCTGCAGGAGCCTTCCTATTGGTGATCGTGAGCGCCAAAAGGGCTGAGGAAACTACATGCCAGCCAGTCACTCTTCTTCCATTCGCGCCTTGGTTTAGCTCTGGCGGCGGCGGCGGTGGAGGAGGAGGAGGAGGAGCGCGTCCCAAAGATCCGCCGAGAATTTACTGTAGCTTTCCCCCCTCCCACAGGAATAAAAAACAGAATCAGGCCCCAGAATCTGTTTTCCACGTGGTCCAAAGAGACCGTGCAGACAAGGCCGGTGAAGCGCGGCGCGTGCTGAGGAGGCTGGTCGATTTGCGGCACGGGTGCTACATTATTCCTCCTAGCCACGCTTCTCCTTTAACGTTTCAATTTCTCCTCCTTCAAGACAAGTTTGTTTCTCTTATATGCCTCCCCACGTTGGAAGAGATAGGTTGGGCTCCGCGTCCGTAAAGCGGAGCTCAACCTATTGCGTGCGGCATTTTTGCAACGCGCCAGTTTCTTGGAGATGGAAGAAAGCTTTCGTCCGTGAAGTAGATTCCTCCTATTTAACACTAAAGCTTTTTGTTCTGAACTTAACCAGCAATAGTAGCCCAAACATGATCTACCTAAATAAATTCTACTCCAGAAACTATTGCAATTTCGCTCTGAAGGCGGCATCTGCATCCACCCCTCACCCCCGCTTTCTAATGTCTTCGTTTTGTACATTCATTCCTTGGGACCTTCTTCCTTAGGCTGTCCCTATGGAACAGACACTCAACACAAAATTTTGACTACAGAATTCATTCAAATTTTTGTCTCCATACACGACTAAGCTTTGGTATGAAAATTTCACATTCCAAGTTACTTTCCTTCCCTTCCTTCTTTCCTCTTTCTTTCTTTCTTTCTTTCTTTTTCTTTCTTCAGAACTAAGAATCTTGCCAATCGATACCAAACAATCTTAATGGAGTACCTGCACTTGTTGCACAGACTTGTGAGAACCCTTTGCTTTTCAGCTACCTTTATGGATATCTGTCCTGCAGAATAGATAATCATAATCATAACTTTGAAAGGGACCTTGGAGATTATCTAGTCCAACCCCCTGCTCAGGCAGGAACCCTGTACCATTTCAGACAAATGGCTGTCCAGTCTCTTCTTAAAAACTTCCAGTGTTGGAGCATTCAAAGCTTCTGGAGGCAGGTGGTTCCACTGATTAACTGATTAATTAATTAATTAATCTAGACAAGAACGCGTCCTGTCTAGAGGGAGTCAGTTCCCTTTGCCCCGCCCGACTGAGTTTGTCCCCTCCGACATCAACTTTCCCTAACAAAAATCTGTCCTCTAATTGGAGCGGGAGAGGAACCATAAGGACCAGCAAACAGCTCATTTCTATTGCTGGCGACACCTCTCACCCCACCTAGTCCCGGGACAGATCTCCAATCCCACGAGTTACTGAGTAAATCTGCCACGAAGGGAGGCAGCAATTGGGTCGCCCAAAGAGAAGAGGCACCCTAGTCTGTTTCTTTCTTTTTTGGAATGACAGGTGTTTCTTCCAGGAACAGACAATTATCTTCCAGGACAGATAATTCAGTTTTAACCAAGCAGGGCGATCCGACACAGATCCGAGCTATAGTACCAAATGGGCGGAGAGAGTGCCAATTGGAACGGGCGACTGTAGAAAAACTATTTTCGTATTAAAGAAAGAACACGTGTTAAGGCGCAAGAAGTTTTATTCTCCCGTTTTTGTTCCTCCTCGGCCTTTTTTATGCACCTCTCACACACATTTTTCTCGCCGATAATAGAAATGGAAGGAGCAGAGTGGGAGAAGGGAGTGAAATCTACAGCGTGGAAAACCTGGGTTTGGAGATCTGTAATTCCCATAGATCAGGGGTCTGCAATCCTGACAACTTTAAGAATTGTGGACTTCAGCTCCCAGAATTCCTCAGCCAGCATGCTGGTTGAGGAATTCTGGGAGTTGAAGTCCACAAGTCTTAAAGTTGTCAGGGTTGCAGACCCCTGATCTATGAGAATTCCTTTCAATGCTTTTCCTGGGACCTCACCCAATCCTCTGATAATAAAGAACATCCATCCCTCCTGCACTCACTCAGGTCTTCAACCAGATGCACTCCAGAACTGTCACCCAGACCTCTGAAGAGGGTGGGGACCAAATGTTCATGGCCCATCCTTATCCCCCATATATATACACACAAACACACCCACTCACACTGCTTTTCTCACCTCATTCTTTCTTCTATTTGTCTTTCCAAGCCAGTAATCTGGAAGTGTGCTGGTAAAACCATAACTCTTGGGATTGTCTATTTGAATTGATGATCTGCCTTGAGTACAAAACTCATCTGGACTAAGACAGCAGGACAACTGTTGGGGCAATCGTCCCCTCCTCCAATTAACAATAACAGAGTTGAGTTTCAACTGGACCCTTCAACTGCTCTTTCTCCTGATTTATTCCAGGCAATCTAATCAAGCAGAGGCTGTTTTTCAAAGATCCTCTTTTGACTTGCAAAAGAGGGGGGGGGGACCTGCAAAAGTTCTCACTTGGCTGTCTCTTCTATGAACTATCTGCTTCCTGGAGCTCCAGCTGTCTTTGTATCTCTTGATCTCCAATAAATCTCAGAACTCCTTATTGAAGTTTTATCAGAAGCCATAAAAGAAATGAAGTGGGTTCTTCAGGGATTGCATTTTATGAAGAGACCCCTCCGCTTTACTAGGAGTTCATCTGGTTAAGACTCAAGTCATTTACCTCTCTATTAAGCATGTATAGGAAAAGTTATTTTGCAACTTTTATCACTTGTGTATGTGTGAGAGAGTAAGTGAATGAGTGAGTGAGTGTGCACATACACATACAAGTGCCCATGTGCCTTTAAGCCAGTTTTTGACTTGTGACAACTGCCTGTAAAAGTCCCTGCAGTTTTCTTGGCAAAGTTTTAGAAATACAGGCAGTCTTCAGTTTACAAACACAACTGAGCCCAAATTTTCTGTTGCTAAGCGAGACATTTGTTAAGTGAGTTTTGCCCCATTGTATCACCTTTCTTGCCACTGTGAATCACGGGCTTTAGTTTCTAGCCTGATGCCTTCACCACTACAACAAATTGTCTCTCTTTTCTTACCTGATCTCCCTAAATTTATGAGTATACCTGCAGAACTATTTATCCTTGCAGTTTACAGGCAACTTTGTTCATTTCCTGCCTGCTCTTTCCAATTAGTACTCAATGCATCCATCTCTAGACAAAAGAGTAATACAAAAATCTATCTATCTATCTATCTATCTATCTATCTATCTATCTATCTACCTATCTATCTATCTATCTATCTATCTATCTGATTTTTATCCTGTCTTTATTATTTGTATTGTATATATAACTCAAAGCAGGGAACATGCATAATATTATTTCCTCCTATTTTCCTCACAACAATCGGGGAGGTGGGTTGGGTTGTGAGACAGTGACTGGCCCAAGGTAAACCAGTCAGCTTTCGTGCCTAAGGCAAAACTAGAACTCACAGTCTCCTGGTTTCCCTGAACCAATACATGAAACTGGCTCTATGCATTTAAACTGGTATTTTTGGTCATCAAGATTCAATATATAGGTAATCCTCAACTTATAACAGTTCATTTAGTGACCATTCAAAGTTGCAATGGCACTGAAAAAATGACTTACAATTGTTGTTCACACTTATGACCCTTGCAGCATCCCCATGGTCATATGATCAAAATTCAGACGCCTTGCAACTGACTCATATTTATGACGGTTGCAGTCTGCTGGGATCACATGATCATCTTTGGCAACCTTCTGACCAGCAAAGTCAATGGGGAAGCCAGTTACACTTAACAACCATATTATTAACTTAATAAATGCAGTGATTCACTTAACAACTGTGGCAAGAAAGGTCGTAAAATGAGGAAAAAAATGACTTAACAAATGTCTTGCTTAGGAACAGAAATTTTGGGCTCAATTGTAGTCGTAAGTCGAGGACTAGATGTATTTATCTTTTTATTATTTGTTAGCTGCCCAGAGTAAATAGGTGGCACAGAAATGTAATAAATAAATAAATAAATTTTGAGCAAAGCTATATCAGTTGCAATAAATCCAGTTGGGTCAAATTTAGAATGTGAACAGGAATGTCACTGTTAACTACAGATGAATTATAGAATTTAAGGACATTTTTGATGCTGGTGTAGCTGAATGGTTAGAATACTTGCCCAAGATGAAAAAGACTGTTTTAATCTCAAATCTAACACAGAATTTCAATAAAGTATATAAATCTAGAACAGTCAGCCATTTCTCTATCAAATTCCTTCTTAGGGTTATTGATAGGATAAAATGGGAAGATAACTACACCTGTTTGGAGGGAAGCAGAATAGCTATGGCCTGGATTAGGATATAACCTTTGGCAAATAAATAAGAACAACCTAGGATTATAGAGCAGAATTCACAAAAAAAAGATGAAAAATTCATGGCCTCTACAGACCTTGCCAAATTACAATTCTCATAAGTCCCAACAATTTAGCTACTGCAAAAGAATATTGGAAGATACAATTTAGCATTTGGGAGAAGAGTGTCATAAATTCTTACTCCTGGCATAACCAATGTCCGTGCATCGGATACAAGGTAGGAGTAAGCAAAAGCTGGTACCATCAAGAATCTAGTGGCCCTAAAAGTATCAGTACAATACAGCTATCACTATAGAAAATGACACCCAAAGGACACAAAAAGGGTGGTTTTCTCTAAGTAAAAAACAACAAAAGTCATATATAGTAAAGTCATATATACAGTAAATTTATGCAAGTATCTTTACAGAAACACTGTACTAATATGACAAGCCCTGATGACGTTATCCAGTTTGGATAATGAAACATCTGCAAGAAAACAACCAAACTTTTTTTCAAGGACCCCTCATTTTGACCCTGCGCTACAACTATTCTCCTTTATTAGAAACATTGTAGTCAGAAATGCCAGTGCTCCACTTCTCCCTGCACACACACACACACACACACACACACACAATATAATACTAAAAAGATTTTAGCCATCTGGTAAACTTTCTGAGAATAATTTTGAGGTACCAAGCAGGAGGATATAATTATGGCTTCCCTGAGTGATCTCTAAACGATCAACATTTTGCAAATGGCACAGCATACTTTACTTTTTGTTCTTTCTATTTAGACTGGGTACAGCTTCCCTTTGCAAGCCTCACTGGCTTCTGCTATTTGAGCATTATATTTCAGACTATACTTTTGATCTTTTTATCTTTTATCCTTCATCTATGTTCTTTTCTTTCTTTTGGAGTATGGCCCTTTTGTTCCAAGAAAGATCAGCAGGAATAATGCATTACATTTCCTCAAGCCCTTACTTTTGTAATTTTCTTCCTACTGAAAATTGGTCTGATACTCTTTGTCCTTGTTTAAATGACTTTGTAAGATCTATGTTTTTCTCGGATTTCCTTTGACTGGTTTTTACCCTCTTTTATTGTTAAGCACATTTATCGAAAAGCCGTTTCCACTTTTTCTTTGTGATTAATGCAGTCTTTAAAGCTTTTGTTTTCTCCTGATTTTACATCCCTACAGACTCATAGAAGAATAAAAAATGAATTGTTATAATTATTATTATGGTGGAAGGAGGGAGGAGGAGGAGGAGGAAGAGGAAGAGGAGGGGGAGGAGGAGGAATACCTGATGTTTTTAACTAATATATATATATACAGGATCCAAAAGAATATGTTGGAAAATGTTTTAGAGTGAACACTAGGAACATTTATTCAGCTACGCATCATATTGAGTGCAGAGACTTTATTCTGACTATAGATGACTATAGCTGCAGTTTTAGAACATAGCACACTAAAATGAAGGTAAAACATTGGGCTAAGTTCTGAATCAGACTGGAAACGATGAGAAAAGAGCTGCTTTTCAGCCAGTGTGTAAAAGTTAAATTGCTGAGAACACTTAATAAGATCATAAGCAATTTCAGGAAAAAAGAAATTTAAACAAAATCAAGCTGTCCTTAAAATAAAATCAAAAGGGATGTTTGTAACTTATTTTAAAATATTACAATGGCTCATTCAAAATATATGTGAAAGAACCAATCCCAAGAGGATGCTGCCTTGGTTAATATGGAGAACCAACTATAGAAGGGAAAATACATCTTATATCCGAGTTATAAAATTTTTGATTAAATGAGAAGAAAAAGCATAAGATCTAGTAAAATAAATCTAGATTTCTGAACCTGACTGGCTGCTATCATGTAGCTGAATATTGTTTCAAGTGTGAACCTTTTACACAACCTTGCTGCCATATATAACCACTCTGTATTTTCCTACAGCTCCTTCCATCTATATTCCTTCCATTACTGTGTCAGATCCATTAAGAAGGAGAAGCAGGGACGGGGCCAAGTATCTTGGACAGAGTTGGGAAAGTTAGGTGGAGGAGCCATCTCTAAAAACCTGAATGGTGGGAAAATAAGCGTGTGGCAGGAAGCCTCTTCTTATCTATCAAAAAGGTGAGGTTGAGGTGTGCACAATGCAAGTCTTGTCTGGAGCAGCAAGGAAGACCAAATACAAGTACCTCTTCCCACGGCCGCCTTCCCGCCACCACCACCCCCCCCTCCGCGGTACTTAATTCACAATACAAAAAGGGTGATGGAGAGGTATAGCTTTGCATGCTGGAATGGGAAAAGCCTATCTCCTCTCTAGAACTAAGCCCCGAGAGAGCAGGATTTATTTTTTACAGTGCGGGCGTCCGGAGTTCATTCACTGGGTGACCTTGGGCAAATTCCTTCTGCTGCCTTGCGGATTAATGCTGAGAGTAGCACGAAAGGCAGAACTTCGCTCTCTTTTTGCAAGGATCTTCCGGGGCTCGGAGGAAAGATAGGAGCGATCTTACAACTGCCCCTGATTTAAAATAATAATAATAATTATAATTATAGTGCTGGTTTTGGCATTGGCCCGTTTTTCTGCTGCACTGCTCTCCCCCCACACACACACACACACGCACGCACACGTTTCTCCGTGCCCTAAATGGCTCTTTCTCCCAGACAAGACAAGTCTTGATTCTGATCTGGTCTTGGTCCCTTTGCAAAGTAGTGCGCCTGGCCGAGCGACCCGCAGAACTGCCCTAGGTGCGCGCCTCGCCGCACTTCTGCTGCTGCTGCTGCTGCTGCTGGCAGTGGTAGTGGTGGTGGCTGGCACGGGTCCAGCCTTATCCCGGTGTGCCATCCCCGCCCAGCACTGCAGCTCTGGTCATATGAGCAAAACCGAGGAGAAGGATACTTTTCCCCTCCCCCCTCCATCTGAAGTCTTCCCTTGCACTTTATCTCCCACTCTTTCCCCCAACAGTTGCAAGGATGGCGATGGCTGACTTGTTTACCGACGAGGAGATCAAGAAGATGTTGAGAGCCTTTGCGGGTGAGCCTTTCCCACGGGGCGGGAAGGATGGGTGCGGGAAGGTCCGCGTCGCTGGAAAAAAAAAAAGTGGAGCTCAGGCAGGAGAGGGAACTGGAGGCGCCGGGAGAAGGGAGAGAGGGCTGGGCGCCCAAGCCTAAGCAGGCAGACGGGAAGAGTCCGGGGACGAGCCCTGCGCCAAAAACTTCCTTGAGCGTAAGGAAAGCTTGTCCGAGGGGGGACGCTGGGAGGCGGCTGCTGCTGCTGCTGCTGTGCTGCGCTAGCGGAGACCGCACATTCTATCAGCCCAAGGAAGAGCGCCCAAAGGAAGTTCTGGCTTTACCCTTCAGCCAGGGACACGCCAGATCTTTTGCACTGCAGCGCCCGCAAAGCCGGACTCTCTACGACCAGGGCATATACAGTAAAAGTTGCCTTGCCACCAACCTGGAGAAAGCAAGGTTGCCACGTTTTTAGCAATATTCTGCTCTGTTTTCCCATCTTTCCAAGAGTTTCAAATTCTTGTCATTGGTTTGGTTTATTTTTTATTTGCTTTCCAGGAGACAGTTTTTTTTTTTTAAAGGGGAGGAGAGGAAATCAATTACTTTTAATGGAGTCATTTATAAGGGCAGAATGAAGACAGGAATGGTCATATTTCCTTGCAACTTCCCATAATTATTTGATGTTGGCACATAGTGATTGATTCATTTTTGTCGCTAGATGGGCATTCTGGACACCATAGATGCCCTCTTGTGACCATGGGCTCAAGGGGCAGAAAGGTCATGTTAAAACACAGGGCCAGGTTCAGCTTATTCTACTTCTTCTGGGGGGGGGGGTGAGGAAGGAATCCACAGTGGTCTGATGCAAGAAAGAAGAATGACAAGCTCCCACACATTGCCAGCTGCATCAAAAAGGTTATTTCTCCAGGTGTTGCTTGGCATGCAGACCAGATTTGCTGAATTTCTTTCTATCAAAAATCTCTTCTCCTGCCTTCTTTGATGTCTGGCCACTCTAATCTCTCAAATTATCACTTTGGTGGATATGTCTTCGATGTATATGCTCCTTTGATATTATAAGTATTGCTGAAGCATTCCTTGGTTTGCTTCTGTTCTATGGACTTTTAAGTCACGTAATTCTCAGCAATGGCCATTGACTATGCTGACTGGGAAATTCCATATAACTTGAGTGTGCCCAGACTGCAGATGGATGTACTGCTGTCAAGTAATACCAGTGGGCATGGCTGAACATAGAACTATCTGGTTTAGCATTATGAAGTCTTAGGGCCCTCCAAATATATTAGACTGCACGGTCAACATTGTCTGTTTGGCACAGGCTTCTTTTCCTCCAAAATCTGGAGTAGTTTACCTGGAAGACAAATCTGGATTAGTTTACCTAGAAATCTCCTTCAAGCAAGCCAGTGCTATTTCACCCAAGTATCTTCAGGCTTTTCTCTTCTATGGGACTTTATTTTTCTCCTTATTATATTTATATCCTGCCTTTTTTTTTCTTTTATACACTTTAGGGTGTATACATAATGTTCCTTTTTCCTGTTTTCCCCACAGCAACAATCCTATGAAGTGGGTTGGGTTGAGGGAGTGGTTGATCCAAGCCATCCACAAGACTAGAGTGTTACAGTTTTGGTCCAGCACTTTAAGCAGTGTCCCAAATCAGCTTTTTGGAACTGTCACTCTCTCAAACTATCTGATATCATATGGTTGAGAGACAAATGAGCAGGTCTGAAACTTACAAAATCCACTTTATTTTTTGCAAAAACCCCACGATCTATGAATCAACCCCAAATAAAAGCATATCAGCTTCATGGCTAGACATATGCTTGCAATTAAAACAATTTTAATCCATGAATTTATTTTTAGTAACACAGGTGAATTCACAGTTTAGTTATGGAATGGTTTTCTTCATCCCCTAAATTGGGGAAGAAAATCCTGTTCATTTCGAGAGGCAGAAATCTGATCATTCCACCAGAAAAAGAGAGTCCAGTCCTGGGCTAATCTCTGCTTCTCTGTATATATTTGCTTAATGCAAGTTACAGACTAAATTGTGTCCTTTCCCCTTTTAGTTAAACACTGCAATTTTTGTGTGATTTTGCTGTGACCTTGGTAAATGCCCTGAATGAAACAATAGCAATCACACAAGGAAAGTGTGCCATAGAACAGATTCCTCTAGGAGTGGACTGATTTCCAACTCACATCTTCCTCCTCTTTCTGTTCATTGATTTCCTCTAAATTTACATGCTGTTCCAGAAAAAGAAAGCTGTCCAAATGAAAGACATTGCCAATCAGAGCACTTCTTAAAGTCACTGTATCAGATTTCCCCGTTACTTCTCCTGGATGTATAAACCAAGGTGACAATTATCTCACTATTTAAATTGAGCCATTTAAACTCTTGAGGATTATCATCAACATTATTATTGTTGTTCTTACTGTTGTTATTGTGTGAGGCGTGTGCATGTGTGTGTGAGAGAGAGAGTCAGAGAGACAAGCTCATGTCATGGCTGTGATATATACAAAGCCTGTTTTATAGTCATCTCCTAAGTAATATCTCATCGCACACTGTGAAATAATTTATACAAAATATCCACTGGAGAAAAGCTTAAACAAATAGCTATTTGTCAACCCTCTTTAATTCTAGCCTTCCCTTCTGCTTAAGATGTAGACAGCAATTTTAAAATATGGAAATTAAGGAAGCAGTATTCTGCACTCTTGATTGACAATGGGAAATTCTCCCAGGATTTTTTTTTCTATTACAGAATGATGGTTAAAATATCTATTGCCTTGTCTTCTCTTCTCCTAGGACTCATCATATACTGATCTAACAGAATATTACTTTCTCATTTTCTTGAAACTACTACTTCTTTTCTTGTAGAACTCTGCCAATGCCCTGGACATCCAGTGGACCTCAGAAAAATTCCTCTCTTTTCTCTGGGCTATAACCAGACCACTGAACTGCTAGATCCTGTATCCGTCTCTGCCCCCCCCCCAAAAAAAAACAAATTATTGGCTTGGTATTTAAAATACTTCTTTCTTTACGACCTGAAGTGTCTTGAATCTTTTGGGTGAAACTGTGTGAATATCATGCAATCATGAATATATTAATTTCCTGTATTACACTGAGTTTAGTCCTCATTAGCAAAAGTTCACACTTAGCTCTATTAGGCAGCTGGGACATATCTGTAGGCTGAAAGGGGATGGGAGAGAGAGACAGAAAGATGAGAGACAGAGAGAGAGGAAGAGAAGTGATTATCTTTCAGCTTCTTAGGCTGGTTTCCTGATCAGGTCCTAAAATGTAGCTGAAGGCAAATAAGGTCACCTGGATGACTTTGGGTCAGTCAGCCTCTTTTGGCAAAGCCTACTTCTGTTGCAATGAGGAAAATAGGAGACTAAAGCATTAATTGTGGTACCTCGGACTTTATAAAATAAAGGTGGAATATAAATCTATTAATAATTATAGAAACATTACTACATCTGGCTTTGGACTTAGTGGAAAAGCACTTGTGGTACTTAATGGAAAAATAAGTAAACAAAAAATAAAACAAAAAGGTGAAATGTTGGCTGTAAATACCATGGAGCAGGGATCTTTACTGCAAATGGTACAATTATATAAATAATTTAGAATAACATATGCCTGGTCAATAGACAGTGAGTTCTTACAATTCCCATTTTAACCCTACCTTAACCCTCTTTCTTCTTAAAAACTAAAGTTACATTTGCATCCTTTTTGGTTTGATGTTCCCTACTGTGCTTTCCAAAATACCACAAAAATAGTCTTATTATCTCCATTATGGTTATGCAGTGCTTCACAAATAATGTGGAGATGGTGCTTCTAGCAAGACAGAACATGAGAATAGTATTCAATAGACAACAGAATTGTCTGTAATTCTTTAAAGCAACTACATCATTTCCTAGGCTCATTTTCCCAATTGCAGTTTCAATTGGCATGAGGATGTAACTGCAACCTAATAGTCTCTTTTGTTCATATAATGCTGGCCACATCTAATTTGCGGGGCAATCAATTTGCAGTCATCCCTTGACAGTCCCAATTAAAAGCAGTGTTATTTCATATAAACTGACAGGGTCCTGCCATAATAAGATAGGTACAATTCATGCCTGTGTTCAAAGCAATTAGATAAAAAGTCTTGCTTCTACAGTTGTCACAAGTATGTATTTATCTACACACATCTATATGGTCATCTATTCACTATCTAGTCCATGCTGCTTTCCAAGTGAATACTCACTATATGCTATGTAAAGTACTAGGTATTCCTAAAAATAAAAAAAAGGAAGAAAAGCGAGGAACAAAATGTGCAAAGCTGAAATGGTACCAGGCTAGAAAGCAAGAGATGGTGAGTTCAAGTCCCACCTTAGCCATGAAAGCCAGCTGGGTGACTTTGGGCCAATCATTTTATCTCAACCACACCTACCTCACAGGGTTGTTTTTATGAGGAAACAGGAGGAGGAAGATGTGTTGGACATGTTTGCTGTCTTGAACTATTTGTAATAGAAGAAAGATAGGAAACAAATGAACAATAGAATGAATGAATACATACATACATACATACATACATACATACATACTTAGATTACATGCAGCAGCAGCAGTTTTACTAGTTACAGTCATCTAATTTTTGCATTCTTCCTGCCAACAGATGACCTTGAGTTGGGGATGAATGGACTATCCATCCATCCATGAATCATAAACTTTGTTGTTTCCATTGCCAATCCCTATCCTGCCTCCACTGCATCTGTTTCAAGTCACTGCCAAATGCTATTTGGTTATTTATGAGCATGCCAATAATTAAAGGCAAGGTTAATAGTTATTTGCTCTATCTTGCCTACTTCCTGTTTCAGCTGGTAGGAAAAGATACAGCAATCAGGGCACATTAAGAAGAATGGGATTGGTAGGCTTGTCCATCCTAACTTTTCTACCATTTTTGCACAAGCTGGGCATCTTTCAGGAAGGGAGGGAGGGAAGGGAGGGAGGAAGGGAGGGAGGGAGGGAGGGAGGGAGGAAGGAAGGAAGGAAGGAAGGAAGGAAGGAGGGAGAAACAGCCCTAGAAAGAAGGGAGGTATGGCAAAAGCAGAGAGAGAATGCTGGATAGTGACCACAGGATTCTCTGCACTTCCCAGTACTCCCCAAATATACTTATGATCATTTCTGACAGTCGGATAGGGCTTTCTAGATTTTACCTACTTTAAAACTGTGGTGAGGACAATGTCATCTTAAAGGGACACACCTAATGACAACTTTAGTGCTTTTCACTCATAGCCTGGAAATGAGATAAAGGCAACAAAGCAGAACAACAATATTGTACTGTGCTAAGTTGCAGCTGAGCACAAAGGCTGCTAGAGTGGACTTTTGTCACATTAACCATTCCAATGAATATGAATTCCATTTGCACGGTAAGTAGATGTTTGAAGTAGCCATTACATTTGTAGATTTTATGCTCTGTTGTAATATCTTTACAATATTAACAAAGTCATATCAGCCATCACTTCCTTCTCTTTTCACTTGAATACATGTTCCACCATAGGATTGCTATTGCTCAGCAGTGGAAGCAATAGATCAGAGATGCGAGAAATTTCTTGTTTGCTGTACATGAGCTATATAATCATTGTATAGGAATACCAGATACCACAGTTCTGTTCTCAGTTAAGACATTATTTATATAAATCTCATTTATATAAATCTATTATTTACATAAATCTCATCCACCAGATAGTGTTTCTCTCTCTGAGTCTCCTAACAAGACCATGCCTGGATCCCATTTTCAAAGACTATAGTCACAGAATGGGATAACTCACCGTGGCCAACTTGCAGTGGAACAAGAGTTACACTAATATCAAAAAATGATGGAATAGAATCATTAAAGAAAGGATGCCAAATGAAATGTGAAGGACAAAAATTAAAATAATGTTTATATATGTGCATACAGATCAGCTTTCTGCAATCTGTATGAGAAATTCTGATCCCAATGTATCTGGAAGGCACCAGAATAAGTAAGGCTGAAATGGATACTAACATTTGGTCATTTTTGGTTACAATATTATTTACATTTGGTGGGTGAACTATCTCCACTATTTTATTTACAATTATTGGTTCAAGCTGTGATGGCACTCATTAACATAGTTAAATCACCTGACGTTGCTTTTCCCAAAAAATGAACAAACATGTATCAGTTAATTGCTCCTATACTGTGAAAATGAATGGACCATGTCTTCTACAAAAGGAACAAAAATTGCTCATGCAAGCCAAATTCTGTTCATCTTCCTGCAGCTACCAATTCTTTTGACTACAAGAAATTCTTTGAGGTGTTGGGATTGAAAAAGAAAAGCCTCCAAGAACTGAAAATGTTTTTTAGCATTCTGGATACAGATAAAAATGGCTATCTTGAACCCGGTGAAATACAGTAAGCAAAGATTAATATTCCTTTCACAACATGTACCAACTGAAATGTGCTATATGCTAGTAATGTGGAATACAGGTTGATATTTTTGACCCTGGCTACTAGCAGAAAAATACAGGCATAGTTGATAAACTTCCATAATTCTAGTCATATGGAAAGTATACCTGTCTATACTACTCTTTGTCACTAATAAATCATTAAAGAAATAAAATCAGAATGCAATCTGAATATAAAATTCTGAACTGAATTAAAATGTTATTCCTAATACTCTAGCTAACTTTCAGGGCAGGGCAGGGCAGGGGAGGGAAGAGGAGGGGAGGGGAAAACAGTAATGTTACATTAAAGACTACAGCCTATGTTATACATATTGAGCAAATCATGGAACTGTCCAAGTCCATCACCATCCTGAACTGCTAAAGGAGAGGGAGGCATGCCATTTTGGGGAGCTCTTACAGTTAAGCTGATGTAGAATAAATTCTGCTGGTGATCATAATTTTCGATTTTTTAAACTAATTATAGACAGTTTACATGTTTTACATGTTTTTACATTTTTGCATATTGGTTTTTAACTTGTTTTTTTTTTACCTGTTATGAACCACCGAGAGTTTCTTAGATAAGATGGGCAGACATAAAATCGAATAAATCAAAATAACAATTTTCCCTCCAGCCCATCAAATGGGTAAAATCTATTATTTATTTGTGTTGATTTTGAAACATTTCTCATGATGTTCAACTAAGATCTATTCTCCTGAAACTTAACTCCATTAAATCTATTCTGGTTTTAAGTCCATTAAGAGTCCATCCATCCTTTTCTGTGTAAAAATTCTGTAGGACAGTTTCAGCCAATATAGCTTGAATTACAGAGATGGAGAATGGCTTGAAATAACCACCATAGCATCTGAAATTGTGCTTTTTCTAGTTGCATTCTCTTTCTTGTTAAGTACCTAACAAGTGACAACATCCTTTCCTAGGCAAATTTAAGGTTATTCATTCAAGGTTTTTCCTCCTCTATAACACAAACATACATTAAAGAGAAAGCATATACCATAAATCTAGATAAGTCAGAGAGGAAGGTGCTGAGGGTGATGGGTGGTTTAGCTGACTAGGAATTAATGGCATCCTGTTTCCCCTTAAGTAAGTGGCTAGCTTAAACATAAGAATATTCCAGGAATATTCTTCAGTTCAAGAATGTGGCCGGAGTATACTTTATCATCAAACCGCTTTGCATTCTGCTGTAATCCATTCCACTTGAACCAAAGGTGCTTTTTCAAAAGGCAAGTGGACTTTTTTGTTTTTTTTTCTTTGAAGATGTTTTGTTTCTCATCCAAGAAGCTTCTTCAGTTCATGAAGAATGAATGAGAAGTGAAACATTTTCAAGGAAAAAACCCCCAAGAAAGTCCAGTTGCCTTTCAGAAAAGCATCTTTGGGATAACCATGACCTGGATGATTGAGACTCTCCATAGACATTTCACTTGAATATCAATTTCCATGAAGATGACCTTCAGGATAATTTAGAAATTTCAGTTGGTCCAAATAAAGGAGGGTGATCTTTATTGGATGCTGACTTCTGCAAGCACAAGGATTTGTCCTATGACGTTCAGTTGCTGCCATTAATTCCAGGTTGGTCGATCATTAAAGTCCTCTGTACTTTAGGTCTCATACACTGAAGAACCTGTCTCATTCCTTATATGTCCTCTCTCCTCAATAAGCTAAGATATACATAAATAATTTTTCTTGGAAACTAGACTACACAAATAAGCTTTATTTTACAAATTAATTTGATTTTTATAACTAAACCTGAATTTAGAACAGACTACTTATACATGTTTACTAGATACATTACACAGAAGCCTTTCATTCTTAATTTAAAATCCTTTTCATTCTGTCTGGATTTGCACAAGATTTAATTTTCATTATACATTTTAGTTCTGTTTCAATTTGTGTGGGTTTTTCTTTTGTTTCCTTCTATTGTTCAGACATTCAGACATTTCTTAAGATCTTAAGATCTAGATAGTTTTTATATTATCTCAGTTTTCTCCCAAAAACTATTTTTACCATTTTTTGAAATAAAATAAAATTCTATATCTATATAACAAATATAAATATTTATACAACCATTACCTCTGGAATCAGCTCTTCTGTTCTTTTTCTTTCCATTCACAGGTTCATGTTGCAGATTTTTTCCCCCAATAGCAGGCATCTCACTGACAAAGAAACCCAAGAATTTATGGGTGCTGGAGATAAAGATGAGGATGGCAAAATAGGTATTGATGGTAAGTGTACTGCCCTGGACATCTCAACTTTCGTACCAGACATTCCGAGTTAAAGAACCTGAACTAATAATTATTCATTCAAAGATAGTGATAAAATCATAAGGTTGGAAGGGGCAGTTCAGGCTATCGAGCCTTCCGCCTTGCTCAGTCCAGAAATCTAAATTATAGTATTCCCCCAAATACTATAATTTAGATTTCAGAGTATTTGAACACATGCAGTGAAAGGGTTTAACCCTTCTCTCATGAAATGGTTCTACTATCAGGCTGCTTCTGTGTCAGTAGATATGTATATGTTCAGTTTATCAATTACCTTAGTCAACAATGTGCTGCTCTAATCCCATTTTCTCAAGACTAAATATTAGGCCTGCAAGAGACAGGCCAGGTTGGTTTGTGATGAACCACTTTATACCAGAGGCAATGCAATTCCCTCTGAGGTAACATAATTTCTTTCAAGGAGATGCTTCATGTCAGCTTACAAATCTTCCCAACCTGATGCTCTCCAGAAATGTTAGGATTACAACTCCCAAAATTCCTAATCAGCAACAGTAGCTACAGATGGTTGAGAATTATAATATCTAGGAACATAAGAAGCTGCTTTGTAAGTTTTATCCTTGGTCTATCTAGCCTAATATAGTCAAGACTAACTTAGTGTTGCTAGATGGACTGATGTTTTCCCAATTCTAGCTGGACAGTGTAGAAATTGAATATGAGACAACCTTCTGCACAGGAAATACATGATCTATCACTTACCCCTTGATTGCTGTGAGACAGGGAAAACAGTTATAAAAAATAACCAACAAAGTTGGCTGCTTTTGTCACAGCTATCTCTTCTGTTTACTGACCATTTGTTTCCTTCTCATTTTTATCATTCTTCCAGAATTTATTATCCTGGTGAATCAATCATAAAGGTTTGGATTCATCTGAATCTTCATCTATCATTTACCACCTTGTTTGTATGGGCCTCTTTTGTTCTTCACCTGTTCATCTATCTTGTTCAAACTTCAACTTTCTGCTGCAGTCCTGTAACACTGTAATTGTGCTGGAAATGCTCTTAAAATAATAAAGGTCACATCAATCTGGACTCTGTTCTCCCTGTTTCTCTTATGTTATTTTGACATGAAGGGGAAGGGACACTGAGAGGATTGGGAGGGCATTATTTCAATAAAATATATTCCAAGTGTAGCTAATTTAATCTCATCGTATCTTGTTATTGCTTTCTGGCAAGACTGATTTCTTTCTCCAAAACTTTCCTGCACATGCACACATACACATGTTCATAGGAACTTTACAAATCTACAGTGATGGCAGTTACAAAACTTCATTTGACAGCCAAATCCTTTAAATGAAATCATCACAATACTTTACAATATTTCTTACCTGCCTCAGATTTTGCTTATTTACAAAAATGTTAGGTGACTATTTCTCTATTCATATATTCAAGAAATTATGCATATCTGGAAAATACCTTATGCACAGCCTTTCCAACTATTTCAACCAGAGGCAGAGAATAGCCAATCAGTTCTAGAATGGACAGTAGTGCATGTCTACCAGCAGTGCCAGTAAGTAGCCTCTATGAGAAACAAAATGATTCATACTACTTCCCCAAAAATTCAGATGAACAGAAAAGAAATACTTTTATTGAGATTTCTGTGCAACTAATACCATTCCTGCCTTAGGGGAAAAAGTGCTGCAGAGTTTACTCTTCCAAAGCAACAGAATTTTATTCTAGATCTTATCCATTGCAAGGGAAGTTTTCATGTACAACACAACCATTTCTCTTGCTCCTGAATCTTGGCTATTCTCTGCAGCAAATTTATGACACAGTGAACTATTGTCAAAAACTGAGAAGTGCCTGTTATTTTCTCTAGTTATTTCTGCTCATAGTTGCTTGTGTCCTGGTCACCTCCTGAGTGGACTACTGAAATGTACTCTATATGGGGCTGCCCTTGAAGATTATTTATAAGTATTTGGAAGCTTCAAAATGTGGTACAAAGGGTGACACTGCAAGCAGTTACGTGTGCCTCCAGAAAGGGACATTATGAGACCTGCTATGGTTGTTAGTTTGCTTCCAGGTACAATTAAAGATACTGATTCTGACCTTTAAAACACTACATGGTATGGGATCAGAGTATCTGAGGGATTGACTCTTCCCTATTACATCTACCTGTTCCATCAGCCAGGTAGGAAGGGCATGTTATGGGTCCTGTCTGCTAAGGAGTTTACCCAGGAAGTGAGACTTTTCTGCTGTAGCACTCGCCCTGTGAAATATTTACCCTGACATGAGATTGGGCTCCCCCCAACAGATCTCCTAGAAGGCCCTTGGTTTTATCATCAGGTCCAGTGTTCTCTTGAGAATAGGAAGCTGGCAAAATCTTTGTATATGAGTTTTTAAAACTCTCCTGTGGCCTTATTATATGCATCTTTTATCATTTTTAATGTATTTTTATTGCTTTTTATTGTATGCTGCCCAAAGTCAGAGTCGTGAGATGGGTGGCTTCTTAAATGTAATAAATAAACAAAGTAAGGAAGGAAGGAAGAAACCTCTTTCCAACCCTCACTCAGAAATGGGTGAATACATACCTATGAAAGTTGTATTCACCCGGACAGTGTAAAAGGTGATCCATTTTTAACTCTAACCACTTTGGTCCTTGTCAAAACAGTTTCCTTCCTCAGGATGGATTGTACTCTTTGTACAATGAAGTCCTGCTTCCTAGGTAGTGCAGCCTGCTTGCAGTCCTGTATAACTTTAGTTCTTCACTTCTACTTTTGCTCCAGGCAGCTTGCATATATCTGAATAAAAAAGAACAGAGCTGAGGTTGTGTAACACCATGGTTATCCAACCTTGCCTGGGCTGCATTAAATGAAGGGGAATTGTCTTGGGTCACATATAAAGTATAGTTAATGAATGTATATACTATAGTTAATGTATATAATTAACACATTTTCCTTATATTTTATATTTTTATTGTCTTGTGGGGACACATTACTAACTGTGCAGGGTCATCTTGGAGCTCACGGGCTGCAAGTTGGATACACCTGTATTAGAGTATGGAATAAGGCAGGGTTTAAATGTAGGAAGTTATGGATGCTATGGATACCATCAAGGGTTGGCAAAACTGTGTATCTGCCAGCTGTTGTACCTACCATGTGTTTGTTATTAGATCTAGGGCCTTCAACTCAATAAAAACAGGAGTCTGCAACTTCTTGGCTCCTTCTACTTGGATTATGGCAGAGCTTCTCCACTGTGGCTTCTGATCCTCTCATAGCCTTTACTAACTGGATTCTTCTGGGAGTACCAAGAGACCAACTTTTTTTTCTACTTTGCACAAACTTTGCCTGCCACACAATGCTGGCAAGCACTTGCAGTGGTGGGAATTTTACATGATTCAGCTGCCAATCTGTCACTTTTCCATTGCTGTAAACATTGTAAAACATGGATTGTCTAGGTTAGAAAGTAATTGTATTGTGACATTTTCATATTCCACTAGAAGAGAATATATGTAGATCAGGGTTGAACTGTGGAAACCCTGGTGCTCTCTGGGTTTGGTTGTTTACTTGCATACATTTCATTACCCAATTAGATAACATCTAATGGTTGGTAATACTGCTTAGGTTACTTATTAGGGTAATGAAACATTTGCAAGCAAATAACCAAGCTCAGAGAGCACCAATGGCTCCAGAGTTTTCGTATTTTCTGCAATTTGTATGCAGAGGTCCCCTGAGAGTTGAACATTATTTCAAGGTTTTCTCTATCGCCAAAAAAATAATAAAAATGAAAAAAGCTGTTCTAGGGGGCTGTATGCAAAACCAAGGAGTTATCAGATTTCTGGACAACCAGGTGGACTTGGTGCAGGCCTCTGCAAATGTCTGAACAGCAATTCCAGGGAAACCTTATGTGTTATATTAAAGGTGGGGGGAAATGAAGTAATTTATCTTGATCTGATTTTTTTTTTTACATCTCAAAAATTGGCATTTTAACAGGGGTATGTAGATTTTTTTTATATCCACTATAACTCTTCTCTACAATAGTTCTAGAAATTCAGGTTATTATTGATGTTCTTCTATCACAAGATAATGGACAAAAATTAAGCTATAACCTTGGAATACTTTAGGTAATTGGGAATGTGGCCATTGAGAAGAGCTGGTCACTGCAAATTTTGCAAAACAAATTAAGATGAACGGAGTGGATAGGGATAGCTGACTGCATACCATCTCTCAGCTTGGGGGAGGGGGAGAGAAAAAAATTAAATTAAGACAAACTTCATGCTTTTTTCAGATTTAATTATTGTATTTACATGTAAAATATATTTATCCAAAAATGGATGATGTAAATATTAAAATTAATGTCACCTCTACTACAATGTTCTTTTTTAATGCTTTCTGCTGCCTCAATTTAGAGAAATACTATACATATTAGCATGTATTTTAATGAATACTGTAGTTCAATTTCCATTAATTTTCAGCAATTAGTGGAATTTTATTTTTCATTTCAGTTCTCTTCTATGAAATTCTGGGACAGGATGGGAAAGTATTAGGAAATAGATTCTGGATTCTATGGCACAAAGTACAATACATAGTACAAGGGCCATGATATGTTCTCCAGTTTAAAATAATGGCTAAGGGCTTATCATGAATCAATAGGAGACAAAAGACATGAAGAATTCCATTGGATTGTCTGCCAAGAAGTAATTGCATTGCCCAGACAATTCATTTATCTGCCACCATATCTATGATGCGATATATGCACAATACAGAAGTTATCTGAATATTAGCACGTGATATATAATACTATTCAGAAATCATTCCCTAAACTAGGGATGAAATATATGGTGGAAACACAGTTTGGTGTCACCACCAAATATTTTTTTGTTATAGATATTTTATTATTTTTTGTAGTTACAAATCTTTAGTGCTTAATAAACAACGTGTATATGTGGGTCCACATATTTGACATTAATAATAATACAATTTCCATTCTTACTCTCTACTTCGTTTTTCTAGTCATTTGTAAAAGTTATCCCGTGTTTGAAAATATTCTATGTCTTCTTTCCCTTTCATTCTCAATGTAAGCCTGTCCATATATATATCATAGTTTTCTGTGATTATACCTAAAAGAAATAGTTCTGGCTTAAAATCTACATGTTTTCTTAACATTTTCTCTAGCCACATATGCAGTGGTGGGATTCAGCTGGTCTGCACCACTTCAGCAGAACCAGTAGCTAATTTTTTGTTGCCCAGGCCCAGAATGGACTTCCGGAAGTAGCATCCACACAGACAACTGGTTGTTCACATATTTGAATCCCACCACTGCATATATGTATTTTTGACCAGAATTTTTTTTCTTTGGGATATGTCCACCAGAGGTGAAGTATATGCCTGGCTTTTGCCTACATTTCCAACAATTACTAGACATGTTTTTAAACATTTTATATAAATTTTCTTTATAAGTATAAAATACCCTTATTTTATATTTTCTTTCCCACAGGTTTTGCCATTTTTCTAATTCTACATTGTGCCCAATTTTTTTTGCCCAAGTTCTTCAACTTGTTCATCTTCCATCTTCAAGTTTAACAAAAATTTACAAAGTTTCTTAATCAATTTTTCATCTGATGTCAATAGTATCTGTTTGGTCTTTATCGAAACCATATGTTTTGGCATCTTTTTCATATCTCATTTGCATTTGCAAGTGTGGCCACCATGATAGCTCAATGCCCTGTTGTTCCAATTCTTGTTTAGTTTGTAATTTCCCTTCAGTATTCAAAATGTCTCTATAGGTCACAAGTTTCTCATAGTTGATTAAATTTGGGTGCACAAATGCTTCCATTGTCGAGATCCATCCTGGTATTTTCATATAATTTTTCATTTTTATCTTTTCCCATGTTAAAAGCAAGGCATTTCTTACATAGTGATTTTGAAAGTATTTATGGATTTTATTCTTCTCATACCATAGAAAAGCCAAGTTGTAAGTTGTGTCCTTGTAAGTATGGTAATCTTTTGTTTCTAAGGGTGTCTAAGGGTTATCCATTCTTTTAACTATGTTAATGCAGCTGCTTGATAGTATAGAACCCAGTCTGGTAACCCAAATCCTCCATTTTCTTTCGTTTCTTACACCATTTTTAGTCTTATTCTTGCTTTTTTCCCTTGCCAGATAAATTTCAAAATCATTGCATTTAACTCATCAAAAAACAATTCTCTAACTTTATAGGTATTGTCTGGAATAAAAAAAGTACGGTAGTTTTGGTAAAATATTCATTTTCACTGTCGCTATTCTTCCCAACATTGATAGTTGTAAATTTTTCCATTTTTCCAAGTCTAATTTAATTTGTTTTAATAGTTTAAGATAATTATCATCTTTTGATGTTGCACACCTTGATGTTAAGTATATCCCCAGGTATTTAACTTTCTTAACTATCTGGAGATCTGTTTTTTCTGACAATTGGTTTTTTTGTTTATCTTGAGGTTTTTGACTATCACTTTGGTCTTATACTTCTCCAAATTCTTCAATCTTTGTCAATAATTTAGAGCTTGTCTCCAAGGGGTCTTCTTGTAACATTTTCATCTTATTCTTGCTTTTTTCCCTTGCCAGATAAATGCATCACCAAATATTTTGATTTAAATGCTACATATTCAAAAAGCCAGATCACTTTCCTTCTGTCTAACCTCAGTAGATTACCATGGGATCAAATAAGATCAAATCAACACACATTGCCTAGAACTCGATGAAAGAATAATAAATACAAATATTATAAAAATTCAACAGGATAACACTCTCACAGCCATTTGTGAAATGGCTTATCTAAGCAATGGCAACAAAAGCCCACTAAAAAGAGTTCTGTGATTTTTTTTTTTTTCATTTAGGATTGTGCTGTCATTGAATAGTAGGCTATGACAAACGTGTATATGCAGGGCTTTTTTTCTCATAGAACGCCCAGAACAGAGTTCCGGCACCTTTTTTGGATGGAACCTTGTAGGGTAGGCAAGGCGGGTTGTATGACGTGTGTGAGTTCTGGCACCTTTTTTTTTTCTTTTTTTAGAAAAAAAGCACTGTGTATATGTCAGTCTTTCCTAAAAATTATATTTCTAGTTTATAAATAAACTAACAGAAAACAGAGCAAAGTCATTCTGGGATTCATGCCATTTCAAATACTATGAAATGTATTTGATAGCAATCATAGAAGGGGAGATTGAAAGAATTTCAGTTGGCTCTACCCTCCTCTGGATTGGTTCATTGGTTCTTGACACCTTGGATAGATATCTTCTGGAAGGGAGGGAAGGGAATCTGCTCTACTACTTCCACCCTCCCCCATTTCTGGAGTCTATTCTATTTCTGAAGAGTCTACATGTAACTTCATTCTGTGACCGTGCATAATTCTAAAATGAGAGAGAAATATAGGTGAATACCGAGGCACTCTGTTGCAGATGTTCACTACATGTGACACATGTGGCATGGAAACCTAGCTCCTCTCTTGCCACAATTCAAACCATGAGGAAGGAGACCGTTAAAAGCACTGAACTTTCTTTTCCTTGTGGCATATAAAAAGCAGGCTAAAGCAAAGGAATTCACTTTGAAAATGTAAAGGAGGTTTACATTTAAAGGAGAAAAAGAACCCTCTGTGTCTGGTAAGTCTCCATAAAAACAGACTTCCACAAATTCACCTCTTCTGAGAAGCCCTTTTTATGTCCTGATTCAATTCAGAAAACAGAATGCTCCAGAGGAAGGCTTACCCAAAGTGATGTCTTCCTGATGCAGCATAAGCCATTGAATATTCTGGCTTAGAGGAAAGGAAATACCAATATGTCATTGGGCTAATGCAGATCACAGCCAAACTGTTCCTCATGCAATTGGAAGCCCTTCACTCCAGTGATTATGTGCGGCAGTTGTATATGCTGCACACAAATACACACCTTTTCAGGATTGGTTCGGCTGGCTTCTACAACACAGATGCAGATACTATTCATACATCCCAAATGCTGTCACAGATCAGAGTACAGCCATCTTGGACGAGCTCGTCCTACGCTGTGGCCTCTTTGGCCACTTTAACGTCTAAACCACAAACTGCCTCCAAATCTGAGATGATCATCCATCAGTTCTTTAGGCTGGCACATACCAGCAGCATTCTTCTCTCTCCTGTGATCAAGACTGACATCTCAGGTTTTGAAAACTAAATCTCAATACAGGATTGTGAATTCAGAAAGTGTTTTAAAGGATCTTTTTCTCAGCAACCACTGACCTCCCATGGCCAAAAGGTGGCACTACATTATCTTTAAGTCAAATTATTGGCCTTTGGGAATACTGGTAATTAGTACAGTACAATGTAAAATGCTTCTAATCAACAAACCTAGGTTAAATTGTTAATGTAGTTGGTGTTTTTATTCCCATTCCCTTTGGACAATTCTACAGAGAGTCATCTTTCTCCCATAGTAATAAATAGATTCTGCCTGAGTGCAGTCCAACTGAGCAGAACATTTGCAATAATAACAAACACAGAGATTACCTTTATCTTTCTTACTCTGCCTGAGGTATTGAAAACAGCTGATTTTTCCTGAGTCATACTGATGTTTGTTCTAAGTCCAGCATCATCAATCATGACTAGCAGCAATTTCAAGGGAGCCAGTGAGGTTAAGGCATTTTCCCATCCTGCTATCTGCATCAGAACTGGCATAAAGTTGAACACATAGTAGGAATGGGTATTGAGTTGTAGAGTGTTTTTTAAGGTAATTCTTGTTAATTAATTTTACGGCAATAATTATGTGAAACAGCATTATGCCGAGCTCAGCATTATTTGCATTCCTTCCCTTTAAAATCATGGCAATGGGATAGGTTGGTGATAAAGCATGATTTTACATTTTTGTAATCATATGCAAGGGAGAAAAATCAGTTCCTCGCAAGCTTAGTCTGATTTCTTTAAAGATCTCTTAATGTGATGGAGAAAATTAGAATAAAAACTGATCTTTCTTATATTTAGAAAATATTTTTATTGGTGAAATATAACAACTACAACAGGAACAAAATGCAATAGTGACAATATAAAAATCCTATATGCACCATAATGATTAAAATAAAGAGGAAAGAAAACCAATATAGAAATCATGTATATTATGTAGTACCGATTTGTATCAATATAGTATTCTTTATCAATATTCAGTATGGATCAGATATTACTTTCTAGCTACCAGCATTCATGGGGGCAGATAGGAAAACTGACAGAAAATCTAGGTCTCCTTTGCCCACATAACCAATCTGAATTGCAATATTGCCTAGCTGTTTGATAGGACATTATGTGCACAGCAGGAGACAACAGTGGATACAAATTACTGTTAAGACATGGGGTTCATCCTTTCTGAAGGCTGCCTCCATATCTGGATGTCTAAAGACAGGGCATTCATGTACTAGTGGTGAGGGAACTGTTCTTCTCTGCTGCCCATTTGTTATGGATAATTTAGTTTCATACAGTAACAGCAGTCTGAAGCCTTAAACATGCCCCTGATGTTTGATTGCTGATCCTTTCCTAGTATGCTAGCTAGACCATCACTCTGTGGACTTTGGATATTACGTATACTACTACATATACCACTACTACTGAAAGTAATAAAGAACTATAACAAGACTGACTTCCACATGACTTTGCACAAACTTCTTAACTAGGATTGATTCACACCTCCAGCTGAGTTTATGGGATAATAATTATTCACTAATAAATGCCTGTAAATGTATGAATTGGCTCCTAACAACTTTCATTCGATTTTTTTTCAATGGGTCTAAATTATGTTGTTATTTGTTCCACATTGGTTAATAATAGTTGATTTGCCATTTTTAAAAGTCAATTTATAATCAAAATTCTTGAAAATAACCTAATAGAAAAGACATTACAGAGAGCGTTAACTGCAGCAGTATAAGCCTGGGACTATGGTACAATGCATTTCCTAGGCCTTACTGAGCAGACACATATCATATGGCTTGTCTATAAGATTACTTAAGGACAGCATTGTCTCAAATAAATGCTCTCTTGCCACTGCCACCCACATAGCAAGACACCTGCCCTACCTGTTGTGTGTATGATCCATCTGGCACAACACAGATAGTCGTTGAAACCTAATCAAGAAAAACCATGCTTATCTTCTAGTGGGGAAAAAAGCAATAGAAAAAAAAATAACATGTCTAGATGATTGAGCAGAAAGATGCAACACATTATTTATTATGAAATAAAAAGTAGAAAATCCAGACTACACACCTAGCATATATCCAAGTTATCTCCACATTTTTAAGATAATCAACTTTCTTCTTTATAAGAGGCAAAAGTATTACCTGCCTGTTAACAGTCTCCCAAGCCTTCATACATTTTCATGAAATGTTTACAAAAAAGAAGAAATATTTGGAGCCATCATTTAGTATAATATTCAGTAATTACAACCTGCTATTATAGAATTAGTAATCAATTTCTTTGGAGGATGCAGGCAGCTCTAAAAGAAATGTAGGTCAGTCTTGCTCACCCAGGGACTAAACTATATTCTCATGCACATAAATTAGGCATAGTATTTATTGAAATAATCTATTGATGTGTGATTATGCAAGAACAAGAGTTACGCTTGGCCTAGCAACCTAAATTCAGAAGTTGCAAATAATGGGGAGTGTGGAACCTGGAACTTTACCCTGAATACTATTTTCAATACTTTTCCAGCTGTGAGAATCAATATTTAATATAACAGAATCATAGGGGGACAAGAATTAGAAAATGTATTCTATCCAGTGAACCAGATACCTCATAATTTTACTGAGATAGCAATTTGTTGCTATTCCATTAGCTTTTTGATAAAATAGACACATATCTTAACACCTGTGCAATGCACATAAAAAAACACAGTTTGGTGGCATCTTGATTTTTTTCAAGATGCAGATACTTTTTTCCAGGCATACAGATGAATGACTGTAGAATTGAAAAAACAAATGTAAAAAGCTAGATTAAACCAAAATTTATATCTTTATAATCTGACCCAAATATCTGTTGGAAACCAATAAACCCCATTAGACATTTGGGGTGAGCTAATAAGAACATGCTTCCCTTTCTGCAGAGTTATGTAGCACCAATGAACTCCACAGAAATTAAATAAGAGATTGTGCCATACCATTTGTTTCTGCTCCCCTGCAGAAATCTCTATTTTGTGTTGTAAGTTTCATATCCCAAACAAGGAATGAAGACACTTTAGAGAAATACTGAACAGCATTACTTCATTTGGCTGCTAAGATATGTTTCAATGCATCTATCTCCTTATATCTGTCTAAATCACAAAGCATGAATTACAAGTAAATGATAATAAAGATTTTGTGTTATTGTCATCCAAGTATTTTGCTTTGCTGATATTTTTACATTTGGCTGCTTGTTCTAACATTTGTGATTTACTCCAGCTTCAATTCATACTCACTAACTTTAGAATTCACATTGGATGGCTTTCTCATTAGAGAACATTCTAGGCAGAAATGTGATCAGAATTTACATAGGGTTTTATTCCTTTGGCTCATGAAAATACTTCTCAAATTCTGGACATGTAGCAGTTTAGATGATACGTAGCATTTTTTGCTGTATCAGAACTGTCCTTCTGCCCTTGCCCTTTATTCTTCAATGATAATAAGAAAAGATTATTAGTAAATGCTATCCTCTTTATATTTTATTAAACAGCTCCCATGCGTTACAGTAATATTAACTCTTGCTTCCTTCATCCAGTGCTTCTACACCATCAAAATTATAATTCATAACTAAATAGATGAATATGATGATGATGGTGATGATGATGATTCTCCTTTACCAGTCTACATATATGAGTGCAGGCATAATATATTTGCAACCTGGTGCTCTTCAGATAGCTTAAAATAAAAATTTCTATCAGCTCCAATATGGCCAGTAGTAAGAGATTAAGAACAATGACTATTCTTGCAAAAATGTTTATATCAATATTACTGCAGATAGTACCAAGTAGATTGTTTAATGCAATGTGCTTCAGCTCCCCTTAGTTAGACTATGTTTTCTGCAGTCCTAGCATTTATTTTATTTATCATGTTTAGAAACTGCCCATCTCCCTCACAGGGAGAAATAGAAAGATATTAGAGGTTATGGGTCGTAATTATATATTTCAACTATAAAATAGTACTACGTTTCCTATCCCTAAATCTTGAAAAGAGCCCTCTTTTCTTTTCTTCCACCTTTCCCAGCATTATAGACGATCAAGAAATCTAGATATCCAAAATATGATGATTTTTAAACCTGGCCGTTTGGGTATCAAGTGAGAAGTCTGGAATAGTTTGTTCAATGATCCATTTGTTTGCTTCCTTGGCTATCCGTGGCATGCTCAGGAATCTTCTCCAATACTAAAAGGATCAATTCTCTTTCTATTCTGCTTATTTAGACTCCATAAAATAAAATAAAGTAAAAAGAAAAACATTGGCTACATAATTTTGATCTTTGTAAGCAGACACATCACAGCATGAGTATCTTTTCCAAGATTTCATTGCTAGTGCTAGTCTATAGTATATTCCTTGACTTTTTGTTCCTTTATTGTTAATCCTAACGACAGAACAGTTCAACATAATTTTACTGTGAATTCCTAGTCTTCTTTATACTTAATCTTAGATGCCTGTTCACTGTGCTCCTTGACTTTCATTACTAACATTGGAAATCACTCATATTTTCAGCTATAGAGTAGTATCATCAGTACAGCTTAGATTATTGATGTTTCCTCCTCCAGTTTTAAAAATCATAGTCATCTTTTTCCAATTCCTCAATATACATTCAGCATATCAGAATAAATCAGAAGAAAGTATAACTGGCTTAACAAACCATAGATAAACAAGCTATGGCTTAAAGTGAAGTGTCTATTTAGTTTAAGTCTTCTCTGCAGCTGCTTTGTCTCCTGCCTTTTCTTTTTTAATAATCACCAACTGCTCATTTTTCATATGACAGCCTTTTAATTATTTGAAAACTGCTAACCACATTTAATCTAAAGTATTATGAACTTGGAAAAATTGAAGGCAATAGAAAATAGAAACATTGAAGACAAAAGTACAAGACAAGATGGCTTAGATTTTCTCAATGATATTATGACCATAAAAATCTTGGTGAACTGTTGCTCATCAGGCTACAATGAGATGGAGCAAATGAATATCAAGTATCAACACTATGGACATTATGTAATGTAAACCCCAAATCCTGAGCTGAATAGCTGAATAAACTATTATTAAATTACCACGTATGCTTTTGTAGTTTCTTTTGTATCATATTCAAACTCACAAATTTGTCTTTTATAAACGTATAATCCCTGCAAGTAAAATTTTTAATATAAATTTCTTTGGTAACGGCAAAATTTCTAAAACTTGAGTAATGGTTTCTTCAACTATTTTCATTCTTTGTTTGGCTATTGTCCTTCTTTTGAAATTTCTCATTTTTTCCCAGAAACTTTATCACTGACTGACTGCTTCTCAGGGTGGACTGACAGGTTTTTGAAGACACTGATTTTAGAGCATACTCAGAATGCGTTATACTGGCACTGTAATTATACCCTTTTTTGTTAGATCTGTCTCTCACACTGCCTCACCATTTTGTACAATAAAAACAAAACTGTTAACTTCTACAGAAAAGAAAGTGAAGTATAGTGTGAATTGAATCTTAAGAAATGAGTACAAGAGGGAATTGAACTGTATCTTGGAGGTTCCAAGGGAATATCATAGGCAACTTTTCTGTTATGCCAAGCTTTTTCCAAACTTCCTTGAGAGCTGCTACCTTGACCCTGTCAAGTCAGAGAATCAATGCATCTAATGGTTTTGCTTCTGCAGAACTGTTTCCAATTTGAAAAATAAACACAACCTCAACTTGTGGTGACTGAAAAAAAGGAAGCACCCATTTACAGTTTGAGACTCATTTTCTTATTTCAGCTGTTCTGATTATTTAATTTCACCATCCAAAATGCATTACTTTTAAAGCATTTGGTTTACATACAGATCCAGCTTGCTGCTACGGCCTGATTGAGATCAGCCTCTGGATTCAGGCTTTGAGGCAGACTTAAATCTTTTTCTATTTTGTCCCCCACAAAGGATTTTGACAATAAGGGCAATTTTACAAAAGCTGGAACAGGTGAGGAAGTTAGGAGAAAATATGCGTGCAAACGGGTATGTTGGCCTTAGTGTGATTTATGAGACCAAGATCAACTGTTCCATTTTGAACTCCTTCAAGAAAGGGGAAAAACTCTGGTAAAATAATGCGAAATAATAATAATGATGATCTCGTTTCGGCTTTTTGCTTGGGAAGTCATGAAGGGCTGATAGCAGAAGCTACTTCAGCAGAAGCCGTTTCTGCTCCTCACAGATTTGAGGGCAGTGGCTGCACAAGTCTTAAATGTGGCTGTCAGTCAATCACAATGAAAAGGGGAAGGAAGGAGCGGTTGAGGCCGTTGGAGAAATGTCTCAAACGCGCAGCAGCCTCAACCCCTCGCTGCCCTTTCCTAAAGCGGGATTGGGGGCAGGGAGCGGCTGCAGCAGAGTACGCAGGCGTCAAAAACTCAGTTAACCTTGCGTTGTAGCGAGCCAGACGCGAGAAAGTACATGAGAGCTAAAGAGCGGTGTAAGAAAGTCCATTATTCAGAACGGCGGGGGCGGGGTTGAAAGGGACGGTTCATTCTTTTGTACATCGCTTTAGGGCCTAAATGGAGACTCCAGAGAAAGCACAACTAAATATATAAAAGATTATCTCATCAATCAGAACAAGCTTTTCTTTGAAAATTGATATACAAACAAAAGGACATTTTTGTTCAAATGGTACAATCCATCTGCACTTAGCCAATCATAAAATAGTCTCTTAAGGGTATCATAAATTACCGGGTAGAACTACAACGCTAAGGCCAACGCACGCCAAAATTGTAGCTTCGAATGACATCATCCTTTGCCTGAGCGTGGAGGGGGCAGGACGGCATCATGCCATTGAAGAAGAGATTGGCCATCGATCTTATCAATCACAAACTGATTTTCTTTTGAGCGACATATGCTGAGAACCAATACACTGAGGCCAGGGGCAGTGCCTAGCCCAAAAGGCGGGAAAACATGAAAGTGACAGCCAATGGAAACGTTCTAGCGAAACGCTTAACCAATCGACTTTTCCTATTTGGAATCCTCCGATGGAGGCATCAGCCAATGAATGGAAGAGTAGCGGGGTTCTTCGTGTACTGTTGCTAAGAGAGCTTCGTATTGTATTTCCCTGCGACCAAGAAGAAAAGGCGGTGAATGTGGGGCTTTATTGTGTCCCCCACAGTGGAAATCAACAGTCTTCTTCTAGCAGGATCTCCAGAGATCTCTCTGTCTCTCTCTCTCTCTGTCTGTCTCTCTCTCTTTCTTTCTCCCCTCTGCATCACACCCGCCCCTCCGCTTCCATGAGAGCCTGATGTCTCTTGGCTCCATTTAATCTCTCACATCTTAGTCCCAATAAATGCACATCTCTTCCTCCAGCTTCCCCGAAGGCCCGTTTTTATGGTGAAGATCAGTACAGGCCATGGTGAAACTGGCTGCCAAATGCATCGTGGTGGGTGAGTCCCCAAACTGGCCGCCACTGTTTTCAGTTGTATCTTTGTTTTTTTACAGGCCCTGGGTAATCCTAAATCAAGACTTGGGTCAGGATACTCAGTTACTTCCCAGCGGTTTCCTATCTAAAATTGCACTTAAAATGAGTTGGGTAATTTGGAAATAAGGACGAGGAATCTGCTGGATTCTCAGTAGGATGAGATTCCTCCTAACTTTAAATTTAGCAGCCAAGCTATAATGTGGCTTCTTTGGCTTGGTGTCATGCTGGTATATTTAGTAAACTGTAAAACTGTGCTTAGGCTTAGGAAAATTGTGAACCCAATCACTTGCTGATTGCTGCTTTGCAACAGTTCAGGCTGGAGTTTTTCCTGATTTAGCTAGGAATGCCAGCAATCTGAAACTTTTGAGATTTCCTTCATGCAAATCACGTGTTCTACTGTTGTGCTAAAATTTTTAACCAGTGAGAATTGCTTCAAAGGCAGTTTGATGGAGCACAAATTGAATCAATTTCCTTACCTTTATAGGACAGTGTTCTTTCCCTACATGCCTGTTAGTTTGAGTGTCTTTTGGCATCTCTAAATCCAGGGTTTTTCAAACTGCAGAACCTGTTAGCTGAAAAATAATTCCCAGAACCCCAATAAAGACTTTTTTCCTGTTTTTTTCTATTAGTCTCTCTCAAAACCTATACAAATATTTACATTGCCAAGATCTACACTGCATTGGCACAGGGTCTGTACTGCAGTGGGTGATGAGAATCAGGGTGGACTAGAGCAGTAAATTAAGACAGACATACCGATAGGATATGTTAATGGTGGAGAAAGGTGATAAGGGCAGCTAGGTAAATTCCTGTCGTATGACATAGACAATAGTATATTGTATAAGAGGTACCTGAACCCCAAATTGTGGGCTGTATATCTGTGTTCTAAATCTGTTCCACATACAGGTTGCTGGGCGGGCAATTGACATTTTAAAAAAATTCACCATCACTAGGAAGAACTGCCACCCTAAAAAACACCATGCTAAGCACCTTTTTTAATTATGTGTGCCTTTTTTTGCCCATTTTCAGCTTCATTGTATCCTTTCTGAGATGTTTGATGATTGGAATTACATATGAAATTTCTACTGCCAAGTCATCATAGATTAAAATAATATTCTAATGAGAGCTTTATTGTTTAATTTTGTTCCTAATTATTCCAAGCATGGAATTTGTCCCACGTATCAATATTAAAGAGAATGCTGGAGGTTGGTGCATTCTGTAGCATGTCTGCTTCCTATTTAACTTCAAGTATTTTTTTTAAAAAAAACTAAATTAAATTCAAACCAGCCAGGAAGCCTAGAGGGTACTATATGCATACCCCTGACTCACCCTTGAATTTCTATGGGTTTAGGCTTTCCACAGAAAGCTTAGTATAGATATATATTTGTTGTTTAACATAGCCAATAATAATAAAATGGAAGAGAATTCACAATTTCTTAAGTACAAATGGCTTAATCAAAGAGCGTTTTTATCCATTTGTGATGCAGGTGATTCAACTGTGGGGAAGACAGCTTTGGTCCAGATGTTCTGCAATGATGGGGCTCATTTTCAGAAAAATTATACCCTGGTGAGCCTTATGAGAGATACTGAGGAATTAAGTATTAATTATGATCTTTAAGGAATATTAGAACAATTTTTTAAAAATGCTAGGGCCAGTTTATACCTTTATCCAACCAGTTATTTTCAGGTGGGAAAATTATTCCATTCCATTTTCCACTACATACATACACATAAAAAAAGTAATGGGCATCCCTTAGTAGCCTGTTTATATAGAAGCTCAATTGGAACTGGCAGATATAATGCCGATCTGACCTTTACATGCCCATTTTCTATTTGAAATGTATTTGTGTTACTTTAGATTGTTGGCTAAATATATGTATGAACGCATCCCCAAGCAATATAGAATAAACTTTAAAGAACTTTAATAAACTTTAATAAAAAATATAATTAAATTAAGTGAATACATCATTTTTCATTCTAATTTTGTTTTTTCAGCCAAGCTCTTACTCTCCAGTATTTGAGTTTCTCTGACTGAAAAATATCGAGCACTAGGTATTGCGAAGGTTCACTTGAGAGACCTAACAAGTTGTAAAGTAAACTGAATTTATTATTATTTGATATATTTTTCTATGTTCTGAACAATAGACAATAGGAGTGGAACTATTGATGAAGACAGTACCTATTCCAGGAACAAATGATAGCGTGGTAAGATTGACTATGATTTAGATTTATATTTTTTAAAAACTCCTTGAACAGACAGTTTTCTCAGAAATATTGTTTATATTTTGTTAAGTTTAGCTATTTGTGTTCAGCTGCATGCGGAACTTTAATATTGCCTGTGTAGAAATAGGGATGGCATTTCATTGTCTGTGAATCTTTTAATCTGAATTTCTCCCAGATTAAAAAAAATAGAAATAGTCATAATTAGTTGCATTATTATTATTTCAAATTTATTATATCCACTCACTCCCATAAACTCTGGGTGACTTATAAATACCAAACAATAAAAGCAGTTAAAAATATACAGCACCAGAGGGACCACAAACTAAGATAATCATAACAATATCAAACCAAACCAAAACAGGCTCACAAATACATCATCCCAAGCCTAAGGCCCAAGCCAAATCTTAAAGTTGTTTCATAACCCTAGGACAGAGGGAAATGTCCATACCTCTGGAAAGTGCTGTCCAAAGAGTAGGGCCATAACAAAGAAGGCACGCTTCCTTAGTCCCATAAAACAACAACATTTAATAGAGATCTGGAGCACATCCATTCTGCCAGAACATATTGGTGGTCCATAAAGATTGGAGATAGGTAGTCTCTAAGACGGTGGTTCTCAACCTGTGGGTCGGGATCCCATTTGGGGTCGAACGACCATTTCATGGGGGTCACCAAACAAGGCTGACCGCCATTTTTCCCCCTTTTCTTTGGCCATGCCCCTGGCACCCGGTGATGTATAAGTGGTTGGGGGTCACCACAACATGGGAAACTGTATTATGGGGTCACGACATTAGAAAGATTGAGAACCACTGCTCTAAGATATCCAGGCCCTAAGCTATAAAGGGCCTTATAGGTAATACCGAGCATATTAAATTGCACCTGAAATCTATTGGCAACCAATCACCATAGCAATGCTGATGGGTATCCTGAGAGGCACCCATTAATGCTTGCACTTTTGCATTTTGTACCAACTGTAATTTCCGGATGGTCTTCAGGCAACCCCATGTACAGCGCATAACAATAATCCAGTTTTTTTGATACTATACAGGTAGACCTCAACTTATAACAGATTGTTTAGTGACCAAAGTTTCAGCAACACTGAAAAAAGTGACTTAGCACCATTTTTCACACTTATGACGGTTCCGGTATCCCCGCAGTCACATGAATAAAATTCAGATGCTTGGAAAGTGACTCAAATTTATGACAGTTGCAGTATCCCAAGGTCATGTGATCCCCTTTTGCAACTTTCTGACAATCAAAGTTAATTGGGAAGCCAGATTCGCTTAACAACCATGTTGATAATTTAACAACAGTGATTCACTTAACAAAAGTGGGAAGAAAAGTCATAAAATGGGGTAAAACTCAGTTAACAAATTTCTCACTTAACATAAATTTTGGGTTCCGTTGTGGTCGAAAGTCGAGGACTACCTATATTTGCTTTATCCAGCCTTCTTTAAACACAAATTGCATTGTTTAAACTTAATAAATATTATAAACATCTTTATTCGTATGGAATGTTCAACACAGTATTTTCTTAGAAGTATTTTGAGTTTTGTATATTTTTGTTTGAGGAAAGCCAATGTTTTGAAGGTGGTATTTGTGTCATCAGAAAACTCAGTAAGAGGAAATGCATGAATATATTCCCAACACAACTTATGCGAATTTATTTTATACCTTTTGTGTCAAATTTATTTTAAGATCCCATAGTCATTGAAAGTCTTATATTTTTGCATCAGAAATATATAACTGTTAAATTGCCATTTGCTGTTTTGTTTACAGTATGCATTAAGTTAACTGGGAATAATACCTGGTATTATATCTTTGCAACTTAGGTATGGCCTGGAGCTATTCTGTCTATGGAGTTTGAATTTGTGATCTTAACTCAATAAATTACATTTATCTTTTATGCTGCAAGCTGATTAGCCATTTGCAGAAAGAGACTTTTCCCCCCAGCTGTGTCTGAAAATTCTAGAATTCAAAAACTGTTCTGAACTATGAAATATTTTAATTAAAAAATGTATTTGTTCTCTTTTCAGGAATTCTTCTTCTTTGATTCAGCAGGCAAAGAACTCTTTTCTGAAATACTAGATAAATTGGCAAGTATAAAAATCTTCATTCAACTATCTTTTCTCCAGGAGGATCTGCTGTTAGTTTGGATACCGTGATTCTTATTTAAAATACTTTATTTTGTTTATTTTATTTCAGTTATAGTATATGCCACCTAATTTTTAAGACTTTGCACAGTGTACACTAAAGAAGATGTAAAACAAAACTTTTAACAAAATAGAAAAACATCCAAAGAAAATAAATCTCACAAATCAGACAATCTAGCAGGGGGTGCACCCGCTCTACCCCAAGGCCAAGAGAAAAAGCTAGATCTTAAGGGCTTCTCTAAACAAGATTGGAGAAACAGACATGCGACTCTCTAGGGGGAATGTCATTTCAGAGCACAGCCACAGTCACAGAGGCTCTATTTCCAGAGTTCCATTCGGTGCAATTGCTTAATAGACCTTGAGTATGCCAGATCAGCAAATAGTCTCTGAAGTATCTAGTCTCTTTGCCATGAAGGGCCTTATAGGTGATAACCAGCACTTTCAATTGTACCTGGAAGCCAGCTGGGAGCCATGAAGCATTGGTATTACATGGCAGTACTAAGTATCCCCAGAATTGCTTTTGCTGCTGCATTCTGGACCAGCTGCAGCTTCCAAGTGGTCTTTAAGAGCAACCCCAAATAGAGCACACTGCAGGGCTCAAATGCAAGATGACCAAAGCTCAAGTCCATTACCGAATGAATTAGATAAATCATAAGAAATTCTGTCTCAGGTTTTTTGGATCAACAGGACTCCCATCTGGCCTGTGAAACCAAGGCCATTCTCTCCCTGAAGTCCTCTTTCCCAAAGGAAAGCACTACCAGTTCCTCATGAGGGCAGTCCCCAAGCTTTTGTTCATCATTTAGGAGGTGTCCCAGAGAACAAATATGCCCCTTTAGCAAGAAAACATGCTATACGTCTTCATGCAACGGTAGCTGGTCTGATTCTTATGCTAGAAAGTACAGTTATTTTCTATACCTTAATTGTTCAGAGACCTTGAATATGTATTCTTGTTTCGCATATTTAAAACACAGAAGTAGCTGTAACTGTTTTAATTGGTTTTTTAAATTGACAATTCAAAGAGTAAAGTTTAATTGCAGTTAAAGGCATCATTTTCTCTTCCTTAATTTATTTCTGTTTGAAACAAATTACTTTGTTTCCTTGGAAATGGCTGATACTCCAGACTTTAAAACAAATGTACTCTTATTAAATGTTGTTTTGTTTGTTCACACATTTTTGGATAGAAGTATATTTAAAACTTAAAAAACATGTCCCCCTTTATAAGAAGAAGATATTTCCAAATGGAATTGCCTCTGGATTTTTGTAAAAAAAAAAAAATAGACTATTTTAAATTGGATTTTATTATGTTTCTTCTACAACAACATTTTGTCTTTCTTCTTATAGAGGATGTAAGGGTGATTTATTTCAGCTTAATTTATAATGTTTTCCTTTTACTATATAGTGGGAACAGCCCAATGCCCTGTGCATTGTGTACGATGTCACCAATGAGCAATCTTTCAATAACTCTGCTCAGTGGCTAGAAAGGCTGAGAATCCAAACATCAGGTATTCATATTCCAGGTAGGAAATTTTAAATGTCTTTGCATATATATTTTCTTTCTACAGCTCATACTCCTCAAATATGCTGGAAAACAGAGACCTTAATTCTAAACAATTGCTTTCTTCAGTTTACTCAGCCATACAATGCAGAATTGTAAAAATTTATATTCTAGCTGATTCCTTTGTAATCCTTTTCTCTTGATAAACATCAGACTATTACTTTTAACTTGTTAGCTTGCTTATCTGTAACAATCCAATATATCCTTTCCTTTTTTTTTTTTTTTTTTTTAGCTGTCCTGGTGGGCAATAAGATTGATTTAAGTGATAGGAGAGTTGTAGAGCGCAAACAAGCTCAACAGTGGGCAGAAGCAAATGGCCTGGAATACTGTGAGATATCAGTAGTGAGTACTTTACTTTACTGGATATATGTAAATGCATTTATTTGCATTTTAAGTAAAGGCTGGATTACTTTGGTTGATTTATGCAATAGCTTGATGATATAACTCTACTAACCCATTTGTAATTTTTTTCTTTTTCTCTTTTCAGAAAGAGATGGAAAATTTTGAAGCTCCTTTTCACATTGTGGCAAATTCTTTCCATCGATTGTACAAAGAGAAAGTAGAAATTTTTCATTCATTGGTGTGAGGTGTCCTTAAATACAATATGGTGGATTAAAAAGAAGACACACTAATTAACAAAGGCAAAATCAGTGAAAATGGAAAGTAGATTTTGGTTGTCATTTGCTTTCCATCATAGAGAATTATAATTCTTCAACTGTAATTTCAAGTCTCATCTGCTTATTGTTTATCCTGTGATGGACTTTTTTATAAGAAACATTCTTTTTGGTTATCATTTTTGCATGAATTCAGAGTTTAAATACTGTGAAATATTTGACAAATTTCATAAGGAGAAATCTATCAAAAGTTAATAAACATGCCATTACTCTGTACATTTCAACAATACGAACAATCTATTTCTTGCAGTTAAGTTATACCAAGTAATTGTTATTCAGAAATCAACATAAAAATTATATTTTAACTTTAATTTCCTAAAGTTAGAAATGATTAATTCTTAATCCTTAGAGCAGGGATGTCAAACTGCTGGCCCGCAGGCCGGTTTCATCTTACCGGAGCCGCACCCACCCCATTGCCAGCAACGGCGAAAAAGCTCCGATATGTTGCGCAATGTCACATGACGTTGCAAGTTTGACATGTCTGCCTTAGAGCATTTTCTTCTTCAATTTTGTTCCTGCCACCAGTGGTGCCAGAGGCAGCACTCAGAGCCCTCTCTGTGGGCACACGTGCCATCGCCCCAGTCCTAGGCCTTCAGCTGGGTTTTATAAAACCTTTTCGCTTTAGGCCTCCACCGCCGTGTGCAAAAAAAAAAAAGTTCAATCAATTTCAACTTCTTGCGGGGGGGGAAAAAAGATCTTGCAAAGTTGGAATTGATTGATTGAACTTTTTAGTCCCACCCAGTCTGCCATTACCACCGCAGCCACGCCCACCCAATGGACCACACCCAGCCAATGGGCCACACCCACCTGGCACCTGACAATGCATAAGTGGCTTTTGGGTTGCAGTTTGGGCACTCGGACTTTAAAGGGTTCGCCATCACTGTTATAGGCCTTTTTGTTGCCCTTTTCTAATTGCAGGGGACCAATTATTTTAATGGAACAAAAAGGTTGGGACACCACTTTACCCAATGTCATTCTTAATACTATATTGTTCTAAAAACAGCAGGTTAGGAGATTAATTTGACAGGGTTTCTTCATATCTTTTATTGTTCATATCACGAAACTGTAACTGGTGGACTTTTCAATGTTTCCATCATTGGTATACAAAGAATCTGCTGGGAATAATAAAAAATGTGTTTATTTTAAACTGAAAGATTATATTGGGAAGACTTATCATAATAAGCCAGGGGCTCAGAGCAGGTCAGGGCACATAGTTCCAAAATATCCTATTGTTAAAAATAATGTAATGTTTCTGCCAGTTAGAAATGGGACAGAAACCCATCATAGATTTAATTTAAAACAAAAATGATAGAAATCCACAGATATGAAATTTGATATACCTTACTACATACAAAATGAGTGAACCAAAAATGAAGCTAGTGCATTGCTTGGGTAGATTTGAATTGTATGAAAAAGGCAGGATTTCAAACCCATCAGGTCTCCAATGCTACCAGAGGAGAAAATATTTTATTCCTGTTGCAAGAAATGGATAGGTCTTGCCTAAGTCTACTTGCTTCTAATTTACTTCAGTTTAGAATTGCTTTCCAAAACTGTTGCTCTTCTTGAACTAGCTTGCTTGCTTTTTTTTTTTTGCTTTTTTCTGCTTGTGTGGCTGCTCAGTGCTCTTTGCAAAAGGTCATCTGGCTCATTAAGAAAGCAAAATCTGCACTTTAAAGACCATATCAAATGTTTTTCAACAAGTTTGAGTTGAATAGTTAGGTCACAAACTACACTATTCTGAGTATATTAATTTTTAATTAAATGTATCTTTCAGATTTAAATTTGGTAACTACCCTAGGGCTGTGCACCTTTCCTGACTACCTGAATCTGTATGTATAGACACAAAACAATTTTGAGTTACTTTTGAAATTGCTGCACAAAACCTTTGAGAGATGCAGCTTTCTTGACACTTGAGCAATAGGTTTGATGGCACGCTTTGATTATTTCACAAAGCATCCCTCTGAGTGCTTTGCACAGCCCAGCTGTACCTTCTGTATCCCTCACACACACACACTTACTAATATTGCTACATATTGCTGGATACTTAGAAAAGATCAACCGGTAATGAATACATTAATTATTTCAGTACACACAGTTAGCTGTGTTCGGGTAACTCCAAAAGGAATTGCATTCCTCAAGTTACCTTTACTACCATTATTGACATTTTCATTTTCTAAGTGTACTTTGTTAAACTGAAATAATTAGTAGAGAAAACTGCAAATTGAGAATGTTGGGCAGTTTGGCAAATGCCATATTTCCAGTCCTGCATTGGAAGTTAGAACTGTCAAAGATTTTCCATTCCTAGTTTTGTTATCATGATCCTGAAGGAAGCTTTATATTTGGGGTATTCAGATATGAAGTTCTCTTAACCTTTGTGAGCTACTGTCCTATTTGCACTTGTCAGATGGCAGCATGAATGAAAAGATGTATGATGGGGTGTGAGGTTCATTTGACAATACTGCTTCTCCAAGAAGTAAAGGAATAGTGGTCATGTTCAAGCAAGCAGGCAGACATGGAATCTTGGGTGGATTTGATGAATTTGCTTTTAAAAATCATACATTTAAAGAAAAGCAGCAGATCTTTTCTTAGAACTGATCTATTATGCCCACTCGTATAGTAAAATGTATGAATTGAATCCTAACCATTGATTGTGAATGCATAATGAGCTCAGAGGCCACATGGAACATTGCATAAGGTTGATTGCAGAAATAACACGATAGTAATCATCATCATCATCATCTGAAATTAGTATATCAGGAAGGCTTACTGACTACTGGAGAGACCAAACTGGCCTACAAGAAAGACCAAATGAAGAACAGAATAGAGGCATGGGAAGACAAAGCACTACATGGCCAATACATTAAATAGCTGGGAAAGCAGATAATAACAAGACCTGGCAATGGCTGAGAGCAGGAAAATTGAAGAAAGACCGAGGGACTAATTCTGGCTGCACAAGACCAAGCCCTAAGGACAAATGCATATAAAGTCAAAATTGAGAAGACAGCAACAAACAGTAAGTGCCGCCTATGCAAAGAAACTGAAGAAACAGTGGACCACCTGGTAAGCTATTGCAAGAAGATTGCACAGACTGACTATAAGCAGCGGCATGACAAAATAGCAACAATGGTGCATTGGAAGATCTGCAAAAAATATCATTTGCCTGTAAGCAAAAATTGGTGGGATCATAAAATAGAGAAAGTCATAGAAAATGATAAAATTAAACTGCTCTGGGACTTCAGAATTCAAACAGACAAGCACCTGCAACATAACACCCCAGACTTAACAATTGTCGATAAGAAAGACAAAAAAGTCTGGATAGTGGACGTGGCAGTGCCTGGAGACAGCAGAATAGACGAGAAAGAACTGGAGAAGATAACAAAATACAAAGACCTACAAATAGAAATAGAAAGACTGGCAAAAGCAAGCAAGGGTAGTACCAATAGTAATAGGCTCCTTGGGTGCAATCCCAAGACAACTGGAGCACCACTTGAACACCATTGGCATTGACAAATTCGCTATTAGTCATTTGCAAGAGGCGGCCTTACTGAGAACTGCTTCCATCCTACGATGATATCTGTAGTGCCATCAGTCATCCACATCTGCCTATCCCAGGTCCTGGGTAAGGACTCGATAGGTAGACAAAATGCCAAATCCAGTCTGAACGTCTGGCTGACTGTGCGATTATCAATAATAATAATAATAATGAAGTTGGAAGGGATCTTGGAGGTCAACGAGTCCAACCCTCTGTTCAGGCAGGAAACCCTATACCATTTCGGACAAATGGCTGTCCAGTCTCTTCTTAAAAACTTCCAGTGTTGGAGCATTCACTGCTTCTGGAGGCAGGTTGTTCCATTGGTTCTATGCCTGAAGTGGCTTATTCAGAACTAAGTCATAATGGGGATAGCCCAGTCCAATTTCATACTTGGTTCTGGATTAACGTTGTTGTTGTTAATTGCGAAGTCGTGTCCGACCCATCGCGACCCCATGGACAACGCTCCTCCAGGTCCTCCTGTCCTCTACCATCTTCTGGAGTCCATTTAAGTTCACACCTACTGCTTCATTGACTCCATCCAGCCATCTCATTCTCTGTCGTCCCCTTCTTCTATTGCCCTCAATCTTTCCCAGCATTAGGTCCTTTTCCAGTGAGTCCTTCCTTCTCATTAGGTGGCCCAAGTATTTGAGTTTCAACTTCAGGATCTGGCCTTCTAAAGAGCAGTCGGGGTTGATCTCTTCTAGGACTGACCGGTTTGAACGCCTTGCAGTCCAAGGGACTCGCAGGAGTCTTCTCCAGCACCATAGTTCAAAGGCCTCAATTCTTGGCGCTCAGCCTTTCTTATGGTCCAACTTTCACAGCCATACATTGCAACTGGGAAAACCCTGGCCTGGACTATACGCACTTTTGTTGGCAGGGTGATATCTCTGCTTTTTAGTATGCTGTCTAGATTTGCCATAGCTTTCCTCCCCAGGAGCAAGCGTCTTTTAATTTCTTGGCTGCAGTCCCCATCTGAGGTGATCTTGGAGCCCAGAAAAATAAAATCTGTCACTACCTCCATTTCTTCCCCATCTATTTGCCAGGAATTGAGAGGGCCGGATGCCATGATTTTGGTTTTCTTAATGTTGAGTTTCAAGCCAACTTTTGCACTCTCCTTCTTCACCCGCATCAAGAGGTTCTTTAGCTCCTCTTCACTTTCTGCCATTAGAGTGGTATCATCTGCATATCTTAGGTTGTTGATATTTCTCCGGGCAATCTTAATTCCAACTTTTGTTTCATCTAGCCCTGCCTTTCTCATGATGTGCTCTGCATATAGGTTAAATAGGCAGGGCGACAGTATACAGCCTTGCCGGACTCCTTTTCCAATTTTGAACCAATCAGTGGTTCCATGTCCAGTTCTCACTGTTGCTTCTTGACCTGCATATAGGTTTCTCAAGAGACAAATAAGATGGTCTGGTATTCCCATCTCTTTAAGAACTGGATTAACATTAAGAAAAGCAAAATCTATAATCTAACATAGGAAAAACATAAACAACTGCAACTTGAAATATAATATTTATACATAATCTAGACTTTATCAAGATTCACATCAATATGTGAACATATTTTTTTAGCCAACATTCTTTTAAAAATAATTTTCTTTCAAATTTTCTTTCTATATTTTGTGGGGATAATTAACAAGTAAATGATGCGGCAATAATAGACTTTACATTGGTACTCCAAATTTTCTTTATGCCTAATAAGCCCCCCATCCTTTTAATCAATTTCTAGCATTCCTTGCCTCTTTTAAATTTTATATACTCATTTTAATATTTTATTGTACACCGCCCAGATTTCTTCTGTGAGAAAGATACACAGCTCTTAAATATGATAAATAGATAGATAAATGATAGATAGATAGATAGATAGATAGATAGATAGATAGATAGATAGATAGATAGATAGATAGATAGATAGATAGATGATAGATAGATAGTTGTGTCAAAGGGGCAGATTAAGCTCGGCTTTAGTGGGAGAGTATTAATGCAAAAAGCTGAGTCTCTAAAATAAGCTCTTTCTATTCTCCATATTCTCATGGTTGAAGATCTAAGAACGGTTTTCTTAGGCAACAATTGAACCACAGCAGCTTATACTGCTGTTGTTAGTTGATAGTGTTTGAATTCAGCCTAGTACTGAGTAGTGTACAGAGGTAATCATGATGATTTTTAAGATTAATAGTTAGATCAGATCAAGAGGCAAGACATTGCAATGGCTAGTGGAGCTCTATTTTTTAGGATATAATAACCAAATATTTCTCCCTCTTTCAAAGAGAATCAAAAAGAGATAGTCTTGAATTTATTTTTTTTCACTCCTCCTCTTCCTCCTTCTCTCTCTCTCTCATTGATGTTTATGTAATCATTCTTGCAATGCTCTTTCAACAACTTCATATTACACTACACGGTGTGGTTTTCATTCCTTACGGATAGGAAAAATAGCTAAACAGAAGTGACAGCTAGCAGAAGAGAAGGGATAGAGAGCACAGAGTTAAAGAAGACTTCATGTGAGCGGGCTACTTTCTATAAGGTTGTTTTTCTTCGCTAAGCTGAAATAGTACTAATTATTTCTTGGCTCAGGTTTGTAACTTACGAAGTTACAATGTGGAAAATATTACAAATTTTAGCACTGGCCGTGAGCCTTTTGCCCTGTTTGTAAAACCCATCATATCTCTCTCAATGTTATCCTGTTTTTAACTGACCAAGAATATTTTTATATGAAATCCTAGACAGAGTCTACACCTTTCTCCAGCCATTGGTATGTTTCAATTGATATTGATACCTAAGATTATTATTTACTTCACAGTGCTAGAAAAAAATTGAAATTTAATTATAAGTATTAATATGAGTTTAAAAATGAATTTTGAATTAGGGTTATCCTAAGCAGGCATTCCCTTCATTCTCGTAGCAAGACTGCTTTCATTTATTTTACCATCTGCTTTTCAGTGCTGGAGATGATGCTGGAGATATGTGACTTGGGGCACTCAGGCGGAAATTGGCCTGCACAAGGCCGGGCATGTGTTTGTCTCCTAGCAATGCAGCGGTCAGCAACAAAAATTTTTGCTGCCATATCAGAGAGCAAGGGCTTGGAAATATTTGAGATGCAGCAAGATGGGCTGTAGGAAGGCAAGATTTGGGGAGGGTCAGAGGAGACAAGCAACTGTGGTATGAAGGCAGACTGATAGGCTACTTATAGATGTAATAAGATAGAGATTAAATAACCAGATCATTTAAAGATACCGAGATATTAGAAAACAGGGATATGCAGACTTGATAGTTGCTGACAAAATGACTTCATTTGTCCCTCTAGCAATGAGAAAATAGGAACAGCATGAATCAAGACTGATGGTTGGAAATGCCACAACAAAGCAAGAACAATTCTGCCATATGTGGCAGTTATGTTAAAAACCTCAAAGGTACCATAAAGAAATAATCAACATATTCAAAAAATCCCAAACAATACATTTCAAATTGCAGCCACATATATTTTTATTAGGTATGATTCTAGAAACCCCCCCCAAAAAAATATCACAGCTTGCTAAGTTATTTGTTAACAATTGCAAAAGCAAGTTTATCACAACACTGGAAAAGAGAAACCTTGATGATGTCAGATTAGGAGACTAAAATTAGAGCATAAGCTGCAATGGCAAAATGGACAGTATATCTGGGTCAACTAGTACTACATGACCCAGAGAATGGGGTATTTGTCTTCAAAATTTCTGTATTATATGATGGTATTTTGTGCAAATGGTTCTTGTGGCTGTGATGTCGGTCATATTTTCACATTCTTCTGAAGTAAGGGTACCACCAGGAAAGCCTCCAGAGGTGTATAATGCACAGATAAATGGAATGGTTACCAGGCGTAGGGTGGTATCAGCAGGGTCCCCTTTGTAAATCTTTTCACCATAAGCAACTGGAGCTTCATCAACAGGAATAAAATCAATTTATTACAGCCATATGGCCAGAAACAGTAAAATATCCAATTGTAGGCTACTTACATACATACATATATGGAATGAGCATGCTTGGATGGACTGTATGGATGATGAAGTAAAAGCAGATCCAACAGTTTGATTGCTGACGGCCGACTAACATTTAAAGAGATTCTTTGCTGCTTAAGATCTCAGTTTCTATGCTGTGAAAAAGGAGCAGGATGAAATGGAACAGCTGCATAGATTTGCAAGCATCACCTGCAGAGTTGAGCCAAGAGAATGTGTTGGAATGGAGGCTTCACCATAAGTCCTCAAGAAGTTAATACATCATTTTAATGCATCTTTGCTGCATCAGAGGATGCATATTGACAGATGTGCTAGGACATGTATACAGATGTCCTAACGTTTCCATGACTTTATATGGCATGGGGAACTGATAGCCAAAGGAACTGTAATGGCTTCTCGTTAGCCAAAATGCCCTTTGAGATTAGAATTTCAAGGCCCATAGTCCATGCAAGATCAGATGTCTTATTATTTACATCCCAGTAGATGAACAGCAATGGCCAAATTATATTACTTAGACAAGTTCTAAAGAGCTAGATAGGCACCATAGCATGGGGAAAAGGGGGGGGGGATTGATTTTATTATTTAAAGTAAAACGAGATTAGTTTCTCTCTCTATTTAAAATGAAAAGTTCTCCCTGCTTGAATGAATGGTGGGGAGTATGCCACATATGCTTTATAGGAAGGAATAGTCTTACTTATATCACTGCATATATGTCTTATATACCATACCCCAAGACCATAACAAGGCAAGCTAATACTTTTCTAAAGCAGCTAGGCTTTCCTTCAATATTTCTACAAATGTCTACCCATTCCAGTATGGATGATACACTTCCTATAATTTCTGGGGAAAGACTCAAATACTACATTCATATAACTCACAGAACCATATTTAGTCTCACATAATTGAATGTAGCATATGTGTTGGTTTATGGTTCAGTGTGTCTTGTAAATCCAGAAAATTGGATTAATTGAATAAACCATGGTTTTGTAAATGATGAATAAACATTGTTTAAACACACCCAAAAGCTGTACTCAGTTTATATTCATCATAACTCACCTACAAGTAGTCCTCAGCTTACAACCATTCCTTTAGTACCATTCAAAGTTACAAAGGCATTGAAAAAAAGTGTGCTTATGACTTTTTCACAGGACTGCTGCAGCATCCCCAGGGTCACATGATCAACATTTGGATGTTTGGCAACTGGCATGTATTTATGACAGTTGCAGTGCCCCGGAATCACATGGACCCCTTTTGCAACCTTTTGACAAGCAAAGTCAATGGGGAAGCCAGATTCACTTAACAATGTAGTGATTCGCTTAATGACTGGCAAGAAAGGTCTTATAGTGGGACAAAACTCACTTAACAACTGTCTTGCTTAGCAATGGAAATTTGGGGCTTAAGTGTGATCATAAGTCAAGGGCTACTTGTAATAACAGTGCTTTTTATCCCTCTGCAATGATGTAGAGAATGTACATAAAGCACTTCTGTGATATATTTCATGTTTATATTAACTGTCCACAAAACCAGTCATTTCCTTGTACACTATCTAACAAAATGAAATTCAATGGCGAAAAAAGTAAGGTTCTACATTTAGGCAACAAAAACCAAATATACAGGTATAGTATAGGCGGTACCTTGCTCAATAGTACTAACTGTGAGAGGGACCTCAGAGTCCTAGTGGACAATCACTTAAATATGAGCCAGCAGTGTGCTGCAGCTGCCAAAAAGGCCAACACAGTGCTGGGCTGCATTAACAGAGGGATAGAATCAAGGTCACATGAAGTATTAATACCACTTTACAATGCCTTGGTAAGGCCACACTTGGAATACTGCATCCAGTTTTGGTCACCACAATGTAAAAAAGAAGTTGAGACTCTAGAAAGAGTACAGAGAAGAGCAACAAAGATGATTAGGGGACTGGAGGCTAAAGCAAATAAGGAAAGGCTGCTGGAATTGGGTACCTCTAGTTTAATGAAGAGAAGGATGAGGGGGGAAATGATAGCAGTGTTCCAATATCTCAGGGGCTGCCACAAAGAAGAGGGAGTCAAGCTATTTTCCAAGGTGCCTGAAGGCAGGACAAGAAGCAACGAATGGAAACTAATCAAGGAGAGAAGCAATCTAGAACTAAGGAGAAACTTCCTGACAGAACAATTAACCAGTGGAACAACCTGCCTCCAGAAGTGGTGAATGCTCCACCACTGGAAGTTTTTAAGAAAAGACTGGACAGCCATTTGTCTGAAATGGTATAGGGTTTGCTGCCTGAGCAGGGGGTTGGACTAGATGACCTCCAAGATCCCTTCCAACTTTATTATTATTATTATTATTATTATTGACACTGATGCATAATGTGATCAATCATTTTTCCTTAAAATTTAATTGTTAACCAGATTTAGATCCCATAATATTTAGTTTTAATATCTATCAAACTGTGGGAACTAGCCTAAACTAAAAAATGGTTTGTCTTTAAAGGCATAGTGTTTTGTTCACATCTTGTTGCTTATGAATAAATACTGATCTCTTTAACTAGTAGAGTTTGTTTTAGCTAATGTTTGTAATGAAATTTAGCTTTATAGTGCATTTCTTAGCAACTAATGTCTTAGAAACTGAAATCTAGCTAGGATTATGTTTCATAAACTCATTTATCTTTTCGATTATTTTCTTCTCAGATAGTGTACTGTATGTATGTAGTAAGCTATTAAGTATTTTTTGACAAAACAATTCTGCTTGCTTTTGTAAATCCACATGATCTGTCCTCGTTTACTCAAGTTTACTCTTCATGCTTGTGTATCTTAATATGCCACTCAACTATATAGAGGAGACACATTAATTCAGCTGTAGTTTAAAAGGGTAAAAGTAATTAAGGTTCCTCTTTTTAATTTTATAGATGTCGTATCAGTTTGGTCATACAAATAATTGATGAGCAGTGATAATTTCAGGGAGAAATATTTCCATCAAATCCATATTAGTTGGTCTGTATGCAAGTTATAGCAATCAAAGAGACTGTGTGGCAGAAATGTTGGCATTCTGAACAAATTAGACAGCACTTTGTAATTGGTTGTGATGTATTGATATATGGTGCTATTCCTGTAGCCTGAATGCATTTTTTTCAAAGCTGACCCCCCAAAAATTGCTATCTAAATTCCACATTTCCATCCATCTCGTTTTAATATGTTGAAAAGTCTATCTGCACTATTTACAATTCCTGTCTTCATCTATCCATATAAAGGCAACTTCATATAGTATAAAGTTCCCTTTATCAGTTTTACAGAAGCAGCTCCAACTTTGCTGTAAATGTGTTTTATTTCACCTGATTTTTTTAAAATTCATGACATGAGAACCCAAGGTAGCTTACACACTAAGTTTTCTACTTTTATCTCAGAAGAGCAACTTTAGGAGGTGAATTGTGCTACCAGTAAAAGTGACAGTCACAAAGCTACTGAAAGATTTCTGGGGTTAACTGGGACTTGATTCTGTGGTTCCAGTCCAATACTTCAATCACTCCATTGCACTGGCTTATGTATCTGAATGAATAATAATAGCTGATATGCTTATTGCCTGTGCATTCCAAAATGCAGTTCACACTAGTTACTTTTAAATATTTCATTCAGAGGAACATTGGGAAAATATATTCTTTTTTTCTTTTTGTATTAATTTATTAGTATTATCTTGTCATTTCTCTTCCTCTGTGCTAATGCACGTCACTTCTTTTAGGTTCCTTTATGTAATGCTTCTCATATAAAGTATTACTTTCACCTCTGTATTTACCCCTTCTAGGTTCCTTTTAGTTCAGTTCTACCTTTCTCTACCTCCTTTTAGTCCATTTCCTTCTCTTGCTCTTGAAGTAAAGTGAGAATACTGTCAGCATCATAAGGGGACAAGCTGCAAAACTGCAAATCCCAGTGGGCTAAGTTGTGATCCATTTCATTTCTACTTTGTCCTTGAATGTGCAAAGGTGTTTATTCAAGGGGGAGGGGCTCTACTGTATTTGTGTCAAAAGAGAAATATAGCCCAGAGCAAATGGAGCTAAAGATGAATATAGGCCAATTACAGATAAGACTCTATGTAAAACTGGAGTATCTAGTGTCTTTGGGCAAGCTACCAAGAACATGGCATATAGCAGAAATCACATGGATAAAATATATTGGATACTTTATCCTTCAGTTGAAAATGTGTTACTTGCATGTGTGGCTATTGTAAAAGGACAATCACTACTTTTCTGCAAAAGGCAATCATAGCAATTGTTGGATTCATTGCATGTAAAATAAAGATTGTCTCAGGATTAGTTTAGCTTCTCATGACAGCATGAACACTTTGTGGCTTATAGCTCACTCCAATCCAAAATGTCTATGGATATCTTACATTCCCCTTTTCCAGTAAGAAGGTTAAAAAGGGAAAATAATAATAATACAGGATAACCATTAAAAATGCAATTTAAATCACGAAAGGTGTTGCATCCAATCGATACTCAAAACATCAAAACATAATTTGTCAAAGGGAGTCTTATATCTGTCATTCCCAGGTCCTGCTTAGTCTGATTTTAATGGTGTTCTTAAAAGTCAAAGATGGGAGCTAGTTGATCAATTCCAAAGGGGGGCTACAATTGAGAAACATCAACTTCATGGCCTGAAAATGATTGTTTCTAAGAAAATGGCCTCATTCCAGTGACCCACCCACTGGAAAGCCTACTCTTTCCATTCTTATGAGGTGAACAATAAAGCATACAGTACTGGAAATACATCTGACTATACATCATGAAAAATTCATATGGCATAATTGGCAATTGATAAGGAGGGCAATTCTTCGTGTTTCACTGCTACTTATGGAGGAGCTCCATTGGAACCAATACATCTTGAACCTCTGGAGAAAAGGTAACTTATAAAATATAAATAGATATGCTCCTGGAGATTATTTGATATTATGCCTATCAACAGAACAGTTGGAATGACATATGTTTTTTATTTGTATCCCTTTCTATTGTATTTAAGGTTCTGCCTCTGAAAACCCTAGTCTAGACAATCCTTTTGAATATCTTGAAGTTTACTTCTGATTGTAACATAAACTGGGAGGGCAGAGTATAAAGAGTGTTTATATATATATAATATTACTGATTAACTTTTTGATTATTTTGTCATAACAGTAGATTTGGTTAGTCACAATCAGCCAAATGTTTAGACTGGATTTGGCATTTTTATCCACCAGAGAGCTTCCCAATGACCTGGGACAGGCAGTTGTGGATGTTTGATGGTGTTAAAGACATAGTCGCAATGTGTAAATTATTCCAAGTAAAGCTGCCTTTTGCAATTGACTTGGTGATTTGTCAGTGTAGAAGGTGTTCAAGTGATGCTCCAGATGTTTTGGGATTGCATACAAAGGGCCAAGTCCTTTCTTTGATGTCTTTTGGGCACAGTTGTTCTATTTGCAAGTTTTGGTAGTTTGTGATTTTTTAAAATACAAAAACTTGCAAATAGAAGTAGAATAACTGAGGCAAAAGATATGAAAGATAGTACCAATGGTAATAGGCCCTTTGCATGGAATCCCAAAACACATCTGGAGAATCATCTACATTTTTCTTCCATTCTGCTTTCTCTAGGCACTGCAACATCTACTATCCAGACTTTTTATCTGTTGGTTGTCTGTTTGATTTCTTAAGTCCCAGAGCACTTTATCTTCTTCATTTTCTATTATTTTTTCTATTTTGTGGTTCCACCAGTTTTTGCTTGCAGGCAAATAGTATTCCTTGCAGATATTCCAATGCACCACTATTGCTATTTTGTCATCCATTGTTTGTAGTCAATCTACAGCTGGTCGTTGTAAAAAAAAATGTTATATATTTGTAAAATTTTATATTTTGAATATTTTTACTTTGGAATATTAATATGTCTCATTGCAAAAGACAGATTTTGGTGTATTTATGAAAAGGTAAAGCTTTAGAAAAGACATATTGTAGTTCAGATTCAGAGATAAATGCATATAATACTTGGTCCTATAAAGCAGTCTTGAATTTCACATTCTCATCCGGTAGATGGGTTACTTACTTTGTGGGCTTATAATTTTTCATCCAAATCATATTCAAAAATATGAATATTCTCCTTCATAATTCTCCTACAAAACCTAACAGTTCCAGGGATACTTCAGTAAATTGGCAACAGTGAAGTTCTAGATACACACATATATATATATATATTACAATATGTATAAACAGATGCTGCCAGATTTTCTGCCTCCAGACAGTTCTGCTTAACACATACGGCATTTTTAATAACATGATATAGCACAATGGCCTAAAGAGGAACAGTGATAATGACAACAATTTATTACATTTTGAAACCCAGCAACTTAAATTCTTGCCACTTTGTTAACAGGATTGCTTAACAACTGCCCATGAATAAAAACCAGCCACGTCAATATACATTGCTATGCAAATATGGAATCAGCTATTGTTTTCTGTAAAATTAGAGGGAATTCCATTTGCACTGACATTTAACTATTAAGATCCGATTCATTTGCTTATTGATTTGACAGACCATTTCTTTCCGCTCATGGTCCTTACACCTATTTAGAGTTTTATACATGGTAGACCATTCATTCAGGAGCATCTGGAAATGAACTAAAGTCAAAAATAGATTAGACAAATGAATAAAAAATCATATGCTTCAAAGGCAGAAAGCAAGACACTCTTTCACAGAGCTTCAATCCATCCTTGGTCTCCCATCCATACTTATAATAATAATAATAATAACTATAAGAACAACACTGGGCGTTCTGCCTATTTCCTAGGATTGCAGCCAGGATTAAACTCTGAACTGAATTTAAGTTAAAAGAATTCAGATTTTTTAAAATGTGGCAACTTACTTTGGCCATATCCTAACTCCTCCCATCCCCATTATCAAAAACTAATTACAAATATTGAGCCAGTGGGAAAGGACTGAAATGACTTCCAAGTGGATTAAAAACCTATTACTTTTTTTTAATTTTAGAAATTCAGCACTGCCCATTTTGCTCTTGATGCAAATCAGTTAAGTGGCAATATTATAGAAATTGCATTTTCTATTTATTTGCTTCTTCTGCCTTATAGGGTTTTTGTTTTCATTTGTGATGTAACCTGCTGTTTCTCCCATTTTTCTCACAATTACCCTGGGTCATAGGTGGGCCCAATGTCACTGGAAGGATACCATTTATTCTTTGCTAGTTTATAGTCTAACAGCTTAACCAGTACACCAGAGTGTTTTTTGTTAGGTCTTTGAGTTTCCTGCAGCAGCCATATGTTAATTGTCAGGTTTCTTATTTTAGTTAGTTTGTTATAGGTTAGTTTTCCTTTGTATTATATCTGTGTTTACATGCAAATACCAGTTTCCTAGAAGAACATTACAGGTGGTCTTCATCTAAAACCACAATTGGGACCTGCGGGCATTAAGTAAACATCATGCTTTTACAAACTTTCCTTTACTTTGCAGGCTGTAAGTGCAAAAACTGGTCACATTTATTTTTTTATCACCATTAAAATTGTGAACAGTTGCTAAATGAGTTGGTCACTAAATGAGGACTGCTTGTATGCTATTTGACTTCTAAGCGATCAGTCCTTGTAGAGTTCTGATCTCACTGAGTTCATAAAGTTTTGATTTGTTTGTTTCTCTTACTGAGGTTGTTTCCATCTCTGAAAAATCAAACATGGCTAATGAAATCCAGAATTAGTATTTTCTTAGGTAAAGATTCCTGGTTTCCATGTTGTTTCATTGGAAAAAAAATACCAGAATGGTTTCCTGCTGTTTTCTTCCAGGACTTTTTTGGCTTCCCTATCTAGTCTACAACCTTTTCCAATTACTTACCAGGTCCGCCTCTTTAAATGTTCACTGCAGCAATCCTTTTTTGACCATTGGGTTTTTTATGTGACAACATTCTAGAAATTAAGTTTTTAGGCTCAGGATATCAGAGAATGAGAAGAATCTATAGCCGTGGTGGTGAACTTATGGCATGAGTGCCACAGATGGCATGCAGAGCCCTCTCTGTGGGCACGCGCGCCATCACCCCAGTCCTAGGCGTTCAGCTGGGTTTTATAAAACCTTTTCGCTTTAGGCCTCCGCCGCCATGTGCAAAAAAAAAAAAGTCCAATCAATTTCAACTTCTCGCAGGGGAAAAAAAAGATCTCGCAAAGTTGGAATTGATTGATTGAACTTTTTAGTCCCACCCAGTCTGCCATTACCACTGAAGCCATGCCCACCTAATGGGCGACACCTGCCCAGCACCCGATGATACATAAGTGGGTTTTGGGTTGCAGTTTGGGCACTCAGTCTCTAAAAGGTTCGCCATCACTGATCTATAGCAACTCACTCCTCCAGCCTAAGCTAATTCAGCATTTTATGACCAAAGACCGAAAGAATGGGACCAAGCAATAATCTTTTGATTAGGGTTTTCAGGAAGGATCCAAATGAAAAAGTCCATTTATTGCTATTAGCCATGATGCTCTGATAGTGCAGGCTTGTCCCTAAATTTTGAAATGCCAGAAGGTGAGAGTGAACAAAAGTCAAGAGTTTCTTCTGTTTGCCTTACAGTTCTCTTGGGAAAAAAAATCAGGGTTAGCCGGTGTCTATGATGAAATTGTGAGCTGAGCTTCAAGGACCAATGGGCTTGTCTATGGTGGCAGTTTTTTTTATTATTACTGTGCACACACTGTTTCTGGCAAGCAAGTCTGTTTTGTACAGAATTCAGGTAATGATGTTTCTTAGAAGGGGTTCTGGTTTGTAAGTATTAAGCAGAGATGGAAACTGTGGGAAGTAGCTTCAGCAAATCAAGAAACAACTGATTTATCTTTCCCATTGCCACCTGTACCTGCACTTGAAAAATAACCAGCATTTCATTTTCATTTCATTATATTCTGGTCACAAGATCAGCGCTGCCAACAGTGTAACACAGTCAATTAAAAGAAACTGAATAAAATACTAAGTACCAAAATTAAAGCTAAATTAAAAGCCAAGGGATAAAAGAGTGACAGATCAATGACTGCATTCAGTATTCAACAATAGTTAACAGGTAACAAACTGTAGCACAAAACATAACAATTTTGGAATTGTTCATTTCACATGTATCTACTAACAGATGAAATACATAAAAGTGCTGACAACCAAGTTTGTAATGAAAGTAAGCCTGGTATCATTGTAGTAAGAGCAACATAGAAAGATATAGTTTTTTTTTATCTGAAGAGCAGGGACAGTTTCAGATTTGCACATCATAGAACAAAACAAATTTTAAATAAAAATGTATGCAACATCACTGCTCTGTAAGAATTATTGTGAATTAGCCCAATTGCTGCTTTAATGTATTTGCACTTTTATTGTCCGCACATTAATATATAATATTCTCTCATTTTGTGATTTTCTCATTTTTCTCATCTCTTTAAACGGAAAAATCTAAGCATAGCTGCATCACAAATATTTATTTAATCAGAAATTATTATCTTACCTCATTTGTCCAGCATGTGAATAACATGGCTAGCCAGTTCTGATACTGCTGGAGTCTTCTAATTTTGTTGGTTTTTCTTTTTTTTTAAAAAAGGAAGACATTTATGGGAGAACGCAGACGCAATCCTATGAATTATAAAGATGTCTATCTTTTATATTCATACTTAAAACTCCATTTCTAATATGGGGTACATTGCTTACTATGGGGTTGACCTAGCTATCCATAGACTTTAATTCTTAGTTAAAAATGCTAACAAGCTTACAAAAAAGAGTACAGTGAAGAGTTTAAGAAAAGAAACATTTAGTTTCTGCTTGATTTTCTTCATTTTCTGATTCCTTCGGTATTAAACTGTCACAAACAATAATTTCTTTTGAAAAGATTATCAACATTTCCTTGCCAGAGAAAGAGTCTCTCTCTCTCCCTCTCCCTCTCCCTCCCTCCCTCCCTCCCTCCCTCCCTCCCTCTCTCTCTCTCCCTCTCCCTCCCTCCCTCTCTCCCTCCCTCCCTCCCTCCCTCTCTCTCCCTCCCTCCCTATCTCTCCCTCCCTCCTTCTCCCTCCCTCCCTTTCTCTCTCCCTCCCTCCCTCTCTCTCTCTCTCTCATTAACTCACCTCACAGGGTTGTTGTTGTGGGGACAATAGGAGAAGTAAGCTGTGTTTGGCATGTTTGCTGCCTTAAGTTGTTTATAAAAATATTAAAGGCTGGATACAAATCAATCAATTAATAAAATCTGTCAATCATCTTGGAGTTTCAATACATGACATCACCTCTTTGAGATATGCTCCTTAATGTTTCCTCCTCTACCCCAGAAGTGTTCTTCTTGGGTAAGGGTTGCTCTACCAAACATTGATCATTTTTGTTTGGGTTTACCACTCTAGGTATATACTTTTTCCAACCTTGCCTCTTCTACATTTAAGGCATCGGATGTCTGAATCAAGATATAATAACATGCAGCTTGTTAGATAATATCATTATATTTACTGTAGTGTACCATAGTTAAAACATAGCTACTGTATATGTCTCTTATTACATTTAACAATGCCTGATATATTAACTCAAAATCCAAAAATTGCAATGCTGGCTTATGGGTTGTTGGGGGTTTTTTTACGTGCGTTGCAAAGAACTAGATCTGTTCCAGATCTTGCAGTCTAAAGAACTTGGAAGTATCCTAAGCATTTATTCCCTGTTTGCAGAGAAAAACTCCCCAAGAGAAAAACTTCCATGTCAGATGTATTTGTAATAAGGATGTTTTGACTATGAGTGTATCAACTTTTCTAGGCAGTGCATAAATTGAGGGTAAATCTTCCTCCAGTTTTATAGCATTGTACATTGTACAGACATCTTCATTTAAGAATAGAGAATGTTCTGCTTAATTTGACTTGCAGCCAAAAAAAGTATTTGATTTGATCTGTTCCTTGTATGTCTACAGATGAGAGAAAGCCCATAGCTTTTGGCATAACTGCATAAGAATTCATAAATATGAATTTTAATCTTTAGTCCGATTTCTCTCACAGAATTTACATATATTCCTAACAAACGTCCCCCCCCAAAAAAAATATACACACACAGAAAACCATTATTTCAGCTGGTATGCCTTATTAACAGGCTGCCCTCTATTTAGAACTAATGGCTGACATGCATTGATTTCTTCCCTTCTCTTATCGATTAGGCAACTGCTGAATGTTCACATTCCACCAAAACATGCAAAGAGAAAGGAGATAAAAACAGTTCAGAAACAAACTCTTAGGCAGATAATGTGCCTGGGAGAGCCTGACTCATTGTTCCAGATCTACACAGAATAGGACAGGGCTCTCTGAGTTCCACTCATTAGGGAGCTCAGTCACAGAGGCCACAAGAACACAGCCATGTCGCTTTCTTGGCAACAATATAGAAGCACTTTGCTATTTAAAGGGAAGGGGAAACAGTTGTAGAAGTCTTATTTGGGATAGATATTTCATGGGATAGATAAATTTTACTTCTGCTAGTTCAAAATACTTGATAGGGTCCAGAATGCTCATAAAATTACATGTATCCCATTGCCCAGTCTCAGTTCATAATAATGAAGAGCCTATTCCATGTAACAATTCCTCAGTAATTGTCTCCACAATAAAATAGTATTGCACCAGTTGGCATTGGGAAAATGCTGAAAGAATTTCAACATTTTCTAGTCAAGTTACAAAATGTTTAGTTACATTGTTTGAACTTATGTAGAAAGGGGGTATAAAAAAGAATAGTCATTTTGCTTTTATTGTGGTCTACTTAGCTCCTATTTCTAATAGGTTAAATATATATATATATAATTGTCCAAATTTGGAGAAAAATAGACTTAATCCTTTCCTTTACCTATGCTGTTTATTTAGTATGGCTAATAATTAAACTTAATTGCTACTAGTAGAAAATAGCACTCTTATATAGTAGCAAATATAAAAACTTGTGTAATCTTAAATGTATGAGAAGACAACATGAAACTTGCTAGCTAAAACTTAAATTCAAAAGCACTTACTGGGAGTTCTTTACAAGTATTGTACCTAACAAGATTCAGGGAAAGGAAAACTGAGAAAAAATGGAATTTGAAAAGGGGACATTGATATTTGCAAAACTATTTGTGACATTAGAATAATTCAAGAATGAGAGAAATGTTGTGTGGGAAGTAATACAAAAAAGGAAGAAGCTCTAGGTAAATTATGGGAAGAAAGCAGAATGATCAGAGAAATAAAGTATGGCACTAAAAACATTTGTAAGCCATAAATTCTACGGCGTTCAATAGGACATGAAAGTTTACAAGAGTCTCCAAGAGTCAGCTAGAATTTATCAGATGACATGAGCACTTGGAAAAGCCATATGAATGGTAAGGAAAATTCCACAGTGAATTATGATAAGAATTAGGAGCCAAAATTGACCTTTCAGATATAAAACTAAATTGGTGGACTGAAAAGCTGAAATGGTGTGTGAAAACTCTTAAAGGTCAGAAGTTCTATTCATTGGCAGATAGCAATATGAACAAATGGTGTTAAGAAGGCAATTAAGGATGGGAAGGTATAATGTTTTCTCATTAGTAATATTACATAAGAATTATTATTATTATTAGACTTACATACTGTTGAGGTCTCTTGGTAATTTATTAAAAATATTGGAAGAAATGTTTGACTTACACTGTTGTATTCCTGTTCACTTCAGCAGAATTTCAGAAATAGAAAGGGCCACTGAAAAGCAACAAAGCCAATACAATAATTGTACTATGTCTCATAAATTCAGTTACTACTGTTAAATTCAGTTACAAGCATAGTTCAATATATTTGCTAGCGCTGTAAAAATGTAGATGCTGTTAGACTTGATTCTGGTATTTGTTAGACTTGACAAATTTCCTGCCCTGTTTTATTTAATCAGTCAGAGGGATCCCTAAAATATCCAAATTAAATCAGAGCATTTTACATTGCACACTTAATAGACAAATTAAAATAGAAGATATTAATTTTTTTGTTTAATCTTAACCTTCCTCCATCTCATCCAATTCCTTCCTGTCATAACTTGAAATTACCCCTTTCAAAAGAGAAATCATTTGATTCTCTCCTTGATCTGCATTTTAGATGTACCTATAAAGCTATCCTAGGTTTATGGTTTGGTTTAACTACTATTGAGTCCATATCAGAATATGCACTCAAATCTGAGAATGTTTTCAAAATAAGCAAAAGGACATTAAACTTGTATGGATATTATGAAAAGGTCCCAAAGTACTGTATATTTACTAAAATTGATGTGAGACCACAAATTTAATGGATTTCAGTCTTTGGCATTTTGGGATTATGTGGTCTCGTTTTCTGGCCATTTCTCTTTGAAAGCTCATGAAAGATCAATCAATCAATAATTGATGTAGAATTACACTGCAGAATTACTCTGAGTGTGATCAGAGTAATTGTCTCTGTTTTCTGTCTCAGAAATCTCTTTGCATCCTCCAATCTTTTCTGGAGTATCATATATTTTTGAGAGAAGGAAGATATTCTGTTCATTTCCCATAATTGTGGTGGCATCTTAGAACACTAATATTCTTCACCTAAGATTCTGCACTTGCTAGATTTTACTGCCAAAGTGGTCTGTCTCCTCTTTTTCCAGAGTTTGGCTATCTTTGGCTATCTTTAGTTAAAAAATTAATTATTGCAACCAAATGTAACAAAATTATTTTAAAAAGCACATTATATAAATTTTATTGACCCTACAAATTGTTTCTGATATTCACTATTGTTCTCCACTGCAACCCCATATGCCTCTTTACTACTATCTCTGCTTCTGTTAAATTCAGATTAATAATTTACTAACAACAGTTCCACAATAGTAATGATTTCTGTCAACTTTTAGAGTCATCCAGGCATCATTGTGCTAAAATAACAACAATGTGGATAGCTTTATTATTTCAACAATGACTGAACAATAATGTAAAGACGCTGTAGGTGAATAATTCAGAAATGACAAATCATGGATTTAACTTCTTTTGGTTTTTTTTTTTTTTTTTTTTTTTTGTTTAGGAGAGGGGAGGATGAACTTATGGTTATGCAGCATAACCATGGGCACATCACAAACAATAGTAAAATAGTAGTAATGATAATAATAACAGAATGAGTGTGGCAAAAGAAAGCAAAGGTAGTACCAATAGTATAATAGTCTCATACTGCCTCAATGTGAATTGTGTGAAAAACCAGGTCTTTAAGTCTCTGGAGAAAGCTAAGAGGGGAGTGCCTGCCAGATCTCAGGAGGAAGCACATTCCAGAGGGCAGGAGCAGCTATGGATCCCACCAGATGGCAACATGTAACAGAAGGAACCAGAACTATACCCATCCTTTCAGACATAGTGGAACATGCAGATACCCTTAAAGAGAGACAGTCCAACAAATCACCTGGACCTAGGCCACTCAGGGCTTTATAAATGATAACCAGCCCGTCAAACTTCACCAGTAATATAATAACAAGAGTATGGATTTGTTACTATAATTAAAAGTTGGTGCATTCTGAACAAAGATTGTGCATTTCTTCTTTTAACATACAGTTTACATGCAATAAGTCATGCTGACTTTCTATATATGATAAAGGAGGATGCCTCCAGCAATAGATAAATAATATAATAATTGCATCTGGAGGTGAAGAGAAACATTCTCACTAACTCCTTTTAAGTGGGATGATACATGCCACTATAACACTTCTCTGTGTTGCAGAATTGGAGTAATTCCGCACTCTGATAATCTGCGGATGTATAGTAGTCAGATTTTAATTTCCAGAATTCCTAGCAAGAATGATCAGCCAATCTCCCTAGAGTATAATTGTGTTTTTGAACTATAACAATAAGCTAGGCCAGTGTCTGTATATCAGATTCAGGGTTTCGGTGAATATAACAAGTCACTGTTTTAAGTAGACCAAAGATTTTAAGGAATTCTTTCAGGTCCTGAGTCTCAGATCCTGAGTCTCGGATCCTATTGAGGGCTCAACTGCAGATTGCCAGAAAAGGCTTTTGCAGTACTTATGAATAAACTTTGGTTTGTATCAATTCTATTCCTTCTATAAATAGTGGCTAACTGAGCCTGTATTTCTGAAACAAGAACGCCATACAAATAGGTAAAAGTTCAAGGTTTTTTTTTTCTCAGAATCAGAGAGACACTTCTCAAACATCTCAAATGGAGGAAGGAAGGAATGGCCTTGAGGGGCAGAAGGAAGAGCTGCTACCAAGGCCATGATTAGTTAAAAGTGACTTGAGCCTGGGCCAGGAATGTAACCTGAGCAAATGTCTTGGACATGAGCCTCCCTAGTTCTGACAAGGATAAAGAGAGGGGGAAATGTACTCAGACTTGCAAATTTCTATTGTGGTAGCCTTACAATAAAAATAGTACTGACCTACATGATATCAAATGCTAATCTGATCTACCTTGGAGGGTTGACACATCCAGAGAATGTCAGATCCAGGAATATCTGAAAGGATCAGAATCCTCTATTTAGCTTCAATGTACCCAGAAGCACATTGCTCCTCAGGGAGCGCCACATCCACATGATACTAAGGGCCAAACTGGCTGGGAATTTTAGCAGTCGTATATATCACACCCAAAAGATAGTCAAATAAAGAAAATCAGAGCATGCTAATTTAAAATATGCATACTATATAACGATGCTCTCAAGTTAAGCCCAACTCCTGAGAACTACATCCATGCAGTTTTCCAAGCAGCATTAAAGAAGTGATTTGCCATTTTTGATTCAGATTCTTCTTTCAGTTTTGATTCCCCACTCAGATACTAACCAGGACCTATCCTGCTTAGGTTCTGACATCAGGTAATGTCAGGTACATGATCTCACTATTAAAGTGGGGGAAAAATGAATGAAACAATTATTTCATTATAAGTTTGTTCAATGAAGTGAAGCAAAGGAAAATAATCTAGGGAAAGATGAAAACAAACACTGACAGAATAGAAGAAAAGTAGAGCAAGAACAGTAGAAGCTGTGGATCTCCTATTTTTTTATTCGCTTTCTGTGTTCCTCTTCTTGTTCTGGCATTTGCTAAGGTCAGAAGGAACCCTCTGCTGAGCCAGGCCCTGAATAGTGTGTCTTCTTGCAGTTGAAGTTTGTGCAAAGCAATATGAGATGGCAAAATTGAGGTTGGCATAAGTCTCATATACAAACATAATGCCAGTTTCACTACAGGTAGTCCTCAACCTATGACCACAGTTGGACTGCAGTGTGGTCATTTAGTGAGTCATTACATGGCCACACCTGATTTTATGACCTTTTTGCTGTGGCCTTTAAGCGAATCATGTGACCATTAAGTGAATCCAGCTTCTCCCATCGATTTTGCTTGTTAGAAGCCAGTTGGGAGGGTCACAAATGGTGATAATGTGACACTGAGATTTAAATATCATAAATATATGTTGGTTGCAGAGCACTCAGATCATGATCACATGACCATGGGAATGCTGCAATAATGCTAAGTGCAAGGATACATCAAAAGTCACTCTTTTCAGCACTGTCATAACTTTAAACAATTGCTAAATGAATATGTGTAAATTGAGGACTACCTGTAATACTTTCTTCCAAATGAACAGCTTTGGAGTGGTTCCTGTGGAGACATACACTTAGAAAAATAGACTGAGATATTGATCAGCTATATTGATTTTTTTTTCAAGAACTGCCCAGTGGACTGGATTATTTCTACTCCTATTTACAGGATTGCACTTCAGGAAAAATAATGTTTTCATGTATATAATCCCATAGTATCTTTCCTAATGCTTGCTTCTTGAGAACAAATGCTGAATCAGAAGAGTTCACTGAATCATCAGATCAAAGTCTGTCTAGTGTAAAAAGTGAAATCTAGACCCTAAATTTAATGTTGAACTAGGCAACTTGATATCTATTCCCAAAGATAGTTCTTCCTCAGTCAAAAAGGAACGCCAAATATCCTGGACACTTTTGACTTCTCAGGGCATACTCACCAGGAAAAACTCAACATAAAGGAATGTGTTGAAGTTCAAGATGGCAAATTTAAAAGCTCATATTTTAATCAGCATTTTTCAATCATGCAAGTGAAACCTGGGCAAACAAGAGTGAAAAGCGAAGGAATCAAGATGTTCTATGGAAATAACAAGAGTCTGGATCACTCCAAATACCTGGACATCCTTCAAGCTTTAACAACATTAAGCATATTGAACCCAAGAGAAGGTAGTGAATATATCATAAGAGTGAAGAAAATCAACTCAGTGGAAGAAATACCATCAAGACAATTAACATCTGAGCAAATCCAGTCATTAAATACACAGCTGGAATAGAGCACTGAACTCAAGCTAGAAAAACAATGACAATGAATCATATCTTTCATCCACACTGCAATGTTGAAGACTTGATTTACCAAGGAGTATAGGTGGATATGGAATTGTGCAAGTACACTAGACAGTTGAAGAAGATAAAAGGTCATTGGAAGAATATCTGAAGGGCAATGAAGTTACATTGAAGTTAGTACACTTAGAAAGCTTATTGAATATCAAAGAGACAAAAATGACCTACTAGAACAGGGGTGTCAAATTGCCAGCCCACAGGCCAGTTGCATCATACAGAGGCCACGCCCACCCCAGCTCTGGCAATGCAAAAAAAGTTGTGATATGTCGCGACACATCACGTGATGCGGCACGTTTGACACCCGTGTACTAGAAGAATAGAAAAGAGATGTGGCAATGCAAAGTATCACATGGCCAGTACACACAAACATTAAATAAAAACTAGCAGAAAAAGCAGATAATTGCAAAACCTGGCAATGGTTAAGTGCTGGAAAGTTGAAGGATTCAGAGGGGCTAATCCTGCCTGCACAAGTCTTAAAGACAAATACATACCAAGCCAGAATTGAGATAATAGCAAGAGACAGCAAATTTATCTTGGCAAAGAAGCTGAAGAAACAGTGGGCCACCTAGTTAACTGCTGCAACCCCAGGCAACTGGCCTCCATTTTCCAGACTTCCTGTAAGCCTATCACCTGTGAATGGAACAAACCTAAATAGAGCTGTTATGAAATACCTCCTCCGAATTTTTCACTGTATTTGCTTGGTGTGAATTGTAGGTGAATATACCACCAATTTGGTGGGTGAGAACAGAACAACTCAAGGATACAAAAAAAACAGTATTTATGTACAGGGGTGATTTGATGTCTCCTTTATTCCCTTTGTTCCTTATGGGAGCTGATGTCTGCAGCTTGCAAAAAAAGATTTTGTGATGTTATTTGCCAGGACTGAAGAATGGCCTGACCTCCAGCCCTCAACCCATGCTATAATGTACCTAAATTTATGAGCAAATAAATGGTGCATATCTAATAGCAAAGAACTTCTTGGAATGGCTAGCATCTTTGTGAAGCAAGTGGGATCAGAGACGATCTTGTTCCTCTCAGTGGACCATATTTGCTTACTGATAATTTTGCAAACTGAGTAAGAGAATAACATCGGTTGTGAGAATTGGCAAGGTTAATTTTGAAGCCCAGATATAGAAAGGAATAATAGCGATTTTGAAAAGCTCATCAAAATTTTCAGAAATGTAGGGCCCTGTCACAGAAAGTATGCTTATACTGAAAGTTTGAATTCTGAACCAATATTTTTTTAAATGGCAAAACTGTATTTTCTGTTAATGTTATTGATAACTAGCCCGTTCAGTGTCAGCAGTTTAGCTGTTCATGAGTTTCCTATCTTTAATACCTTTAAGGAGAGAGTGAAGCTTATGTGCCCCAATTGCCACAGGATATGGTAAAAAAAAGTCAAAATGGCAGTCATATTGGCATGATTGAAGCTCCTCTTGTTTTTAATGTGAGAACATAAAAAAGAGAGAGAAGTTTAAAAACACTATTTTGGCCACTATCTTTCCATTAATTTTGTCCTGGGGCTGTGTATATTATAGAACCAGGGCTTTTTTTCTCATAGAATGCCCAGAACAGAGTTCTGGCACCTTTTTTGGATGGAACCTTGTAGGGTAGGCAAGGCGGGTTGTATGACGTGTGTGAGTTCCGGCACCTTTTTTTTTAGAAAAAAAGCACTGTATAGAACAGTGTATATTTTAGAACTGTCCAGCTGTCTTTTTGTGGTACTTGATTATAAGACATCCCTCTGAAAGAAAAAGGTACACTTGAAGAGAATGGAATAGAACTATTTAAAAAACCTCCTCAGAGCATCACACCTCACAAAAAGAAAAGCATGTCAACTTCCAAACAGAACAGTAATGGTTCTTGTTGTCAGTGTAATGCCAGCCACATGACCATGGACTTAAAGTGTCTTTATTATTTCAGTCTGGCATAAAGATTGTCCTTCCTGCTAACTTCAAAATGCCATTCAAGTTCAGAGTTATCCTGAACTATAAATCAACTCAATTCATAATTCTTCCATTTAAAGAATATGTTGAACTAAAATCTCAGGACAATATATTGTGTTCAAATGGATGCTTTGTTACAATAAAGCCAATCAGGCTTCTGTTGGCTCAATACATCTCCCCAACCAGGAACAGTTTGATGAGTGTCAAAAGAATTAGAAATAGAAACCACACAATACTTCTGTCCAGCTATTACAGGCCATGACCTAATACTGACATACTGTACATCTAAGCTCACCCACGGATAAAGAAAGGCTTCAGCAGAACTGATTTAGGTAAGTCTGCTATATAACTCCTTCAAAACCCACTAGCCACTTCATTGAACCACCAGAATAAAAAGGAATTAATATAATCATTTTGCAGTCATTTTTATGCAAGCAACTACTCAAATTCTGTAATTTCATAAATATTCAAATTCCTAGAGGCATTTAGAGAGCATCCAGTGATGATGCGATATAAAGTTTCAAGCCAAAACTCTGCAAATCTATGCTTGACAGTGCAAAAATTCATTATGTTATTTAAATCATCTTGGTCTCTTTCTCTGATGTAAGAAAAACAATTGAAAGTAAAGTTTTGTACTGGTGTGATGACCATCAGAGGAACTGTTTAATCCTTTCAAAGATTTTTCTTTTAATTAATTCTTTTATTGCTTTCAAAAGAGTGACAAAAAAGAAATGGAAAAAATGCACAGATGAAAATACATATATTGTCAAAGAGAAAAAAAACATGGAAAGTGTAATCCTTTCTAAATCTGCTGCGTTCTCCTTCCAAGTACCTCACCCAAATTCTTCTCCTTTTGCTATGTTGTTGTTTTAATATATATTTTTATATAAAGGTAAAATTTTCCCCATATAGTCATGTTCATCTCTAGAGGGTGATGCTCATCTCTGTTTTTTAGCTGAGGGAGTCAGCGTTGTCTGAAGATGCTTCAGGCACATGCTGAGGCACATGGAATGCTGTTACCTTCCTGTTGAAGTGGTACCTATTTATCTACTCCCATTTGCATGCTTTTGAACTGCTAGGTAGGCAGGAGCTGATGCAAGTAATGGAAAATCACCCTGTCACAAGGTGCTTAGACCTCAAACCCAGGTGGATCAGCTTTCCTTCTGTCTTGGATCAAACATAATTAAGACAAAGTGACTTTGTTTTTTATTTTTTTTAAAAAATAGTTTTCTTCCCAGACTTAATTCATGTTGTGCTAAATGTTGCATTTCTTCTCCTAGGTAATTTCTGTGGTTCTCAATAGTACCCAATCCCATGCTCACTGATGGTCCAGAGAATACCATACCAGTGGTATCAAATGTAACTATGCAATCAAGCAAGGCAAGGAGGTGTGTGTTCCCTTAATCTCGATCCTGCTGCAGTTCATCTACAACAAGCATGTGAAATTTGCATGTTACGTGTTGTGACTTTTTCCCCATTGCCGGCAATGGGGTGGGCGTGGTTTCAGTGTGATGCATCCGGCCCTCGGGCTGGCAGTTTGACATGCCTGATCTACAAAAACAAATCAAGCATTTTCTGTTTTCTGCCCTATACCAAACCCAGATTGGAAGGGATCCATATAAATTTCTTCATGCATGGCCATTTGTGACTTCCACTCCCGTGCAAGGATCAAATATATAGTTGATGGAGTTCATCTTGCAAACAACTCTGATCATTTCCTCAGAGTTCATAAGTTTGAATCTCAAATCATCTGTCATGAGACTTCACAGAGCCAGCATCCAACTCAGAGTGATTATGAGTGATTTTGTTTTGAAAATGTTTTGCAGATAGGTCATAGTACCCTGCAAGAAAATGTTCCACTCTATTACTCCCAAACAGGAAATAAGTAACCCTAAACAAGGTATTTTGCTTGCCACCCAAAGGTACAATAATTATAGGGAGATGTCAACCCTTACCTCCAGGTTATGGTCAATTATATTTGGTCTTTGTCTTTTTTCATATGACTCTGCTTGTCTCTTATGACATTTGATCTTCTCGGTAATTCAAGAAACTCCCTGTGTTGACTACCCAGAATGACCACTCAAGAGAAATCCTGTTAAGCACTTTCACCCCTTCCTTACTTCAGCCAGGCAGCTGACTGAACAGTCTGTCAGATTGTTGGCAAACTCCAGAACTTCATTCTGAAAATGATCAGAACCCATAAGGCAGCTCAGGCAGATCCTCTTAATTTAGCTTCCTAACAGTCATCTAACCACATCTTAACCAGGAAGTGCCTTGTCCATGTCAAATGAGTAAAGGATATGACCTCCATTTCCAAATCAAACTCCCATTATTTTACAGTAAAAGTTGGATCCAAGATCTTTTTGTTTGTTTGTTTGTATCCGAGCTTTATTATTTCTACAGACAACTCAAATATCCAACACAACTTCCTCCTCTTATTTTTCCCAAAAGGACCCCTTGAGGTGAGTTGGGCTGAGAGAGAATGACTGGCCCAACCCAGTCATTCAGTTGGCTTTCATAGCTAAAGGATTAGAACTCACAGTCTCCTGCTTTCTATGCTAGTGCCTTAACTACTAGACCAAACTGGCTCAAACTGGTTCCCTATGCAATTCAGGCCTATGATAACTTATGATGGATCCACAGTTGACTGAAATCTATGAAATCTAAACTTATCTTGCTCTCCCACCAGGGTATCAAAATTAAAAATTCCCTGCACCAGAGACTGTGGGGGGGGGCCTTCATTATACTGGGCATGAAGTCAAACAACTTTACTAAGGATGCTGAGGTAATATACCAACAACATCTTTTCCTTATCCTGACATCCAACTCCATAGATAAGATGCCACATACAGCCACTTGTGGAATGGGACAACTGGCCACCAATGATTAAATGGTATTTAATCATTATATGAGATCTTTATTAGTTTAAGAGCATTAAAAAAGTAATCTTAAGAATGATGAATATTTCTCATATTGTATATGACTCTGGCAGGTAAGTCATTTATCTTTCACATACTGATTAATGGAGATCAGATCCTTGAATGATTGTTTAACCAAACCTGCTCAGCCTTTAAAGAGAGCAAGAGAACGAAATAAGCTAATAGGGTTATGAAAATGTAACGCATCTCGATCTCTTCTACAAATTCAACTTCCCCACAAATTCTTCTGACAAAATTGCATTGGTCTTTCCAGTCTATCTAGTTTTCTGAGATATGAAATTGTTTAGAGATCAATAAAATCGATTGGATGAGAAAGTAAATGAGAATCATATAGTGTCCTTTACTGTTATATTAATTACAAATTATGTGTTTTAGAGTTTTCAAATATTTTGGGGGTAAATTAACTAATTACAATTGGAAAAGAGATGGAAAGGCACTGAACTATTGCTGTATCACCTAATGGTACTATAGTAGAATCCTTGTTTAACAAAAAAATCTCAGTGTTGGAATTTCACAACACCTTAAATAAAGTACTTTGTACACAATACCCACTGTTCAGACAGCATGTCAAATCTTAACATGGATTAGAAAAGGAATGCAATTATTGTGTTCACATAACTTTGTATGACCAAACAAATAAACTGCATTAGGATTTAACTTTAACTGAATCACAATCAGTCCAATGTTATCTTATCCTACTATATTAACATAGTTAGAAATTAAAATAATTGCCATGGCCTTAAAGAGGGAAGAATTTACTTCATGGAGGATAAGTTTAGTCGTGATCTCTGTATGCTACATCCGGATTCACTAGCACATATGTTCAAGTTATCATACACTGATGACTTAAATGAGAGTGAACTATTATCCTCAAAATTTACTTATGGGTTTCCCAGGGGTATTTGACAGGCCACTTCAGGAAACAAAGTAATGGGACTGGCAATGATTTGGTCTGATCCTGTAGGGTTCTTCTTCTCTCCTTATGATCTCCCCTCTCTTTAAGAATTTAAAGGTGTTTGAAATAATCTTTTTGTCTGCTTTATTCTATTCTGCACAAAGAAAATATATACCACGAACCTTCTAAAAAAGGGGGGGGAGAGAGAGAGATCAATTGATTTCCAGCAATTAAAGAAAGAATAAAACAACAAACATTGAGCAATAGTACCTCACTGTTCTTTTTTTCCCATGTATCACGCATTGAAGAATAATTAGTATTGATTTTTCTTGCTTATATTTTGTTTTGCTAACATACATAATGCACTATATTTTTCTCTATTTCATTTTCACTGTCTTCTAGTTGAAGTTTTTTGCACATCTAATTGAGATGTGACAACTGAATTTAGAGTTTGGCTGGAGTACAAATAAAGGGGGGTATGGTTCTCTCCGAGTTTCTGAAACCTATGGGAGAGATAATTTCAGGGATTGGGAGAAGAGGAGTGAAAATGGAAAAGGACGAGCAGGAAGGCTAATAGCCCCGCCCTTCCTGCTTCTGAGAGCTAGGACAATTATTCTCACTTACAGATGCTGGCGAAGAGGATCTAGGAAGTGAAAGATTCCCCTCACCCCCCACCCCACCCCAATCTCCAATGCCTCCTCAGTTTTCCCGGCAGCACCCCGGGTAAAGAGCTAACAGAGCTGTTCTTCAGCACCGCGGAGTGATCAGTGCAGGGAGCTGTCCATTTCAGCACCACTACGTTAATGCAGTAGGTGGAGAGCGGAATTCACAAGGAAAGCGAGGCGAGAGACACCGACGGGCAGCGTATCCTGCAGCAAGCTTTTCTGGTTTTCTGATCTTCGGAAGCTTTGCAGAGAGGGGGCAGGAAGGGGAAATCCATCTCAAAAATCCATCTGGCAGAAGTTCCCCCCTCCCCTACCCAACTGTTAGCTACTACCACTCCTGAAGCTCACCATCTCAAGAGAGAGAGAGAGAGAGAGAGAGAGAGAGAGAGAGAGTAACAACTACTTCTCTACACTGCCTTGGAGGAAGAGCCATGGATGGCAAATGCTCAGCACCTGTTCAGTTGAAAGCAAGGGCTTACAAGAAACTGGCAAGTCTGGCTTGGTGGTAAGAAAAAAGGAAAAGGAAAAGAAAAACGGGATCGGAGAAGAAAAGAATTGAAACCAAAACCAGCAAACAGACAAAATAAGGGGGAAAATCCAAGGAATATACACTGGGAAGAAAAGGATTGTTCATGGCGCAGGCTGCAGAGCTAAGAAAGAAGACTGAAGGTTGCACCTCTACTCTTACAGTCTCTAACTGTCTAGGTCCAGATAATGAGAGAGTGTGTTGAGAATGCTGCTTCGGTTGCCACTGCTGCTGCTGCTGCTGCTGCTCCCCTGTTCACTGTGGAAGCCATCTCCAAATTAGCCATCACATATGGAAACTGGAGACCAGAATTTTAGAAAAAGGGATTAAGGCATCTCATTTTGGGGGGGAGGGATACCTATTTTCTTTCTTATTTTCTTTATAATATTATATAAAATATTAACAACTGGAACATTTTTTCCTTTTGAAAATCAAGCCTCTTCTGTGTGATTTTTTTTTCATTTACACTGAATTCAGTGGGCTTTCTTACCTCTTTTTTTATATATAGATTCTCTCTATTGATCTCAAATAGTTATTAAGATTATCATTTCTTTTACTAACATTATACACACATACACAAACAGCCCAAGAATCAGAAAGCAGTTGGGTATTTGTATAATGAAGAATTATGGGGCTCTTTGACAGAGGTGTTCAGATGCTTTTAACCACCGTTGGTGCTTTCGCTGCCTTCAGCCTCATGACCATAGCTGTGGGAACCGATTACTGGCTTTACTCCAGAGGGGTTTGCAAGATGAAAGGAACCGGAGAGAATGAAACCAGCAAAAAGAATGAAGAAGTCATGACCCATTCTGGATTATGGAGAACCTGCTGCTTGGAAGGTATTTAAATCTAGATCTCTCCAATTCTTTCATCTTCCCCCCCCCCATGCTCCCCATTCCACCATTTTCTTACTTCAATCCCAACCACAAACAAAGCAGGGTGTTTGATTTAGTTTCAGAAGAGAGACAGTCAAGTTGTCAATATAAGGCAGACACATTCCCATTATCCCCCTTCCCCCCCCCCATCCCTCCATTTGTCTCCTTATTCCCTGAATTGCTTGGTAATTTCTGTTGAGTTCCTTTATAAAATGCAAGTCAAAAGTTGCATAATTGGAATGGGTTGTTGGGTTTATAAAAACAAGGGGGAATAAGTGTTCTCCTTCTTTTCAACTGGATTGATGAAGTCTGGGACAGAGAAATCAAGGAAGGAAAAGCAAACTTCCCATCTAGTTAATTTTCTTTGCAACCATTAATATTCTTAAAGTCATTCTCCAACTGTAGATTTTGTTATGTCTAGGCAGCTGTCTCATTTGGTAAGCTCAAATGTCCCTCATTGCCTTGGTCCAGAAGAGTTTCTTTTTTAAGCAATGGGAGGGGGAGCTTTCGTAATGGTCTCCAGGCAACCATAGTATAGTTTGGGATGGATGTGGTTTTGTTTGCTCTCCTTTCTAGAACTTGCAGCTGATGAATGGAATTTAAACACTCAAATCTCCAAATGAACAAGTGGTGGAAACAGGAAGGGTGAACACCCTTTCTAACTCTTTCCTCTCCTCCTCCTCTAGTGGGAAAGTGAAGGAGAACATGCCAAACCTGCTCTCACCCGTAATATGCCGGGATGGCAGCTAGCTTCTGAAAAATCAGGCACTGGAAGAGGAGAGGATCAGTGTGCAAGAGATGTAGGGGTATTAGGGTGCAAGAGATGATGATGATGATGATGATGATGATGATGATGATGATGATGATGATGATGATGCGGAGAACTATGGAGAGGAAAATGGAATGTTGACTGTTCAGATCCTCCGTGGTGTAGGGGTGCTTGATAGATAGGAATTCCTAATACTCCGTGCTCTTTAAGATAAGAACTAGCACGGGGAAGGGGACAGAAATAACACGCGTCTACATGCTTGTGTTGTGTCCCCGCCTCAAAAACGAGCTAGTCCTGACAACTGCCAGTGATGCCTGGGCTGAGAACGGGAAATATATCCCGCAAGACTGTAAGCGGGATAGAAACGGGAATATAAAATGTGCCGACCTGCCCTAATACTCCTCTCTTCTCTCGCCCAAGCTCACTATTCCCTAAAAAATGGAAAGGGGAAAAGAGAAAGCAAACGCTGTTCTTTGGAAACGATTGTAGCCAGGAAAGAGAGCGTCTTCCACCCTCCTCCCCCCTCCCCGCCCCGCGCGCCTCTTCTTGGTGCAAATGGTTGAGTGATGGCAGAACATGTTTTGAATAGCTAAGTGACTTCATTGAGCGATGGTCTGTTTGACGCATACTGCATTTGGTGCCCTTTCTCTCTCCAAGCCGCTGCCTTTTAACATATTCTGCAGAGGACCTTCCGCCTGGGTCTCTTCAAGCCAGGGGTGGGGGCTGGGGAAGCAAAAGCAGCCAATTAATCGAGGGTGTTTCAAATACACCCCCGGGGGCGCGCGTCCACCTCTAGGGAAGGGAGAGTATACGTTCCAATATTTAACCCGACAGCCCCGTTCCTTAACCGCTAAATGAAAGCGTGATATGACCTCTTGACGAAAGAACGCTGTCCGCTAGAAAGCTCAAGAAAAGGGGCTTAGAGGAGGAGGAGGGGGGGCGAGAAAGGAGAAAAGCCCCTTCTGTGGCTTTCTCTGGCTTTAGGGGTTTTTAGGCAGTGGCTGATGGGGGAGAGAGCTGGAAGGAGCCAAGCGACCCTTAGCAGAGAGATTGTGGGGAGGGGGCTGTTGCCGTATATTGTGAATGTGCGATTGAGCTTCTAGATCCTCGGGCACGTACCTCTGGCTCCAGGACATTTGGCGCGGAGCGGGGAGATGAGGAGGCGGGGTGTCAAGGAGGAGAGCCGGGGGGGGGGGCTTTCTCCTTTCGTCTATTTTTGTACGAGTCTCTTTTCTCCCCCTCCCCTTCTCCTCCTCCTCCTTTCCGTCCACCCCCCCTCCCCACCCTTCGCCCGCTCCCTGGGCCGCGAGCACCCGGAGATTAAAAAAGCAAGGACGTTTTAATTAAAAGCTCCTAATTGTCCCCATCTCAGGACGCGCCGCATCACCAGCCTCTTGCAATCGGTGGCTCGCGTGCCTACGCCTGTTCTCAAACGACTTCGGGCCCTTCATTCTAGCACAGCAAAATGGGTGTGAGATGTGTGAGCAGCAGCCTTGGCTCTGGGCCTGCCCGGTGCTTCCCCGCTCTCCTGGACCGGGGAACTATTTTACATGCGCGCGACCGCCCGCCATCCCGCAAAGCCTTTGCAGCTCGGATTGAGGAGCAGCGAGTGAGCCAAGCATGGAAGCTGCTTTATTCACGATTCTTCTTTCCCAGCTCAGTTGCCTTAAAAGTTAAGATCCTGGAAAATAGGCGGGCACCCCCTCTGCCTGTTGCTGCCCATTCCCTAAAGCAAGTGCCTAGGGAGAGTGTGCCCGACGCTAGCTAGGGGTCAGTGAGCTTCGCTGCTTTTGACTTGCTCTTGGTTCTGCACAACTCATCTGAGATCCGAGTGGATCTCTAGACCCAGTTGCCCCAAAAGCTGGGATCCTAGTGGATCACAGACCCTAGTGCCCCAAAGGGCTGGCGGCAGGACTGTTGGTCTTTCCTGAGCCCCTGGCCCCAGAAGAAAAGCCTGCTGGGTGTTTCTAATTTGTCACCTTTCAGTTCTGAGATCGGTCTCCTCCACCCCCACTGCCTGAGAAATTCTTCTGTTCCTTTCCATCCTAATTGAAATTGATCACTAGGAAGGAAGAGATCGCCCAGTGCCTCTGCTTCCTGCCAAGGTTTGATTGATAAACTGCTTGGCTGGATTCATGCAACACACTACATTATATCACTAGGTAGTGTGTGATACAGTGTGCTTTCAGAACCCAGATCTTGTCTTAGCATGTGTATGAACTAAACTATCATCTTAAACCACAATGTGATTTGTGGTGAACATCAAAACTGTGCTTCATTAACCCAGATCTAGGCTTTAGCATATTGTGTGAACTTAGCTAATGTCTTTCTGTACAGGTGAACTGGTTTAAATAATACCTACACATGTTAAATATATACCACATGTTTCTTTGGTTTTGGATCAGCATGAAGCAAGTCACTTTAGTTTGCAAACTTAGTGGTAGTTTAATATGTCTGAACCCAGATAATTGTGATTTATTGAGTAAGACATGATTAAAGAAGCTGCACCTTCATTGTGAATATCTGAAGGAATACTGAAATAACTTCTTCAAGCTGGGACTTCATTTTAAAAGTAGCTTTTGTTATAGAGTCGATAGTTCCTGGCAAGAGGGATTTAGAACTTTTTAAATTAAATTTAATTTCAATTTCTGTTTTTAAGGAAGGATCTGATTTTTCTCTGAAAATGTGCAAAAATACCCACACAAAAACTCTGAAATGCAGTATATTTATGCCTATACTAAGGGACAGATCTTCTTGGATCTTTCTTTTTAAGAAGCTGCCAGGGACGTGCTTGTGTTAAAATATGGGATAGTTTGTGGTTAGCCATTGAGGTTCTTCTGTCTGACCCCTCAACATTAGAGCTAAGTTAAGATGTCTGACCCTAGTGGTCTTTCCAATTCAAATGAATGACAGGGATTGATTAATATTACTAGTTAATAGTGACATCAATCTGTTCTCCTTTTAGAGCTGCAGTCTTACAAAAGTAAGCCAAATCAGACACAGTGGGCTTATGGTTCTTTTCCTTTTCTCTCTAAAATACACTCAACAGGAGTATGACTTTCCCTATCCAATATTACATGTCAACTTAATACTAAACTGTGGGAGGCACTGAGTTGAGATTGGCAGGACAGTCAAGTAGATTGTAACATCCTTCTGAATCAGGTTTAGATAAATTGAAGTATATACTGAACGTAGCATCAGAAGCAATTTTATCTAGCCCCTAATAGTTCAATTTTTAAAAAAACTCAATACCATATAGTAGAACCTATGCCCACAATTTTATCCATAAAAAGAACACATCTTTCTATTAAGGTTTTTCAAAATTATGTTGTGTTTCTTTTTGGGGATCTGAATGTGACATATATATATTTGTATATAATGTTCTGGTTCAGCACATGTGCTCCAAGAAGGCAGGCTTCCCATATTGTTATTACTATGGTTGGTTGCACAGTCAGCCAGATGTTTAGACTGGATTTGGCATTTTTATCTACCTAAGATAGGCAGATGTTGTTATCTGATTATCTGTCTGTCTCTCTATCTCACCATTTATCTCTCTCATTATCTATCTTTATGGCAAACATACCTAATACTTCTTCCCCCTCCTCATATTTTCCCCACAACAGCATAAATCCTATGAGGTGGGTTGGGCTGAGAAGGAGTGACTGGCCCAGAGTTACCAAGTCAGATTTCAAGCTTAAGCAAACCTAGAATTCATAGTCTCCTTTTTCTAGACCAGCACCTATTCCATAAGCTTCTTGCTCAAAGATAGAAATGAATGCTCTGGAATGCATAATTCATAGTGAAGAAACTGCAATATTTAATGCCTTCAACTCATTTTTTCTCCTAATCAAAACTCCAAATTGTTTTTCCATCTATACATTCAAAAACATCTTTGTAAGAACATAGGATCATAGGAAGCTACCCAAGACTCACTCAAATCATCAAACAGTTTTCTGTGATGCTTTTTAGACAATTATTTTTTCTAGCTCTACCTAGAGATGCTGTGGATAAAATCTGAGCTCTTTGGTTTGTAAACCAAACTGAAACCAGCAAACATTTTTCTGCCAGATGTTAATAACTTTAGGATGGGTATTCAATATTTGAAGAATAGTCATATTTTTGTAGTTAATAAACTCTCTTCTCTCTGAAGCACCCTTCAATTCACCTATAACCCAAGAATCCAGGTAGGAATTCTAAGAATTGCAATCCCAACAATTCTGGAGGTCACCAGGTTGAAAAAGTTTGCTACAGAGACTTACTTGGGCGTAGGTTCAGCTGAATTCGAGAAGCTGTATTTCAAGTAAGCTTCTAGCTTCAGTTGTAGCAGATTAATTTTCTGCTATTCATTTTCTGTTCTAGGAAAGGATCATTTCAGTTTTTAATTGCTCATTTGCATATCAAGAAGATGAAATCTGCAACTTTGCTTCTGCCACACTATTTGTTCTTGTAGAAATTGTTTTCTTTCTTTCTCATGGCTATTTCTCAGTAGTTTTTATCAATTGTTTTTGATTAATGCTAGATCTGAGCTCCTTGTGAGCAGGTGCTAATGTGGTCCCCTTCTAAAGAGTTCCAGAAATAAGAGGGGGGGGGAGATAACTTTGTGCCTTCAGAAGCACATAAGAATAAATGTGATTTTCTTTCACTTTCTGGCTATGGACTTTGTCATGTCATTGCTATCAAAGAAAGATTGGTTACTGAGACTTGTAAATAAGCAGAAAGAACATCTAGTAAGAGGAAATATGGGAGATGTAAAACAAGTTAGACATCACAGGTGGGTTGCCTAGAGTGATGACAAGAAGTTGAATGCAAAATCTGGTGTTGGAAAGAAATGCCACCTACGAAATCCTCCCCCCCCCCCTTTTTTTTTTTTTTTTTGAAGAATGCTAACAAACTCCCTACTTCCCTTTTGCAGGAAATTTTGACCATGATAAAAACCAGCTCTTGTCAGAAACTGGGATAGAAGGCAAGCAGCTGTTACCTAGCTTTTTTCTCATTTTTCTCATTACTGAGGCCAAATCCATATTATTCAATCTCAGTCTCTCATCCTTTTCTCTTCATCTCTTGCATCTGTCTGTTTTACGTACAGAAACAGACACACAGAGACCCCTGTGGAATTCTGCCACTGCCCTTCAGCCTCAGTCTGTTCTCAGTTTCCCAATTGCTTTTTATATTAATGGGTCTTCAGCATTTTTTTCTGATGGACACCAGTTGTGACTGGCAACGGGAATGCTGTTCCAGTTTTGTAAACTGCTGTGCTTGACTTCCTCAGTTTTGCCATCCCAAACACCTGCAAATAGTGCCAAGACTTGCACAGCTCTGCTCTTGCACATCCAGGCAGATTTATAATACAACCTGCTGTTCCAGCCTGAGGTCTCCTCAGAGCACCACATTCGTAGCTGCTGTGGATAAAGGCAGGATGGTTGTAACTTTGCTGCATATAGCACTGTATTGCACACAGAGCAGCAAGCAACTGCTGAGCACACGATGCATGCCAATGGCTTGTTGTCCAGATGCAGCAAGGATTGGAGATGAGGTGTAGCTCAGTCATGCTGTGCAGATATGAAGCCCAGTCATTGACATTTCCAACTGAAACAATGTTCTTCCACATCTGGACTGATTTGACGAGCTGTTGCTAGAGCTGTGGCCTAGATTAACTAGTCCTCTCTCCTGCATGAGAATAAGCTTGCTTGCAGAATATCTGTTGTATTTTCTTTCATTGTCCAAAAATGTCTGACAGTAGAGAAATCACACAGCTTCTTTTGAAAAACTGATGTGAAGATACAGATTTTGTCAACTTGGTAATCATCTGCACGTATATGCTTGATTTGATTTTATAAACTCTTGTAGACTGGTTTGAATGGTAGAGGTAAACAATGCAACATGCATTCCTCAAAGATGGATTGTACAAAATAAATTAAGAGAAAGATCAAGGCTTTTTCTGTACATGAGTTAAAATCCTGAAATGGACCATGCTAGCAAGTAGGTGAGGTTAAGATAGGAAAGGGGATGTCAAAGCTAAGTTGTAATAGCACCACCACCACCAACAACACTCTCCATAACACTGGGTGATAAATAATATTTTCAGAGATGCTGAAGGACACTCTCTTCAATAGCCTCTTTTGTTTTTCAATGTCTTGTGCACCTGATTCACTTTGTGGGAACTAAAGTAGCCAAAACCCCCCCCCTCTCCCTTTCTCCCTCTCTCCCTCTCTCTCTCTCTCTTTCTCTCTCCCCCCCCCCCCTCTCTCTCTCCACACACACACACACTCACACATGAATTTACTATGATCCAGAAAGACTAAGGCAAGATATTTCTAAATCTCAGAGTGCTGAGATTTTTTTTTATCAGTAAGTCACCAGCCCAATGGGTAATGAATCTAATTTTATGGAGATCTTGTCCAGATCTAACCCATTCTTGCATCATTGCTGAATGGTCTATATTCACCTTTTACAAAGGAAAATGATGCTTTATATTTCTTTCTTATTTCTTTCTTCAAGAATATGAAAATTAATTGATAGATTGTGGAACATTTTAAAAACACATATCTAATGAAGTTAAGGAGAATGCTCTTTAGGCTCTACCCCATCTTACTCCAATATATGAACATTTTATAGCAATGCTTAAAATGAAGGAAATTAAGAGGAAGGTAGCTATACTAGAGTCCTTAGCATTTTTTTTCCTCTTTAATGCATGCCTTTAAAAATCCCGCAGCTGTAGGCTAAACGCAGCCAGAAAAAGACAATAGCAAAACATTTTTATATCGTGGACAAGAAAACTAAGTGGTTGAACTTGGGGAAAATATTGTCTTTACTTTCACTTAATAGAAAGACTAACCCCCCCCCCCTTCCTCTCTGCTTTCTACAACTTCATTCCTCCATCTACATTTTTATCTCTTTGCTGCTTTTTCTTTATGTGTGTGTGTGTGTGTGTGTGTGTGTGTGTGTGTGTGTTGGCTATTTATACTTTTGTATTCAGCTCCATGATAACTTTCTTTTATCCTCTTGTGTCATCATTCTGTAAACTTTCCATCTCACAGTTTCTCACTCTTGGTTCCTCTATCTCTTTCAATGAACCCTTTGTTATTATGACACTTCTCGCTATTGTTCCCACCTAGTTTAAAATTGCTTTTTTGATGCCTATCTTCTTTCTTTCTTTCCTTCTTTCTTTCTTTCTTTCTTTCTTTCTTTCTTTCTTTCTCTTTCTTTCTTTCTTTCTTTCTTTCTTTCTTTCTTTCTCTTTTTCTTTCTTTCTTTCTTTCTTCTTTCTTTCTTTCTTGCAACTGAGAAATAGGGGACTTGCTTTTGCTCATAAGGATAAGGAAAGCTATATCACATATGTCTGTGCACCTCTGCACACACACTTCATTTTTTCAGCTCATGGCTTCCATTTCTACCACTTCTGAGAAAAAAATGGACCTTTTCTCTCATTGTGTCCCTGGCTTTGCTTGTAGGACATCCCTTGTATCTTATATCTTGTGGCCACTAATTAATATGTAGGCTGGAAGAAAATATCATCACAAATACAGCTGGGTAGATATTTAATTTTGCTGCTTCAACTATACAATCCCACCTCCCCAAAATCTGATCCATTCTAGATAAATAGAACATATGGATGGTTAGTTGGGAATAATGGGAATTGTCATGCCCATCTGAATGTACCACGGGGTGGGTTAATGAAATTGTTGTTTTAGAAGAAAGTAAATGCACTCCTTTGAAACAATCTTTGCTAGCATTTGCATTTGGCAATAACAACTTAGAGAGAGATAATATATATCCCAAACCATTCAGAAGCTGTAGATGGCTAAACAGCCTGTCCTCCTTATATGTATAGACCTCTTTATGTTTACATGAATATAGGGATAGTGTTCTCACATTTCTATTTGCACAGTAATTTATGTTTCATGTTATCAGTTCCACACAGCTTTATCTTGAATTAGCTTCCTTTGCAGTAACATTTAATTGGTTTGTATTGCAGTAAGTCTGAAAGATTCCTGTATACATTAATTCAGTGGTTCTCAACATTTCCTCACTGTGGATCTCCTTTAAATACTTTTTGCAGCCATGGACCAAATTTCATTAGCTGATAGGTACTGTATCTTGATTTTTTTTTAAATGGGTAGGAATTTCTGGTCTTACTACCTAGTACCATTAAAGAAGAATGATTAAGACCCTTCTCAGTATTTTGTACATGTCATTGTAGGAAGATGTCACAGAACCATTTGCATTATAAAAAATCCTAGCACCAGAAAGGTTGTTATGTATGTTAAAACAAATCACCATTGTGAAATAAGTTAAAATAGACAAAATAAATGAAATGTTAATTTCCTCACATTGGCAGAAAGACAAAGAGACATTTAAACCAAGTGATATTAAGGAACTGCCTTCTACAATATATGTGCCTTTGACTTGCTCAAAGGTGGTAACTAAAGTCTTAGGAATCAACCAGAGGAAAAGTTTGTCAATTGTTTGGCAGGTCATAAAAGAGGAAGCTGGCATGGCCTTTTTTTACACCTTGGCACTTTTCTATGTAAACTTTTCTTCTTTTTCCCAATTGCCATGTTGGAATTGAGGTAGTTTTCTTCATGCTGATTCTCTACCTTCTCTTTACAACAAGCAACTCAGGTAACAAATATTGACCCACTAAAGCCAGCACTGAAAAAAATAAGAAGGGCATAAGGGCATACTTTATATCTCAGGTTTGCAGGACTGCAAAGATAATTTATATAAAATAATAGGTTTTTAAAAGAATAGATTAAGAGAAACAAGAAAATCTCAAACTAATCTAAGGGGACTAAGCTAGTTAAATCCTGTTAGTGAGCAAGGACAGTGAAATAGCCTGCTTGTGCATACAGCTGATTTGGATCACTGAATAATGATAATTATATAACTATTATGAAGTGATTGTAAGGTTTTACTGAGAATCCATTTTTATTTTTATATCCTATGTATGTATTTGTTATCCTCCCAGACTGTGCTGCTGTTCTTAACTACCACCTAGTTCATCTCAGCTAAGTAATATGTGCCTCTTCAAATATTGCTGAATTACAGTTCCTCTTTGTTCAAACTGTCATAGGGATGTTGGGAGTTGTAGTTCACAAACATCTGGAGGATCCTAGCCTGCACAGTCATGATTGGGCAAGGCTATAACAAGGAAGTGCAGTTATTTTGACTTTCAAACTTGAAAATATCACAAGTATCTTTCCTAGCAACAAAAGGATAATAATAATTAACAAATGACACCACTACCCACAATCAAAAGATGTCTGTTTCTGCCTAACTAAACATAGGATCAGATTAGAGCATCTTTTAAATTTCAGAACTCAAATTAATCCATGGTTTGCTGAAACATAATTTAATAAAATACTGTAATCGGTTAGATTAATCATCCTACATAGTATAAATCATCTGGCCTCACCTCTAGTAAGATGCCAGAACCAACCTCTAAATAATACGGAGAGCCAGGCCAAAGTGAATGGAAACAAAATAAAAAGTGCATTGTATTAAAAAAAGAATATAATAATAATAATAATAATAATAATAATAATAATAATAATAATAATAATAATAATAATAATAATTGGAAGGGATCTTGGACATCATCTAATCTAACCCCCTGCTCAGGCAGGAAACCCTATACCATTTTAGACAAATGGCTGTCCAGTCTCTTCTTAAAAACTTCCAGTAGTGGAGCATTCACAGCTTCTGGAGGCAGGTTGTTCAACTGATTAATTGTTCTAACTGTCAGGAAATTTCTCCTTAGTTCTAGGTTGCTTCTCTCTTTGATTAGTTTCCATCCATTGCTTCTTGTCTTGCCTTCAGATGCTTTAGAGAATAGCTTGACTCCCTCTTCTTTGTGGCAACCCCTGAAATATTGGAATACTGCTATCATGTCCCCCCTCATCCTTCTCTTCATTAAACTAGACATACCCAATTCCAGCAACCGTTCCTTATATGTTTTAGCCTCCAGTCCCCTAATCATCTTTGTTGCTCTTCTCTGTACTTTTTCTAGAGTCTTAACATCTTTTTTACATCGTGGTGACCAAAACTGGATGCAGTATTCCAAGTGTGGCCTTACCAAGGCATTGTAAAGTGGTATTAATACTTCACGTGATCTTGATTCTATCCCTCCATTAATACAGCCTAGCACTTTGTTGGCTTTTTTGCCAGCTGCAGCACACTGCTGGCTCATATTTAAGTGACTGTCCACTAGGACTCCGAGATACGTCTCACAGTTTAGAATAGAATAGAATAGAATCTTGCAGGTCTTCTAGTACAGTCCCCTGCTCAAGCAGGAGAACCTATACCATTTCAGATAACTGACTGTCCAGTCTCTTCTTAACGCTAGGGGTGGTGCTCATCTCCATTTCTTTGCCGAGGGAGCCAGCATTGTCCGAAGACACTTCCATGGTCCTGTGACTAGCATGGCTATATGCTAAGGTGCATGGAATGCTGTTACCCTCCCACCAAAGTGATACCTATTAATCTACTCACATTTGCATGCTTTCAGACTTCTAGGTGGGCAGGAGCTGGGAGAAGTAATGGGAGCTCACCCTGTCACACAGCACTCAGGTTTCAAACCTGAGCTGTCAGCTTTCCAGCTGATGAGCTCAGTTTCTTTAACCGCTGAGCACCTCTTAATGGGTCAGTTACTTGTAATATAAATAGCTGTAGATAGTAGTTTTATTTTTTTAAAATCTTCTCACTCTTACTACCAAAACCTTAATTTTTGAGTGGCAAGTGAGCTATAAGGTGGAATTAAGTGCTTTTTCGCTCTATAACTTACACTTATAATTAATATGGAATAAATCTATAGTGCACAGCCAGCTTTTCATCTGTTTTGGTGCAGTTCATTGTAACTTATTAGCTTGACAATAATGTCTTATTTCCTAGTGTGTTTTTAATCAAATGAAAATTCCTTTGAAATTGGTGAAAAGCAGACTATTGAAGAAAATTTCAGGAATTCTACTGATGTGTGGTGAAAGGCTCAGGCAGTTCTCATTGGAATGACAATTTGAATATTATGAACAACTCAGCCTTCCAGCCTTCTGAGTTGGGAAAATGAGGACCCAGATTGTTGGGGGAAATACACTGACATTGTAAACTACTCAGAGAGTGCTGTAAAGCACTGTGGAGCGGCAGAAATTATAAGCTGTTGGATGAACTGGCCATGTTTCAGTATGCCAGTTAAACTTCCTACTTTTATTCCTTTAGCAGAGATGCAGGAGTCTGTAGAATCAATGGTGAACTTGAAATTAGTACCATTGGATGGCATGTGTTGCTTTTGTTGTTCTAAATATCCACAAGGCAAAGTATGTGTTGTTTAGTATGTTTTTGTTCTTCTCACAGATTAGTATAAATCATGAGTCACTCTTCTGAGAAAAAAAGATTGAGACAGAAAGAGAGAGAGATGATTTTATGTTTGCTGTTGAAGAAAACTGGATACTTACATAAGAATTACTGGCATACATTGAATCGGGCCAATGTTCTACAGGCTATCCACCTTAAAATGCATAATTTTCTAACTGTCAGGTCATCATTGAAAATACTGGGGTTTATCAAAGCAAGGTTCTACATTTAGGCAAGAAAAACCAAATGCACAGCATAAGTGGCACCATGCTCAATAGTAGTAACTGTGACAGGGACCTCAGAGTCCTAGTGGACAATCACTTAAATATGAGCCAGCAGTGTGCTGCAGCTGCCAAAAAAGCCAACACAGTGCTGGGCTGTATTAGCAGAGGGATAGAATCAAGATCACGTGAAGTATTAATACCACTTTACAATGCCTTGCTAAGGCCACACTTGGAATACTGCATCCAGTTTTGGTCACCACGATGTAAAAAAGATGTTGAGACTCTAGAAATAGTACAGAGAAGAGCAACAAAGATGATTAGGGAACTGGAGGCTAAAACATATAAGGAACGGTTGCTGGAATTGGGTATGTCTAGTTTAACGAAGAGAAGGACGAGGGGGGACATGATAGCAGTATTCCAATATTTCAGGGGCTGCCACAAAGAAGAGGGAATCAAGCTATTTTTCAAAGCACCTGAAGGCAAGACAAGAAGCAATGGATAGGAACTAATCAAAGGGAGAAGCAACCTAGAACTAAGGAGAAATTTCCTGACAGTTAGAACAATTAATCAGTGGAACAACCTGCCTCCAGAAGCGGTAAATGCTCCAACACTGGAAGTTTTTAAGAAGAGACTGGACAGCCATTTGTCCAAAATGGTATAGGGTTTCCTGCCTGAGCAAGGGGTTGGACTAGATGACCTCCAAGGTCCCTTCCAACTTTATTATTGTTATTATTATTATCACTAGATTCCTATTATCAGGTGGGAGAGGAAGAGTCTTTGAACTATCTTCTCTTCCTTCATTATTGAGAAGCATTTCAATATTTCACAAGATTTAGAAAGACACAGCGGCTCAGATCTCAGTTGTTATTTTTCTGCATGCTTCATTATAAAAATCCAGGTCAACCTAAGTGGCAAACTGTTTCCTTCAAAACCAATGCCCCTCTGGATATAGGTTAAAAGAAAAAGAAATATCCTATTGGTCAGGTATGCAAGTATGAAGCATTTGAGAGACAAGTACATTTTGAAATATGAGCTAATAAGGCCAGACTACATCAGGGAGAAGTGACAGGTGATATACTTCCACTAGGAGCTACCTTGGACTCTGTCGATGATAAAAGGTTATTTGAGGTCTCTGACAACCATTCCATGATATCTCAATGGCCAATGTGACTGCAATATCAGCTATTTTTTTCTGCTTTCAGGACACAAGAAGATAAAAGGACAAACGTGATAGAAGAAGGCCTGTCTGATGATTACATTAACCTCAGCAGACATAATCTTTCCAACTGCTAGTTAGAATATATACTCCCAAACAACCATTTAAAAGGCCTAAATAATATGTGGATGAACAACAGCAACATGGTAGCCTATGGGGCCCAAGAGAAGACTAAGCTCCACCATATATTTCATATATCTTATTACTTCTCATTGTTGGTGAAATGTTTTGATTTTGCATCTCTGCCTCCAAATTCCTCACCGCCCTCCTCCATTTATTTTATGCTTACATTCATTCACTCATTTGCCCTTTATCAACAAGAGAAAGAAAGAAAGAAAGAAAGAAAGAAAGAAAGAAAGAAAGAAAGAAAGAAAGAAAGAAAGATTGATTCAGGTCACTTTTAGAAATAAATGTGTACACCATTTATACTCACAATTAGCATCATCTCTAATTTCCAGAAACCTTTGCAAAATACAGAATTCATTAGGTGACATACAGGAGTTTTTCGTTTCTTTAATACATTTCTAACTCATCATTCCTCTATCAGGATACAAATCAACATGTGTAGGGCTCCCACATCAGGCTGATCCATATGACCTCCTTGCCCCACCATGGGTATGGACTTCTGACAATTTTTCTGAGGCACGAAACATGGCACTGTCCTCTACTTGTACCCAGCTCCCCAGGAAAGCAACTCCTGCCTGTCATTTTTTGCAATGAGTTAAAAGTAGGGCTTCGTGCCTTGTGCCAACTCAAGCAGTGCTGTCTGGTTCACCTGCTGCGCTTCATTTCTTTGTAGTCACAAACTACTCTATTCCACTTGGTTGGCGTGACAGGAATACCTCTTCTCCTCAAATCACCAGTCACTGGTCTCCTTAGCCTTTTTTTTTTTTAAATTCACTGGTGTCTACCTCATTAATGAGGAAAAATTACCAACAGTTTTGTACTTACTCCTTCCATCCCAAATGACAAAAAAAAAAAAAAAAAGACGAATGAGGCAAGAAAATGCGCCTGTCGTGGCTAGGGTAAATGTGGTCCAGAAAAAAACACAGGGAAAGAGATTTCTTAGACTGCTTCATTTCCATCTGATTTAGTCACAGGAGTTTAATTTAAGGTTGCAGTGTGGACAAGCCTAGGTTCTGTCTCCCAGGAATCAACCAGATCTCCAGCTGCTTTGGGGGATCAAAGCATGTCAAAAATCATTCTGTGGGGATGAGGATTCTGCTATTTATAAAATATAGGGCTAGTGAATTTGACATTGTTTATATTTTCTATATTAATGAGGCTAAACAGGCTGGGTGTTGTGTCAAGATACAGATTTCTCTGTGTATATGTGTGTGTGCATACCCTTTATGTTACCAAATTTTATCAGGAGATTTAAAAAAAACACTTTTTGACTTTGAAGATAGGGAGAAAAAGAATGTTAATTGCAAGTTTCACAGATGAAGTTAATATTCTAAAAGAATGTCCCATAAGACCATTGGGTCTGATTTTTGCAATTATTTAATCACATCACTTGCTAATTTTTCCTGTTTATTATTTTAATCAAAATCTTGAAGACCATGTGAAGTGCAGCAGGAATGATTAGCAATCTCTCTATATATGCAAACTATTGCATTAAAGCAGGGATGGAAAATCAGTGACACTGCAGATATTGTTGTACTGCATCTTCCATTATCCTTCATCATTAGATATGTTGACTAGAGCCTACAGTGTTTCTCAACCTTGCCAACTTGAATCTGTCTGGACTTCAATTCCCAGAATTCCCCAGCCAGCAAAAGTCCACACATCTTCAGGTTGCCAAGGGTAAGAAACACCACTATAGACTTTGGACTTGCAAACTTGTTTCCTATTTCTGAATTGCAGAACTTTTGGCATTGGCCCATTACAGCAGTATTTCAGAGTAAAGTTCAAACATAATTAAATTAGATTAGGGGATATAGGAGACCCCCCTATGCAGTTACTGGAGTAATCCAGAATTTGCTGTCACTTTGGAAATTTCATCAAGGAAAGGAGATTGCTTATTTCTATTTCCCCATACTCTACTGACTTTCCCAAAAAATTTAAATGTGGAAGGTAGACCTGAAGGGAAGAACTGGTTCATTCTCACTAGGAGGGTCCCATCCTTGGAGCAAATAGTTTCAATGGACAGAACAAGCCCTTTCATTTGTATGGAAAATAAATCTGCAGCTAACTCAATAGTTTTAGAAATCTAAAAATAGGAGCAGCTTTTAATTAAAATAGAAGATTTTTTTTTTAAAAATCAAAGAATATTAAAAGGTGACTTGTTATGAAGGTACTTCAGTTTTACTCCATTTAAAGTCCAATTTAGAATTCACTTAATTTTTTTACAGGGAATTCTCTTAGTCATCAAGAATGCTTAAAATTTCAGGTTTGCACATTCTATTCTTTGTGAAATCTTAGTTGTTTATTTCTTAATTGTACACATAGTAAGATTGTAAGCCACGCAGAGTTGGGAAACAATTGGAGCAGCATATAAACCTAGTAAAATAAATAAATGGCTTGTGGAAGCTAAAGTAATTGGACATTCTTTCACTCTAAAAGCACAAATAATCCAATAACAAAGAGAAGGAAATGGCATATGCAGAAAACTAGGCCAAAGATGCAGAATAACATTTGCTGGGCTGTTTGTTTGGCTAAAGGGGAAGAACAATGAAGGATTTTCAGATTCTCACTCAAATTAAAAGACAGTCCATGCTTTGATCCATACAAAGCCTTAAGATATGCTTCCACTATTAGGAGAAGGATAAGAGACCCATGGAATACCAACCCCATTTTTATGGCCTTCAAAACTCCCAAGATTATATAATTGAAAGTCATTTGCAGGAGGGTAATTTTCTCTAGCACTTTTTTTCCTGGATTTTCTTTCAAAATAAAACTCAGAGATGTCAGATTTCTGGGAAGCTCAACCTCTTCTCATAAGTAAAATAAGGGGAAATGTTGTAATTTATCAATGAAAGATCTCATAATGGTTGACCGCAACCCCTCCAATGACATCATTGTCATATCCCTATTGCCTTCAGAAGCAAAAATGGAAAAACAAAATAAAAATAAAGAGTAATTATTAAGCCCAGAGTTCCTCACTCCTAATATAATGTATATAGTACCTTATTCTCTTCCTATGTTATTTTTAATAAAGTAATAGCCCTGAAGAAAGAGAAAATAATTTTCTTAAAACGTATGACCACCAAGAAGTCTTGAATCCTTGTTCTATTCTATGAATATTTAAAATGTAAGATTATGCACCTTCCCTTTACAGATGCTCTAACTTCCAATTTTATTGAGTACTTATGAACATCCTATACTTCTTTATGAAAAGTAAGTACTTCTATTGATTATAACTGATGTGAAGATCTTTGCCTTGTGCTACAGCCTCTCTGTTCTTCCTGTGTTGTTTATAAATGCTCAAAGCCCTTTTAGGCCCATTCTCCCAGCAGTTCTGTAACATTTTATAAAAGGTGGGTAAGAGGGAAGGCAAAGCTGCACTGAGTTTGAGAAATGGAGGTTTGCCTAAAGGCCATTCACTGACTTCACATCTTTGTTCAGTTTCTTTCAGTTATGCAGCTCAAATATAATTTTTCAGAGAAAGACACAGTGGCCTGTTACAACTGGGATAGCCCAAAATAGGCAGAATTCCCGTTCAGATGCAAACTGAAGTCCAGTGGCAGAAATGATTTAGGCAAGGATAAATATAGTCCCAGCCACTCAGCTATGTCTTTTGTTGCAAGGAAGTTATCCGACCAAATACAATAATGTCTGATTCTCTTCTTATGCATCCCTCCCCTCACCACTACTACTTTTAAATAGAATGACTAGAATTTCTCCATTTCTCCAAATACAGGTAATCTTCAATTAACAACAATAATTGGAACTGGGATTTCCACTGCTAAGCAAAGCATTCATAAAGTGTGATGTCACATGACCATGCCACTTAGTGATGGCAATTCTGATACTTTTTTTTTAACAAAATTTTATTAAGTTTATATAGATGAGGAAAAATAGGAACAATACAGGTATGGTAAAGGGAGGGGTAGAAGGAAAGGGGGAGGGGAAGGAAATAAGGAATTAGGATAAAATAAGGATAGGTACAATCACATATTTCAACAAACAAGCAACCATCCGGATCATAATAATGAGTAAATATCATATTCAACTATTTTTAATAAAGCTTAGACTGTAACATATTAAAAACAATTAGTAAACAAATATGTTGATCTATTAAGTAAACACTACTAATAAAATCTCAAAAAAAATCCTAGCAATCAAAAGTAACAAATGAAAATCAGTAAATCAGGAAAAGTAATCATATCATCAAAATGTTAGTTAGAACTCGATTAAAAATCAGTCATCTATTCTAAAATATTGAATCCTTCAAGTTCTAACATGTCTCTAACCATTGATAAAAATTTTCCCAAGTTCTAAAATAAATTGAATCATCTTTTTCTTTCATTTCTGATGTTAGTCTATCCATTTCTGCACAGTCTAAAATTTTGGTAATAATAATCTGATCAGATGGTAAATTCTCATTTTTCCAAAATTGGGCAAATACTATCCTTGCAGCAGTTAAAACATGCAATATCAAGTAGTCATTCTCTTTGCCATAATTAGGTCTTAATATTCCTAACAAAAACAATTCTGGTTTAAATTCTATCTGTAGTTTCACCATCTTTTCCAACCATCTATGGATCTTAGACCAATATTTCTTAGCAATAGGGCATGTCCACCAGGCATGGTAATAAGTGCCTGGGTGTTGTTTACATTTCCAGCAGATATCCGAAACATTTTTAAACATTTTCGTTAAGCGAACTGGTGTCATATGCCATCTATAGAACATCTTATATAAGTTTTCTTTATGTGCTACCGCTTTTGTAAGCTTAATATTTTTATCCCAAAGTTTTTGCCAGTCTTCCAAATCTATAGAATATCCAAAGTTCTTTGCCCATACTATCATTGTTTCTTTCACTTGTTCTTCTTCCATCTTCCAGTTTAAAAGAAATTTATAGAGTTTTTAAATCAAATTCTCATCTGTTTTTAACAAAATTTTATCCAATGGCATCTGTTCTTTGTAAAAACCTGTCGATTTTATATCTTTTTCGTATCTTGTTTGAATTTGCAAGTAGGACCACCATGTCAAGTCAATACCTTTTAGTTGTAAAGTTTGCCTGTCCTTAAGTTTTCCCTCTTTATCTAAAATGTCTTTATAACTAACCAGTTTGTCATAATTCATCAGATTTGGATAAGCAAATGCTTCCATTGTTGAAAGCCACTCAGGTATTTTCATGTATATTTTATGTTTAATTTTCTCCCATTCTGAAAGTAGTACATTTCTTATCGCATGATTTTGAAAGTACTTATGAGCTTTAGATTTCTCATACCACATAAAAGCATGCCAACCTAGCTGAAGGTCATGTCCCTCTAAATAAAGCAATCTTTTATTTCTCAATTTCAGCACTGATATAACTTCAGTCACTGAATAAATGATCGTCAAGTGAGGATCACTTGTAATAGTTAATAAATATCATGGGTATCCAAATATGCAAAATTTGCTCCAGCCTTCTTGGAGCATTTCTTGCTGATGCTCTGTGTCTTTTCTGTTCCACAGATCAGTCACCATAATAACTACCCCAAATATAGTCTATACTGATAGACTACATTTGGTGGATGCCAGGTTTTGTGGGTCTGATTTAGATTTTAGGTATTCAAATATAACAAATGGCAGTTCTGCCTGGTCCATTTCAATTGGAATCTGAGAGGAGCAACCAAAGTCCACCAAAGAAATAGGTACTTCTGGAACATCCTAACAGAAATATAGCATGGAAAATTGTGCTGTGGTTAATGTGAGCCACAGGTAACAATGTAGGATACGCTGTTCACCATATGCAAAATGTTGCTGAGGATGAAAAGTATGTTCTGATATCTGAAGATGGCCCATCTGCATTTGTTTGACAGCTTTCAGAGACACTATATATAAGAATAAATTTTTCAATACTTTTTCTGTCATTCTTGAAATTGAGGAGGGAGATGGGTAAGAGATGACATAGGTATTTTAAGTCTTACATCAACTAAGCTGCCAGGTTCATCATTCCTGAGCTCCCCAATGAATTTTGTCTCCTCTAGTCTATTGCACAAAGTCTAATGTGACTTTGAACTGATGGAAGTTCTAGATTCTTGTATTACACCACTAAACCCATCATAGGAAAAGGCAGGGCTATGGGCTACTGAATATATATTATTGGAGAACCTGGAATAAGAGACATGCACTAAAGTTCTCTTCAGTCAGTTTGAAAACTATGTAAACTCTACAGTAGAGAAGGAAGAGTGGAATAAGTATGCCAGTTTCACCTGCCCTCTTCTCATCGTCCAGTACCGATTTTCCTCTGTCTGCATGTTAAAGAGATGCCCACTTCTTGTGATGACAGAGGGCAGGCAAACTCCCATTGGCAGTGTATGAGTGATTAGGTATGGTACGGTGAATAGGTCTTCCAGTTCTTCTGGCATGGTATGGTGATTCGGTCTTACAATTTAAAAATATGGAGCTCATTAACTTATGTTGAGTACTAGAATATCCTGCATAAAATCCATTCCTTGCCCTAAATTAATTAGTTTCAGGAAAACAAGGTAGGGGAATGGAATTTGTTGTTACTTGCTCAATAGCTACCAAGCAAATCATCTGATGATGATTGATGATGACGTATGAACCAACTTCGTGATTTCGCTTGTTGCTGGTTTACAGGAACAAATTTAAAGGCCAAATAAAAGTTCATAATAGAGAGACAGGTGAATTTAGTAGTCCCCCAGTTTCCAATTTTTGCAAAACTTGAAGTTTCTGTTTGACAACTTTTTATTTTTCTGTTCATAACATTGATTTATCCCATTCATGAGGTCATTCTCATAGTCTCCTGTTATCTTACTAGTTTGGGCTATTTTTATATTTAAAAAGTTTGTAGTAAAAAAATTATGTTCATATTTTATACACATTTTCCAAATGCATACATTTTTATTTGCAATTTTGCCCATGGTAGGAATTTTTATAAATGCTTCTTAACTATACGGGTAGTCCTTGATTTACAGCAGTTCACTTAGTGGCCATCCGAAGTTAAACGGCACTGAAAAAAGTGACTTATGACCATTTTTCACTCTTATGACTGTTGCAGGATCCCCATGGTTATGTGATTTACATTCGGATCTTGACAACTGCCTCACATTTATGACAGTTGCAGTGTCCCAGGGACATGTGATTGCCTTTTGCGACCTTCTTACAAGCAAAGTCAATGAGGAAGCCAGATTCACTTAACAACCGTGTTATTAATTTAATAGCTGCAGTGATTCACTTAACAAATGTGGCAAGAAAAGTTCTAAAATGGGGCAAAACTCATTAACAAATCCTTAACAAATGTCTCACTTAGCAACATAAATTTTGGGCTCAATTGTTATCATAAGTCGAAGACTACCTGTAATATATTTTTACCTTGCATGCAGATTTTTCCCTAATATTTCTTTTTAAAAAAAAACAACTTGTAAACTGCATAGCAAGATCATAGCATTTTAATAATAAAAATACCATAAGTAATGTACCTATTTGGAAATAAAAGTATTCACCTGCAAATTAAATAATTACCTTAGTACAGTAAAGCAGGTTTTCCCAACTTGGTGCTCCCCAGATGTGTTGATTTTAATTCCCACAGGGGAATACAATAGGTTGTTTTAAATGTGTTATTATGTCAGATAGGATACTGTTTCCAGCTATTGCTTTGGCCTTGAATTGAGTCTTTATTTTTTTACCTACAAATAACAGATTTTCAATAAATACAGGTCAGTAAGTATTCATAGCCATAAGATACCAGATTCGTGGTCCGAAACTCTTATTACTCTCATACCAAAGGAAGAAACGGAAACACAGACTACAAAATATTTGCATCAATAATGGCGGAAAGACTTAAAAAAAATTTAAATGAATTTATACAATCAGATCAAAATGGCTTCTTATCCAAAAGACAGATTAGAGACAATATGCGAATTATATTGAACACACTAGAATATTATGAAACACACCCCGAGAAACAGATTGCATTGGTGTTCCTGGACACACAGAAGGCATTTGACAATGTGAACTGGCAATTCATGATAAGCCAATTACAGACTATGGATTGTGGGGAGAAATTTATAAATGTAATCAGAACAATTTATAATAAGCAATCAGCCAAAGTAATGATAAATGGAGATACGACCAAGAAGATCAATATTATGAAAAGAACAAGACAGAGCTGTCCCCTATCTCCACTGTTTGTTCTGACATTAGAGGTATTAAATAGGCGTATAAGACAGAATAATGACATAAAAGGGATGAAAATTAAGAGGGAAGAATATAAGCTACAAGCATTCGCAGACGATTTAGTATTTATTTTGGAGGAACCATTAGAGACAGGACCTGTATTAATAGAACAAATAGAAAAATATGGTGAGGTAGCTGGGTTGAAAATTAATAAAGATAAAACCAAAATGTTAGTGAAAAATATTACTGAAAAACAAAAAAAAGAACTGGTGGGAAAATTAGATATACAGACTGTAAAGAAGGTAAAATATTTAGGGATCCACCTGACAACAAGATACACAACAATTAAAGAGGATAATTATCATAAATTGAAAAGACAAATTGAAGTAGATTTGGATAAATGGAAAAATATACAATTATCATTAATGGGAAGGATTGCAATAATCAAAATGAATATATTACCACAATTATTGTTTTTGTTTTCAACAATACCAATAAGATTAGATAAGAAATATTTTGACGGGCTTAATAAAATAATTTTGAAATATATTTGGCAGGGAAAAAAAGCAAGGATTAATCTAAAAATGTTACAAGATACAAGATTGAGAGGTGGGTTTGGTCTACCTAATTGGGAATTGTACTATCAGGCTGCAGCATTATCATGGATGAGAGAATGGATCTTACTGAGGAATACAAGATTATTGACATTAGAGGGACATGATTTACAGTTGGGATGGCATGCTTTTATATGGTATGGAAAAAACAGAATACATACCTATTTCCAGAGAACCATATAAGGAATTCTTTATTTGGGGTCTGGGAGAAAGTAAAGAGAAAGCATTATTTGAAGATTCCAAATTGGCTCTCAACTATGGAGGCGCTAATACACCCCAATATGTTTAACATGGGAAACATTATAAGATATAAAGACTTACTAACAGATATGGGGGAGTTGAAAACCAAACAACAATTAGAGGAACAAGGAATAAAGATGGATTGGTACACGAGAACACAAATACAATCTAGATATGAAAAAGATGTTAAAATAGATGGTGTTAATTTGGGGACAACAGAGTTAGATGAAATACTCACAGGAACTGAAGAAAAATGGATTTAAAAATGTACAGTTATCTACTACATATGGAGTTAGAGAAGGAACAAGTGAAAGAGACAATGATAAAATGGACAAGGAATTTTGGATACACAATTGAATTAGATAGATGGCAGCAACTATGGGAAAGAAACTATAAATTGACAATCGCGACTGTGTATAAAGAAAATATGTACAAAATGTTTTACAGATGGCACATGTTTCCAGAAAGATTAGCTAAAATGTTTAAGGACAGGTTTATGAAATGTTAGAAATGTCATCAGATACCAGGTTCCTTCTACCATATGTGGTGGACATGTGTAGAAGCTAAAACTTATTGGAATATAATTAGAACATGGATAGAAAAGATGATACAACAACGTATAGAACTAAGACCAGAAATATTCCTGTTGGGTATTCTACCAGAGAAATACAATAAAGAGAAAACATATTTAATTATTCATATAATCATGGCAGCCAGGATTGTGTTTGCACAAAATTGGAAAGCACTGAAAGCCCGCCCCCCCCCCCCCAGAGGGAGAGGTAATTGGGAAAATACTGGAATGTGGAGAAATGAATAGACTAACAATGACAATTAAAGATAAGGCAGAGTCAGACTACTGTGAAATCTGGGGAACTTTTTATGATTGGTTGGAAAAAGAATATGGTTAAAAGATAGTTAACATCAATTTAGATGGAAGAAGAAGGAGCAGATAAGGAGGGAGACCCAGGCGACACAGTATTGAATAACTGGAGGTTGTATAAATATTTATAGATGAATATACCGAGAAGGTTAGATAAATAGAAGTATTAATGTAAGAGAAAATTAATCTTATTGTATATAATACAGATAGGGAAATTTGGAGAGAGGAGTTGCTCAGACATTACCCCTGAATTGTATCTGAAGAGGGATGAGAGGGAAGAAAGGAGAGGAGAGAGAAAAGAGTAAAGGAGGGGAGAAGGAAGTAGGGAGGTTGGAGGAGAAGAGAAGTGGGGAGAAGTGGTGAAGGAAAGAGAAGAGGAGAGGAAGAAGAGGGAAGTAGGGAAGAGAAGAAAGGGAGAAAGAAGGTAGAGAAGAAGGAGTGTGGATACAGTGAAAGGGGAAATGGGCGAGCAACACCAAAAGTCATCTGTATGTATTTATTTCATTTTATCAAAAGTATCTTATATATGAATGTAAAAAGAATGTATGTTAACATCTGATAAATATCACAGTATATGTATGGGGGAGAGTTTGGAAAAATAAAAAATTATTTTTTAAAAAAAGAATTCATAGCCATGAATGAGTCTCCTTGTGAAGGGGAAAAAGTAAATGATAAAAGCAAGCATATTTAATGAGAGTTTGTGGAAAATAACCGAAGCTTTGGGAAGCTACCTAAAAAAGAGCAAAACAAAAGAAATGGAAAATAAAAGAGGAGGAACAAAGATGTATGGGGAGGGAGGGAGGGAGGGAGGGAGGGAGGGAGAGAGAGAGAGAGAGAGAGAGAGAGAGAGAGAGAGAGAGAGAGTGGGAAATCTACTATATTACTACACTGAGACAGTAGTTTGTTTGCTGAGTGTGAGTTGGCCTTGAAATAATATTGATCTTAGATATGGATGGACTTACAATGGTGGGGGAAGGTTGTTGATGGATTAGGAGTTAGGACAGAATGAAATGATCCTTGAAGTGGAATGGCTATAAAAAAATTATCCAACAATGCTACTAAATTTGAGGGGGCCCTAGCTAAATATGTCTACATATAGCCCTATCCCAAATCCCACTTCCTGATGGAATGTATTTATTGTTTCATTTCGTTTCTTCCTCTACTGTAACAGAACTGGATTCATTTCTTTTTTTGTTTTTTAAAAATGCACAAGTCTCTGAATTTGAGACTTCTTTAAGCAACAGAGTTCTTTTATTTGCATTCATGGTTCCCATTAGAGGCCTCGTTGCCATCCTAGCTCCTTTAAATTAATGGTTTGGTGTAAATGTTCCTGCTGTGTTAAACACAACTTTGATCAGAAGCAAAATCTGAATTGAAGGCATATTGGAGATGCATCTCTTTCCCCTTGGGGAGTTCACACTGAGTCTGGATCTCTTTTCAGGTAAGAAATTTCCATGCTAGTCATCCTACCTACTTCCTACTTGTACAATTTATAAATGTATAAATTGCAAAGGACTCTTTGCATTTGTATTAATTTTGTTTGATTTTTGCATTTCATATTCTGTGTAAACTGCCAGAAGTCAGTCTTAACGTAGTCTGTAGAAGTACCTCTAAAAAATAAGTAAATTAATGCATAAACAAATCTAATACTACACATATACTGGAAGACTCGCCTCCCAAAGGAAACCAGATCCAGGCATGCTGTCCTGGGAATACCTTGCTGTTTTGAGAATCAGGAGAATATACAAATTTTTATTTTAAAAAAAAACTAATACAAAATATTGTACTCTGATTTTCAGCACTTCCCTCACAACCTAAGCAGATGTTACCAGTGTCCCTTGATGGAAGCCATGATAATCAAGTTGGGTTTTCTTTTTGGATTTTGGCAATTATTTTAGGGGGAAAAACCATTAGTAATATAAAGACAGCCTTCGGAGTAATGTTGACAGCTGGCTGTCATGTAATATACAATTTCTGCTTCAATAATAACTCCTGTTCTTACTGCATCTGAAGACTGACTGGAGTACTGTGTGATGCGGGTGAGTAGTGATTATGCCCCCGGGGTGACTCCCTGGCTGGAGTAGGCGTTGATGCCTGGTATCTAGTTGGGCTCCTTGAATTCCTGTTTGGAGCACTTGCGGAATCTTGAGATGAGCTGTTTGTGACTTCCTCATTGATAATGGGCAGCAGCCCATGCCCTTCCCCTTGCCCAAAGGGGTCCCCCTCCCCCCCGGAAAAGACCCAGGAGTCTCAGTGGGAAGGTCCCGTCTAGGGTGAAGTTGGTCGATGTGTCGACACAGGACACGACCATTGTCCAGGGACACCTCGTAAGACAGAGGACCTGTGACCCTGGATATAGAAGCGGGGACCCATGAATGACCAGGCCCTTAGTTACGAGTCCAAACCGGGGCACCCGCAAGCAGTTGTCTAGGTGCCCTGGGGCGTGTGTAAGAAGAAGGCAGTCTATCTGGATGCAACCGGTCAAGCTTGGTAGTCAGTTTGCGCCCCCAACGAAGTTCAGCTGGGCTCCTCCCCGTAGAAGTGGACGGTGTAGTGCGATAAGAAAGGAGGAAGTCAGCCAACCTGTGATGCCAGTCTCCGTACGTAATTTTCTTCAAGGCGTCCTTGGTGATGCGAACCATGCATTCAGCCATACCGTTGGTGGACGGGTGGAAAGGTGCAGAGGTGGCATGATGAATCATGTTAGTCTGTAAGAAAGCTTGGAATTCGGAAGAAGTGAATTGAGGGCCATTGTCAGACACGATGACATCTGGAAGCCCGTGTGCAGCAAAAATCCCCCTCAGTACTTGAATAGTCTTTGCAGTGGTGGTGGAAGATACAGGTACAACCTCAAGCCATTTTGAATGGCTGTCAACTAGGATCAAGAAGAATTGACCCTGAAAGGGCCCAGCGTAGTCAATGTGCACCCTAGACCATGGAGACTGTGTTTCCTTCCCATCTATGTACAGGAGCTTGTGGCATTTCGGGGCACGAGCGTTGGCAAAGGTGGCATGCATGCACCTTAGCTTCAATGTCACTATCTAACCCAGGCCACCACAAATGGCTGCGCGCGAGCACCTTCATGCATACAATGCCAGGATGACCCTCGTGGAGGGAACCTAAGACCCTAGTCCTCATTGATGTAGGAATGACAACTCTGCTTCCCCAAAGCAGACAACCCTGGAAGGTGGACAACTCGTTCCTTTTAGACCAGAAACTCTGAAACTCAGTGCCAGGACAGCTCTCTGGCCATCCAGATAAAAAGGACACGTGAAAGTGTGTGATCTGTGCCTGATTCAGAGGCTACATCTCTGGCATTCAAAGGAGACTCGGGCAAGGCCTGAATGGAGAGAAGATTGATAGCTGGAGCAGGGTCAGCTTCTATTACCGGCAGGGGTAACCTACTGAGGCCATCAGCAAGGCCCATTTCCTTCCCAGGTTTATGAAGTAGGGAGAAATCATAGGCAGAAAGAAAGATAGACCATCTTAGCATTCTGGGGGAGATGATTTGGGGAGTTTGCTTACGTGTGGTAAACAGTCCCAACAAAGGCTTATGGTCAGTGAAGACCGTGAAATGCCTGCCATATAAAAAATCATGGAATTTTTTAATTCCAGCAACCACAGCTAAAGCCTCCCTGTCTATTTGAGCATAATTACGCTCAGCAGCAGACAAGGTTCTGGAGTAGTATGCAACAGGAACCTGAGTTCCATCTGCCCTGAGGTGGCTTAGTACAGCTCCTACCCCATAAGGAGAAGCATCACAAGCGATGCACACAGGAAGGGATTCATTGAAATGTGCGAGTACACTGTTAGAAGTGAGTAAGGCCTTGACCTCATTGAAACTTGCCTCATGTTTTTGTGACCACTGCCACACTGCCTGTTTGTCTAATAGCCAGTGAAGAGGCTCAGCTACACTAGCCTTATGTGGAAGAAAGGAATTGTAGAAATTCAGAAGGCCCAGGAAAGCCTGTAGTTCGGCCTTAGACTTTGGCCTGGGAGCATGCATAATAGCTTTCAGTTTGGATTCAGCAGGGTGAATCCCAGTAGCATCAATTTTGAATCCCAAAAAATCAGTAGAAGGCACCCCAATTTTACATTTGTCCTTCTTAAGCTTGAGCCCCGTTTTCCTGAACCTTAACAGGACAGCCCTTAATCTCTCAGCTAAATTGTGTGTAGAATCTCCTGCAATTAAGACATCATCAAAATAGGGGCAAACCCCTGGTATACCCCGTAGTGTGTTTTCCATTACGCTTTGGAAAATTCCAGGAGCGACATTTACTCCAAATTGTAGCCTCTTCACCTTGAAGGCCCCTCTGTGGGTCACAATGGTCTGCACTACAGCAGTATCATCATCAACAGGCAGCTGTTGATATGCTTGAGCTAGGTCAAGCTTTGCAAAAACGCGCCCCCCCTTGAGGGAGGCCAGAATATGACTGACCACAGGAACAGGATAGGCATGTTGCTGCAATGCCTTATTCAGAGTGCATTTGTAATCAGCACAGATGCGAATGTCCCCATTTGCCTTGAGAGGCGTGACAATGGGGGTTTCCCAGGGACTGGAGTCAACAGGTTCTAGAACTCCTTGCTGAATCAGTTTGTCCAACTCAGTGTCAATTTTACTTTTTAAAGCAAAAGGGACCCTTCTTGCTTTAATTCTAATGGGAGTGACAGTGGGGTCTAGTTTTAATGACACAGGGGGTCCTTTGTATGTGCCCAGCTGGGGGCTGAAACATCTGCAAATTCTTTGCAGACTTCTTGTAGGTCAAGTGTTTGCAGACTATTGAGCCCTGTGACGTGTATTCCCAAGGCCTCAAACCAATCGAGTCCTATGAGACTCGTTCGTTCACCCCCTACTACTATTAGATCTAGTGGACCTTCAAAATCCTTATACTGTACGTTAAGGGTGGCCTCCCCCTTAACACACACTCTGGAGTTTTGAAAGTCTGTTAACACAATGTCAGAAGGCCTCAGCTTAGCCTGAGTTCCACTACCGGAACAAATCTTCCTAAACGTTTGCATGGAAATGATTGAAAGTGCAGACCCCGTATCCAGTTCCATAGCCAATGGAACCCCTTGTAGCTTCACCTTAAGTGACAGCTTTTTGTTAATGGGCTTGTGTGTGCCTGTCCTATAGATGCTTCTTCGCGAAGCGCAAAACCCTACCCTGTTTTGGCTGGGAACCCTGGACCTTTCAGGCGCAATTCTTCCTGAGGTTGTACCTTCTGACGGCCCAGGCACACAGCTGCAATGTGTCCTTGTTTTCCACACGCCCTGCAGATAGTGGAGCGGAACTTGCAGTCAGTTCTCTTGTGGCGACCTCCACAACTGATGCACTTGGGGAGAGCTGAAAAGCTTCCTTTTTGTTTTCCTTCCTTTGTGGGGTGGAGACGGTCCACTTCCTTGTCAGGATCCTCCTCAGAGTTTCTTTGGACTTCTTCCTGGTGCACGGACACAGCATCTGGACTGTTTCTGATCGGCCGCATGTTGGCGCCGCCCACTGCTTCTTCTGCGGTGACCTCTCTCAAGGCATCTTGGAATGACAAGTCCTCCTTGGCAAAAAGTCTCTGTTGTAACTCTCTATGCCTTAGACCACATACAAATCTGTCCCTCAGTCGTTTTTCGAGGTCTTTGAACTCGCAATGTTTGGCAGCTTTCCTCAACGCGGCGATGTACTCCTTGGCCGATTCTCTGGGTTGTTGATCCCTCTGCTCGAAGGTGTGGCACCACGCGATGATGGACATCTTGGGCTGGAAGTGCTCCTTCAGTAGCTTTTTTAGATCTGCGTAGTTGACAGACTCTAGAGGGACAGGTGCTGCACAGCAGGGTGGCAGCCTTTAAACTATCTTCCCGTACTTGATTTACCTTGAGGTAGTTTTCCACCCTGGCTACGTAGGACTCCCACCTCTCTGGATGTGAGACGTCGAATTCCAAAAGCCTTCCAATTTTTGCCATTTTGTAGAAGGAAGGGTCTATCTGCCAGCCTACCCCCGAATGCACGCTGGATTGGCGGGTAGCTGCCGAGTCAACGCCGTTCCTGCCGCTCAGGACTCACTTGGGTAAGCTTACACCTTTTCGATTGATGTAAGGCATCCCACCTTCGTCGCCAGTGTTGCGTCCTTCGTGAAATGGCAAGACACGAGAAACAGTTGTAGTTCTCAAGACTTCTTTATTCTTAGTTCAGCTTACAGTTGGAAGACGCCGGCAACGCCCAAAACTCTTGGCCTCTTATATAGGCCATTCCCGGGTCAATCTGCAACTTTTGGCGCACCAGCACTTGCGCATGCGCACAAGTACTGGCGACAGCCTGTCTGGTCCCAGGCAACTTGCACCTGTCCGGGACTGTTTGCAATGCCCCGAGCCTGCTTGCACAGGCTCAGGACATAACACAAAGCACAACAGAATCTGGCACTAACAGGAGCTAGTACCCAAGGTGATATGGTTGTTCTTATTATTACATTTACTACATCTACTACAATCAGGGACAGCTGGGTTTGGGCCATTATTACCCCATACTGCCAGAAAGTAAGCAGAGGCCTAGGAAATGATTTGGAGTTTTAGAATGCTGTACATCAGGCATGTCAAACTGCCGGCCCATGGGCCGGATGCGTCACGTCGAAACTGTGCCCACCCCATTGCCGGCAATGGGGGAAAAGTCATGATACGTCACATGATGTCACATGAGGTCGTGGGTTGACATGCCTGCTGTACATGGAATCTTAATTCCAGGACCTCTTTAAAGGATTTTTTTATGGCTTCTGTGCAAGGCTAAAAGTTGATATGGCTGCTTTAAAGAATCACCTTAGGGATGCAGTTTCTTTAACAAGTTAAGTCCTTAATGGGTTTTTTTTTAAGTTGATATAGAAGCCTGGAAAAAAGATATTATTTTTTAAAGAAGTGTTCTGTTCATGTTGCTATGCAATTCCATAACTCCTTTTCCAAACCACTTTCAACGTGTTTAATTATTTATTATCTATTACATACAACTATTATTCCCTCTGTATTGAATATCTTAGTGTTAACTTGTTTTTTATTAGGAATTACAATTTACAATTTAGTGTCCTTTTGTGCAGGAGTTTCAGGTTATATTAAATTCTTTGCTCTGTTCCTGTCTTCTCATTTTTGCTGAGATGAGAACTTATTAGAACCTTAATATTAACCTCTCTTTTATTATTACTTTTTTTTGAACAAGTTTCTAGCTCTCTTGGAGCTGAAGGAAGACTTGATTCTGTGTAACTACAGAGAAAACACAAACCATTCAAGCACTTTAAGTCAATAGCATCATAATATAATAGGGGAGAGAGATTTTGAGGAATCTAATTATGAGTAGCTGATAATTCAAGTTAGTGATTCAGTCACAGAAAATAGCTCATGAAGATTTCCAAACATTCTAACAGAATGTGCACATGAGTTTCAAATTTCTAATGCATACATTTCAGTCTGAAATTTGGGGAAATATTTGAAGCAAAGATGGGAAATGAATGAAAGTGCCAAATATTTTCTTGATATGAACTATGATTTTGGCTTCATTGCAATAGAAATAATGTTGGAACTAACTTAATACTGGCTTGACTATCCTTGGTATTCAGATAGTAATATTGGATGGAAATATCTGATTATTCCCTTGATTTGTTAAGTCTTTAAGATTGCAATAAATTTTACTTGGGTATTAATCACTTTTTCAGGTTAAATATGTGACCAGATCACAGAGCACTAAATATTGCAAACCATTCTACTTAGTAGGTATACTCAAACCCCCTAATCAGAAGTCTGGTCTTTTATTTGTTTTTTGTTTTTTCAAGAATATATTAATCCCCTTTATCTCAGGCTAATAGGATTAAAATTCTCAGCTATATTAGCAGTCTTGTACTGTATGTTCGGGTGAAGAAAACAGTCTAACTGAGGTTGGGTCATTGGTTTCTATGAAGTGTGGTTTCTATAGAACTGGTTTTTATGAAGTATACTATGTGGACATAGTATACTTCATAGAAACCAGTTCTATAGAAACCACACTTCGTACTTAAATTTCAGTAAGGCATTCAACAAAGTAGACCACAACATACTTCTTGGTAAGCTAGAAAAATATGGGATAGACAGATGGATTTATAATTAGCTGACAAATGGTACCACAAGGAGGGATATAAGGAGAAACTTCCTAACAGTGAGGACAATTAACCAGTGGAACAGCTTGCCTTCAGAAGTTGTGGGTGCTTCATCACTGGAGGCTTTTAAGAAGAGATTGGACCGCCAGTCGTCTGAAATGGTATAGGGTCTCCTGCTTGAGCAGGGGGTTGGACTAGAAGAATTCCAAGGTCCCTTCCAAGTCTATAGCTCTGTATTTTGTAAGTGGAGCACTCCTAAATTCAGTACCCATCTTCAGTAGATACTCACCTTCAGAAGATACCCACCTTTAGAAATGAAAAATGGAAGCTGGCTTAAGGAAGCCAATGTCCTTCAGATTTCTTCGAGTTTAATATCCAATTTGCCCTGAGATTGTATGGCCAATGACAAGAAGTTGTGAAGGCTGTAATTCAAAATATCTGGAGATTAATTTTCTTCAGTTTAAGTTTTTAAAACACTGTTTAAAGGAAGGTTTATGGATCAGTGTAATAGCCGTCTTGCATATAGAGGCCTGATGTTCGATCTCTGGGTCTCCATTCAGAGCTGGTAACAATTTTCCTGCAGATTCTGGATAGCTACCGCTTGACCATTCTCTACTATCTGGATTACTAATCTGATTTCATATAAGGGACACATTGCCCATATCCGAGATGGTTATTGTTTTCTTGTGGTGTTTAATCCAGCACGGCTGATTATTAAACAAATAGTAATTGATTTTCTGTTCTGAACCAACTGGTTATCATCTTCATTAATAAAAACTCTGTGTAAAAGCAACTTCCTGTTGCTACCTGAGCAGGAACCAGGGATTGTGCCATTTTCATTTTCCGTTGTTACTACTACTGCTTCTACTTCTCAGTGTCCTTTTTTTCTTTTTTACCTTTTTATTTTTGCAGAGCTGAGAGGTGGACTGAGAGATCCAAATTTTCCATGATCTCCCTTGGGGTTGCGACTCAAAAATACAGCTAGCTTGCCTGTAGCATTAGTGCTCGGTTAATAAATAGAAGCTTCCTGTATATAGGGTTGCTGCTAAGCTTATTTTCATATTTTTTAAAAAAAATAACGCCCAACAGGAATTAATAGAAGCATAAACTTGATGTTTTGGCTGCTTCTTCTTTAAAAATGTATAATTTATTATAAACCTGCATTTGCCTCCATGCAAATATGGACTGAAGTTTAATACAAAGATCTTGCTTCGTTTGTTCTTTCCTTTACTGCTGCTGTCTGCCAAACTGAGATCTTGTGCTTGCATTCAAGGCAAGATACAGGTTTAATACTGGTTTAATCTAAATAGAAGGAGCGATCATGCAATACTTTTTATATCTCAGAGAGCTAAGTAATCGAATGCACCTATTATGATCTAACATATTCAGCCTATGATCCTCATCTTGAGACTAATTTTGTAGGCTAAAACAAACAATATGTACATGAATATTATGTTGCCCTTTTTCTGGGTTTCTTTGGTGCAAGATTTTTGGGTTGGTTTGGACTAAGACCACAAAGCTTTCTTCATCCCTCTTGTTAAAGAAAGATTTGTACATATAGACAGGCCTGGGATATATTTTAAAAAATCTCTATTGGCATCAATGAAAAGGGGAATATCTTTGCCCACAAACCTGTTAATCTTTCTTTTAAAAAGTGTGGAGAGAATACTTAGGTTTTGCTTGTCTGTCCATAGTTGTGCAGATCCTGAATTGATCATCATTTAGGATTTAGAATTGCTCAATACCTCCAATTTATATGCATTACTATTTTATTTAGCCTTGAGCTATACTGTACATTCTACGTCCTAATTTTGAAGCTTTCCTAGTTTTATTTCATGTTGCTGGATAAAGAAGAACTTTCAGGACTCAAGAATATGCAAACTCTTGGGGTAGTTAGGTTGAATGAAAGTTATTGTCCAGCTATGGATTTTGGATTTTATTTTTTTCTCATGAACCAACTCAGCTGTTATTCTTTTTAAAAGCTGCAGTTGTTAGGACTTGATCTGTACTTCTAGATAATCTTTCTGAACAGATTCCAGAATTTTTATGGGGGGTTGGCATTGTTAGGTTAGTACAGCTAATGAGGTTTATTAAGGTTTTGATCATGTGCCATTAAGTTGGTGTTGACTCTTAGCAACTACATATACAGATTTTCTCCATTACAATCTATCCCTAACCTGTTCTTTGAGGTTTTCACTCTTCATCACTGTAATTGAGTCTTTCTACTTCGCTGCTTTTCATCTTCCTTCTCTTTATTTCCACCTTTCCCAGCATTAGAGCCTTCTTCTGAGTCTTTGCATAATGTAACTGAAGTAGAATACATAGTTTTGATATGGTCACTTGTATCTCTAGTGAAAACTCTGAGTTGATTTGTTCAGTGTTCGTTTGTTTTCTTGATTGTCCACAGTATTCTTAGGAGTCTTCTCCGAAGATTTTAGAAGGTCTACGTATTTGCTGCACTAAAAAAATAACAAAAAGCATTGTGACACCATAAAACTAGGTGATAGATTACAGAGGCTTTGGGTGACTGTTTCATTCTGACACTCAACCTCTTGATCCAGTTTGATATGTTTTTAAGCAAAGAAAAAAGTATTGTTCAAAGCTTGAGCAAAGGAAGCAAACATTGTCCAACGCAGACTTTAAAATAGTGTTCTTATAAGTTATTATCATCTCTGACCTTTTGACCATTTACCTGGATCTGTTGGAAGTTAGAGTTCAGCAATATTTGTCAAGCCTGTCCTTTCTATAAATCCTGGGGAAGTATTTCTTTATTTCTTTATTTCTTCAAATGGGTTATTATGCTTCAATAAACTTCACATATAGCCAGCTGTATTCTGTCTCACTTCAGAGGTTTAGAACAAATGCATACATATGAGAAATGATGATGTCTAGTCAAATTAGACAAGCACCAATGTTAAGAACATACACTGATTCACATACAAACAATATGAAGAATTTTAATGCAGCCTGGAATAATTTAGAGGCAAAAACCACATTCAGCCACAACCACACAGCTGGAAGCCTCACAATTTAGCAGAATAAAGGTGCTTTCTTTGAAGTACTATAAAATGCTTTGAGATATATAATGGGAAGAAGTATACAGATATTTTAAATAAAGTTATTGTATGTGATCCTGACATTGCATCAGATTGACTTAAAATTTTATCTGTATGAAGGATCCAGTAATGCACAGATGGATTTCAAATGAGTGGCTCTCCAAAGCCTGCTAATTATGGTTTATTCTCTACACCATAGTTAAATAAGCCCAACTGTGTATGAGCATACCTGACTATTTCTTACACCGCTGCAACACACCTGTACTTCAAAATAATAATATTCTTTTGAACTTCATCAATCTCCCAGATACTCACTTGTTCCAATGGATCTTGATTGTCCCTAAATACTTCAGGGGAAGCTTTTTATTATCTTTATATGCAATGCTATGTTATTATGACTTGCAGCCACAACAATCAAGTTATTACTTATTAATCTTGTGACTATGTTTTTCAACTATATCACATTGGAGAAGGCTGTTCCAGTTCACAGAAAATCCTGATTATAATCATTCATGATGAATTGTAATTATTGTAATTGTAATTATAATTGTTTTCAAACAGTAATAATAACTGATTTAGTTAGCAGTTACTTGTCTATAGTATCTGGGGTGCAAAAATTTGGATGATTGCTAGATGGTCAGAATGAGGTACAAAAAATTCTAACATATGGTAGCTCTAATTTTCCCTGTCAGAAGTTTTGGATGGAAATAATCTTTATCATTTGTGATTCAGTTGGCTAGAGCATAGAAGAGAGAAAAATCCATATATGTGTGTGTTTAAGAAACGTCCAGGCCTCAGAAGGGGATTTTTTAGCCAAATTTGAATATAGACAAAGCCAATTTATTAAAAATCTAACTGGAATATCTCCTACACCAGGCTGGGAAGTTTGGAAAAGAGAGGATTCTTTTAATGAGCGACAAATGATCTTCACAGATTTGTGTGGAGAGGCAGATTATTTCAAATGTTGCCAGCCTGCTCCTTGCTATTATCTTTATAAACAGTTTCTAGGGCTGATCTAGCAGTTTCAAGAGATCTACAGCATACCCTTTTTGTGCACAATATGTTGGCAAGGGTTCTTTTCATCTAATGAAGAGCAGGCTATCATCTATGTCATGCTGTTAGTTTATTCCAGGACCTCTCCTATCCCTCTGTCTGGCTGCAGATAGTTGGCACTATAGCCCAAACTTTCTCGAGGGCACTAGATTGGGGAAGACTGCAGTAGCCAACAAGATGTAACGTATTATCATATTGAAAGTGTACAGACTAGTTAAGGATTTTATACTCATGCACATGAATGTATATGTAATCCTCACACTATTTAGCAGAATGGACCTTCACTTACCTCAGAATTAAAGTACAATAGAAATATTATAACAAAGTTTATGGTATTATTTCCTTTCTTCTCTTTCCACTCTTGGTTGACCAGAAGGAGGAGCAAAAATATCAAAGTATTTCATTAGAGCTACTTGACAGCAATCTAAATAATAAATTGCATATGGATGGTGTTGTGTTTTCCGTTCGTTGGCAATTGACGAAGACACATGGTGAAACAACAAGCTCTTTATTACTTCTTCTCCTACAACCAAGCAAGCAGCAAAAGGCACGCAGGCCTTTTATAGGGCCTGAGACCCAGACAGTGTGAACCAATAGGAACTGACCATTTTCACGCCTTGCGCATGCGCACAATGCTGGCACCACCCTGTCTGGTCCCGGGCAGCTTATGGTTTGCCCGGGACCATTTGCAACAATTCTGAGCCTGCTTTCTGCTCTTAGCAGGCTCAGGACACAACACCCCTCACCCCTAGATAAAAGACACCTAGCTTTACGCACAGTACATTGTTCAAAGGCAGGAAGAGTGAAGTCACTCTGGTCTGCGCACAGACAAGACACTTTGACAAAATAATTATTAAATTAAACATATGATACTCTTTACTGAGTGTTAACCCTCATTCAGCGACCTATTAGCAAGGTTCCCCATGTGTTGGGTGGGCACTTGGCCCGCTGTGACCTTCTAATGGTTGGTGAGTGTGCCTGACCTACCTGCTCGCTTGCCCCAAATACCCAGGTGACCCACCCAGCTGCTGACTGGCTGGACCCTCTGAGTCCAAGCCAATGTACCTTGGAGGCGTGGAAGTCCCCGAGTCCACAATGGACTCCTCTTGGGAACACTGTCCCTCAAGCCCAAAGCCAGCAGTTGGAGAGGCCTGAATGGCAGAAGTGCCCCAGTACTCCGTAGCCCTCGTGCACATGCCAGAGGTGCCAGAGTCAGGACCCGCCTCCATGGCAACCCCCTTTGCTACAGACTTCCTTTTCAGAGCAATTGCTGAATTGTGAGAGTGCCTCTGGTGGAATTCCCTGTCCAGGTCTGTGTTTGAATTGTGTGGATACCCCCAGTGCGACTCCCTGCCTGGAGCACTATCTGAAGTATTTGGATTATGTGGATACCCCCAGTGCAACTCCCTGTCTGGAGCAATAACAGATGTGCAGGGTGACTCCCTTTCCTGGGAATTCCTGTTCGGCGCACTTTCAGAAACTTGGGATGACCCCCAAACATCCTCAGCAGTTTGTGAGGCCCTGTTAGGCCTGGAAACCTGTGACCCAGAATGCATATTATGGTCCTCCTTCCCTCCCCCCCCCAGAACAGAACCAGGAGCGGAAGCATGGCTGTGAAGCCTCCAGTGCAGTTGATCTATGTGTCTGCGAAGAACACATCCATCCTCCAAGGCTACTTCATATGACAGTGGCCCAGAGACCTGGTATACCACTGCTGTGACCCAGAGATGTCCAGGCCCATATTTCCTTGCCCAGACAGGATCGCCCACCTGAAGTCTCCTAGGTGTCCACTGTTGTGACACCTGTGAAGCCACCCAGTCTGGGTGCAACCTGTCCAGTTTGGTGATGAGGCGACGACCCCAGTGGAGTTCTGCTGGGCTCTTCCCTGTGGCTGTGCAAGGTGTGGTGCGGTGTGCAAGAAGGAAATATGCTAACCTGCGATGCCAGTTACCATAAGTCAGTTTCTTGAGAGCATCTTTGGTAGTGCGCACCATCCTCTCTGCTTGGCCCTTGGTAGATGGGTGGAAGGGAGTAGAAGTCGCATGCCAGATCAAGTTGGCCTGAAGAAAAGCCTGGAACTCAAAAGAGGTAAATTGGGGGCCATTATCTGAAACCAGGACATCTGGAAGTCCATGTGAGGCAAAAAATTCCTCTCAGCACCTGGATGGTCCTGGCAGTAGTGGTGGAGGAAACAGGAACAACCTCTAGCCACTTGGAATGGCTGTCAATGAGGAGAAGGAAGAATTGCCCCTGAAAGGGCCCAGCATAATCTATATGTACCTGAGACCACGGGGTTTGAGTTTCCTCCCACCTATGTACTGGGGCCTGAGGCATTTCAGGCCATGACTGCTGGCACACTTGGCACCCATGCACCTGCACCTCGATGGCTTTATCGAGCCCAGGCCACCAGAGATGGCTGCGCGCAAGCGCTTTCATCCTGACTATACCAGGATGTCCCTCATGCAGAGAAAGCAAGATTCTAGACCTCAATGAGACTGGGATGACTACCCTACTACCCCATAACAGGCACCCCTTGAAAGTGGAAAGTTCATGCTTCCTTTGCCAGAAGCTTTGAAACTCTGTATCTGGGCACGTGTCAGGCCATCCTGACAACACCCAGGACAGCACGCGTATGAGCGTGTGATCAGTGGCAGTTTCTGCAACCACGTCCCTAGCATTTAGGGGAGATTCAGGCAACTCCTGAATGGAGAGAATGTTAATAGCAGGAGCAGGATCTGTCTCTATTTGTTTGAGAGGCAATCTGCTGAGGCCGTCTGCATGGCCCATCTCTTTTCCAGGTTTGTGGATTAGACTATAATCATATGCTGACAGGAAAATTGACCATCTCAGCATACGTGGGGAAATAATGTGTGGTGTCTGTTTGTTAGTTGTAAACAAACCCAACAAAGGCTTATGGTCTGTATAGACTGTGAAATGGCGGCCATATAAGAAATCATGGAATTTCTTTATGCCAGCCACTATGACCAAGGCTTCTCTGTCAATCTGAGCGTAATTCCACTCTGCAGATGACAGAGTCCTTGAATAATATGCTATAGGGACCTGTGTCCCATCAGCCTTCAAGTGGCTAAGTACTGCTCCCACCCCATAAGGAGAAGCATCGCATGCAATGCATACAGGCAGTTCCTCATTGAAATGCGCTAACACAGCATTTGAAGAGAGCAAGGCCTTAACCTCATTGAAACGCCTTTCATGGACTTTAGTCCACTGCCATGGAGCCTGCTTATCTAAGAGCCGGTGTAACGACTCTGCCACTGCAGCCTTATGAGGGAGGAATGTGTGATAGAATTTTAAGAGCCCAAGAAAGCTTGCAGCCCTCTCTTGGACTTGGGGTTGGTGCCTGCTGAATCACTTGAAGCTTGGATTCAGCAGGGTGAATGCCTTGGGCATCAATCCTGAAACCTAAGAAGTAAGTGGAAGTGACTCCTATTTTGCATTTATCCTGCTTCAATTTAAGGCCTGCTTTGCAGAAATGAAGCAAGACAGCCCTTAACCTTTCTGCCAGATTTTGAGATGACTCCCCAGCAATGAGGATGTCGTTGAAGTAGGGACAGACCCCAGGAATACCACAAAGTGTGTGCTCCATGACACTTTGGAATATGCCAGGGGCATTATTAACCCCAAATTGCAGTCTTTTAACCTTAAAGACCCCCCTGTGTGTTACAATCATCTGGGCCTCTGCAGTTGCCTCATCAACAGGTAACTGTTGATAGCCTGTGCCAAATCAAGTTTTGCAAAGATGTGCCCCCCTCCCTTTGAGGGAGGCCAGAATGTGGCTTACAACAGGCACTGGATATGCGTGCTGTTGCAACGCTTTATTCAATGTGCACTTATAGTCTGCGCATATGCGGACTTCTCCATTAGCCTTTAGAGGCGTTACTATGGGGGTTTCCCATGGACTAGAGTCCATAGGTTCTAAGATGCCCTACTGGAGCAATTTGTCCAGCTCTGCATCTATCTTGCTTTTGAAGGCAAAAGGCACCCTTCTAGGCTTGACCCTGATGGGCGTGATAGTTGGGTCTAAATGTAATGCAATGGGAGGCCCCTTGTAGTATCCTAGCTCTGAACTAAACACATCAGCAAACTCCTTGCAGACTTCTGCAAGGCCCAACATTTGCAAGTTTTGAAGCCCAGCCACTTGGATTCCCAGAACCTCGAACCAATCGAGTCCAATAAGACTTGTGCGTTCACCCCCACTTGTGCGTTCACCACATCCAGGAAACCCTCAAAATCCTTACAATGCACCTTGAGCTTGGCCTCCCCCTTCACATTGACTTTGGAATTCTGAAAATCAGTAAGTATTAAATTCGATGGCCTGAGTTCAACTGTGTTGGATGGGGCTCTAGTACCTTTCTGAAGCAATTCTTTCCGAGGTTGGACCTTCTGGCAACCCAAACAGATGGAGGCAATGTGGCCTTGCCTGCCACATGCTCAGCAAATGGTGGAGCGAAATCTGCAGTAAGCTCGCTTGTGGCGTCCTCTGCACCCGAAGCACTGAAGAAATGCTAGGGCCTTGTCTGGACACCCCTTCGGCCTTCTTTCTGTTGGCTGGTGAAGTCTGTCCACCTCCTCTTCAGGATCCGCTTCTGAATCTTCTCAAGCGCCCTCTTGATGGATGGTCACGGTGGCTGGAGGGTTCCTGGTGAGCCACAAAGCCTTCACAGTACCGCCTGCTGCTTCCTCAGCTGCAACCTCTCTTAAAGCATCTTGGAACGATACCTCTTCTTCCGCAAAGATCTTCTGTTGGAGGTCTCTTCTCCGTAAGCCACACACGAAGCAATCTCACAGCCTCTCTTCCAGATCCTTGAACTCACAAGGCCTGGCCACTTGTCTTAAGGCAGCAATGAAGTCCACAGCAGATTCATCTGGCCTCTGTTCTCTCTGCTCGAATGTGTGCCTCCAAGCGATGACAGATAATTTAGGCTGGAAATGTTTCTTCAACATCTTCTTCAAGTCAGTATACATTACTGACTCCAGAAGTGCAGGGGCCACCAGATTTTCTGTGATGTCAAAAGCTTCCTGTCCACGGGTACACAGAAGAATTGCTACCTTCAGGCCATCTTTCCTGATTTGATTTACTCTAAAGTAGTTCTCCACTCTTGCTACATATGAGTTCCATCTCTCAGGGTGGGAGACATCAAAGTCAGTCAAGCAGCCAATTTTCAACATTGTAAACTTTTACGGCCTTCGCCTCCTCTGCAAGCTAGTAGTTGGGGAAAGGGTCCTTTTGCCGAGCTCATCTCCAGCAACACTGTACTGGTAGGCTGAGTCACAAATGCCATCTTCCCAGTCTTCAGGACTTCCTTGGTGAGTCCTATTTGTTTTTCTTGCTTGCAGGGGTTCCATCTTCGTTGCCAGTGTTGTGTTTTCTGTTTGTTGGCAATTGATGAAGACACATGGTGAAACAACAAGCTCTTTATTACTTCTTCTCCTACAACCAAGCAAGCAGCAAAAGGCACGCAGGCCTTTTATAGGTGCTGAGACCCAGACAGTGTAAACCAATAGGAACTGACCATTTTCGCGCCTTGCACATGTGCACAATGCTGGCGACACCCTGTCTGGTCCCAGGCAGCTTTTGGTTTGCCCGGGACCATTTGCAACAATTCTGAGCCTGCTTTCTGCTCTTAGCAGGCTCAGGACACAACAGATGGTATGGCCAATAATCAGATTAATGGTGTTAGAAATCAGGTTTCCTTTCCCTGGAGATCAGTATTAGATATCATGAATCCATACCCACATCAGGAGTAGGGTTCACCCATTCCATTTACTTGATTACTTAATAAAAGATGGCTACATGGGTTTCGTGGGTTAGTGGGACATTTAATTGGCTCAATCATCTAGTAGGTGTACTCTCTATGCCAATCAGAATGAAGTCACCCCATAAAGCTGTGGCAAGCCATACTGCTGTGTCATTCAGCATCATCTCTTGAAAATTATTCTATCATTTACAATAATTAGTCAGCCACAAGATCAGTACAGTAAATGAGTTGTGATGTAGTAGTGTCTTCCTATTGATCATTTTAAGTTTTGTAATGCCATGTACCTTTCTACTGAGTCACAGATTTACAGAAGGGATGGATTGCCTAGTTATATTCCATTGAAAGAGAGAAAGACACCATGGGGAGGGCTTCTCAATATACGCTATTTGTTAGACCTCTCTGGGGTCATGCATCCAAAGACCATGATGGCAGCAACATATTGCACGATATTTCCATCAAAAATCATCTGCGGCCTTCTCTTCCAGATGTGCCTACAGTTTTGGCATCTATGGAGCTAAACAGTGTATATAGCAGACATATCAAACTGCCAGCCCGCAGGCCGGATGCGTCATGCCAAAACCGCGCCCACCCCATTGCCGGCAATTGGGAAAAAATCCCAATACATCACGTGACGTCACATGATGTCACAAGTTTGACATGCCTGGCATATAGTTTTAAAGTAATTTAGGATTATAGGAAGGAAATTGAATTCTATCATAGTAATGAAAAATTGTCTGAAAATCAAGATACAATTTAAATTTTGAAAATTGGGAGTATATACAAGAATTATGCATGATCAATAAAGGTTTGCCTATTTTCTGATGCATAAGAACATCCAGAGACTCAACACATACCCTAAAATAACTTTTGGATTGTACCACTTACCCTTGTCCATAAATTACTCTATTATATTGTCTACATTTTCTACCCAAAGTTAGAACCTAGTGTTTCATATTTGCTTGAATGTATTCCTATTACATTCAGGGGCATTTATGTCTGAATAGGCTATAGTAGGGCTATATTTAAAAAGACATGAGAAGGAATCCAGCCTGGATTGTTCCCACATATGTGTATGCGTAGATGTGTATGAATTAAGAACATATATTTGTTCTGTTCAGTTAAGACTGATTCTCAGAGACTGGATAAATCTCTGCAGTTTTCTTGGCAAGGTTTTTAAGAAGTGGCTTGCCATTGCCTCCTTCCTAGGGCTGAGAGAAAGTGACTGGCCCAAGGTCACCCAGCAGATTTTGTGTCTAAGCTGTGACTAGAACTGAGAGTTTCCTAGTTTTTAGCTTGTTGCCTTAATCACTACATCAAACTGACTCTCTAAGAATAAGTTAAATTAATCATAATTATAACCAAATCTAATAAGACACAGCCAATTCAGTGCAAATAGAATCAGAAAGACACATTTAAATACAGAATAATAGAGGAAAACAACTACATCATTAAATTAAAGACAAAAGACTGACGAATCAAATTCACAATGAGATATTAAATTAGCATATATAAATGGAAATAGTTGAGAAAACAATCATTGCCTTTTTCTGGAAAGACACTGATATAAAGTAATTTTCTCTGGGGGGTTCTGGAGTGGTGGGGCTTATCAACTGTTTTTGCAGACCAACCTTGTTTGTTGGCTCACATCAAGCATACTAGACTCATAGGTTTGTGTGTGTGTGTGTGTGTGTGTGTGTGTGTGTATGTGTGTGTGTGTGTGTGTTCATTCAAGATTGCGTAATGGTCATAATTAAAAAGAAAATCTATTTAATTTACTTTTATATTTACAGATTATACAGTATGCTTTCTCCAGGTCTAAAGCAGTATTTCTGTTTTAATGTTCAAAAATGGTTGCAGAAAACAGATCTGGGGAAGTTGGAAATCATTTTTGAGTTTAGTTTCTAAAATTGTAGCCATTGCCTAAACCTTGCTATCCTTGGCCATTATTTTTCCTCTTTTGGCTTACAGAACAACATGTCCTTCCTTCTTCTTATATTCCCAAATCATGTTTCATTCATTCTAAAACGTGTACACACCTGGGCATGTTTTGATGTTTTCTCTTCTGAGAGCCAAAGAATCTAAAACCATTCAAATTTACCGTTCTACAGAGGAGCAATGGATTTGTGTCCTGAACCAAGAGACTGCTAGATAGGAAAGCTCTTTAATTTCTCTACTGCAACAAATGGCTTGCACTAGCCTTCACATACAACAGAGCAGTTCTTATCATGATAAAGCATTCAAAGTTGATTGACTTTTTTGATCTTGTCTATAGGCAGAATATTCAAACAATACTTAATGCATGCAGGCAATAAGACAGCCAGCTAAAGATGATTCAGAGTCAAAGGTTTATTATTTTTATTATTTATTATTATTAATAGAATATTTTGTATTTATGCCAAGATAGAAGAGTGGTGCTGTGACCTAGAGGTGAAAACCCTCACCTCCCACTCAGAGTTTGAGAGTTTAGTCCTAGGTAATAGTAATAGTAATAGTAGTAAAGTTGGAAGGGACCTTAGAGGTCATCTAGTCCAACCCCCTGCTCGGGCAGGAAACCCTACACCATTTCGGAGAAATGGCTGTCCAGTCTCTTCTTAAAAACTTCCAGTGTTGGAGCATTTACTGCTTCTGGAGGCAAGCTGTTCCACTGATTAATTGTTCTCACTGTCAGGAAGTTTCTCCTTAGTTCTAGGTTGCTTCTCTCCTTGATGAGTTTCCACCCGTTGCTTCTTGTCCTGCCTTCAGGTGCTTGGAAAATAGCTTAATTCCCTCTTCTTTATGGCAGCCCCTGAGATATTGGAATACTGCTATCATGTCCCCCCTTGTCCTTCTCTTCGTTAAACTAGACATACCCAATTCTCGCAACCGTTCCTTATATGTTTTAGCCTCCAGTCCCCTAATCATCTTTGTTGCTCTTCTCTGTACTCTTTCTAGAGTCTCAACATCTTTTTTACATAGTGGTGACCAAAACTGGATGCAGTATTCCAAGTGTGGCCTTACCAAGTCATTGAAGAGTGGTATTAATACTTCACATGATCTTGATTCTATCCCTCTGTTAATGCAGCCTAGCACTGTGTTGGCCTTTTTGGCAGCTGCAGCACACTGCTGGCTAATATTTAAGTGATTGTCTACTAGGACTCAGAGGTCCCTCTCACAGTTACTACTATTGAGCATGGTGCCACCTATGCTGTACTTGTGCATTTGGTTTTTCTTGCCTAAATGTAGAACCTTGCTTTTTTCACCATTGAATTTCATTTTGTTAGTTAGTGCCCAGTGTTCAAGTCTTTCCAGATCCTTCTGTATCTTAAGCCTGTCTTCTGGAGTGTTGGCTATTCCTGCCAGCTTGGTGTCGTCTGCAAATTTGATGAGTTCCCCATCTATCCCTTCATCCAAGTCATTGATGAAGATGTTGACGAGTACTGGGCCCAGAACAGAGCCCTGGGGCACCCCACTACACACTTCCCTCCATATAGATGCAGTTCCATTGAGGACCACTCGCTGAGTACGGCCGGTCAGCCAGCTATGGATCCATCTGGTGGTGGTAGATGTTTCATTTTCAGGATACAAACAGAAAATATCTGTTGCGAACTCTTTGTTAGGCATCAGGAAGGGCATCCAGCCAGTAAATCTCAGCTCCACTCCACCCTGAAACAAAGGGATTAAAGGGTCATAAAAAGAAATATATATATACCAAGATAAAAAAAGTGCTTTCTTTCAGATGTATCTACTTTTCTAACTAGAACATTCAAGAGCCAAAAGACAAAGCAAATAATTAAAACATGATAATCCAACTCCAAAATCTTGCCAGGTTTTCTGCATTGGGTACCTAATACACTAGTAATTATTCACCTTGACTTCACAATATGGCAAAAAACAGATGTCATTACTGCTGCATCTCAGATTGCAATCTTAAGCAGCTCTTGCTTGAAGCAATTATTGATTAATTAATTGGTTTCATTTACATTTACCTGTAACTAAAATAAAACATACTTTATTTTTTTACACATAAGTTTGCATTCAAATAACAATTTTTAGAAAAGGCTATTTCATTTTATCATTTAATAATTTCCACTCATGTCAAAATAATTTAAAATACGCCACTAATGTTGTATTAAGAGTATAATGTCATCTTTGGAGATCTTATGAGACTACACCCAGCTTTTGGGGCCCTCATAAGGTCTTGAAGTCAATGGAATTACATATTCATTATATAAAACTGATTCCCATCATCACTATTTATATTGGCCCGTATCCCTATTCCTAGCTTTATTTTTTCCAGCATTTTTTTTTTTTAACTTTAGTTAATTATTTCATCTTTGTAGCAAAAGCTGTTTCATTTTCTTTGTTGTTGGAACGAAAGAGGAAAGAGAAGACATTAGGGTACTGCTTTTGCTGTAACTTTGGAAGTATCTTGAAAGGAAAGAGACCCTTGATTTTCTGAACACTCGGAAGTCTCAAAGCAGCTTTACAGAATCAGTTTCCTGAGGAAAAAGTAAAACTGCAGGCAAGAAACTCTACTGTTTTGTGATGCTTGTCTATTTACAAGTCTCAGCAGCCAGCACACTCCTTATACAGCACATTTGCACTGATGCTTTCCTGTCTCCCCGTTCATACACAGCTCAATGTGGGGCTGGCAATCTCCCCTATAAATATTCCTGGAGACAAAAGTAAGTGGCATTATCAAACCAAGGGATTTGCATGTGCTACTTTTACACACAGAAAGCAGCAGATCTTGAAAGTTGGCTAAGGCAGGTCCTGTGAGCATTGTGTGACATCAAGCATGAAAGAGGCCTTGTTGAGAGGTGACTTTGGATCGCTGGCACAAGAAGTGGAACCAGAATGAAAGTGCTCTAGAAAAAATAATGGAGGCTTTAGGAAGATTTATGTTGAAGAACGGCACAATAAGGCTGAAGTGGAGATTTTAGGGATTGGAATTGGTTCATTGTTCTTTATGTGAGGCTACAATTAAAATTGTATTTCGTTTAGGATTTTTTTTTCAGAAAACAAACTACAAAAAATGTACAAAACACAAATATAATTAAAAATTAGTAAAACAATATTGGATGAGGATTTGTTTTAAAGGACTGACTGGTTACTAGGATGAAGATGGGCAAACAAACCTTTGGATAGTGAGGCAAAATTCTATCAGCCAGAGCTAACAGATCTGTGCTGAAAAAAATCTGGATGACTATTAGCTTCTTGCAACCCAAATCTGACTTTTGATCTTGATAAACAATCTTTATCTTTGTTTTCTTTTTTTAACAAAACAATCTTTAATCTTAAAGAAAAAAGAAAAGTACAAAGTAAAAAAAACAAATTAAACTGTCTTTATCTTTCAAATTTCAGTAATTAAAACCAAATTCAAAATGAAATGTATCTTTTTCTCTCTCTGGGCCAAATTATATGTTTTTTCATTAAAAGCCAAACCCGTTTCAGCTCCAAGTGGGCTTGCTGCTGGAGATTTTTAAGAAGAGATTGGACAATCACTTGTCTGAAATGGTATAGGATTTTCTGTCTGAGCAGGGGATTGGACTAGAAGACCTCCAGGGTCACTTCCAACTTTGTACTGTACTGTTCTGTACTGTAATTCTGTAAATATGTAAAATAAATAGTTTTATTAAAAGATAAATGCATTATTAGAGCATATTGCAATGTGCATTTATTTAATACATTCATATGCTATTTTTCTAAGTATATTGTCTTTCCAAGTCCCTCATAATTAGTATATTCTGATTTAATGATACATAACATTAATTAATGTAATTTAAATAAGTATAAGTAATTCTATTATTATTTCAGTGGTATTTCTTTAAACAACTAATGCATGCTTGCTGCCTTGTAATAAACAACAATTTTTAAATACAGCATTGAAATTGAACAGCAGGTCTGTGTAACAATATAGGCAGATGATAAATTCAATGAAAAGCAAGACTAAAAGAATAAATAAATGGCATTCCTTTTTAATATAGATAGAACACAGTTCAATGAAATATGATTGGAAACTTAATTCTAAGGGGGAATTCCTCATTATAATCATATCTACAACTGCATTTGCTTGTCCTTTAATAGTATTTATTCCAAGTGGGCAAGTCACACAAAGAGCTAATAAAAGGTCATCCATCTACCCATCCATCCATCCATCATTTGTGACTATGATAGTTCACATAATTAAAATATTACATTCCTATACACAAAAAAGAAAGACATTTTTCTATAGAATATTATGTTTCTTTGTAAAGAGGAGCTTTGAGCTGAGAGCAGATACTTCAGTACTGACTCAGTTTTGGCATGATTTAAGAGAGCATTCTGTGCCTTATATCCCTTTTGAGAAGACAAACATCATTTCACATGTCAACTCTTTGGCAAAAGAAATTAAATGCACTTTGTATTTCATTAATTGTCAGTTGTATGATTTTGGCTGGCCTGGAAATCTTTTAAAATATTAATTCTTAATCTTTTATTTTTTTGGAGCTGTACTTTACTGGTGTTAGAAGAACAATGCTTGAAACTGTATTAAATCTGCAGGATGCTATTTTGTTTTAAAAAAGACTTTCTCATGGGCATTTTAATTTCTGTGGATTTTTTATTTTAGATAGGATTATTTTATTTTATTAGTTACTAATTGCCTTCAAAGTTCTTCAATAAATATATGAAACAAATATTTTAAGTATATAATGGCTCTCTTGTAAAAAAAATTAAACCCTTTTCATTAATAAAATAAAAAGTGTCTCCCAAAAAATAGTACAATAGTTTTTTTAAGTTACCATTTTTGCTATGAATTCCTATAAAAACTGCAGGTTTCTAAAAGTAGATGCTTTCCAAGTATTTTGAACTACAATTCCCACTGGGTTCAGTCAACACATTGAACTCTATTGCTAAGGCAAACCAGACTGCAGAATAATAATATTGATGAATAACCATATTGATGAAGCCAATACATACTTACATATTTATGGTTGATAAACTCAGTACCTGCTTATCAGAGTTTGTTCCTATTGTGAAGTAACTCAGAGTTAGAAGAGAAAACTCTTACTAATTACTATAGGTAGTCCTTGACTAAGACCATAATTGGGACTGGAACTTCTGTTGCTAAGTGAGGCAATTGTAAAGTCCTACCCAATTTTTTTGACCTTTTTTGCTGTGGTCCTTAAGCAAATCACTGCAGTTGTTAAATGAACCATGAGGTTAAGTCAATCCAGCTTCCCCCATTGACTCTGCTTGTCAGAGCTGAATGGGAAGGTCACAAATGGTGACCACATAAACCCAGGACAGTGCAACTATTGTAAATATGAAGATTGTAAATGCAAGGATTGATGTCACTTTTTTCCACAGCCATCATAATTTTGAAGAAACATTAAATAAATGGATCAGTTTAGTCTAGTGATTAAGGTACCAGGGTAGAAAGCAGGCTGGGTGACTTTGAGCCTCTCAGTCCAACCCAGCTCACAAGGTTGTTCTTGTAGGAGGAAGGTGTGTTGGATAGGTTTGCTTCCTTGAGTTATTTGTAAAAATAATAAAGGAAATGAATGAATAAATGAATGAATGAATGAATTTCATAAGTCAAGGACTACCTGTATCATTGTGCTTGTGTATAATAATAATAATAATAATAATAATAATAATAATAATAAAGCATGACAAAGTAGCAACAATGGTGCATTGGAAGATCTGCAAAAAATATCATTTGCCTGTAAGCAAAAACTGGTGGGATCATAAAATAGAGAAAGTCATAGAAAATGATAAAATTAAACTGCTCTGGGACTTCAGAATTCAAACAGACAAGCACCTGCAACATAACACCCCAGACTTAACAATTGTCGATAAGAAAGACAAAAAAGTCTGGATAGTGGATGTGGCAGTGCCTGGAGACAGCATAATAGAAGAGAAAGAACTGGAGAAGATAACAAAATACAAAGACCTACAAATAGAAATAGAAAGACTGTGGCAAAAGCAAGCAAGGGTAGTATCAATAGTCATAGGCGCCTTGGGTGCAATCCCAAAACAACTGGAGCATCACTTGAACACCATTGGCATTGACAAATTTGCCATTAGTCAATTGCAAAAGGCGGCCTTACTAGGAACTGCTTCCATCTTGCAACGATACCTGTAATACCATCAAACATCCACATCTGCCTATCCCAGGTCCTGGGTAAGGACTCGATAGGTAGACAAAATGCCAAATCCAGTCTGAACATCTGGCTGACTGTGCGATGATCCATCATCATCGTCATCATCATCATCCAGTTGGAAGGTACCTTGGTGGTCATATAGTCCAACCCGCTGCTCAGGCAGGAAACCCTATACCATTTCAGACAAATGGCAGTCCAGTCTCTTCTTAAAAACTTCCAGTGGTGGAGCATTCACGGCTTCTGGAGGCAGATTGTTCAACTGGTTAATTGCTCTAACTGTCAGGAAGTTTCTCCTTAGCTCTAGGTTGCTTCTCTCCTTGATTAGTTTCCATCCATTGCTTCTTGTCCTGCCTTCAGGCACCTTGCAGAATAACTTGACTCTCTCTTCTTTGTGGCAGCCCCTGAGATATTGGAACACTGCTATCATGTCCCCCCTCATTCTTCTCTTCATTAAACTAGACATACCCAATTCCAGCAACCGTTCCTTATATGCTTTAGCCTCCAGTCCCCTAATCATCTCTGTTGCTCTTCTCTGTACTCTTTCTAGAATCTCAACATCTTTTTTACATCGTGGTGACCAAAACTGGATGCAGTATTCCAAGTGTGGCCTTACCAAGGCATTGAAGAGTGGTATTAACACTTCACGTGATCTTGATTCTATCCCTCTGTTAATGCAGCCTAGCACTGTGTTGGTTTTTTTGGCAGCTGCAGCACACTGCTGGCTCATATTTAAGTGATTGTCCATTAGGACTCCGAGGTCCCTGTCACAGTTACTACTATTGAGCAAGTTACCACCTATACTATATATTAATACTGATCTAAGAGTAAACAGTTTGGTTAGATGACCTATTAGGTTAAATATACAATACATAGCTCCTTTTTGGGTTTTCTTCTACTGAAACAAAGCATAGGAGCCTGACACTGATCAGTGTACCAGACAGATTTTATCCTTACTCTCTTGGCCATGCACCCATTTCAAAACTAATTGGAGTTTCACATGACATGGGTAGTTAAATCCAAAAACAAAAGAAACAGAAAAATCTTACTGATGTCCGACATACAAAACATTAAACTTTCCCCTCTATCAAACTCAGGTTTTCCTCCATTTCATCCCTAAACGCTCTTTTTTCAGACTCATTGTTCCAGCATTTTATTCTATCCTTCAAACACCATAAGATGGTCAATTTGGTTCACTTTGTCTATTTCGTATTAAATACACACCAGATCTTGCATGTTGTCCACCCAAAAATACTTTGTGCATGGCGAAACCTTTCCTGCCTGAATGTCTTCTAGGAAAAATAGATGAACTTCACAACAGATGTAAGGTGACAGTTCTACACACTTCCCCTTTGAATTAACTCTTGAGTGTCCATGTATTGTCTTTAAGCTGGTACTACATGCATATTCTAATGTTTTCATCAACATCAAAGGATCTACTACTAGGCTAGCATCTTCAGGGACTAGTGTACAAGTTTTGTGCCACAAAAGATTAAGATAATGACTGAGCTGGAAGAAAAATAGAAGGTAGGATATGTCCAGTTATCTAATATGGATGAGAAAAGCATTGAACTCTTAAGCAATGTAAAAATATTTTAATGTTACAGATTTAAAGGTCATAAACCCAACCAATTAAGGACAACCTCAAACTTCTTGTCAGCTACAGGATGATGCTTTCACTACTAAAGCGTGGACACACTCACCATTTCTTTCTGGCAATTACTTCCATTGTTCTCAGTGTAGGTTTTCTGTTGTCTGTTTTTTCTGAGTCTCCCCTCACCTTTTACTTACTGCTCTCTCTCTCTCAGATGTCTCTTCAGCTTTACCTTACCAGCTGTCACAAGCCAGCCTTCTCCTCCTGTGCTCCCTCCTTTACCTTGCCCCAGTTTCTAAGACCTCAAAGCAGCAGGCATCATACTTGCAATGCAAAAACACAGAGAGAGGTTATATTTTCCTCTATTTGATCGAGACATTAAAGGGCTTTTTAATGTTAAGGCGAAAGTTCTGTCATATAAAATATTGGAACATGGGACCATTGTTTTATCCTAATTTATACAAAATTTTGAGTTAAGGTTTTGGAAAGTTAAAGGAGTAAAGAAGAAAAAGAAACTGCCATTCTGTTTAAACAAACAAAGAAACCAAGAAACCTGGTGACAGCCTTAGAAATAAAGATTGAAGTCAGTAGCACTATTTTGCCTAAATAACAAAAGACTTCTTTTTCTTATTGACCTTCCTCAGCTAAACCTTCCGTGAAGTTGTGTTTGTTTTTTTTAACCATTTTTCTGATCCAATGTGAACCCAATTTATATTTGTATGTAAATTGTATGACAATATTTTTAAGAATGATAGTTATATTTCTGTTACAAAAGAATGAGAAATGCTCCATTCTCTGTTCTGAAACAGCCTCCCCCAATCTTATGGTGCTTCTGTTGATTGGAAGGGGCTGATCCAACATTTCTGAAAGTTACCAAGCTAAAAAAGTCTGGCTGAGCATGTATTTGTAGATCACCAGAGTGAAGAAGGTGATTTACTATATTCAGAAGACCCAAGGTTACAAAAGGCAGAGAAGAACATTTTAATCTGTGGTATCAGATCTCCAGCAATAGTGTACAGGAAGTCCTCAACTTACAACAGTTCATTTAGTGACTATTCAAAGTTAGAATGGCACTGAAAATAGTAACTTATGACCATTTTTCACACTTATGACCGTTGTGGCATTCCCATGGTCACATGATCAAAATTCAAAAGTTTGGCAACTGACTCATATTTATGACGGTTGCAGTGTTCTGGGGTCATGTGATCCCTTTTGCAACCTTCTGACAGGCAAAGTCAATGGGGAAGCCAGTTTCACTTAACACCCATGTTACTAACTTAACAAATGCAATGATTCACTTAACAACAGCGGCAGGAAAAACATAAAATGTGGCAAAACTCACATCACAAATGTTTCAGTTAGCAACATAAATTTTGGACTCAGTTGTGGTTATAACTCAAGGACTACTTGTATTATGGCTGGGGATCCTCAGAAAGCAGCATAGCCAGGAAGGAAGCATCCTTATTGAAGACGCTGTTCGTTTGTGATGTAAAACCAAGCATGGGGAATTTATTGCTAATTAGTATTATTGCTGTTTACACAGTGCTATCTATGTATAAGATTAGTCTTTTCATTATGCAAGGGAAAGGAGGCTGTATCATGAAAGCTGTTTCTTCACAATTTCTGTTAATTTTTATTTTTATTGAATTTCTGTTGCCAGAGAACAGGAAAGATTCTTAGGGGATTTGACTCAAAAGTCAAGTGAGTTGAGGAACCATTCAGATTGTTTCCCACAATTTCAGAGTTCTGATAGATCTTTACAGAGACCACTGCTATTTTAATATTGGGTGGGTTGGTGGGAAACTTCTCTATTGCTCACTGTCCCTTTGTGCATTTTCATGGTGACTTAGCAAATCCTGTACTAACTTCACTGGCTACATCAGTCCTTAACAATGGTTGGAGTCGGACTGGCAATCCATGCACACTTCTCTCTTATTAAACCTACAGCATTCAGTCTCTCTCAGAATTAGCTTTGCTGGAGATGAAAGCACTTCTTGTCCCTTTGGAGATTTCTGCTACAGCACTATTTCTTGACAATTAGGTAGGTCATCAGTTTTTCCTTCCAGCTGCCAGCATCTCTGAAGGAGGATTATCTCTGAATTGCTAACAGGTGCTAGTTTAACAATTATATTTCATCCAGGTTCTTTACTCCTCTCATTCCTTTTCAAGCAAGTTACTAAATGAATCACTGAGCAAATCTCTAGTCCTGGATTTTGCTCCAGAAAGCTTTCAAAGCCTAAACATCTTATGTTCTATACCTTTATAGACTCCATCTCATTTCCTCCCTTCTTTCCGAAGTGTTAAAAGTGCTTGTTAAAATATACCTGGAAGACTATTCTGTGCTTGAAGAGTATTAGTACTTATAAGGAAATAAATAAGCATAAAGCATTTCCCTATTTTCCTATGCAGCGCAACCTGAATTATTATTTGAGGCTTGTATTATTTGATGCTTTATGTTTGGTTGATAAACCAAGAAATAACAGTTGCATTTGCTTCTAGGTGTCTATAAATCCTTCTGTAAGCTTGATGTGTAGTAAATTTCATGAATGCAGTGAGACTTATTCCCCCAAAATTATTCCTTAATGCAGGAGGCATTGGAGCAAGCATGCCTAAAAGACTGAAAATTTTATACCTGGTCATGCAGTTTAGCCATCTAACCCAGTATAGCCATCTCTCCCTGGCACTAAGTTTTCAGGGTTCAGCAGAAGTCTTTCCGATCTATTGGCTCCAGTGACCCAACTATCTTTGGACAAAACCTTGTCTGGTGTAATGTGATATCTAAGGAGCATGGGGTGCTACAAACAGTAATAAGTAATGTGAAGTAGTTACATAATCAGAAGATTATGTAACTAAAAACATACTAAAGAAATCCTTTTTCAGATTGACTGAAATATGTATGGATGCACGTTTGTAGAATGTTCTAGTGTTTACTAGGATCTGTTGGTTTTGTTAACCTTAATATTAATATAACAGTGTTTATTCACTCTAGTACCTTCCATGTGGCAAATGTGTTCCTACCACAAAAAATAGCAAATCGCTGGGGGGAAAAAACACCTTTTATACCAAAGTGGATTTCTCTGTTTTCCCCTTACAAGATGAGAAATCATAAAAATATGATCTACTTAGCTTTAGAAGTCCAGAAAAGGAATAAAGGAAATTGAAGAAATTAGTTTAATAAGTTACAAATGTTACAATTATTTACCACAACTGTATCTTTAAAAACAGGATCAACAACTTTCTCTGACTTTTTAATCCAACCTGTCTTGGAAAGGGGGGAACAATGGTAACTGACAGAAAACTGTGAACAAATTGTGAATTAATAATCAGGAAGCTAATTTTAAAAATCTAATTGTTAGCAATGTTGCAACACCAATGCAAGGTTAGTCTCAATATCTGGATATATAAGACTACAATCAGACCTTAAATTCTGTTCAAACCAAAGTTGTCTTGTCAATAGAACAGCCCAATGATACTGCAATGGAGAGTATGCAACAAGAGGCATTTGCTTACTCTTTTTCTCCTGATAGTAAGCTGGTCTTTTGTCAGCACCTTGAAAGGGCTAGAACATAGCCCCAAATTCAGATTCTGAAGAGAGATGAGGAAGCCCTTTTCATCTGCTGTAACAGGGCAGGCAGTCTAGGGTTTCCAGATGCTTTGGACTTCAGTTCATAACAATAGTAGACAGTGGGTGGCAAGGAAATCAGGCTCAAAATACCTGGGTGCTATGAAGTTATTATTAAACCCTATACCATGAGATGGAGAATCTGATGTTATGTTATAGGATATATTTTCTGGCAAAGAAAAATGATAGAAAGTTAGCATAGCAAGGAATGGGAGCGTGGGAAGCTGAGGGTTTTTCAACCAAATAGAATGTGCTTTGTCAAGTTAGTGACATTAGTTGGCTTGGCAACCCGGCCCAGCATGAATGCTCAGAGAGCCTGGCTTCTTTTGCAGAATTTTAAGATATGTATCCTCTCAACTGCCTCTCTGCAAGTTCAAACTCATGATTCCAAGTAGGCTTTTTATTTTGCAAAAAAACCACCCAATTTTGTTCATGGATTTCTAATGAATATCCAGACATCTATTTTCATCCTTCCCATGTTTTTCAATGTATTAAGGAGAAAAAGGTAATCTGACCAGTAAAACTAAGGGTCTTCAGCCTTCAAAACGCAAGTTGTTCAGGAGTTTCTTGAGATCTGGGATAATTAAAACATCAGAGTATACTTTTTTCACATTAGGTATTTACTCTGGAACTGAGACTGTTTGGGAATGTCCTCTCTTTCTTTTAAGCATATTATAGCATTGTAGCACTTTCCCCCATACTTGAATTTGGAATGGAAGAAGTTAGCAGAAACTTAATAGAAATTGTGGGTCATTCTTAGAATGTTCTCAGCTAACTGGATATACCAGGGGCTTATAGGAGGAGGAGTTCACGTCACCAGACTAGAGACCTTTGCCATCAATGTCATCTGCCAAAAGATGCTGCACAGCTATTCTGTGTTTTCTTCCTTAATAGGGATATAAATGTTTAAAGATGAGACAGATGAGATGGAGGGAGGGAGTTATAAGAGTAAGATGATATTATTTGATTCTCTCTAATCAGCCATGAGAGTCAGGCAGAAAATTAGAGCTCCATCTGGAAGCATGTTGGTCAGGGAACAAGCAGTATAAGATTCTAGAAAAATTGAATTTCTACAAAAAGGCATGACGCAGACTATTTGTGATGCCAAATGGGGTTGCCACTTTTTATGCCAAGCAGCAGTCATTGCCCTTTTAGTTTCCAAATGGGTAAACCATGTCCATCTGTTGAAGTCATTTCAGTGCCAGGCAAAGTTTTTTTTTTTCTTGCATAGGAGCTTTAACTTAATTTGATTGAAGCCAGTTCCTTTTTCTTTAAAAATGCTGCTCAGCTGTGCATTTTTAGCCTTTTTTAATACAAGTTACAGTGTCTCTTATTATGATGAAATTCATCTTTGGCGTTTTATAAAATGTACTGATATAGTTATGGCTAAATAAAAACTAGTTTATTATGATCTAAGCTTTCATCAAGTGAGATTCACAAAATCCCCTTAATTTTAAGATAATTGATAGAACACATGGTGCTATCATTGATCCATTCAGCTCAGAATGGTCCTCGGTGGGATCAAAAAAGTTCAGCAAGATCCACAATAGGTAGAAGTTTCTGATTTCCAACTATTTAACAATAAAAATGTCCCTGTGATTATAGTCACATAACATACTTAACTTTGTTCTTAAACAGGATTGCACAATGTACAGAACTATAGACTAAATGGATGATTCACACAATACAAATCTAAGCAAGGTCAGTATTAATAGCCTTCATATGTGAATCAAATACAGCTATTCCTATTAACTGACCTAATTAAGCATTTGCAGACACACTTTTACTGTGCCTTTTTTCTCTAAGTGAAATAAAACGTAAGGAAAGTTTTTTCTCTCTTGGGAAAAACCAAGATAAGTTTGTGCTAAATTTTAGGGCTCAGTTCTGATAATTAAAACAATTAATTGGGCTGGGCGTGTGTTCAGAGATCCATATCTAATTTTGAGAATATTATAGCCCTACTGAGCTTCACTATGTAAACAATTAGCTCCAATCAGTTTGTTTTGGAAATCTAATATTCTTGCTTCTAAAAATGCTACTCTCAAGCTTGCCTGACCATTTGTGGGCTGCTCTGACTGATCACATTTCCAGATGTTTGGTTGAAAAAAATATTACCTAAGATCCAATCAAATGGGAACTTGAAGTTGGGAATAATCCAGGGAACTTCTCACAAGAAAGGTGTGAGTTGTACTTGAAATATAAATCATTACTTCAATAGACAACAGTCAATAGACAAAGTAGAAGAAAGACAGCAGAAATCCCCTTACCTGTTCCTTCCAGAGTCATTTGCCTCTCCCTGTTGTAATCTCCTCATATCAAGACAAAGAATTAGGCCAACTGCAGAGCTTGAAAAAAGAAACATGGCTGCCTTTTGCTCTCTTGTGTTGGAGATACCCCTGTTGTAGTATTAGTCTGCTTTACTCAGACCAGCTACCTTACCACAGAATAGGCAACCCATATTTTGGACTGCAGCTGCCTCAATTATGGCATTTCTGCCAAAATCTCTGTAACTGCTGTCAAATATTCACTCTGCAACTATTTTCAATAGTAGTAGCAGCTGTAAGGGTATTACTATTTACATACTGCAGATGTTAATTGTTTCCAAGTGCTCTGACATAATCACACAAGCAGTTAGTCATGGCAGTTAACCTTGATTATTGTGCATAGTGAATCATTGCCATATCCTAGGCCCACAAATAGGTTGCCTTTTGCCAAGTTGAAGTCTGTCAACTTGGGCAGTTTGAGGGGCTGGTTTTACTTGGTTTTACTTGATTTTCTTCTGCAGATTTTTGTTCAGGTTTTGCTAGTTTGTTTGTTGGGATGTTTCAAATAATATTGTTAATTAGTAATATTTTCAATTGAATTATTTGTCATTTTCAAACTAGAAATTGTTAGAAGAGCTTTCCTTTGAGAGAATTTGATCACCAGAGTTGCTGTATAGCAAAAGCATGAGCCAAGCCAAACACAACTTTATTGTCATCATTTATTTCATTAATAACTTCTGATCTCCTCTAATGGAAAATGACATGTCCAGTTGAAGTTTGCATTTTGCACAATGATAAAAATTAACTCTTCATCAGTGTGATACACAAAGTTGTTCTCGGTTTTTTGAAGAGTTTATATTGTCCCCATCCAGACGGTCAGAAACTCTGAGTGATATGCAAAAGGTTTATGGCAGTGATTTTTAACAAAATTAATGTTCTATGTTGCAGTCTAGAATGGCTTTGCTCCCATTCTTTGCCTTCCTAATTCCATGTGTCCTCTTTCTACACTGATTCTGCACTGATCCACTATTTTCTTTTTAAAAAACTTTGTATGTATTTCTCTATATATGAAAAATGCTATTTTGCACAAGCAATTTTTCTTTGAGTAAAGTAATTGTAAATTACTTCTGAGGTAGTTACATATATACACACATTTTTATTAGAGAGTTGCACTTTAGAAATAGAGAAAATCATTAATATTGATATAGGGAATGTGAATCAAATATGCCCGCTTAAAAATAGCAGTTTTGTAGCTTTCCCCCCAACTTGTAGAATTGAACTGCAAGAACAAAGGCAGCCACTAGATGGCAATAAAAAATATGGAAAAACCATAGAACCTTGCTGCCACCTAGAAAGTGATCAGTTTTTGCAGTCCAAATCTGGAGCTAGATTGAAGTAGCTTTTATAATACTATGATATTATTAATATACCCTGATACATTTCAGAATGGCCTTATTCCTAGGTTTGATTATATAGAGAATTCCTGAGTTGTAGAAGATAAAAAGGTGATCATGCAACATTATAGGCAAGAGAAGAAATGGAGGAGGTTGGTATTATTTTGTTCATGCTGAATATCAGTAAATAAGGAACAAGATGAAAGAAAAGGAATGGACAAAGCTCGGCTAGCTATATTACATTAAATTCTTTGAAGACAGAAGAAATTCTCAGGCTTCTTTACAAAGTAATATGGCAATTTCCCTACTAATTACTTATATAGTCTTCCAAAATCATCTAACCATCCTTGTGCTCATATAACATTAAGAAGGTCAGGCTTTATATCAACTCAGCAATGAGTGACAGATGCTAGAAGATGCTGTAACTAAATAGTGGCAAAATGGCCTGTAGTTGAAGGACTTGTTATGGAAACCCTGTGGTTTTCTTTGTGGATATTCCAATGAATTCCTTTTGTCTGTGTCTTTAAACACAGGGTTACAATAATTAAGGACATACAGTAATATTGAAAAATACCCATTGTATAAGTCTGCGCATCTCAGTTCAACTTAAAAATACAATCTAGGTTTACAGTTAAAAGAACTTTATTCTTTGCTGCACCATTATTTGTTTCCTTATTTATTTATTTATTTAAAGAATTCATATTTCATGGAACATGGATATTGTGAGTTTGAGTAGTGTACAATAAATTAAACACAAAAAATATTACTTTTGGTTGGGCAATCAGCCAGACATTTTGACTGGATATGGCATTTTTGTCTACCTATCAAATCCTTTCCAAGGACCTGGAATAGGCATATGTTATTTAATAATATTTAAAATATCGTCACAAGATGTAAGCTGTTCCGAGTAAATCTGTTGTTTGTAATTGACTGATGGTGATTTTGTCAATGCCAATGGTATTCAAGTGGTACTCCATATGTTTTGGGATTTAACCTAAAGTGCTGTTACTATTAGTACTATCCTTGCTTTCCTTTGCCAGAATTGTTTTACTTATTTTTTTCAGGTCTTTGTGTTTTCTCTATTCTATTCTGCTGTTTCAAAGTACTGCAAAATTCACTATCCAGACTTTTTTGTCTTTCTTATCAACAGTTGTTAGATGTTATATAGCAAACTTGTCTGTTTGAAGTCTAAAGTCCCAGAGCACTTTAGCTGCTTCATTTTCTATTACTTAGTCCTTTTTGTGGTCCCATTAATTCTTGTTTGGAAAACGATATTTCTTGCAGATCTTCCAATGCACCATTGTTACTACTTTGTCATATCATTGTTTGTAATAAGACTGTGCAATTTCTTTAGCAATTAACTAGGTGGTTATTGCAGAGGTCCTCAACCTTTTGGGCATCAGGGACTGGTTACGTAGAGTAAGGTTTTTCCATGGACCGGAGGGGCATGGTTTTGTGTGCTGCCTGCATCCTGGAGATGAGGCTTTGCTTGTTTGTGCGGACGGTTGCTGGTATGCCAGGGCCTGGTACTGGTCCATAGACTGGGGGTTGGAGACCCCTGGCCTATTGTTTCTTTAGCTTATTAACATTTTAATTTACAAGATCCATATGGCTGCCTATCTTAGAGCACAACTATAAAACACAAAATGGTAACATTTAAAAAAAAAGTTCAAATAATGTAAAAGGCACCTCAGCCATTGTTCCAGGATACTCCCAAAAGCCATGGTGGTGCAATGGTTAGAATGCAGTATTGAAGGCTAATTCTGATGACTGCCAGCAGTTTGATTCTCACCGGCTCAAGGCTGACACAGCCTTCCATCCTTCTGAGGTCAGTAAAATGAGGAGCAAGATTGTTGGGGGCAATATGCAAAACCCCTTAGAGAGGGCTATAAAGCATTGTGAAGCAGTATATAAGTCTATTGCTATATTTCCAACAAACCAGCCACAGCTCCTGTGCCTAGAGAAAGAGTAATTTCTTTACGGCTCTCCAGAATGTAATTGGATTATATCTGAAATTGTTTATTATTATTCAATAATAAAAATGCATTAAAGCCCAAAACATGAATAGGCAAACAGAAAATCACATTCTTATCTCTCTCTCTCTATGGGAAACTCCAGATTTTCCAGCCCCAAAGCCTGAATATTACTTTCTTGAATTCACCTCCTGGCTTCTTAAGGACCTTCTGCAGGGCTTGTCTCCAGTGCAGAAACTGATTGAAGGTGAAGCTGGATTTAAAAATCCCTGACTGGATTTGAATCCCTTCTTCCACTTTGGCCTCAGTCATGGCCAGGTGATAGTTCTGTCTGAACTATGATTAATGTGACTGCTGATATGTTAATTCTCCTTCCATCCTTGCAGGAGAGCAAACATGATGCACCCATGTACACACCTGGGTCACAATAATAGTTTCTCTTCTATTTTTCCTACTTTTACAAGCAAGACAATGATAGCTGGGCCTTCTCCGTGCTTATAGCCTTTTTACCTGTAAATGGTGGAAACTTTCTGGCAGACTTTTTATTTCATTCAGGAATAACACTTACATTTCATTTTTTCATTTTAATGGATGCAACAGATTAGATTTATTTTAACCAGCAGGAGAGCATCTCCCAGTTACCTGAAAAGATATAATTAACTTGCATAATAGATGAGAATTTATGTGTCGCTTGGTTTAATTTACCTCTGCTGGTCTTGAAACAAACATTTATCACTTCCTGCCATGGAAAAGAGAAACTCTGCTGACCAGATAGTATGATTTGCAGCACAATAAGAAGCATCAGGCCTTAAAAGACATTGAAAAACTGTAGTAACAGCAAGCACTGCACATTATAGTACAGTATAATTTGCAGCCTAAATAGGTAAATTTAGCTGATTGAGGATTTATTGCCAGCTCAAGCAGATTAATTGATCTTTCTGGAGGTGAATCCATATTTAACATGCAGTTGGCTTCTCTTAGTAGAAAATGTAGATTAGCAGCTGTTAATACAAATATTATTTTTCTCACCATGAACAGGGGTGGATGAGTGACTCTGTAATAACAGGGACCAAAGTTAATATTTTATAGTCATTCAGTTATTGGACTAGGGGTTCATCCCTAATGAGAATTCCTGCTTTATCCAACAGCACTTGTCAAATTTACAAACTACTTTTTAACTTGAGTTCCCTGCTCTTTAAGAATCTCTCTTTATAAATAGCTCTAAAAATAGCAAAGGGTGGTGATGGAAGGGTGGTTGGAGAAGGGAGGAGTGTTCTGGCCCCCTCAGCTGTTTCCCAATATCCCAAGGAAGTAAGTGAGATACTGTATGTTTTTTCCAATCTTGCTAGGCAATCTGTCTGTCGGAAAACTTTTTTCAACACAAAAAGCTGCTGCCCTGGAATTTAAAATAGGGAAGAAAGGAAGGGAAAGAAAGATCCCCATGAACTTTTTCATCTTTATCCTTCTCATTTTTTCTACTACCGTCTCCTGTCTGTTTCTTATGATTATATTACTTTGTTGTCTATATGTACACTGAGAGTTTATGCACCGGAGACGATGTCCAATCATACTTCCCAATAATATAATTCTATTCTGTTCTGTTGTTCTGTTCTGTTCTGCTCTGCTCTGCTCTGCTCTGCTCTGCTCTGCTCTGCTCTGCTCTGCTCTATTCTATTCTGTTCCTATTCCTATTCCTACCCTGGTGGTGCAGTGCTAAAGTGCAGTATTGCAGGTTAACTCTGCCCACAGCCTGGAGTCTGATCCTAATGGAGCTCAAAGTTGACTCAGCTTTCCATTCTTCCAAGGTCTGCCAACAATCATCCAGACTAGAATTCTGAAACAGCCCTAAGAAGAATTCTACCATTTTGACAGAGCCAGCCAGTTGGCGATTTTTTGGCATGGTCAAGAAACAAAAGGAAACTATTTGTTCTCGAAAAGGCAGTGGCTGCATTCACATGTCATGCCAAAACCTGAACAGCTAACATGCGAGAGAGGAAGACAGTGGTTGCAAAGAGAAGGGGAAAGGAGTTCAGCCATTGCCCTGAGCAAATGCTGCCCTGCCCTTCAGCTGCTTTTAAAATAGCTGTCTTCTCAAAAAACATTTAACATGTGGTTTAAAACGAGCTCCCCAAAGGCTGACAGATGCGAGATTTTTCCCTGGTGACTTCAGAATCTCTTGGCTATAGGAGGAGGATGGGGTCCTGATTGAGATGCTGAGCAACCTATTTTTTTCCCCCTTTTTTGAAGATGGGAACTACATCAGCTCTCTTCCAGTCCTCTGGTAGTTCCCCAGTGCTCCAGGATCTTTGAAAAATATAATTCAGTGGTTCTGAGATCACATCTGCCAGTTCCTTGAGAATCTTGGGGTGTAATCCATCTGGTCCTGGTGATTTGAACTCATCTAGGCTGGACAGATGCTCACTTACCATTTTCTTGCCTATCTTAAACTTGTGTTTTTAATCTATTTTTTATGGTACTGTTTTTGATAGGTTAGACTTTTTTTCCCTTTGTGTAAAGACAGATGCAAAAACCGAGTTAACTAGTTCTGCTTTCTCCCTGTTGCTTGCCACTTTCCCCCACTAATGGACCAATCATTTCCTTAACTTTTGTCTTGTTTTTTACTTGTTGAAAGAAGCTTTTTTGTTATTTTTAACTTTGATCACAAGCCTCAGTTCATTTTGAGCCTTAGTGTTCCTCACTTCATCTTTGCACGCTTGGGCTATTTGCTGATATTCTGCCTTAGTTATGTGCCCCTCTTTCCACTTTTTATACTTGTCCATTTTATCTTTCAATTTATCAGAGAGTTCTTTATGCAGCCATGCTGCTTTCTTTTGAGAGCTGTTATTTTTCTTCTTTGTTGGTATTGTGCTAGACTGGACTTTTATTATCCAACCCCCTGCTCAGGCAGGTAACCTTATAACTTTTTGGATAAATGGCTCCAACACTGGAAGTTTTTAAGAAGAAACTGGACAGCCATTTGTCTGAAATGGTATAGGGTTTCCTGCCTGAGCAGGGGTTTGGACTAGATGACCTCCAAGGTCCCTTCCAACATTATTATTATTATTATTATTATTACTATTACTATTATTACTATTATTACTATTTTTTTATTAAATTTTTTTTAAATTTTACAATAAAAACCCCTTCCCCAATCCCTCCCAACCCACCCCAAAACCCTCCCCCGTTCTTCCAAAAGCTGAATACAGGCTTAACTAGATCTTAAAAGAAAAAAGGTTTTAAACCCAAATAAACCTTAAGCAAATATAATTACGCTCAATAAACAAATTGTAAAATACTTTAACTCCATTATATATAAAAAACAAAAAGAGGAAAAACAAAAGAGAAAATAAAAAAGAAATTAAAAAAAATAAAAAAATAAAGAATAATAACAATTACACTTCTAAATAATATCTTAAACTTATATAAATTATTCAAAAGCTAGATAATATTTTCTTATATCATACTTATATTGTATAAAATTTATTCATCTTTTCCACACCAAAAGATACTTCTCTTGCGATTGATCTTTCAAGAAAGCCAAAATTTTTGCCATTTCCGCTAAGTAGTTAACTTTAAAAAACCATTCTTGCAAAGTAGGCAAAAATTCCTTCTTCCAATATTGCCCTATTAACAACCTAGCCACAGTAATTAAATTTTACATTAAAATAATCTCTTTATCATCACAATCAGAAACAATACCCAACAAAAACAATTGTGGAGTAAATTTTATCCTTCTTTTAAAAATTCTTTGAATATTCCACCATATCTTAATCCAAAAAGCTTTGATACTTTTACATGACCACCAAATATGATAATAAGTAGCATCCAAGCAACCACATCTCCAACATTTAGGCTGCAGGTTTGGATACATACGAGACATTTTTTGTGGATCAAGGTGCCATCTATAAAACATTTTATAAAAGTTTTCCCGTAAGTTTTGGGCTTGCGTGAATTTAACATTCCTCACCCAAATAATCTCCCATGTATCTAATAAAACCGGTTCATCAAAATTTTGTGCCCACTTAACCATACAATCTTTAACTAGCTCTGCTTCTGAATCCAATTCCACCAAAACACCATAAATTCTTTTAATATGGGTTCGACTTTGATCTCTAATTTGTTTTAACAAATTCTCATCCTCTCTAAGCAAGCCCACCTTATAATCTATCTTCCACCTTTCCAATAATTGTCTATACTGAAACCATGAGTAAATAATATTTTCTTGTGCTAATTCATCCATAGATTTTAATTGCCAATTTTTACCATCCCACTTAAGTAATTGTGTATAAGAAATAATATCCATCTTAACTCCTCTCCTTATTCCTTCTATTGCATGCCATGGAATAGCCCATAATGGAATTCTTGAATCACTTCTATAGTATTTATTCCAAACCCAGAGTAAAGAAGTTCTTAAAATATGAGATCTAAAGACCCTGTCAACCTTTTTATTATAAATTAAATAGGCATGCCATCCAAAAAGTAAATCCCATCCCTCCAAAAGGAGTATATCTACATTTGTTAGATTGACCCAATCACTAATTGATTTTAAGACCACAGCATCGTAATACAATTTCAAATTCAGTACCTTAAGTCCACCTCTCTCTCGTATGACTTGTAAAATTTTAAGTTTTACTCTTGGTTTTTTCCCTGCCCAAATAAATTTATTGATACCTTTCTACCACTCATCTAAATTTGCTTCTTTCTTTAAAATAGGTATCATTTGAAATAAAAAGAGAAATTTTGGCAGAACATTCATTTTAATCGCTGCTATTCTCCCCAAAAGGGACAATTGCAGCTTTTTCCAATTATCCAAATCCTTTTGTATTCTAACCCACAGCGTTTCATAATTATTTTTATACAATTTTGAGTTGGAAGCAGATAAAATAACACCCAAATATTTTACCTTATTAACAACCTCAAAGCCTGTCAATCTAACCAATGTCTCCTTATCCAAGTTGGTCATGTTCTTAGACAATATTTTAGTCTTATTGTTATTAATTTTAAAACCTGAAACTTGTCCATATTGATTTATCAATTGTAACAACTCCATTACAGAATAAGATGGTTGAGATAATGTAACAACTAGATCATCTGCAAAAGCCCTTAATTTGTATTCTTTTTTGTTAATTTCTATTCCTTTTATCTTCGATGATTCCCGAATTTTAATCAATAAAATTTCCAAGGTTAACACAAACAGCAGTGGAGACAATGGACAACCCTGTCTAGTCCCCTTTTCAATTGGGAATACCTCTGATAAACCTCCATTAACTATAAGTTGTGCCGTTTGTTTTTGATAAATAGCTCGAAGGGCCTGTAAAATTTTATCTCCAAAATTCATTTCCTCAACCAATCTTAGCATAAATTGCCAATTTAATTGATCAAAAGCTTTTTCAGCATCTAAAAATATCAGTCCTGCTGAAATTTGATTGTTCTTATCCAAATATTCTATTAAATTAATAATTTGTCTGACATTATTTTTCATATACCTTCCGGTTATAAAACCAGTTTGATCCATATGTATTAATTGGTTCAACACGACCATAAATCTATTAGCTAAAATTTTCGAAAAAATCTTATAATCTACATTCAAGAGAGATATAGGTCTATAATTCTTTGGTAACGTAAGATCTTGGTCTTCTTTTGGAATCAAAGATATAAAAGCTCTGCCCCAAGACAAGGGAGTCTCTAAACCATGTAATATATTATTAAAAAGTTCCCTTAGAGGTTCTATAAGCTCATCTATCAAAGTCTTGTAATAAATTGATGTCAATCCATCAGTACCAGGTGCCTTACCTAACTTTAATTCTTTAATTGCTGTCACAATTTCCTCCGTGGAAATTAATCCATTAATTTCTTGTTTCTGATCTTCTGTTAGTTTAGGAAAATGAGCATCTTGTAGATATTTATCTATATCTAAAGCCTGTACTTTCCTACCCATATATAATTTTTATAATAATCTAAAAAAGATTTCTTAATCAAGTCCTTCTGAAATACCAGTTTACCTTTATAATTTATTTTGTCTATAATTCTCAACTTCTGTTTCTTTCGCAATTGATAAGCCAGCCATCTCCCTGGCTTATTAGCATTACAAAATGTGTTATGTTTCATGTACAGTAAGTTAGTTGCAGTCTGATCTGCCATTAACATATTAAATTGCGATTTAAGCAATTTTACATTTTCCTTAATCTTCTCATCTGTAGGATTCAAGATTAAAACTTTTTCTTTTAATTTAATCTCATCTTCCAACTCCTTACGTTTCTGCACCTGTTTCTGTCTATGAATCTTATTCATTTGCATCAAAACCCCACGCATATAAGCTTTACCTGCATCCCATACCATTGACATTGAAGTACCCTTATGCATATTTAAAACAAAATATTCCTTTAAATGCTCTTTAAGTTTCTGAACATTCATTTCTTGCCTAAACAAATTTTCATTCAACCTCCAAGATCTTCTCTCCTCTTTTTCAGTAGCCAATTCCATCCATACTGGACTGTGATCTGTCAATGTCCTTGAGAATATCTTTACATTCTTTACTCTAAAGTATAAATCTGTTGTAATCAAAAAAAAGTCAATTCTTGAAAAAGATTGATGTCTATCCGAAAAGAAAGTGAAGTCTCTCTCTTCCAGATTGTGTTCTCGCCAATAGTCTCGCAACTCCCAGTCCTCTTTCAAATCAAAAAAAGCCTTAGGTAATTTAGCCTGTTTAAAAGAAGTAGAAAGTCCTTTTTTGTCTCTACATGTATCTAAAACTCCATTCCAATCTCCCATCAATATAACAGATCTGTAATCCAATGAAATCAATTTTTGATGCAACAACCTATAAAATTGTTCCTGTTGTTGGTTTGGTGCATACAAACCTATTGTAAGTATTTTCTTACCATACAGTCCCACTTCAATCATAACATATCTCCCTTGAGGATCAGAATCTACTAAACAAGATGATAAATTTTGCTTAACATAAATAACTACACCCCCTTTCTTCCCAAGAGCAGAAGATACAAAATGAGATCCCAATCGAGCATTAACTAAATATTTTTGATCCTTAGAAATAATATGCGTTTCCTGCAAGCAAATAATGTCATTATTATGCTGCTTCAAATAGTGAAATATTTTCTTTCTCTTTTGAGGGGAATTAAGGCCATTAGCATTCCATGTCAGGAGCTTTACCATCTCCCTCATCCAAAAGCCTGGAGAAGACTGCTTGAAGATCTGCCATTGAAGATTGTACCGAAGATCTCTTAGGTCTTGCTCCTCCCACAGGCTCAGAAGCAGATTCTTGTAAAACTTCTTTGATATCTTTCTTCTATTGTTCCTTTTCCTTACGTCTATGCGCTGCCCGAGTCATTCTTTGCTCTTTCATCTCAACTTGTTGAAACCACTCAGCCTGTGATTTTCCAGCTTTCATCAACACAGCTTCTTCAGACTGCTGTTCAACCTCCTTCCCATCCAAGACTTTAAGCATTATAGGTGGTGATGAGCGTGCTCCCAGGACCGAAGTATAAAACTTCTTTGCTTTAAAAACAGTATTAAGTCTATAACGTGTCCCCGCAAAGCTCACCACTATTCCAGTTGGAATATCCCATCTGAATGGCATTTGCCTTTTTTTAAGTTCGTCAGTCAGAAAAGCAAACTCTTTTCTTCTTCTTAAAATTTTAGATGGGATCTCCTTTAAAATTATAACATCTTGTGCAGCAATCTGGAACCTCTTATTATAAAAAGCTCGTATGATTTCATTGCGCAGAGATCTTTTCCCAAAGTAAATTACCACATCTCTTGGCAGGTTTCTTTGCTTTGCAACCCAGGAATTAACTCTAAATATTTTTTCAATTTCTCTAGATATTTCCTCTTTTTCTCTGTCCAAGATCACAGCAAAATCATTCACTATCATCTCTCTCAAGTCTTGTTGCATGTCCTCTCTCAAGCCCCTGATTCTTAAAGCAAACTCCATCTCTCTATATTGAGACATAACAATTTCATCTTGTGAAATTTCCACCTTTTTCTCCATTCCTTCAAACTTTTCCTCCAAAACCTGCACCTTGTCTGCAACTTCTTCAAGTCAAGAATCCAATTTTTCAACCACAGAAGTAAGTCCTTTTAAAGCCAAAACTATATCTTGCCTCAAAATACTATTATTCTCCACTAAAAGCTCTTTCATTTCACCTCTGATTTGAGATATAGCATTTCCCATTATATCTTGCATATCTTTTACCGTTATTGGTTGCAGAGGGGGAGAAGATGGTGGTATAGGTTTAGGTTGTTGTGCTGGTAGTATTGCAGGAGAAGAAGCCGCCTTCGGTACTGTAGAAGTTGCTTGACGCTTTGAAGCCATTTTCAAAAATTTATTTCTCCTTTCCTCCTTCTTAAGAGAAAAAAAATACAAAAGATACAAAAAAAATCCCTTAAAAAAGTAAAAAAAAAGGATTAAACAAAAAGGGGAAATAATCCTCTTAAAACCCAAATCCACTTCAAAAAATCATTATGAGTAATCAAATCCGTTCTGTTCAATTCCGGTCACTTAAAAAAAAAAAAACCCTGCCGATCGCCATTTTACTTTCCCTTTCAGCGAAAGAAAAAAAAGGGAATAAAAATAAATCTTTAAACTAAAAGTCCCAATAAAATAAAAAAAAATAAAATCCTTTATTCAGCTCTGTCCACTTTTAAAATAACTCACCAGATCTCTATAATCGCGGAGGTGGGAGCAGCGTCTCGCTTTGTCCCTGGAGACAAAGACAGCTGAGAAGTGGAGACAATCTGAACTCCGTGGGAGCACTCTTTTCACCCCCCAAAAAAATTTCCTTGGGGGGGTTTCAGAGGCTCTACCACTATTCAGATGATACTCCCCTCCCTCCCTTTGCCTGGGAAGGAGGTTCTGAACCGCAGAACAGCTGATGCCTGCTGTTCTTAGTGGTTCTAACACTTTCTCAGGAGGACGGCTACAAAGTAGCCGCCATCGCCAGCGCAAATCCACCGGAAGACTATTATTACTATTATTATTGTTGGAATATTCATGAACAGGAAGAGTCATGTGGTAACTCAGTCAGCCAATGTGAAGAAAGTGCTACTGAGTCTGTGCAAAAGGGTATTGAGTTAGGAGCTGGATTTCCAGTCTCTGGTTTGTCTCTGTATCTCTCTGTAAGAAGTCTTCAATTGAGCTATGTTGCTGTAAAGAAGAATATATGGTAATGTAAATATTTTGATATAAAGAAGTTATTTTGAATCAGCTAAATGCAGTCAACTGTGAGAGCTTCTGATTTATTTTTCACCAACAGAGAAATTAAAATTCTCTAACAGGTTATGGGCCCAGAGCTTACTAAGGACTGCATTGTAATTTAAAGCTGGAAGAAATTGCCTGTGTTTAGAAAGTATAAAAACAAGGCAGAATTAGCAGAATGGCTGCAATGGAATTTAAGGAAAGCTGTGTGCCTCGTTTGGGCCAGAAGAATTACATTATATGGGCTACAAAAATGGAATGTTTGCTGAAAGCTAAAGAGCTGTGGTATATTGTAGAAAATCCACCACAAGTATTTGCAGCTGCTGATCAGAAAGGTCATGATAAAGCAATGGCTTATCTCATCTTGAATTTAGATGATGAACAATTTCTAAATGTTGCAAATTCAAAGACTGCAAAGGAGATTTGGTTGAAGTTGAGAGCTGTGCACGTGAATGTTTCTGCATGCAATATAGTGCAATTGTCAAGAAAACTTTACAGGCCTGTTTGCAACCAGGTGAATCTATGGAACAGCATTTAAATAAAATGCAAAGTTTATTTTTGGACTTAGAACAACGTGGGATTAAATTCCCTGAGTCCCAGAAGGTTTTATTGGTGTTGAACAGTTTAGATACAATATTTGAGTGTAAAGAAGAGCAAGACTTAAATTTTGAGGCTTTAAAGGCATGTTTGCTTAATGAAGAAATAAAGCACCATTTTAGAAGCAGCCACGAGGAGGGGGTCCAGACTGCAAGTCTCTGGAGGAGAAAAAACAAGCAGATCGGACCCGGACCAAGTTGCAACAAAGGAGAGATTTTGCAAGCAGAGAGCTAAGCTAGAAAAGAATTGCTACATTTGTGGAGAAAAGATACATTCACAAAGGAACTGTTTGCAGAGGAACTGTTTGCAGCAAATGACATTTGTGCAACCAAAAATGACTGCTTTGCAAAAGGAACATTTTGGTGTTGCAAAAGTTTGCTATAGCAACAACAGAGACAAGTGGCTAATAGATAGGGGGGCAAGTCAAACAATAGTTAATGACTCTGAATTATTTTGCAGGTTTGTTCCAGTAGCACAAGAAGCTGTGGCTTTGGCAAATGGCCAGAAAGCAAAAGTCATTGGAAAAGGCGATGTAAAAATTCCATATTTGGAATCAAAGTTTACCAATGTGCTTTGTGTACCTGAGATGGAACATAATTTGTTAAGTGTGTCTAATTTAGACAAATAAGGTTTTGAGATCATTTTTGTAAATGGGAAGTGTCTCATCAAAAGGAATGGGAATATTTGTGCAGAAGGCATAAAGGAAGATAATCTAGATGTATTGTAGGGACAAAAGGTTCAATGTTCCCATATATTTAAGAATGTTGCAGAGCATGATTCATGTATTCATCTTCTGCATAGAAGACTTGGCCATGCAAGCTTTAAAATTTTGCAGCAAATGCAAGATTTTGCAAAAGGGCTAAATTTGAAGGGATGCAAAACATATTTGGACTGTGCAGTATGTAAAGCATCGAAGTCAAAGGCATTCCCAGTTAGTAAATGTAGCACAAGACAAACAAAAAGAGTTCTAGAACTGGTCCATGCAGATCTGGTGGGACCTATGCAAGCCAGTTTTGGAGGAGCAAAATATGCACTGGTAATTGTTGATGATTATAGCAGGTATTCATTTTGCTACTTGCTTAGAAGTAAGACAGAGGTGCTACAACAGTGGTTCTCAACCATTCTAATGCCACGACCCCATAATACAGTTCCCCATGTTGTGGTGACCCCCAACCACTTATACATCACTGGGTGTCAGGGGCATGGCCAAAGAAAAGGGGGAAAAATGGCGGACAGCCTTGTTTGGCGACCCCCGTGAAATGGTCGTTCGACCCCAAATGGGGTCCCGAACCACAGGTTGAGAACCACTGTGCTACAACAATTTAAACAGTGGGTAAGTTTTGTAGAGAGAAGGTACAGACAACAAATGTGTCAGTTGCAGACTGACAGAGGTACTGAATTTATGTCAACTAAATTCCAACAATGGTTGGGGCAGTTGGGGATAAGACACAGATGTACAAATCCTTACACAGCAGCAGAGAATGGTGTAGCTGAAAGAAGGAATGGTGTTTTGCAAACAATGAAAGATTCATTATTAGAGGATTCTGGTATGAGCAGGTCATATTGGGGAGAAGCCATATTGACTGCCAATTATATAGTTAACAGGCTGTGGAGTTCCTCTATTAATAATACTCCATATGCCATTCTATATGGGAGAAAGCCATCACTGGCATATTTGAGAATTTTTGGAAGTACTGCATGGGTACATATTCCAAAAGCAATCAGAAGAAAGGGACAGCAAAAGGCAAGAAAGCTCAGGTTTGTGGGCTATGAGCCAGGATCAAAAGGATATCGCTTTAGCGATGGAAGTAAAAGAATTATAATTTCAAGGTCTGCTAATTTTGCAGAACAAAATTGGGACAGAATTAATGCAAATTCTGGGTATGTCTTACTTAATGACAGTGATCTATTTAATGACAATAACTCATCTAATGATAAAAAATTGATTATTGAAGATGTCAATGTTCAGGGAGGAGAGGCTGAACAAGACATGAAACCAGAAAGAATTGAGACACAGGAGCAGTTAATACCACGTAGGTCAGAGCGATGTAATAAAGGAATTCCGCCTGATAGGTATTCTGCCAGCAAGGTAAAGGTTTGCAATGTGTGGTATGAGCCAAGAAGTTATAAAGAGGTATTGGCATTACCAAAAGCTGAACAAGAAAGATGGAAGGAGGCCATGGATAAAGAGATGAAATCCATGAGAGACCATGAAGTATTTAAATCAGTGACTTTGCCACAGGGAACCAAAGCTGTGGGTTGTAAGTGGGTATATAAGAAAAAGGTATTGCCAAATAATGATATACAGTATAAGGCCAGGTTAGTGGCACAACGTTTTTCACAATTAAAGAATGTGCACTACGATGAAGTATTTGCGCCAACTGTGAAAAGTGAGAGTATAAGATTAGCACTGGCGTTGGCAGTGGCATGTAAGCATAAAATCTGGCACTTTGATATCACAACTGCATTCCTCAATGCTGAGTTAGAGGAAGAAATTTATATGATCCAAGCACCAGGATATGAAATTGCAAAACCTAACATGGTATATAAATTAAACAAGGCTATTTATGGGCTGAAGCAGTCAGCCAGAAACTGGAATATCTGTTTAGATACTGCTTTAAAGGATCTTGGATTTAAAAGTTGCAAAGCTGATAACTGTATATATACTGGACAGTTACAAGGAGGGAATTGTCTACTGTTATCATTTGTGGATGATCTTTGCTTCATCGCAAAGGATGCATCACAAGTCAAAGAATTTGCTGATAAATTAGGAAAGAAATTTGAATTAAAGAATTTGGGAGAAATAAAAAATTATCTCGGTGTAGAGATACAGAAAAATGAAAAAGGTGGTTATATTCTCAATCAAAGGAGAAAAATTGAGCAGTTATTGGAGAAATACAATATGACAGATTGCAATACTGCTCCCACACCCATGAGTGCGGATTTTTATAATAGTTTAAGTGCGGACAAAGGTGAAACCTGTGATCAAGAGATATATCACTTGGCAATAGGGAGTTTGTTATATCTATCACAGTGGTCCAGACCAGACATAGCTTGCGCAGTAAGCATTTTGAGTTGTTTTAGTGCTGCACTTACAAAGTTACATTGGATGGGTGTAAAAAGGGTTCTCAGATATTTAAAGGGAACTATAAATTTGGGTCTTCAAATACAGATTACTGAGGAATTGAAATTAAAGTGTTATGTCGATAGTGACTGTGCAAACGACATAAACACAAGGAAATCAAATTCTGGGATTATAATATTGTTTGGAGGGACTCTGATTGAATGGAAGTCCAGAAAACAAACAACTGTTGCTATTTCAACAGCGGAAGCAGAGTTTATTGCTTTATCTGAATTGTGTTCTGAAGTAATATGGTATGTACAGTTGTTGCAAGATTTAAATATTAATGTAAAAGAATCTGTAAAGGTATTTGAAGACAATGCTGCCTGTATAAAAATGGCAACTGGTGACAGGGTGAAGAACAGGAGTAAACATGTAGACATTAAATACTGTAATGTCAGGGAAGCTGTGAAAGGAAAATTGATTAGTTTACATCATTGTTCTTCTGAGGATAATTTGGCAGACATGATGACTAAACCATTGGGTAATGTTCACTATGGAAAATGTATTAAATCTATAGGTCTGATGTCTCTTCCTGTCATGAAGGGAGGAGTGTTGGAATATTCATGAACAGGAAGAGTCATGTGGTAACTCAGTCAGCCAATGTGAAGAAAGTGCTACTGAATCTGTGCAAAAAGAGTATTGAGTTAGGAGCTGGATTTCCAGTCTCAGGTTTGTCTCTGTATCTCTCTGTAAGAAGTCTTCAATTAAGCTATGTTGCTGTAAAGAAGAATGTATGGTAATGTAAATATTTTGATATAAAGAAGTTATTTTGAATCAGCTAAATGCAGTCAACTGTGAGAGCTTCTGATTTATTTTTCACCAACAGAAAAATTAAAATTCTCTAACAATTATTATTACGGATCATTGCACAGTCAGCCAGATGTTCAGACTGGATTTGGCATTTTGTCTACCTATCGAGTCCTTACCCAGGACCTGGGATAGGCAGATGTGGATGTTTGATGGTATTACAGATATCGTCGCAGGATGGAAGCAGTTCCTAGTAAGGCCGCCTTTTGCAATTGACTAATAGCGAATTTGTCAATGCCAATGGTGTTCAAGTGATGCTCCAGTTGTTTTGGGATTGCACCCAAGGAGCCTATTACTATTGATACTACCCTTGCTTGCTTTTGCCACAGTCTTTCTATTTCTATTTGTAGGTCTTTGTATTTTGTTATCTTCTCCAGTTCTTTCTCGTCTATTCTGCTGTCTCCAGGCACTGCCACGTCCACTATCCAGACTTTTTTGTCTTTCTTATCGACAATTGTTAAGTCTGGGGTGTTATGTTGCAGGTGCTTGTCTGTTTGAATTCTGAAGTCCCAGAGCAGTTTAATTTTATCATTTTCTATGACTTTCTCTATTTTATGATCCCACCAGTTTTTGCTTACAGGCAAATGATATTTTTTGCAGATCTTCCAATGCACCATTGTTGCTACTTTGTCATGCCGCTGCTTGTAGTCAGTCTGTGCAATCTTCTTGCAACAGCTTACCAGGTGGTCCACTGTTTCTTCAGCTTCTTTGCATAGGCGGCACTTACTGTCTGTTGCTGTCTTCTCAATTTTGATTTTATATGCATTTGTCCTTAAGGCTTGGTCTTGTGCAGCCAGAATTAGTCCCTCGGTCTCTTTCTTCAATTTTCCTGCTCTTAGCCATTGCCAGGTCTTGTTAATATCTGCTTTCCCAGCTATTTTTTTAATGTATTGGCCATGTGTTGCTTTGTCTTCCCATGCCTCTATTCTGTTCTTCATTTGGTCTTCCTTGTAGGCCAGTTTGGTCTCTCCCGTAGTCAGTAAGCCTTCCTCATATACCAATTTCAGTGCATTTATTATTACTATTATTATTACTATTATTATTATTATTACTATTATTATTATTATCTCACTTTTCAAAATTTCCCAAGCTTCTTGAGTTGTTTTCCCCTTGAGGATTCTCATCCATGGAATGCTTCCCAAGTTCTCTCTAAGTTTATTGAAATTAGCTTTCTTAAAGTCCAACACTCTAGTTTGACTGTGTTCTATTGCTTGTGCTTGCATAATATTGAATTCCAATATTGCATGATCACTTCCCCCCAAGGTTCCTGTGGCTTCAACACCTTCTATCATTTCATCTCTGTTAGTGAAGATTAGATCCAATATGGCTAAACCCCTAGTTCCCTTCTCTACTTTTTGGGAGACAAAGTTGTCTGCTAGGTTTGTCAGGAATTTGTTTGATCTTCCACTTGGTGCAGAGTTTGTCTCCCAGTTGATGTCAGGGTAATTAAAGTCCTCCATTACTATTGTGATATGCTTCCTACATACTTTAGTTAGTTGACTAGCAAAAAGTTCATCTATTTCCTCTGTTTGATTGGGCAGCCTATAGTATACACTTATGGCAGTGTCATTTTCCCCCCCTTTATATTGACCCAAATGCATTCAAGACAGTTTTCATCATTGTTGTGGTCTATTTCTGTAGCGATGTAGTTATTTCTTATAGAGAGAGCAACTCCACCTCCTCTTTTTTTGGTCTGTTTCTTTTAAATAATTTAAATTCCTTCAGCTGGGTGTTCCATTTGTGGGTTTCATCCCACCATGTTTCCGTAATGGCAACAATATCATATCTACCCTCATTTACCTGAATTTCTAGTTCATCCTGTTTACTGTTCATACTCTGTGCATTGGTGTATAGACATTTGAGTCCTTTATGACTAACCCTGGGTTTACTTTCTACATAACCTGTGTGGTGCCTGAGTTCCCCTATTTTCTTACCACCTGTTTGGTTGGTGCACTTTGTGTGGCACTCACTATTAAAAGCTTGATTTTGCTTGACAGCAAGGTTGATATTCTTGTCCACACACACATATCTATGTTACATGCACTGATAACCCTATAATTTTTAGGTTGCCCAGGACAGGGATGTTCTGTATCAATTAACTCACTGTCCCCATTGTTTAGTTTAAATATTCCTCCAGAAAATCTGTGAATTTATTGCCAAGTAACCCAGTCCCTTTCTTGGATGGATGCAAACCATCTCTTTTGTACATTTTTTCATTGGATCAGCTATAGACATTATGACTAGTATAATCAAAGCCTTCCCCTTTACATCACTCCTTTAGCCACATATTGAATTCTGCTATACGCTGGCCTTTTCCATTTTTCTCCTTATACACTGGTAAAACCTCTGAAAAAGTAAGCCTACAGCCTATCCTGCTAAGTTCCTGCCTCAAGCTCTGGAAATCATTATGCACAGAGAGTACATCTTTTTGAGACAGATCGTTGGTGCCAAGATGTACAATAGCATCCACATCGCAGTCCTTGCTGGCATTCTTGACTGTTTTAAAAATACGTTTCTTGTCCCTTTCCTAAATATACAACCTTTATAATTGAATCACCAACCAGAAGGTGGCTTTTTTTTTGGATACCTTGCTCTTCTTGCATGGCTGATGTGTAAAACCTGATTCACACTTCTCCCTGTCAAAAACAAGTTCTTTATCTCGGACCATGATCCACTTCTTATTTGAATTATCATCACAACTACCTTGACCTGTCTCCTTAATGTCCCTATTAAGGTCAGCAAGGGCACTGTATCTGTTATGCAGGGACACAGTGAAAGCTTTGTATTTATGGTTCACAGCTCTCACCCTGCCAGATTCCACAGTTGTCCACACTGCCCTTCTCCTGAAGGATCTTTGTGGTAGAGGGGGCTGATAGCGTGGAGTAGAAGGGCTGAACTGGACACCTAATTTCTGCCTGAAGAGCACAGATTACAGACCCCAGATAAATAATCTGTCCTTGTAGACTAGTGATTTGTTTACAGATAGGACAGTTTCCAACAAATTTTCCAGCCAACAGATAGACTGGTGGATTGCACTTAACAAAGGGTGAGCAAATACTCCTGGACCTTGGAATTCATGTCCAGAGAAAATTTGGAGGAGGGAGTGTTATGTATTTCACCTTCAGGTGCTACAGGAAAAGAAAATATAAATGTAACAAATAAAATAATAAGTTTAACTATTATGATGAATTGTAAGAATAGGATTCTATTTCCATGTTTTCTACACATTAAGTAAAAGAATATGAGAGATAAACTTGGAAAATCTGGCTATAGAAATCTTGAAATTGTTCTGGTTTAATACAGTACGCTTACAATACAGTACAACTAATTTACAACAATATTGTTAATTCTCAAATAAGATATGTTAAGACAGTGACACACTTTGTTCTTACATTACTCACTGAAGGCTGTGAATTCATAGGTTTAATAGATAAGTTTGATAAAATCTACAAGTGACTTTCTTAAATAATAATTAAACATCATCCCCAGTTCTAATCCCCCATGTAAAATATTCCAAGCTTCCAAGCTTGGCTGTTATTTCAAGATATTAAATTTGTGGAATGTATATGTTTTGATGACACACTCTTTTTAACTTCATTTGCGCATTTTCCTTCTGTAAGGTAAAGGTGTTAATTGCAAGTATACTAGCCATAGTTTATTGTTTATTTGCTGAAATCATTATAGGGCATAAAAGTCCCAAACATCTAAGTAGTTTCTAACTTTAGTAATTTCAAATTGTGCAAACTCTAACTCCAAGAATTCCCTAGACAGCATGATAATTACTGAGAACTCTAGGAGTTGACGTCCGCTCATCAGTTGAGAAGTGTTAATCTACCCTCTTGTAAATGTAGAATGGGGGAGGTCAATCTCCCAGAGGGGTTCCAGGACTTTCAACTATTCCATCAAACTGCTCAACTTGCTAATTGAATCAGATTTCAACTACTTGGGATACAATCTAGATCTGGGACCTTGGCAAGAGATGCCACTCCCCATCTTTAAAATGTACAAAATGTGCTCTAGTGGATTTCATAAAACGTGCAATATTTGTTCTTCTATACCTCTGAGCCAATTTGCTTATTCCCCAAATGGTTTGTATATTTCTTGAATATGTCTATACTGTATATTATTAAACCATCAACAGTTCCTTAACAAGTTCCAATGGCAACATTCACTCTGATTGTTTGGAGTGATCCTTGAAGATTTATTCCATTTCTAAAATTCCATTTAAAAACAAATACAAGTTTTTAACTTAGATGGAGATAGCATAATATTTCTGTAGGTGATTTCAGATCCTAGGAAACATTGCTGAGTCCTCAGAAGTGCTTTTGACCTTGATCTACTCTTTCTTTCCCACTGGGTCTTCAGTTTTAGGACTCTGTATTAATCTCAAGCGATTTCAGAACTCTGAGATCCCATGTTGTCACAAGGGGTCAAGAGATAAGATCATCAGTGTTATGATGTGTGCAAATCATACTAAAGTTATTTTTTCTTATATTGTGTTGAAGACCTAGAACTGTTGTGGGCAGAGAGGTTTCAGACTGTTAAGGAACTCTCACATCCCTCCCCCTTCTGGCTCAGCCCCATCATTTTTCCTTTCCGATAGTAGGTCAGATTTTAGGGCATCTTGCCAAGGCATTATGTCAGAGCCCTTTAAAATGCTTTGTACTTTGATAGCAGTGCAGGTCCTCTGCTTTCTTAGCTACCTTTGTACTTTGATAGCAGTGCAGGTCCTCTGCTTTCTTAGCTACCTTTCCATATTTTAATTTTATTTTGTAGAACTCACCGCATAATACACAGAACATGAAATAAAAGTATGAAGGGAAGGATAACAGGGGAAGAATGAAGGAGAGAGAGACTGATTGAATGCCACCTTTTGCATTCTCCAGCAGTTATTCTCAGCATTTTGAGACCTGATGGCAATGAACATGAGCCCAGGTCACTTTCAATTTGCTTTTGAATAATTGAAAAGTGGAACCAGTGTGATATGGAAGTGCTTGATTTCAGAGGGCAGTTTCTCTTTTACTATTTTTGAGAAAAATATAGAAACTCTAGCCAATCCCTTTTCGCAAAGGGACATTAAAGCTGCAGTAAAGTTGTCAAAGTTTTGACATTGTTTTTCAAACAAATGTTTCCTAAAGGACGAGCTATCAAGAAACCATTTTCAAACAGTTGGAGATACTTTCTGCCAATCAAGGCATATCCGCTTGTTTGGTAAAAAATATATTTACAACTATGTTCATAAATGTTTCTGCATTAATTGATTTTACTGGGCTTCTATGCCACTTGAATTGTCATCAAGTTGGAGTTGCTTACATATCCTGTTCTGTAAACCAATATTTCAAAATATATCTTCAACTTGAACTAAGCGAACTAATTAACAGTTGTATGCCAGAGACAATTAATAGACTCAGTTTAAACAACAAAGCACCACACAACAAACAAGAATGCTTCATAATTCATCAGTCCCAAAGACTTCTAGAAAAGGCAGATTTTAATGACCTTAAAGGCCAGTAATTTGGGGTCATATGGATCTCTGTTCCAAAAATGTAAGAAAGCAATTTGAAAAGGCTTATCTTCGTGGTCCCTGAAGGTGACATTCTGGCACACCAGAATCTAATTATATGTAGTCCTCGACTTACAATCATTTGTTTCGCAACCATTCAAAGTCATAACAGCACTGAAAAAAGTGGCCAAGCCTCACACTTATGACCATTACAGCATCCTCATGGTCACAAAATCAGAATTTGGACACTTGGCAATCAGTAGGTGTTTATGACAGCTGCAGTGTCCTGGAATCATGTAATCACCATTTGTAACCTTTCCAGCCAGCAACTGACAAGCAAAATTAATGGGAGAGGCTAGATTTGCTAAGCGACTACAGGATTCACTTAACAACTGCAGTGATTCATTGAACAACTGTGGCAAATTGAAGACTGCCTGTAAGCCTTTGTTTTTGGAACAATCAACTCCTTCCTGGAGGCTTAGGATGAAACTGCATTTTCATAGGCATAACTCTGTATTCATTTTTGTGGGTGAAAGAGATTTTGTAGCCAGTAATTCTAAAATATGTAAGATGTATGGGAACTAATAACAAATTTTATTTTCTACTAGACTCACTCTTTCCAATTGTTTTTTTAACATCAGACAAGAACATAAAAACATATGAGCATTGTTATCTTTTTCATAGCAGTTGAACTGGAAACAATGTCCTATGGATCAAGTCTTTTTCTTTCTATTATAACTTTTTCTTTCTATTATAACTTTTCACTCCAAATTACAGCCACAATTCTTGGCAATGGGAGAAACTGGAACCGTGAGAAGCTATATGTAATTTTACCCTTTATCAACATGCTGTGAAAGAATCCATGTATTCTCTGATTTTCTTAGGCTCTATTTTAAAATATTGCTTTTGCAAAAATTAGTAATCCTCTAATTGTATGGACCTATCTTTTTATCTTCTGATATTGCTCACTGTATTGTCTCTTTTGGTATCTTTATTCATCTGTGTTATTGTCATTGTCACACTGCATAGTTTGACATCATTCTAGACCTATTTGCTAAGATCACAGTGAAGCTAAAATAGCAAAAAAAAAGTTGACAACCAAAATGTTGCAGTGCTAAATAATGTCCCTTGTTATAAGGAATAACTTCAGCTATATATTACTAGAAGGCAGAGATCCTTAAATTTCTAGTGGCATATAGCATAAGCAATTTTCAGTTTTTAATCTAGCAATTCATGAGTTATCAGACCTTGAAAGTCACCCTGATTTTGCAGCCAAGCAGTTCTTTTAAGTACTGATCCATGACAGAAGATTGCACACTTCAAATCAGCCTTGCCTAAGCTGTGCATATGTAGCCAGCCAGCCAGTGGAAGCATTATTTGAATTTTGTTCAGATGAGCATATTGCAGCAATGAAAGAATATGCTGAATCACGGGCCTCAAAGCATGCACCTACCATGCCAAAGCCTTCCATTACTACCCTACATAGAAAGGCCTCCTTCTGTTGGTTGGGCCAATACACAAATTTTAAAATGTAAAGAGTACTATGTTTAAAAAAAAGACTTATGTACAGATGTATTATGGGAAGCAGCTGAAATGCTGGAATACAGATGAATATGGTTGATACATGACAATGCAAACTGGTGAGAGTTTGCATTGTCATGTTTCTTTAGTGATTTTTTATTTTTACGGGATAGGGGTGGTAACCCTACACCCAACCCTCCTGACTTTACCCAGACTTGGGACTGGCTGGGTTATCTCAAAAGAAGAGCTGACTCCAGGTGGAGCTGGTACAATGCCAAGCATTCTGTGAATGACGAAACACTGGAAAATACTTGCTGCCCAATGTGCTCTGCAGTGGACATGGTGATGGTGATGGTGATGGTGATGGTGATGGTAATGCAAGCTGGTACAGAGTAGTACAGTACTAAATATTATGTGATGTTTATTTATTTATTTATTTTATTTATTTACAAATATTTATATGCCGCCCAATCCCAAAGGACTCAGGGCGGCGTACAAGGTTAAAAACAGTCATAAAAGAATAAAATAATCCAGTCATACCGCGAGTCCGATCATATCCCGGCCCCCCGGGGACATCAGCCCCAGGCCTGCTGGAACAGGAGAGTTTTAACGGCTTTCTTAAAGGCCGGCAGGGTGGGAGTAGTTCGAACCTCGGGGGGAAGTTGATTCCACCAGGTCGGAGCCACCACAGAAAAGGCCCTTCCCCGAGGGCCCGCCAGCCGACATTGTCTGGCCGACGGGACCTGAAGGAGGCCCAATCTATGGGACCTCACCGGTCTCTGGGAGCTGTGCGGCAGAATGCGGTCCTGTAAGTAACCTGGCCCTATGCCATGAAGGGCTTTGAAGGTGATAACCAACACCTTGAATTGCATCCGGAGACCCACAGGAAGCCAGTGCAGCTCACGGAGGATAGGTGACACGTGGGCGTACCTTGGCGCGCCCACAATCGCTCTCGCGGCTGCATTCTGAACCAACTGCAGCCTCCGAACGCCCTTCAAGGGTAGCCCCATGTAGAGCGTGTTACAGTAATCCAGTCTTGAGGTGACAAGGGCATGAGTGACTGTGAGTAAAGCCTCCCGGTCCAAATAAGGCCGCAACTGGTGCACTAGGCGAACCTGTGCAACGGTCCCCCTGGCCACAGCCGATAGATGTTGTTCCAAATTTAGCTGTGAGTCCAGGAGGACACCCAAGTTGCGTGCCTGCACTGAGGGAGGTAAATTTGCCCCCCCCAGGACTAAAGATGGACCATCCAGTTGGCCTTTGGGAGGCAAGACCCAGAGCCACTCGGTCTTGTCAGGGTTGAGTCTAAGCCTGTTCACCCCCATCCAGACCCTCACATCTTCCAGGCACCGGCACATCACGTCGACTGCTTCACTGAAAGGACACGGGGTGGAGATATACAATTGGGTATCATCCGCATACTGATGATACCTCACCCCGTGTCGCCGAATGATCTCACCCAGCGGTTTCATGTAGATGTTAAAAAGGAGGGGGGACAGGACCGAGCCCTGAGGCACCCCATAATCGAGGCGCCTAGGGGTCGATCTCTGTCCGCCCGCCAACACCGACTGCGACCTGTCAGAGAGGTAGGAGGAGAACCACCGCAATACGGTGCCGCCCACCCCCACCTCTCCGAGACGACGCAGAAGGATACCATGGTCGATGGTATCGAAAGCCGCTGAGAGGTCAAGAAGCACCAGGATAGAGGAATAACCCCTATCCCGGGCTCGCCAGAGGTCATCGGTCAGTGCGACCAAAGCAGTCTCAGTGCTGTAGCGGGCCTGAAACCAGATTGAAAAGGGTCCAGATAATTGGTTTCATCCAAGGATCGCAAGAGTTGAGACGCCACCACCTTCTCTACAACCTTCCCCACAAAGGGGAGGTTGGAGACGGGACGAAAGTTCTTCAAAACAGCTGGGTCCAGGGAAGGCTTCTTGAGGAGGGGCCTCACCACTGCTTCCTTTAAAGGTTGCGGGAAAGATCCCTCCATCAAGGAGGCGTTGATTATCGCCTGGAGCCAGCCTCGTGTCACCTCCCTACTGGCAGAAACCAGCCAGGAGGGGCACGGGTCCAATAAACAGGTGGCGGCATTCATTGCCCTCACGGCCTTGTCCACTTCATCAGGGGTCACAGGCTCAAACTCGCTCCAGATAACATGACTAAGACCAGCCCCTGGCAACTCGGCTGGCACTGCCCAGTCGGAGTCCAGGTCTCTCTGAATCTGAGCGATTTTGTCCGACAGAAACTGAACAAACTCCTCAGCTCTCCCCTGCAAGGGTTCCTCCGCCTCCTCCACTTTAAGAAGGGAGCGGGTCACCCTAAACAAGGCGGCCGGGCGAGATTCTGTGGACGCAATAAGTGCGGAAAAGTGAACACGCTTTGCCGCCCTTATTGCCACTAAATAAGTCCTAAGATAGGCTCTTAATAGTGATCGGTCAGATTCAGAGTTACTGGCCCTCCAACGTCGCTCTAGACGTCTCTTGTGGCGCTTCATCTCCCGGAGCTCCTCAGTAAACCAAGGCGCCCTCCGGGGACCACCACCACAGAGAGGTCGCAAAGGCGCAATTCGATCCAGGGCCCCGGACGCCGCCTCATTCCAGGCCGCAACCAGGGACCCGGACGAGTTGTGGACAAGGGAGTCAGGTATTTCCCCAAGCTCCTCCTGGAACCGATCTGGGTCCATTAGGCGCCTGGGGTGGAACCACCTAGTCGGCTCCCTCTCCCTGCGATGGGGGAGTGATGCTCTGAAGTCCAGCCTCAATAGGAAATGATCTGTCCATGACAAGGGCGAGATCTCTATTCCCCTTAATTCCAGATCATGTCTCCATTGCCCCGAGAGAAACACAAGGTCGAGTGTGTGACCACCCCTATGAGTTGGGTCCTGAATTACCTGGGTCAGGTCCATGGTTGCCATGGAAGCCATGAACTCCTGCGCCCCCTCTGAGCGATCGCCGAGTGATGGCAGATTAAAATCCCCCAGTACTATAAGTCTGGGGAACTCCACCGCCAACCCGGCTACTGACTCCAGCAACGCAGGCAGGGCTGTTGCAACGCAGCTGGGAGGTAGGTACATCAGCAGCAAGCCCAACTGAACCCGTGAACCCAACTTCAATAGGAGGGACTCCCACCCAACAACCTCCGGGGCAGGAATCCCACGAGGGCTCAAGGACTTCCGAGCGATGACTGCCACTCCCCCACCCCTGCCCTGATGTCGAGGCTGATGAAGCACCACAAACCCGTCCGGGCACATCTCCGAGAGGGAAACACCCCCCTCAGGGCCCAGCCAGGTTTCGGTTATACATGCCAGGTCCGCCCCGCTGTCCAATATTAAATCACAGACAAGGGGGGCTTTGCTGACAACGGACCTGGCATTAAGCAACAGCAGCCTGCAATCAGGGCCCTGTACTCCCCTGTCACCAGTACTACAGGATGAGCCTTTTGAGGGGCCGGAACAAGGAATCGCTCTAACATAGCGAGTCCTCGTTCCCCAAAGATGGCCTGCCCCTCGGCTCCCGCCATATCTGCCCATCCCAGTCATGACCGGGATGCTCCGACCTTCTCCCCTCCCCGGAATACCTCCACCCTCACCAGCCTTCTCCCTTCCTGACCGGACTCGCTTTCCATACAAACCAAGCCCAAGGGTAAGTCCTGCCCCCCCCCTACTTTTGCTATTGCACTCAGCAGAGGGGGTACCAGGCTCCACCCCCGACTCCACCATTCTCATACCCCAAACACTCAATACACATTCACACTCAATTTATATACATAAAAAGTAAAAAATTTCCGCATTCATACACCCTAAATACAATAATAAATTTATATATAACAGGGCCACCATTCATCTACATGCATACTCACACCCACAGCAAACATTCTCTAAAAAAAAATAGTATTGCCCCTCTGTGTCCCAGGCTGGTCCAATGTGGCCGGCTAGATGATCATTAAGTACTTGTCTTGGGGCAGACCGTACTTGGCCTTATGCTCCTCAAAGTGCAAAGGATGCTGCATATAGTGTACCATAACTCTAGATAGCTAGGAAGTTGTGTAACTGATGGAATTTTTCCTGCATAGAGGATCTTCTCCCTGAGTAGGTCTTGGGTATGGCTCTCCTTTTCCATATCACTCTGGGTATAGAATGCTTCCTGTACAGGCTGAGGCTGCCACAGTGGGAGCCAATAATTCTCAGGACAGTCAAAACCATTATGTATACCCAAGTCTCAGGGCAGAGGAAAGTCTGACAAAAAAAAAAAAACAATTAACTCAAAAGGGTTGGAGGAAGACTTTGACACATATAGAAATTGTTTAATGCTAGTCTTGATTGCTGTCTTCTGCCTAAGCATTTGCTTTGCACCTATGTGACTTATTTCTTGTTGGCGGTAAAGTACTTTCAGTGCTGAGTGTGTGAAACCTTTGCTGTCAGTTATCCAAAATGGAGCTGCATTTGCAGAGAGTTGAACTTTACTGCCATGCTTAATGTGAAATCTGACAGCACGGTCTGTCTACTCATATTATGAGTGGATAATCCATGCTCCAAGCCCAAGATTAAACAATGGCTATAAATCCTCTTGTAATGTTACTGACCATAGATCAACTTGCCAATGCCTTCCAACAATACCAGAATCAAGTTGCAATCCAGATGGACCAGTTAACCCAGAAAAATAAACCAGTTACCACAGCAAGTGGAGCAGAATCTGCCATAACGGTGACTCCAAGCTGGTCTGGCCTAATGTTCAGTAGCTATTGCTGCCGCAACACCAATCATCCTCAACTATGTACTGCTTCTCTGCCTAGATGGAAATACTAGTGAATTTATTACTTTCTTCACAAATTATATGTCTTCCTGAGCAATTTCCCATGGATCAATCTCATGTAGGATTTATAATTGGCCTAATGACAGAGGCAATCCCCCTTCTGATACAGAACAGCCCAGATTTGAACAATTATACCAATTTTGTGATACCTCTGAGGGCTAACTTTAATGCTATAAGTGACCACCAGCCACAAAATCTATCACCTCTGACAGGATAAGCACACTCTGTAGAAGAATAGACAGTAGATTTTAGTCATTAGCTCAGGATGAGGGCTAGTATGAAATAGGCTTCATTGACCAGTTTAAAGAGGGACCTGAAGAAATACGAGATGAAATCATCAGGCACACCTGAGGGTTTTTTTTTCTGTATTAATGCAGGTATGCCTAGGTATCAATGATATTCTCAAAGAATGCAGCAGAGTATTGCTTTTAATATGCCTGAATTGGACTATTGGGACCTGTATTTCCTTGGAAGGGATTCAGAATGATCCAGCTAAGTTCAGTCTATTCTGTTTTGCAGAGTAAAAGGAAAAATGTACACTTTTTTCTGAGTTTTGCTAATTTTTACCATAAATGTGTTCTATATCTTGTAGAACAAGATGTAGAATTATACTATCTGACCAAAACAGGTTTCCCTTTAAGTATTGCTCACTAAATCTTTATTCAGGCAGGCATTTACTTCTCAGTCCAATCCCTAGGCCCCAACTGCTTCTTTCGTGTGCAGGCTGATGCTTCCAATTTTGCCATAGGAGCTTTATAATTTGCTCTATGTTTTGTGGACAGTTTCATCCCCCCTCAAACTATGCTTTCCATTTGTGACAACTCTTTCCAGCCAAAATTAACTATAATGTTTTTAACAGGAAACTTTGGGCCATTAAAGAAGCCTTTTAGCACTGGTGCCCTTTTGCTGAAAGCGAATATTCTCTAAGGTCTGGATAGACAAGAATTTAGAACACTAATTTCTAACAGACCTGCAATGTTGTGAGCATTATTCTTTTTCTTATTTTAACTTTCATCTCTCTTATACTCCCAGTGTGAAAAACAAGCAGGAAGATTCTTATCACAAGAATATTTCTGACCCATGAATACTGCATGAAAAAATCTTCCCTAATACCTGCCCTGCCCTGTAAGATTCTTGCACCTGGAAAGGAGACTCCTTCCTTAACCAATCAAAACATTTGTGTTTGGTGAGGGGGGAAAGAGACAGAGGGTTGATCAAATCTATATTCATTAAAAGGATATCTATATGTGAAGGTTTGGATAGATGAGGTCCCTTTTCTACTTTCTACCACTTGCCTTCAGAATGGGGAGACCCATATCACAACAATTGGAAGCCAGTTTGGTGCATTGCTTAAACCACCAGACTAGAAAGCAGGAGATTGTGAGTTCTAGTCCTGCCTTAGCCATGACAGCCAATTAGATGACCTTGGGCCAGTCACTCTTGTTCATCCCAACTCACTTCACAGCTTGAATATAATAGCCTGTAGTTGAACACTTCAGGGTATTCAAAATATTTCCCTTCTCAATGACTTTGATGGTCTCATGTTAAAATAGACATCATGTTAGTCTGTAGGTTTTGATGTCTATTCTAACAAGTCTCCTGTTCCCTCTGCTCTACAGTTTTCCTCTAGTCCTTGATATAGGAAGAATTAATTTTGACCTAAAAACTGCTACTTTTACAGCCTTCCCATTATCATGCCTACAAAGCAATTCTGTAACTCATACAAGATGTTTGTGGTGGCAATATGGAAGAAAAGACAGCTAGGTCATGTCAAGTTAAGAATACCTCATGAAGGTAGAAGAATTTTGTCCTTGAGGTACCACCAGTCTACAAGGAAGCAGAGAGTATAGAAGCAGGCAGTGAGAATCTAATCTGCCTAGAGAGCCTAACCTGGCAATAGGTATATGTTAAATGGTATTGTTTGTTGACAGTTGGCCTAAGGAAGGAAAAAGAAAGCTATAAGCAGTGGTTCCAGTACCTTAAATCTCTTTGTGTACAGCTGAATTGGGAGAGATGCCACTACTACACCAACATGCAGCTGCAACCTAGATCAGAGTTCCCCAACCTTTCCATCTTTGCGGACCGGTGGGGGAGGAAAGGGGATGGTTCCGCTTGAGTGGCCGGCAAGCACACACACACGGGTACAGCTCCATTTGTGCAAACGATGTGAATGTGCACCCACGACTCACTCAAATGGGGATGCATGTGCATGTATGCATGCTTGCCAACCACTCACATGGCTTGCCTGCTGTTTCTGCAGCCCGGTTACAAACAGCTCATGGTCCACTAGTGAGCTGCACCCAGAAGTTGGGGACCCTTGTCCTAGATCATCCAGTCTCTTAAATTTGGCAGATAGGAACTAAATGCTATTCTTGGAAGGTGATCATTTTTCTAAGTTCACTCATGTCATTTTCTATTGTAGCCTTCCCTCCACAGCCCAAACATTGATTCAACAAGTTTTCTGAAACCATAATTGACCCAATTATTTCAATTATTATAGAAGGACAGTTCACAGCATATTTGGAAAATCTTAGTATCAATATTGGATGTTTAAGTTCTATCTGAGAGCCAATGTGGCATAGTGGTTAATGCAGCAGGCTAAAAACTGGGAGACTATGACTTCTAGTCCTGCCTTAGGCACAAAGCCAACTTCTGTAAAATTTTGCCAAGAAAACTGCAGGATTTCTCTGGGCAGTCTGGGCAGTCAACATGATTGAATGGGGAAAAAGAAATAACCCTACCTGTCCTATGCCCATCCCATGTTCTCAGATGAAGAGAGCAAATGCCACCTTAGAACAATATTTTTCTAAACTATCAGTAAAATAATTGACCTCATTTTTTTACATATGGTTGAATGATTTATAGTAAATGTATACCTCTACTCAGATGTTATTCTTTCAAGCTCTTTAACAGTTACAACCTGTCCCAACTGTCTATGGAGATTTTCAGTCATTCAGGTCATGGATGTCCCAAAGGTATTTTTTCAAAAGGCAACTGGACTTCTTGTTTTTGGTTAAAGACCTTTTGCTTCTCATCCAAGAAGCTTGTTCAGGACTTTGGGGCAACCTGCACCAACCATCATGTTTTCCAACTCTATGCTTTCCAGAGCATTCCTATTTTTCAGGAAGTAGAAGCCAGTCATTTTCTTATCTGGATCTTGCCACATCCTAATATCTCTGGGTCTCCCAGAGATTTTTGCTGACTATCATCACCAGGAGCTGCTTATCTCCCAATTGCAGGAGAAGACCATGTGATCTCCTCCTCTCCATGACATTCTAAAAGGCTGGATGCTAAGTTAATGGACTATTTCCTAGATTTGTACAGATCAATCCTATAATGTTTTGTCTGCAGCTTCCAGCTGCACTGATAATATATCCAGTTTTTTGCCATTCCCTCCTGGTCCCAGGTATCTTTCTTGGCTGTTTGGCATGCCATTTTGGTGAAGGGAAAGGGGAGAATGAAGTGGGATGAGTCCTAGATTGAAATGTGAATTGGAAGGGCTACTCAAATACCATATGATCATGGGAAGCAGTAGATGCACACACCTTTCACCAGCTCAACATGCAATAACATCCATAGGACCAAATCACTGGATTAGCCAAACATTCTGGCTTTGGCATTTGACAATTCTAATTTAGAGGAAGAAAGGGACTAATTTGAATAAAGTCATTTGAACAACTAAGGAGAGAGAAAGAGAACCCTACCCAAAGCTAAGAGATAAAATTCCAGAGAGAAGGGCAGGATTGTGTAGTTCTACAAAGGAGAAGAGAAAGAAGACCTTGAAATAGGGAAAATGTCCCCATTTCAGCCAAACAGGCAATGATTGTTTGAGGAGAGAGAGGAGGAATTGATAGCTCTTCAAAGCTATGTGTCACAGGAAACATGGAAATCACATCCACTGTCAGAAGGGCAGGAGATACATTGTTTTCCAGAAGTGAAACAGCTGGCAACGAATTGCTCTTAGCATCCATGCCTCTTCTCCCTTGCAATCCTAAAGAGTAGAGATAAATCAAACAGCAAGAGCACAGAAACAGTAAATAACTGAGGCTAAAAACTTTCAAAAGAAGGACAACCCCAGGAAATTGATTAAGCAGTCCTTTGGGGAGATATGCCCCACTTGGTAGATTTAAGCTAGCTGGCTACTCTTCTCATTGCTGCTTAGAACTACAAAATCTTATCCTCAACCTTTTGAATCTTTACCAGGTGACTCTATCCCCATTGGCCTCAAATCTTTGGACCATCGATAATGACTTTTTCTCACTTGCATCTTGGATTTGATGTTGCTATAAGAATAAAGATTCAAACTCTTTACAACTCCCTTTAGAGTAAGTTGCTTTCTCTCCCCATTGCTCTGTCTGCTACTTTCTCAGCTCCTCTCAGTTCTAGACCTGTTATTTCCCACTAGAGGGATTTATAGCTATTGCAGCTATAAAACAGGATAGCACCATAAATAAATATGAAGTCACTACAGATGAGGACAAAGTGGGGAAAATGGGTTGGTTTTACAGCAGTTTTGGTATATCTTACAATCCAGTGAATGGTAGCATGGTACAGTTCAAAACATCCAAAGATAAAATAGTGCAATAAAAAAACATCAATCTTTACAAAGAGGTGAGATAAAACAGCAACCTTTACCCAATGTGCTTTGTAAATCAATAAATAAGCTGAGACAAACCTAGAAAGTATGTATTTGACTACATTTATATATTTTCTCAATCCAATAAATAAAAAAAATCTTGCCACCTGGCTAATATTTTTTTGAAGATATATCATTGGCCATTTTTTATTAGTAATTTAAATTATTTTACAACATTATTTATCTGTTGTGGTGATATAAATCCTAATTATTACCATATATAATAATGTGAAACCACAGCTGCCAGTTCTTGGCTTTAATGTTCATTCTTCTCCAAAGCCTAGGATGTCATAATGTCATAATTGGTGTAGTATATATAGATTCAAGCAGTGTGGCCTTTTGTAGTTGAGAGGTGGAAATGTTGTCAATGTGCAGATTTTCTAAATACCATACAAAATGTTTTGATTATCATACGCACTGTGCTGATAGCCACTAAAGCTAGTTTAGGCCATGATCTTTAAACTTTGATTTTCAGTTCTTGATATTTTGTGATCTTCTCTAATTCTTTGTCTTCCATTTTACTATGTTCTGGTATTGCCACATCAAGTATCCACACTTTCTTCTTATTAACCATAGTTAAATCTACTGTGTTACAAGCCAAGACTTTATCAATTGGTATTCAGAAATCCCACAATATTTTAACTTGCTCGTTTTTTTACTACTTTTTCAACTACATGTTCCCACCCATTTTTCATTACTGACAAATGATATTTTTTACAGATGTTACAGTGAATCATTCTGGGGATTGTATTATGCAATTGGATTTAGAAATGAGTTAGCAGCCTCTACTTTATTATCATTTTTTTCTTGGTAGGAAGAGCAATCTTTTTGCCCTGTTCTACCACTCCAAAATGGGAGGATAGCAACCACCCCAAGCTCTACTAGATGGAGACTGAAATGGAAATGAGATGTATATGCATATCTCCAAGACTATTCCTTAAAAAAAAAGATTTTCCCTACTATTGCAAGCAATGAGACAACTATCTAATCTAAACATTACACCAGTGGGGAGCTATTGGAAATTCATTGCAGCCTCTACCTAGTCTCTTGAGATCTTTCTAGGTTCTGGTGTCAGATCAAGCCACATGCTTCTGACAAGGCTGGAAGGGAATCAGCAGATACTCCAAACAATCTGATGGCCCTGGAATGTTATTCTAAGGTTATTAGCATTTTTCTTTGCATTTCTTAAAAGGTGCGCCTATAAAGGGTAAAATACAATACATACAATACATACAAATATACAGGCATCAGACTCTCACTTTTGTGACCAAATGTGAACTAGTATGTTATCCCTCAATTTTAGCAGAGTGAAAATTCTCTACACATGTCATCAATCCTTTGCTTTCTCTGAGGCATGCAAAGAACTTCATTACTGTATTACATTGATGGGAGAGATAATTGTCTTCTCTGTGCTAAAATACTAGTTCTGTTGTGAAAGGCAGGGTCCCCCGGGCAAGTGAAAGATTTTTAGATTCCTGTCTTGTAATGTAGGTCCCTGATGTTACTGAAATATCTTTATGCAATCAGATGTGTTTGGCCTTTTGCACTGCATTAGACAATAGTCCCATCATGCAATGCATAGCTGCATTCAATTTCCCTAGCAGGATAGTGCAGACATAACAGCAGCTGTACAGTGCAGTCAGGAGGAAAAGGCACAAAGTGTCTTTTACAATGCTTCAAAGCCCCCATTTGGAAAGGATGGAAAGGCATTTCTTGATGTACTCAAGATAAAAATGTATACCGTCCCATTTGTATCACAACATCCACATGTTCACAAGCTATTGACATTCAAAAATGTTCTCTCTCTGAATCTATATTAGTCAAATGTCGACAGATTATTGGCTGTTTAAGGGAATAGAATAGATCTGGAAGGGACCTTGGAGGTCTTCTAGTCCAGTCCCCTGCTCAAGCAGAAGAACCTATATCATTTCAGACAAGTGACTGTCTAGTCTCTTCTTAAAAACCTCCAGTGATGGAGCACCCATGATTTCTGAAGGGAAGTATCAATGCTGCTAACATTGGATGTTCTTGCTTTGACAATAGGTGGAAATGAGCCATTTTTCACTATTGCTTTTAGAGTTAGTTGATGCTGGGGGGAGGATGTGGATGAGAGTCCAGCTAGTCATAACAATAATAACTCAGCCATGGGAACCCAAGGTCATTGGGCCCAGAGTTGATAGAGTTTTGGTAGGCTGGAGAGCTGGGGAGAAAATCCCTGCTTCAAGCTAATTGGGGAATCTGATTTACGACTGTTTATTGGAAGAGGAAATTGTGCTTTGTTATTTTGTATCCAAGGGAGGGGAATTTAGTTTTTGGTCTTGACTATGTAGTGCTGATACTTTGTTTATCGAATAAAAGATTCTTTAAGACAAACAATGCCTCGAAGTTCTTTTGAAGAATTTCTTCTGTCGGAACCAAGTTAATTATCCTCACTGTTAGGAAGTTTCTCCTTAATTCCAGGTTGCTTCTGTTTGGTCAGTTTACAACCATTGTTTCTTGTCCTGCCCTCTGGTGCTTTGGAGAATAGTTTGATGCCCTCTTATTTGTGGCAGCCCCTCAAATACTGGAATACTGCTATCATGTCACCCCTGTTTCTTCTTTTCTTTAGACTAGCCAAATCCAAGTCCTGTAGCCGTTCTTCATATGTTTTAGTCTCCAGGCCTTTGATCATCTTAGTTGCTCTTCTCTGAACTTTTTCCAAGGTCTAAACATCTTTTTAGTAGTATGGTGACCCAAATTGGTTGCAGTATTACAGGTGTGGTCTTACTAGGGTTTTATAAAGCGGTACTAATACTTTGTGTGATTTTGATTCTATTCCTCTATTTATACAATCCAGGATTGTATTAGCTTTTTTGGCTGCTGCTGCACACTGCTGGCTCATAGTCAAGTGATCGTCCACTAGGGCCCCAAGGTCCCTCTCACAAATAACAAAGTTGAAGTTATTTGAGACCATCTGGTATAGCTGGACAATGGAACTGTTGAGGAATTCAAGGATTTACATAAATATTCACACAAAAAGAAATTGCTCAGTAGGATCCTTTATGCTCTCTAAGCTTGCTTATTTGCTTGTAGATGTTTCATTATCCAACTCGGTAGCTTCCTTGGTGCTCATTTTAGGCCAACTATTGCCATTCCTGTGGTGCCACCAGGGTAGAGACATTGAGAGGCTTCTCAATCAGTAAACTCCTTCAGGTGGAATTTCAGATAAGACTATTCTGATCATTCATGCAAAATGTTCTAGCCACATTTTATATTCAATATCTGCCTTTCTTAACAACTGGGACCACTCTGCCATTCTTTCTTGTCCATTGTCTTTCATAGGTACCCTGACAATCAGACTTCTTGGAGGAACACAGTGGAAAGTTGATTATTTGCATTTGCAAAGGGAGGCAGACGAAAATTAGAAAATTGCTAGAGTTTGTGCCTGCAGCCTTAATTCTACCCAATAGTGCATGTTCATTATGATGCAGTCTAAAGCCATCTTGACAAGCCTCTTACATCATTATATTTGCCAGATGTGCAGAGTAGAGCTTTGATGAGCAATTGTAAGTCTTCAAGCAGTTTTGAACATTTGCTCCTATAGATCTATTGTCTATAATAGTTTTTTTCTTTTTAACATAATGTGTTTGAGAGAATAAAAACTGACAAATTATGTCAAATATGGTTATGATCACAAACTTTCTTACGAAGCCTAACAGTAAATCACTGATTTTAAACTGAATTGTTCCTAAAGTAATGGAAATGAACCCTTGCAAATTTTTAATTAAGAATAGACAATGCCATTTCGGATTGCCATGCTATGGGAAGATAATGAAATATTAATAATAGAATAGCATTAATGGTAAGCATCCAAATCCTTGATGGTATTTTCAAATATAGTTCAGGATGTGCTGTTAAAGTCTATGGGAAGATTTCTCAGAAGTCTTGGGTTCTCTATCAGATAGGCAACGTATGGTGAAAGAGATTTACTCTACTGTTTTTCTTTTGCTTTGTATTAAAATGCTTCACCACTAACTCCTGTTCTGTTAGTGGCATTTAAGCTAGAAAGATTCTGTGGGCGGAGCAGGAAGAACTTTGAATCCTCCAAATGTAAAGTCCCCTTGTTTCATGGACATATCCTCAAATTGGGGATGTGTGGACACCACAGTTATTTGAGAACTATGAACTTCCGTCATCCTTGACTACTGGCCATGCTGGCTAGGCTGAGGGATCCCATTGAGCAACAGCCTCTGAAGGATCAATGTTTCGTCACCTTGGTTTGGAGAATAAACAGAGTACCTGTGGTCTTCTCCCACCAGGCTCCATGTCCCTACTGACATTTTTTTAAAAAAAAGTTTAATTAAAAACAGGAAATGTCATGAAGCAATATGAATAGCCACGATATAGAAAAATATTTAATAAATTGAGCAGGAGAGTATCATGCAGCCCACAGGCCATATGAAGTCGCAAACTCTCCAGAGTTCAGAATTTGTGTCAATGACATTTTTAGTGGAAATTAATGAATAGCAGCAGCATGATTTTCTAATTATTTTCACTGAGAAACTAAATAAAATAAATGTGTGAAGCTCAAATGGGTTCAACACATCTACAGAACAGTATTTGAAAACCTAGCCTGCCAAAACAGGAGATTGAGATAGGCAAAAGTCTTTCAGTCTTCAATCACAAAAGGAAGAAGATCCAATTCTTTACCTTAAAAAGACAAATAGAAGAAAATGTTTGTAGTTCAGGGTTGAACTATGGGATCCTTGGTGCTCTCTGAGCTTGGTAGTTTTTTTGCAGATGTTTTATTGCCCTAATAGGTAACATCATCAGTACTGCAAGCAAACAACTGAACTCAGAGAGTACCAAGGACCCTATAATAAAAAAGGCTGCAATTCCATCATTTATATTAATACCTAACTCTCAAAGATTCCATAAGTATTTTTGGAAATCAAACTTAATATGTTGGCTGCAACCCAGAAATGTGCCGAACTGATCAGAAAAAAAAAACCAGTAGTATGCTAGGGGGGTAGAACATTCTTGTTAGATAATTCTCAGTGATTTCAGTCATGTTGTCATATAAATCACAGCAATCTTTTTATAAGAATGCCAGTGAGATGCTCTTAAAATTCCCAATGTGCCCACAAGCCTGAAAAATTGCTTGTCTCCAATCTGACCAATTAAAAAAAAACACTTTCTAATTCTCTCACTTTTCTCACTTTCTCTTTTGTATTGTACAGAATAACAACAATGCTCAAAGAATTAGTTCTTTTACATGTCAAAGGATACAGCTGCTAAGGAAGGAAATAATTACTCTCAGCTTTACAAGGCAGAATCCTTAGTCATTCTTTATGGTGGCAAACTCTGGTTTGCTATTGTCTTGACAAAAAATGAAAGCATGCTAAGGTAAAAGAAAAAACTGAGCAACTTCTTGGGCAAGGAGGATAGTGAGATCTGTTTAGCATTATTACTATCATTTATTGATTTAGAGAAGGTGTAGAATAAAATGATACGTTTCAATTATGGCATGTTCTGAATGAATATGGAGCTGAAAGTTGGTTGTTAAATACAATATAATGGAAATAAACATGCTTGTGTACAACTGGGTTGTTTAGCAAAGGGTACGGCAGAAAAGATTATATGAAATCTTCTTAGTTGTTAAATATATTAATGTATGTATAAGTGTATGAAGCCTTGCAGGGATGTTAGAGTAGTCTTCATTGGGGATAATGTACATGTATTTTTGTATGCAAATGAATCCTATTGGTGACTGAGAACCCAAATGATTTGCAGCAAATGTTAGACTGCATGATGCAATGAGGCATATGGATCTATCAAATATATCAAAGACCACAGTAATGTGTTCCATAGGGTAAATGAGGTGAATGATTGCAAGTTATGCATGCATTGCACAAAACTAGAGCAAATAGATGGAAGTTGAGTACCTTGATAAAATGGTTACTAATGATGGGAAATGGATGGGAAATATTAAATACAAATGTTGGGAGAAGGATCGTGGTAGCACAGAATTCTGTGTTTTTGGTGTGGCAAAATGAAAAAGTTCAATGCAGTGCAAATTGGTTACTTAAAGTGTGGGTATGGCAAAGAAGAGACAAAGAATCAATGGGTGATTAATAAATGTAGATTCTGTACAAAAATGAATGGTCACACAAAAATAATATTAGAAGAATTAATTGTAACCAAATAATAAAGCAAATATATAAAAGAAGAGGAAAAGTTGAGAGGAGGGGTAAATCAAGAAACTCATGCTTGGATAGACATGAGGAAATTGTCAAGGAGAGAGGAATAAGAAGTTTAAAGAACAAAAAGCAAAGTGTGAAGCATACATGGATATGAGAGAAGCAAGAATGGAAAGGTAGAGAGTGGTATAATGAATGCTATGAGCTTAAATATGATTTGTTTCTTTGTTTGAACCATTTATATAAGTGCATGTCTTTTTCCAATGATTCTGGGCAGCATTCAAGAAGTTAAACCAAACAATAAAACTGAGCAAATAATAATTCACATAACCAAAATATGAGGTCAGGAAAAGTCATTCTCAATTCACCACAAAAAAGTAACAATAAAACCAATCAAGCCACCAAATAAATTTGGCCTGGCACTACTCCCATCTCAATGCCCCCCCCCCAAAAAAAACTAATCAACAAACACAATCAATGTCATTTTAGTTCTATGACCAGGTATGAATTTAGACTGAAAGGGTCCAGATAATTTGCTTTTTTGAGTGCTTCTAGAACTGTAAGCCAACCCACCTTCTCCCAAACCTTCCCTTAAAAGGGAAGGTTGGAGACTGGAGAAAAAGCCTCCAGATTTGATTGATTGAGGAGGGGGCAGACTATTGCCTTTTAGAACAAGTGGAACTATCCCCTCCCACAAAGAAGCTTTCACCACCACATGGACCTAACCATACTTTACCACCCAGGAGACATTAATTAGCCAACAGGGACATGGATCTATTGTCTGTTGTCTGTTTCTTATTCTTTCTCTATTCTTTGTACAATGATGGTTATCCCCAAAAGATGTAATTTGATGGGTATGCAATCATATGTGCTTATGGATTTTCTGCCTGTCAGAAGAAAAAAAAGGAGTCATAGAATGAGAGGTTCATTCTTGAGCTTCATTGAATTGCTGGCATCCTAAGAGTAACAACAATATGGCTGGCCTCTGTAATGGGTTGGAAAGAAGGTAAAATTTAATATCTTTACATGCAGGACAAAAGTTAGTTTTTTAATAATGTTTCATTGCTGGACAAGTATAATCAATATGTTTTTCAATAGATTATATCTTTATGTTTGCAGTTTGAAGTGCTCTTATCATCCATTTTACTGCTGGAGGGATATTGGTCTTTATTTAAGGTGACCAACCGTCCTCCTTTTGGGAGGACAGTCTTCCTTTTTTGAGTTCTGTCCTCCCTCAAAAAGTGTCCTCCTAAATGTCCTCCTTTTCCATATACCGTCCTCCTTTTGGGAGGACAGTCCTCCTTTTGTTCTGTCCTCCCTCGAAAATGTCCTCCTAAATGTCCTCTTTTTCTATATTTGAAGACTTATCTGCAGGGCTTTTTTTTCCCTCATAGAATGCTCAGAAGGCGTTCTGGGACCTTTTTTTGATGGTTTTTTTCAACTTTTGCCTGAGCTGTGCTACTCCCTCTATTGGCTTTCGAAAGCCAATAGGAATTGCTGCTGAGCGCGCCAAAACACCCGGGCGGCAAACTTTGCACGTGCAAGTTGCAGGAACTTTGCACCCCTCACTGCTACCCAACTACACCATCAAGTTTCTCTTGATCTTCCCTGTTTGGTTCTACACAGGGATGCACAGGGTAGGTGGTGATGCTGGGGGGCGGCTGGGGGGTGGCTGCAGGGCCGGAGCTGGCATGGCTGGTGCTTTGCGAGCCGTGGGGCCGGCTCTACGGGGATACACAGGGTGGGCAGTGGTGCTGGGGGGTGGCCGGGGGGGCAACTGCAGGGCTGGAGCCAGGGCAGCTGGTGCTTTGCCTTTGCGAGCCACGAGGCTGGCTCTACGGGGATGCGCAGGGTGGGCGGTGGTGCTGGGAGGGGGGCGGCTGCAGGGCCGGAGCTAGCTTGGCTGGTGCTTTGCCTTTGCAAGCCGCGGGGCTGGCTCTACAGGGATGTGCAGGGTGGGTGGTGGTGCTGGGGGGTGGCTGGGGGGGCTGCTGCAGGGCCAGAGCCGGCATGGCTGGTGCTTTGCCTTTGTAAGCTGCGGGGCTGGCTCTATGGGGATGCGCAGGGTGAGCGGTGGTGCTGGGGGGCAGCTGAGGGGCGGCTGCAGGGCCGGAGCTGGCTCAGCTGGTGCTTTGCTACCCACGGGGCTGGGTCTCCACGGCAGGGCAGCGGTGCTGGCGGGGCGGCTGTGGGCAGGGGCGCAGCAGGCAGTTGACTTTCCATGGGCTGCGCCAGCTGGTGGTCTACACAGTGCTGACCTGCGCTGCCACCACTTCACCCTGCGCACCTACGTGGCCATCCTGGAGTGCCTGGCTCACAACACCTGCCTCCGCCGCCCACCCCCACACAGTCCAGCCATGTAGATTTTTGGACAAGTGAGAAATCAAGATTGAATGTTGATACTCTAGCTGCAGCACTTGCCGTAAAATTCAATATGAAGGATATTTCTTGTTCAGATATTTCCAATAGATTGTTAGAAGATGATACATTGACAAAAAATATTCATTCAATGGAAAAGTACTCATTTAAATAATTAATAAGCATGTAAACATAATTAAAATATAAAATGTTATTGTTACAAATGTTTTTATTATGCATTTATCATATTATAGTGTATTCTGTATTATTGTTGCAATAAATACAATGTTTCTTTTATTTACGATATTTTTTCTTCAATTTATTCATGTCCTCCTTTTTGTTGTAAAAAAGTTGGTCACCTTATTATAGTAATATATACTGCAATATTATCATGTGTAATAATGTGCGAATGGCCTTGGGAGATAGGAGGAAGAGTTGCAAAGAGCTGACAGCTGTCAGACAAAAGGTATCTGAGGCCACAGAAGGAAAGGACATGGCAAATATCTCTGAAGGGGGTTCCCTAGTTTTTGGGACTCTAAAGGTGAGAGGGGAGAGATGTACTTTCAGACTTGCAAGATTCTGGGTGTGCTTCTTGCTTACCAGCCTTGGTAAGTGTCATAACTGTATTTTTTCCCGGAGGAGGAATGCAGAAGAACTGCCACTATCTCCTGGTTTCTGGCTGCTACTGTAACTGCTACACCAAACACATTGCCTTGAACAGCCCTGGAAGACTTGAAAGCTGCAATTGTTTGGTCCTGACTGAGGTGCCGTGATCACGCAGCTGGCAAAGGCTGTATTATACAAGTAGTCCTCAACTTACAACAGTTCATTTAGTGACTGTTTGAAGTTACAACAGCACTGAAAAAAGTGACTTATGAGCATTTTTCATACTTACAACCATTGCACCATCCCCATGTCATGTGATCAAAATTCAGACACTTGGCAACTGACTCATATTTATGAGAGTTGCAGTCTACCGGGTCATGTGATCCCCTTTTGCAACCTTCTAACAAGCAAAGTCAATGGGGAAACCAGTTTCGCTTAAATTAACAACTGCAATGTTTCACTTAATATCTGCGGCAAGAATGAGGTAGAGCTCACTTAACAAATGTGTCACTTAGCAACAGAAATCTTGGCCTCAAGTGTCGTAAGTTGAGGACTACCTGTATTTACTGATTGCAACTCTTGGGACATGGTTTAATGGACTCAGCCTTCAAAGATTGAAACATCTTGAAATTTTTCTGTAAAAAATAAATTGATTTATTCTGTATAAATCTTCCAATTGCACCTCCTATGTGTTTCTACAGGAATACTATCTTGATTTAATCATTGTGGTTTCTAACATTATACAGAAATAAAAAGAAGGCCACCTCAGTAATAGTTCCTCACAGCAAAAGTTCCTTCTTAGACATTTCTATATAAAACTTATATTTCATTCTAAGATGAACTTATCTTCCCTTGCCCTTTAGTGATTATATTAATAACAGTTAAACTATTATTTTTAAACCTTTGTTGATATTTCTTAGGATCTTGTTGGCTGTGGTTTTTATTTGTTACATTTGTAACATTGAAATTTTATATTGTGGCTATTTTCATCCATATTACTGTAAGCCATATTGGACTCATTGCTAATCTTGTAAATATACATTTTATTAAAAAAATTAAAAACTTGTATGTCTCCAATGGTTTTAATGTTTAGGGCCTCTGAGACAGAATTAATGTACAGTCTATTAAGGGCTGTAATTCTTTAGCAAAGGGCTCAATAATTGCACTTTTGCTTCCTCCACTCCAGGGTGCCAAATGCACCTCCCACAAACTTTAGAGGACAGCAGAGCTATATGTGCTACGATAATTTTCAGAGTCTCAATGCTTTTTTTAATGCACATGAATGTGTATGAAGGAGGAAGGAGCTGGTAGTTCAGAAAAGAAGGTAAGCAGCCTGTCCAATGAAAGCTAAAAACTCTGGTCTTAGAATCACAAAATCATAGGGCTGGAAAGGACTTTGGACGTCTTCTAGTTCAATCCCCTGCCCAAGGCAGGAGTCCTGATACCATTCCAGGCAAATGGTTGTCCAAACTCTTCTTGAAAATCTCTAGCAGTGGAGCACCACAACTCCAGAAGGCAAGCTGTTCCACTGATTAATCATTCTCGTTGTCAGAAAATTTCTCCTTATTTCCAGGCTGAATCTCCCTCCAGCAAATGTTAAAGGAGTAGTGAGGAAGTAGGGCTTCAAAGATTTTGCCATGTGTTAATCCCAGTCTGCTCTTGAGAGTGGATGATTGTTTCAGAGAAGCAATAGTGGCATTGTGTGGTAGACTCATGGGTTGACATGGAGAAGCTACAAAAATGAATGACAGGTTTAAAATGCACCAAAGTAGCAGTCATCATTGGTAGATAAAGGGTATAATTTTGTATAAGCATAACAGAATTTTAAAAAAATGAGTAAAAGAATTGCATAAATGAAGGAAAAATACTTATCAAAGGAGGAGGAAATTCAACTAGACAGAATAATTTAATGAACTATATAGGAAGAAACAGGAGAAAAATGGTGTATGATATAGCTGAACTTTGGTCTTGCCCTAATTCAGCTATGGCCTCTCAACTTGGGGGAAAGAGCCTGGTGCAACAGAAAGGTCTTACAACATCCTCCTCAACTATCACCAGGGTTCTTTTAGAGCACAGGTGTCAAACTTGCCACATCACGTGACGTGTCATGACATATCGTGACTTTTTTTGCATTGCTGGAGCTGGGGTGGGTGTGGCCTCTGCATAATGCAACCAGCCCATGGGCCGGCAATTTGACACCCCTATTTTAGAGGATCAGGTAACATCCATTTGTTTTGAATATGTTTGTAATAGGGACATGATTTCTGAGATGAGGTAGGTTTGAAAATGAGCATCCAGTCATTCCAATTTGAGAAATGTTGTTCTGTTTTGTCCTGGCTTCAGTGATCTCTTGAGAAAGGAACATTCCACTATTGAAGGCAATAAGTGTATCTTGGAAATAAAGATCTCATATATTTGCCTTGCCTGCCTTCTCATTTAAGTACCCTCTCTTCCTCCTTCCCATCTTTTGTAGCATCGTACTACTCACAGTCACCTTCTCTGCATTTAGGCGAGAGACTGATTAGCAGCTGTTGGTTCAAGCACTGAATGCATAATTGATGATGCTGTGTAGCTGTTTAAACTTGCATCAGTGTTGTTTATATTCATTTTAATGGCTTTTTTTCCAGTGGAGTTAAGGGTGCATGACTGCATAATGCATACCCTGATATATCTGCATATGAAATCATTCAAATCTGTACAGTTGCCATGCTTTGATCTTAACCCAAATATATCTAGGAACTAAATTAAAGAAAATGATTGATTTAAGCTCCATCAAATAGCCAAAAACAGACATTTCAGTGGAGTTTCTGTCGCTCTCTTTTTCTTAATCAGGATTAAAAATTCATAACAAGGTCAGTGAGGGAGACTTCACTAAGTGATATGCAATCTTTACTTTCATAGAAACACAAGACTTGCTTTAAAATTCAAACTATATATTTATGTGAGAGTAAACATTCAAAATATATAGTATGACATATTTTTAAAAACCTACCAAAAACTTTCAATTTCTCCAGATATTTCCATCTTGGCTGCATGTCAAACACAACACAAAGAGATGAGAAATGAAGAAGAGAAAAAGTTAGCCTGATGTTGGAGTTGTGTCCATTGAATCTATTCCAAATATATTTGGAATTTTAAGAATGTTAAGAATTCCAGACGGAGTATAGGAAGAGATAGCAATCTTGAATAGAGTAAGCTCTACCAGGTGCTATGCATATTTCAGGTTACACCTTGGAAGGCCTGTAATATTACAGGAACAAAGAAGCATGCTGCAGCAATAGTCCATCAATATATATACACAGATGTATATCTGTGATGTATACATACTCCAGCTGTTCATTCATTCACTTCTAAGCCTCCCAAAGGGCTAGATAGGGAATGGCAGTGACTATACCAGTTGTGAGCAACTTTGTGTCAGCCCCAAATTCCACCCAGGCTGATAATGCTCCATCCTTCTTTTTCAGAAATGTACTAAAGGAAGGGGCAGGAATTGGCCAACCAGACATGTACATAGTTACACATTTTTATTTTATCATTTTATTTTTTAAAAATATCATTTTCTGTTCGTTGGCTTAGAGTCACCCATCCAGTTTTCATGACTTAGAGAAGCCTGGAACCCATGGTTTTCTAGTTGAAATTGCCAAGAAGCTACAGCCTCAGGGGGGAACATAATAAAATTCTGAGAACTATTAGAGGAGATGAGAATCAGTGCAGTGTCACAACTTGTGTAAAAAAAAGAAGAACATAGAAACAGATGTGTAAGAACAAAGAAAATTTTCTAAAAGATTCTTGAACTGAGAAGAATGTCCTAACCTCACATTGGAATGCTAAAAGATACCAATAAACAGATAATAATGGACTCAAGATTATCAAGGGAATATGGAAGGCGTATACTAAAATTCTGCACAGTAGAGAAATCAACACCAAAGATACTTAAAGAGATTTCATTATTTACCAGTACCTCTAGTACCAGATGATGGTTCAGTCATTATCCAATCAAAAGGCTAGAGGAATTGATAGAGCACCTATAGAAATACAGCAAGCAATAGAAAAAGAATCAATCAAGGTTCTAACCAAACTAGGCCAGCAAATTTGCAAAATAGCACAATGGATTGGAAGATTGGAAGAGACCTGTTTATAAACAAATACCAAAGAAAGGAGATTTAACAGAACATGCAAACACATTATCCTTAATTTCACATGCTAACAAAAAAACACATGTAGAACCCTATATGGAAATGAAATATCAGTTATTCAAGCTGGGTTTAGAAAAGGCTGAAGAACAAGATATATTATAGCTAATGAGAAAGCCAAAGAATTCCAAAAAGAAATCAATATGAGCTTTCTTGACTATACTGTAGAACAGGGGTGTGAAACTGCCAGCCCGCAGGCCAGATGTGTCACCCAGAAGCCACGCCTACCCCAGCTCCAGCAAGGGAAAAAAAGTCTTGAAATGTCGCAACACGTCACATGATGCAGCGAGTTTGGCACCAGTGCTGTAGAAAGTTCTTAGATTGTGTTAACTAGTTCAAGCTGTAGAATGACCTTAAGAAAATAGGAATCCAAGAACTTCCCAATTGTCCTCATATACAAAATATAAAACCACAATCCACATTAAACATGAATTGTGAAACAGCTTAACCCATGTCAGGTTGGTTCCAGATCAGTAAAGGGATAAAACACAGTCATATGCTCTCTTCATATTTATTCAATCTACGTGCTGAATATATATTGATGGAAGCTAGTTTGGAAGATTTGTGTGGTTAAAAATGCAGAAAAAACATCTTTAATAATCTACTCTATGCCAATAATGTTACTCTGATAACTGAAAGTACATATGAGCTGAAAGTTCTAATAATGAAAGTCAAGGAGTACAATTTTTAAAAAAATTGAACTAAGATGAAATATTAAAAAGTCCAAAACAGGTACAGCAGCTACTCTTAGAACTGACATTGAAAGATGGGTAGTGTCAGTTGCTCAAGGTAGGCCAGGTTAGGAAATACTGTAGATTCCACAAAAATATCAGCACTCTACTTTTCTGATCTAGACTGCCTTAATAGAATCTTAAAATCATGGCAGTGTTTCCCCTCCTCTCCCTCTTATGCCACAGAATGTCAAGGCAAGGCCACGTTAAGTTTATTTCTGATATTTCCATCTCTTAGTTCATGTTTTGCTAACTGTCACATATACTTTCTCCAAAAACATCTCCATAGTTGCCTTCAACATTTTTTCTGTTAAACTCAGAGTCCTCTCACACTCCAAAGAAAACCTGGAATGATGTTCTGGAAATAAACTAGAGGCATGTCACAATCCTGCCCCTTTGCTTGGTAACACACCAAGATCCCTAAATCCTGCAGTGCAGAAATAGAATGAATTGGTAGTTCTCCCATCCCTTCCTGCCCCCAAAATTCTTTATTCCTCTTCTTCTCACCTAATGGCTCCCAGGCAATTCCTTTTATATATATATATACTTTTTATTAAAAATTTTGATTACAAGAGTAAAAACCAATACAAATTAAATTTAGAGAAAGAAAGAATGGAACAAAAGTTTAAAAAGTGCAGGAAAAAAGAAAAAGAAAAATATATATATATAAAGGAAATTACTACCAATCTTCTTTACAAGTATAAACAAATTGAGTACCTCTCACTCCCTGTAAGCTTATCAATGAATATTTCTTCATCCTATATCCCAGGGGTCCTCAGACTTGGCTGGGGAATTCTGGGAGTTGAATCCACAAGTCTTAAAGTGGCCATATCCACTTTATGCTATATCCCATCCCTTATTTATAAGCAAATCCATGAAACATCATTTTTTTCAATTTTGGTATGAGTAAAAAGTCCATAAGGTATTGCCAAAATGTTGCACAAAAATATCTTAAGGTATTTATTTGCCTCCTTAATTCAAAATATTGTTATAGGACTTGATTTATCTTCAATTCTTTATTCCATCACACAAATTTTTTTCAAGGCTTTAACAAACCTCTTTTGTAAGTCCAATAAGAAAAAAAATTTCAGGTCTTTCTCTTGGTTTATCATCTGTATTTTTCTTATCTTTTTTATAGCTTGCAATAGCCAAGATAACCAATAGCCAAGATAATCAAAATAAGTTTGTTTCTCACAAGAAACTATTTATAGTTTTATATATATCACATCAACAAATTGTAAGTAGAAATATTGTGTGCAAGGTATGGCGTGTGTACAATTACTGTGCTTTCCCATAAACTCTCCAATTCACAGTAGCCTTACAATGAATTAGATATCCCAGCTGTTTCTCCCTGTATCAAGAGCCCACAATACATTTTACTTCAGATGGCTTCAGCCTTTTAAGACCAAGGAGCTGGACCATTTAAGAATATTATGTTCTTCACACTGTTTTCCTTGATGGTTTAGGTCAATTGCATTTAGGAACATGGGTGTTGACCAACAATTATTTAACTGTACTTGTTTCCATTAAAATAAATCAGATGTGTATTTATTTTAGTGGGATGTCAATACTTTCCTTAAGGTGATGTTATATGTACAGTATGCACAATCATCAATCCAACACTGATTTATTTTACTGGGATGTCAATAAATCCTCTAGGGTGCATTTATATGTACAATATTTACCAGTGTTTCTCAATCTTGATAACTGTAAGATGTGTGGACTTCAGCTTGCAAATTCCCCAGCCAGCCTTGTAATTTCATTTGGGTGGAGGGAGGAGACTGTGGAAAAGTGAAGAATAATGCATCTGGTTTATGAGAGAAATTGCAATTTAATCCAAATGTGAGAGACATGGGAAGAAAGTGCTTCAAAAAGACCCCATCTTAATTAACTCATGAGGTTGGGAATTTTCTCTTACAGTTTTCAGGATCCTATTTTTATTCCAGACTGGTATTAAAGATGCCTTCCTGAAATCAATGTTGGTCTTGCTTTCTTGGTTTTGCCAGCTACATGAGGTTTGACAAATAATTGTGCAAATCTTCCTTATGTGCTGATCTCCTCTAATGACAGAATAGCTCAGGAATATGCTGGATGAAGAATAGCATGTTTTATTGGGTATTGTAGGATTTCAGTCTTTATCTCCCTTGACAGGCACAGTATGTTGAATATTAAACAAAGGAGTGCCACACATAAAAACGAAGTATATCACTATTGAGAAAACACAATGTTGTCTGCAATTATTCATATCTCTCAGAGTTGTAAAACTCTACTGAAGACAGATATCACAACTTCAATCATTTTTATATGTTTTATTCTTGGTTTTGTTTCAAAGTTAATTATAAAATTAAGCTTAGAATCATAGGCTTTTATTGTTTATTAACTTTTATTTGACTTTCTCTCTTATCTCTAATATTAATTTTGTTATAATTACAAAAAGTCATTTTTCAGTTACATAAAAGACCTTACTCTTAAAATAGTACATCTGTATTAGGCTGATTTGGTTACGATGATCTTTGAGATACAATCATAGAAAAATTATCCATTTTGGACTCCTAATGCTGTTTTACCATACTGTATTTATTCAGTCAGAGTTTGAATCTCATATCTTGATTTTTAGCATTTCAAAAACAGGGTGAACTGTTAATTATGAAACTTCATACAGTGCAATGCCATTCATGTCTATTCAAATGTCAGGCTTGTCAAATTCAGTTGGCTTGACTGCTAGAAAATCAGTGTAAAACTGCAGCCAATAGGAAACAATATGTAGGCCGTTACATGTTACAGTGATCTAAGTCAAAATTATTTATTTGGTTTTGACTTAGTATCTTGTATAAATTCAGAAAATTGGGATTTACTCAGCAAATTAAACCATGCCTTAGTGCAATATGTAAATGAGTCAATGAGTTGGATGCTGACAAAATTCAGTGCTACGAGGACTTGGAAAGAGAATTTTACACAACAAATCGTTTTCCTCCCCCTCTCCCACCCTTTGTCTGACTGTTCTTCTCCCGTCATCCCAATTTTGCAGCTTTCACAATAAGCCTTAGTTTTGCAGTATTGTTTCTGGAACAGATCCAGAATTGCCTCTGTGTCTGTGTCAGTGAGTATTCCATATAGAGAACTTCCAGCTAAGCAAGGGATGTTCTTTTGTCTGCTGGAAATCTTCTAATGCGGGCTTTATACAGGAATATCATGGTTAAGCAAACTTCATTATTTTTGGAGGAAATTAACTTCTCTGCTCTTAAACATTATAGTACTTAATTGAGACAACAGATCAACAGAGGAAAAGAAAAAGAGGACAGTCCTGAAAATGTGTGCCTTGAATTTTGAAATATTTCATTTGAAACAAATTTGTAATTCTGATTTTGTGAAACTTTAACTTGATTTTGAAAAATGAGAAAATAAAGGAAAAGTCATTTGAAAGAGAGAAAACATACTCATTACAACAGAACACCACAGAAAAACCTTCTGATGTCTCAAAATTTAAAAATACACTAAAATATTAAAATTGTATTCTATATTCAATTTTGTAATGTTTATCTTTTCTTAAAAATTGGGAGATGTTTGAGATAAATGTCCAGCAGCACATAGGACTGAAAAATGCTAAAAATATTTGCAAGCCACCACACAGATTTCAAAACTAGGCATCCATACTATTTTGAAAGTCACATTGAAAATGTATGTTTGCAAATATTTTATAAGGAAAGAAAAGTTTTTAAAGACTGTATAGTTCTTAAAATAAAAAATCAAATCAAATAGAATGGTTCCAGGTCTCGAGATTTGGGCTTGAACTAATTCAATTGCAGTTGTGAGAGAGGGAGGTGGTCCAAGAAGCAGGAATGACTAAGATGAATTAAAACGTATACTGTAGTACAGAAATTGTGAATCTGTGTTAATTAAGTAGTCCCAAGGGGCACACAATGCCCTAGATTCTTGCAAATTCAGTTTTGTAATGGAAATGGATAAAACACCCCACTTCTGTGAACAGTCTATATCCTGCTGCATGTACAGCAAAACACAGACTATTTAGTAGGCCCTCAAGAAGATGCAGGTTTTTGGATATTTTTGGAAAATAAAAAATAAAAATAGCCAGCCAGAGCTACCCTGTGCTTTATTGTGCTCATTTATTTACAAATAAAGTTAAATAGGGAGTTGATAGTGAGTAGACAATGGGATGATAGAGACATTAATGAGGAACACTTTCACTAGCTTGTCTTGTGTCAGATTTGTATTTTGTGACTCATTGTACCCACTGCAGCAACCATTTTGTGAATGGACAGGTCCACTCCCCGTGGGGAGGTATTTTCTGCTTTCCAAATGTAAACTACATCCACTCAGTTGGGGACTCCTGCTGAAGCAGCAGTTCTTTTCTCACACAATGCATTAATTGCTGGCAGCTATCAGTTGATCTCAAAAATACCCCCAGGGTTCGACCTAGAAAGTACTTGGATGGGAGATGAGGCTGAAAAACACTGTAGAAGGAAATAATGGCAAACTGGCTCACTGCTGTCACCAAGAAAACCATTTCAAAGAAGACTTTTTTTCTGTTAAGATTTACCTATAACTGGAATTCTAAAGGCAACTAACTTCAGTTAAGTTCTACTGTCACATTTTTTCTCTTTTTTTTATTTTTATTTCTTCTTCCTGCAATATCGCTCCTGTTCCTTTAAAACTGTTTGACAGACAAACATTCAGTAGGTGAAACTTTTCACAGGATGGGGAAAATGATGGAGAAAAATATCACCCCACTGAATTTATGATTGTCAGACAGCTTTTAAAGGCACAGTCTATCAGGGAAAGTATCAAGAAAAATGGCAAAATTCAACTATCTGCCAAGGTTTTGTGTCTGTCCTACTTGGGCCCTGAATTTCACAACTTCACTGACACATGCTGGGTTTTGGCATGCTGAGTATTTTAGTGTATGACAAATGAAAGGATTACTACAAAATAAGAATTGTGGTTTGCCATTTATATCTGAAAATTTGCCTCTTAGGCCATAGCAAGATCATTATTTTGATTTCCAAGCATTCATTGTCAGGACATTTATAAAGCATTCAAACAGGTTATTGTTTTGACTTGAGTTCCTCTTTCAGACAAGGTACTGCTTGCAGCACTTAAAAGTACCTTTATATATAAATATAAGTATAAAATAATGCACAGCTCTAAAATGTACTTCTTTCTCTCCCTAATTAGAGATATGTGATTTTTTTCTAGTACACTATCCACCTTTAAAGACTGACAAAACTGCATGTAGTCTAATAAATTGAAAGTGGGGGAATGAGGTTATCATGAATTGTCCTTACATCAGCTCTGTGAAGTTAGTCTGGCTGAGTATTAGCTAAAGGACCACTGTTGTGCAACACAGTCCATCTTTGCTATAGAATATTGTCTTGCTTGGGCACAAATAATAGGCATAATAACAATCAATCTTCAGAATATGAAATGTCAGATTAAGAAAAAAGCAAAGAAAACATGTATTCAATTCACGTTTTTGTTCCAGTAGTTGAAGTGGATGGAAGAAAAAAACGCTGAAGCAGGAAGAAGAATCATAGCTGGATTGTATCTGTATGGAATGCTCTGTGAAAAGAGAATTTTATAGAAACACTGCTGATTGCCTGAGATACCACATTACATTTGGTTGAATGACTTTGAAAATCACTGCATGCAAAACAAAGAATATGCATGGATGGATGCGCTAGGAGTATGCGGCGCACTCATCTCTGGCTATTATCATTCAGCTAAGCTCATTTTATAGCATTCCATGTGTAATTTCATACATTGTATAGCTGTCCTTATGTTACTTCATTCTATAGCCAAAAGCCTCTGATTTTCCAAAGCAACAAAATCAAAAGGCGTAGTATATGAAGAAACTGAAATAAACTATGTATTTTCAAATTCAAAGACAGGACAAGTAAATGCATAATAAAATGAAGTGAATTTTTGTATGCTTTCTCCTAAGTAGTCTGGTGACTGAGAATTCTAATTGTAATTATGGCTGCCTGGCTGGGGCAAGGAGCAAAATCATGAAATGTGTGCTGCAACAGAGCTACACCCCTTTTGTACCTGTATTGTGACATTGCCACAAATGAAATTTCTCCTTGCCACAGAAACCTCTTCAGCTCTACTGTAATTGGAGGGGATGGGAAGGTTAGTTTAACACATACAATGAGCTCCAGTGTCTGGGAGACAAAATAGTGACACAGTGTTTATGCTGTAGAATTCTATATGAGGTGTTGGGTGTTTTAATTAAAGGCAGAAATTTTGTATTCATTCAGTAAAAGATGCGATCAGCAGATGGCACCTTTTCAGATGAGAAATGTTCTTAAGAGACTAAAGGCTAAGTTATGATATACACAGATGTTGATGCCTCTCCTGGAAAAACAAAAAGAAAAAAAGAAAAAGAAGAAATATTGCATATTCATTTGGATTTCCCCAAACTTAAATCTCTCAACTGATCAGAAAGATTTCAGCCAGTAATGAATGAGGCCAGCTGCTATCTTAAACAATGTATCCTGAAAAATGGATCCTCTTGGTATTTCTATAGAACCCCATTTGTACTCCCCAATATCTCTACACAGTTTTACAATTAGCTCTGCAATAATCTTCAGTGCTACAAACCTCAGAATGCAGAGAACAAATTAGATGATCTTGAGCCAATTTGTGTTCTCTCTCCAACTGATCAATTGTGGAGCGCAAAATTTCATCAGTCAATGAAAAAAAACCTCCTGGAATAACAACAAAAGAAAGAGAGGGGGAGGGGGGAAGAAGGAAGGAAGGAAGGAAGGAAGAGAAGGAAGGAAGGAAAGCAGAAGAAAGAGAGAGAGAGATGGAGCAGCCTCCATGGAGACCTTCTTTTCTTGAGATTTTTGGGGAATAAGATATGTAGTCAATGCCATTTGCATTCCTGCCCCAATCAATATTTTAACTTAGAAAAAACATGCCTGGAATGGAAAGATATATTTCATAAATCATGGAATGAAAGATGGTTTTCCCATCTTTCCTTCCATGATACAGGGAAGAAATCCTTTTCCTTGGTCTCACAATTCAGTAGTCAAAGGGGAGACATCTGTTGTCTATTCCCTGCCCACAAATCCTAAATCTTGTTTAAATCATGGAAAGAGAAAGCATACAGTAAAATTATGCTACCATGAACATCTCTGAAGTTTTCAAATGTCCCTGCCCCTCTGGCTTTAGTTGGGATTTTGTATTCATTTTAATTATTTTAATGATTTTTTAAATAAATGGAAGGCTGACATGATGCAGAGCAAAGAATCTGCCTGTAGAATCTTTATTTCTGCAATGACTTAGATACCATTACCATTCTTTAAATAATAAAAAGGTGAATGATTGCAAATTAAAGCTTTGCTTGGTACCCATTTTTCCAGAAAAGAGACCAAGGAGTAGAGGAGAAGATGGGAATTCTTGAGATAAATAGATATTTTTTTATGGGAACCACTGTAAATTAGCAACCATCCCATGGAAGACATTTTATGAAAGCATCCATGGCATGCCCTTAAAATTCCACTTTTTAATTGACCCCCAAAATGTGGCTCTAGCCCAATCTTTAAAGTTGCTCTCTTAAAATATTTAGATTAGGTTAGCCAACTAATAGTCCCTGAAGCTGCCACTATTTCCCAAACCCAACCTCAGTTAATTAATGCTCATTTAGAATTAGCATGCTCTGGTATTTTTCAGACGTGTCCCATTTATAGTCGCTGAATTGTTCTGCCTGGCCAGGAATCTAGAAAGAGGTCAAATTCAGGGCTCCTCATTTATTTTTAAAATAGCTAAAGCTGAGTAAGTGCCCTACTCCTTTTTTTTCCTTCTTCAGTATATGATCAGTGGCATTCTGCTTCATATCTCTTCTGGCTTTCTACTTCTTCCATATTTTAAATCCTTTGGTTTTTCAATATTCTATTTCCCTGCAACTGCTTCTCACCAATATGCCCCAGCTCACATCTCAATATCAATTCAACTTCCTGCCCTTAACTAGGATTCAATTATTCCTAGTCCAGGTTACAGACTTTCTTTTGTTGTTACTGCTATTATTCCTACTACTGTTATTATGATTAGAGACAGACAACAAAGGAAATATGATTAATGAGTAGAGAATATGACAGCATGCATATATGTTTAGAATGGTGCTTGAATGATTCATGTGTATGAAAGTGTTGGGCTTTGACCTGGAATTTGTCCCCTTTCAGTGGGTAAATTTGGGATCATCATTCTGTCAGCTCAATGTTTGGGGGCTAAAACTATGACAGTTCCCCCTTCCCACATAGGTTGCCTTGAGCTTCTACTGGAAAGGAAGAATATAAAATGCATTCTTGTTTATTACAGAACCTATGTAGTATACCTTCTATTTAAAAAGTTCAAATATCCAAATCTAAAGGTAAAAGTTTCCCCTCTCCAGTTGTGTCTGACTCTAGGGGGCGGTGCTCATCTCCATTTCTTAACCAAGGGAATCAGTGCTGTCCAAAGAAACATCCATGGTCCTGTGGCCAGCATGTCTCTACATCAAGGTACATGGGATGCTGTCACCTTCCCACCAAAGTGGTACCTATCTGTCCACTTGCATTTGCATGCTTTCAAACTGCTAGGTGGGCAGGCAAGTAACGGGAGCTCACCCCATCACACGGATCTCGAATCTCGAACCAGGCTGTCAGCTTTCCAGCTGACGAGCTCAGCATCTTTTACTGCTGAGCCATCATACCCCCCCCCATCCAAAGTATCTGATTGACAAGAAGAAAAAAGTACAGCAGCGAGTGATCAATCTTGACCTTTTCTTTTAATAAAAGTACATAGCAGGCAATATCCAGGTTTTGAGCCTCTTAGAATACTGAGCCTTTGGGGAAGTAGTACCCTTATAGAACAGTCTGTCTCTCTACAGCTATTTCAGTTCTGTTCAGAACATTTTGGCACCTCCAACACTTTGAAACTGATTTACAGTAAACCAAGCATAACATTTATTTAGGAAAGAAATAGATAGTTTGGAATAGGGCAAGATTACATAGATGCAAAAAGCATTTTAAGGGACAAAACATTACATAATGCAGCTTCAGCTCTAATGCTTTAGACTTCTGTCCTTCAAGATAAGTTTGTTATCCAATGTGTTGTCATGAGAAATGCTATTAATGATGAACAAAGTAAAAAGACAGCTTTTCTCTCTGGGCTTGATTTGGCCTGATCATTGATGGAGAACAACAGACATCAATATTCAAGTTGGCAGCTCTTAGTGTAAAGCCAACTTGCAATGTACTTAAGTTATGCCCATCTTCAAGGCAATAGTATGGAGCAGAAATTGGTCTACTCTACATATACAGTGGCCATGTATATGTGCTACAGTTGCATCAAAATGACATTTCAAATGATGAGATTTTTTTTATAAAATAAAAGTTCTGCATTGTGTAGTTATATGCTTATCTAGTACATTTTTAAACTGTAGAGACCCCAGCTCTCATTCCCTTTCCTCCATCCAAAGCAAAGTTTTTGCCATAAACCTTCCACAATGATGCATGAAAAAGTGGGTGGGCGAGAGGGAAGAGAATCATAAAACTGGTGTGATAAGAAAATCCCCAATGCGCAAGACTAAATGTGATAGCCTTCCCCAACTTAAAAGCCTTCTCCCAGTATAATGGCCATTGACATAGGCTGAAGCTGGAATATGAGAAAGGTGTTTTGTTGTTGTTGTTGGACACTGTGACTTCCTTGCCCCTGATTACTGGGAATGTCCCAACTGCCACTTTGTAAAAACAATATGATTCATCCAGTTCTTACTTCAGTTCCTATAAAAGGATCAATCTGGTAGACAATTGCTTACATCCAGAATTTCCCTGATATCATGCAACTATTCTGCACTTAAAGAAAGGATCTCCCCCATTTCCCTTATTGGACACCCCAAAATACAATTCTTGGGTACAGAGAGCAGAGCCCAACTCAAAAACATCAAATCACATTTTTATTTTGGTAACAAATCAGAATTGAAACATTACAATAGCCACTATGATTGCATTTAATGGCAGATTTTCTACTCTTGGCTTTTATAAGATTGTATGATCCAGTTCAGCAATAGGCAATCAGGTAGCCTTGTTTTATTTTGGTTTGGTTGGTTTTGGACATGTTTAGACCTGAGAATACATGGCTTTCTTATAGTGTGCTATTTAAAACATTATTTTTTATTTACAAGAAATTACTAGTAGCCTATAAGAAAAATATTATGACTCCCAAAAGTCATAATATTTTAAGGAAATTAGTTCTTGTTACTAATCTTTCTAATCTTTAAACTACCCATAGTAGTAGTAGTAGTAGTAGTAGTAGTAGTAGTAGTCGTCAAGATCTTTTGTAATCGTGCAAGAAGCTGTCTAATCAACAAGGTCATAGAAGACAAAAACCTTGTTTTCATGGGCAATAAAATGTGTGAACAGGCCATCCACCAACATTCTATATCAGCTTTTCCAAACCATGACATCAGCTTTTCCAAGGCTGATATTGTTCAATCACAGAGAATACATATTTAGGAAAAATCAGGTTCAAGAAAGATATTGACTTGCAGTTTCAATATGGAATTAGAATATTCACCGACCTTAATTTTTGCTAGTGATCAGAAAGGATTATTCTCAGAACTACCTAAATCTATTAGACTTTTAGAAAAAAAACACCTTCTAAAATCTTTGGGAATTTTCAAAATCAAATTCCTTATTCTCACTCATTTTCTCTCTTCCACATTCTGAAATCATTATCTAAGGCCTTTAGGACTTAAAATTTGTTTTCTAAAATCCATCAATCTTTAATACTTTTACTGTTGAGAACAGTTTGTTTCCTTATCATTTTTTTACTGTCTATCTTTTTCTTGTGGTATTTTGCTGAGTAGGTTTTGGATTGATATATAAACAACTAATAGCTAGTGAATATTTATTTATTTATTTATTTATGAGACTTATATACCGCTTTAAGTGCAAGCACTCTCTAAGCGGTGTACACCAGTAAGCAATGTATATGTATATTTACATTGCCCCCAACAATCTGGGTCCTCATTTTACCTACCTCGGAAGGATGGAAGGCTGAGTCAACCTTGAGCCAGTGAGATTTGAACCGCTGACCTGCTGAACAGTCAGCTAAAGTGGCCTGCAGTACTGCACTCTAACTGCTGCGCCACCATGCATACAGGCAAGTGGACACACACTATTCTTTAATGTTGTGAATCAATTAGTGGGGAAGGAGAAGTTGAATTCCTTTTGAAAATAACTAATAAATAAATAAGAAATAAAATAAAATTATTTCCTATAAAATAGTTGCTCGTTAAAGTTAATATGTATTAACAGAGGATATGTCATGTCCCTATAATCAGGAGAGGCCTGGAAAGTGGGAATATCTTTTTTCTGAATCTTCTTGGCTAAACATTATCTGCACAATTTCTTCTGTTAACCATGCTGGAATCTAAGGCTTCAAAAATGATGTCAAGTCCTAAAAGATTAAAATCAGCATCAAGCTCTGCCTCAGATTCACCTTGGCCCTACCAGCTCTCATAAAGCCTTGGTGATCTATAGGAAATTGCTGGAGCAACAACTTTTCTACTCAAAATAGTCCAAGCCAGTAAGTATACAGTACATTACTTGCAGGAAGATGAGTGGCAAACAAATTTAATAAATAAATAAATATGCACTCCAAGTTCCTGATGTTTATTTGTTTTGCCAAGGCCTAAACCCAGCTCACTATACCATTGTTACACAAGAAACTCAAGCCACAGACTAACATTTAGAGAACCCTTACAATCGGTAATCTGCACTTGCTAAGCAAATCTTGTTTTGTCCCTGCCGGGGAGGGGGGGAATCATTGTATATACAATAGCTCCACACTGAATCACTGCACTGTAAGTTCTTTTCTGAATATTACATAAGGTCTTTGGACTCTGGAGCACAAGAATCCTTGGCTATAACCAATTCTTTTGCATCCCCCAAATAATAAATTCTGTCACAATGGAGCTGCTACTAAAATCATAGCCAAAAAATAAAAACTGCATTCTGCAAAGGTGCTTCTTTATGTCTTGTCAAAGTTTGTTTAAGTTGGTGGTGGTATCATAAAGCATAAGTTCCCACTTTGGGCATACTGCCCCTGTTCATTTGTTGTTGTTTTCAAGATCAACTAAGGTCAGCTAAGTGCTGCCATCTTCTGTGATAGGAGACACTATAAGACATTATAAATCACTACTGTAGTTGCAAACATATCCTGTTACCAGCCCTGAATTTCCCCCACTCGCTTCAGTGAATAACCCTGTATACAATACTTTCTGTATTCATCTCTTTCTCTCTTAACCCCACCTGGAAGATTAAAATTCTAAGATGCTTCTTTTGTTTGGCTCACTAGCAAAGTGGAAGGAAATAACTGCTTATTCTCAGGAGGACGTTAGCCCTTATTAAAAAAAATTGCAGCAGTAACAGGTTGAACAACATTTGAAATCAGCCATTTGATTGATGTGAAAGGTTTGTCACAAAATTCCTATTGGATCCAGCCCATATCAATAAAAGAAAACAATTCGACCCAGAAAACATCCAAAGTTAGGCACATTCCCTCAGGATTTATAATCTGCCAATGCCATTGGCAGCCAAATTTCAAAGCAAGCATAAAAACAGCAGAACACTGAAGGCTGTAATAGATGTTCAATTCACATACAACCAGGAGCAGTGAGATAAAATATCTTGTAAGAACAGTTTAAAAACTTAGGTGCTAACTTACTCATTACTCAAATAAAATAAAATTGGGGCCAGGCAAGTGTATTCTCCCAAACATTAAATCAACTACACAAAAGTACTTTTTCTGAAGCAAATTCAAATCATAATAAATAGCAGGTTGCTGTTCTAAAAGTGTTTCTGAAAGAAAGCTGAAAGCTGTGACCATTTACACCAAAGCAAGTAAGTAAACGCCTTTGGGTTTTGCCAGTCCCATGCAATTCAGTTATAGTGTAATACATAATGATGAACAATATGAAGAACTTCAGATCTTGCTGAATTGCAACTTCCAGTGGCTTGTATAAGCTTGGCCAGTGTTGAAGATGCGGGAATGGTTGAACAATAGCAATAATAGGTACCAACCTGCAGACAAATATAAGACTCTGTATTCTTAAGTGTTGTAATATTGTGTTATAACATTGTGTTGCAATGTCAGCATATCTCAAGGCATCAGGTTAAGATAAGCAAGTCATTAACTCCTAGAGATCTACCAATACTTAAATATTAAACTCTCTACCTTGCACCTTCTTGAACCTAGGAAAGCAATTTGGGATAACGTACTATAGCCTTATGATCTAAATCAGTGGTTCTCAATCTTTCTAATGCCGCGACCCCTTAATACAGTTCCTCATGTTGTGATGACCCCCAACCATAAAATTATTTTCGTTGCTATTTCATAACTGTAATTTTGCTACTGTTATGAATCGTAATGTAAATATCTGATATGCAGGATGTATTTTCATTGTTACGAATTGAACATAATTAAAGCATAGTGATTAATCACAAAAACAATATAGCAATGCTCGCTGGAGAAGCTTACTCTTCCTTGCTCAAAAATGTTGGGAGGGAGGGAAGGGGAAGGAAGGAAGGAAGAGAAGGAAGGAAGGAAGGAAGGAAGGAAGGAAGGAAGGAAGGAAGGAAGGAAGGAGATGGAGAAGGAAGGAGATTGAAGGGGGAAGGAAGGAAGGAAGGAAGGAGAGAGAGATTGAAGGGGAAGGGATGGAGATGAAGATGGAAGGAAGGAAGGAAGATTGAAGGGGAAAGGAAGGAGATGGAGAAGGAAGGAGATTGAAGGGGAAGGAAGGAGAGGAAGGAAGAAGGAAGGAAGGAAGAAGGGAAGGAAGGAAGGAAGATGGAGATTGAAGGAAGGAAGGAAGATTGAAGGGGAAAGGAAGGAGATGGACAAGGAAGGAGATTGAAGGGGGAAGGAAGGAAGGAAGGAAGGAAGGAAGGAAGGAAGGAAGGAAGGAAGGAAGGAAGGAAGGAGATTGAAGGGGAAGGGATGGAGATGGAGAAGGAAGGAGATTGAGGGGGAAAGGAAGGAAGGAAGGAAGGAAGGAAGGAAGGAAGGAAGGAAGGAAGGAAGGAGAGATTGAAGGGGAACGGAAGGCGAAGGAAGGAAGGAAGGAAGGAAGGAAGGAAGGAAGGAAGGAAGGAAGGAAGGAAGGAAGGAAGGAAGGATCTTTGGAGAGTCATGTTTTTCCAGATAGTGATGAACTGCAACTCCCAGCATTCCCCACTCTTCCACAGTGCTTTTTAGGGCTGCTGGGGATGATAGTCCAGTAAGGTCTGGAGACACACACAGATGCCCTCCGACTGTGAGGGAGGCGGGCCAAGCGGCGCCAGGGAGGTTCCGGCATGGCGCAGAGGGCGGCCGTGGGCGGAGCATGGCCAGGCAACCAGGAGGCATGGGGACCGGCTCGGCGCTGCAGCTCAGCTCAGCCAGCAGCAGCAGCAGCATGTTGCTAGAGCAGGGCGGGAAGAGAGGGGGCAGTGGTGGGAAGTCATGAAAGCAGAGTCCACACGTTCAGGATGCAAACGCCTTGGACGGTTTGGCTCCCCCACCCCTTTATTTACTAATCTGCCACAAGCTCATGCAAACAAGCCCCAAGGAGTTCTGAATGTGCGATCATTTAAAAAAAAAAGCTTTAAGCAACGAGGCAGAAAGGGGAACTCGCTCACGGCTCTTTTTTTCCCTTTCTTGGTGACTGAGAAGGCAGCAGCCAGAGACGCCGCTGCACAAAGGGAGGCGGAGAGAAGGGCGAGGGGGAAAACCTCACTCAACTTTCGCCCTTATCAGACCCGGTTCCCTTCTGGTTGACCCCCACCCGCCCGCCCCTTCACCTCCCACTACAGATCGACGCTACCCCTCGGGAGTATTTCGCTAGGCTTTTTTTTTTTTACCTTGGCCCTGCACTTCTCCTCGGGGCTTGTTTGCACGAGCTTGTGGCAGATCAGTAAATAAAGGGGTGGGGGAGCCAAACCATCCAAGGTTCCCTTGCCAGACCTCCCAGCTGACAAGCGCAAGTTTGGGGGTCGCCAGCTGATGGGCGCAGGAGGTTGGCACAGCGGCAGCCTCCCAGCCATCTGCTTCTTAGGCTGGAGCAGTTGCCAGGGCTTGCATGGTCGCCGGCGGTGGGGAGTGAGTCAGCGGACATTGGGGACCACGCCAGCAATCCTGTGCCATGGAGGCTTGAGGCATGGGACGCAGAGCGGCGCGGTGCCATGGGAGACGGCAGGACAGGGGGGAGGGGTTACCTGCATCCTGCCAGCCAAATTCTGTAAGCCTGTCTGAATGAAGAATTTTAGAAGGTATTGAAAGGGAGACAGACTGAGGGATATATTAAGACCATAGATGGCTGCGTAAGGAGAGTGGAAGGGAGGCGAATTTGGGGTGGAGCAGAAAACACGGGGGGAAGGCATTAGGAAATAAGCACCAAGGTACATGGTGCCTTGCAAGGGATTCCTGAGTGTTCCACAATTGTTTTTCCTCTCTCCTCTGCGCGAGAAAAACTTTTGCGGTGTAAATCTGAAACCAGATGTTCCTGTGAGGTGGCACAGGAGGTCCTTGGGAAAGGCGAGGACAAGCTTGGCGTTTCCTCTCTCCCAATCCCCTTCCTCTTCTTCATCCCCTTCCCCGGCCTGCCTGCGATCTTAGATCACGGCTCCGTGGCTTTTCTTTGCTTAGCCCAGCCAAACTTTCTTCCGCCCACCCCGTTCCCAGGAGTGCTGGGGAGGTATGGCAGAAACACATGAATTGGGATTGTGGCGCCCTTGGGAAACTGATCATGCTTTGAACCTTAGGAGAGGAAGAGGAGTCCCTTCCTCCTTCCCTCCCTCTCTCCCTGTCAAGCCCCTGTGGGCTCAACATGAACGGACAGGGGAGGGGCCGATGATAATGTGCGGGGCGGCAAAGAAGACCAGAGACCGGTGCTGTTCTACCTGGCAGCATCGGTGTCAGCTCCGTGGGCATCCCAACCAACAGCTGAGCGACTCCAACTTCTGGCCGCCAAACAGTTGAGTCCTCTGGGAGGCAATGTGAAGCCCTGAGGGGTATTGCAAGCTTGCAGGGAGTTGGGAAGGAAAAGATAGAAGAGAGTGAGGCTGCAACAGAGAGAGCGGTGTCTCGGTTCCTAAGACCATCGGAAATATGTGTTTTCCGATGGTCTTAGGCAACCCCTGTGAAACGGTTGATTGACCCCCAAAAGGGTTGCGACCCACAGGTTGAGAACTGCTGATCTAGATGAAGAATGGTGATTAAAATGGGTGACCTTTAATAATAACCATAACCAAACAGATTATGCAGATCCAACAAAACTACTTTCAGAAATGCAGTTGACCTGAAAAATATGGAGCCACCTGAATAGAATCAGGATGAGTCTTGCTAGATCTATATGTTTGCTGATACTTTACTTAAACTCATATTTGTGTTTGTATGAATAATGTGTTTTATTAGTGTTGTATATCAATCATTGCACGACCTCTGTAGATGCCATACACTAAATAAATAAATAAATAAAAGTCACCAGGCTGAGAAAAGTTGACCTAGATGCATGATCTGAAGTTCCTGTCCTCAAAAACTGGAACAATTTGTACAGATGGCAGAGATCCCTGAGTATTCACTGTGTGTGAAAGGTGGAAGAGGTGGCTTTAAAATCCTATCACTTATTTCAAATGTGTTCCCTTTCTCTTGCTTAAAGGTGTAAAAAGCTGCAGAATTCAGATTGAATAAAGTTATCATATTAGATCACTAAACACCAGGTTACCCGAAAACAATGCCATTATGGAATGAAAATAAAAGGAGTGTGGACTAGAATAGGCAAGTTTCTATGCACTTCTGAAATAACAGCATAAAGCTCAAAACTGGAAAAAAATATTCCAGAATTACATCTTTCAATTGAAATAAAATTTGTTGTACTTGGAAACAGTAATATCTATCTATCTATCTATCTATCTATCTATCTATCTGTCTATCTGTCTGTCCGTCGTCCATCCGTCCATCCATCCATCCATCCATCCATCCATCCATCCATCCATCTATCTATCTATCTATCTATCTATCTATCTATCTATCTATCTATCTATCTATCATGTCATATGCCTGTTATTTATCATCTACCTATCATTTATCCATCTTTATAGGATTAAAAAATGGTTTGGAAGAGGAATTGCAATTGTAACATGTACCAACTTCTCATTTTTGCTCAGATGAAAATTTCAAGATTTTGTTCTATTCCCTCCCTAAAGACAACTTTTTTTGCCCAGAAGTCGAAAGATACAGAAAATTATGCCAATTTAAAGACAAATTCCAAAATGGGCAGGCTGAACAATATCCATTTTGACTGACTAAAAATTACAAACTAGTAAGCAAGGTTTTGTTTTTATAAAATTCATTAGGATGTTTCCCTCATATAGCTAAAAAAAAACCTGCTTTGGTTGCACATCCACATGCCCAATTGCTTTTTTCAACTTCAAAAATCTAGAAGATTAAGACAAAGGGGGGAGGCATTGCTGCAGAAGTGTTATTATGAATGTGCAACCTTCCTTTATAAAGGAAATTGATTGCTGATGGCTCAGAATGATTGTCTAATGTTTCTTTAATTAAAATGAATGGGAGATATAAACCCACTTCAGTGTGCTAGGAATTCTATGGAAAGCAAAGCTGTATACATTTTATTCCCCTTTGCTGTATCCCTCATCATATATGCCCAAAGAATGGAGGTCTAGATCCATGTGAGTAAATCTTCACTGATAGATTCTTCAGATGCAGGGATCATGTGGAAATGTGGCTTATGTAGACAGGATTCTAGAATCAGCCTTTTAACCCTGGTTTGATAATGGCAAGGAATATGCAAGAATGTGGACCTTGTTAGTAAGGCTATTCTACATAATTATGGAGAAACATTTAATAGTGAGATGAGTGGCTATATAAATATGATGAATTGATAGATAAATAAATAGGCACTGTACATTGTAAAATAAATGGAATCTAATGCCACCAGGGCTCAGGCAATATACCATTCCTCTAGACTACATTAGACTACATTTCCATGCTAAAAAGAAGAGAAGCAGGTGTGCATAAAATACAAGAATGTCTTGATATTCAAAGTGTTTTTCTCTGAGGATCTGAGGTTAGTTTGATGAACCATTACATGAATTGAATGCATATTTCTTTACTTCATCTATTTGCATTAGATAGAAACAGAGAGTGTACCTCAGCCTTAAGACCATTTGTTTAGTGACCATTTGAAGTTATGACAGTGCTGAAACAATTGACTTATAATTGATCCTCTCATTTATGCCCATCACAGCGTCTCCACAGTCACATGATCATGATTTGAGTGTTTGATAACCGTCATAATTTGTCTCAGTGTCCTGTGGTCACATGATCACCAGTTGCAATCTTCTCAGCTACCTTCTGACAAGCAAGGTCAGTGGAGAAACAGGCAGGGAAGATCTCGAGTTGGGGTCACACATGTCTCACTTAATGACCATAGTGATTTGCTTAATGATCATAGCAAAAAAAGATTATAAAATCAGATGCAGAAACGTAATGCCTTATTTAATGCATACCACTTAGCAACAAATTTTTCTGCCTCTATTGTGGTCCTAAATTGAGGAGTAATCATAATATAGCTGTTTTGCTATACTGTGATAAGTGGTTACTATATTCAGTCCCAGGAACTTCCAGGTAGTGATAGGAAACCTGATGCTAGTCAGTGTTGTATAGATATACCAACTTGTAGTCCTCCACACATTTTGACTACAGTGGTTTGGACTGATAGGCATCAAAGGCCAACTAGATCTTCACCCCTGATTTAAATAATTGATTTAGACGGGCCAATGTTCGTATGCTGCAGTTTTCTAGGTTCTGGTGAACATTTACAAAGAGATTGTAATTCACCCTTCCTTTGCTCTTCTAAAGGAAAACCAGTCAAATAATGTTGCCCCAAGAATTTCTCATGGCACAGGGAAGCAGCTAACACAGAACTAATAGATACTAAAGAAAATCTGCCCATGTTTTCTTTGTTTGTTTCCTATTTTATTCATCCTTGGTAAATACTGACATGTCTGTGATACCAGAAGGACAACAGACTTTGTTTTCCAAGTTCTGTGTCCTCTTCAGTTCCTTCATTGAATTGTGATACAATTATAGGGTTGGACCGAAAGAACAGCAGGAAGTCTAGTTTAAGCAACTATCCTGTGTGGGGGTGGGGGGTGCATTTTTAATATAGTGTATATTGTGTCCTGAGCCTGCAAAAGCAAGCTCAGGACACAAGCATTTGGTCCAGGGCATTCCAAAAGCTGCCTGGGACCAGACAGAGCGGCGCCAAAATGCTCTGTTCCTATTGGTTGATACTGACCGGGCTTCTGGCCATATAAAAAGGCCTGTGTGCCTTTTGTGTTTGCTTGGTTGTTGTAGAAGGAGAATAAAGTGTTTGTTCAGCATCTCCATGTGTCTTCATCATTCTCACGCGAACGAAGGACTTAACAGCATACTTATATAAACATTCCATCCTAGAAAGCTTTGTGTAACCATTTTTTTGCATTTGTTAGTTATTTATATGAATACCGTGTTATTTTGCACTGCATGTGTAACACAGAATTATATGTCCCTTAAATATGCCTTATGAAAACGTTTGCATAAACTTGAGTTTAAGAAAGCCAGGCCTTATATATCCCAAAGATATCTGCATGTCACTATTTTCTGTTTTTTATATTCATTCTGGATTGTAGAGATAGAAATGTTGAAAGGTTTTGGAAAGAGGGATCTGAATCAAGAACAACTATTGTACTATGCCATTATTATGCATCATGCCAGTTCATGTACAGCAAAATTGGATTCCCTAAGCGTATAACTGACTTTGCCACATATGTTAGTAACTGACATCATAACCACATTTTAGAAAAATACAGTGATAACCCAGAGACTCCTGCCCTTTAGAACATCTTGTCCCCTGAGGTGAGATTGGCTCCCATCCCCTTGACCTTCCATAAGGGCCTGAATACCTGGATCTGCCAGTTTATTTGGGGCCCCAATGGGGGAGTATCGCACTGGAGGTGGTTCATAGACCAATAGCAGATCCTACATTTTTAATAAATAAACCCTGAGGTGGGTTGGAATTGCAATTCTCAGCATAAGAACTGGAAATCTACATGAGAGTTGCAGTTTCAGAGGAAAGGCCATCAGTTTGACAAGGATATAGAAGACAATTTGATGGATAAGAATTCAAATTATACCGCATAGTAAAAATATGTGGTATGTTCATACTCAAAGCATCCTTCAAAATATCCATGTAAATATCTGCATATTCTAGGAGTGTACTTTATTCAGCATCTCTCTAGAGAAGCACAACCCAGTGAATTAAATTAAGGAGGCATATTTACATATGCTTTCATTCGTTACCTGGGGGTGGAGGACTGACCAACTATTACTATTCTCAGAGTCTGCTATGCTACACAAAATATTAAATGTATGGTTACAAAACGTCCACATTTCTGCTTATCTTGGGGGATCCTGTGGTAGCACATTTATGCATGAGATGATACATTGTATTTTATTTAATTGTCTGTTAATGAATTTATATGCTATTCAATCTCCAGGCCAGAGATATAGCTTATTTAGAAGCTGTCATTTTTAAAATTCTTTTAATCTGATGGAGAACTACACGAACAAAACTACTGACAACATTGTAGTTCATTATTCCCCAAATGAGATATTTGGGGTCATTCAAAAGACACAGTGATGGTATAAAAGACCTGGCAGAGTGCCAATATTTTTGGTAGTTTAGCAATCAAACTGATCAAAATACAACTTGAGTAAATGAAGAATCTCTCTACCTCTTGGTCAGATAATTGAATAGTTCCATAGTGTGCACATGTTTCTTTCACTGATTTTTCAATATATATATTTCATTAATTTCTCCATTTTACTCAGTTTTCCCTTGCTTCTATCTCATTTTTCCCTTTAGGTTTTCAATTCTTTCTTTATTGTGGCTATATGTTTAGCAGCATTGCATCTGAAATGTAAACAAAATTGATTGGATAAAGGTTTGGACAATAACATTAATGCAACAGAGCCTTTGCAAATATAAATTGGGACAAGATTCCTGATTACAAAGAATGTGTGTGTATTCTTCTCTTTCATACCATGATCACTGGAAGAAGAAGTTCATGATTTAGTGTGTCTTGTTTGAACTACTATAGTAGTTTGCTGGCAGCAACCTCCAAAAGTTGCTCCCCAATCCTTTGGTTCAACTTCAGAATTGTACAGTTCATGAAATTCTGGACTTCTTCCAATTTTCTTCTATCTCTTCTTTTCACCAGTCTTTAGATTTGCAGAATCTCCAAGAGCAAAATGAGTTTAAATGGTGGGTGATGGCTTTTATGGCTCTGCTTACAGGAACATCTAGTTATTTAAATCAGCAGATCACGATTCATCTTCCGATTCATATGTAATCGGGGTTCGTTGGTTTTTTTTAATATTTTACAGCCTTTTCTGTTTTAGCATCATTTCTTGGAATCATACCTGGAGAGAGTGATCTCCTGAAATTTAAAAAGACACTTAAAATGCTTATTTTTTCAAAACTGTTATGAGGTTGGTTGAATTGTACTACTTAAACTATGGAAGAAGTGTGGTGAGAAGATGGTTGTCATATATGATTGTTCTATAATTTGCTCATGCACACAAAATTTATTATTATACAAAATAATAAAGTATTATTATTATATATTGCCAAATTTTAGTTTCCTGCCATTCAGAGATGGAAAGTGTTAAGTCCTTCGCGAAATGGCAATGATACGAGAAGCAGTTGTAGTTCTCAGGAACCTCTTTATTTCTGTTCAGCATACTGGTTACAAGACGCCGACAACGCCCAAATCTCCCAGCCCTTTTTATAAGCAATTCCCGGGCCAAACTGCAACATTTGGCGTGCCTGCACTCGCACATGCGCGCGAGTGCTGGCGACAGCCAGTCTGGTCCCGGGCAGCCTGCACCTGCCCGGGACTGTTGCAATGCCCCGAGCCTGCTTTCACAGGCTCAGGACATAACACTCCTTCCCCCCCGGCTAAGACTATGATCATACAATTAATAATATACAACCCAATACGAGTGTGGTACCCATACTAGCTTTGTACCAGTTATCCCTTTTGCTTCTATTGTTCCCCAGTGTTCTATTTTCCTATGTGTACAGGAATACTCTCTGTTAACTCTGTTTTGCCAGTAGGGTTACAAAATCTTCTAAATACTTAGGAGATCTTTTAGCTCTCTGTGACCTCCTGACTTCTGGGTACCTTCCAAGTACCCCTTGACTGAGGGGTGATGTATGCTTGTCCCCCTTACCAGGCTCTGGTGATCCCCAAGGATTGTGCTCCAATGCCTGGCCTGCTTGCTTGCCCACCGGGCTCGTCAGGCCAGGGCTTCTTTCTCTGTTTGACCTGGTTGTCCTGCCTGGCTGCAGGCTCTCTGGCCCTCTTAAGTGACTGTCACTGTTGGGCAATTTTGTAGAACCTCCCAGGTCTGTTCTAGACCTGTCAAGAGGTTGTCTTTCCCCATGTTCCCGTTCTGTACCCGGGCTTCTTGGGGTTTCAGTGCTGTCCCAAAACTCAGTTGTCCCCTGAGTGATGACAGGGGATGTGTTGTAGTCGGGATTCGGTTCCTCAACCACCTCCCTGTGTGCTTGCCCCCTTCTAGGGACAGGGGTAGTGTTGGGCCAACTAGATGGAATGTGTGCCAGCTCTCTTGCAGGGTGTGGGTTGTTTGGACGCTCCCGGATATCCTCCCTGACTGGAGTACTGAGTGATGCGGGTGAGTAGTGATTATGACCCCGGGGTGACTCCCTGGCTGGAGTAGGCACTGGTGCCTGAGTTCTAGTTGGGCTCCATGGATTCCTGTTTGGAGCACTCACAGAATCTCGGAATGAGCTGTTTGTAGCTCCCTCGTTAATGATAGGCAGCAGCCCGCACTCTTCCCTTTGCCCAAAGGGGTCCCCCTCCCCCCTGGAAAAGACCCAGGAGTCTCCGTGGGAAGGTCCCATCTAGTGCGGAGCTGGTCGATGTGTCGTCGCAGGACACGACCGTCGTCCAGGGAAACCTCGTAGGACAAAGGACCTGTGACCCTGGACACAGTGGCAGGGACCCATGAATGACCAGGCCCGTAGTTACGAGTCCAAACCGGGGCACCCACCAGCAGTTGTCTAGGTGCCCTGGGGTGTGTGATTGTGGAAGGTAGTCTGTCCGGGTGCAACCGGTCAAGCTTGGTAGTCAGTTTGCACCCCCAACGAAGTTCAGCTGGGCTCCTCCCCATAGAAGTGGATGGTGTAGTGCAATAAGAAAGGAGGAAGTCAGCCAACCTGTGATGCCAGTCTCCGTAGGTAATTTTCTTCAAGGCGTCCTTGGTGATGCGAACCATGCGTTCAGCCATACCGTTGGTGGACAGGTGGAAAGGCGCAGAGGTGGCATGACGAATCATGTTGGCTTGTAAGAAAGCTTGGAATTCGGAAGAAGTGAATTGAGGGCCATTGTCAGATACAAGGACATCAGGAAGCCCGTGTGCAGCAAAAATCCCCCTCAGTACTTGAATAGTCTTTGCGATGGTGGTGGAAGACACAGGTACAACCTCAAGCCATTTTGAATGACTGTCAACCAGGACCAAGAAGAATTGACCCTGAAAGGGCCCAGCGTAATCAATGTGCACCCTAGACCATGGAGACTGTGTTTCCTCCCATCTATGTACAGGAGCTTGGGGCATTTCAGGGCATAAGCGCTGACAAAGGTGGCATGCATGCACCTTAGCCTCAATGTCTCTGTCTAACCCAGGCCACCACAAATGGCTGCGCGCAAGCGCCTTCAAACGTACAATGCCAGGATGACCCTCGTGGAGGGAACCTAAGACCCTAGTCCTCATTGAGGCAGGAATGACAACTCTGCTTCCCCAAAGCAGACAACCCTGGAAAGTGGATAACTCGTTTCTTTTGGACCAGAAACTCTGAAACTCAGTGCCTGGACAGCTCTCTGGCCATCCAGATAAAACCCAAGATAGGACACGAGAAAGTGTGAGATCTGTGGCTGATTCAGCAGCCACATCCCTGGCATCTAAAGGGGACTCAGGCAAGGCCTGAATGGAGAGGATATTGATTGTTGGTGCAGGGTCAGCCTCTATTACTGGCAGGGGTAATCTACTGAGGCCGTCAGCATGGCCCATTTCTTTCCCAGGTTTGTGAAATAAGGAAAAATCATAGGCAGACAGAAAGATAGACCATCTCAGCATTCTGGGGGAGATGATTTGGGGAGTTTGTTTATGTGTGGTAAACAGCCCCAACAAAGGCTTATGGTCAGTGAAGACCGTGAAATGCCTGCCATATAGGAAATCATGGAACTTTTTGATTCCAGCAACAACAGCTAAAGCCTCCCTGTCAATTTGAGCATAATTTCGCTCTGCTGAAGACAAGGTTCTGGAGTAATATGCAACAGGAACCTGAGTTCCATCCGGTCTGAGGTGGCTTAGTACAGCTCCCACCCCATAAGGAGAAGCATCACAAGCGATACACACAGGAAGGGATTCATTGAAATGTGCAAGCACACTGTTAGAAGTGAGAAAGGCCTTAACCTCATTGAAACTTGCTTCATGTTTTTGTGACCACTGCCACACTGCCTGTTTGTCCAAGAGCCTATGAAGAGGCTCGGCTACACTAGCCTTGTTTGGAAGGAAGGAGTTGTAAAAGTTCAGAAGGCCCAGAAAGGCCTGTAGTTCGGCCTTGGACTTTGGCCTAGGAGCATGCATAATAGCTTTCAATTTGGATTCAGCAGGGTGAATCCCGGTAGCATCAATTTTGAATCCCAGAAAATCTGTAGAAGGCACCCCAATTTTACATTTGTCCTTCTTAAGTTTGAGGCCCGTTTTCCTGAACCTCAGCAGGACAGCCCTTAATCTCTCAGCTAAGTTGTGTGTAGAGTCTCCAGCAATTAAGACATCATCAAAATAGGGGCAAACCCCTGGTATACCCCGTAGTGTGTTTTCCATTATGCTTTGGAAAATTCCAGGAGCAACATTTACTCCAAATTGTAACCTCTTTACCTTGAATGCCCCCCTGTGGGTCACAATGGTTTGAGCTACAGCAGCAGCAGCATCAACAGGCAACTGTTGATACGCCTGAGCTAGGTCAAGCTTTGCAAAAACACGCCCCCCCCCCCTTGAGGGAGGCCAGAATATGGCTGACCACAGGAACAGGATAGGCATGTTGCTGCAATGCCTTATTCAGAGTGCATTTGTAATCGGCACAGATGCGAATGTCCCCATTTGCCTTAAGAGGCGTGACAATGGGGGTCTCCCAAGGGCTGGAGTCGACAGGTTCTAAAACTCCTTGCTGAATCAATTTGTCCAATTCGGTGTCAATTTTACCTTTCAAGGCAAAAGGAACCCTTCTTGCTTTAATTCTAATAGGGGTGACAGTGGGGTCTAGTTTCAGTGACACAGGGGGTCCTTTGTACGTGCCCAGCTGTGGGCTGAAGACATCTGCAAATTCTTTGTAGACTTCTTGTAGGTCTACTGTTTGCAAGCTATTGAGCCCTGTGACGTGTATTCCCAAGGCCTCAAACCAATCGAGTCCTATGAGACTCGTTCGCTCACCCCCTACTACTATTACATCTAGTGGACCTTCAAAATCCTTATACTGTACGTTAAGGGTGGCCTCCCCTTAACACACACTCTGGAGTTTTGAAAGTCTGTTAACACAATGTCGGAAGGCCTCAGCTTGGCCTGAAATCTGCTGCCGGAACAAATCTTCCTAAACGTGTGCATAGAAATGATTGAAAGTGCAGACCCCGTATCCAGTTCCATAGCCAATGGAACCCCTTGTAGCTTCACTTTAAGTGACAGCTTTTTCTTAATGGGCTTGTGTGTGCCTGTCCTATAAACGCTTTGTCGCGAAGCACAGAAACCCACCCTGTTTTGGCTGGGGACCCTGGTACCTTTCAGGTGCAATTCTTCCCGGGGTTGTACCTTCTGACGGCCCAGACACACAGCTGCAATGTGTCCCTGTTTTCTGCATGCCCTACAGATAGCGGAGCGGAATCTACAGTCGGTCCTCTTGTGGCGACCTCCACAACCGAGGCACTTGGGGAGAGCTGAAAAGCTTTCCTTCTGTTTCCCTTCTTTCGTGGGGTAGAGACGGTCTACCTCATCGTCAGGATTCTCCTCTGGGTTCCTTTGGACTCCTTCCTGGTGCACGGACACAGCTTCTGGAGTGCTTCTGATCGGCCTCATGTTCTTGATGGCGCCGCCCGCTGCCTCTTCTGCAGTAACCTCTCTCAAGGCATCTTGGAATGATACGTAGGACTCCCATCTTTCCGGATGCAAGACGTCGAATTCTGAAAGTCTTCCAACTTTTGCCATTTTTGTAGAAAAGGAAGGGTCTATCAGCCAGCCTACCCCCGATGCTCGCTGGATTGGCGGGCAGCTGCTGAGTCAACGCCGTTCCTACTGCTCAGGACTCTAGGGTAAGCTTACACCTGTCTTCAGTCGATGTAAGGCAATCCCATCCTCGTCGCCAGTGTTAAGTCCTTCGCGAAATGGCAATGATACGAGAAGCAGTTGTAGTTCTCAGGAACCTCTTTATTTCTGTTCAGCATACTGGTTACAAGACACCGACAACGCCCAAATCTCCCAGCCCTTTTTATAGGCGATTCCCGGGCCAAACTGCAACATTTGGCGCGCATGCACGCGAGTGCTGGCGACAGCCAGTCTGGTCCCGGGCAGCCTGCACCTGCCCGGGACCGTTGCAATGCCCCGAGCCTGCTTTCACAGGCTCAGGACATAACAGAAAGTACACAAAGTAAAACATCTTCCCTCCCCAAAACCCTCATCAATTTCCATCATGTCAAAATGCATGGTGCTATCCTAACTGCTTTGTAGCACTCATCTACTCCCAGCCATTAAAGTAGTCCTTGGGTATAAAAAGCTTATTTTTCCTGCTTTATCATTTGCAGTTAACTTCTTTTTTATATTACATGGATTGCAGATGATGATGCATTTAGAGAAGCAGAACATTTGCATTGCCTTCCATTATCTCAAGCACAATACATTTGCAATGGACACCTATTCAGGAACAAAACATCAGATCCTGAGTAATAAAAAAAATGATAGGTATATGCATGTCACCTACATTTCCAAGTACTGCTAGCAATAATGGCTAACTAAAAACTAGTAGGCCTAGTTTAGTACTTTAATACTTATTTTTACAAAGAAGCCTAGATCAACCATATACTTTTTATTTATTTTATTAAAATATAATCTGAATCTTTCCAAGGTAGAAATCCTTTATAGACAGTCCTCAACTTATAACCATTCATTTAGCAAAATTACAATGGCATAAAATTGGCATGACTGGTCCTTGCACTTACAACTGTCACAAGATCCCCATGGTCATGTGACCAAATTCAGGTGCTTGGCAACTGGCATATATTTACAACAGCTACGGTGCCCTAGGGCCATTTGATTATTTATGATTTTCCCAAGTAGCTTGCATCAATTAAATGAATAGGGAGGGGAGCCATATTTGCTTAACAACCACATGTTTCACTTAACAACCATGGCAAAAAGATTGTAGTATTGAGCATGAATCACCTAATAACTGCCTTGCTTAGCAATAAAAATTCTGCTCCCAATTTTGGTCATAAGTGGAGGACTACCTGTATGTAGAAAGCCATTCTCTCAATAATTGTTTCATTGCAATTATAACTGAAGTCTTTCTGTTGGTTTCAGGGCTTTCAGGGCTCCTTAGTAAGCAGCTAGGCAAGAAAGGTTCGCCTTGTTGATGAACAGTCATATCTTATACAATGAAGCACCAACTAATCAAGCAGATTCCATCTTGTCACACTTGATCTCAACTGCTCTTTTGCAAAGAGGGGCTGTGATCATAATCATAAGTGTCCTTCGTAAGTGTCAATCTCTGGTTTATCTTGTCTAGATATTCCAACTATGCCTATTGTGTTATCCCTAATTGGGTAGAGAATTTGGAATGCCTTTAACATATTATCTATACCTGTTCGCCAAGGTCTGGAAGCTTCAGTCCTCACTGTTGGGTATCTTAAAATTAAGTATTTGAGGAGTAGGATGTATTACTTTCATGTATTTATAAATAACAACATTTCTCAAAATTAAGTATTTGCCAGGAGAGAGGTGTAACTTCTGATTTTATTTGCAATGTCTATTCAGGCCATCCAGTAACAATATTCTCTGTATAGCTCAAAAACCATCATAATCACAACTCAAGCCAACAGATGGAAACATAAAAATATTTTGCTGACCACAGAAAAAACAAAATCAAATTACATGGCATGTGGTAATCAGGAATAACCCCAAACAAATTGTTGTCTAAGGAAAAGGACCAGATGCCACTCCTTCCCTACACAATATACAATGTATAAAAACTGACTGATTTGGCAGTTGAGGAGAACGCATCTTCTTCACACCAAAAGGCATCAGGTCAGCTTAGAGAGAACAGAGGCAATAATCTCTCTCCACTAATGCCTCACTGTTCACTCCAAGTAAATAGCTATAATGAATAAAATAGACCTAGAAGGGACCTTGGAGGTCTTCTAGTTCAGTCCCCTGCTCAAGCAGGAGAACCTATACCATTTCAGACAAGTGACTAGTCTAGTCTAGTCTCTTCTTAAAAACCTCCAGTGATGGAGTGTCCACGATTTCCGGAGGCAAGCTGTTCCACTGGTTAATTGTCCTCACTGTTAGGAAGTTTTTCCTTAATTCCAGGTTGCTTCTCTCTTTCGTCAGTTTCCAACCATTGTTTCATGTCTTGCTCTCTGGTGCTTTGGAGAATAATTTGATGCCCTCTTCTTTGTGGCAGCCCCTCAAATACTGGAATACTGCTATCATGTCTCCCCTAATTCTTCTTTTCTTTAGACTAGCCAAATCCAAGTCCTGCAGCCGTTCTTCATATGTTTTAATCTCCAGGCCTTTGATCATCTTAGTTGCTCTTCTCTGAATTTTTTCCAGACTCTCAATATCTTTTTTGTGATATGGTGACCAAAATTGGCTGCAGTATTCCAGGTGTGGTCTTACTAGGTTTTATACTAGTATTATACTAATACTTCCCGTGTTCTTCATTCTATGCCTCTGTTTATACAACCCAGGATTGTATTAGCTTTTTTGGCTGCTGCTGCACATTTCTGGCTCATAGTCAAGTGATCATCCACTAGGACTCCAAGGTCCCTCTCACAGATACTGTTTTTAAGCTAGGTCTTGCCTAATCTGTAATTGTACCTTTGATTTTTCCTGCCTAAATGTAAGACTTTGCTTTTCTCCACATTGAAACTCATTTTAATAATAATAATAATAACAACAACAACAACAACAGTGGACCACCTGGTAAGCTGTTGCAAGAAGACTGCACAGACTGACTACAAGCAGCGGCATGACAAAGTAGCAACAATGGTGCATTGGAAGATCTGCAAAAAATATCATTTGCCTGTAAGCAAAAACTGGTGGGATCATAAAATAGAGAAAGTCATAGAAAATGATAAAATTAAACTGCTCTGGGACTTCAGAATTCAAACAGACAAGCACCTGCAACATAACACCCCAGACTTAACAATTGTCGATAAGAAAGACAAAAAAGTCTGGATAGTGGACGTGGCAGTGCCTGGAGACAGCAGAATAGACAAGAAAGAACTGGAGAAGATAACAAAATACAAAGACCTACAAATAGAAATAGAAAGACTGTGGCAAAAGCAAGCAAGGGTAGTACCAATAGTGATAGGCTCCCAAAACAACTGGAGCACCACTTGAACACTATTGGCATTGGCAAATTCGCTATTTGCCAATTGCAAAAGGCGGCCTTACTAGAAACTGCTTCCATCCTGCGACGATATCTGTAATACCATCAAATATCCATATCTGCCTATCCCAGGTCCTGGGTAAGGACTCGATAGGTAGTCAAAATGCCAAATCCAGTCTGAATATCTGGCTGACTGTGCAATGATTAATAATAATAATAATAATAATAATAATAATAATAATAATAATAATAATAATAATAGTAGTAATAAAGTTGGAAGGGACCTTGGAGGTCATCTAGTCCAACCCCCTGCTCAGGCAGGAAACCCTATACCATTTCGGACAAATGGCTGTCCAGTCTCTTCTTAAAAACCTCCAGTGTTGGAGCATTCACCGCTTCTGGAGGCAGGTTGTTCCACTAGTTAATTGTTCTACCTGTCAGGAAGTTTCTCCTTAGTTCTAGGTTGCTTCTCTCCTTGCTTAGCTTCCACCCATTGCTTCTTGTCCTGCCTTCAGGCACCTTGGAAAATAGCTTGACACCCTCTTCTTTGTGGCAGCCCCTGAAATATTAGAACACTGCTATCATGTCCCCCCTCGTTCTTCTCTTCATTAAACTAGACATACCCAATTCCAGCAGCTGTTCCTTATATGCTTTAGCCTCCAGTCCCCTAATCATCTTTTATTGGATAGGGCCCATTGTTCAAGTTTGTCAAAATCCTTTTGGATCCTGAGCTTGTCTTCTGGCTATTCCTGACTATTCTTGGCAGTTTAGTCATCTGCAAATTTGATGAGTTCCCCTTCTATTCCCTCATCTAGGTCATTTATAAAGATATTAAAGAGTACTGGGCCTAAGATGGAACCTAGTGGTAACCCACTGCTAAGATGGAACCTAGTGGTAACCCACTACTACATGTGGATGTAGTACCATTGAGGACTACTCACTGAGTACGTTTTGTCAGCCAGCTACAGATCCATCTGGTGGTGGTGTTATCTATCCCACCATTTTCTAGCTTACTAAGCAGAAAGTTTGTCAAATGCCTTGCTAGTCTACTAATTTAGTCACTTTATCAACTAATGAAATAAGATTGGTTTGGGTATGCTCTCTTTTTGACAAACCTGTGCTAGCTAGTGGTTATAACTTTGTTTGCTTCTACTTGTTTGCAGATCTGTTTTTTGATTATCTTTTCCAGGATCTTCCAAGTATTGATGTTAAACTGATTGGTCTGTAGTTTCCTGGGTCTGTTTTTTTTCCCTTGCTTGAAGATGGGAACCACATCAGCCCTTTTCCAATCATCAGGTACTTCCCTGGTACTCCAGGATTTTTGAAAGATATGGTGCAATGGTTCTGAGATAACGTCTGCCAGCTCCTTCAGAACTCTGGAATGTAATCTGTCAGATCCTGGTGATTTATATTTGTCAAGGTCGGATATATATTACCATTTTCTTGCTTATTTTAATTTTTGTTGTTTGTCTGAAGAAGCTGCTTCACTTTTCTTAAGGATAGACCAGCTCTACAGTTTTGTTCTTGCTTTTTTTAAAAGAAAATATGACTTCTGGTTCCGGTACGCAGCGACGCTGGTCGTGTCTTAAGACTCGTCTCCACTCTGGCCGGGTTTTCTTCGCCGGTAGACCCCCTAATGGGTCGAAAGTTGCCTTGGAGGGGTGACCACTAAGGAGGAGGCTTGTTGGTGACTGTGGGAGGGCGGCAGCCTCTCCCATGGCTCCAGCTATCTCCTTATGGCCAATGGAGCAAAGATCATCCTGCAAGATGGCTGATTACCCTGCTGCACCAGCCAAAAGTCACAATTACATCTAAGCGTAATAGACCCACCGTGGATGAACCGGGTGAGGCCCCTTCTGCTCCTCTATTCACCCTATTTTGTTTTTTTTATTGCCTGTAAAAGCTTTGTTGGAATTACTTCCCTGTCTTTTTTTTTTTTTTTTTTTTTATTAAAAGTTTTATAAATTTTACAAGAAAAACAAGAACAATACAAAACAAAAAACAACATATACAAAAGAAAAAAAAATTAAACAATACATATAAAAAAAAAAAAAAACCCCACCCCACACCCCTCCCAAAAACCCTCCCTTCCCCCCCCCTGAGCTTCCCAGAGCAGAATATAGGCTTAAGAAATAATAAAAAAAAAAAAAAAAATTAAATTAAAAACTTTATGTTTATATATATATAAAAGATATCTATAATATATATAAAAATAAAACTTATGAAAAAGCTATATGATATTTTTGTATACCCAATCTAAATTGTATAAATTTTATCCATTTGTCCCAGATAGCAAAAAACTTCTCTTGCGTTTGTTGCTTTAAGAAAGCCGAAATCTTTGCCATTTCCGCCAGATAAGCTACTTTAAAAAACCATTCCTGCAATGTAGGCAAAGATTCCTTCTTCCAATATTGTCCAACTAACAGCCTCGCGGCTGTGATCAAATTTAACATCAATACAACCTCCTTTGTATCACAATCTGTAACAATACCTAACAAAAATAATTGCGGAGTAAATTTTACCCTCCTTCTAAAAATTCTCTGGATATTCCACCATATTTTGATCCAAAATGCTTTTATCTCTCTGCATGACCACCAAATATGATAATAGGAAGCCTCCTTATAACCACATCTCCAACATTTAGGTTGCACGTCAGGGTACATATAAGACATTTTTTGTGGATCAAGGTGCCATCTATAAAACATTTTATAAAAATTCTCCCTTAAGTTCTGTGCTTGAGTAAATTTGACATTTCTCACCCAAATAGTTTCCCAGGTGTCCAATGAAACTGGCTCACCAAAGTTCTGCGCCCATCTAATCATACAATCTTTAATTAGTTCCGTTTCTGAGTCCAATTCAACTAAAACCCCATAAATTCTCTTAATGTGGGTTTGTCTTTGATCCTTCAGTTGCTTAATAAGATTTTCATCTTCTCTAAGAAAACCCACCTTACAATCCATCTTCCATCTATCTAGTAGTTGCCTATATTGGAACCAAGAATAAGTAAAATTTTCTTGTGCTAATTCTTCCCGTGATTTTAATTGCCAGTTTTGTCCATCCCATTTAAGTAACTGTCTATAAGACACCATATCCATTTTAACCCCTCTTTTTATTCCTTCTATCGCATGCCAAGGTATAGCCCATAATGGTACTTTAAAATCACTTTTATAATATTTTCTCCAGATCCTAAGTAAAGAAATTCTTAAAATATGAGATTTAAAAGCCCAATCTATTTTTTTATTAAATATTAAATAGGCATGCCACCCATAAAGTAAATCCCATCCCTCTAGATAAAGTATCTCAGAGTTTGTCAAATTTACCCAGTCACTAATTAATGTTAAAACCACCGCATCATAATATAATTTCAAATTTGGTACCTTGAGTCCACCCCTCTCACGGAAGTCTTGCATAATTTTGAACTTAACCCTTGGTTTTTTCCCTGCCCAAATAAATTTATTGAGACCCTTCTGCCACTCATTTAAATTAATCTCATTTTTCAAAATTGGTAACATTTGAAACAAAAAAAGAAACTTGGGTAGAATATTCATTTTTATCACTGCAATTCTTCCCATGAGGGATAATTGCAGCTTTTCCCAATTCTTCAAGTCTTTCTGTACCCCGACCCACAACCTTTCATAATTATTTTTAAATAATTTTGCATTAGAAACAGACAGCATCACCCCCAAATATTTTACCTTATTAACAATCTCAAAACCCGTCGAGTTAACCAAAATCTGCTTCTCCTGACTCGACATATTTTTAGGTAAAATTTTAGTCTTATTTACATTAATCTTAAAACCCGAAACCAAACCATAATGGTGAATCAACTGTAATAAGTTTACTACAGAATAATCAGGTTGCGACAAAGTAACAACCAAGTCATCCGCAAAAGCTCTCAACTTATATTCTTTTTTATTAACATATATTCCTTTAATTTCCTGAGAGTCTCGAATTTTGATCAATAATATTTCCAATGTTAAAACAAACAACAATGGCGATAAAGGACACCCCTGTCTAGTACCTTTCTCTATTGTAAAAACCTCCGACAAACCTCCATTAACAATAAGTTGTGCTGTTTGTTTTTGATATATTACCTTAAGGGCTTGTAATATGTTTTCACCAAAATTCATTTCTTCCATTACTCTTAGCATAAAATGCCAATTCAGTTGGTCAAATGCTTTTTCAGCATCTAAAAATATGAGCCCTGCAGGAACTTGGTTGTTCTTATCTAAGTATTCTAATAAATTAATAATTTGTCTAACATTGTTTTTCATATACCTTCCTGTTATAAACCCTGATTGATCTTTATGCACAAGATGATGCACCACCCTCATAAGCCTATTTACCAAAATTTTTACAAATATCTTATAATCCACGTTTAAAAGAGATATAGGCCTATAATTTTTTGGTAAAGTAAGATCTTGATCCTCCTTTGGAATCAATGATATAAAAGCACTACGCCATGAAGGAGGAATCTCTAAACCCTGTAAGATACCATTAAAAAGATCATTTAATGGTTGGATCATCTCCTCCATTAAAGCTTTATAATAAACAGCTGTTAACCCATCCGTACCCGGTGCTTTCCCTAATTTCAATTGTTGAATTGCTGAGGCAATTTCCTCCTTAGTAATTAAACCATTAATTTCATATTTCTGATCCTCAGTCAGTTTAGGAAAACTTGCCTCAGCTAAATATTTATTTATATCTAACAGTTGTACATTAGTAGATTTGTATAGGTTTTGATAATAATCCAAAAAAGATTTTTTAATTAATTCCTTCTGAGAAACTAGTTTACCCTTATAATTTATTTTCTCTATTATTCTCTGTCTCTGTTTCTTTCTTAATTGATAAGCCAACCATCTCCCCGGCTTATTAGCATTACAAAATGTATTTTGTTTCATAAATAATAAATTGGTTGCAGCTTGATCTGCTATCAACATATTAAATTGTGACCTTAATAACTTTACAGATTCTTTAGTACTTTCATCAGAAGGATTTAGAATCAAAGCCCTTTCTTTTAGTTTAATTTCATCTTCAAGTTCTCTACGTTTCTGAATCTGATTTCGCTTATAAAAATTATTCATTTTTATCAAAACACCGCGCATAAATGCTTTACCTGCATCCCATACCATTGACATTGAAGTCCCCTTGTACATATTCAAAGCAAAATAGTCCTTTAAACACTCCTTTAGTTTTTGAACATTCTTCTCTTGTCTAAACAAATTTTCATTAACTCTCCAGGATCTTCTTTCCTCTTTCTCTTGAATCAACTCCATCCAAACTGGACTATGATCCGTCAGTGATCTAGGAAAAATCTTTACATTCTTTACTTTATTATACAAATCCGTGGTAATCAAGAAAAAGTCAATTCTTGAAAAAGATTGGTGTCTGTCAGAAAAAAAAGTAAAGTCTCTCTCCTCTTGATTACGTTCCCGCCAATAGTCCCTTAATTCCCAGTCTTCTTTCATATCAAAAAAGGCTTTAGGTAGCCTTGCTTGTTTAAGAAAAGGAGAGGAACCTTTCTTATCCCTTTGTGTGTCTAAGACACCATTCCAATCACCCATTAATACCACTGATCTATAATCAAGCAAAGTTATTTTTTGGTGTAACTGTTTATAAAATTGTTCCTGTTGTTGATTTGGAGCATAAAGTCCAACTATAAGTACTTTCTTACCATAAATACCAAGTTCAATCATCACATATCTCCCCTGGGGATCTGATTCTACCAGACAAGCTGGCAGGTTTTGTTTGACATATATAACAACTCCCCCTTTCTTCCCAGGTGCAGGAGATATAAAATGAGATCCCAAACGAGCATTAACTAAATATTTCTGATCTTTAAGTAGAATATGAGTTTCCTGTAAACAAATAACATCATTGGTATGTTGCTTCAAATAATAAAAGATTTTTTTCCGTTTCTGAGGAGAATTCAATCCATTAACATTCCAGGTCAAAAACTTTGCCATCTCCCTTGGCACGCAGCCTGGAGAAGACACCATCAAACTCTGACAGAGCTGCGTGTGTTGCATAACTCTTGGGTCTTGCTCCTCCCACCGGCGGTGATGCACTTCCAGGAGAATTCTCTTTGGGCTCTTTTTTACGTTGCTCTTTCTCTTTACGCTTATAGGCTGCACGAGTCATCCTCTGCTCTTTAGCCTCTGTTTGGCGTTGCTTTGCCACTTCTATCATCCCTGCGGAAACCAAATCTAGTGCCTCAGATTGCTGCTCAGGTTCCTTACCACTCAAAGATTTCCGACCAGATAAAGTTGAGCCTGCACTCAGGACCGAAGTATAGAAATCTCTAGCTTTGTCAACTGTGTTCAATCTGTAACGTGTCCCAGCATGGCTCAAAACGATACCCATCGGAATTTCCCATCTGAATGGCATCGATCTAGCTTTAAGCTCATTGGTTAAAAAAGCAAAGTCTTTCCTACTTCTTAAAATTTTAGATGGGATTTCCTTTAGAATGATGACATCTTGGGCGGCAATCTGAAATCTTTTGTTGTAAAAAGCTTGTATAATCTCATTCCGCAGGGACTTCTTTGTAAAGTAAATCACCACATCTCTGGGCAAATTCTTCTGCTTAGCAATCCAGGAGTTGAGTCTATAAATTTTTTCCACTTCTCTCTGTAATTCTCCTTTATCCATATCCAAAGCCAGCGCCAGATCACTAAGAACCACCTCCATCAAATCTTGATTCATATCTTCCTTGAGGCCTCTAATCCTCAGAGCATACTCCATCTGTCTGTACTGAAACATCAAAATATCTTCTTGTGAGGAGTCCACCTTCCTTTCCACGTCTTGAATTTTGTCATCTAAAGAGTCAACTTTGTCTTCCACTTCCTCAAGCCTTGCATCGAGCTTAACCACCACAGTAGCCAAACCTGAAACAGCTGCCAGTATATCTTGTCGTAATTCATTATTATTTTCTTGCAATTTAAACTTTATCCCCGTTATCTCTTCTTTGAGATCAGATTTAATTTCTGATTTAATCTGTGAAACAATTTTTTTATTGCCTGTAAAAGCTTTGTTGGAATTACTTCCCTGTCTTGAAAAAGCAGCTTTTGTATGCCTGGGAAGAAAGGCGTTGAACAAAAGGATAGAACAAAAAATTTTAAAGACTACACTTTATTCTCATTTACTTTGGTATACAGAAAAAACTCTTTTCTGAGCTGTACTATTATTTTATATTGGAAGATTATTTCTTTTTCTATTTTTTCCTTTAAAAGACAGAAAAAAGGGGGAAATGGTGTTTGGAAAAGATTTTTTTAATCTACTGAGGACATCTAGTGGTGAAAAGTTAACATTGCAACTGCTGATTATTGTTTGGAGATGAGAAGGACTTGACCTTCAAACTATTCTTGAAGAGAAAAGATAAACTGATGCAGCTGTGGGAATTGTGGGGGTGGATATTCCCTAACTTTTATTAATTACAGCCTCCACTAAAAGAAAAAAGGGACTCTCTTCAATTACTATTAAAATGGAGAAACCTTATTCACAATTAAACTGTAAACTTATAATGGAAAATATTTATGAGGCTACTGAAGAAATATGTGCTACAATGAAAGAGATTACTACAGAATTAAGAGCTAGAAACTCTACTCCAAACCTTCAAACTGACTTTCAGACTACATCTGATCATTCTACAAACCAAAACATACTAGAAGATGAATCAATTGAGATTAAAGAGGAATTTATTTTATCTTACAAGCATCTCATCTATATCTTCGAGGATCAGAAAAATCAAAGACTGAGATTTGAACTTTAAAGCAATGAGGCTTTAAGGATAAGAGAAATAGATGTCCAATGCAGAGGTCAGGATGCTTTTTATTGTTTCAAATGATATTACAAGCAGCAAAGAGAAACCTATCGGCTGAAAGGGAAGCTTTGTTATGGAAACCGGCCTGGCACAAAAAGAAGGCCAGAATAAGACTGAAAACAGAAATTTAAAATTATATGTAATGGATCAAAGGCACTGTAGAACTATGGATTGATTTAAGGATTAAGATTTTGAGTTAGAACTAAGAGAAAAATGGGTGATTATTAGAATATATATATTAAATAGATTAAGAATGTATTTTTGGAATAACAGGTTTATTTGTATGAAAACTATTATGTAATGGAATGAAGAAAATTGAAGAGGTGTTTTAGATTTGGATTGACTTAATAATTAATTGAATGTTAATTTAATAAGTTGGTGTTTTTGTTTGATAATATGGATGTTATTGGGTATAATAATTAACTGGATGAAATTTGAATCTCGTCCAATGGACTGAAATGATTTAAGGTTTGATATTATCTTGTTATCTTAAAGAGATTGATTGATGGATGGATTAGATATGTATAGGATAGACTAATATTTTATTTTAATTAGGAGATATTAGTGGAAGAAGAAATAAACAAGACTTATGATAAAATTAAGGAACTAGAATATACCTGGAAGGGATACCTGATTTGATAATGTGTTTATTTAAAGTTAAATTTGACTGGTAATTGTAAATTCATAAAGCTCCAAAACAGGTTTAGGATTAATAGAAATTTAAATTAGAAATGGATTATCTTAAATATATTAAGCTATTTGAGGGAAATAGAGAGGGAATATTTGATTATTGTTTGCACCATAGTGTGTCTTGAGCACTTTGTTTTAAGAATTAAATACCAATAAAATTTGTTTCAAAAAAAATATGACAGTTAAAAACAATTATTAAGATGCATACTTTTATACAAAAAAACCACATAACTTTAAAAGATCTCAGAACATAATTAATTTCCTCAAACTGAAATAACCAAAGGAAATAGTATATTAAAATAGAGGACTCTTTCTGAAAAGTCCCTCTCCTTATAACTGGCTATTATCACTTGTCAAGAGCATTTGGAGTCAAGATTTCAAAGTGAAAGCCCTTGTCATGAAAATTCAGAAGTATGGAGCCCAACAGGAAGGAGAAGAAGCCATATTTATTGCCACCATCATTGAGTGCCTGCTTTAAAAGGAAGAGGGACCATGAAGAAGGGGAAAGCAAAGATTTTTATAGAACATAAGGATTATAAATCAGGAAATTCTAGGACTCTGATTTGCTGGCCAGTTTGGTGAACCAAGGCAGGTCCGTATCCTTATACCTGAGATTACTTCTATTGTCAGGCAAAATGGGTCTTTCAGCAACAAAACTGACAAAGTCCATTATGAAGGAGATGGAATGTTGAGAATGATGAGTTGATTGAAAATGAACATTGAGGCTTCTCTACATTGCAAATCCTTTGTTAGGATTCCCCATGGACTGTACTATGAGCTAGTAAGGAGGCTTCTCATCTTTGGTATAGATGGGGTTGCAGGGAGCTTTGAATGGAGGTAGGGAGGGTCTGTTGGAAGAACATAGGATTAGGCAAAGAGATTAGTTTGACTGGTCATCACTAAAAGGCAGGGAGGAAAAAGGTGCATACTCCATTTTATTTCTTACATTTATTCTCTCCATCACACTTACATTTGGAAAGACAACCTCTAGCTCAAAGATTTGGCTATGCATGAACTCTAAATGCTATGGTAGATTCATCCTTTCTTCCATTATAAGTCTAGCTATAATTAAAGTTTCTGAGGATATTTGGAATGCTTCTGTTCTGTGTGAAGTAGAACAAGGTTCATTGTGAAATTAATGCTCAAAAGTGTAGGTGCTTTGGAAAAAAAATAGCATAAACTCACTAAAGTCTAACCTTCTGCAGCCAATATAGGACAGTTATTCAGGTTCCCAGAAAAGAAAGTATAGCATGGTAGCTAGAAATGATAAGAGATTTTGTTCAATACAATTAGAAGATAGCATAAGCTATGAGATACATTTCAAAGCTGGATACAAAGTTGAGTGTCATCTTCAAGAAAATTGTATTAATCCAAAGTATTTACAATAGACTACTGGGCATATTAATGTCTGATCAATCTTTTTGTTGCAGAGTTACCTTCATATTACCTGAGATCAAAACTAATAACATATCGCTTGTTCTTCCATACAGAATTTAGTGGCAGGAATGGTATATGAGCAAAATCCTGACAAGAAAGAAGAAGAAATATCCAGGCACCATGTCTCTTCTATTAAGATGAAATTAAATTCTGATGGGTATTACCACCAGCAATATTTCAAGAGATAGCATTTAGGAGTCTTAGGAGCATGTCAACTGACAGCATTCAGAGTATTATGTTGTCTAAGTGCAAGAAGACATACTGATTTTGCTATATTGTTGTTTAATCAGAATGGGGATCATTAGCAAGCAGCAACTTTGGACCATCAATTTGCTATCTTGACCTAGTTGGATTTGTAAGTTGGGGAACTTGTTTAGGATGTACTCTTGATATAGTAACTTTCTTTTGTCCTCATATACTACAGATTGAAACAGATTGTCATTATCTGAAACTGAATAAAGATGGAATCAGTTTGGGCTAGTTCTGAACAAAAGGACATGTAGACTTTCTGAGGTATAGGTTGTTTTTCTTCTTTGGTAGAGTTGTTTGCATGATTCAGAGAATTTATTATGATTTTCTGCAGAGCTATAGTCAGATGAGAGTCCAAAGATATCAGTCAATTAAATGTTTGGCTGCTGCTCACCTTAACAGCAGTGTTTGCTTCAATTCATCCACTTGACTCAATATTTCTTCTTGTTTGCAATTCTTCAAAATAATTAATTAATTCTGTTTCTAGAACTTCATCAATGTCATTTTTATTTGCATCATTTCAGTATGCAGTGTCTTGTCAAGAAGCTAAAGGTGCTAGATTGCTGTGGTTTTTATCATTTGGCATGCTACCTATGGCATGAGACATGGACCTTTCCGCCTGCAATGTTAAAACGAAACATGCAGGCTTTTTTTTTTCATCTGTGCCATGAATATCTTTGAAAAATAGAAAGAAAAGATTTCATTTGTGCAGGAAATGGTGGAAAGCAATAGAATTCATTTGTGTCCTGTCATGCTAGGAAGTCCTTTGACAGCACTTTGATCAATCATATCACAATGGTATAAAATGAGCTAAGTGATAGAATGATAGCACTTCTTATAAACCAACATCCAATGTTCTGTTGAGTGTAATGTTTAAAGAAACTTGATTTGCTTGAAGGTACAGTTGTAACTTGCTTGGGTTTGTCTCTTTTGTGGAAAGTGAGGCTTAAATTCTTCCTGTATTTAGATATCCTTTCTAACCTTAATTTGTTCTCCTAGATAATTTTGTTTCCTTTGACTGTCCACAAATATATGAGTACTAATGTTTTCAATTTTCAGTAAAAATTGCTAGCCTATCTGCATAATTTTGCACAAACATTTCAAAGGCTCTTTTTAAAGAGCCCAGCTTTGTGGTTTATAGTTCATGTAGTTAATAGACATTGTCTAGCAGCAAAGCCTATCATGAATTCCTTTGATAATTGCTTGATTTACTCTCCCCCCCCCCTTCAGAGATGTATTAACAGCAAGGGGAGGCTGATAAAGGCAGAAATTCATTCAGATAGTTCAGTTCCTCATGAAAAGTAAAGGAGAACTCTAGGACTTTTGGTCCTGCATGGTAGCAACTGGTCATGGGCTTGCAGAATGCCACACCCCTGCAGCCAACTTTCATCCTGCCTGAAGACCCTAATGGGTCCAAGCCACCCTGGAGATGTGGCGAAGAAAGAAGGGTGCCCCAGCGACTCTGGAATGATGGCAGTCATTCCGTTCGTCTTGGGGAAAGCCTTCTAACCCAACAGGAGAAAGGCTGTATTTCATCAATCAGCCCTAGCTACTTGCAACCGGAGTCCAAAAGAACTAACCAGCACTACAGTAAGCAGCGTGCTTGAAACTGGGTGAGGAATCTGATTTTCCCTTTTCTATTCTACACTTACTTTCCTGGAAAAGATCCCCAAGAAGCAAAATACCCCTGAAAGTGAAGGAGGACTTCTGCCCCATCCTTATACTAACGGAAACGGCGAATTAAAATTTCTATGCAGGATCAAAATATATGGTAGTGAAATAAATTTATATACTTGAAAGCTAAAATTTAACTTTGGACAAGTTTAAGATTGTTGAATGGTTAAGACTCTCATTTTAAAGACCATTGTTCATATTGAAAACTAAATAGATGCTGACACCTAGTGGTAGATGAAGATTATGACAGCTATGATTTCCATAGAGAACTTGCCAAAACCTGGGAAAAGCTAATCTGTGTTTGTGATCTTCAAAGCTTTAATAATAAAGAACAGCTGTGACAAAAATAAGACAACAATATGGGCTGCAGACAAAGAGAGAATTATAAACTTTAGGGGGAAAAAATCTTTTCTGAACCCTTTGGATTACAAATATCTATTTAACCGGGACTCTAAAGCTATTTGCAGATAAGAAGGAAAACTTCAACTTTTGGCCATCATGGACCAGAGACATATAGACAGAACACACCAAGAAAACATAAATATCTCTCAGGAGGAGATATATAGTATACTGCAGTTAATTCAAATAACACTGAGTTCAAATCACAAGAAATCCAAAATAACTTTGAAAATACAAATCAATCTATCTCTAAATTAACTTTGCAACAAAAAAACTTCCAGGAAACAACAACAGAGAAGGAGCAGACATAAAATTGAAAGTAGAGACTCAAAGACAGAACTTAACAAAGGAAGAAAACATGATTTAATCCTAGTGGGAAAAAATTTACAAGAAATAAAAAAACAACTCATTCCTTAACTACAAAATAAATCTGAAGACAAAAAAAAAGATTGGATAAAATGGAATGTAGAGATGTTGAAAACATCAGAGAGAAAGGAAGGGATAAGAGAAGCAAAGAAGGAGAAAGAAAAACATTTTTAAGAAACATGGAAAGGCAAAAGCCTCACATAAAGACACTTTATTCAATTTATTTCTTACACCTACAGCCAGCAGTCATGAATATATGGAAAAACTTTTTGATCCAGCAAAACACATTGATCAAGAAAGATACTGATCAAAGGAAAAAGATCAAAGTAAAAATTAAGAAAATAGATGATGGGATATACCAGAGAGAATATTTAAAAAAGAAACATTTGTTTGAATATGGTTAAAGAAATAGAAAAGATTCTGAATACATATGTCATTCTAAGAGAGATGAATTCCTTAAATAATACTGTATGCTTTTCCCCCCTTTTTATTTTATTTCTTGATATAAGTAATATAATACTGCTGAAATGATCTAGATGTAGGAAATATTTTAGATAATTAAATGTATCTGAATTTAGGGAAACTATAATGTATAAAAAAGAAAAAATGTTTTGAATAAGAGTTAAAGGATTAGATGACTAGGCACATTAAATGGAATATTTAAAGATTAAATATATTTTTAATCATGATTAAAAAGAATAAGAAATTTTGGGAATGAATATATATTAGCTTAGGAGGAATATATATATTTTAAGTAGTATTTTACTTTTTATGTTTCTTTACTCTTGCTCTCTTTTCTTTTCTTTACTGTTTTTACCCATTCTTTAAGAAATGTAAAAGTGTTGAGATGGTTTATATGGGAAAAATGGATTTAAATCTTTAAATGTAATTAACTGTTGAGAAAATCTTAACCAAAAAGAATACTTTGAACTTTATGGGAGAAACAAATCTAAATAAGGACTGTAACAGGATATAAGATGAGGCAACCAGAATGATTAGATAGAAAAGCAATATTATATTGATGTGATCATTATTTCTTGGAATATTGGAAAAAAATCATATATGTAACCGTTATTTATCAACATAATAAGAACTGTATTATTTCAAGGTTTGCAAAGAAGACATTTTGGGGAAAAGGGGAAATCAACTAAATGTACTATGTGGGTTATGGATTATAGAAACCAATTGTTAATGATTTTTCTTTACAAATGTAAACCCAGCAAACACACTGTTTACCAACTATTAAGTGATTTATGTTTTTAAAAAATCAATAAAATATATGGGGGGAAAGTAGAACTCTAATATATAGTATTTATTGAATATCATAGTTATTGGAGCTAGGGAAGGAATGGAGAGGATGTATTTTGTTGTTATTTTTATTCATAGTTTTCTTGTAAATCATGTAATCATCAATTTTTGCTTTGTTGTTTTAGATGGAATCTATGAGCTTTGACCTGTCTGTTTCATTTCTTCTTTTTCCCCAGTGTCAACATGTATCTAAAGCTTCATGATGTTTTGGTAACTTAGATTATATATATATATATATATATATATATATATATATATATATATATATATATATATATATATATATATATATATATATTAGATTTCAAATATCTCTTAAAGAGAATGTGTTTATTGAATAGAACTAGATTACAAATTCAAATGTATAGTCAAGGTATTTATGAAAATGAATAAGACAAGCAAAATATCATAAAGAGGTTAGCGGAAAAGCTGCTGCTCCATTGCCATCCTAGTTCCATCTCAAGACTAACTGGATAAGGCGATGAAAAAGATGAACCACTAGATCCAGTTGGGAAGCACTGACTTTCAAAAACCTGAGTCCAAAAATGTCACAGATAAAGACATGCCATCTGCAAAATGGAATTGTTTTCATTCCCATTGTTTTATCATTTACAGTACATGCCTGTGGATAGAGAGGAAATATGATTCTCATAAATGGTTAAAAAAAAGGCACCCAAATGCCATTAGCATCCAACTATTGTTAGTATCTTTCACTGCAGAAAAATTCAAAAACCAGAATCTCTTTCTCCTATTGAAATTAACTACCTGGACACAACTCCCATCTCAGGGATTAGGATTTCCAGATAGGTTTGAACTCTAGTACTTCTCAGTTAAGGGATGCCTGAGGGAGAAAGGGAAGCCCATTTGCAAGTTCAGTATGCAAGTTCTCTCACTGGAGCACAATATTTGTGTTTGTGTTTCCCTTTTCAGTGCTGACTCTTATGTTCTGCAAAAATATTTGGCACCATAATCGTCAGAATAATCAATAGATATTACATTATGACTAATATTGCTACTGTTAAACCAATAAAATATAACAAGCCTTCATTTCCCAAGAATGTTAGTACCGGTATATAACACAGACTCAGGAGAGCTAGTCTGGGTTGGTAGAAGGTAGACTGGGATTTAATGGAAGAACTTGGAGTGATTTCTGCAAAATCAGAATGAGTTCTGAATTGTTTCACAGTAGCAATACACATACTCAGACTAAATTAATTCTGAAATTAAGAAACCTTAAAGTAACCAAGGCTGGACTTCTTTGCCAAATGAGTGTGAACACAGCTGAATTTGCATTTGGAAACAAATTCCAAGTTTCAGAATGTGCTCAAAAACATTTAGGGATCTAAGATCCTTTTCCCATTACACACACCTAACAATCCTTGCTAATATTACCATAGGTCACACAAAGCTGCTTCATTTCATTCCTCCAGCCCTTGGTTTAAATGTCCTCATGTTCTCACTTCATGTATTCTAACAAAAGTACTATAGCTTTCCCTCTTTCCCCGAGAATATCCAATTATGGGCACATGGGGAAATATAGTGTTCTGTTCTGTGCGTTGGTAAGGCATTGAGACGAGGCAGGAGTAATAACAGTTGTTATTTTATTAAGCTTCAACAGAACTCAACAGAACTACACACAAGATGGTGTGGATCCCTTTTATACCCTTTTGCAGGGACAGCGTCAGCTAATAAATGCAACGTATTTTCCCGCTTTGCGCGTGCGCAATCAGCTGGAGACAGCCTGTCTGGCCTGGGCAGCCACATGGTCTGCCCAGGTCTCTCTGCAGCTTCCTGCACCTGATTTGTCAATCACAGGCCCAGGACATAACATATAGGAATGCCCCTTCACCTTCCTGCTGCCAATCTTCTCCAAGAGTCTGCTCTTTAACTAACGCTATGCTTTCTGACTTCCGGTCATACCATCCAGCTCCCACTTTTTGAAATTAATTTCTCAAATTTCCTACCAAGAAGAAAAGAACAGAGTTCTACAGCTTTGTGTAATGAGGACTGCAGAACTGATTTTTTTGTCAGTTGTGCTCAATTTCATTCACTTCACTCAATCAAGTCCCAACAAGGCTGTTCAGTAGCTGAACACTATCAGTTATTCAACTCTTCAGAACCTCACTGACTCTCAAATCATAGCAGGATCTGTTTCCCTCCTCCCTTTCCCCTACCCTCATGCTGGCCTGCATTTAATTATACCTGTCAAATTAGGATGCTTCTAAGTTAATAAAAAAAAAATCATGGCCATTTTTTTCTTTAATTAGACATGAGCAGAACAGAACAGAACAGAACAGAACAGAACAGAACAGAATAGAATAGAATAGAATAGAATAGAATAGAATAGAATAGAATAGAATAGAATAGAATAGAATTAGAACAGAACAGAATGTACCTGTTCTGCCATGGCCAATCCCCTGCCCATGGCAGGAGACCATATATCATCCTGGACAAATCCTTGTCCAACCTTTCCTTGGAAACTTCCAGTGATGATGCACCCACAACTTTGGGAGACAAGCTGTTCCACTGATTAATTGTTCTCACTGTCAGGAAATTTCTTCTTATTTCCAGATTGGATCCCATTTTAATGAATTTCTACCCATTATGTTTTGTCCTGTTCTCAGTAACTTTGGAGAATAATTCAAGCTTCTCCTCTCTGTGGCAACTATCATGTCGCCTCTAATTCTTCTCTTCATAAAGCTAGACATACTGTACCTAGTTCCTTTAACCATTCCTCATATGATTTATTCTGCAGATCCTTATCATCTTAGTTGCTCTTATCTGCACTCTTTCTAGGATCTCAGCATCTTTTTTGAAATGTGGTGGCTAGAATTGAATGCAGTATTCCAAGGGGAGTCTCAATAATACAGTATAAAGCAGTATTATCATTGCTTGTGATCTTGATGCTATCCCTCTGTTGATGCAGCCTAGGACTGCATTGGCTTTTTTTTTTTTTTACAAATGCAGCACAGTACTGGCTCAGATTTAGATAGTGGTCCACAAGGGCTCCTAGATCCCTCTCACATTTATTACTGTTGGGCCAGGTACCACCTATTCTATACCTGTGCATTTGATTTTTTGATTTTTCCTGCCTAGGTGAAGGGCCTTACTTTTCTCACCACTGAACTGCATTTTGTTGGATAGGGCCCAATACTCAAATCTGTCAAGATCCTTCTGAACCTTGATTCTATGCTCCAAAGTGTTAGCAATTCCCCCGAACTTGGTGTCATCTGCAAATTTGATGAACTCCTCCTCTATTCCCTCATCTAGATCATTTATGTTGAAGAGCACTTGCCCTAAAACAGAGCCTTGAGATACCCTACTGCAGGAGTCTCTCCATGTAAATGTAGTTCCATTGAGAACTACATTCTGAGTGCAGATGGTCGGCCAAGTGGTGATAATACTGTCTATCCCACATTGTTTTATCTTACCAGGAAGTAGGCTGTGATCTATTTTGTAAAATGGCTTACTGAAATCTAAGTATACTATATCCACAGCATTTCCCTGATCCACTAATTTAGTCACTTTATCAAAGAAGGCAAGAGGTTTTGTCAGGCATGATCTGTTTTTTAACAAACCCATGCTGGCTTCTGGTAATTGCTTTGTTCATTTGTAGATGTTCACAAATCTGCTGCTTGGTTATCTTTTCTAGGATATTGATGTCAAGCTGAGTGGTCTGTAGTTTCCTGTTTCCACTTTTTCCTCCTTTTTTTGATTTGGAACCACATCGCTTCTTTCCAGTCCTCTGGCAGTTCCCTCATGGTCCAGGAGCTGTGAATGATTCTATTCAATGGTTCCAAGATCACATCTCCCAGCTCCTTCAGAATCCTGAGATGTATGCCATTTGATCCTGACAATTTGAACTTGTGTAGAGTAGATAGTTGTTTCCTTACCATTTTCTTGCCTGTTTTGACTTTCATTCCTGTTCTATTTACCATGGACTGCTTTTGGTAGACTGGACTATTTTTTTCCTTTTTGCATGAAGACAGAGGCAAAGAAGGAATTAAGTAGTTCTACTTTTTCCCTGCTGCCTGTCACCTTCTTGCCATATTCTCCCATCATTTCCTTCGTTTTTGTTTGTTTGTTTGTTTGTTTGTTTTGTTCCTTATATTTTGAAAAAAAATCTTTTGTTATCTTTGGCATTTGTTACAAGTCTTATTTTATTCTGAGGCTTAGCTTTCCTGACTCTGTCCTTGCAGATTCAGGCTATTTGTTGGTATTCTGTTCTAGGTATGTGCACTCCTTTCCATTTTTTTATATTTGTCCTTTCTGTCCCTCAGTTTATCAGAGAATTATTTATGCAGCCATGCTGGTTTCATCTAAGGTCTTTGTTTTTCTTTCTCTGTGGCATTGTGTTTGATTGGACTATTATGATCTCATTTTTCAGAGTTTCCCAAGCATCTTGAATTGTTTTTCCCATTAGTATTTCCACCCATGGAATCTTTCCTAATCTCTCCCTTAGTTTGTTCAAGTCAGTTCTCTCAAAGTCTAAAATACTAGTCTGACTTGGTTTAATTACTTGTGCCTGCATTATGTTGAATTCTAGTATAACATGATCACTCTCCCACAGGGTTCTGACAACTGTTACCCCTTCCTATCCCTATTGGTAAGAATTAAGTTCAATATAGTTGACCCGATAGTTTCTTCCTCTATCTTTTGGGCAACAAAGTTGTCAACTAGGCACATCAGGAACGTATTTGATCTTTCACTTGCTGCATAGTTTATCTCCTATTTAATATCAGAATAATTAAACATCTCCATTAATACAGTTTTATTATATTTCCTATAATTTGGACAAACTTTGGGAGGACAGGGGAGCCTGGTGTGCTATAGTCCATGGGTCATGAAGAGTCAGACATGACTTAGCACTAAACAGTAGTGTCTTTAGTGAATATCTTAGTTAACTGGATAGTAAAAAAAAAATCCGTCAATTTCCTCTGCTTCATTGGATGGTGTTATGTTTGGTGCTCGGTGAGGCTTCGACGAGGCAGCAGGAAAACAAACAACTTTTTATGAAAGGTTTAAACAGAAGCCTGGGTAACTGCAGCTCCACCCCTATTTATACACTCAACAACTAGAAGGCAGCCAATAGGATTCAAGTATTAATTCCCGCTTTAACACAAGATAATTAACATGTAGATAGTAAGTCTGGCTCTTAACTGACAGAGTCTTATGACCATTTTTTTCAACAATTCCAAGTACTTCACCTCTATACATTACATCCCTTTCCCCTAGATAGTTCATCAGGTCATATGTTGAACATAGTCCCTTAAATATGTTGGTGGCCTTTTCGCCCGTTCTGAACGCCTCGAAACTGCTGGAGGCTTCTGGTCTGTCAGCTCGCCTGCCAGGCTTGGAAGACCAGGGCTATGGGACCCATCCATCATAGGTAGACTTGAGTCTCTGTGGCTGGGCGGTCCTGGTAGGCCCGAGCCAGTGTCCACAGGTGGAACAGACTCCACCAGTCCTGAAAATGGAGCCGTCAGCTGGCATTGTCCATTGGTTGTGGTATCAGTGGTTGGGATTGACTCACCAGACACTTGAGTCTCATCCCTTACTCTGAGAGCTGGCAGAATCTGATGCACTACTGCAATTGTGCTGCTCCTGAGTTTGACTGTCACTAGAGTCATGAGTCACTGACTGGTTTGCCAACCTCTGCTGCAGTTGATCGATGTGCCTGCGTAGCACGCAGCCGTCTTCCAGGACCACTTCGTACGAAAGTGGCCCAGTCACCTTACAAATCACAGTTACCACCCATAATGCCCCTTGCCCGTAGTTCCTCGCCCAGACCAGGTCGCCAACTTGCAAGTGCATGGTGCCTTTGGCTGTGTTGCTTGTGAGGCAACTCTATCTGGATGTAGGCAATCCAGCTTTGTGATCAAGCACCGGCCCCATCTTAATTCTGCTGGGCTTCTGCCCGTGGAAGTGCATGGGGTTGTGCATTGGCAGTGTAGGAAATCTGCCAGTCTGTGTTGCCAGTTACCTGTGATTATCTGCTTTAAGGATTCCTTCACTGTTCAGACCATGCGCTCCACTTGGCCGTTTGAAGCTGGGTGAAAAGGGGCTGATCATATTTGCCCTTAAAAAGGATTGAAATTCTGAAGCAGTAAATTGAGCCCCATTGTTTGAGACAATCACGTCAGCTAACCCATGTGTGGCAAAGATCCTGCACAGCTCCTGGATGGTCCTGGCAATAGTCATAGTGGGGATAGGTGCGACCTCTAACCACTTGGAGTGACTGTCCACCACAATGAGGAAGAGTTGTCCTTGGAAAGGCCCTGCATAATCGATGTGAATCCTGGACAGGGGGCGTGTGTGGTTTCCGTTCTGTGGACTGGGGCATGGGGCATCTCTGGCCTAGATTGCTGGCAAATGTGGCAGCCTCAATATCTTTGTCCAGCCCAGGCCACCAAAGGTAGCTTCGCGCGAGTGCCTTTATCCGGACTGTTCCCAGATGTCCCTCATGCAGAGACTCCAAGACTCTAGTTCTCAGTGAGTTCGGGACTACAACCCAACTACCCCACAAGATGCACCCCCTATGAGCTGACAACTCGTCCTTCCTCCTACTAAAACTCTGGAAGTTAGTCCCTGGACTAGTTTCTGGCCAACCTGTGAGCACCCAGTTTAACATGCGGCTTAGCGTTGTGTCTGATGCTGTCTCCACAGCTAAGTCCCCTGCATTAAAAGGAGACTCAGGCAGATCCTGGATAGCCAGGATGCATGTGGCTGGATCAGGGTCAGGCTCTAACTGCAGCAAGGGCAGTCTGCTAAGGCCATCTGCATGACCCATTTCCCTACTTGGTTTATGAATCAAGCTGAAATTATATGCTGACAGGAATATTGACCACCTCAACATCCTAGAAGATATGATCTGGGTTGTTTGCTTGTTGGTTGTGAACAACCCCAGAAGTGGCTTGTCATCTATGAAGACCTTAAAGGGCCTACCATACAAATAGTCATGAACTTCTTGATCCCTGCCACTATGGCCAAGGCCTCTTTATCTATTTGAGCATAATTACAGTCTGCAGAGGACAACGTCCTCGAGTAATAAGCTATTGGAATTTGCCTTCCGTTAGCCATTAAATGACTTAGCACAACCCCCACCCTATAGGGTGATGCATCACAAGCGATGCAGACAGGCAGCTTTTTGTTAAAATGCAACAAAACTGAGTTTGAAGACAGCAGTGATTGACTGCTGCAAAGCTCCTTTCATGGACGTTCATCCATTTCCACTGTGCATGCTTGTCCAAGAGCTGGTATAACAGTTCTGCCACTGCGGCCTTGTGAGGTAGGAAGGCGTGATAAAAATTGAGCAGTTCTAGAAACGCTTGGAGCTCCCCCTTTGATTTTGGATTGGGGGCCTGCTGAATTGCTTTGAGCTTGGATTCAGCAGGATGAATGCCTTGGGCATCTATACAGAAACCGAGAAACTCAGTTGAAGCTACCCCAATCTTACATTTCTCTCTCTTCAACTTCAGCCCGCTTCGCGGAAGCACTGAAGGATGGCCTTGAGCCGTTCTGCCAATTTTTTGACTGATTCCCCAGCTATGAGGACATCATCGAAATATGGGCACACGCCTGGAATACCCTTGAGCGTGCACTCCATCACTCCCTGGAAAAGGCCTGGGGCAACACTGACCCCAAATTATAGGCGCTTAACCTTGAAAGCTCCTCTGTGAGTAACTCTGGTGGCATCATCCACCGGCAGTGGCATCATCCACCCGCAGTTGCTGATAGGCTTGAGCCAAATCTAACCTGGCAAAGATGCGACCTCCCTGTAGTGACACCAAAATATGGCTGACTACAGGCACTGGATATGCGTGTTATTGGAGTGCTCTATTGATAGTGCACTTGTAATCTACACATATTCGCACCTCTCCGTTGGCCTTAAGTGGCATAACTATGGGGGTTTCCCATTGACTGCTATCAACTGGCTGCAGGATGCCTTGCTGTACCAGCTTGTCCAGTTCTGCATCGATCTTCTGCTTAAGGGTGAAGGGCACTCTACGCGGCTTGATCCATATTGGAGTTATGGCAGGATCAAGCCGAAGAGCTATGGGAGGACCTTTATATTTCCCTAAGTGAGGGCTAAAAACATCAGCAAATTCCCGGCAAACTGCCGCTATGTCCACTGCTTGTGTGCTGTTTATTCCAGTTACATTGATTCCCAATGCATCAAACCAATCAAGCCCAATGAGGCTTGTGCGGTTGCCTTTAACTACTATGACTTCCAGGGGGTCCTTAAATCCCTTGAATTGCACCCTGAGTGTAGCTTCCCCTTTGACTGTTACTTGGGAGTTTTGGAAATCGGTTAACACGAGGTTTGATGGCTTGTGCTTAACTCTTTTGCCGCTGCAACTACAAATGTGTGTGAAAGTCCCCTGGGAAATTATGGACAATGCGGACCCTGTATCTAGTTCCTGCAGCTTGACTTTGAGATGCAGTTTTTTCTTAAGAGGGCGATAGGCATCTGTTCTAAGCACGCTCCTCCTAGTGGTGCAATAGCCCACCTTGTGTTGCCCTGGGGCCCTGGTACCTTACTGGGGAAACTCTTCTGGTAGACTCTCTCTCCGACGACCCTGACAGACAGCGGCGATGTGGCCTTGTTTGCCACATGCACGGCACGTTGCTGTGAGGAACCGGCAGTCTGCACGTTTGTGTCGGCCTCCACACTCCACACATCTCGAGAAGGGAACTGCCTTGTCAACTGGGCGTTGTGGCCTTCTTTCTGGTGGCTGCTGTAACTGGTCGACCTCTTGATCTGATTCAGAGTCTTCGACCCTCTCAGCACCCTCCTGGTGGACAGCCTTTACACAGGAAGTGCTCCTGGAGAGCCGTAAGACCTTGATGGCCCCCCGGCGGCTTCTTTGGCTGTGATCTCCCATAGGGCATCTTGAAATGAAATAGTCTCTTTAGCGAACAATTTCTGTTGGAGATCCCTACTTCTTAACCCGCACACTAAGTGGTCTCTCAGCCTCTCTTCAAGATCTTTAACTTGCAGGGTCGGGCCACTTGACAAAGGATAGCAATGAATTCAGCAGCCGATTCACCCGGTCATTGGTCTCTTCTTTCGAAGGCGTGCCTCCAGGCGATGACCGATAGCTTCGGCTCAAAGTGTTCTTTGAGCATTTTCTTAAGTTCAGAATAAGCAACAGATTCAAGCGGCGCTGGAGCTATTAAGTTTTTGGTGATCTCGAAAGTCGCCTGGCCACAAACACACAGCAGCGTTGCGGCCTTCAAGCCGTCCTCATGAACTTGGTTGACTCTTAAGTAATTCTCGATTCTCAAAACGTATGAGCTCCACCTCTCTGGATGTGAGACGTCGAATTCTGAGAGTTTCCCAAGTTTGGCCATGGTGAGTTGTTTTCCGTTGTTTTTGGCCTCGCAAAGCCTTGTGCTGCCAACGTTTCTTTAAGCTTCCAGAGATGGTTCCTGGGAGCACTCTTCCTCCAGCGTTTCCGTACTGGCAGGAATGAGGGGGGGGAACGCGGCCCCAACCAAGGCATTGTCACTTGGCTTACTCCCTTAGTGACTCAGCTCTTCGAGTTTGGCAGCACATCCCACCTTCGTTGCCACTGTTATGTTTGGTGCTCAGTGAGGCATCGACGAGGCAGCAGGAGAACAAACAACTCTTTATTAAAGATTTAAACAGAAGCCTGGATAACTGCAGCTCCACCCCTATTTATATACTCAACAACTAGGTAGCAGCCAATAGGATTCAAGTATTAGTTCCCACTTTAACACAAGATAATTAACATGTAGACAGCAAGTCTGGTTCTTAACTGACAGAGTCTTATGACCGTTTTTTCAACAATTCTAAGTACTTCACCTCAATACATTACAGGTGGCCTGTAATATATACCTATAGCAATATCATTTCTTTTTCCTCTAATTTTCACCCAATTCATTCTAGAAAGCTTTCATTTGTGATTTTGTGCATTTCTACAAAGGTGTCATGATTCCTTGCATAAAATATAACTCCACCTCCTCTTTTGTCAGATCTGTTTCTTTTAAACAATTTATATTCTTTTAGCAGTACATTCCAGTCATGGGTTTCACCCCATCAAGTTTCAGTAATGGAACAGCATTGTACCTGCCTTCATATATTAGGTCTTCAAGTTTATCCTGTTTGTTCTCCCTTACTTTGAGCTTTAGTGTATAGGCATCTGAGCCCTTATGTTGCATCCTGTTTCTCTTGTTTTATACCTGAATTCCCCATTCTTCTCACCATTCCGTTCCTCATTGTCGGATTGGATATTGTGGGGTTTATGTTTGGGATTAGATCCTAAAGACTCATCTCCTCTCCCTTCCAGTTTTAATTCAAAGCCCTTTAGATAAGTGGAGCCAATTGTTTTCCAAACAATTCAAATTCAAATTTCAAACATTGTTTCCCAAACAACAATCTTTCCAAAGTCTTCTTCATTTTACAAGGAAGGAAATACAGATTAAAATTGTACATACGGAAAAAGAGCCAGCTGTACTACTGATCAAAGGCAGCCTATCTGGGAAGGCCACAAATAGTTATTAATTTCATTCACTATTTTTGTATCTTTATTGCAAGTGCAGGGGGAGAGAGTTGTGAACTTCTCAGCCCCCTGAGCCAAGATAACTTGCCTGCCTTGCAAGCAAGGGGTGTGTCTGTGCAGGTATTGCAATTGTTGTTCTGCCTCAGGCAGTAAAATTCTCAGATCAACCCTGGAGCAAAGTCAACAGTAATGGGGGATGTCTTTTGCCAACTTTGCTTCAACAAATGATAGACATTTTGTAATTTGTTGAGTCAAGATACCAGGAGGTTGTGTCAAATTTCAGTAACCATAATTCACTATTGATATCACATAACATTTATAAAACTCTTTTATTGTTTGGCCAATGAAGTATAAGACTGCATTTTTCAGTCATAGCTGTACTTAATTGACAGCTCCTCAAAATGGCTACCAACCTCCTCAAAACCTATGAGGATTGGCCAATGAAATATACCCACTGCCACCTAGAGGCCACTTTAAAGAGGTATGGTGGACAAGACATTTTGCTACAACTCAATCTCGGATTCAAGTGAATATGTCAAGTGAATATTTCTTTTCTTTTCAAAACTGATTTACATGGCAAGTTGCTGCACAATATTAATACATGGGGTCTACTGAGATCCTTGGAGCTTAACATACTTTGACCCTGAGCAGTAACTGAATTTCTAGTTAGCTATAGGGACAAATTAACTTTGGTTTGATTTGTCGAGCTATTTCTGGGATCTTATTTATTTTTTGTTTCTTTTATTTTGCTAAAACTTTCAGATACAAAACTCTCTTTTCCAGATTATGCCTTTATTGCAAAAGCATTTACGTTTGAAAAGGAAATGGAGGCTCATATTGACAGTATTCAAACATTGGCGCTATGTGCATTTTCTTTAAAAGTAAAGAGCTGGTGAAGGTCACTTTAGTAACTGGGTTGGAATTTTGTATTTTTATAACTTGATATATCATTGGAATATGACATAAGAGAATCTATAAAAAATATACAAAGCTATTTCAAGTCAGTGTTAGAAATGTGAAAAACACGAAGGCACATTTTATCAAGCATGCTGGACTTATGAAAAAAGCTATGGAATTTTGTTATCATATATATTTTTAAATATCGTAAACAACAACATTTTCCCATGGGAATAATTCATATTAGTTAAAAAAATAGTTTCAAAATCTTATTTTAAATCCATTTGGGCCCTTAGTCCATTTATAACTTTCACCTTTTCCTGTTTATTTCTCCAAATATTTTTAAATCTTTATATACTTGTATAAAACTTTCACTAAGAATTAAAGGAAACTCACCCAATGTAGTAAATTGTGCCATTATGATAGTTTGTAATAACCAAAAAGCAATTAACAAGTAATTTCCAAAGATGATTAAGAAAGGAATATGTGAACCTTATGTTCTTTTTAAAGATGCCAAACTGCCATTTGGGCCACAATGGCATTCCCTCATCTCCTAGTAATCTAAACCTGTCAGAGATCACTACTTTGTAGTCTCCTCATGAGGAGCAGCTGTCTGTAGCATTTGTGGGTGATCTTGTCCAGGGAGGAATCATTTAAGCTCTTTATTTCATGTCAGTCAACAGTTCTGCTCTCATTAAAGCCATATTCAGTTCACCATTTCTTCCCTAGAAGTTTTCAGAAAGAAATTTTGGCTACAAATTCACATAATGAGACAAACATTAATATTGCTAATTGGAACTTATGGACAATGAATTTAAAAAGACACATGGTAGACTGATAGTGTACAGGTAACTGCAGCAAGATTGTTTTATGCAAAATGATGGAAGAATTATGATATTCCCACAGTGAAGGATTTGATTGTGAAAATGTCAGGACTTGCTGAAAAGGTGAAACTGAGCAGTTTTTTAAGAGAACAAACAAAAAAATTATTTTTGAAAAACAGGAATCCTTATATAGATTTTTGCTGAAAAAAGAAAAAGACTGATTTGTGGATTTGAAGATTAGGAAAGATGGGGATTAAGGAGGGGGTGAGGGGATTTGCAAAATATTTAAGAGAAACAAGGGACAATGAGATTGTATTAATCTGTTTAAAAGGCTAGAAGTCATTTATATGCTTCTTATATATTTCTTTAGTTTTTCTTTTCCTGCATGTTTTTTTCTTTTCCCCCTCTTTTTGATTGTCTTTTATTATATGAAAACTCTTAATAAATATAAATAAATAAAATACCCTAGCAATTGGCAGGAAAGAAGATTCTTAATTTTACCTCAGTTGCAGTCCTTATGAAAACTAGAGTAGAGTTACATCTACACCAGCTATTTTATAATGAAAAAAAATCTCCCACTATCACCAAAGCACTTATTTCTCTTTTATTATAAATAGACACAGTAAGAGACTTTAGTTCACTTTGGGGCCTATGATTTAATGAAATGTAATTTTGCCGTTTTCTTTTTATCTTAAATCATGCTCACTTTAGGTACAGATGTGAATAAGGAGGCCTTATTTCTCCATTAGAATTTACTTCACTGGCCTTATCTAAGCTTGAAAGTTGAATAGGATTAGGCCTGGTTAGTACTCAGATGGGAGATTTCTACATAATACCCGGCCTGTAGATTAAACATAGCATCAAGGAAACACACAAAAGAAAACCACATGAATGTACCCATGAATTCAGCAAGACTTGAGCTCAGCCCTAAGGATACTTCTTAGGTTTCCAAGAATTGTCTCTTAAAAAACTTATTTTCTTAACTTATACCTTTTCATCAGGCTATATCTACACAATACAAAAATCCATGGCAAATAATACCCAATCACACTGATCCTTATAAGATACATACTGATTGGGAACACACAATATATTGAACCAAAATTATCCAACCACAATGCTGTTTACTTAGAAAACCCATCATTCACAATCTATGGTTATTCGGTCAAGATAAAATCTGATCTGTATTAATGCTAGATCTCAACCTTGCAGACTACAAGATTCTTCCATTCTCTTTTGTCAGATATCAATCAAATCTTTACTATGGTCAAAAACCAACATAATTGTCAGATATGTAGCTTGCCATCCCTGGTGCTAGTTTGTTTGCCATTTGGAGATGATTTTTATGGGCCTCTTCCTCTCTAAAAATAGAGTTGTTAAAAGTTATATTTCCATTATTTCCACAGTGGCATTTAATATATGACTGAGTTTTTAATTTGAATTGTGTGTATGTTTTATTCGTATTTTATGAATTTGCATTCTGTTTATTGTGTATATTTTCAAGGCTGAAAGCCAAGGCATGAAAATACATAACTTCTGCTTCATTTTTATTCTAGCCGATTTTTAAAAATTAAAATACTTTCATGGGCTTTAGGCACTGTACCAACTACGCCTAATGAATAAGTTGGTCCTGCAATTAGGCAGTCATTTCCTTTACACTTAATCTTGCTAGTATGATAGTGAATTTAATCTGGATTTTTTTTTTAAATTTTAAAATGTCCATTATGCATAGCATGCTTGCTTATTTGATGTCTTTCAAAAATATGGTATAAAAGCTCCTTAATTCCTCAGTCTACACAATCTTTAGCCAGATTATCTGGGAACTATGGAAAATGAGATCCAACAATTAGTAGAATACCAGCTTGGGTAAAGCTGATACTTAGTAAGGATGATAACAAAGGATATAGTAAGTTGGTCATCAGCCTGTAGTGAACTATCTTCTCCAGTAGTTCTCAACCAAAATTATAGTAATATCTGTAATCAGAGATGGGATTGTTAGTACTGGGAAGCAGATTCTGTGTCTGTTTTCATACAACATGATTAATCCATGTCAATTTAACATCTAGTGATTGTATAAAAAATGAAGCTTGCCTAATCTTAACCTTGATGAAGGTTTTTTTGGAAAGAAGATCCGTGTGAATCCATCCCATTTAATTACTTTATGATTCAGTGAATTCTATGAAGCCAGAACATAAATTAATTCACTAACTAAAGTCAATGTGTTAATAAGAACATATTCTCTGTCTCAATGCCATGCATAGAGTTGCCATATTCATTGATTTTAGTGTTAAATCTTGCATCAAAAAGTATGTCTTGCTACAGAGATTCACAATTACATTTGAATACATGCCATAGATTTAATCCCTGTGTACATGAATATGCAATGGGTGTATCTCTGTGCATGTGACTAGTTATGTTATATCAACAAATATGTTTAAGTAGGAGTGAAGGGAAGCACATCAAATACTCACATCATTTGCATTTGGTTGTTTGATAGACATCTGGTTAGTTACAAACAAAACTTATATTTTATTCTTAGCTGCAATATAATCTTAACACAGTTTCAGTGGGTCAATACTGTATCTGATGCTATTCATGCAGGGAAGATACCAGGAAGGTAACTCTGAGCTTTGAGTTAGGAGTTACTGCTTATTAAGCTGCTTAGGCAACACAGAAATATGTACAGAGCAGCTGACGTGTCTCCTTCAAAGAAGTAAAAAGGAAGTCTTAAATGATTGTCTTTAATGAATTGGATTTCTGCAGAAAATTGTGTGTCTCCGGTCACTCTGTGTGTGCATGTGCTGTTTTAAAATGGATGCCTCAAGCTCAGCACAATGATGTCATGAGCATTATCAAATAGGTGACTTTGACACCTGTGTAATCTCCTTCCACATTCTCTTCACTGTCATGAATATAAATTCTTGCTGAGACAGATAAGGGGAGAAAGTCACATTTCCTCAACAGCAGACTATTGCAGTCAGAAAATATACTAGTATAGCAGGGGTAGAACATCTGGATCCCCTATAGCAAAGGCGAATGGTGAAATAATAAAATTAAATCAAATTAAATAAAGAAGACTGAAAGGAAGCTCCTCCTCCAATTTCTGGGATTCTCATTTATTGTTTCTTCTCTTCTATTGTAGGGAATTTTAAAGGTCTGTGTAAGCAAATCGATCACTTCCTCGAGGACACAGAGTATGAAGCCGACACAGCAGAATATTTCCTCCGTAAGTCTGCAACTTCTCTTTCTGTTTCTTCTCTGAGCAGATCAGGGGTGCCCTTCATTCTCTGCTGATGACATTAGATAATACTTATTCCCAAAGGATGACACCCTGGTTGGGCTACCTGAGTAGGACACTGGGTATTTGCCATAAAGTGTTCTGTTCAATTCCCATGCTGTGTCTTTTGCATGTATGTGCTCATTTGGTTCCCTGATAATTTACTTAAAAGAAAATGTATCAGAGGATATTTTTGCCTTCATGTGTTCTGAAGTCAAGGCCATGACATTTATTTCTAAGATGTATTATTATTCCTGATTATTTCACCTGTTCTGCATATCTTCTCTTTATGGAAATTGTCAGCACCTCAGAACTGTCAGCCTTAGGACAAAGTCTAAGAAGAAACAGCATGGTGTAGTGGTTAATGTATTTGTGGAGACATCCAGCTTTGAGTTGATCTAGGCAACTTTGGATCGGTCATCATGTCTTACCCCAAACTACTTTACAGGGGTGTTGTCATGGGGGAAAATTAGAGAGGAAACATGCCGCCTTGAGCTCCTAGAAGAATGGGAGGCTATAAAAATAATATAGATATACATAGAATAATATAAACTAAATTGGAGGGAATCCATTTCATATACTATTGTTTAAAGCTCAGTCAAAAAAAGGACTAAAAATATATATCTTTCTCTGACTGTTTCCAGAAAGACTTTTTAATGGTTGGTTTTACAGAATTTAGTAAATTCAAAACCCAGATTAAGAAAGCATAATTGCTCCATTTATATATATAACACAATATGATAAAACCCTGGGCCCTTCCTCATGGCCACATTTTAAAATGCATTCCTCTAGCTATGAAGAGGGCAGAAAAACATGCCAACATAATTTATAGTGCCCTGATAGTCAAACCCTAATTGGCCTCAGTAACAAATCTTGCAAGTGGTCTTTTGTGTCTAGTTCTTCTGGGGGATCACTTAAGGGCAGGGATTCATACAGTCCTTGGGCTTTCTCTCCACTCCACTCCATGTCAATTGTCAACAAGAAAGAAGCCATCAATTTATGAGGCTGAAACTCTCTAGGAGAAACCTCATTTGGGACAGAAGCAACACCATTTTTCTAATTTAAACTGACTGACAGCCCATCTTTTTACTGACCAGTTTTTGAAAGACTACTAAACACAGGGGTAATAAAAAGGCTAGTGGTCTTCCAGAAGACCAGAAGACTAGTGTATTTAAGGAGCCTAAGTAACATCTGGATATCAATTGCAAAAGTAAAACAAAAGAGGTCAGGCATCATTTAAGTAGGTATCATCACAGAGCAGATATCTGGATTCTTCTGCAGCCCAAACCAAACTTCCCACGAACAGCAACGACTAATGAATGGAGGAAGGGGCATCCTGCAGAGCATCAACCAGATAACAGGAACACCAAATATGCCACTCCCTCATCAGGGCATCTCCAAGTTTTTTCATGAGGCATAATAGAATATCTGTAAGTAAAAATATAAGTTGGCAATGGACTGAAATCTTAAAGCTAGAACAGCTGAGGACACATATAGACTGACTTTGTGAAGGGCCGGAGATACCACAAAAGTGTTCTTACTGATAATATTTCACCTCTTTAGCACCTATTGTATACTCTATTTATTTCACTGTATTCTTTTAGTACAGTGTCTTTCCTCTATAGTTAGAAGGATATCCAGATGAGTCCAAATTATTAATATTATGGCTTAATCTGATGGCCTGGTTTATTCAACATGCTAAATAATGACAGAATAATGAGTTTCCACAATATAAATTGGAACCACAAATTAATTAATCCTACTACAGCCTAATCTAGTGAGTTGCATGACCAGTCAAGTATGTTTCAAGACGAGTGAAGATTCGTCTGGTCATAACTCTCGAATCTAGATTTCTTCTGTGTGGAAAATCTCCAGCTCCATTTTGTTTCTTAGCCAGCATAACCTGCTTGGTTGGGGATGATAGCAGTTGACACAGTTGGGTATGTCAGGTTAGAAAAAGCTGCAGTAAATTTGAGCTCCAAATGTATTCACATATTTTTCTTTAAATAGAGGCTAAATCTCATCTGCAGGTTTGCTTTGCTACCTTCTGGGGGTCTTTATATTCCCGTGATCCTGTTTATACATTTGGGAAAAGGTAAAATACTACTGGAGCATCCTGAGCAAGTCTCCCAGGCTGCAGAAATGTACAATGGTTAAACAATCATCAGCAATATAAAACTATAACAATTTGAAAGCAAGCCCAGAAGAATTATAATATTTAACCTTTCATATAGCCAAAATATTGAGCATATAAATGTGTACATTTATTCAAAGTATTTACCTAGTCCAGTATTGTTTGGGTTCACACATTGTATTAGCTCATGATTTGTGGCTAGGGTACTGGAAATTTTTATCCAGTGTACCTGCAAAGGGCAAGGCTTACGCAAATTGTCTTTGAAAGCATGGATTCTATCACTAGGCTATGACCCTTCCCCTTTTGTCTCTCCACTAAAAGCATTTCCACACAGTTGGCAACCTCTCTACCTCAGGTCCAGAGCCAGAATTGAGTGTCCTCCTGTGCTCTGTCCTACCAATGCTCATTTCAGCAGTGCAGTATGAGAGTGCCAAAAATACATCCTGCAAATGCCTGTACACATTCTTATTCTCCCTTTGTTGGGTTTGCTCTTCAGACTAAGAGGGGGAAATTTAGGAAAAGGCCCACTTGCCACTTTTGATGCTGAGTAGTAAAGCCACTCTTCTGAGCCATCAAGACCATGGCACCTTGGCTGTAGAAAAGAAGGGTAAATCTCTGGAATAATTGGGTGGGATAAAGCAGGATTTATCTATCTTTCAATGTTTCTACAAGAGCAGAAGCTAACCTAAAATTAATTGTGCCAGCTTCCTATTCTCCAAACAAGCTTCTTGATGTCATGGGAACAGTGAAGAGCAATGCCAGTCCCAGATAGTATGGCCTCCATTTGTAGAAGGGGCCTAAGAGATAAATATATCCTGGACATAGTTTGCCCTTGAGATATCTGTAATGCCAGATTCCATGGTTTTAATAGTAGGAGTAATCATACTTGGTCTTGTAGGTGCAATAAAAACAATAATTATGAATTATTTGTGGGGTTCTCAGCTGATCATATAGTTCTTGTTCATTTAATCTGGTTTGCTCTTCTTATATTGAAAACACAGGAGATACTGTGTAGCTCCAAACTTCACAAGTATTCATCTGTTGTTTTCAATATATGAGGAGCAGACTAATCACACTGAAATCATAACTGATATATCAACAGAAGAAGCAAGAATGGAAGCTTTCTTGATAAATTCCACTCCAAGGAAGATGGAGTATAATTCTTGAACCTTCACCAAATAATATTATTCTTTTATTAATGAATTATTATCCATCTAAAACAAATTATTCTCAGGATGCTTTATATAAATATAGATGACACAAAAATTAAAATCTAATGAAAGCCACATCCATAAAAGCACAAACAATCATCTCAAAGCAAAACAAATTAAAATATGTTAACTACTGACTACTAAAAACAAAATCTGAGAAGGGTTTTTCCCTCTATTTTCTCCCCCAGGAAAGAAACCATTTTAATATCAAATTAGGTAGCGGGTAAACGCAACTATTTAAAAAGTCCCACAAAATAACAAGCATAACCAGTCAAGGTAAAAATATGAGCTGAGAAGAATTTAAATCTCTCACTAAAAATATACTAGACAGGCACTAGCTGGGCTTATATGTGTCCTATGAGTACTTGACCATAACTGAAACCTGCTTGCATTTCGTTATGTGAAAATATGTGGAGGACGTAAGAGAAAGGAAACAGGTAACCCTTCAGATAAAAAGTGTCCTTCAAGGTCAGTTCCACTCCTAGTCATTTCATGGACAGATCTATCCAATTTTCTTGTATTTATTTATTGTTTATCAAATTTAGATACCACCCATCTCACTGTCCAAATGAGCAATTTTACAGATAAAACCAGGAAACTATAGAAACACAAATCAAAACACAATTAAATACGCCTGTCAAAACACAATTCAAAACAGAGTTTAAAAAAAAAATTAAAAGGCAGAGGGAGCGCCCTCAAGCCACCAACCACCCCCAGGAATGCATGCTACTCTTCAATCTCTGTGCAAGTTGGCAGAACCAGGTCTTCACACTCTTCCAGAAGACCAGAAGAGTGGGGCTCAACCTCACTTCTGGGGGCAGAATGTTCCATAAGGAGGGGATAACAGCAGAAAAATCTCTCTTCCTGCACACCCAAGACTTCCCAGACTTACGGAAGTGATTTGCCACTGTCACCTTCTAGGGTGCTTTTGATTTCCAGTCTACCCTAATATAGCAGCCCAAACCAACAGCATAACTGAGTCTGGAAATGAAATCAAAAAGAATGAAGATGATGCATTGCTGATAAAACATTACAGTCATTCCATACTCTTGCCACCATATTTTATAATAACTAAAGCCTGTAAACTATTTATATGCAGCTCCATGTTGCAATAATCCCACATTATTTATTATTTTCTACAATATCCCGCAGTCACTAAAGCCACCTGTGCCTCTGTAAATCATCTGCACACAAATACGCAAATTGTAAATGCCAAATGATATAACAAAGAATGTTACTTTGTCTACCTACCTTACAAGGCAACAATTCTATATCATAGATTAAATTAAATTAAGCCCATTCCTTGCTACAGTTTATTTATTTTCCCAGGCTTTCTAACTGCATAGCTTTAGCTTCCATGTTTTATATCTGTTAGTTTTATGGAGGATTTTAATGTACTTTATCAGCTTGCATAGAGTGGCTGTTGTGTGGGTGGGTGAGTGGATATACACATATACATACAAAATGATAATAATGGATGTGCAGATTTGCATGTTTTTAATTAAATCTATGCCCTGCAATAGCAATAAATCATGCAAATTAAGCTTAGTTTGCAGTAACCAGCTTGCTTTTTCATGAAATGGCTCTTTTCCAGCCAGTGAAAACTGGTTCAGAAAAAGCCTTATGTTACCGTAAAAGATTCTTTATTGCAATTGTGTTGGACTAATTAAAATGTGTGTAAAAAAAAGGAAATTGTAGGATCCACCTATGCTCTACAAGACCTTTGATCATGAGCCTCTCCTAGCAATTACTGACATTCCTCAGTGTTAAATCTCATCAGTGTTTTCTAGAGATCATTAGTGAAGCATAGTTCTCTCTCTGAAACATGGACAAAGATACTTGTCTAATAAAGACTTGAAATCAGTGGATTTTAAATCTCCTGGAGTGGGACAGAATCATGTCCATGATTTCCACAAAAAAATTCTGAACTTGGTATTATACCCATAGACTGTAGGGCTAAAAATTAAGTGTCTCATTGTAACATAAAGGTTTCTCCCCCTTTTCATCCTTTATTGACTCATGCATTCTTTAGAAAAACCTCTGAGAAACTGGTGACAAATAGAATTGTATTGCCTGTGAATGCCACCCTCTGGGTAACCAAAAGGCTAAAGCAGCATGAGAACTAAAATTCACACCAAATAAAGCAGATATCATGACCCAAGAATGGAGGTATCACAACAGTGTTGTGTTCATTTTGTTTTCTAATAAATAAGCATTTCTTCTTAGAATTCATAGGGAATTCCAGTCCAGCCCCTCTGAAGAATGCCAGGATGTGCAAAGCTGCTATTCAATGCAACACTTACTTTTTCTTCAAAGTGGCATAATTTGATCAAAATGAATACAGGAAATGTTTAAAATGAAAAAATTTCCAAAATTTGAGTTCTAAAAATTCTGTATTAGGCGACAGGTGACTTGTTTCCAAATCGCTTTTAAAACTCTCAGGAAAAAAACTATATATAATCACTTTCCTGCAGTTATAGAGCTCCTTCTGGAGACAGTAAATGGAGATTTTTAAACAATAAAATGTTATCCTGTTGAAATTCAAAGTACATTGGGAATTATTTGATCACATTAAAACGAATTGGTTTCTTACACTGACTTCGCTCACAATACTCACAACTAGGATTACTTTTGTTATGTGAACTATAACTTTTATCAACAAATATTCAATTTCTTACAATGTTCACGACAAGCCTGCAGATTAGATAGTGTTTCTAGTCAAAATTAGCCCAGCTTTAGCTAAGAATTACTATATGCATTTCTAGAACTTCCATAGCATCTTACTAGAATATCATACTGCCAAAATATGAAAATTGTGAAAATATTTATTTATTTAGTATATAGCACTGTGAAAATAAAACTGTCAGTATAAACCAGGATTTCCCAATCTTGACAATTGGGGACGTTAACTCCCCAGTCAGTGACAATCTGTATGGCTAACCACTCATGATGGTTTCCCATTAGCAGTCACATTTCTTGTTTGCTTTCAGCCCATTTGCTAGATCCAGGGAGCATCTCAATGCAGGGACAACTGCACATAAAGCTCCCCACGATAGAATACATGCAGATCATCCTGTTTCAACACATATATCACTCTTGTTACACAAGGATATGACCTAACAATATGTACTGATAGCTTTTATTAACTGGATTTAAACAATATACTAAACTAGTTGGGTACTTTGTCATCCAACATGTTGTGGAAATCTCAACCTTTGTTTAACACATATGAACTGGGCCATTACATTAAGCTGTAAGATTTGTTGAAGTATGGAATGTTATGTAAATATAACAACCAGATTTTGTTAATTGAAGTTTAAGTTACAGTGTTGTATAACCCACTAGCCAAACTTGACAGTTCAATTTAGAATCACATGGCCCTTTCAAGAAAGAAAGTTGCTGTTAATTAGTTCTTTGTTCTTTGTGCCAAAGATTTCCTGTGAACTTCTTTATCATGATACTTGTCTTGCTATTGCATCTTGCAAAGTTTTCCTGTAGGTTTGCAGGAGTTAGTGGGGATGGAAAACTGGAAACAAAGGAACATTTTGATATTGATTTATGAAAAGAAATCAGATGCATTAAAAATCTTGTTGGGACTGTTTATTCCCTATCCCTAGGTAAAGAATTTTTTAATCTTTTAAAAAGATAAATACATGCTTCATCTAGTTAAGCACTCAAGACAACTAACAATATATTATATTTTGTTACATCAAAATAAATATTTTACTTATACATTTTAATGTAGCCAAGCCATACCATACTGAAAGAATTGTAAACGGATGAATTTTATCCACACTTTCAAAGTGTATTTCTGATTATTCTAATATGAATAATTTATATCAGTCTATCCCAACCAGGTCCTCTTCATTCAGATTGCTCTTCAACTTCCATAATTTCCAGCCAGCATAGGCTTAGAGACCAGCAGGTTTAGGGAAGCCAGCAAGATGAGGAGGGCTGACTTAGATGCTGCTATATTATACACTGGAAATAAAAAGTACTGAGTCTGTTATATGGATACCCCATAATGTGCATGTTCATCTTTTAATCATCTAATATACTGTATGTGTGAGAAATCCCTAGATGAGTCAGATTTTATATATGTACATGCTTACAACTGTTCATGAGAGAGTGCTTTAATGTTTGCTTTTAAAAAAAGTCATACTAGTCACACATATTTTTGCAAAAGCTCCCCATTCTCCATAATGCTTAATCTGAAAATCATTACGTCTATGTGCATTTATGTACCTGCATGCTATTGCCATCTACTGGCTAGCCTCTGTGTGGAGTGAAGTACTATATCTATATGCAAGGAAGTTAAAATTTGCCCAAACCTTTAAAGGAGAAGGTCATTTTAGATTTCCAGGAAGTATGATAATACACTAGGTGAGAGACATTTTTTCCTGTCTAATTTTATTTTTGAAAGAAGCCTTAAATCAGTTGTCATTTTTTTTTAGGGTAAATACAGTAAATGAATACAAATACCTATAACAGCCTTCATTAATTTGCAATACACGTACACATTTCCAAAGCATAATGTGCTTCTAGGGAGTTAGAGTCAAGTGTTAGCAGCTGAAAGGCAATTGGGTAGCAATTCCCTCTTTTCCTCCTTAACACATTTTTTTGTGGAAAGATACAAGGCATAAAAGGGGGGACTGTGAAAAATGGAAGACTTCATCTGGAATCTTCATAAGATTCCATGTTTGAGGCACAAATCCTGAATGATAAAAAACCTTCTCTGCTCCCCACCCCACCACCATGTGTCTGTGTGCAGGCCTGCCTGTGAGCAAGGACTGGGTCCATCTGGAGAGTCTTCCATGCCCACTTCTGCACAATATCTGTGTTTATTTTCAGGACATCTCCTGCTGATTGCAATTTGTCAACAATATGATGAATGGTACATGGCATCGTTTTAATTTTCTGGCCTTTAGAGTTTCTGTATGTTCAAAGGGATGGCACTGTGTTTTTGTTTTTGTTTTGTTTTGGTTACCAGACGCCATTTGACTGTTCCCAGCTCTAAGTACACTGCTCTCTTCTAATATCCAATATGTTGATAGTTCATTTGTAACAGCTTTCTTCTTCTGTTGATGCTCTGTTTCATTCTCCTCCTCTTTCTCTCTCCTTATCACTGGCCTTCCAATTCCTGTGCTTCTTTGCTATGTCTTTTTTGTTCCACCTTGCTGCACTCCTCACCAATCTTCCACACTCTTCCTTAATTCCGCCCCCCAACTGCATGTCTTCCCTTCTCTCCTTGTCTTCCACACTTGCTATCATCCTCCCCCTCCCTTACCTTCCCCCACCCCTCTGGTTTTCTTTGCTTACAGGGGCTGTAAGAGCCTCTAGTATTTTTCCGATCCTGAGTGTGATTCTGCTTTTTATGGGTGGACTCTGCATTGCAGCCAGCGAGTTCTACAAAACCCGACATAACATCATCCTTAGTGCCGGCATTTTCTTCGTGTCTGCAGGTAAAAGGGCTGAGGGACCAATGGGCTGCCTCTTTGCACAGGGATAAAATCACAAAAATCAAAAAGGAGGGAGGGACCCAATGTGTTGGGAGGTAAAGGGAACAATCGGTTCCCAGAGCATTGGGATGGAACATAAATCAAAAGAAAAAGACTGGGAATGCTAATATTTCCCAACTCCAATCACACTATTCATTTCCTCAACTGAATTAAATTATGCAAAATGAAAAAGGAGATGTTTTAATCTAAGTGATTGCAGGAGAGAAAGAATGCATTGCAGTTGCATTCCATGTTTCAAAGTTGCAATCTATTTTAGAGGAAGTCGAACTAGATTTGACAGTGGAAGAATAATTTGTTTAAACTTGTGTGTGTGTCACCTGAGCATAGAGCTGGGAACAGGAGATCCAGTCATAGAGCAACACATGGATATAACTAGTGCCCTCTGTTTTCTTCACTGGAATTTCTCATTACTTCCCCTCCCCCACAAACACCACAGCCAGATTCAGTTCTGTGCTGGAGTTCACTGGAAGAAAAAAAATAAACTAGAGTCACAACAAGCAATAGCATGATGAACAATAATTTATCCACAATGTTTTCAACATGCCGAGGGCAGGTGGAGCATATATCTCACCTGCTCACCTGCTTTTTTGCTGTAAAACTAAGATTCTTCTACCCTCATTTGGAAATTCTGAGATGTGGTTCTACCTTCACTTTAAATCTCTTCTTGCATGAAACTTGGGCTTCTCCGATCATGTCTAAACAAATAGACCTTCTGCTGTCATACTTAGTTTGACCCTGGCAATGCAATACACTGCCTCTAAAATTTCAGCTGCCTTACATACATTATATTCAGACAGGATTTTTTTTCAAGAGCATTGTTAGTAATATGGTTTCATAAATGTTAAAAGTAATGCTAATGAAAGTAAACCCAAGATCCTGGATGACAACTTACATATTTGGCAAAGAACATCAGACATGTGTTCCCCTATTCCCATTCTCCTGATATTACCCTATCAGTGCTTTCCTAGGCTGAACACGTCTTTTTCCTCCAGGAAGGAAGTGGCAAATCTGTTTAGGTATGTGCCAGATATAGTACTTTATGTTGGCCACAGCAGATAAATGTGGCTGCTGCCTCTTTTTTTTTTACCCCTAGTGTAATGTTTCTCAATCCTGAAGTCTGTATATCTTAAAGTTGCCAAGGTTGAGAAGCACTGCCTTAGTAGAAGACTTCTCACCTTTATTTGACCATAGATTGGATGGTGATATGGATAATCTTTCACCAGAAGAAAAGAACATCTCAACAAACAAAAACATTTTTCTACATTAGGTCCTGTTTGCTAGGTTGTTTAAGAAAGAGCAGCTCAGAAAAATGAAGAAATTTTATTTGGCTTCCTATGCGCGTTTAATATTGAAAGAAAGTTTGGGCTTTACCACTGCAGCATGCAGGTGAAGACTCACAGGATTGAATTTCTTCCATACCCCCAAAAAAAAATAGTAAAAAAAAACCCCTCCATATCAAACAGTAGACATTTGTTTATTGTTTCAGTTTGAATCTTGCCTTTCCATTCATAGAAACTCAAGGCGGCTGACAGGCAATAACAAAACTGCATGTACATTAGAAACCCATTTAAGTTAGATAGGATGACCTAACAGTTAAAGTCATCACCAACCAATTAGAAAATCCTGGCTCAAGACAAAGGGTTCACTCATTTTCCAAAATGCATTTCCTAAGGCAGCTTGTATTATAGCTTGAGAAAATGCAGAAGACCCTGTCAGGGGCCCTATAAATCTCTAAAATCAGGGACATGTTTATGGCTGTCTTTCTTTAGCAGCCAAATTAATATCTATACATTCAAATAAGAAAATCAAATCTCCTATATCCTATAGTCAACAGCATAAAATATAACTTTCTAAATTACACTTAGAAAACAACTGGGAGATGTGTTAGGACAAGCATAACATTACCCTGGTATCTTGGAGTGTTAAGCCACATAGCAGCTGCATTTTGCACAAATTATAATTAATTTTTTACTTATTTATCTGATGACATATATGTTGCCTTTATTTCAAAGAACAGCTTTAAGACTGCCACATATGAAACATGCTGCAGTACTTTAACTATGATGTAACAAAGGGACAGGTAACTATTGCCAGATCTAACTGGCTCAGGAAGAATTGCAGCTGGTGAATTAGGCATAATTTTGCAAATACAGTCCTTGGTACAGTCATTATCTGCAAATCCAGAGACAATTGGAGGTCAAGGACTGCCTGCTCTTTCAAATGAAGTACAGTACAATCCCTTCAGAATAGTTTCTTATTGAGGAAATCCTGGAAAAATCAGATGCCAAGAAGAAAAGTTCTAGCTTAACTTTTCTTCCAATCATCTTCTTTTCTAGATGTAAATATTTCTAGATACAGAAGTGTATTTTATTTGTTTTTTTAATGGAGGAACATTTGATCATGTGAACCCTGGCTGCAATAAGAAGTGGTACAATTGAAACACAGGTTTTCACGTCATAGCGAACTAGGCCAAAATAAGGTCTAAGATTACTCCTTGTGTAAAAGTCCAGCTCTGTAACATCCTCTTTTAAGCAATGAAAATGTTGGAGTGTATATGTGGGCTTTTTAAAGAGCCTGTCTCTCTATTTGTGACATTTGTCTCTTGTTTCTAATTATTCTCTTCATATGTTGATTGTGGCAGCATCTAGTGATGAAATTGGATTATTGTTTTTTTCCCAGAATGCCTAAAATATTATGCATACACTCCACATAGCAAGGGGCAGTTATCACCTTCATATGCTCCTGAAGGTATTTGCCTGGCCACTGTCCAAAAAGAATGCTGGATTAAATGAACCTTTGGCCCAATCCATGAGGGATCTTATGTTTTAAGGTTAATGATGAATCTAGTTGTAGACCTCCATACTTGTCCATTCCTTCCTACTTCCACTATTGGCTAAATTATATCAATGTTCTGCATAGGGCTTTCATGCAGTACTTTGGTGCATCTGATTTCCACGAGACATCCAGGATCTCACGGTGGTCTCTCCAGGATCAGGGTCTAGAATGCAACCAACTTTGGGAGTCTGAATTAAAAATGCCCAGAAACATAGCAAACAAATCATTCTTTCATTATTCATATAAGTCTTAGCTTAGTTAGAGACTGTACACCACTTATCAATTGTTGAGAGTCAATATTGCATCTCCTCTCACATAAAGGGCTCAGACTTTGTACATATAGGCTCATGATAACTCTAAGATTAGGTCTTCTACAACTCCACCTCTAAAACCAGATTATTACTAAATGACAGCAGAGATACAGAAAATCTTAATGTTGGCTGCCATCTGGTCGCTGTCCAGAGCTTTGCAATCCTAGTAAGGTATGCCTAGCTGACATGTAATTCAGCAGTTGTTTGACTTTCTTTATATTTTAGTTTGCTAAAGATTAATGGTGTCTAGATAGCAATATTTTATTCGATGCCCATTAGTATAATTTTCCAAGGTGGCAAAATACAGGTCTAATAAATTTCAGTTTAACAACAGACATCAACAAAGTGGATGCATTGCAATATACCCTCCAACCAAACACTAGGAGTAGAAGGTCTCTGTTGTTTATCCCTTCAACTCCAAATTCATGAAAACTGCCAAAGCAGAGTAAAGCTGTTTGTTTAGTCAAATGCCATCCTAATAATGATTTCATCAAGAAAGAATTTGAACCTCTGTCTTGAGATTCCAGCAAATCATCATAGGATCCTTTGGACAAAAAAAAAAATACAATTCTGTTTTAAACATAGAATCTAAAAAAACCCAAATAGTTCTCCAACATACAATGAAATATATCTCCAAATAGTTGGTAAGGAATTCAAGTTGGTGAATGTTATACTATAGATATGGCAATGTCTATGTTAGGTTGGTGCAATATATGATATAAGAAATCATTACAGGAGTACAAAAATATTTGAATAATACTCTATATGGCTGAACATATTAGGAAACAAATACCTCAATATATGCAATTTTTTTCTATACAGTATTAATAAGTAAGCTAAAGCCTATCTAAAGCATCAATTTAAATCTGTAGAGAGAAAATTCAATGCCATCAAATGATGGAGGCAATTACTAGTCTAGGATAACACAAACATATATTCATATATTTGCTAGAATTGTGTTGTGTTTCCTCTTCTGTCATTCTATATTTTTGTGGCCTAAAGTAAGGATTTTAATTGTTAATATTAAGGAGAATTGAGCTTCCTAGCTGTGCTGGCTAAGGATGTACAACTTGAAGTCCAATATATTTGGAGAATATCAGGCTGGGGAAGGCTGCTCTGAAAAGTTTTTCAAAAGGAATTTGAGTCAGGAAGTGTCATTATGATGTTAATACAAACAGTATTGGAACATTCAGAGTCTCAGATAAATCCCCAAATGCTATCTTTCAATGGCTGTCTGGTACTATTAAGCTTTTCAAAATGGCCATGTTATTAATGGGAAATAGGTCAAAATATCTCAGTAGCAGCAGAATAATCACCCTTGTCTACAAAGCCTCTTCAAATTATATTAGGTATGCATAGAAGACATTTTATAACTTTTTTCTCCTTCTCTTTGCCTACAGGTCTGAGTAATATAATTGGCATTATTGTGTACATATCAGCCAATGCTGGAGACCCCTCAAAAAGTGACTCCAAGAAGAACAGTTACTCTTATGGATGGTCCTTCTACTTTGGGGCCTTGTCCTTCATTATAGCTGAGATGGTTGGAGTGCTGGCTGTACACATGTTCATTGACCGGCACAAACAGCTGCGTGCCAGCACTCACACCACGGACTACCTCCAGTCCTCTGCCATCACCCGCATACCCAGCTACCGCTACCGCTATCAGAGACGCAGTCGCTCCAGTTCCCGTTCCACTGAGCCTTCACACTCCAGGGATGCCTCTCCTGTTGGGATCAAAGGGTTCAACACCCTCCCATCCACGGAAATCTCAATGTATACCCTGACCAGGGACCCCCTGAAGGCTGCTACTACCCCCACAGCCACCTACAATTCAGACAGGGATAACAGCTTCCTCCAGGTACACAACTGTATCCAGAAAGAAAACAAAGACTCTATCCACACTAACACAGCCAACCGCCGGACCACCCCTGTATGAAGCTATCATGAGGGGCTGAAACTGGAGGACAGGGAAGGTGGGAGAAGGACTTGGGTGCAGGAGGGAGGAGCAGTGGGGAGGGCCTGTAGGGGCAAGAAGAAAGCAACCATAGGAACCTTCCAAAAGCAAAAAAAAAAAACCAACAACAAACAAACTTAAGTGAAACATCCAAAAAGAAAGAAAAAAAGTTTAAAAAAAAGGAAAAAAATAAAAAATAAAAAAATCAAGAGAAATTTAAAAATATAAAAAATAGAAAATAAATTTAAAAGAAAATGCATGATTTCCCATGTACCATTATTTTAACATTTAATAAAAGCAGATTTAAAAAAGGAACCAAGAAATAAATAATAATAATAATAATTTAAAAAAAAAACAAGTGGGAAAAAGAGGAGGCAGCTCTTTGGATTGGAGGGAGGGGAGGGGGGAAGATCTACTCTTTAATTTCTTAGTTTATTTTTATTTTCATTTTTAGCCCATTGTGGATTTGCAAGTTCCTGGCAACCTCCTGCCAGAAATAAAATGCAGTGACTTTGGTGTCTTTGTAGATAACCTATTTGTATGTGCATTGGGACCTACCTAAGTTTTTGAACCCGCCACCCTAGGAATAATTGGGGATTCAATGTGTCCTTTTTGGCCCATGGAGCTTAACAGTGACCTTCCTTGTCCTTGGGGATTTGCAAGGTTAATGCCAGTGTGCTAATCTCCAGGTCTCAGGAAGTTAAAGCCTCATTAGCCTATGATTATTCTGAGGTTAATCGGGACATTGCAACAACAACCACAAAAAGCTTAATATAAAGTGGCATTTTTTAAAATAAAACAGCTATAAATAAATGTAAATATAATGAGAGGATTTACTTGCCAGAAAGTGAGATAATATTTTTATTTTCATCCTTTTCCAACTTGAAAACTATGAAAACTAAAATCTTAGAAAAAAATCAACAGCACTTTTTTTTAAATGATACCCAGTACTTGCCCTGTTATTTGACATTAATAGCATTTCCTCCCTCCCCACTTCCCCTCCCAGTCATGAGAATTATGGACTAAGAAAACAATCTCCCCAGGGAGAAAATAAGGCCACTATCATTTGGTTTAGAAAACTGATAAAAATATCTAGAAGTTGTTCTCCCCCTGTAGCAGGGGTATCCATGGGGCATGGTAAAAAAAAATATAAATGTCAGGATGGTGGCTGCAACGGTGTATCAAAACACCACCCTTTTTTAAAATGTGTGTTGTATATAAAAGCAGGCAGAACTCTGCTATTTTGACTTTTTTTTACTAAACTCTGTGGACACCTCTGCCTTGCAGTCATCTGCAGGCTTTAGAAAGATGCTAGGCGAAATAGCTACTATTTGCCCACTGAACTCAGCTTCATTTACATCCGTAGCTTTTCTGCTTTGTGGATTAATGTTGTCAAAACCATTGGCGTTCCTCTCATGTACACTGAACAGGCTGTCTTTCGCTGAAATTCAGCTCTGGTGCCAAATCCATAACACTAAAAAAAAATATGCCCTGGTTTCTTTCTGTTGCTAGTGCTAGCCATCTCTGGCTGTACATTCAGTCTGCCTTTCTCTGAGACCTACTTATGGTCTGCCATATGTAGTATGGGACAATTTATCGCTGAGTTTTTAAAAATCATTCAGAAGAGGAAATATTTGGTAAGTGCAGCTTTTCCCACCTCTGTAGGACAACGTTTAGAAGAAACTGCAGCTTCTTATTTTTGTCTCTAATTCAAAGACAGAACAGCCAAAGTGCCCCAAACATGAAATCTGACAGCTCTATAAGTTTTGACAGAATTTGAGAAAGGATCTATCTGGTCCTCCTCTCATTGTTGATGTATCTGACAGGAAGAAAGCAGGGATTATAGTATATGTTCTATCACAGAGGTTAGCTAGATCATATTAAGAAAGGAAGACCTCAAAAATGCAGTAAGATGGAGAAGCAAGGTGATTAAGAGAAAGGGAAGTACAGAATACCTGCCAAGACTCTTCCTTATTTTAGGGCTACTATGTAGCAACAAAGCATTCAGTATATTTGCATCTCTTTGTTGCATCTAGACATTGTCCAGATTTTTTGCACCTCAGATCTAATGATGTGAGCTCTTTGAAGTAGGCCCAGTCAAGAAACAACATGGCAGGGATTCCAGAAATGTTCTTTATTACTGTAGAATAGAATAACAGAATGTTGAAAATTTATGAGGGATTTTTTCTGTCCAAACTTAAGTCAAACAAAATCAAGGTGGGGTTATTTTGAGTTTCTTTCTTTCCTCTGTCTCAGGAATATGTAAGCTTTTCTGAAAGTCCCCCCTAATTGATTTGTTAATTACAAAGGCCAGATCTCCATTCGTGTACTGGTACCCTGCCTTATTTATGGCCTGAAAGAAATATTGAAAACTTTATCCCAGAGGTTGTTAGAATCTCATGTGAAAGGAGTTCCTGTGACTTTACTAGTAAGTAAGAAACTGGATGTTGGCAGGTTCCTACTGCCAGGTGAAGACATGTCTTATAAGTCTTGTATAATCTTAGCAAAAACTAAGATAAGTAAAAAATAAAGAGATTAAAATATCTATTAAACATTCTTAGTTAAACACACACAAAAAAATGAGCTTCCTATATTTACTTTGCTGCTAGGCTTGGATGCTAAATTCTCCAAATTGCTCACTTCAGAAATAACTTTCTATATTTGACCCAGGATGGGAATATAAACTCTGTAAGGCAACCTTTACAATCCCAAGGTCCTCCAGTTGGCCATTGTTAAATAGTCTGGGATTAAAAGTCAACATATCTGGAGGTCTTACAATTGAAGAAAACTTTGTGGGACATTAGAGATACTAGCTTTCCTTTTCAATTATCTGATTTTCTTCCTCACAACTTATGTCATTGCTTCTCCTACCAAAAAGGGGCATGTTCCCTTCCTCACCCTCAATCCCTTAGATTTCAGGCATAACATGCCCACAACAACCATTTAAATCACCATGAAACTTGTTAAGATCATTTGGTGCCACAGCAGCTGAGGGATTAAGAGTGTAGTGTCTAACAAGGTCTTGGGTGAGAATAGAGATCTGGTTATACTGCTGGTGGTACTGAGTTAGCTTTAAGATGCAGATCGAGCTTCAGACAAAAATATATGGAATTAATTCTCTGTAGTCTTGCAATATCTGAGCCTTTTGTGTTGCCTTGAAAGGAGATTGGGGATTAAGTAAACTTGACCCAGCCATTATATCCAGTTACCTTTAGGTTTCTGCTTGATTTTTCCTGCTCATGCTGGTGCTGCTTCAACTCAAAGAACCTTCACACACATAGCTACTCTGTACCTGCTGGGATCTATATAGGGTCAGAGAAAAACCTCTACCCACCCAGTTTAATGCTGCTTCCTCCTAAGTTTATTTTCTTAGATAGAAAAATGGAGTCCCACTCAGGATAACATGAGGACAATATATGAAACACTGAGACAATAGCAGAATCAGTTCTTCTCCAGGCATTAGCTGATAACTCATTGAATACACTCCCAAAATAACTGAACAGAAACAAGTTGGAAAATACAGTGAAACAGTATTGTTAGTAATCAGTATGGGGTCTCCCATTCAGTACTAAGTGTCTAAACCTACAACTATAGCTCAAGCCTCAGCCTGCCCATCAGCAACAATAAAAAGTTGGGAGGAGTTAAATAAGCTAATACCCAAAGCCCAAGAAATGAGTTAAAAACTGTTTTCCTGTACTCCAGCATAAGCAGAGGACAGTATTTTGATTGAAATCCCAAAATTGTTGAATGAATGAATATTTGTGCATATGAGAATGAGTGTGTAAATATGAGATGAGATGGGATGAGGAGAGAGAGAGAAAGAGAGAGAGAGAGCGAGAGAGAGAGAGAGAGAGAGAGAGAGAAGAGGGAGGATTGGGACTGATGAAGGTTTTGTTTTTTCTCCCATAAGGGTATTGCTAATGTTCATCTCAAACTAATTCAACACAAATCTCCATTTTCTTTATTTTATTATTTTTTTTCAGACTGTTAAAAAGAAAAATTTTTAAAAGAGGAAAAATTTAAAAAAAAATCCTGGTACATGAAATAAAGTTTTTTTTAAAAAAAAATCACTTAGTCCTTGTTCAATATGAATTTATTTGGTAGGTTGAAGTAAAGCTTGTTCTTCCTTCCATTCTTCTGTGGAAAAATGTCCAAGAAAGCAGGATTCAAGTGGAGGTGAATGGAAGCCATTTTGCCATGGTTGGAGTCCAGTTTTGCTAGAAGTCAAGATATCTGGTAAAATATGTAAAAGCAATAAGGTGTAATTAACTGAAAGGGTTCACTTTTCTCAGAAAATATAAATTTCCACAAATTATGCAAATTATAATATTTTCAGAGCATAAATTTATATTGTCAAAGTATCCATTCTGAACAAGCCAAAACCTAGAGGTGCATACAGATATCTTCCTAGTCAATGTTTCTATCTATATTCAGTTTCATGAAGGTTTTCTGAAGTCAGCCTTTGATTTTTGTTATGATTATTTTTATGCTGATTGATTTACCAAAGTTTAAAGAACAGTTCACAATGAAAAACATAATAAACTATGACAATATTAAGAATACAGATAAAGTAAGCTGTCTACAATCAATAAGAAATACAAAACTAGAGTCAATGTTTTTTAAAAAGCCACTTGTACATCATGATAAACATTTAAAGAAACAACATCATAAAAACCAAAAAGAAAAACATAAGATGAAGTTCACTTGGCATCTTAAAAAAGAAGGTACTGAGTACACCTTTCTTAATTAAAAAAAAATTCCTAAGTGTGCACTAAATATGCCCTGTCTCTAGTTGTGACCCATCCAGAGAAAATATTTTGATGATGATCTTAATTACAATCTTTCAGATATCTCTTTCAGATATCCCTGGACACTTTTCTATAACTACATTTAAAGTTTTTTTCAGATTCTGTGATACGTTTGAAGGATCTAAACATTCATACCAACCACAATGGACCAAATCTAAGCCATTTAGAGTCACGTCAAATGGCAAAATGGGCAAGAAATAGAAATAGAACACATGTGGCAAAAGAAAGCAAAGGTAATACCTATCGCAATGGGCACCTTGGATGCAATCCCAAAACAACTGGAGCATCACTTGAACAGCATCATCATCAACAAATTCACTATCAATCAAATGCAAAAAGCAGCTTTATTCAGTATAGCTTACATCCTATGAAGATACTTTTAACATCATCAAACATTAACATTTGCCTATTCCAGGTCTTTGGGAAGGATTTGATAGGTTAACAAAAATGCCAAATTTAGTCTGAACATCTGGTTGAGTGTGCAATAGACCATAATAACACTTGTCGATAAGAAAGACAAAAAAAGTCTGGATAATGGACATGGCAGTACCTGGAGAGAGCAGAAGAGAAGAGAAAGAACTGGAGAAGATAACAAATCAGAAACACCTGCAAATAGAAATAGAACGACTATAGCAAAAGAAAGCAAAGGTACATAGTAATAGATGTCTTGGGTGCAATCACAAAAGAAGTGGAGTAACACCACTGACACAGACAAATTCGCCATTGCTAAATTGCAAAAGGTTAGGGTTACTCAGAACAGCTTACATCCTATGACAATACCCCTTACACAATCAAACATCAGCATTTGCCTATCCCAGGTCCTTGGGAAGGACTCCACAGGTGGATAAAAATGCCATAAAAATGGTTTGACTGTGCGACAAACCATAATAAATACGTTTTGTGGGAAAAAGTGATCCACTACAATACAAAGTAAAGCATGGAGACCTGAAACAAAGTTTCTTTATTAATATCACTGGACTCCAAGCCAAACTGACTGAGTGCCCTGACAATAGATTGATATCAATAAACATAAATAATTAATTACATTGCACAGACAGGAAAAGCCCGTCTCAATATCAGCAATAATGTCATCAGCCAGACTTAGCCTTGAGGCTGGCGTCTTGGCTTTCCTTTGTCATGGATCCTGATATGTATTTCTTTCTATTTTATGACAAGGTAGCTCTTTTTCATACTTCTCCTCAAAATACAAGCCCACATCATTTTATCTGCCTTTTGTTTCATCTTCAAGGTCACTTACAGTATCATAAGGTATTCTGAATCCCAACAACTTCCTTAGTTCAGTGTCATTTTCTGTTGACCGTGGAAACATGATTCAAACATAAAAAATCCAAGTCTTAAATAAGAAAACCTAATTTTAAAGAAGTTTAACTTTTCAACACCACAGCATAACAAAGCATGACCAGAAAATCGAGAACAAGGTTAAGAAGCATGTGGCACTCCTGTTGTTGCTGCAATTCAGCTCTCCAAACTCCCAGCTAGTTCAGCTAATGATGAAACATCCTGGAAAATATAGTTTAAAAAAGCACAGAATGGTGCAACACGTCAGGAAACCTAAACAATTTACATTTGAATGTAAGTGGGAAATGTGCCTTTTGATATTCTATAAGACAATAAACGTCCCTGTGCTATTCATTTTCTGACTTAGAAGGTCTGATTTAGTAACATCTGATGTGCAATAGGTTTTTCTACAAATAATCTGAATGTTATGTAAAATTACTCACAATCACTTTAACCATCAACTCTTTTGAAATGAATTAAAATTTTATTTTATTTTAAAAATTTGTGTGCTACTTTTCAGAACTATATTTTCTCTGGACAGTTTACATTATGTTAATATCTAGGCCTCTAAAAGAGGACAAACAAATATTAAACATACAGTATACTAGTATATTTTGCCAAACAAATTTAGCTTGCTAATTAATCAAATTCATTTCAAAAGTATTTTAACTCTTACTGAAGCAATTTTATATAGTCAGATAACAGAATCAACCCATAGCCAGTGAACCATACAACTAAGCATCCTGTTCTTTATCAAATAACCATATAAATATATTTTCTATGTATCTACTTTGCAGAAGAGAAAGACAATCTTGTTTCCTGGCTAGTAAACCTTTTATGTGAGGATATTATTTGCTTTGGAGTTATAGATAATTTTTTCCTGAGCAAATTTAGGTCTATTGTCTTTTGTTACTGCAAAGCAACTTTTAAAAATTATTTTGGAATAGATATTTATACAACTATTATATTTTAAATAGCTCAATTCATGTTTAGATCATTGATCACTGCCACTTTGAAGTGAGGAGAGGAAACAAAAGTAGTCATGGACTGCAAGGGAAAGTATACTCCTGCTCCCCATTCTGACATGTTTCCAAGGTCTTCCTCTCTTCTGGGAAGAAAAGAACTCAACTATTCACTACCAGTGCCCCCCCCCAAGTGCCCCCCCAGTCAGCCCTACTTTACCAGCAAGCATCCAAGTCACTCCCTTATCCTTCCTTTCCTTTCCCCCACCCCCTGCTGTTAAAAGATTTCAAATTTCAGCTGAAGCAGGCATAACTTTCCCAAATTTCATTCCTACAGTAATCATGGGTCCCAGCATTTTGTAAATTAGCCCATTTAAGTTACCCTGGTTCAATAATTGTTGCCCTATACCTTTCAATTTCATCCACTTGAAGTTTACAGGCAAACAGAAATAAGAGTTTTAGTAGAATATAGATTTGAAGTTGAAATCCAGGATAGTCCTGGATTTAACAATTATTCATTTAGCAACTGTCTGAAGTTACAAAGGCAGTGGAAACAGTGACTAATGACTGGTCCTCAGATTTATAGCTGTTGGAGCATCCCCACAGTCATGTGATTGGCAACCAGCATGTATTTATGAGGGTTACTGTGCTGTCCCCCCCCCCCACACACACACATGCATAGACACACCGAGTGTAAGGAGTCTTTATTAAGACTTCCTAGTTTGAATTGCTATTTCCCAGCAATTCTCTGTCCTGGCACTAACTCAACCCCATTGAGTTCCACAGGCTATTTAAATGAAGCCAATACTAGTCCTCAAGGCAAAGGCGAGTCCAATCCACTAGGCAAAAGCAAGTTCCCCAGGCAAAGGCAAGTTCTAAGACAAAGACAAAAAAAGTCCACATGCAAAGGCAAGGCAAGCCAAGCCAAGGCAAAGCAAAGGCAAGCAAGGCAAGGTAAAGGCAAATCCACAGGGCAAAGGCAAGGCCACAAGGCAGGGCAAAGCCGCAGCTGAAGAGATTCAATTTTATCAGTTGATCAGAACTCAAAATTCAAGAGCATGTTTCTATATTTTTCTTCATTTCTTTCATATATATTCAAAAGCACATTGACTCGATGTATAAGAGTCACATTACTTATACTTTCAGTAAAACCTCTTTATTTATTAAAGAAAGCACAGAATGTTGATAGTTCACTTGGCTTCAGACTTTGATTGAAAAATCTGAATTCTATTATCTTTTAAGCAAAAAAGTTTTGAAGCCGAAGATGGATAAAAAACAAAATAGATACAATGTATTGGCCATTGGCTACTAAAACATATGTTCACCTCTTTGGTTTGCCAGCCATTACACCTCCATCTCCTTCCAGAAAACACACTCCTTCCAGAAAACCTGTTTTAAATCTCAGCCTGCCTCTTTCTTCTTGCCAATCAGCAGAAACCCTCCTCCGCTTTCCTATGAGAAAGTTGAGAACTTGTGCTATCACTCTCACAATCACCTTCCATTTTATTAGCTAACAAAATGTAGTGTGTCTGGCTGAATACATAAGTGACTGGATGCTAGAGAGCCATAGGCAACACCAAACTATCACACACACACTCTGTATTTCTCTAAAATTCTCCTCTCCAAAGCATATTGTCTTTCTGCAAATTGAACAATGCCTAACCCAAACCCCTCTATCGAGTATTACATATAATATTCAACATTTCCACAGTAAGACATCATTAGTATGTGCATAATATGATTATAACATTCTGAAATGGAGAAATATTGAACTTCTTTTCTGTAATGATCTCCAGCATGGATCACATAAGCATCCCTTTTATCTGGAGATTTAGTAATGAAAAAAAAAAACCCAGAAAACATAAGGATTAAAGCAGCAGGTTGGATTCTCTGTCTGACACTGATAAATTACAGTATGTTCTCTGTATTAATAGCACTGCAGTTTTTTGCTGCATCTCCCACCAATCAATATCAGGTCTCAGATTAAAATTCCACAATTGATTCAGCCCCTTGTAAACACCATCTCTGTCCCTCCCGTTTCTCATCTCCCTTTTCTTCCTCATTTATTCATCTTTTATCTTCCCGTTCGGTCTCTTCTCTCCTTAACTTCTGATCTGTTTCAACTGTTGTGTGTGCTCAAAATCCTCCCAAGCAATCAGTAATCAGAATAATTCCAATTTACAGTGGGTTATGGGTTATGAAGTTCACTGGAGCTTTTCACCAGGGAGGCTTATTATGCTCTGAACCACACGACACAAAACCCACTCTTATATTGTTTGTGCAGGTATTTAGGGAACCAAGCAAGCATCACCCCCATTTCTTTAATTCAGGACTTTCTCTATTATTTATTTAAACAATTCAAGCATGGAATTAAATCTTAGATGTTGAATTTATCATCCTGATATTTTTATTCATCACTTTATAAAAGTTTCTAATCTTTGGTTATGAAAATTGGCTTGAAAATACGACAATGTCATATGATATGAAAACTCAAAAGACAGTGTGCTTCTATCTGTGAATGTGTCTGCATGCAAGGACATGCATACATGCATGAGATATCCTACTCATAAATTTCTTTTATTTTATTGAAGATTTGTTAGCTACTTTTATCTCTCTCCCTATAGAATTCGATCTAAATACTTCTTCCTTGCGTTCTGTAGACTTCTTTGCAACAACAGCCCCTCTCTGAGGGAGATAGGCAGTTAAGAAATAGGATAAATCAATCAATCAATCAATCAATCCTACCAGCAGAATCACAAGAAAGATCAGCCAGGGCTGCAGTTCTCTATGCAACTGTAATTTTGATCCACCGGAGTTAACAATGCTATTATTTTCAGAGTCACTGACAATAATAATAATAGTAATAGTAGTAGTAGTAGTAGTAGTAGTAGTAGTAGTAAAGTTGGAAGGGACCTTGGAGATCATCTAGTCCAACCCCCTGCTCAGAACGTTTGATCTTATTACAGTATGTGCTTTCGAATTTCCAGCTCCGTTACTATCTTACTTAACCCCTAAATGTAATTATTTCAAAGCTGAAGTAAACTAACATCCATTATAAGCTAAACTCACATAATATAGACAGCTTCCAGTCTGTGCATGGTTCTCTTGGTTCAAGTTTAGACTTCTAGTCTTCAAATATTTTTTTGTTTTGCCTCCTCATCTTGAAATATTTCTATCTATGGCTCATAAGACAGTCTCCTCAGATAACTAGAGAATAAATAGCATTTTTTTTCTTGAAGTTGCCTATTAATCTGCTTGGTTTCTTCTCCACCCACTACAATATGTGATACTACCAGTAACATCCTTGATCACTGTAGTCTAGTGAGAAACCTGATCTTAGCTCTTTCACTGATATGAGAGATAGTGTCCAAAAAGGGAGAGTTGGTGTGATGGATTGCAGTGAAATGGCAGTTTCCCAGGAAGGAGGGAGGCACATTCCAGAAAGGAAGGAGACAAGAGGTAGACAGTTCGGAACTAGATAGGAGACAGAGTAAGGACCACTACTCCCTAGAATCTCCCAGAGTATGTCCATTAGGATGAGAATAGTGTTTTATCTGGCAAGATTCTGTCTATTGGGTGTAAGCCAGGGGTCCCCAACCCCCAGTCTGTGGACCAGTACCGGGCCGCAGCATACCAGCAACCAGTCCGCACAAACAAACAAAGCCCCATCCGCGGGATGCAGGCAACACACAAAACCATGCACCCTCCGGTCTGCGGAAAAACCTCTCTTCACGGAACCGGTCCCTGGTGCCCAAAAGGTTGGGGACCTCTGATGTAAGCAAATAAAGAACTGAATGTTGGCTGAGTTGTTCTACATATATAGTCTTGCCTCTAATTTAAATTGCCAGCATATTATATTCCTTGACTGAATAATGGTGGGCTCCTTCTATCAGCTATAGTCATCCTCTTCCAAGTGCACAGCTTTGGGAGGAAGACCCATGGAGCTGGGAGGAAGGAAGGGGACACTTCCCTAGCCAGCCAGATTAGCCAATCAATCCACTGGGATGACAGCTGTCACAGCCAGATTACCTCACCTTCTATATTATATTCCTTTTTCCATTTGACTTCATGATATTAATTTTGGTTGCAGTTACATCCACATATTTATGAGAAATATGCAGGTTTACCAATAATTCCCAGTAATGCAAGAGCAAAAGCTTAAGTTCTAAGGCTAAATATTACCTGAACTATTTCAAGAATAGCATGGAATCATCCCTTTCTCATCTTTATGTGTTTTCTTCTTATGATTTAGAACACAGCAAGCCCTCTCCATTCATGCAAGCAAAAATCAAAGCACAATGTCCCCTATTTTCTCTTTGATCTGCACATTGATAAGCCACCACTGGAGATCAGAAGTACTGATTAATAATTGCCAGTATTCGTCCTCCCATTTTTTCTTTAGCCTTAGGTATTGATTCTATAACCTGGTTCGGTTCTATAGCTACTGTATGGATCCACATCAGCAGAAGTGTTCATTCCATTATTATAATAGGAAATACATCCTCCATCTTCAGCTTAGGTTCTGACCTTTCATAGTAGAAGTGGCTAGAGCAATTACTAAGACTTGAGTGTTTAATATACATCATCTGACACCCTCACATCGGGGAGCAAGATGTTCCAGAGGGCAGGAGCCCTCAAAAATTCCTTTGCATATTAAAAGCAATTACCTACATGACTGTTCTAAGTTATCTCAGAAACACCATTCTTTGTAACAAATTTGTTACATTCTTTGTAACAAATGCTCAAACTTTTTGCATAGGACTATTAAGATATTGAAATCCCCAGGGCACCATATAAAACAGTATATTTATGTGTCTATACTAAAATCACAAAATGATGGGGAAATCATCTAGATTGGGATCAATCATGAACAAATTCTCTGGCAGCTGCCACAATAATGTCTAAATCCTGCTGTGATGTTGACTCAGGCAGTGCCTTTAAAGTCAAGTAAGTTAAATAAACAGCCATGGGTGTAGCCTTCAAGCAATGATCTTAGTCCAAAAACAAAAACTCATTTCAGACATCTGAGTGTGTCCGCTCAACGAGAAAAAGCTCTGTATGTTACAAAGATGATGAATCTCTCAAATTAATTTTATCAAATTAATTTTATCAAATAGCGCAGCTAAAGCTGAACCTCAAAGTCCAAGTCCAGGGTATTTTAACATCAGAATAAGAAGGGCTCATTTCACAAATGCATTTTAAAATATATTATTTTTCTCTATGCTACTTATGTTTAGAATTTTTTTTAAAGGCACAGCAAACACTGTACACTTCCACACAGCCAGCAACTTTCTATCTCCTGCTGCAGTTCTGCAATTATCATTAACTGTTCCTTGAAGCATCGCTGAATGAGGAAATGGATTCTTACCAGGACCTCACCCACCCTTCCTCAATTTTTTTGCCATGGTGTGGGGAGGAGGGTGTTCTTTGCAGTAAGGGGAAAAAATCTGCTTGGAGAGAGCTGCAAAATCATCCTCTCTTGAAGATAAGAGAGAAGAAACTTAAAGCAGAGCCAGTTTAGTGTAGTGGTTAAAGGACTTACCTAGGAACTAGGAGACTGTGAGTTCTGGTCTGGTTTTAGCACAAAGCTGGCTGGGTGATCTTGGGCCAGTCACACTCTCTCAGCCCAACTCACCTCATAGGGTTCTTGTTGTGGAGGAGGACTTCAACAAGGACACCACCTAGAGTTTCTTATAAAGTAATAAAGAGGGGATAAAAACCAGATGATAGATAGATAGATAGATAGATAGATAGATAGATAGATAGATAGATAGATAGATAGATAGATAGATAGATAGATAGATGATAAAATGAACCTTGATGGTAGATGAGAGGTTGGACAAGGCAGAGGTTCTCACCAATTGAAAATCACCTAAAATTCTGCCTTTCCTTTGAAACAGAAGGTCATCAGTCAGCTTCTTAAACTCTTGAACATCTCATGGCCTAGGAAGTTGGGGTTAGGGAATATTATTCTCAGGCTGATGCCATCCAGGTGTAAAAGAATATTCTCCAGGAGAGCCTTGTAATTACCATAGTGTAACAACTTAAAATGCTCAGAATATTTATTTTCTTATCAGGACCAACACTCCCTGTCCCACTACTGCCCTCTGAAATAGATTGAACTGAATGGAGTAAACTGTTCAAAACCCCAGTAAAAACTGCAGGGATTTGAATCTTATTCTCCATACATCTATACAGAATCTGTACATATATTCTCTTCTACTAGATTTGAATCTAAGCCCCCCCCCCAGGGATTATCCAAGCCATAACACCATCTCAGTGTGCTGCTTTGTGATATGACATACTAGGCTTGTATGAGATGGCTTTGATTCACCTCAAGGAAGTGCTTTTGATCATCTCACAGTCTCTTTGGTCACTTGCAAAAGGCAGGAGAGGCTTTCTGCCTGCAGAGGAGGCTGCAAGGGAGGCCTCTGGCCCTGGTGATGCAAAGTGAAAAATGCCGTGGCTCTCTGCTTTAGAAGAGAGGCTGCTGCATGGCTTCACAAGGCATGTTCAAGGGATATTTTGTTTGAACCCTTTTTCTTTGTGAAGCAAAGCTCTTTATAAAAACCTCAACAGCCTTCTTATACATAGGATGTGATTTATGTTTGGGCACTTGACTAGATATAGCCTCACCTTGTTCATCAAGAAATAACTTCATCTGGGTTCTGTAAGACATATTCAGGAACTGTTTTGCTGAAGGGTTTGCTATATAGATAGAACCTAAGAAACTGATGAAATAAAACCAACACATTTCTTACAGCAAAAGCCTAATTAAGCTTGAGAACTATCATATGAATATGTAAACAAATAACAAGGCAGTATTTAGAGGAGAAAACCATTGGGGAGTTGGAGGAACATGGCACTGTCCATTTTCTTCCCAGGTAGAAATATAGCTTTGATTTCTTCTGCCACACTTTTTCAGCTAGTGGCATTGTGTTGAATCAATTCATTGCTGCAGTCAAGAATGCCAGTGAAAGGAGAACATCCCTGCTATGAACCAAGCCACAAATCTTTACACACACATGCACAGGAAGGCAGCTGAGTTAGAGTAGCTGCTTTTTGATTGTGGAATGGGGTCAAAGAGCGAGTAAGTGAAGAGTGAGATCCAAATGTTTGAGAGTCATTTTGGATCAGAGCTGCTTTTAACAAAGGAGAAAGAGTTAAAGGTCCAGAAAATGGAGTAACTTCTTTCAATAACCCCGGTACCAATCAGAAGGAACTGGCAGGGCCAAGCCATCTCAGAAGCTATAAATAAAATATAGGAATGAGCTCTCCAGGATCTGTCAATTATATTACCTTGCCTCCTCCTATTAATTTCATCAAGATGCTGAGCTGTAATCTTCATTTCTTAGGATGCAGTGCCCTCCAGTGGGAGCAGTTCCACGTTGTAGTTTGAGTCTGTGTATCTCACAGTCTCCCTGCACACATATAGGGAATAAGAGAGGACATACAGTAAGCTTTGATCTTCAAGCTATCTCCTATTTCCAAATTCCTTTGTTTCAATGGGATTGATGCCACAAAGTACATTTGAGCTCTGACTCATAGTTTCTGATTTATGCTTTTGCAGTTGCAACATAGCACAGAAGGTTCTAGAACCTTTCCCCACTTGCCTTTAACTGCAGAACAAACATGCCTCAATAACCATTCTTTAATTTGTCTTGACAACATTGCCTTCACCTGATTGCCAGCCTTAAGACATCATTAGCTGTATCAGTATTCATATTTCCCCTTATACTGACAATCATTGGAAGTAAATACACATTTTAAATTTCACTTATCATTCTGCTGGTAGTCTAGTCATCAATATCTCTACATCTGTTTTTCTCTTTAGGCTTGTTCAATAAAGTCAGTTGATGTCAGGTTGTTTGTTAATCATGTTATGTCCTAATCAGATTTCTAATATGTGGTGAATTTGCCCATTCTGCAGACTCTTTAGTGCAGTGTTTCTCAACCTTGACAATTTTAAGGCATGTGGACTTCAACTCCCAGAATTCCACAGCCAGCAATGCTTTAGTCATTTTTAGCTCCATTTGATTAATAGAATATCAGAGTAATAGAATAACAGAGTTGAAAGGGACCTTGGAGGTCTTCTAATCCAGACAAACTTGCGACGTCACATGATGTCGCGCGATGTATCGGAGCTTTTTCTCCATTGCTGGCAATGGGGTGGGGTGGTTTCCGGGTGATGCGTCCGGCCTGTGGGCCGGCAGTTTGACATCCCTGTTCTAATCCAACCCCCTGCTCAGGCAGGAAAACCTATACCATTTCAGACAAATGTTTGTCCAATCTCTTCTTTAAAACCTCCAACTTCTGGAGGTAAGTCATTCCACTGATTAATTGTTCTAACTGTCAGAAAATTTCTCCTTAGTTCTAAGTTGCTTATCTCCCTTTTAGTTTCCATCCATTGTTTCTTGTCCTGCCTTCAGGTGCTTTGGAAAATAGATTGACCTCCTCTTCTTTGTGGCAATCCCTTAGATATTGGAATACTGCTATCATGTCATTCCTAGTCCTTCTTTTTATTAAACTAGACATACCTGCAACTGTTCTTCATATGTTTTAATCTCCAACCCCTTAATCATCTTTTTGCTCTTCTCTGTACTCTTTCTACCCTTTCCCTGTTCTCTTTTCACCATCTTTTTTATATTGTGGTGACCAGAATTGGATGCAGTATTCCAAGTGGGGTCTTATTAATACGTCATGTGATCTTGATTCTATCCCTCTATTAATGCAGCCTAGTACTGTGTTGGCTTTTTTGGCAGCTGCAGCACACTGCTGGCTCATATTTAAGTGATCATCCACTAGCATTTCAAGAGCCCTCTCGCAGTTACTATTATTGAGCCAGGTGCCACCTATACTATACCTGGGTATTTGTTTTTTCTTGCCTAAATGTAGAACCTTACTTTTTTTACCACTGAATTTCATTTTATTAGATAAGGCCCTGTGTTCACGTCTGTCAAGATCCTTGTGTATCTTAAGCCTATCTTCTGGAGTGTTGGCTAATCCTGCCAGCTTGTCATCTGTAAATTTGATGAGTTCCCCATCTATCCCCTCATATAATAACAATAATAATAATAATAATAATATAAAAAATCAAAATTGAGAAGACAGCAACAGAAAGTAAGTGCCACCTATGCAAAGAAGCTGAAGAAAAAGTGGACCACCTGGTAAGCTGTTGCAAGAAGATTGCACAGACTGACTACAAGCAGTGGCATGACAAAGTAGCAACAATGGTACATTGGAAGATCTGCAAAAAATATCATTTGCCTGTAAGCAAAAACTGGTGGGATCATAAAATAGAGAAAGTCATAGAAAATGGTAAAATTAAACTGCTCTGGGACTTCAGAATTCAAACAGACAAGCACCTGCAACATAACACCCCAGACTTAACAATTGTCGATAAGAAAGACAAAAAAGTCTGGATAGTGGACGTGGCAGTGCCTGGAGACAGCAGAATAGATGAGAAAGAACTGGAGAAGATAACAAAATACAAAGACCTACAAATAGAAATAGAAAGACTGTGGCAAAAGCAAGCAAGGGTAGTACCAATAGTAATAGGTGCCTTGGGTGCAATCCCAAAACAACTGGAGCACCACTTGAACACCATTGGCATTGACAAATTCGCTATTAGTCAATTGCAAAAGGCGGCCTTACTAGGAACTGCTTCCATCCTGCGACGATATCTGTAATATCATCAAACATCCACATCTGCCTATCCCAGGTCCTGGGTAAGGACTCGATAGGTAGACAAAATGCCAAATCCAGTCTGAACATCTGCTTGACTGTGCGATGATCCATAATAAACTTTATTATCATTGTATGTGTATACAGTATACACATAAAATGAAATTTACTTGATACACAAAGACCAGGTACCACACACATAATCCCCAAACACACTCCCAACCACCACAATTCCCCACCCCTAAGACCACCCAAAAATCCACACAAAATCTAAATCATTGATGAAGATATTGAAGAGTATTGGGGCTAAGACAGAGCCTTGGGGTAGCCCACTGCATATGTCCCTCCATGTAGATGCAGTTCCAATAAGGACTATATATTAACTGTGGTTGGTCATCCAGTTACGAATCCATCTGGTGGTGATTGGACAGTGGTATCTCTGCTCTCTAATATTAACTTTCCTATCTTCTCCTACAATTTTTATTTGGAAGCAATACAGACAAAACTAGTGGAAAACCAATTATTACCCACAGTTCAACCCTTATATTCACAAAGGAAAAGAACAAGTTGTGAGATACCAACCAGTAATCTACCATAGATCATCTTAAGGCTCTCCCCAACATACATTCAGATCTAGACATGTCTTTCTAGATTTTCCCCTTCCATTCTGTTTTGAGCATAGAGAAAGTCTGATCCTTTCAAACCAACCATTGTCCTATATCTGCTAGATTTCCAAGCCAATTCCCAAGTCAGATACTTTAATCCAAGAAATCAGTCTGAATAACACTTGGTTAGCAGTAGGGAGGAGGCTATACAGTGAAGTGGAAAGTAACAAGCCAACTAATTCTTTGCTCCTTCAGGGTGCAACTCTCTGCTTGCTGTCAACTGTTGCCAGTCTAGCTATCTGTCAAAATTTGTCTCTGCCTTAGCATCACTTTTACCATTACCCAACCTTTACCTAAATTAATGAAAGTAATTAATGAGAGCAAAAGAAAGCCAAGAGAATCCACCAACCCCTGCCCTTAATATACCTTGTATGTGTAAATAAAGAGAGTACCATTTGCTTGTATCATGCCTGCAGTAGGATAAGATTTACCAGTATGGGCAGCAAATTTTATATTAGTATTGTTTCCTGCAAGTTCAAGGAATGAGGGATAGCATTTTTATTTGGCTTTGAGGAAAAAGTTATAGTTTAAACTAGTTTTTCAGCACTGTCATAACTTTGGTCACTTAACAAGTGCACCTGTAATTAAAGCACCTTTAATTAAAAGTTCAAGCAAGTATAGGTGATCCTTGATAACAGAACAACACAGAGGAAATCTCCCAGAATATTTTTCTCCATGTAGCTTACTTAACTTTTTGGCACTCTTAAGACAATAGCCTAAGAAAAGAGAAATTGTGGTTCTTAATATTTCTTAGAAAGATATTGTTTAGAAATGTGCAATTCCATCAAAGAGGGCATGCTGTGAAAAAGAAATTAGGTGATTTCCCTTAATCAGTTCAAACGGTCTATGAGAAATAGTATTGTTTTTATAAACAATTGAAAGGCAATTAAGGTGACTGTTGAACCTATTTAATTAGGTGTGAATCACAGTTGCAAATAAAGCAGAAACATTTTGTGGCTAGAAGAAATCTAGAAGGTGTGGGTAAAGATCTTGATTGATTGGATGAAAATTCTGGCTGATATAAATGATGCTATTGCTTTGAAAAAAAAAGGGAGATTAGTGAAATGTGGCAATTGGTACTCAGCTAGAAATCCACAAACTGGAAAGGGTTTGAGCCATGCAGTATTAACAGAACATGGAGGAACAATGAGAAAGAAAATGAATTCTGCACTGTATGAGACAAGATAACATTTCCAGTAAGTGACTTTGGATTTTAGTACCATTGAAATTAATGCAGTGCCTTTAATTCCATGCTTCCATTTTCACATCTTATTTATCAATAAAATATCAGCATAAGTACACATGTAAAGATCATTGATTTTCTATAATATAGCATATACTCAAAACATTAGTACACATACCCTATAAATTAATAAATAAATAGCAATTTGGGAAATTCAAAATATTCAAGCCATTCCATGCCTCTCACAAAGTTTGTCTTATATAACAATGAAATAAAGTATCATATGAATATGAAGGGTTCTGTAACTGGAACAAAAATTAATTGTTTAGCCTAGCTATTGCTATCTCGCTTTTGTAATCAATGTTTGCGTCAGGGACAAATTTCATGCAAGCGTGGGAAATTTCATGCAAGTGTGGGAAATATGTACATGGATGGGATGTATTGAAGGAGGGAATAAGGGAGTGTATAGGAATGATTGATGTCTTCCTTATGATGTAATAGCTCTGTTGTCTGATTTTCATTGGCTAACAAAGTTTATAAAGCAATGCTACTAACTTTCTAAGGTGTGGCGCTTCTGGATATAACTCTACCAGCATTACAGATTGTTTGCCACCCAGCTGTTTTATTTGATCAATTAAAGCACTGTTTCCTCAAGAAGCTTACATTTGAGTTGCCTGATTAGACTTCTAATGGTATCTCAAATTTAGATGAAGGTCAGGGACCTTACAAATATAAATATTACCGTAATAGAATTTGTTGTCTACATTAAATTAATGACTTGTATAAAGGTATTGTTCCGAATTCACAATGGTGCTAACATTAGAGATCAGCAATTTGGTGACTGTTTAAAACATCTCTTTCTCTTCCTTAAAATAAATATTGTCAGGTATGTTCATAGAAATACTATTTTTATAAAGTTTGTTTTTTGTTTGCAGATATATTATTTTTTATTGTTTCAATGCATAATACATGGTTGCAGACCATAAATTTCTTGCTTTTATATATGGGCTAGACAGTCTTGGTAGCATATCAAAAAGTGTAACATAAGCAAGATGCAGAAATCTCCAAATTTACAATTATATTTTGATATTCTACTGTAAAAAAGCGGGAAAAATAAAGCAGAGCATGTTCCATGTGCTGAATTCTCTCCATTAAAAAAAAAAACCTTCTAGAAACATAATGCCATAGAACTACCAAACTTCAAAGATTCTCTTCTAAATGGATTATCCCTAACAAAAAAGAAAAGGATATAAAACATAGGATAATGAATAAAGATTATATCACCTGAATGCCCCAATATATTAGCATAATCTATATAATACTGAAACTCTGTTGTCGTAACTTTTAACAGGTTGAAATGGTGCAATGCAGGGCAACAATTTTTGAACCAAGGTACCTCAAATGGGCTAACTGGGCTAATCTGTATACTGTATGAGATCAGAAGTAATCTTTTTTTTGCCCAGAAGTTATTCACATGTTTGTTCAGAAGGAATTCCCACTAAAGAATTTACTGATAGGATTAAAACACTAAAAATAAAACTTAACACATTCCCTCCATGCCCCTATATGCCCTAGGCCAGGGATCTTCAAACCTGGCCCTTTTATATTTGTGGACTTCAACTCCCAGAATTCCTCAGCCAGGAATGCTGGCTGAGGAATTCTGGGAGTTGAAGTCCACAAGTCATAAAAGGGCCAAGTTTGAAGACCCCTGTTCTAGGCACTAAATTGTGTTTAATAGATTCTCGCTTTTCCCCATATCAGAGATGAAAAAATGTTCGTAATACTATAAAATGCAAAGCTCATCAAAGATATGCATGTTGGGATAAATATATGAACATTGAAACTGAATGAAGGTGGAGTTATATGAGTTTACTGATGCTTAAACAAACTGCACCAAACTACAGAAAACTGCAAACTATTCTTGAAATTGGTTTGAACAAAACTCAGCACTGCTCGTGGGGCTGCTGATAAAAACAGGATCGCCAACATGATCGCCAACGTCCGATAACGGATATGGCACAAGAAGGTAAACTTTAAAATACATCTCATCTTTTGAACTATCTGGTTGAGAAGATGAATAAAATCAACATGATTTAGGGAGACATTGAGATGACCTTGGAGAAAATATTTAGAAACCATTACAAAAACAAAATGTTGTCTAAGCATGTCTTCAGCTCAGTGGGAAGGGAAAGTATTAGAACTGTTCCTTCCTGGCTCCTATGGATGTAAGAGGAAGGGAAGAGAAAGAGACTTGTAATAATCTATCCTTCATACTATATTCATACTATAGTGACCAGATACTCTTCTTTTTTAAAAGATGTATGTTTCTGTGGAAGTTTGGCCATTAATGAAAGCTTTAGCCCGATGAATTTATTTTTATATGTATCCCAAGATATCTGAAGAACTTAATCCCCAGATTTTTAAAGGCTTTCTTTTAACTCTCCCTCCCCCCTTCTTCTATGTCATCTTCCACGTTATCTCTATCCAGTGTAACCAAAATCAGTCGTCCACTCTAGCTACACCGACTGCGACGCTCTGTCTGAATTTTTAAACTGTACTCTATCAGCTTTTGGTAGCGTCGCGGTACAATCACACGGCGCAAAAAAAGCGCCGGAAGTTGAAGCGAGCGAGAAAGCAGTGCGCAACAAGCGGGGGAGCCTTTTTCTCTTCCAGCTGCTGGGCTGAATCCGTTGTCATCTGGGCCCATTTGGGTCGTACAGGTGAGAGGCGAACCCTGGGGTTGAGCCCACGGCCCTTCGCGCTGGGGAACACCGGCGTCTTTGTTCCTCGGCAGGTTTAGCTGGGATGCAGGGTGGGGCTAAGGACCCTCCTGCCTTTCCGGTGGTGAGATCCCGTGAACCTTTAGAATAGGCCCCAATCTCAAAGTGTGTAAGTTTGGGCCTCGTTTCCTGTTCCCCATTTTTGCCAACGTCATGATAAAACCCGGTACTCCGAAGCAGTAACTCAACTCACGGCGTAAGTACTGCTGATGACACTGAGAAAGACCCTGGATGTGACATTTACCTCTTTTATTTCCCCACATCCGTTAAGAACAGAACGTCTATTCGAATTTGCTAAGACGTCTTGATTTTGATGATCTCGTTCATTTGAGTGCATAGACTGAATGGGAAGTGGACCTAGTAAATTTTCAGTAGTTACAGCTGCTAAACTGGAATTGTTTAAAATGTTTCTCTAAAGTTGTCGTTCAATTTACAGAGAGACTTAATATAGAGTAGATATGTAGGTTAATTTTTAAAAGACTAGTTCTCTGACATTAGCGGCATAATTTATTTCCATATTGAGGCATGAAATGCGAAAAGTAATGTAAACTCCCCCCCAACCCCAATGCCCTAAAAATATATAGAACACTAAATTTACCACTGGTTCCGCTCAGAGCAGAGGAAAACCAATCATTTTCCTCATACAGTAGTATCTCTTATTCCCTCTCAACCGCATCTATTCCCTCACAACTCCGAAAAACTTGAAGAGTTGCTGTCAGAATATGTTTATTACCTGTTGCTGCAGTGACTTTTGCCAGATTTTGGGAATCAATAGATAGTATTTCAGTAGAAATTTATCAAAATGAACTATAAGAAATTGCTGCATTAAAAAAATGACCTGTAAATTACACTGTTATTAAAAAAAAAGATATCAAATCAGTTTATGTGAAGTTAGGGTGGTTTATAGCAACATAACAAACAAATTAAAAATACTGGAAATAGGTTTAAGAGTCCAGAAAATGTAATCTGATCCCAGATTCCGTAAAATTTATTAACAGTAGACGTATGTTGATGAATACATCTTGATTTGGGTGTGCACTATGTCAGTGATGGCGAACCTTTTAGACACCAAGTGCCCCAAAACTGCCCACCCGCAGGGCCACCCACCACCTCCAGAGTCTGCCGCAGCAGATTGCCCAGGTGGCCCTGCAGCGCCATGATGGCCACTCCCTCCTCCCGCATCCCCATCTGCGTGTGACAGGGCGCAAGGGCAGAGTCTTTTCCCTGCCACCTGGCTGCCATGTCCTTGGCTGCTCTGCTCCGTGCGGGCCATGCCCAGGAGCGACTCTCCTCCAGGGGGGGCTGCTAATGAGGGGGAGGTGGGACCGGGGTGATAATGCGCGTGCCCACAGAGAGGGCTCTGCGTGCTGCCTCTGGCACACGTGCCATAGGTTCGCCGCCACTGCGCTATGCCTTTGTGTTATGTCAGTAGTTCTCAACCTGTGGGTCGGGACCCCATTTGGGGTCGAACGACCATTTCACGGGGGTCGCCAAACAAGGCTGTCCGCCATTTTTTTCCCCTTTTCTTTGGCCACGCCCCTGGCACCCGGTGATGTATAAGTGGTTGGGGGTCACCACAACATGGGGAACTGTATTATGGGGTTGCGGCATTAGAAAGGTTGAGAACCACTGTGTTATATGGTGATATTACATTAAACGTTTTAGATGTTGCGGTCATTTACTAGGAATAGGAGGCATAGTGTACAATTTCCAAACGTTGAAGTCAAATTAAGTATCATGCCTTGTGGACTTTTATACATATCAGAATTAAAAAAAATCTTTCCAATTATTTCATAATAATGGATTTTTTTCCATTTGGGTTTTGAATAAATTTTGTCTTCTGTTGGGATTTATTTCCTAATAGATTTAGCAGCTTTATGTCTATTCATTTTGAGTCTCATTATACTAAACCACCAACTGACTATTGCTCTATTCTGTTGATTTGTTGTATTTTATCTCCTCCCATCATCTTTCTTGATAGTTATAGAAGATGGCAAAATTCATTACGCCTGTAGTCCAGGACAATCCATCTGGTTGGGGTCCATGTGCTATACCTGAGCAATTCAAAGATATGCCTTATCAGCCCTTCAGCAAAGGAGACCGGCTAGGAAAGGTACTTTTATCTGAATATTTGCATAGAAGTTCTTAATTGAGTTTAATTCATTGTCTGTTTCAGACCCTCTGTTCATACAAGACCCTCTGTTAGTGGTATTTTTTTTATGCCAGATGCTGTTTCTGGCAGCTCATTTATTCAGGAATTTGTATCTTAATTCCTATTGCACAGTTCCCAGAACAAATACTGAATTGGAATCAAACTACATAGGAAATAAATTGTAAAATATTACATTTTTAAAGTTAGCTTTTCTTTCACTCTGGTTTTTCAGTACATCTCAACCTGTGGTACTATCCAGTTACAGGGAATGTGAATGTTAGAATCAATGGTAAACTTTCTCCCAGTATTAATATCGCCAATGGTGAAGAATGTTTCAACATAACAGTCCAGTAACATTTGCAAGAATGAAAGTATATCAACAAAGAGGATGCAGCCAAAGTAATATGGGGTTACTATTTTTGACTGCATTCCCCTAGTATACATATTAGTCTTTGTACTGTCTTTAGTGAAAGAGATCTAGAACTCAGAAACTCAGCTGGATTGAGAAATAATTTTAGAGAATCTGTTGAATTATTTTCAATGATTGTTTCATATATTAGCATAAGATACTTATTTTTATGTTCCCTAGGTTGCAGACTGGACTGGAGCAACTTATCAAGATAAACGATATACAAGTGAGTGAAATAGCACACTTGTCTAAGATAAAAACATTGTTTTAGGATTGTTTTATGGAAAGAGAAATACCAAATAAATAGGCAAGTTTTCAGAAGAGACAGAGGGACAGGAGAACAAATAATTAATTTAAGATGGATAATGGAGACTCCATTGACTCCAAAAAGGTCATAAAGAACATAAAAAGGCTATAGGGAGGACAAGAATACATAACTGTTCTTGTGAGCAATGCTCATAATGTACATAAGTGTCCAGAATTGGAAGAAATGACAGGTAGAATCAACACAACATTTTGAAGTCAAAGTATTAACTAATGATATAGCCAGATGATTTCACTTTATTTACCTAAAGTAAAACATAGCCTAACTGTAAAAATAAAATATGGAAAGTGACGTACCCAGGCTAATGTCAAATATTAAAAAACAAAATTGCAGTCTGTATGTTTACTAACAGTTGAGAATAAGATAATAATAACAATAATTAAAGCATTGGAATTTAGACATGCACAGCTGTAAAAATCAGACATTAAAGAAAAGAGAGAGAATAAAAACCTTCAAATTATCGATTTTGATAAGTTACTAAGGGTGAGTTTTAAGAAGAGCCAATCAATCTGTCCTGTGATCAACAAGCAAGAACCCACATATGTGGGTTGAATGTCATATTGGTGGATATTCGGGGGGGGGGGACTATGCTTGGCAAGGTTGAGGGGGAAAGAAGAAAAGACAGAAAGTTAGGATAGTAAACATTTGTCCCCAAGAATCAAACCCAGTCTGGTTCTAATTAGGTTATACAGAGTTAGTGTTGAGGTTCTATTGCTAAAAGATCTTTCTGATTGATTTAGAGCAGATTATTATTTTTTTTAAGTATTACTTTCCCTCTGCTAAGGCTTCCAGGACATGGACATCATGTCTATCATTCCAAAACACCTAAGCTTTTCTGCAAGCCTATGTTTCTCCTCAATTGTGTATAACATAGTACCTCATCTAATGAATAAATTTCTACTGAATTGTGACGTTGGAATGTACAAAACGTTGATGAAAGCTATTGATATATCTCTGTATTAATTACAATAACAATAGAATTTATTTTGTACTTGTAGGCTTTAAAACTGACCAGCTTCAATTCAGCCATTAAATTTCTTTCACTTGCCTTTCTTGTTCTTAGTAGTTTCCCTTATGATTATTCTTATCTGGCTCTTATTCCTAGGATCATTTCAATCCTAGGTCTTCCAAACAATCCAAACGTGAGCATAAAGCTGATAGTAGTAATTATATTTCTAGATAAATACTCATCCCAGTTTGGAGGAGGAAGCCAATATGCTTACTTCCATGAGGAAGATGAAGGCAGTTTCCAGTTAGTGGACACAACACGAACCCAGAAAACTGCATACCAGAGGAATCGTATGAGATTTGCACAGGTATGATATTCTCATTAAAGGTTTTACACTTGAATGACTACTTAGTGGCTCGCTCTCTCTCCCTCTCCCTCCCTCTCTCTCTCTCTCTCTCTCTCTCTCTCTCTCTCTCTCTCTCTCTCTCTCTCTCTCACACACACACACACACACACACTCACTCACTCACTCACTCACATACATATACTTTTCAAGATATATGCAGAAAATGTTATCTCTGCTTGCCAGCCTAGTAGATATTTTCTTGCTGCAAATATTTCTTTTTCTTTAACACAGAATTATCTTTTGAAACAAGTTTGAAACTCCCTAAATGAGGAATGGATAGCCTGAAGTCTCTAATATTTAAAATACACATCCATTATACCTTCTAATGCTCAGTGATATTTCTAACTATATCTAATGCTCTGCAGTGAACATGGTGCACTTGTCGTGCAAGCTTGTCCTTTTCCCTGGTTTCCAAGATACTCTAAAATGAATTGTTCATTTTTCTTATTTATACAAATACCTTATTTCAGAGGAACCTTCGAAGAGACAAGGACCGACGGAACATACTTCAATTCAACCTGCAGACCCTGCCTAAAAGTGCCAAGCAGAAGGAGAGGTAATCTTTGTTTTTCTGTGGAAGAACAGTTTTGTTTCTGTTTGTAACAGTAACAAGTTAGTTTTTCTCTGAAGCAAATAGTTCAGTAAATGAGTTGTTGGGTTCCGCTATGTTGTATTTTGAATTCATCCATTTGCTGAATTGTTTCTGCATTTGATTATGAATAAAAATACCATTTGTTTTGTTGTGTTTATTAAACTTGCATTTATACCTTCTCATGCCGACCCTTGATTAATGTACTTTTCAAGTAATTATATTAAAGTTTGCAATCATGGTGTGAAATTCTGTTTTTCACCAAGTATATCTGGGATCAACCATACTCTTTAATTTAGCAGCCTAACTTCTTTTTTATGAACGAAGGATTTGGAATAAGCAGCTCCTTTGTCAAGGCTGTATTATTTGGCAAAAATATTATTGGTTTTCTGTTATTTCAGAGATAGACTGCGTCTGCAAAAGAAATTTCAGAAGCAATTTGGAGTGAGACAGAAATGGGACCAAAAATCTCAGGTATGATGTTCTCTTTCGTAACAAATTGGGATTTTTTTCAGGTTGCTATTATTGGGCCTAAGTTATTCAATTTCAACTGTTACTGCTCCTGCATTAAACACTGATGAATTTTCTTTTTCCTTTTTTCCATCTCTCTATGTTTAATCTGTTGCCTCGGCAGAAGCCACGTGATTCCTCAGTGGAGGTTCGCAGTGACTGGGAAGTGAAGGAGGAGATGGATTTCCCTAGATTAATGAAGATGAGATATTTGGAGGTGTCAGAGCCTCAGGACATGTAAGACATGTGTTGGAATTAGCAACACCAACTGAGCTTTTCAGACTGGTGCTATTCACATTTCTTGGACTACAATGTCTCAAATTCCTAAGAGAGAAGAGTCCCAGACACCTGAAGTACATTTTATTAGGAAAGGGTAAAATATTCTTTCCTTCCTTCCTTCCTTCCTTTTCTCTCTTTCTCCTTTCTTCATTTCCTTTCTTCCTCTCTCTGTCTCTCTCTCTCTCTTTGTCTTACGGTCCCCTTTACTAATGTATTCAATTCTTGAGTAAGCAACAAATTAAGATTTAATGCCTGCATACCATTAATCAAAACCAGCAAACCAGAATATTATCTGAGGTATAAAATCATCTGAAGACAACACCAGTTATTTAGACTGGCCCAAAGGCTCAGTTCCATAATAAGAATTCCCATTATCTTCACATTCCTAAAATGGGGTTTTGCTGCATGACAATTGAAACTAAACTGAGTTGGCGAAGATGGCGCCAGAGAATAAAACCTATTCTTTCCAGATTTCTCTGCCTCAGTTCCCGTGGTCATGCTGTTGGAAGTTAGAATTATGTTCAGTCGTGCCTAAAGGATCATGGGTTAGAGAAGGTTGTCATGGAAGTGCGATGATAATTCATATTTATTCCTTGGAGTGGTTGCACTGGAATTACACAGTACTTACTATCCTGTGATGCTTTGGGGAGACTTTCGTATTCTTTGATTTGCAGAGAATGCTGTGGGGCGTTAGAATATTATGACAAAGGTTCTGACCGCATTACCACAAGAAATGAAAAAAATCTTCGTAGCATTAAGCGCATCTTCCATACTGTGACTACCACTGATGATCCAGTCATACGCAAGGTGTAGTATCTGTTTGGTTTATATTATTGAATAGAAGACTGTTGTAATAGTGTTTTGCTTACCTTTGATAGGACAAGAAACTTATTCCTTTGCCAGTTACATTATGCTGGGCAAGGTTAAATAAAATACTAAGACTGTAATTATAGAAATTTTTTGGGACTAGAGAAGATACCATGCTTTTAGGCAAAAGAGATAGAATTATGATTATGCATGTGAATATGCTGTAATGCCCATTTTGAAAAACTGGTAAATGATTTATAGTTGACCTAATTATTAGCGTTGCAGATTTTTATCTTTACTGGATTTGGGGATAATGACTTGTAACAGATGGAAGAATGAAAGATGGTAGGGTAAATAACAAACTAAAAAGTTTATTTGACAGATGATTAGTTTACTTTTTTATTTTTGTCCTTTCCCGGGCAAAATTGTTAAATGTGAAGGGTATGAACATTAGAGTCATGTTGAATGCCATATGGGTAGATTGAGGGAAATCGAGTGGCAGAGCTCTTTCTCCTTTATTTTACAAAAATATTCTAAAATCCTCTGTCTTTTTTTTTTAATCTCCTAAATTTGATTTTCTGAAAATGGAGGCATATGGGAATTCAGCTCATTTTTGTACTACATTCCCACTCTTACGCATTGTGACTTTTCTCTGCATGTAGCTGGCCAAAACCCAAGGGAACGTGTTTGCTACAGATGCTATCTTAGCTACCCTCATGGCTTGCACTCGTTCAGTATATTCCTGGGATATCATAGTCCAAAGAGTTGGATCCAAGCTGTTCTTTGATAAAAGGGACAACTCTGATTTTGGTGAGTCTTTTCATATAATGTTTTGCAGAAAAACCAGGTAATTGTAGGGCTCTGTAAGTCCTTTGAATCACTGAGAAAAAAAATCAAGCTTTTCTAGTTTTTATGACTTTCTATCCTAGTATAGAGTAGTTTTGTTGTATAGGATGGAGATATTAAACTTTCTGATGATAGTTGTGTTTGGCTGTATTAGATCTTCTTACAGTGAGTGAAACTGCTAATGAGCCACCTCAAGACGAGGGAAATTCTTTCAATTCACCTCGCAACCTTGCAATGGAAGCCACCTACATCAACCACAACTTCTCACAGCAATGCTTAAGAATGGTAAGGATAGAATATTTAATTTGCCCTAGACTTTTACATTTTAATTAGATGTCACTGGATTCAGTTTGAATCCTGATGAATCTATGAACAAATACCCACCATTCTGACATTCCTTGGACTTATGACCCTGTTAAGGACATTCTAATAATTTCATTGATCTTGTCCATCCACCAAATCTTGCCTTCCTGTTCTTCAGTGAGCATTGTTGGGCTGGGTTTGATCCATTATCTGCTTGCATACCAAGTCTAAAATACATTAATTTCTGCTTGCTGATCATAATTACAAAAGGGCAGCAGTCCTTTTAATGCAACATAAAGTAATTAGTTCTTCTAGTCCATAGTACACTGTTAGTTTTCCTAGTCCATAATTTGAAGATACATATCTTTCATACTTTTTTGAGTATCCAGTTTTCATAGGTATGCATTATGTCTGGGTATACCATTGCTTTAACTATTCTGACTAGTGTTGTCATAGAAATGTAGTTGCATGTATAGATTCCATGATCTTATTAAAGGTGGTTATTACTTTCCTGCCTAAAATTAATATTATTTTGTCTTCTTAATATTTAACATATTTAATCTGGAACTTTACTATCCATTTTTCCTAACAAGCTGCTCAGTGTCTACTTTAGCTAATAAATTAATATTGTCTGGGTATTTCAGTGTGTTAGTGTTTCAGTCTTGTCTTTTAATTCCAGCTACAATTTCTGTAGTCTTGCAACTTTTGTAGTGTATCTGCTGAAAATGTTAAATGCTGGGATAGTATGCACCCCATTTACTTTCTTTTTTATTCTGTTTCTCCAAATGCCATTTTTATAGTAACTCCTATTCATTATAACTGTTTCTCAGAGAAATAATCATGTGTTCTGGCACTTAATGTAACTGTAATATGTTCTGCTATACGGCATGAACTATGCTGTCCAATATGTTGCTGTAGTCAAATATATAAATATTTCTGATTTGAGATCTCATCAGAGATACTCAGATTAATCTAAAGGTTCCAGCCATGTCCATAACAGTTTTCTTAGTAATAGTACAAAAATGATTTCTTCCGGATTTTATTTTGGAAGTTGTTTGAATTGAATTGGTTGTCCTCATGCATATGGAATCATCCCACCATTATTCTTTCCCCTATCCTTTCAATCTTACTGGCAACAATGATCCTACCAGGACCTCAAATTCCCAGCTTATTGCTCTAAAGGATATTGGCTATAAAGGCTATACAGGTAGTCTTCAACTTACGACCACAATTGAGGCCAAAATTTATGTTGTTAAATGAGAAAGTTGTTAAGTAAGTTTTCCCCAATTTATGACTTTGCTTGCCACATTTGTTAAGTGAATCACTGCAGTTGTTAAATTAGTAACATGGTTAAGTGAATCTGGTTTTCCCATTGTCTTTGCTTGTCAGGTCACAAAAGGTGATCACATGACCATCTTAAATATGAGTCAGTTGCCAAACATCCAAATTTTGATCACCTAACAACCATAGGGATACTGCAACAATCATAAGTGTGAAAAAGGGTCATAAGTCACTGTTTTCAGTATAGTTGTAACTTTGAAGAGTCACTAAATGAACTGTTGTAAGTTGAGGACTACCTGCATTTCCACCTTGTCCAGGTGGAGGTTTTGTTATGCTTACCTAGAAAATACTGTTCATCCAGCAGTAATCCAATTAAACAAGCAAAAATGGATTCAGAGCTATAATTTCTGCTTTTATAAGCTCTTCAGATTTTTTTCTTAGAAGTATTAATATTTACTCTGAGCAAGACCAGAGAAAATAATAGTAGTCCTTCATTTATTACTACAGTTAGAACTGGAACTTAACATTGTTAAATAATGTGGTCATTAAGTAAGTTGTGCTCAATAGTTGTTAAGTGAATCTACGTGGTCATTAAGTGAATCATACAGTCTTTAAGCAAATCTGGCTTCATTAACTTTGCTTTTGGGAAGTCCTCTGGAGATCATGTGACCCCAGGATGCTGTGATTTTTCTAAGTACAGACTGGTTAGCAAGTGTCCAAATTTTGATCACGTGACTATAGAGATGCTGTGACAGTCACAAGTATGAGCATCAATCATGTCACTTTTTTCATTGCTGTTGTAATTTCAAATAGACATTAAACAAATGGTTGTAAGTCAAGGGCTATCTGTATTCTGAGCAGAGGGTTGGACTAGATGACCTTCAAGGTCCCTTCCAACTTTACTATTATTATTATTGTGTGGATTTCCTCAACGTGATGAAATCTACACAACCCAAAGCTACTATGATGTTTATGTAAGAGATTGACAAAGAAGCAGTAACTAAAATTTTGTGATTCCAAAATGGAATTCCTTATGAAGCAACCATGACTATCTTGATCATATATTTATTGCTGTTGGCCACATTTCTGCGTGTCATTTTTTTATAGGGGAAAGAAAAATACACATTTCCCAATCCAAACCCATTTGTGGAAGATGATATGGATAAAAATGAGATTGCTTCTGTTGCATATCGGTACGTTGTTGCTTCTAGCTCATTGATAGGATTTGATGATGTAAATTCTATACATATTACACTTTTCATTGAAACTCATTATTTGAATAAACAGCTGTAATACCACTGAAATCAGCAAAACTGTCCTTGATTGTAGGTATCGAAGATGGAAGCTGGGAGATGACATTGATCTGATAGTACGTTGTGAGCACGATGGAGTGATGACTGGAGCCAATGGGGAAGTATCATTCATCAACATTAAAACACTGAATGAATGGGATTCAAGGGTAAGAAAAAATAAAAGTGGCTCAGCATGTTGGCTGAGATACTGTTGGAAACAAAAACAGATCCATGTATATACTCTATCACTGATTATATCAGAAGAGCATTGCATAGTTATTTTGTATAGACAGAATTTGTGCTGATTAATCTTTTGATTATGATAACTTGTGTTAGCCTATGAACGTTCTACTCTTGATAATTATCTAACCACCACTGATTGAATATCTGCCTACCCTACCCTTTTTTGTCATGCCAACCAGGTTCATTAAGAATTATTTGTTGAGCCATAAATACTGAATCAACTAATTTGTATATTCACATTTTATGCAAAATGTTTGAGTGTTAAGCAAAAAACAAGAATGACAGTTCAGCATGCTACCTTCTTTCTTTGCTGCCAACCATGTTGAAATATATGTGTTTGCATGGGTTCATCACTTACATAGCCTGCTTGTAAACTACTATAATATTGTATGGTATAATTGAAAATCTGATATGCTTGTGTGTTTTTCTAGCATTGTAATGGAGTAGATTGGCGTCAGAAACTGGACTCTCAGCGAGGAGCTGTGATTGCCACTGAACTGAAAAATAATAGTTACAAACTTGCTCGTTGGACTACTTGTGCATTGCTAGCTGGATCGGAATATCTTAAACTGGGGTAAGATCAAAAAATATATTAAAAATGGGGTGTTGTTTGGAGTACAAGGGGGAAATTAGGTCTTTGGGCAGACATTCAGAATTGCAGCAACCTCTCTAGAATAGTTTTCTGAGAAGTAGTAGTAGTTTATAAATTCTAGGTCTTTCAGTGACTTCTGATGCTTTTGACTACAGCATCCTTCTGGACTGTGAGGGAGGATCAGGAGTTGGAAGCACAATGTTACGATGATCCTGCTCCAACATGATAAGATGGATCCAGAGAATTGTTGGAAGAAGTTGTACCCCTAAACATTTTGTTATGGAATCCAAGTTCAGACCTTTCAGACCTGAAACTGTTCTAAGAGAAGTCATAAACTGGTTTGGGGAGAGGTATCATTAATATGTAGATATTCAGTTGTACATCTTCACCCCAGGCTCTTTAAAGATGATGTAGAACTCTTGACCCAGTGTCTGGAGAATGTTAGGGTAAAATCTGGCTCAGACTCAGCCCAGACATGTTGATTCAGAGACCAGCTGACTCTTAAGATTCTTACTCTTATACTCTTCTGGAAAGAGTAGTGTCAGCCAGTTTGGTGTAGTGATTAAGGCACCATGCTAGAAAGCAAGAGTCTGTGAGTTTCTCCTGCTTTAGCCGTGAAAGCCAGCTGGATGACTTTAGCCAGTCACACTTCTCACTCAATCCACTTCACAGGTTGTTGTGGGGAAAATGGGAAGAGAAATGTGTGTTGAATACATTCATCACCTTGAGTTATTTGCAAAAAATAAGGTGGGATACAAATGAATAACCTATGATCATCCTGGCCTTAAATGAATAACCTATGATCATCCTGGCCTTATAGGTCCGTTTTAAAAAGCAGGTGGAGATCATGGTCAAGAAGGCTTTTGTACAGGTGTATCAGCTATAACCTTACCGGAACAGGACACAGCAAAATTTCATCTGTAGTCGTTAATTCAGTTATTGCTAATCTGAGAATATTTTATGCTGTATGTTGAGTAGAAATGCTACTGATACAGTGATACCATAGTGATGAATTAAGGCCTGATAGGGGTTTAGATGTGGCTATCAGTTAATATTCTATTAGTAGCCATACCGAATTTCTGAAAAGCCACTTCTTACATACCGTATTATATTTGCAGAACACTAATTTTACTAAAGCTGCATATCTTTCAATCTTCCTGTAAATATCACTGTCATTGTGTGTGTGTGTGTGTGTGTGTGTTGAAGATAAAATAATTGAGACAGAAAAATAATAAATTACCTAAATTTAATGGTTTGTGAAACAGAGGAGACTGCAACTTCATAATTAGCTGAGTCAAATAATCATTAACCTTGAAATCTTCCTTTTTCTAGTAGGTTGGACTATATCATTGCACTTTTTAATTTTTGTCTCTTCATCCTTGCTAGATATGTCTCCCGATACCACGTAAAAGATTCTTCACGCCATGTGATTCTGGGCACACAGCAGTTCAAACCTAATGAATTTGCAAGCCAAATTAATTTAAGCATGGAAAATGCCTGGGGCATTCTGCGCTGTGTCATTGACATCTGCATGAAACTGGATGAGGGCAAGTACCTTATCCTGAAGGATCCCAACAAGCAAGTTATCCGTGTTTATAGCCTGCCTGATGGCACCTTCAGCTCTGATGAAGAAGACGATGAGGAGGAGGAGGAAGAGGAGGAAGAAGGTAATAACTGTTAGATAAATTACTACTGTAAAACTTTCTTTCATGACCAGAATCTAACCCATCTGACTAAAATAGCCTTCAGTGATGTAGCAGTTACTGCTTTCAAATGGTATTTGCTGCCCTCACAGTCTCTCTCAACCAGGATTAAAATAGCAAGGCCAAAGAAAGCAAAATGCATCCTAATTTTGCTACAGCAAATATTAGGACACATTAAACTAGGTTATGGTATCCATATTGTGGAGCACCATGCCTTCAGGGCATATTAATAGATACACAAACCCTTCAAAAATATTTGTTTAAAATAATATTTTTACATTTTTTTTAAAAAAAATGTCCTGCTAGATAAAAGCATTGATAAAAAGGATTACATAAAGAGTAAGTGTAAGGAATGAAAAGTGGGTAGGTCATCCAAAAAGGAGATTGAACCTCAGAGAAAAATACCTTTGAAAGAAAGAACTTGAGCAGATTAAGAATAAAAACTCTTAATACATTATGATTAGTTCTCTTGCAGAAGTCTCAGTATATTGGGGTTCCTCCTCATCCTGGAATAATTCACCCCACAGTTTAAAAGGGTCTAAATTACTTTATTCTCCACAGCTAGCTACTGTTTTTGATATTTCAGAGAATAAAAATCTCAACTCTTCCTTGTTGCTTAATATCAAAAGGATAGGAGTTGTGTTTTCTTGGAGATTTAGCAAGCTAGCTATCCTGCATTTTGGTACTATTAAGTGCAAAGGTTTAGGTTACATACTATTTTTTATTTAATATCTTTATTTTTTGTAATAAATTCCTCTTAAAAATACAAACTTTTATATTATCAAAGCATATTAATATGTTTCCTCTAATGATCTTTGGAAGCTTGCCTTGCTAGAGGTACCTTTTGAGAGACACCCAATTGAGGCTCTAGTTTGTAAAAGTCTTATTTCAAAATAAGTTGTTTGAGAGGCTAATTTTCATCATCCTATTACTAGCATCTTTTACATGATAGAATTATTCATAGCATGTTGTATCAGTATATTGGTTATATATTTTGCAGAATTTAGACCATAGATTAAAAGGGATTAAATTAAGCTGTTATCCAAAGTGGAACAGCATTCTGTGATTTTCAAATAGTACATGGGAAATAAATAATTAAGTGGATCTAGATAGACATTCAGTATGGTATCTAGTTTCCTTAGTCAAGAATTTAAAAGAATGCATATGGTTCTGAATATAGTTGAGAAACCCAGCAGGTAGGAGGGATAAGTGTAGAGCTAGTCTAGAATCACTGCGTAACTAAAAGGGCCAGAACCAGAACTGGCCCTCCCTAATTCCTTGGACCCATATCTAATTTTCCCAAGAGAAACGTGCCAGATTGGAGATTCCTGTATTATAGGCAGAACATAATCAAGTAGTTAGCTTGAACTCTGCATGTGTGGTGGTGGTTCTTTCCTGACAGTATTAATCATTTCATCTATATATAAACAGTTGGGGAAATTTCAAAAGTTTTTGCTAAAAACATTGCTGCCATTTGATTGTCAGATAATTGATAAAGGTTTTTATTGTACAGAAAGTTTATCTGTACATATAGAAATAAATACTGAGGAATGTATGCAAACTGCAAAAATTAAGGCTTTTTTGTATGTGTCTTGGCATAGAAAGGCATTTTCCATTCTGATTTGTCTTTGTGTTGCAGAAGAAGAGAGTTGAACTTTACAACTAGGCATTAGGGTCAACAGCATCTTGAAGGTCATTCAACTTTTATTCTTCAAGGATGGATCAGAGCTGAATCTTCAACTTGTTTGGCTAGACCTTAAAAAATAAAAATAATATCTTGATAAATGTGTTCTTTTGTCTTATTACTACATGGAAGTATTGATGGATTTAGTAATACATCTAATACATCTTGGGAAAAATTATTTGCAATTAAATTAAGTTTGTGATTAATGCCTTCCATTTGAAAGCTTATATACAACAAAATAATCTATTATATTTCCCAAAAGTATTCAAATTTATACCACAGATGTTGAATTATTATGATAATGCCTTAAAAATAATTGCTCTGAAATCTTATGAATGCTAAATAATGAGGGACAACATTTTTGATAGCATTAGTGCCAAAATAATTTCATGAGAAATAATACTTAACTCTTTATGATGCCTTTCTTCAATGGGATAAATTACTTCCATTGGAGCAAGTGTGGATGTGTGTATATCCTTTTTTTTTTTTTGTAAAAAAATTTATTTTCAACTTTACAATACATAACAATCTTACAAATACTTCAGATAAAAAATAAAACAAATTGATACACACCACATTTGGTCTTGCCCGCCCATTTCCCCCCAAACCACATCCCACCTCAAATCAACTTACTTCTTTCCCTCTTTTTCTTCACTTACCCCCTCTCCTCCTTCACCTCAACCTTCCTACGTACTTCTCACCTTCTTCTCCTCCCTCTTGATGCGGTCCAGGGGAAATGCCCGAGCAGTTCCTCTCTCAAAATTAAAACATTAATTTTTTCAACCCCATCCACCCCCCTCCCCCCCCGACTTCCCAGAGCAAAATACAGGATTATGCAAACATATTAAACATAATCTATTTAAATTTACTAATTATACAATGAACAAAATCATAAAAACCCTTAATTCTCTTCAAACTTTGACATCATAAGTTTATAAACAAAATCATTACTCATAGAATAAGTGAAACTTTGTAGTTCCATATTTCTTCTGAACATATTCTATCCATCTTCTCCATACATTAAAATATCTCTCCTTTAAATAAGCAGAAATTTTAGCCATTTCTGCTAAATTAGAAACCTTAAATACCCATTCTTCTAAAGAAGGCAGAGTATCCTTCCAATATTGACCCACCAGTAATCTTGCTGCTGTTATTAAATTCAACATTAACTTTAACATTAAAGTCCACAAAAATTCCCAAAAGAAACAGTTGGGGAGTAAACTTAATCTTCCTTTTAAAAACCTTTTGAATGTTCCACCAAATCATAATCCAGAAGGCTTTAATAACTTTACAGGTCCACCAAACATGAAAATAGGTTGCATCGAAGCAACCACATCTCCAACATTTAGGTTGCAGGTTCAGGTACATACAAGACAACTTTTTAGGATCCAAATGCCATCTATAAAACATTTTGTAAAAATTTTCCCTCAAATTCTGGGCCTGCGTAAATTTAACATTTCTAGTCCAAATTTCCTCCCATAAGTCCAACGAGATCGGTTCTTGAATATTCTGGGCCCATTTAATCATACAATCTTTAACTAACTCTGTTTCTGAATCCAATTTTATTAACTCATAAATTCTTTTAATATGGGCACATTTCTGATCCTTGATCTAAATTACCAAATTTTCATCTATTAAAGTAATTCCCACTTTCTTATCCAAAGTCCATCTCTGCACAATTTACAAGTATTGAAACCACGATTGTAAAATGTTTTCTTGCCTTAACACATCAGAAGACTTTAATTGCCAATCAGTACCCGACCAGATAAGTAACTCTTTATACGAAATGTTGTCAAAATTTACCCCCTTAGAAACCCCCTGGATTGCTTGTCCAGGGATCCCCCAAATAGGTATTTTATAATTTAACTTATAATAATATTTTTTCCAAACTCGAAGTAAAGCATATCTTAAAATATGTGACTTAAAGACCAAATCTACTTTCTTATCAAAAATTAAATATGCATGCCAACCATATAATAAATCCCACCCTTCAAGAACAAGAATATCTCTATTTGTTAAATTGAGCCAGTCACTTACTAAAGTTAAAGTGGCTGCATCATAATATAATTTCAAATTTGGTGCTTTAAGTCCACCTCTTTCTCGAGCATCTTGTAAAATCTTAAACTTTACCCTTGATTTCTTCTCGCCCCAAATAAATTTATTAATACCCTTCTGCCACTCGTCCAAATCAGCATCCTTCTTTAAAATGGGTATCATCTGAAACAAAAAAAGAAATTTTGGTAGAACATTCATCTTCACTACTGAAATTCTCCCCAGTAACGATAGTTGTAGCTTTTGCCAATCATTTAAATCTTTTTGAACTTTAACCCATAAGCACTCATAATTATTCTTATACAATTTTCCATTAGATGTTGTAATATAAACTCCTAAATACTTAACCTTATTAACTATTTCATAACCGGTTGTTTCAGCTATAAAATCTTTTCCCTTCCTAGACATGATGTGTGTGTATCCTTATACACATCAAGATGGATCGACAACATCATCAATTATTGCAGGCCCAATTGGCAAAAGGAAGTTCAGGACCATATTGGTTGGAAACAGGTGGAAGAGGTCTTCATCCTCCAATGTTTACACAATGGCTAAAATGATGATGATGATGACAACACTTGTCTGAAATAGTATAGGGTCTCCTGCTTGAGCTGGGGGTTGGGCTAGAATATCTGCAAGGTTTCTTCCAGCTCTATTCTAATTGATTAATACATATACATACATACATACATACATACATACATACATACATACATACATACATATGTGGGGGTGTTTCATGGAAGGATAAAAGCTGAATACATTAAACTCATGGTAACATTTTTGTCTCAATGGGGGATATAGAAAGTGACGAGTTTTTTTAAAGATAAAAAAGTAAGATAAAGAAAAGCTAAAAGTGCAAGAAAGGTAAAGTAAAAGAAAAACAACACGAAGTAGCTTTCAATCTTTGCAGTAGTTGAGTATAAACAAGTAAAATTAAAAGTTTATTTCTCACTCCCTGGTTACAACAGTTTCTTTCTATAATCTATCTCAACATCAAAATCATAAATTCATATATTTTTTTGGTTTCATATAAAAAGTCTGTAAGGATTCCAATCAGCAATAAATGTAGATGTGTCTTTTCTCTGATCATGTAAGTATTTAGCCATCAGCAAGTTCCATCACTCACCAACCATTCTTTCATTGTGAATAATGTCCATGCAATCTCACTATAATGCATGAAAACATGCTTCGTTTGTATATAGAAATGAAAGATCCTTTCACTGGAGAAACATTTTTTAAAAGTCTAAAATAGTAGAATTTAGGAAAAGATTTGCATTTTGCTTTTGCACGGGTAGACTGCAGCATTTGTTCCTTATCTCTGATGCAATTTTTATTTTATATTACTAACTAAACGTTTTTAAATAAGCATTTGTTGAATAATCCCAATAGGTTCACGTATGTGAGCCAGCACTCAGGTTTGACACAAGCCTCAAATTATTCTGAAAGATTTGAACATAGTTCCTAAAAGTACCATGGACTACAAGAGCAATCTGTTGACTTCTAGATCAAATGAAGATTAAATGGTTTGTTGAGATGGTCATCATCAAGAAGAAACTAACATGCTTTGGATATAAGAGATTAAAGAGAAAATATTTTGTGGTTGAGAGAATGAAAGTTAGTAGATATGGATAGATGGGGTCAAGCAAATTAATGGAATATCCTGAGAAGAGCTATGAATTATTTCTAGATGCATAAGGATGGCCAGTGCTTCAAGACTGCCAGTGTTTGTCCAAGCGGTTCTCAGAAATAAATGCCAGCTGGGTTGAAACTAACTCGTTGCAATCAAAGGTTTCCAGTACTTTTCATCAGGCTAAAGGTTTGGATGCTAGAAAAATAGCAAAGTAGCAACTAATATCTCAGAAAATAAAGACAGAGATGGTGATGTATTTTAGATAGGGCTCTCCTTAAGCCTGCTAGGAAGAAAAATTGATCTTTTTTTAGAAAGTATAAATTCTAGCTTTTAATTCTGTTTCCGTCCTTATGCTTTTATATAAAGTAATTTTCTATTTTCGATAACATCAATAGCCATCCAAAACACTTCTCTCCCTTAGAAAAGCAGACATGAATGTTTCAGTTAAAGGATTTATGGACTATGTGTTAGAAAAATAATTTGAGTGTTCCAATTTGGATGGCTCAAGAACAAATAAAAAAAAATGAAATCCAGACATACTGTGAGAAAGAAGATCCATTTATTCCCATTTGTTTTTGGGGGGTAGACTACAGAGAAAAAGGTTTTTATAGGAGAACTGGTCCTTGGTGTGAGCTTGTGGGGTGTGGGTTACCTATGTGCTTTTTCTAGTGTGTGACTCTCAACAGGTCAATCTTAATTGCCTATCCTCAGTGGATCATGGATTTTGGTTTAATGGTTGAAGGACAGCTGAGACAGTAAGTAAAATAAAGTTAATTTTGGAATATAGAATCTACTGTTATTAAAATAAAATACTTTCCTCATATGATTCAATTTCTGGTCTGAATACGTACTCATATATTCTTTCAATCCAATTCAACCATGCTTACCGGTAATATTTGGTCTTGAGCCACCCAAATTGGAACATCCAAATTATTTTTCTAACACATAGTTCATAAATCCCTTCACTTAAACATTCATATCTGCTTTTTTAAGGGAGACAAGTGTTTTGGATGGCTATTGATGTTATCGGTAGTAAAGCAAACTTCAGGTAAGATTCGGCAAACCTGCAGTCTGTCTGCTCTGAACATTGGCTCTTAAATCCCACGCCTTCGGGGTTTCCCCCAAAAAATAACGGGGCAAATTATAATACAAAGCAAGGCTAATAGACGGATAATTTGCACTAAGTTATTTTGCCAACAACCCAGGCAGGCGAACAAGTTTTAGGGTGACGTTTTGCCCAGAATTTTAAGGGTGACTGCTACTGTATTTAGCTCCGAATTTCCTCTATCCGCATCTAATTCCTTGGCCCGCGTGTTTTAACTGCACTTTTCGTATTTCATCGTGCATTTTATGATTTGCATCTAGAAGGAAGCTTTCCACACTCCTACGCCTTGGAGTCTCAGAGACCGACATTTTGGCGCCTGCTTTTTTCAAACAGAACGAAGCTCGCCATTTCCATGGGACCATATGACGCATGGCGGCGGGGGGGAGATGACGACTCCAATGAGGCAGATGAAGGCCTGGTGTCTGCTCGGAACACGGCGCCACGTGACGTGGACCTCGGGCTGCCTGGACTCTGGGAGAGCTGCTCTGCTTAGTAGGCGCGCGAGGCGGGCTGCTGGAGGAGTCATGGTTGTCGCTGCTTCTGTCTTGGACGATCCGGAGGGCCATGGCTTCGACGATGCTGGCCTGGCGCCCCTTGCTGCGTGTATCCTCTAATGTCTGAGCCTTAACTAGCAGCTCCACTTGAAAAGGAGAACCCAGGTATGTCCGCACATCTCGCACGCTGCCGGTCGCGTTCCTTTTCCCTTTGAATGTTGTGACTCTTCGCAGTTGAGGTTCACAAGACGTGCTGCCTTGTTTCTATGCTGTCGGAATCCGAGGAGGACATGCACGTGTTGGGTTGATCAAGCGGGCCAGCCTTGGACTCCTCCGTCCCTCCCTTCTATCTAAAATAGATGGCTTGTAAACATGTTAAACAACGATTTCCATAACGCGGTCGAGGTAGGTTCAGTTCATGCTGAAATCTCATTTGTTACTAACCTTTTCTTCTAAGAAGCTGTTGGTCTTTGGGAAAAATAATCCAAACTGATTAGCTGGGTCAGCTGTAATTAGGCCAAGCTAAATAATGGACATACGGGGTTTTCTGTTCATCAAAACCTCCCCGAAGAGTTCTAGAGAACTTGAAGGATTCTACATCATGTTTCGATGTTTTGGGTTAGTCCTAGTAAAGAAATTACCACAGCAGGTGGCAGCACGTGGCTAATCTTAAAAAAGAAAAAAACCCTAAACAGTTTAGGACTTGGAAGGGAGACCTGCAGGAAATCCCAGGGTCAAAAACTAGAACTTTTGTTTAAAAAAAAAAATAAAACCTGTCCTGGAAGAAGCCATTTCTATGTTGTTGACAGAAAATAACAAGCAGGCCACTTTAGCTGACTGTGTTCAGCAGGTCAGCGGTTCAAATCTCACTGGCTCAAGGTTGACTCAGCCTTCCATCCTTCCGGGGTAGGTAAAATGAGGACCCAGATTGTGCTTGCACTTAAAGTGGTATATAAGTCTCATAAATAAAATAAAATAAATAAATAAATAAGATGGTGTGTTCAAATATTTACCAGGAGTTAAGTTCTGCTCCAGCTTTTAACAAAGATATTACTCGGGCTTATGTATGGATGTTTTTTCTCTGATGATATGATTAGGATAGGAATATTAAATAAAAAATTGCTTCCCCTCCCAATCCACAACTACCACCAAATTAAAAATTTTGCTTCTATTTCTTATTGACCACACAATGAAAATGGAGAGCAGGATTTTGGAAATGGAAAACCACCTTTTTCTGACTAAATTACTGAATCCAAACCTTTTCTAAGAATTCCTTGATTAAGACAGTTGCGTTGTATTGATTTTCTTGTACTAAGGAAGTGAATTTTAAATTTATATTGATAACTTTTGTTCTATTCATGCACGAGCATGTATAAATATAGAAATAAAATAAGATTCAATAGGATTCCGATGAAATCAAAGTTGGATTCAGATACCAGGGAGCCTGGACAGCCTCTTCTGTAGCTCCTGTGTCCTTTCTCACCCATCTTCATTCCTAAAAGAATAATAATGTCCTCTTTACTCACAAGGTTCAAGGGTGGTGGACACTATTCTACCCATTCTGCCTTTCCAAGATGCTGCCATTGAATAATGGTTTTTGTCAAAGAACTTTGGAGAGCTGGTAGAGTGTGCAAGTAGGCAAAAAGTTGTTCAAGCCAATGATCTGATTTTATTTAAGCAGTTTGGAATGTTAACCTGCTAATTTCTCGTAAAAGGTTTGCTGTTCAGACTATTTTTGTCTGAATTCTTTGTTTCTATCTTAATGCTGACATGTATAAACTCACTTGCATGTTTTTAAACTCCCAGAAATCTAGTATATGTGCTTACAGGAACTTGAGGAATGACTGCACAGACCAAATATTTAGGCTTGCAACAGTGGCCCAAAGCAATCCAGCTTTCTCTTGTATTCCAGTTAGGCAATGGTCTTAGAGACAATACAGTCTTTAAAAGAGATGTTTAGTTATCCTTCCTGGAATAGAATTGGGCAAAACCTTGTGGTTAAACCTCAGAGATTTGTGTGTGTGTTTGTGTGGACACTGTCTGGATTCACACATTGTACTAAGCCATAATGTGGCTTGTTTGGGTTGGCACAACTTGCTAAATTGTTCCTTCTAATTTGGCAGCTATAGTATATTGCTTACTGTTGCACAAGAATCCAGCTAGTCAAGTAGAAAAGCAGTATATGTATTGAATAAATATTCTGCAACATATAGATAAGTAAACCATGGCCTAATGCAGGGGTGTCAAACTCAATTTCATTGAGGGCCGCATCAGCATCATGGTTGCCATTGGGGGGGCGGTGGGTGTGGCTGGCATGGGCGTGGCCTACTGGGTGGGCATGGCCAGCTCCATGTCACTCATGTCAGGGGCACCTGTGTGGGCCTGGGCAAGAATGAGGCGCATCTGGGGGTGGGGAAGGGTGGGTGGGATGGGGCAAGGGCCAGGGCATGGTCCACTGGAGGAGCCTCACTGAGCCTCAGGCTGTGCATGGGGCCCCTGGACAGTAGCATGGACTGCCCAGAGCCCTGGACAGCAGAGGTCAAGTGCCCAGCCTGGCCCTTGAGCTCCCACGGCACCAGGACCCCACAGCCCTGCCTAACCTAGCCGCACTTCCCCGAGGGGGTGCCCAGCTGCCCTTTCCTCCTCCTCAATGCTGCTGCTGCTATGCTCACTCTCCTTGGCCAGGTTGCTCATAGTGGGTGCAGGAGGACAAAGTGCATGGGTCAGAGGGAGGCGAACTCCCTCTCCATGCGAGGAAACCTGGCTTTGTAACCAAAGCATCCTCAGCAATAGGATGGGAGACCACCAGGGAATGGCAAAAGAGCAACAGGGCTGTTGATGGCCAAGTGCTAAAGCAGGACTTCCCTCAGACCCTCCCTCCCTCCCTTCTCTCCTTTCTTCCTTCCTTCCTTTCTTTCTTTCTTTCTTTCTTTCTTTCTTTCTTTCTTTCTTTCTTTCTTTCTCTTTCTTTCTCTTTTTCTTTCTTTCTTTTTCTTCCTTTCCTTCCTTCCTTCCTTCCTTTCCTTCTTTCCTTCCTTCCTCCCTCCCCTTTTTCCCTGCCTCCGTCCTTTTCAGTCCCATCTCCTTCCTCCCCTTACTTTTTTCCTGTTTCCCTCCTTCCTTCCCTCCTCTCTGTGCGCAGGAAGGGACAAGGAGAGGGGAAGAGGTTGGCAGCACTTCTCTCAAAGAATAAGAGTTGGAAGAGACCTTTGAGATCTTTAGTCCAAGCTCCTGCTCAAGCAGGGGACAAATACCATTCCAGACAATGGAATATCGAATCTCTACTAAAAGCCTCCAGTGATGGAGCATCCACAACTTCTGAAGGCAAGCCTTTTCACTGGTTAGTTGTTTTCACAAGTCCTTAGTTCTAGGCTGGTTTTCTTCTTGATTAGTTTCCATCTATTACTTGCCTTCTGATGCTTTGGAAAATAGGTTGACCCCTTCTCTGTGGCAGCCCATCAAATATTGGAACAGTGCTATCATGTCACCACCCCTAGTCCTTTTCACTAAGCTAGACATACCCAATTCCCACAAACATTTGTCATATGTTTTAGCCTCCAGCCCCCTAATCATCTATGTTTACCATCCATTTAGACCAGATGGTCCCTCTGGTTTGGTTGATAGAACAGTTCTCAGAGACAGCACCCCCATTATAAAACTTTCTCCCAAGGAAAATATGAACAGTGCAACCCTCACCCGTTTACAGGCAACTCCAAACACACTGTTCAGCCAGGCATATGTAAAACAACAACACATTTTATGGTCAAACAGCACTAAGTAAATTACTACTACTATTTTTCTTTCTTAAAATACATACTTGTAATATTGTTTTAAGCAATGCTAGTGATGCTTTATAATAGCTGTCTTTGAGAGTTTTTTTGTAAACCATCCTGGATTTCTCAGAAACTTTTAATTTCAAATTAGATGTTGATTTAATAAATTAGGCAAAAGAAACAAATGTATGTGTTTGAGTGAGAGAGAGAGAGAGATCCCCTTTTTGTAAGTTTGCTTACTCTGCAATTCCCTGCTGGCTCAATCTCTCTCTCTCTCTCTCTCTCTCTCTCACACACACACACACACACATACACACACACACACACACACACACACACACAAAGGTTAATAAAAAAAGAGGGGGGGGAGAAAGGTGGAAGCTCTCCTTTTTTGTAAAACCTCGGCTTCCTCCTCCCCTCCTGTCTGTCTCTCTCTCTCTCTCTTACACACACACACACACACACACACACACACACACACACACTTCCTGTTTTCTTCTCCTCGTCCTTTTCCTCAGCTGCACCTGAATGGAGTGGGAGGAAGTTAAAAAAAAAGAGAGAAGGGGTGGAAAATTGGGGGAAGCTCTCCTTTTTTGTAATACCTCAGCTTCCTCCGCCTCCTCCTCTTCCACTCCTGACGGGGTTAAGCTGGGAGGGGAGGGGCAGGCTAAAGCAAATGAGCTGCTGCTGCTGAGCTGCTCCCTGTTTCCTGCACGTGCTCCAAGATACCCAACTGGGTTGCGGTGGGCTGGGGCAGTGGGGGCTGGTCCCTTGCCATTTCTGGGACAGTGGGGGGGGGGGGTAGGGCAAATCTGGGTCCTCCCCAGCCGCATCCGACCCGTGGCCTTGTGTTTGACATGTCTGGCCTAATATTATGTGTGAACCAAAACAAGGAATAGAATGTATGATTTGCATTGTCCAGTGCAATTAAAGCAAGTTTGAAAAATCTCAGTGAATGTTTTTCTTTTTCTTGCCTTGCCAGTTTTCAGAAGTGCCTTGAACAAAGTTACCAGCAATATGGTGCTATCGTTTCTGAAGTGTGTGCAAGAACTTTTGCTCATCTTTGCCTTGTCTGTAGCCTCTTCCTGGTCTAATGATTTTCTCTACCATGACTATTGTATTATTGGGGCTGGCCCTTCAGGTTTGCAGATAGCCTATTTCCTTCAGCATGCAGGTCGGAACTACGTTGTCTTTGAACGTAGGAATACACCAGGGCACTTTTTCACCTTGTATCCCCGTCATCGAAAATTGATCAGCATCAATAAACGTTATACTGGCAAATCAAACAGTGAATTCAACCTTCGCCATGACTGGAACTCATTGCTTAGCCACAATAACCAATTGCTTTTTCGACACTACTCTCAGGACTTCTTCCCTGATGCTGATACTATGGTGCATTATCTGGCTGATTTTGCTTCCAAACTAGACCTCCATGTGCACTATAACACATCCATTGTACTAGTGATGCTGGAAAAAGATCCCAAGGCTTGGAATGGTCATTACTTCATCCTCAAAGATCAAAATGCTCAGAATTACAAATGCAGGTAAGTGATGAAGAACGTCATCTGTTCATAGAAAAATGTCATGGTGCTCCCATAGTAAAAAATATGGGGGTTTTGATTATTAATAACATGCATGCATCAATCATCTTTTGGGGACTGAAGATAATTTAGGTGCCAGGGCATATTTCAGAGAGACCCTTCTCAAGATACAGCTGGGTACCTATACACTCCCACTTACGTTCCATTCCTTCACTCACCAACATAACTTTCCCTACAGACGTCCATTTGGAATATAGACACATTGCTGGAGATGACAGATCTGCTGTCAGTGAGATTGAGCTGGTTAATTTATTCTAAGACATTCCAGAAAGTCTAGCTGGTCTGAAATGTAGCAACAGGCATGGTGAGCAATTTCTAGGAGATTCCACATTATCCTCATGTTGAAATAGCTGCACTGGTGACTGATTGCTTGTGGGACATAATTACTTTGGTATATGAAGCATTACATGGCTCAGCTTCAAATGACAATAGGTCTGTCTGCTCCTGTACAATCCATCCTGTACACTGAGTTCATCAGTAGGATACTTTGTGCCACTCTTCCCATAGATTTAATTATCAAGAGCTATCAACTTTTTTATAGTGAGACTTTATAGTTACTGAGAGCGGAAAGCATATAAATCTGTTAAATAGGTAATATGACTGAAAAATATTCATTTTCTATACAGTTTATAATTTTGTAAAATCTTGTATTATAGCTCTGCGCATTTTTTTCCCCATTTTTATACCAGTAACTGAAACTCATATCTTTTCTACTAATTACAGGTGCTCCAAACATGCTGGATCAGTTGTGATGCCTGCTTTGGCATCTTTCTCATTTTGTTTGCCCTATTTGCTGTTCTAACAACAAAACCTGAAGTATAGTCATATCATACATTTTTAGAAGTAGAAAATGAAAATATAGTAGCTGTTTTCTAATCAAACTCTGTTTTAGTAGTCTCAACATAGATTTTCACTCTATTGAAATATACTGCAGTATGAAAATGCTCTTTTCAACCTGTTTCTGCTAATTGCTATAGTATAATCTTTGTTTTTTCTTTCCCACTGAATTGCTAAGTAAAAAAGGGCAACCCTACTCTAAACTACTTGAAAGCTAATTTTGGTGTTTGGGGGTTTCTTCCTTTGTGAATTACAGCTTTTTGCTGCACAACTTTATTGTTCAGATAATAAAATCAGTTTGATGATTTTATGAAATGTGTTAGTAGCTCTGGAGTAAAATATTTTGACATATAATGTGATTGACCTTAACCGAAATGTTTTTTCTCTATTTTAGTGTCCTTTTGGTGGCAACAGGAATGTGGGTTCCTCACGAGGTGAACTTTGCAGGTTCAGAATATGTTGAAGGTTATGAATCTGTGTCAATTGACCCAAAAGATTTTGTTGGACAGTCTGTATTGATCTTGGGTCGGGGAAATTCTGCCTTTGAAACAGCAGAGAACATTTTGGGTGTCACCAATTTTGTACACATGGTAGGCCGTTCTCGAGTTCGTCTTTCTTGGGCTACTCACTATGTTGGAGATCTGAGGTAAGACTTCATATTCATATGAACTGCTATATATATTCAGAGACAAAAGATATATATTTTTAAATGCCTTTCATCCAAATTCCAAATAAAAATGTTGAAGAGTTCAAGACCCAGGATTGAATATTGTTGCCCTTCACTTGATATCTCTCTCCAGCTTAACAGGAAACTATTGATCAGTATACCTGAGATATGAATTTTGAAATAGCTGTGTATTCATTTCATGATCATGTAATGCATCTCTTTTAATTAGATTCCCAGTCATGATTTATTGAATATGCTAAAAATCAAGATATTGTGTGATATATGTCTACAGCAGGCATGTCAAACTCATGACGTCATGTGGCGTTGCGTGACATATCGTGACTTTTTCCCCATTGCTGGCAATGTGGTGGGCCTGGTTTTGGCGTGACGCATCCGGCCCGTGGGCTGGCAGTTTGACATGCCTGGTCTACAGTATTTCTCTAGTGCAGTGATGGCAAACCTTTTAGAGACCGTGCCCAAAAACCAGCCCATCCTGCCTGCTCCAGCCCTCCCCCCACTCCGCCCCCGCCCTGCCCACTCGCAGGGCCACTCAATGCCTTCATGGCCCACTGCAGATCGCCCAGGCGGGCCAGCAGCACCATGGGGCTAACTCTCCACCAGTGCCCCGCAGCATAAACTGCGCACAACAGAGCATGAGGGTGGAGTCTTGTCCCCGCTGCCCGGCTGCCATGTCCTTTGCTGCACTGCTCTGTGCAGGCTGCGCCCGGGGGCAACTCTCCTCCAGAGGGGCTGCTGGTGAGGAGGGGGCCACAAGGGGAGGTGGGGTTGGGGTGATGGCACGCGTGCCCACAGAGAGGGCTCTGAGTGCCGCCTCCGGCAGGCATGCTATAGGTTCGCCACCACTGCTCTAGTGTATTAAGAAAGACAACTGATCAGAAAATAAATTTAGTCTAGCAAGATTATTCTAGGCAAAAAGCATTGTATCTTTAGTACCTTAGAATGCAGTTAATCTAGTCCCACATAATTAAACTAATTAAGAGAAAATTGGATTCCCTAGTCACATCTTAATCTTGCTCCTTTATTCTGTTTCTTATAATTGCCTGGCAGAACACATGTCTTCTTGTTAGAGAAGCCAAATTAGGAATCAAATTATTTTGTTTTTTGATTATAACCTATTAATACTTTGTCATCTTTTCCGTTACATCAATTCTTTTCTCTGCATTTAAGTTAAACATATCTGAGGCAATGCTTCAGTTTGGTTTAATAAACCAAGCTTGGTTCATTTTGAATTCTAGCCTTTCTAATAGTTCTACAATCTGGACTGTTCTGTAATTGCCATTCTTCAGTGATCTCTCCCTCATTCCATGCTCCATATAGTTCCTGTTGCTCCTGGATCTTTACTAAACCTTTTGTGCAGTCCTATCGTTGTCTTCTGCTATGTTGTCCCTTTTCCTTGCTAGAATTGTTTCCAGTTGTAATACCTTCTTTTTTAAGAACTCCACCCATTTAGGGCTCCTCTCCTTATTCTCCAGCAACAAAATCCTACTTATCAATACTCTGAGTTCATTAAAATCTTTCTTGAGATTCAAGATACGCTTTCAGCTTTATTTTCCTTTCAAATAATAACTACATTTTCTAGATTAAGTGTGCCTTTTGGTTCACATCACATCAAGAATATCTGATTCTTATGCCTTTGTCGAACCTGAAGGAAAAGCTATTAAAGAGAAAAATTAGAAATTTCCTGGAAAGAATATGTTTTTTAGAATTAGTCTCCCAACAGATGTTGAAATAATGAGTTTCCCATCACTCCATTTCTTTTTTGAAAACAAATTCTGCCATTTGTTTTTGGGAAGGGACATCTTGGTTGGTCAGGTAAACAGAGATTAACTCTGCCTCTCTATCCTGGCTTAAGTAAAGCGTACAGGTAGTTCTCGACTTACAACAGATCGTTTAGTGACCATTCAAAGTTACAACAGCACAGAAAAAAGTGACTTATGACCATTTTTCACATTTATGATCATTGCAGCATCTTCATGGTCATGTGATCAAAAATCAGGTGCTTGGCACCTGATTCATATTTATGATGGTTGCAGAGTCTCAGGGTCAGGTGATCCCGTTTTGCAATCTTCTGACAAAGTCAGTGGGGAATTCAGATTCACTTAACAACCATGTCGCTAACTGAATAGCTGCAGAGATTCACTTAACAATTATGGCAAGAAAGGTGGTAAAATGGGGCAAAATTCACTTAACAAATGTCTCACTTAGCAACAGAAATGTTGGTCTTAATTGTACATTGAGGACTACCTGTAATATTACTTGGGAAGAAAAGGCAAGTTAACCTGAGACAGTTGGGAGGAGTGTTGTGTAGACTATTAGTGAGACTGCCATAAGCCAGCCCATTTCTGCCCACTTTTTCTCTGGCAACTAATTCACATGCACACATCTATTTTGTTTGATAACAGTCCTGCCCGGTATCATCACTCCAAGTCCCATCTCCCTTTTTATTCCTATCCCTCGCTTAGCTGCTTAGAGTAAATAGGTCGGCAACTCTCTGAAGGACCAGATAGAAGCATTTTGGTCATTGCTATTTGTTATAGAGTGGACTTTTGGGGGGGGGGGTTTCAAAGAACAAGACATGGAATATTGGTGAAAGGGGTATGATATGAACAAGTGTAGTGAGAGATGCTTGATTTCGGTGAGACATAAAGTTGACATTTTGGTGATTTGAGATGATGAAGATGATCTCAAACCCATCCACTGCAGGCTGAAGCTCTCTTCATTTAATGTTATGGGCCATAACTCTAGCATGTTGATGCAATGTGGGTTGGTAGACTATAATTTTCAACCTCCCAGTTTAGGGCTGAGAAAGAGTGATTGACGCAAAGTCACCCAGCTGGCTTCACCTAAAGGAGGACTAGAACCTGAATCTCCCAACCTCTAATCTGGTACCTTAGCCCCGATACCACTGAAAGAAAGATGACCGTTCACAACTTCTTAGTGTGAGTACATTCAGGAAGTAACAAGTAAATAAGAAATATTTTATTCTTATTTTCCCAATAAGAAAAAAATAAAACAAAGACTGCTCCCTTACTTATTCTTTTGGTCTTCCACAAGACATTCTGTTTGTTATATTTGTTAATCATCTTCCTAGTATATTTACAAAAGAATATAATAATTTGAAGTAAAACAAAAGTAATGTTTTCACCATCAAAATACTAAAACTAATATAAAACATAAAAATAACACAGGAAGTTGCTTCATACCTAGCCAGAGTACTTCTACATTTAATCTAGAATTGTCACAATGAGTGGTAGCCATTTTTCTAAATATGGCATGTGAAGTAACACATGACATCCCACCTATTGTTTCTTTCCTTCTTTCTTAGAGCAGTAAACAATGGGATCTTAGATACGTATCAGTTGAAGTCTTTGGATGGACTTATAGAGGGTGATCTAGCAGACTTAGTTCTCATCAAAGACAGAAAAGGAAAGCTGCGTATCACCCTCCGGTTCTACTTGGAGAACAGCAACAGCAGTGACCCAGAATCTGTCACTCTTCCACAGGACGAATTAGACAACTTTGCCACTCGTGCACCTTATGACCGTGCCATTCGCTGCCTGGGTTGGAAGTTTGACTTTTCCATATTCAACAAGTAAGATGGGATTGGTACTAACATGACAGAGAGATAAGATGTTTGAGAGGGTTGATATGCATAGATAGGTATGTAGCATGGATGAAATATTCTGAGCCTCAAGTCAAACAAAATGGCATGCAAAATGTCTATGGAGATTCTCAGTCATCCAGGTCATAGTTGTCCCAAACAAAACAAAACAAAAAAGTCCAGTTCCTCATGAAAAAGCATATTTGGTCATGCAAAATGCTTTCCCATCTTTTATTAAATGTAATATTTGCAGTACTTTATAATGATCTATTTCATGTTTGCAAATTGAGTTCCATAGTAAAATGGTTTGGAGATTTGACTAAAGTGTATAGCTATTCTCATGACATCACCATTTATCCTTCTGGGACTGCTTAAGCAGTAAGATGGTCTTCCATCTCTTTTTCATGCAACCATTTTGTTGTTGCTATCCCTTAATTCAGTCTAAACTAAAATAGCAATTAATTGGTTTCCATAAATGTTTTAAAAAGAAGAAGATCATTGTGTCACATATGAAACTTGCTTTGCTCTGCTTTAAAAAGCCAGTATCTCTGCAGTTAGGGTGCACTTATCCAGGTATAATTGCATTGTAATTTTGTTTAATTTCGGGGGAGCAATGTGTGGATATGCTTCAGTTCTGTGCCCAAACTATGATAATATGCTTGGTTGTCAAAAAATTAAACTATAGCTTGATCAGAAACTGAAAGCAGAGCTCCTGAAAGCAGAGCTCCTGACCCAGAGCCCCTCTTTTGGCAGGCAACTCTTTCAGCCAGTCCTCAGAGACGAGAGGGAGCTGAAATCTGAATGTCAGGGCAGCAGAGTAAAGTAAGGAGTGGGTCTGCCTCAGGCAAATGGGGGATGTCCTAAGAGCCCTGTGCAGACTTCACGCACATCTCTTCACTTGGGTGCTGAAAATCCTGCTTGAATTTCAGCAGGGAATGCCGTCCACTTACAACCTAAAAGATCACTTAATAACCATAACCAGCAGTGCCAGCATTGTGGTCATTGAGAGAAGCAGTCACATGGGCATCTCGCTTAACGACCACTTTGCTGACTGACTGAGATTTTGGCCCTAATTGGTGTTATAGGTCAAGGACTACTTGTAAAGAAGAACCTACAGCTCCTGCATAAGAACACCCAAGTAACACTGTTGATATTATTTGCCTTAAGCATATATTTAGATAATTGCCTTATGGCGAGGAAGAGCGTTGTTGGGAAAAGGATATTTCCTGAGCCTTTTAACATGTAGATGGTCTCAAGATCAAAATTCATACACTGCCCTTTCTATTGTAATCTGTGAAGTCAGACAGACTCTTTTTCTGATTAGTTTCTCAGTTGCTCTCTCCCCCACTCCTAGGTCTGTTGGTTTGATGCATGGCAAAGGCAGTAAGAAGAAGTATCCTTTGATCAAGCCCAGCTATGAAGCCAAAGCTACTCGAGGTCTTTTTCTTCTCGGAACTGCAAGCCATTCAGTGGATTTTAGGAAATCTGCTGGTGGTTTCATTCATGGTTTCCGATACACAGGTGAGTTTGGAGATAGGGAGAAAGTGAATGTGAGCAAGCTCAGTGGTGACACTGTTCTGGCTTTTGAGGCCCATCTCTTTTTTTTTTCTTTTAAGCAAATTATTCCATTATTTTTTCCATTTATCAACAGAAGTAACATACTGCAATTTTTTCAGCAATACCTTTTCTATTATAAACAATGCTGAAAGTAGCAAATGCAAGTAAAGAACACAACTAAAAATTCAGCTTGAAAAGCCAATTAGTTATTATGCAACATATAAGCATTAAACTGCCAAATGTTTTTATGTATTGTAAAAATATTTAAATTACAATTTCAATATGCCGTAAAAGAAAAAGAAAATGGGTAGGAAGGGACAAATAGCGGTCTGGTAGTGCATTTATACCAGCCACCCACTGTTATCAAATTTTCTCTGATCTTTCTCATTGTTACTACAAAGAAAAGCTTTTTCTGTATCTGGAAAGATTTGTGGTTCTCCAGATATTTCTAAGCTACAGATTCTGGCATCCCTCACCAGTTTTTGGAAGCACTTTCCAACAGAGGTTGTGGTATTACTAAATCTATCAGATGTGAAGGCCAGTAAAGACTTAAAAATCTGAATTTGTTCAAGAGTGTGAGACAGTCAAAGAATAATATAGTAACAGCATGATCCATGTTTTTCTTCTGCCTGTTATAGTGCGAAACTATGCCAAATAATTGTAAGCTTTTTGGCTGTAACCCAAAACTTACTTGTTGCACTTATTAGGGCAGTTCTCTTAGCATGTAATATTAAATGATAATATCTGCCTCGTTTGTTCTTCCCCCATTATGCAGCCCGTGCAGTTCATCGCCTACTAGAAGTCCGTCACCACAAAGTGCCCTGGCCAGCCTCCAGCTATCCTGTTGTGCAGTTAACAAATGCTATTGTCAGGCGGGTGAATGAGGCATCTGGGCTCTATCAGATGTTCAGCGTGTTGGCAGACATCATTTTGCTGAAAGAGTGAGTGAGTAATGAAACTCAGGGGTTTTCTCCTTTAGAATCAGTGAATGGAATCAGTTAATTCCTCCTATGAGCAGAACTTCTGCCAAGCATAACCAAGCGGGAACTCATCCTTTTCCTCCTTCCCCTTGTCTGCCACTTTTCATGACATTGTGTGTCCTCCAAAACTGCACAAAAGGGTTTATAATACCTGGAAAGCAGATTCTGAGGAGCACAAGAGCTGCACAGCAGAAAAAAGAAAAAGGAAATCCAGACAAGTAGTTTTCTATTCTATTCCCTATTCTGCCCAGATTTGCCATAACAATCCTGTAAGGTAGATTGGGTGGAGAGTTAATGATTGGTGCAAAGAATCAATCACTACTAGATTTAGTATTTAACCCCATCTTTTCAATTTTATTTGTTAAACCCTAAAGAGGATTGCCCTAAAAATGTTCCTTTTGAGAAGGGTGTATCAGTGCAAAGGTTTATGTGGTGGGATTGATTCTAGTCACATATTTTGCTCTGCTAAATTCAGAATTTAGTGAATGAACTAAAAGATTCAAGCAAGAGCATGATCAAAGTTTTTCTATATTTTACAAGCTGTTCCTTGTAAAATACAGTATATTACAATACTCTAACCCTTAGGTTATAAATATACAATTGACAGTGGTCAGAGCTCTTTGGAGTAGAGTTTAGCTAAGGGTACCGCCATAGCTGATGCTTGATAATCATGGAATAAAGCAGAATTTAAAATTAATTCCAAATGGTGGATTGAGTGTGGTAGAAAATGCAATCCCATTTTAAAAAAATCCTTTGCAATCAGGTCACCATTATTAGCCAAGGTGCCTTGTTATCTTTGAAATGTATTTGTTTTGTTTGGTCCTAGGAATGCCACAAAATTTGAATACCTGGAGGAGTATCCAATTGGAGTCCTACAAGACCTGGAGTGGCGCACGGGAAGGAAAATACAGGATGGACTTTTTGTCATTATGATGGAGTATGGAAAAAACTTCTCTGGTCCTGATAAGGATGTCTTCTACTATAACCGTGCAGTAGGAGAGCCAGAGCATGCTTGGCAGTCTAACTTCCTGCATCCTGTAATTTATTATTATAAGCAACTTCCCACTGGTAAACAATGTTTTTTTCCTTTTCCACTAATTAACAGTGTTTCATGTAATGTTAAAAGTATCAGAAAGTTGGATATATTTTAGTATGTTTTGGATAACTTGTTAGTGTGCTGGAGCTGATTTATATAGATAGGATAGCTAGCATTCAGGAGGCATTAAGGAGGCAGTGATAGACACAACATATCTGGCTACACCAAATCAGAGATACTTTTGACCACTTTGGGTGAGCTATTATGTATATTTTAACTGCTGTTGGCTTTTAACTTGTTGATTTTGATTGTAGCTGGACTGTCACCCCGTGCAGGATATACTGCAACTAAAATGTTTTAAGGAAACAAATTTCTCATACTTTTACTGTTCATTCTTCCTACAGCGTTTGATTGATAAAAGATTGATCCATGACCTGCAAATTATTCTTTTCCTATTGTCCAGATTCTTCCAAGGGTCTTCCAAGACTAAAGGCATTCATTTTACTCTTTAAAAACTAGTAATTTCACTACCACCCCAAAAAACAGGCAGTTTCTACTTATTTCTGTATATCTTTGATTTCAAAATTTAAAAGCAGAAGCCAGTCTTAAAAGTTTTCATTACATGTTTACTTAAAAATTAAAATTCTGATGAAATCAATGGTCCATCCCTGGTACATTTTGTTGTTGCCATATGTCATCTACCAAGAGAACTAAAGTAGTTTCAGGATATTGGCCAGCCAAAAACCCACATGAAATGCATCTAGAAAGCTCCATGACCACTAACTCGTTAAATTTGCAAATGACACCAAACTGGCAGGAATAGCCAGCACTCCAGAAGATAGGCTTAAGATACAGGAGGACCTGGACAGACTTAAATACTGGGCGCTATCTAACAAAATGAAACTCAATGGTGAAAAAAGTAAGGTTCTACACTTAGGCAAGAAAAAACAAATGCACAGGTATAGTATAGGTGGTACCGTGCTCAATAGTAGTAACTGTGAGAGGGATCTCAGAGTCCTAGTTGATAAACACTTAAATATGAGCCAGCAATGTGCTGCAGCTGCCAAAAAAGCCAACACAGTGCTAGGCTGCATTAACAGAGGGATAAAATCAAGATCACGTGAAGTGTTAATACCACTTTACAATGCCTTGGTAAGGCCACACTTGGAATACTGCATCCAGTTTTGGTCACTACAATGTAAGATGTTGAGACTCTAGAACAGTGGTTCTCAACCTTTTTAATGCTGCGACCCCAACCGGTCGTAAGTCAAGGATTAAACCGGTCGTAAGTTGAGTACTACCCAACCGGTCGTAAGTCGAGGACTTTCCCTGCCCAGGAGCACAGCGCATGCGTGGTGCCGCCCCCTGCGCCGGCTGAGGCGTAGATGGCAAGCGGCAGAGACGGAGCAGGCCGACCACCGGCTGGGCCACCAGCTGGCCCAGCCCAAGGGAGGTAAGGCACCCACTGGAAAAGGGGGGAAAAAATGGCAGACTGCCTTGCTTGGCGACCCCTGTGAAATGGTCGATCGACTCCAAATGGGGTCGTGACGTATAGGTTAAGAACCGCTGCTCTAGAAAGAGTACAGAGAAGAGAAATAAAGATGATTAGGGGACTGAAGGCTAAAACATGTAAAGAACGGTTGCTGGAATTGGGTGTGTCTAGTTTAATTAAGAGAAGGACCAGGGGTGACATGATAGCAGTGTTCCAATATCTCAGGGGTTGCCACAAAGAAGAGGGAGTCAAGCTATTCTCCAAAGCACCTGAAAGCAGGACAAGAAGCAACGAATGGAAACTAACCAAAGAGAGAAGCAACCTAGAACTAAGGAGAAATTTCCTGACAGAACAATTAATCAGTGGAACAACCTTTTTCCAGAAACTGTGAATGCTCCAACACTGGAAGCTTTTAAGAAGAGACTGGACAGCCATTTGTCTGAAATGGTATAGGATTTCCTGCCTGAGCAGGGGGTTGGACTAGATGACTCCAAGATCCCTTCCAACTTATTATTATTATCATCGTCATCATCTACCTTTCCTAAAAACGGAATATTTGAGACTGCCCTGTTTCACAAATATTCTGGGTGAAGAGAGGTTTCTTCAGTTAGGTTTTAGTATAACATTCTTTGGACATGGGGAACACATCCTTCTCATAATGAGGCACTGATGAGATCCCTTAAATATTGGATCTAGACATTTTAGTCAGTCAAGAGGAGAAAGGGTCAAGTAAACAGGGAATAGGCCTCACCTTGTCTATGTCCTCACAGTTTCCAAGCATCAAAAACATCAAACTAAAAGGACAAATAGTTGCTCAAATTGCATCCCTAGTAATAATATGAACAATTTTATTTGGAAATAATTATACACATTTCTCTAATGTGTATATAACTTGTTTATAGTGTTCTGTGGGTTACAATAGTGGTTTAGTGAGTACCATGACAGCTGTATAAATAAGTCACATTTTAGCTGGGTTACGCAAATTACAATTTGGCTGAACAAATGTTTGAGATGAGTCCAAATAATATGTGGATGCTATTTTAACCCATTGGTAGGGAAAGTAGGTGTAAACTCTCCAACAAAATACACCAAAATATTGTCTTTTCTGGTGATATGATCTACCATTTTTATTTTCCTGTGGCCCCTGGAAAACCAAAAAAACTTAAGCTTGTAAAGAAGTTCTCAGCCTTGTGTTAGGAAAATAAAATTTGTTTGTGTTACTTTCTGAACTTGGTTGTTCAGTTGCAGATGTTTCATTGCCCAACTAGGCAACATCTAGTTGGGTAATGGCCAAGGACTCCACAGTTCAGCCCTAAGCTAAAAATATTCTCTTCTGTTGTACAATTTGTTTAATTGTCCTTTTGTTGTTGAATGCTAACTTGTAAAGCAAGCTTCTGTAATCCAAGACTCTTCAGAGGGACTAAAACTCTCAGCCTCCCAAATTAAGTTTCTTGCTCATTTTTTATTTTGCGCTTTGTGTCTTTCTCTCTCTCATAACTATCTCTGACTCCTCCCAACAGAACGTGAAATGAGACTGTGCCCACCAGATTGGCCCTTGCCTCGCCCAGACGCAATCCATCACATTGTGGAAGATTTCCTGACTGACTGGACTGCTCCAAACGCACATGTCCTCCCACTGAGACGTTTCTTGGAGAATTGCCTTGAAACTGATTTACGCAGATTCTATGCAGGTATTCTGGGAACTAGTTAGGAATGAATCCATAGGGAATGGAAGCAGGCAGATAGGCCAGGTAACCATTAAATTCCTTTCAGCCAAGATCCATGTTTACACATAATCCCTCATCAAAGTGAATCTATCTCTTGCTCTTTACGGAGTCCTTGGAAGGTAATGGAACCAAAGATATTTACAATGAATTCATGATCACCTGAAATGAGCACAAAATTATAAAAGGACAATTTGGACTTATAACTAAAATATTTGTACTGAAACTGCATATTAAAACTGGATTTAAGAGCTTTGTAGTACTAGAATTCTGTGGATTTCCTGGCAAGAATTTTATTCTCTGGATTAGCATACTAAAGGCAAAATAAATTCTTTTAGACATGTCATAAATACTAGCAAACATATTTGCATCTCTCCTCCAGAAAGTCACATTCCCCACAGTTTTGGGGAGATTGTAAACTCACTAGTCTGCTTCATCCATCTCCAGAGTTTCAACACTAAATGTGCAAAGATCTTCATGTCTGTTTGCCCAGGGAAGCACAAAAATGTTCTTGCTTACAGTTTTAGCTCTTGGGTAGACAAGAGCACAAATACGTTGAGCTAAATTTTGCCTGTACATTGTCTATTTACATTTCCTAAACGAATAAACTACATATATTGATTTGATATGGACTTATTTTGATATATGAATACAGCTATTATAGTTTACAGCTGAGCATTAGTTGTGTTGTACAAAAAAGCATAGCACATGGACTCTGTCACATGTGCTGCTATACTAACATTACTAAATTAAACCTGTGATCAAGTCAGAACTATTTAGAAGACAACAAAGTCCATGTCTTTATATCAAAAGAGCAAAAAGTACAATTTGACAGGTGCCTCATGTAGCCCATTAGCATCATTTTTGAGTGTCCCCAGAACCCTCTTAAAGAATGAAAATAGGTAGAAAACTGGGTCTTTTTGCTTTTAGAGACAATTTGGCAGTTTTAATTGGTGCCTAAAGCCTTATAGATGTCTTAAGGTACTTATTGTACCCTTTAAACTTCCTCCCAAAATGGGCATTTTTGAAGTATGGGCTCAAAATATTTAACAAAATGTACTCAGAACTCCTTTATATGATATTTCATTCAGTATAGACCAGGGGTAGGCAACCCAAAACACTCAAAGAGCCACTTGGATCCGTTTCCCACCAAAAACAAAACACCGGGAGCCGCAAAATCCTTTTGATATCTAAAATGAAGATAACACTGCATATATCCTTTTTTACCTTTATTATAGGTGTGTGTGTGTTTCTGTGTGTGTATATATGTATGTGAGTGTGTATATGTATGTATGTATACACACACACACACATATATATACACATACATACACATACACATACAGGTAAAAAAAGGATATATGCAGTGTTATCTTCATTTTAGATGTCAAAAGGGTCTCTCTCTCTCCCTCTCTATCTGCCCTTGGTCTGCCTGCCACTCCTCTTCCCCCACTCTCTTTCTTTCTCTCTCTCTCTTTCCTCTCTCTCTCTCCCTCCCTCCCTCCCTCTCTCTCTTTCTCTCTCCTATTTGCTGCTCACCTGGCAAGCTTCAAGCTGTTGTCCAACAAGATCAGGGGTAGGCAACCGCGTCTCTTTTATGACTCATGGACTTCAACTCCCAGAATTCCTGAGTCAGCCTAGCTAGGCTAGCTAGCTCTCTCCTGCCCTTCCTGCTTCCTGCAGAGACGCAGCAAAGGGAGGAGCTCCGTCCAGAAAGCTTTTCAGCTCCTCGGAGAACACTGTGAGTGCAACCTTTTACACACACACACAGAGAGAGAGAGAGAGAGAGAGAGAGAGAGAGAGAGAGAGAGAGAGAGAGAGAGAAGGAAGCAGGGAAGTGCAATTGCCTCTCTCTGTCTCTGTCTCCTCTGCCTTTGCAGAGAGCCACCGGATGCGGCTCCGGAGCCGCAGGTTGCCGACCTGTGGTATAGACCATACACTTCATAATTTTAAGGATTAGAAACTTGTATTACTGATTTTAAACTAAATTTCTGAGTTTTTTGAAATCTGCTAAGTGGGCTAGAGCAGAAGACTTTTCTTGATCCATTGTTTAATTTTTTTTCTGGTATGGTGTATAATTATATCTCAGAGTGGGTTAGCCTCTAACAATATTTCCTATTTCCTTATAATAGAAGCTTATATGAACCCAGATTGTTGCTGATTCACGTACTGTAGGAATCTTTGCTAGAGTTAGCAAATCAATTATAAGCTAAGAATCATAATCTATTCAGCAGGGGAAAATGCTATTACTGCTTACTACTATTCTGTTTCAGTTTTTGGATATAACAATCTATAAAGCATGCAATGAAGAACACTTTTTCCCTATTTGTACAGACTCCTGCTTTCTGTTTGCCTTCACTCACTTGAGGCTGCCTCCCTCCTGCCAGCAAGGGTACATGAGAAAGCAAGGGCTTGTGGGAAGTGAAAAGCTTCAGCATCAGAGAGTAGCAGCAGAGCTGGTTGAACATGCAGCTATGAAGTCTCAAGATGAACGAGAGAATGGCGCTATGCAATCCCACAACCAGCTGCTAAAAAGTTCAAAGATATCCAGTCATCAGCTGCAGCATCTTAGAAGCACCAAGGATGAACTTTAGCTTGCACCCAACTATTTCAAAATTCACAAGTGCTATAGACACAATACCATGGCAAAGATCTGCAGAGGAGTTCCAGCATCTGGTATATCTGCTCAGGTTCCTAACCATTCCTAGATGAGGACCACAACTCATCCGTACCATATTCTTGCACAAACCTGTAGATCTTTATGAACATGAACGTATACATTCCTTGGTGGGATTGAACAGATGATACTTTAATGGATTGTGTTAGCCTCTAGAGGTGGGAAATATTGTAAAGAACAGAGAGCAGTGACATCTCCAGGCCAGTAAGAGTGAATAGTTGAGCCTGGATCCTTTTATACCAGGTTTTCAAGATGCACTGTTACTATAGTCATTAGTGTGTTCTGTAGAACTGGCATGCTTGAATGCCAGCCTGTTTATTTCAAGACAAAATGTTCTTGCATGTTAACCAGAGTATTTCTTCTGTTTGCACTATGCCCCATTAATTTAGTTTAATTCTCTGTTTCCTATTTTATATATTTTTCATATTTTTTAAGGTTAGGTTAGGAATACTGTTTGCACTTTTTTGCACCTTTACCTCTAGTGCATTGATTACTCTGACTTTTATTGAATTGTATGTAGCAATCTAGAAATAATCAAAGCTTATTTCTTATTTATTTCTTCAGATAAAATGAATGACATTCATATATTTTCTTCTTCTGTCTCACCAGAGTCCATAACAGAAGTGCCCAGAGTACAGGTGGTAAGCAAAGCACACATTCTGCATATAAAAGATCCCTGCTTTGATTCCTGGCACACACTGTCTCAATATGATGCCCTCCAGATTCATGGACTACATTTCCCAAAATTCTCAGGCAGACATTGTCATGGCTAAAAATTAAGGAAAGAAAAAATCTAGCAAATCTGAAAGCTAGCTGCTTCAGGAAGACTATACTAACTACCAAATTAAACAAGAAGGACCAAAGTTTTGGGATAGTTCTACAGTGTGTTGGTTAGAGATGAGAGTTACATTCCAACATATTTGGAAGCATAAAATTAGAGGATAGATAGTACTGAGTTAGATATGCCAATGGTCTTCTTGAACACAAACTAGGATTATGCAAAAGTGATACTTGATATTGCTTCTACTGGATATTTTTGATTTGGTCACGTTAATATATGTGAAGATCATACTATTCTATAATATAGGAAAATTTGTATTCCTTTCTTACAAACACACTATCTAAATCTTATTCAGACCCTTCAAGACAGTGGTTCTCAACCTGTGGGTCGGGACCCCATTTGGGGTTGAACGACCATTTCACAGGGGTCGCCAAACAACACAGTCTGCCATTTTTCCCCCTTTTCCTTAGCTGTGCTACTCCTTTTTATTCTATTGGCTTTTGAAAGCCAATAGAATAGACTCTCTTAAATAGAGTCTAATTCTATTGGCTTTCAAAAGCCAATAGGAATTGTCCAGGCTGTCTCTGCCCTGCTGAGCCCGCCAAAAGTCCCATTCTGCAAACGGTGCTGCACCAGTTGAGTAGTCTTCGGCTTACAACCGGTTGAGTAGTCCTCAACTTACGACTGGTTGGGGGTCGCGGCATTAAAAAGGTTGAGAACCACTGCTCCAAGAGGTAGTCTAATATGTCAGGAATGGTGACTGCCAGTGGTCTAAGGTTCTATTTGGTACACCATGTGCAGAAGTTTCTCCACATAGCATCATAAATCCTATTGGTCGAGGGTCGCCTTGAAGCTTGGATTATTGAGATCACCCCAGACGAATAGGACTGCCTGGCTAAACTCTCCCATTCAAGTGCCAAGCGACTAGTTGAAGCCACTGGGGGTCTGGGTGTTGAAGTCTCCCCTGAGTGAGAGAAATGCGACCCGACGGACTCCTCCACGGTGGGGAGAGTGACAAATCCACGAGGTCAGCAAACCACAGTCGCCTTGGCCAGTGTGGGACAACTAAGATTACTTCCGCCCGTTCTTGAAGCTTGCAGATGGTCGCTGGTATCGGGGAGAGGAGGAAATGTGTAAAGGAGCCCCCTGGGGCACTTGCTGTGGAGGGCATCCGTTCCCTCTGCCCCCGGTGAGGGGAACCTTGTGAAGTACCTGAGTAGTTGGGACTTTATCAGGGAGGCAAACAGATCCACTTGTGGATGTCCGAATCAGGCCGAGATTTCCCTGAACAGGGCCGGGTCCAGACGCCACTCCGAGTGGTCGACCGTGACCCTGCTCAGTGAGTCGGCTTGACGATTTGCCTCCCCAGATATGTGCTCTGCACTGATAGATTCCAGGTTGGACTCTGCCCACAGACCCAGTTCCAAGGCCTTCAGCATGAGAGACCACGACCGGGTCCCTCCCTGTCTGTTGACATGGGCCTTGGCTGTTACGTTGTCCGTCAGTATTAGAACGTGCTTTCCCGCCATAAGGGCAGAGAGCCAGATGGATTGCTCTGAGTTCTAGCCAATTTATGTTGTGCGATAAATCTGACTGGGACCATTGACCCTGTGCCATCTGAGTCTGTAGGTGGGCGCCCCAACCGAACAGGCTGGCGTCCATAGTCAAGGTTAGCCTGGGAGGCTCCTTAAATAGGGATCCCCTGTTCATTGCTGACGACGTCCACCACAGAAGAGACAACAGTGTGTGATGTGGGACTCTCACCCTCCTTGTGGAAGCACTCACGTTCCGTTTCTGGAAGGGAAGGAGGAACCACTGGAGAGCTCTGGAATGTAGTCTGCCCCACGGAACGATTCCCAGACAGGAGACCATCTTCTCCAACAGTGAGACAGCTGAACCAGAGGAACCACCTTCTCTCTCTGGATCTTGTGGACAAGTGACCTGATACTGTCTTTGCGCTCCTGGGAGAGGTAAACCTTGCAAAGATTGGAGTCTATAATTGCTCCTAGATGAAGGAGGCGAGTTGAAGGGGTTATGTGACTTTTCTTGAAATTCACGGAAAATCCGTGTTCCTGAAGAGTATTGATTGTGAGTTGAAGATCTGATTGGGCGGAACGGAAGGAACTGGATTGGATAATTATATCGTCCAGTTAACATTGTACGCGCACCGGAATTAATCTGAGATGGGCTGCCAAGACAGCCAATATCTTTGTGAATACCCAAGTGGCCGAGGAAAGCCCGAAGGGTAGAGCCCGATACTGATAATGCTGGTGCGCGTAACAAAACCAGAGGAATCTGCGGTGTTGTGGGAAGATGGGGATGTGGAGGTACACCTCTGTCAGATTTACTGAGGAGAGGAAATCCCCTTTTCTGATACTGGCCAGAATGGATTTGATGGACTGCATTTTGAACCTCCTGTAGGTTAGGATGTAATTGAGCCCCTTTAAATCCAATATGACCCTCCAACCTCCCGAGGCCTTGGGAACTACGAACAGAATGGAGTAAAACCCCTGTCCTCTCCGTTCCAGAGGTACTGGCTCTATGGCCTCTTATCTCTAACAGACGGGATATGGCTGTGGATACCAACTCGGCCTTGTTTGTGTTTCTTGAGGTGGGACACTGTATAAAGCGGTCTGGAGGGATGGATATAAATTCCAGGGCGAGACTGAATCTTGTGGTCTCCCAAGCGTTGGTGGTGGTGACCTCCCAAATGTCGCTGAACAGCGCTAAGCCACCGCCTATAGAAGGGTCCACCTTGGTGTCACTTGGACCGCCTGTAAGGACGGCCCCCGGATCCTCGAAAGTGACGTTTGGATGGGAATTGACCCCTGGTTCCGGGAGTTTGGCAATCCTGCTGTTGATCCTGTCTGGGAAAGGAGGATCGAGAACCTCTGGGCCATTCCCAGGACTGCCCAGCCCGAAAGGGTGGCCTCCACTCCCAGGAACCTCCGGCACAAAAGGACTGCCTGCGGAATTCCTGCTGGTGCCTTTTGTCCGGCCTTCTAGAGGGATGCGCGAGAATCTTGCGGTTGTCCTTCCCTTCTATAAGGTAAGGTTCTAGAACAGGACCGAACAGCTTTGTACCACTGTATGTGTCTGTTGATAGATGCCACTTGGATTTTAAGTCTGCCCTCCACTGTTTCAACCACAACAGCCTGCGGGATGAAACAGTGGCCGCAATAGATCTGGCGAAGTAACTGGCAGAATGGAGAGATGCATCTGCCATATATTCCGACGCAGCAACTAATTTGCCCGACGTCTGATGTACACGCACCTGGTCAGGAGGAATCAGGGCTTGTAGTTCGCGAAGCCACATAATGGACACCCTTGCGAAAAAAGACGAAGACGTTGCCGCCTTGATAAGAGGCCTGGTGAGCTCTGCGGAGAGAAAACTCAAACCTTTTGTCCTCTGCCTTTAGGGCCTCAGCCATATCTCCCGGAATTGTGGATGAGGAGAACAACGAAGTGAGAGGAGTATCTACAGTAGGCACCTCTAGAAGGGAAGCAAATGAAGAAGAAACATTAAAGAGTTTCTTTTCTGTACTATTAGGAGAAGGCAGAGTGGCTAATGAGGACCACTGTTTCTCCACAGTGGTACGGAAGACACTTGGACATGGAATTTGTTTCTCCTCCACCACTTGTTCAGCAAACAAAGGATTAGATTCTTGTGCAGTGGAAGTAGATGGTTTAGGCTCCTGTTCAGCAGCCAATTTTGCGTAGTACGGGCCTTCATAAGTACAGTCAGGTCCAGAAATATGAGGACATCGACACAATTCAAACATCTTTGGCTCTATACACCACCACAATGGAGTTGGAATGAAACAAACACAATGTGCTTTAACTGCAGACTGTCAGCTTTAATTTGAGGGTATGTACATCCAACTCAGGTGAATGGGGTAGGACTTACAGCAGTTTGCATATGTGCCTCTGACTTGTTAAGGGACCAAAGGTAATGGGACAGAATAATCATAAATCAAACTTTCCCTTCTTAATACTTGGTTGCAAATCCTTTGCAGTCTATCACAGCCTGAAGTCTGGAACGCGTAGACATCACCAGACGCTGGGTTTCATCTCTGGTGATGCTCTGCCAGGCCTCTACTGCAACTGTCTTCAGTTCCTGCTTGTTCTTGGGGCATTTTCCCTTCAGTTTTGTCTTCAGCAAGTGAAATGCATGCTCAATGGGATTCAGGTCAGGTGATTGACTTGGCCATTGCATAACATTCCACTTCTGTCCCTTCACAAACTCCTTGGTTGCTTTTGCAGTATGCTTTGGGTCATTGTCCATCTGCACTGTGAAGCGCCGTCCAATGAGTTCTGCAGCATTTGGCTGAATGTGAGCAGATAATATTGCCCGAAACACTTCAGAATTCATCCTGCTGCTTTTGTCAGCAGTCACATCATCAATAAATACAAGAGAACCAGTTCCATTGGCAGCCATACATGCCCACGCCATGACACTACCACCACCATGCTTCACTGATGAGGTGGTATGCTTAGGATCATGAGCAGTTCCTTCTCCATACTCTTCCCATCACTCTGGTACAAGTTGATCTTGGTCTCATCTGTCCATAGGATCTTGTTCCAGAACTGTGAAGGCTTTGTTAGATGTTGTTTGGCAAACTCTAATCTGGCCTTCCTGTTTTTGAGGCTCACCAATGGTTTACATCTTGTGGTGAACCCCTGTATTCACTCTGGTGAAGTCTTCTCTTGATTGTTGACTTTGACACACATACACCTACCTCCTGGAGAGTGTTCTTGATCTGGCCAACTGTTGTGAAGGGTGTTTTCTTCACCAGGGAAAGAATTCTTCAGTCATCCACCACAGTTGTTTTCCGTGGTCTCCTGGATCTTTTGGTGTTGACGAGCTCACCGGTGCGTTCCTTCTTTTTGAGAATGTTCCAAACAGTTGTTTTGGCCACGCCTAATGTTCTTGCTATCTCTCTGATGGGTTTGTTTTGTTTCTTCAGCCTAATGATGGCTTGCTTCACTGATAGTGACAGCTCTTTGGATCTCATCTTGAGAGTTGACAGCAACAGATTCCAAATGCAAATAGCACACTTGAACTCTGGGCCTTTTATCTGCACATTGTAATTGGGGTAATGAGGGAATATCACACACCTGGCCAGGGAACAGCTGAGAAGCCAATTGTCCCATTACCTTTGGTCCCTTAACAAGTGGGAGGCACATATGCAAACTGCTATAAGTCCTACACCATTCACCTGAGTTGGATGTACATACCCTCAAATTAAAACTGACAGTCTGCAGTTAAAGCACATTGTGTTTGTTTTATTCCAACTCCATTGTGGTGGTGTATAGAGCCAAAGATGTTAGAATTGTGTCGATGTCCCAATATTTCTGGACCTGACTGTAGTGACCTGAACAGGGAAGGATCGAAAAGACCCAAAGTCGGGACCGGATCCGGTGCCGCCACCTCATCCTCTGACATAGGCATGTCTGTGGTGTCCAGCTCCACGGACTCTACTTCCCCTAACTGAGAGGATGTTTCAGAATTACCAGAGCCAGTTAACAGGGCATGCCCCGTTTGAGGTAAAGGTATGGGTGGAGGTGGTGGTACCAGTGGAGACCTTTGACCCATGGAGGAAGACATGAACTGGCCAAAGGCATGGTGCATGAACCCCTGGAACTGCTCTGACCATGCGTCCTGCTGGCCTGTATAATGAACTCCAGCTGCAGTGGGAGTGTAGGCGGATTCGGGCTTGTGTGATGGAAGGAGGAAGAGGAGGACCAACCTTTTCAGTTTCCCCCTGAGGAGACCATGCCCTAGGGGAATCTTGAGAAGGCGCGAATTGAGGCTCGAATGGGGATGAATCCAGTGAGACGGGGGGAACCACTTCAGCCTCACTGGACATGAGCCTTTGAGCTCTGGAGAACTCCCTCTCCAGCGCCTGATGTCTCCTCGAGGCCTCTTGCTCAGCTGCTTTGGAGGGCTCCTTGGTGGATATGTTCTTAGTCTTGGCCTTTTTCTTTCCCCCTGCATCCAATTCAGAAGATCTGCGCTTTTTTTGTGTGGGGGGAAACGTCAGAGCCCTGCGATGTCTGAGGAGCTGCACTGTCTGCCATCGCACACTGGATATTCCGGAAAGGAGATGTCCAGGAAGGGGGGAAAAAATAACACGCAAACCTGGTTATCAGAGGGAAGTTCCCACGCTCTGATTAACCGCGATGGCAAACAGCAAGACAGTTCGCTAGAACTGCCTGTCTAGGCCCTGCTGGCACAATGCCGCGAACTGATAAGAACAGGTGGATGCTAAATTAATTCCCGCTCCGAAGACAATACAGAAGAATAGAATTTGTGACATATAGTGTGATCACTTAGAGAAATCCAAAATGGAGGTCACACCCCCCTTCGTCTGCTATTTCTTTAAATAGGAGAGGGATGAGCAAGGGAGTGCAGTCAAGCCCCCTTGAAATCCCGGTACAGCAGGCCAAATTCAACTAGGATCAGGCCCGATGGTGCAGTTATGGCACACGAGGGTCTTCAAAATGGCGACCACGCCTGTTGATGCAATTCAAAATGGTGGCCGTGAGTCACCTCGTCTCCCAAAATGACGACGCCCCAGGGAGAACAACACCGAGCTATACCAACCCTCCGGACTGAGAAAGGTGTGAGGGAATTTAGGTACTAATGCCCTTTCTCCTCTGTTTTTCGTTATAAAGCCCAGGCAACTTGCGTTTTAAGTCATTCAGCCTCCACTGTGATCCGGATCACTGTGTACCCCAGCAGAGACCTCATGGCCACGAGATTTGAAAAACGAGGCCGCCTGATCGAGCCACGCTATCGGGAACCTCCAATGAACAAAAATCCCTTCATTTTCAGCGCTAAACAGCTGAATCGAGGCTAAATCCCTCGGCGATCCGGCGCTGCTTGAAATTCCACCCGCAACAAGCCTGTAAGGCCAATGGGACTGAAAGGACACCCAAGCTGCCCTTGTATCCCTCAATTTATCGAATTTGGAGTCTGATAATTAACAAAAGACTAAAGCCTAACACCTAATCCAATTTACTCCAATAATCCTGAATATAAATATTTTAACTAGCCTAACTGAGGAGTCAAACAAATTGAGTCATACTGGGGAGGCGTGGCTAAAGTTCTGACTTAGTCTCAAATGAGTAGGAAGGCTGAGATTACCCAGCTACATTGGTGGATGCTACATTCATCACGCTGGAGAATATGTTACTAAGCTAGAAACTAGCATAACCCTCATTTGATGACACTGATTCATACCAAGCTACCTCCATTATTCTACCATATTATATCTGTCTTTATTCTTGCCTGTTCTTATTGTCCAGATATTGTTGCTGTTTCCTAAATATGCATGATCAGTACAGATAGACTGAATGGAACATAATCCACTCCAGTTCAAGCATGAATATTCAATTATAATTTGCATGGCTGCTACTCAGATTAATATGAATATGCAATTGTTTTGGAAGTTAAGGCTGGATATTAATATGGTTTATTAAGCAAGGCCTGAGCTGTATGGTTATCCAAGGTTTTTTCCAAAGGTCAGATTTTGCTACATTCTTCTCAGGCTACCATATGCTTAAGTAGCTGGAAACCCTTTATTCATTAAATATTCAGGCATTTACAGTAATTCCAAGGAGAAAAAGGGCAATTGCAGTTCCTTCATTTTGAGAATATTGTCTTACTTAAAATATTTGTCAAGTTAATAAAATTAATTAGTGCAATTTAATTATGCAGATAATTTGTTTAAATTTATACTCTCTGCATATTTTGTATGATTGTATTCTTTTAGATGAATCCTTTTAAAATATTTTTATTTTATCATGAAAACTAACAGCAGAAGTAATGTTTATCTTTGTTCAGTTATGAAGTGGGAAGGACTCAAGAGCTTTTCAACCTTTCAAGATATATTGTTCTCAACTTACTGTATTTGAGCCCAGAATTACAGTCATATGTAATAGTGGTCATCAAGTGGGTCACCACAGAACTCCCAAGCACAAAATAAAATCGATGGATGGGTGGATAGATAATCTACCGTATATGACGGCGTATAAGACGACCCCCGTCTTTATAGCCGGGCCGCATTCCTAGAACGTCGTCTTATACGCCAGAAACTACCAGTATTTCTGGCGTATAAGACGACTCGGCGTATAAGACGACCCCCGTCTTTGGCGCCGATTTCAGCGCTCGCGGAAGTCGTCTTATACGCTGGCATTTACGGTATATATTTCCCCTTTAATATGATTGCAGAGCTATTCATATCAAATACAAGTATAAAAACTATAATGAATGTCCTAAAATAAAATACCCTAATTGAAGGGAGAGTAAAAAAAAACTTCAACAATGGAGCCGTTATCTTTCTCAAGGGTCAATAATTTATTAAGTGTCATTCTATCACCTAATTAAATTTGGGGCAGATTGTTGTCAGTTTGATGTATTAGTTAAGATGACCTAGAAACCAGAGAGGCTGAGTTTAGATTTATATTTAAAAAGTCAGGTTAATAGGATTGCAAAGTAGTATGTTACAATTACTCAATGTAATTAATTTCAGAAACCAATTAACTAAACCAAGCACAAACACGGGTGCTTTACGAAACATAAAGATCAAAGGCTTTTTACTTTACATTTCAGCCTGTTAGGCATCCACCTACCTCCCCAGATACGGCCTGTGTACTTCGACCCTGCCCGCGGCGAAGTTGAGCAAACACAGAGCGGAACGCATGTTCACCATTGGTGCAGTAAGAAGAGGTGGTAAGGTCATATTTCCCCAAGAGCCAATCGGCACCAGGCTGAACAGTTTCTTGGCTTTCTAACCAATTAGCACGTAGGATATGCTTATTGCTCTCCGCCTTACCCAATCAACTACCAAAGTTGTCAAGAGCATGCTTTCAACAGCCAATCACCACGAGAATAGTTATGGTTGCGTCCTAAAGCTGCGTCTATTCGTCCAATCAGCTACAGGAAAATACGGTACCGTAAATGCCGGCGTATAAGGCGACTTCCGCGAGCGCTGAAATCGGCGCCAAAGATGGGGGTCTTATACGCCAAGTCGTCTTATACGCCAGAAATACTGGTAGTTTCCGGCGTATAAGATGACGTTCTAGGAATGCGGCCTGGCTATAAAGACGGGGGTCGTCTTATACGCCGGGTCGCCTTGTACGCCGGCATTTACGGTAGTTCAGCTTTTTGATTCTCCAGTGTGGTCGTGAGGGACTCTCCGGGGACTGTGAAGGTGAGAAGGGGAAGTGGTTCCCTCCACGGCCTTTATTACCATTATTATTATCAAATCGGAGGTAAGGGAGCCCTTAAGAGTCACTCTTCGCAGTAGAGGGGAAAGTGGCATGATGAGGAGAATGTAGAATATTCAGGGCTGTCTGCAAGTGGAAAATAGTTGGCTGAACAAATGGGATACCAGAGGGAAATTGAGACGCAGGCAGGCTGGGTTTAATGTTCAACAGAGCTGCTTTCTCCTCGAGGAGCTGTCATAATATTGACAAAAGAGAGGGAGACCTTCGAACATGTGCAGAATGCCAATGCTGCATCACTGCAACCACGTGGCTTAGGCTTGTGAGGAGGAGAAAAAAACCCTTCAGATCAGGAAATAAGATTTTTGGATACGAAGTTTCTGTTCAGGATGTTTCAGAAACTCAGGTTAAAAGTAAGCGGAGTTGAAAGAACCAGGTAGCATTGCCAGAGTATTTTTTGACAGAATTTCTGACCCGTTATTAAATGCATAATATTGGGAAAATTAGTAACTGCGACTTGATTCATAACTTTCCCTCTATTTCACAAAAGCTGTTTACATTAGACTACAAACTTGCTTTGGTTAATGCCAAAACCTCCAGGTCAAGGAGTTAGTATAGATTTAAATTAAGACCAGAAAGTAAGTTGCATTTCATATATATAGGGCCCAAAACAATAAAGAAGTATTCTGTAAAAAATATTTTTGAATTTGCTTGAATAAAACAAATTTGACAATTAATGGGCTCCTGATTTTGTTAACAAACTTTAGTAAATTTCAAAGATGTTGATTTTAAATGTAAAATGATTATTAAAATGTGAAATTTTGAGGGAAATGTATTTCAGAGCAGATACTCCATCTTCTCTCCCAAAACCCTAAACCAGCGGTTCTCAACCTGTGGGTCATGACCCTTTTGGCGGTCGAACGACCCTTTTACAGGGGTCGCCTAAGACCATCGGAAAACACATATTTCCAATGGTCTTAGGAACCGAGACACTGCCAAAGCTGCCGCCACTGCCTCAGGAACGCGCAGTAGACGAGCCAAGGAAAGGAACTAAATGAGGAGAGGGGCGTGTCTATCTGCGTGTTTGTGTGTGCGTTTGTGTAGAGTTGTTATTTTCTTCCTTTTTTTTTTTTTAAGCAGAAAAGCAGGTTTTATTATGATAAAGCCAAAAACACAACAAGTGACCGATAACATCAGCATTCCTCCTTGTAGGTCTTATTTGCCTTTTTAAAGAGCCTAAAATTCTTTTTTTTTTTTATTAAAAGTTTTAAACATTTCATACAATATATATCCCAAATCCCTCCCATCTCTCCACCCCCACTTCCCAGAGCTGATTACAGGGTTACAAATAAACAATCATAATCTAACTAACATTACCCAACTATACTAGCAATCAAATCCATAACATACTTTCTAACTCCTTTTCAAAATAACTATTAACAGATTAAAAACAAAATAATAATATAATTAAACCATAATACTAAAGATAATATAAATTCAACCATATTAAACTATTAATGATAATCTAAAATTTACTCATAAGCTAAATAATACTTTTCAGTCTCATATTTATTCTGAATATAATCAATCCATCTCCAAACCGAAATATATTTTTCTTGTGAATAATTCTTCAAATAAGCGGAGATTTTTGCCATTTCTGCTAAATTAGACACCTTAGTTATCCATTCTTCCATGGTAGGCAAAGAATTTTTCTTCCAATATTGCCCCACCAGTAATCTTGCGGCTGTTGTAAGATTCAACATCAAATTAATTTCTTTAACATCAAAGTCTACCATAACACCTAACAAAAATAATTGCGGCGTAAACTTTATCTTTCTCTTAAAAATCTTTTGAATATTCCACCAAATCTTAATCCAAAAAGCTTTTATATCTCTACACGTCCACCAAATATGAAAATAAGTTGCATCTAAACTTCCACATCTCCAACATTTGGGCTGTAAATTAGGATACATACAGGACAGCTTTTGAGGATCCAAATGCCACCTATAAAACATTTTATAAAAATTTTCTCTTAAATTTTGAGTTTGAGTAAACTTTACATTTCTAACCCAAATTGTCTCCCATGTGTCCAATAGAATCGGCTCTTGAATATTTTGAGCCCATTTTACCATACAATCTTTAACTAACTCCATTTCAGAATCCAATTCTATTAAAACATTATAAATTCTCTTTATATGGGCTCGAGTTTGATCTTTAATCTGTTTTACCAAATTCACATCCTCTAATACCAACCTTTTGATCTAAACTCCACCTCAGTAACAATTGATTATACTGAAACCAAGAGTGTACAATATTTTCTTGCTTCAACTCAACTAAAGGTTTTAATTGCCAATCCTGCCCTACCAAACTAAGTAGTTTCTTATAAGAAATCCTATCCAAATTCACTCCCCTAGATACCCCCTCTATCGTGTGTCCAGGAATTCCCCAAATTGGAATTTTATAATTTAATCTATAATAATACTTCTTCCAGACACGTAATAGAGCGTTTCTTAAAATATGAGATTTAAAAACCTGATCTACTTTTTTATTATAAATTAAATATGCATGCCATCCATATAATAAATCCCATCCCTCAAGAAGAAGTATATTTTTATTTGTTAAATTAAGCCAATCACTAATCAATGTTAAAGCCACCGCATCATAATACAATTTTAAATTAGGTGCCTTAAGTCCTCCTCTTTCCCATGCATCTTGTATAATCTTAAACTTAACTCTTGGATTTTTCCCTGCCCAAATAAACTTGTTAATCCCCTTCTGCCATTCCTCCAAGTTGGCATCTTTTTTCAAAATAGGTATCATTTGGAACAAAAAAAGAAACTTTGGAAGAATATTCATTTTAACCGCTGAGATTCTCCCCAGCAGAGATAACTGTAGTTTTTTCCAATCATTTAAATCCTTTTGCACTTTTACCCATAATGTCTCATAATTATTTTTATACAATTTAACATTAGAAGCTGTAATATGTACTCCCAGATATTTAACCTTTCTCACTATTTCAAAACCTGTTAATTTAGCTAACATATCCTTTTCCTTCATAGACATGTTTTTCAGTGGTATTTTAGTCTTATTATTATTTACCTTAAAACCAGAAACTTTCCCTTACTGGGTTATGATTTCCACCAAATCCCTTACCGACTCTGTCGGTTGAGATAATGTCACAACCAAATCATCAGCAAAAGCTCTCAACCTATAATCATTCTTATTTATTTATTATAGGTGATTCATGAATTTTAATAAGTAAAATCTCCATTGTTAAAACAAATAACAATGGGGATAATGGACATCCCTGTCTTATACCCTTCTCAATTTTAAATGCTTCTGTTAACCCCCCATTAATTATAACTTGTGCCAATTGTTGTTGATAAATAGCCTTAAGAGCAAACAAAAATTTATCCCCCAAATTCATTTTCTCTACGACTCTCAGTAAAAATTGCCAATCTAATTGATCAAAGGCTTTTTCAGCATCCAAAAATATCAAAGCCGCAGGGATTTGATTATTCTTGTCCAACCTCGGAGTCCTAGTAGAAAATCACCTAAATATGAGCCAGCAGTGTGCTGCAGCTGCCAAAAAGGCCAACACGGTGCTAGGCTGCATTAACAGAGGGATAGAATCAAGATCACGTGAAGTATTAATACCACTCTTCAATGCCTTGGTAAGGACACACTTGGAATACTGCATCCAGTTTTGGTCACCACGATGTAAAAAAAGATGTTGAGACTCTAGAAAGAGTACAGAGAAGAGCAACAAAGATGATTAGGGGACTGGAGGCTAAAACATATAAGGAACGATTGCTGGAATTGGGTATGTCTAGTTTAACGAAGAGAAGGACAAGGGGGGACATGATAGCAGTATTCCAATATCTCAGGGGCTGCCATAAAGAAGAGGGAATTAAGCTATTTTCCAAAGCTCCTGAAGGCAGGACAAGAAGCAACGGGTGGAAACTAATCAAGGAGAGAAGCAACCTAGAACTAAGGAGAAACTTCATGACAGTTAGAACAATTAACCAGTGGAACAACCTGCCTCCAGAAGTGGTGAATGCTCCAACACTGGAAGTTTTTAAGAAGAGACTGGACAGCCATTTGTCTGAAATGGTATAGGGTTTCCTACCTGAGCAGGGGGTTGGACTAGATGACCTCCAAGATCCCTTCCAATTTTACTATTATTTTTATTATTATTATTGATCATCGCACAGTCAGCCAGATGTTCAGACTGGATTTGGCATTTTGTCTACCTATCAAGTCCTTACCCAGGACCTGGGATAGGCAGATGTGGATGCCTGATGGTATTATAGGTATCGTCGCAGGTTGGAAGCAGTTCCTAACAAGGCCGCCCTCTGCAATTGACCAATAGCGAATCCGTCAATGCCAATAGTGTTCAAGTGGTGCTCCAGTTGTTTTGGGATTGCACCCAAGGAGCCTATTACTATTGGTACTACCCTTGCTTGCTTTTGCCACAGTCTTTCTATTTCTATTTGTAGGTCTTTGTATTTTGTTATCTTCTCCAGTTCTTTCTCTTCTATTCTGCTATCTCCAGGCACTGCCACGTCCACTATCCAGACTTTTTTGTCTTTCTTATCGACAATTGTTAAGTCTGGGGTGTTATGTTGCAGGTGCTTGTCTGTTTGAATTCTGAAGTCCCAGAGCAGTTTAATTTTATCATTTTCTATGACTTTCTCTATTTTATGATCCCACCAGTTTTTGCTTACAGGCAAATGATATTTTTTGCAGATCTTCCAATGCACCATTGTTGCTACTTTGTCATGCCGCTGCTTGTAATCAGTCTGTACAATCTTCTTGCAACAGCTTACCAAGTGGTCCACTGTTTCTTCAGCTTCTTTGCATAGGCGGCACTTACTGTCTGTTGCTGTCTTCTCAATTTTGACTTTGTATGCATTTGTATAATTGGTCTTGTGCAGCCAGAATTAGTCCCTTGGTCTCTTTCTTCAATTTTCCTGCTCTTAGCCATTGCCAGGTTTTTTTATTATTATTATTATTATTATTATTATTATTAAGTACTCAATTATATTAACAATTTGTCTTACATTATATTTCATATATCTTCCAGTTATAAATCCAGATTGATCACTATGGATCAATTGCTTCAAAACTTGCATTAATCTATTTGCCAATATTTTTGAAAAAATCTTGTGGTCTGTATTCAAAAGAGATAAAGGTCTATAATTTTTAGGCTGGGTCAAATCTTGATCATCCTTTGGGATCAACGATATAAAAGCCCTTCTCCAAGATGGAGGTACCTCTGCTCCCAACAAAATACTATTAAAAAGTTCCTTCAGTGGTTCTATCATTTCTTCAGATAACATTTTGTAATAAATTGCTGTTCATCCATCTGTACCAGGATCCTTACCAACCTTTAATTGCTTAATTGCCCCAATGATTTTCTCAGAAGTAATTAAACAATTCATCTCATCCCGTTGGTCATTTGAAAGTCTAGGAAAGTGTGCTACCTGTCAATACTTTTCTATTTCTGAAACTTGTATACTTTCACTAGCATATAACTTTGAATAAAAATCTAAAAAGCTCCTTTTGATCAAATTTTGTTGATATACCTCTTTACCTTTATAATGTATTTTCTCTATAATCCTTGACTTCTGTTTCTTTTGTAATTGATAAGCCAACCACCTACCACATTTGTTTGCATTACAAAACATGTTGTTTCATATACTGCAAATTAATTGCAATCTGATCAGCCATTAGCATATTAAATTGCTTCTTGAGCATAATTATAGAAACCTTTAAATTATTGTCCAATGGATTTTAAATAAAAGCCTTCTCTTTGAGTTTAATCTCTTCTTCCAACTCTTTACGTTTTTGCATCTGTTTACACCTATGTGCGTTATTCATATGAATCAAAACCCCTCTCATATATGCTTTACTAGCATCCCAAACCATTGGCATAGAGGTACCCTTATACATATTCAAAAGAAAAAATTCCTTCAAATATTCTCTACATTTCTGTGAATTCCCCTCATATCTAAATAAATTTTCATTCAATCTCCAAGTCCTTCTATTCCCATCTTCAGCACATAGCTCCAACCATATGGTCTGGCAATATTCTAGGGAAAATCTTGGCATTCTTGACCCTAGAAAAAAGATCATTAGTAATTAAAAAAAGTCAATTCTGGAGTACGATTGATGCCTGTCCGAGAAAAAAGTGAAGTCTCTTTTTTCAATATTCCATTCTCGCCAAATGTCTCTAAGTTCCAAATCGTCCTTCAAATCAAAAAAAGCTTTGGGTAGTTTAGCATGATTAGAAGATTTGAAAGAACCCTTCTTATCTTTACTTGAATCTAAAACACCATTCCAATCACCCATCAAGATAACAGATTTATAATCCAGTTGAGTTAGTTTCTGATGTATCAACTTATAAAACTGTTTTTGTTGTTGATTAGGGGCGTATAATCCAATGATAAGACATCTCTTACCATTCAATAATAAATCAATAATAACATATCTTCCTTGTGGGTCAGAATCAATTAAATTCGGCAATAAATCCTTCCTCACATAGATAACTACTCCTTTTTTCTGCAGAACAGAGGCTATAAAATGTAATCCCAACTGGGAGTTAATCAAATACTTTTGGTCCTTTGAAGTAATATGAGTCTCTTGCAAACATACAACATCATTCTTATGTTGTTTCAAATAGTGAAATACTTTCTTTTCTGTGGTGAATTCAAACCATTAACATTCCATGTCAGAAACTTTGCCATCTTTAGTGGACTGAAGCCTCTGGAACACTGCTTGTAAATCTGCCGTCGATGATTTCTTCAGTCTTGTCCCTCCCACTGGCTCTGAGATAGTCGAGTGTGTTGTAGATCCAACATCCACTTTTTGCTGTTCTTTTTCTTTACGTCTATAAGCGTCCTTATAACGTCTATTTAGAGTTGTTATTTTCAACTCCCAATATTACAAAGAAAAAAAAAAGATTGACGTGAATAAAATATGGTAGAAGACAAGCGCTGTGTGTGTGTGCGCGCGCGCGGTGTTAATTATATTCTTTCCCTCGTCACACGCCTTGAGCTGCGACACCAATAACCGTCTGCTCTCAGTTCGTGACAAGCGGGGCTCTTCCCTCTTTTTCCATCCCTGATTCGAGCGAAACATTGAAAACCGTCCGACATCGAGAGGCACACGTCCCACTGGCAAGGCTCAGGGGAAGCACCAGATCAGCGCCCCTTTCCGCCTGATCTGTGCTTCTCTGAGGCTGGAAGAGCTCAGGGGAAGCGCCAGATCAGCGCCCCTTTCTGCCTGATCTGTGCTTCTCCGAGGCTGGGAGAGCTCAGGGGAAGCGCCAGATCAGCTCCCCTTTCTGCCTGATCTGTGCTTCTCCGAGGCTGGGAGAGCTCAGGGGAAGAGCCAGATCAGCTCCCCTTTCTGCCTGATCTGTGCTTCTTTCAGAGCTGATCTTGGTGCTTCTCCTGAGCCCTGAAGAAGCGCCTATCACCTGGAAAGCAACGTTGATCTGGGCCAGCACACTCACACACACACAAACACGTGCGAGCAGTTACAGCTGAAGGCGTTTCAGCCTTCAACTATGGCTCCCAGTCCTTTGGCGCCTCATTGGCTCAGGCCAGCCATCCGTCAGAATCTACGTCCCGTGATTGGCTGTCTCCCTCAACACATCCCTCCCTTGCAGGAAGGGTTTGACTCTTCATGCCGGCTTGCCCCCTCGCGGGGCTCCTGATACCGTAGGCCCCGCTAGCCGGGAAGGTGCACTGGAGTCCCGGCTGCCGGTAAGGTGATTGACCCACTCCTCTCCCATTGCCCACTCTGCCCAGCTCGAGCCTGGTTGGAGCAGCCTTGCTGGTTCCAAAGGTGGCCACTTCAAAGTCACACGGGCAGCCCTTGGCTGCTCCCCTCCCCTCCTCCAAATCGATCCTCAATCAGAGAGAGGGAGGGAGGAAGGGAAGGAGGAAGAGAGGGAGGAAGAGAGAGAAAGAGAGGGAGAGAGAGAAAGGGAGAGAGGGAGGGAGAAAAAGACAAAGGGAGAAAGAAAGAGAGGAAGAGAGAGGTAGAGAAATACTGAGGGGGAAAGATAAAGAGGGAAAGAAAGAGGGAGAGAGAGAAAGAGAGAGATTAAATTAGTAACATGGTTGTTAAGTGAATCTGGTTTCCCAACTAACTTTGCTAGTCAGAAGGTTGCAAAAGGTGATCACATGATCCTGGAACAATGTGACCATCATAAATGTGAATCAGTTGCCAAGCATCCAAATGTAAATCACATGACCGTGGGGATGTTGCAACGGTCCTAAGTGTGAAAAATGGTCATAAGTCACTTTTTTCAGTGCCATTGTAACTTTGAACACACTAAGCAAACTGTTGTAAGTCAAGGACCACCTGTACTTTATCACTTTTTTCCATTTTTTGGGGGGGGGGGTTAAGTTTTTGACACCTCGCTAGGTGACTGGTGGTACTCGAATGTTGCCATATTCTAAAAGTGGTACAATCGGTGAAAAGGTTGAAAAGCCCTGATCTAAATAATATTATTAGTAGGAGTGAATCCACTGTTTTTCCAACAAGATTGGAAATATTTTTATTTTTAATGTGATGGTGTAATAAATTCTAACCCAGGAACTCTCAGTTTCATTGCTTAAATTTTTTTTCCATCTTACTGCTTATCTTCAAACCCAATTTGTTTTTGTGAATCATTAATCACTATGCTTTAATTATGTTCAATTTGTAACAATAAAAATACATCCTGTATATCAGATATTTACATCACGATTCATAACAGTAGCAAAATTACAGTTATGAAGTAGCAACAAAAATAATTTTATGGTTGGGGGTCACCACAACATGAGGAACTGTATTAAAGGGTCACGGCATTAGGAAGGTTGAGAACCACTGCTCTGGAGGATTCAGAGGCATTGGCAATTTTTTATCATCAAATTCTAGAGACCATAAGGACACCAATCTCTACCATGTTTTATTATGAATATCCCGGAATGCTGGATTAACAGTGTAAAGTTCTTCACCTAAATGGACCTTGACTTGATTGTTTAGTGTTAATAGCTAAATAACAGATTCTGAAAAAAATAAGGGAAATAGTAGGGAAAAATAATGTGAAGACTAATCAATTATTTTCATTAAATATTCTTTGGTATAGAGTTGGGGTTTGTTATAAAGCCTTTCCATAAAAATATGGCTCTTCAGGAAGTTGAAATAAGGGAAATGGAAACAGGTGTTTGGGGGATCAATACTAGGGACCAAGTGGCTAAAAGGGAACAGAAGAGAGCAGCAGACTGACACACAAAAGGATGTTTTAGTATACAGTATATGTGTCTAGACTGCAGCAGGATAGAAATGTGAAAAATAGTCAAGATCACAAAAATGAAATGAGCAAACTAAGTCTCTAGAACAGTGGTTCTCAACCTTTCTAATGCCGCGACCCCATAATACAGTTCCCCATGTTGTGGTGACCTCCAACCACTTATACATCACCGAGTGCCAGGGGCGTGGCCAAAGAAAAGGGGGAAAAAATGGTGGACAACCTTGTCTGGCGACCCCCGTGAAATGGTCGTTCGACCCCAAATGGGGTCCCGACCCACAGGTTGAGAACCACTGCTCTAGAAAGTTTTTAAGCAAGAATGAGAAATATATACAGAATCTTACAGAAAGAAGCTAATTTAGTGACCTGTTACTTTTTCCAAGCAATGAGAGAGGGCAAGTGCTGTTGCTGTTGAAAGTGAGAGTTAAAGATATAAGACAAAATCACCCAAACAAGAGAGAACAAAGCATTATGCGATCCATCTTTAAAAAAATAGCAAAAATTGGATTTCAATCTTTAATTCCATGTGCTCTGGAAGTTTTGGTCTTCTCTTACATCGGTATATTACTAAACACAGCCCTTCTAAGAGAAGACCAAGTCTTCCAGAGCACATGGAATTAAACAAAGATTAAAATCCAATTTAGGAGTGTAAATATCAGATGTAATTTAATGTATCTAAATGGATAAATTGCTTTTAGGTTGTTTAAAGCGGCAATCATTCTTACACTTATTTGCGACATTAAAACAATGGGGCTTCCTTCTGACTTTGAGCAGCCAAGGTGAATTGAGCTAAACATGGATGACACGCGTTTATTCCCTCTGCAGTCATTTCCCACTACTATGTTACTGATGGCCACGCCTCAAACAATCACCGAAGCACTAAAGATTGACCTACGAAGAACCGCCCTCTTTCTCCAAAATGCATTGGTTGCCTAAGATGCCAATCTTTGCTCCTTTTCGAATGCAAGTCTATTGGCTGTGGCCATTTCTGGCTGGGGGGAGGGAAGGCTAATTGAAGAGCGGGAGCTAGGCCGTCAGTTGAGAAGATTAAAAAAAAATCTTACGCCTCATTTGAAATACCGCCCTCCACTTGAGTCTCCATTGGCGGAAACTGGTTCTCCGTCAGAGCAAACTCTTGTTCTTATTGGCGGAGGATGCCGCAAGTGGATGTTTTAGACCTTAGCGGTGGCCGCTCCCTCCCGGCTTGTAACCTCGCTGCTGCCGGTGAGTTAGAGGTGTTGAAGCTGGAACAACACAGCGGGTGGTTCGCTGGGGCTCTCCGAGAAGGTATTAGCTACCAACTCTAGTCTTTCTGGCGTAAGAAAAAGGAGTCGCGTCGTCGTCTTAAGGCTTTGGCCGGACTCAGGTGAAGTCCCAGCTTGGAATTGGTGCGGGAAAGGACGGGAAACATACAATACGGCGCATGATTTTTAGTTTGGCGGCCGCGGGTTAAAGGTTCATTGAGAGGCGGGTGGGTGTAGCTTAACTTCTAAATTCCCATTTTATGCCAAGTGCGCTGGAGTCCAGGAAGTGCCACCCATCGAGGACGTCGACTTTTGGGGAAGGTGTAGCCTTTCCCCTTCTCTGCCTGGGGCTAGGAAGCGTCTTCCACGCGCGGGGCCAACGGACCGTTTGCTCCCACGTTTTCTTCCTTTGATGCTCTAGCTCAGGGGTAGGCAACCCTGGCTCTTTTATGACTCGTGGACTTCAACTCCCAGAATTCCTGAACCAGCCATGTTGAAAGGAAAGGGAGAAGTTTCCGTGCTGAGCCATGCTGGCTCAGGAATTCTGGGAGTTGAAGTCCACGAGTCATAAAAGAGCCAAGGTTGCTTACCCCTGCTCTAGTTTATGACTTAGCTTGTCTTTCTCCTACCCACATCCTTCCTCCCCGGAGACAACCGGGCAGAAAAAAAGACTTAAATTGCATCCCCTGAAAGTGGGCTGAGAACTAGCAGCCGGTCAGGTGATTTTCTTACCTTTCTCTTACTCTTTATTTTTCTTTTAAACTACTAGATTTTAAGTCTTCTTTGGGAACGATTAAATCTGCTTTCCTCTCGCGTCCCTACTTGCAATTGGTCCCCGCACCCTGCTGAACGTGGGGCTTTCTGACCCTCCCTTAAGTCGCTTTTAAGGCCCTTTTTGGAAGTAGCGGAGAGGAGACCGCTTTGTGGCAGCTGTCAGGTCGACGATCTGAGTCAGGGGCTGACAATCTTGTTGCAGACATTGCAATGGGTTCGTCTTCCGCCCGCCCAACTTGACTCTGGTTGGCTCTGGTTAGTCAAGGCAGGAAAGGAGGAAGGAGTGAGGGGGCAAGACGAAGCCTGTAGTTCACCCCATTATTAAATCAGAGCAGATTCATTCTCTGTCTCTCTTTTAGCTTTTACTTTTTTGTTGATTAAAAAGGTGGTGAAATAGGTCTGCTGAATCGGATTTTCTTCCCATCTGGTAGGGTTCTGCATACATAGCTATGTTGTGGCAAAGCCATAATGGAAATGAGAAAATGACTTACTTAAAAAATAGAGAAAACCGGGAAGAACATTGCAGCTGATTTTCTTGCTTGTATGCTGCTAAAAAAAAAAAATAGTTATTTAGAATAAAACATAGGTATCTATTTTGAGATACTAACTTACCCCTATCTGACATTACTTGCTCATGATGCATTGTGTGACTGGAACAGTTTTTTTTTTTTTAAAGTATGGAGTTTGTGGGTATATTTGGCACTTCACCATTGTTGCTGCAGCTTTTAAAGTTGCAGTTGTGGTGTGGATGCTTAAAAGTATTGAGAGAAAGCAATCCTTCAAATTGCACAGAAACCCTTTAGGATCCTAGGATTCATGGGGGTCGCACATTGGTTACCTTTCCTATATAGAGTAACAGTATGGTAATTTCATATCTTCCAATAGAAGAGTTTATATGCTATTTAACAAAATGGATTGGTTGAACTTTGCATTTTATTTTGCTTGTATTTTCTTTCAGTATGTAATGTAAGGCTTGTCTCCTGTCTTTTACACACTTTAGATCACATACCAAAGTAGCATTGTTTAAAATGAAGACTTTCACTCTGTTTAAAAAGTTGTTGAATGTAGTTCATTTCTGCAAGGATAACTGTATTTAGCAACATGTAATCTAACTTGCTGGCACATTTGAGAAAAATAGCATTCCAGTTGTGTTTATCTGGAATAGTGACTTCCATATGTATAATTTAATACCTGGACAGGCCACAAATAAGCCTTGTTTATATATAAGCATGTTTATGTTGCAGTATAATTCAGGATTTATGGAATAACTTGTGCAAATGGCAAAACATATTTTTCTGATAAATTTTTCTGAGTATTTTTGCTAATACTGCTCTTTATGTAAGTGAAAAATTGGGGTGTAAAATAAGCAAGTTCCCTTTTTGAGAAAAGCTAGTGAATGAGCATTCTTAGATTAACATACTCCTGCAAATATTGTTTCTCCTCTCAAGGATAGGTTTGTTACAATTGACTCCAAATAATAACTGTATAATGGGTTACTGCTTGCATAAAGATATGTTCTAACTTAGTCACCAGCTGAAAAATAGGTTTAGGTACTTTGCCATTCCAATGAAAGCTGCAGAGCTTTGCACAGGCTCCTACTATCTGGCTCATGCAGTTGCTGTGTATGTGGAGACTAAATTTGTCTAATACATAAAGTTGCTACCTGGAAATTTGATGCTATATAGTACTTATATATTCAGATGAAATACAATTTTAAAATCAATTCATTAATTTGTTAAATGGCTTAAAAGTCCAATATATAATATAATTATCATTTTATGAGGTCAAATATAATTTTGTATATTTGAAGTTAACGCGAGCTTGCTTGTCATTAAAGTTTGGGAAATGTAAACTAAACATTTGTTTATGTGGTTTTGGAAACAACTATTTAGCAGATGGGCTTATATTAATACCAGCATAGCTACAATAAGTCTCATTGTTAGTGTATCTTTGTTTTGATGGTAGTAAAGAGATTGATATCTATGCAGTAAGATGGAAAGAAAATTAAGCAATGAAACTGAGAGTTCCTGGGTTAGAATTTATTACACCATCACATTAAAAATAAAAATATTTCCAATCTTGTTGGGAAAACAGTGGATTCACTCCTACTGATAATATTATTTAGATCAGGGCTTTTCAACCTTTTCACCGATTGTACCACTTTTAGAATATGGCAACATTCGAGTACCACCAGTCACCTAGCGAGGTGTCAAAAACTTAACCCCCCCCCTCCCCCAAAAAATGGAAAAAAGTGATAAAGTACAGGTGGTCCTTGACTTTCAACAGTTTGCTTAGTGTCTGTTCAAAGTTACAATGGCACTGAAAAAAGTGACTTATGACCATTTTTCACACTTAGGACCATTGCAACATCCCCACAGTCATGTGATTTACATTTGGATGCTTGGCAACTGATTCATATTTATGATGGTCACATTGTTCCAGGATCATGTGATCACCTTTTGCAACCTTCTGACTAGCAAAGTTAGTTGGGAAACCAGATTCACTTAACAACCATGTTACTAATTTAATCTCTCTCTTTCTCTCTCTCCCTCTTTCTTTCCCTCTTTATCTTTCCCCCTCAGTATTTCTCTACCTCTCTCTTCCTCTCTTTCTTTCTCCCTCTTTGTCTTTTTCTCCCTCCCTCTCTCCCTTTCTCTCTCTCCCTCTCTTTCTCCCTCTTTCTCTCTCTTTCTCCCTCCCTCTCTTCCTCCCTCTCTTCCTCCTTCCCTTCCTCCCTCCCTCTCTCTGATTGGGGATCGATTTGGAGGAGGGGAGGGGAGCAGCCAAGGGCTGCCCGTGCGACTTTGAAGTGGCCATCTTTGGAAGCAGCAAGGCTGCTCCAGCCAGGCTTGAGCTGGGCAGAGTGGGCAATGGGAGAGGAGTGGGTCGATCACCTTACTGGCAGCCGGGACTCCGATGCACCTTCCCGGCTAGCGGGGCCTACGGTATCAGGAGCCCCGCGAGGGGGCAAGCCGGCATGAAGAGCCAAAACCTTCCTGCAAGGGAGGGACACGTTGAGGGAGCCAGCCAATCACGGGACGTAGATTCTGACGGATGGCTGGCCTGAGCCAATGAGGCGCCAAAGGACTGGGAGCCATAGTTGAAGGCTGAAACGCCTTCAGCTATAACTGCTCGCACGTGTTTGTGTGTGTGAGAGTGCGCTGGCCCGGATCAATGTTGCTTTCCAGGTGATAGGCGCTTCTTCAGGGCTCAGGAGAAGCACCAGGATCAGAAGAAGCAAAGATCAGGCAGAAAGGGGAGCTGATCTTGGTGCTTCCCCTGAGCTCTCCCAGCCTCGGAGAAGCACAGATCAGGCGGAAAGGGGCGCTGATCTGGCGCTTCCCCTGAGCTCTTCCAGCCTCAGAGAAGCACAGATCAGGAAGAAAGGGGAGCTGATCCTGGCACTTCCCCTGAGCTCTCCCAGCCTCAGAGAAGCACAGATCAGGCAGAACGGGGCGCTGATCTGACGCTTCCCCAAGTCTCCCAGCCTCCGAGAAGCACAGATTAGGCAGAAAGGGGCGCTGATCTGGCACTTCCCCTGAGCTCTCCCAGCCTCGGAGAAGCACAGATCAGGCGGAAAGAGGCGCTTCCCCTGAGCCTTGCCAGTGGGACGTGTGCCTCTCAATGTCGGACGGTTTTCAATGTTTCGCTTGAATCAGGGATGGAAAAAGAGCGAAGAGCCCTGCTCGTCACGAACTGACAGCAGACGGTTATTGGCGTCGCGGCTCAAGGCTCATGACGAGGGAAATAATATGATTAACACCGAGCGCGCACACATACACACACACACACACAGAGCGCTTGTCTTCCACCACATTTTATTCACGTCAACCTTTTTTTTCTTTGTAATATTGGGAGTTGAAAATAACAACTCTACACAAACGCACACACAAACACGCAGGCGGACATGCTCCCTCTCATTCAGTTCCTTTCCTTGGCTCGTCCACTGTGCGTTCCTGAGGCGGCGACGGCAGCTTTCGCAGTGTCTTGGTTCCTAAGACCATCAGAAATATGTTTTTTCCAATGGTCTTAGGCGACCCCTGTGAAAGGGTCGTTTGACCCCCAAAAGGGTCACGACCCACAGGTTGAGAACCGCTGCTCTAGCCTATGAAGTGTGTTTTCTTGGCAAGGCTGAGCAAGAGGATTCAAATGGTTCCAAATTCTTTTAATTCAGAATTTTGATTTTCAGTATTAAAGCAGCCTAAAATTTCTATTAATTGATTGCTACGACTATATGCAAATAAAATATTTATTCAATTAACAGTGCAGATGGAATATTCTGATTTAGAGAAATTTCATTTAAAAAATGCAATTTTTTATAACATATTTCCAGTTCAGATGCAAGTAGTGCTTACATTTGTTATTACATTCTTTTTTGATGCAAACAAAGTGGCATTCAGTAGGAAACCCTAAGTTTAAACAAATGAGCTGTATTTAGCTGATTGGCCAACATTTTCTTGTTTGTCTTCTGGGTTAAAGTCCAAATTACAAAAGACAGTAGCAGTTCTCCATGCTTAGCATGGAGCAAGACAACACAATGCTATTCTCAGAGCTCCAAGTGAATTTGGCAGATTAAAAAGGCAGAAAAAAGCGGGGGAAGGACTGTGGGGTTCAAGTCTGTGATTGAACCATCCTTTCTGTTTCTAAAATATCTCTTACCTTATGTTCCTAAATTGTTGGTTTGATTTGAGGATAGTCTTATTTGAGAACCCAGCTGGCAGATGTAGATAGTTTCCTCTTTAAACTGTTGAACTATAATGGATCATGACTAGTGTGGCCTTGAAATATGTTGCTTTGTGACTCATTAATAGTAGATACAACCAAGTGTAATTGCTAATGACTGAAAGTGTCTCTTGATTTCTGTTTGCAAAAGTAATTATATCAAATAGTTTTCTGTAGCCAACACCCAGTTGCATTTTCAAGACCTTGAACTTTGCCCATAATCTCCAGTCATTAAATTTTTTGACAGATGGGATTTGAAATTAGATTGTTTGAATAATAACATATTATAAAATTTTGTTTGACATGTAACTATGTTTCATACCATTTGTTCATATTTGAAGATATTTTGAAGTAGTAAAAAGTGTTAGATAAAGCAGGACATTTTGGCTAGTCTTTTATAATACAGGAATTGTGGCTGTTGAAAAGGAAAATATCTTGACTTTCTTTGCTGAGCTTCATAAAATATAAGTTCTTTTTCATATGATGTAGTCTTGAAGCTTAGTAGAATTTGATGTCATTGTATCATTTGTCTTTACTGTGCAAATTTTATGGACGGTAAATATAATTACATGAGACTCAGTGTGGAGCAATGCTTAGATGAAGAATGGGTGGTGATGATGGTGAAAGTTTTAGTTCTCTCTCTGTTGATACTGATACCTCCTAAGACTTTGAGCTAGACATTCTCTCTCAGTCCAGCCTATCTTCATAAGCTTGTTTTATGAGGGGCTACTTGTATATATTGTTTTGAGTTCCTGTACAAAAAGCAAGATAGAAATCAAATAATCTGGACTCTAGAAGTCTCAAAATACAGGAGGGATGCTAAAGCCTGTTGATCTGCTGCTACATTCTACCCACTGAACTCTCTTCTTAGAATTAATTTTCTTTTCTATATAATCTACTGTAGTGGTGGCGAACCTATGGCACGGGTGCCAGAGGCGGCACTCAGAGCCCTCTCTGTGGGCACGCACGCCGTCGCCCCAGTCCTAGGTTTTCAGCTGGGTTTTATAAAACCTTTTCACTTTCAGCCTCCACCGCCATGTGCAAAAAAAAAAAAAAGATTCAATCAATTTCAACATCTCGCGGAGAAAAAAAAAGATCTTGCAAAGTTGGAATTGATTGATTGAACTTTTTAGTCCCACCCAGTCTGCTGTTACCACCGCAGCCACGCCCACCCAATGGGCCATACCCAGCCAATGGGCCACACCCACCCGGCACTTGACGCTGCATAAGTGGGTTTTGGGTTGCAGTTTGGGCACTCAGTCTCTACAAGGTTCGCCATCACTGATCTACTGTAACCATATATTGTAGTTGATGGTGGGGACCTCCTATGAAAGAGGTATCACTCCCTTTTTTTATCTCCAAAAATCTCCTGCCCATCTTACTTATGCCCTTGGATGAAAATAGATCTAAATAGAGATGGAGCTTGTACCATTGTATGTAATTTCCACCCGGAACCTAAGAAGCATGTTAAGAAATGCCACAGCTGTGTATACCTGTACTGTAACTGATATGAATTATAATTTATAAAGAGCAGTTGTAGGAGAGATTTAAATTCAGAGATACTTATTTAGAGGTAACAGGTTTGATGTTGATACAGATTATAGAGAGAGGGGATTAATAAGAAAATGGGCAGTCCAGTTTTCACATCTAAATGAATGGAAATATAGTTGCTGCCTATACAGAAGAATAGAATTAAGTTACTGGCTCTGATTGGTAGTGTGCTGTGTAGTCGTAGTTGGCAGTAGTTTAGATATTTGTGCTTAAAGTCTGTGAGGAAAGAATGAATTTTTGCTTTGTTTAATCCAGTGGTTCTCAACCTGTGGGTCGGGACCCCATTTGGGGTCGAACAACCATTTCACGGGGGTCGCCAAACAAGGCTGTCCGCCATTTTTTCCCCCTTTTCTTTGGCCACGCCCCTGGCACCCGGTGATGTATAAGTGGTTGGGGGTCACCACAACATGGGGAACTGTATTATGGGGTCGCGGCATTAGAAAGGTTGAGAACCACTGGTTTAATCCATCGTAAACAATGCCTTGTGCCTATTTTGAAGCCCCTGTTGCTTGGAAAACATGGAGTTCTAAGCCAAATCCTTTAAGCAACAGGGATGGGCTGTAGTTTATGAAACTGCTGTTCTAGTCTTGAAGTAAGAGAATGTTTAGTCCCTCTGGAATGTTTTCCTTGTGGTATGCTGTCTCTTCTCTATCAAGAAGGCATGTACTGCACATATAGTAACAGGAAATAACAGTCACGGGAAGTATATTATGTTAGATTTAATTTGAAATAAAATATATTCCTGACTTTTAAAGTATTGGGTTGTTAATAGCTGAGCTTAAGTGTGCTAAATATGAAGCCTGAAACTATTTTTATAGCCTGTCTGCTGAAGACAAGATGCCATTTCTTTTTAACAATTTCTGTGCTTTCCAAGCTCAGTCAATTCTTATCAGTTTCACTTTTGAGTACAATGTGGCCTAACATTTGCTTATATTGCCATTTGCTGTCATTAATTTGCCCTACTTTGTCCCCACCAAGTGCTTTTTTCATGGCTCCTTTGTACTGTAGAAATTTTCTTTGATTTACATCGTATTTTTCTTTAGTGGTGATTTTGGTGAAAAATAGGTAATGTTACTTATTTGATTTTTATTATAATCACTATTTATTTTTGAGCTTAAGACAGCATTCATATTTTCCCCACAATCATAATCCTGTGGAATACCCTGAGCTGAGAGAATGTGACTGGCCCAAAGTCACCTGGTGACTTTAAGGGGCTGAAGATAGACTAGAACAGTGGTTCTCAACCTTTTTAATGCCGTAAGTCGTAAGTCGAGGACTACTCAACTGGTTGTAAGTCGAGGACTACTCAATGGTGCAGCACCGTTTGCAGAATGGGACTTTTGGCGGGCTCAGCAGGGCAGAGACAGCCTGGACAATTCCTATTGGCTTTTGAAAGGCAATAGAATTAGACTCTATTCAAGAGAGTCTATTCTATTGGCTTTCAAAAGCCAATAGAATAAAAGGGAGTAGCACAGCTAAGGAAAAGGGGGAAAAATGGCGGACTGCGTTGTTTGGCGACCCCCATGAAATGGTTGTTCGACCCCAAATGGGGTCCCGACCCACAGGTTGAGAACCACTGGACTAGAACCTGGATCTCCTTGTTTCTCATCCAACACCTAACCGCTGCATCACAAAGCATTACTTTTAATAAAACTGGCTTATGCAGCTAAGCTTATTAGAATACAGAATACTGTAACTTAGTCGTCATTCTTTTCTCTTCCTCACTTTTCTTACTTACCCCTACAGAGATTTTCCTAAACTATTTTAGAGCCATTTAATGTGAATCTGTTTCCTCCTGAAGAATGGCAATGGAAGACCACTGCCTCCAAGTGCTCCTTTTGCCACCCCTTGAAAGTAAGGCCAGCAAAGTGGGTGACCTCATTCAAGGGTTGGAATAGCAGTCCAGAAGGACAGCATCGACGGTATTGAAGACTGCTGAGAAATCAAGAAGAGCAAGGATGGGTACATTCCACTCCCGCAGTCATCAGTGCCATCTCAGTCCCATAACCCGGCCTGAATCTTGACTAAAAGGGGTCTACTACTGATTGGACTAAAATGCTACTAATAATTTGTACTAATACTAAGATACTAATTTTATTCTAGGTATCCATGATCCAGCCTCAGTCACAGGTTGGTCCTAAGGTGGAATATTTCAGGTCAAATTACTGCATATCTTTATTAAAAGTGTGCAGGCCATCTCAGTGTTAGGGCAAAATGACTGGATGACGTCCTACTTAGTCAACATTAGATTTTTTTGAGATTTTTGTTCCTCTGATATCTTCTCAGACAACAAATAAATCTATTAATTAATATTTCTCAATCCCCTTTGTGTCTACCGGTAACATGGATAGAGAACTATTAATCTGTGTTAGGTAACGTATAGGAGTAGAAAAATATTCTCTGCCTGCTGTATTGTAATGTATTGGGGAAAAATGAAGTTCAAGATAGTTAAAGGAAATGCAGAAGCTTGAATAGCAAACTGAAATAAATAGTTATAGAATCTAACATTTTAACTAAAAAAGAAGTAAAGCTCAAACATGGTATCATTGAGAAAAGAAGTAATTTAGATTTTTTAGCATTCAATGGTTTTTATATTTGGTTTTCAGGCAACCAGGAGTGAAAGTGGAGAAAATTGCATTAATATTTAGGCAATATTTGTAAAATACTTAAATGCCAGAATTATTTCTGTTCTTTTCTTTATAAAGAATAGGTGTTCTTATCCACAAAGCTGCTTTGATGCCAAGTAGATTTGAAAAGTTAGATTTTTCATCAAGGGTATGAATTGCCCATGGATTTCTCATGATGAAACCACTGATGGCAAACACATGGTCTTCCAGATGCTGTTGGCTTCCATTACTGTATTGGTCATGTTGGGAAAATGGTATTTCAGTAATATTTGCACTGCCTGAGGCTGTTTTCTTGTAATAAACATTTCTATGTTTTACTGAGTTTTGTAATTTGATCTTCCTTGCTGCAGGTTTTGATTTTACAATAACTACAGATTAATTCATGTTAAATGTTTCAACCCTTCACCCTACACTTTATGTAATTGGAAGGTTTTAAGTCCTACACAATTTTAAAGAGATTAGAAAAACAGGACTCTTTTTCTTTAAATACCCTTGCTCAATTGAAAGAAGTTTCAAACCAATAATTGCGCGAGGCTGAAATCTTCTACTCAATTATCTAGGACTAAAGATTTTTTTAATCTCACTTTTATTATTTTTATTAACAATTCAAGGCAATAAACATAATATTCCTTCTTCTTCCTGTTTTTCCCCATAAAAATCCCATGAGGTGAATAGGGCTGGGAGAGAGAATGACTAGCCAAAGAATGACTAACTGGCTTTCAAGCCTAAGGTGGGTTTAGAATTCAGTCTCCTGGTTTTTAACCTGGTGCCTTAACCGTTAGACTAAATGGCTCTCTATTCTGTACTATTATATAGTAGAATTTTGCTTTAACCCATTTACAGTAGGGAAGTATTTATTTGGTATTGTTAGAAGTAAAATCTTCATCCTGGTTCATCCAAGCCGGGAATAAATAAGCAAACATGGCGACTGCTTTGGGAAGAAGGTTACAGTTTATTGCAGAAAGATGGTTCTTCAGGAAAGTGCAGAGGAGAGAGAAGAACAGAGAGCACATGGGGCAGTAGGCTTTTATACCCCCTCTAGCCTTGTTTGGAATAGTTTCCTGTTCCTGTGGCATGAACCTTGAGGCTGTTTCTGAGTGTTTGTCTAGGCCTTGATATCTGTGGTTTAATTCTATTATCATATCCTGCTTCCCAGGTGATGGGGCTGACTCCTAGAGTTTGGGTGGGGTATGCAGATCTTCTCTTTTGTCTTCTTGATTGCTCTGGCTTCAACTTTCTGATGGTTTTACATCTGCATTTGTATAGGGCTAAAGTCTTGCTTGGGGCAGAGAGATAGATTTGGGGCCAGGTTTGGTTTTAAAAAGTCCTTTGAGGTTTTATAGATGGCACCTTGATCCACAAAAAATGTCTTTTATGTACCCTGACTTACAACCTAAATGTTGGAGATGTGGTTGTATGGATGCTACTTATTATCATATTTGGTGGTCGTGCAGAGAGATAAAAGCATTCTGGATTAAGATATGGTGGAATATCCAGAGAATTTTTAAAAGGAGGGTAAAATTTACTCCACAATTATTTTTGTTAGGTATAGTTACTGATTGTGACACAAAGGAGGTTATATTGATGTTAAATTTGATAACAGCTGCGAGGCTGTTAGTAGGACAATATTGGAAGAAGGAATCTTTGCCTACATTGCAGGAATGGTTTCTTAAAGTGTCTCATTTGGCGAAAATGGCAAAGATTTCGGCTTTCTTAAAGGGACAAACGCAAGAGAAATTTCTTGTTGTTTGGGATAAATGGATAAAATTCATACAATTTAAATTTGATATAAAAATATTATATAGTTTTTTCATAATTTTTAACTTTATATATATATATATATATTCTATTTTATATTCTTTTTTTATAATTTTTTTTAACTTTTTCTTTAATTAAGCCTATATTCTGCTCTGGGAGGTCTTGGGGGGGGAAGGGGGGGTTGGGTAGGGGTGGGGGAAGGGGGGTTTTGTTGGGTAATGTTTGTTTTTTATTTGTATATGTTGTTTTTTGTTTTTGTATTGTTTCTTATTTTTTGTAAAATTTATAAAACTTTTTAATAAAAAAAAAAAGTCCTTTGAGGAAAAATATATTTTTCTGCCTTTTTAATATTTCCTTCTTGGGGGGGGGGCTAGCTTCCATCAGTATCTTTACATGTGGAGAAAGAGTTCCTTTGTCAAAACAAAGGTTGAATTAAGATGGGTTAATTACATGTCTATATCTGAAGAAAACATTTAAATATTAATGTATTGTTTATTATAGTGCACAGTGTTCTGGTGCCTGCTAGAAAATGGGTTTTCCCACTTGTTCAGTTTTGCCTGCTATTGTCTTGCCTTAGGGCAGTGATGGCAAACCTTTTAGAGACCGAGTGCCCAAACTGCAACCCAAAACCCACTTATGTATCGCCAGATGCCGGGTCAGCGTGGGCCACTGGGTTGGTGTGGCTATGGTAGTCATGGCAGCATGGGTGGGTGTGGTCAGGGTGGGTGTGGCCACCTTGATGTTGCTCCTGGGGAGGGATGCCTGTGGGGGCCGGGCAGGGTTGGGGGGGGTCCAGGGGGTCTCTGGCGGGTGGGGCAGTGGATAGGAGGCTCGTCCTGCAGGGTGAGGCAAGGTGAGGGAGCCATTGCTGTGGGGCAAGGCGAGGCAGGGGCAGGGGAATGATTACAGAAAAGGGGGGGCTCTGGTGAGAAGGAGGTGGAAGAGGGTTTAAACAAGCTTAGCAACCGGAGTGGGGATCCCCCCCCAAAACAAACATGCTTCGTGGGTAACCTCAAAGCACGACAGAAGAGACCAAAACCTGCTGCAACCACCCAGCAGATGGGAGGGGAATAAAAACCAAACAGCCCCCCCCCCAATGCTCAACAGAAATGCTCACGATAACGAAAGCCTTGGACAGGAGGAAGAGCACGGGCAGGCGTGCATCTGGCTCAACTGATGGCTTGGGGGGGAAGGGGGAGGCTACACCCCCTCCCAAATGCTGCCCTCTCACAAAAGCAGGATGAAAACTCCAAAAAGCGACAAGGAAAAAAAGTTAAAACAGAAGAGTGTCTCAGAACACCTGTATTAGCAGATGCAAGTAATATAAAATCTGGATGAAGAATGGTCAATAAAGCATTCTTGATTGTCTATTTTATCTTTCCTAATAAGCTGTAACCAACTTCCTCTCTTCACTTTGCAAAACCTGTGGGTCCCACGCCATTCCACATACCTGCAAGAAAGCAGCTGCAATGGAGTACTCTAACTATAACTTTGAAATATGGCACCACTGATTTAATTGCTGTCACACTGCAAGTACAGTTGGAGTTTACAGTACTAGTTTATCCAGCATATATTATTTATTTTATATTTCTTTTCCTTATACAAAACTACATCTTCTATATACACAGAATGGAGAGTTATTGTCAGTTTCTTGTCCAGTTTTAGTTTTCCTCTGCACTGGAGTAAAATAACGCCAACATTTGCTTTTATCAAGTATTCTTATCCCAGTTTTTGGGGGGGAGAGACAGAAATGCTTTCTGCTATCCGAGGGTGTGTATTTCAATACCATTTCCAAAGTCGAATTCCTCGACATATAGATTATTCCTTTACACTGGTTAAATCCAGAAAAATAGGTTAACTCAGTGGTTCTCAACCTTTCTAATGCCGCGACCCCATAATACAGTTCCCCATGTTGTGGTGACCCCCAACCACTTATACATCAACGGGTGCCAGGGGCGTGGCCAAAGAAAAGGGGGAAAAATGGCGGACAGCCTTGTTTGGCGACCCCCGTGAAATGGTTGTTCGACCCCAAATGGGGTCCCGACCCACAGGTTGAGAACCACTGGGTTAACTCAATAACCAGGCTAAATATAAATTTCTATTGGCAAAGCAGGGTTCATACTCGGGGGACTTGGTATCCTCTCTCTTGCATAAAGTTGGGACCTGTTGAACACCCCAAAGCATCCCAACCATACTCACTTTGAGATCCCGATGAGCAATTCCCAAATCGTGCAAGTAATTCACAACCTCCAGCAACCTGCCGGATGAGCTGGCTGGCATGGAATTAAACCTCCCTCCTGTTCCATATGCCCCCATCTATAGGTTACTCTCTTTCAGAGTAAATGAAGTTTGGTAGGCAGGGGATAAATTAAGTCAATGCAAGAAATGAAAGAATGGCCTGGTCAGTAGATACATTTATCTCCCTCTCCATCTTGTTTGCTCTTCAATTATTTGAGTTCCTGAGTCAAGCAACGGGGTTCACCCTTCCATGCCCCCTTTTCAATTTCCCCAAAGGACTGTAAGAGTCACTGCCTTTCTGAAGACAAAGTGTGCTTTTGTGCCCCTGACAGAGGGCACCTTGAGCCTCACTGCAGTCCTGATCTTGAGCTGGCAACGATTGGAAAATGCCAAATGCCACCTGCCTTCTTTCCAGCCCAGAGTTCTTATGCTACAGAAGTCCTTCCCTACATTGCTCCAAGCTTAATAAAGCAGAGTTTCTATTTTTTAATAAGCCTTCACTACTATTACTTCTTTTGAATCTGCATGAATGTATTACCGAAAAGAGTTAATGCTCTCACTAACTGGATGCATTTTGTTTTTAATCTGGAGCAAAGTAATTTCAGTTTGGAGTTGGGAGATGGGATATGTGCATCTGTGAACTAGAAAGCTGCACCACTGTTGTCTCAGATAACCAGGATGTGCATGGATGACAAGCAATTAATATGTGTTGCGAAAATTGAGCCATACATTAAAAAAAAGAATGATACTTAATGCAGAAACTGGTAATCAGATAATCAGATCAAAAAACCACATCCACTTCTTTGAGAGATACCTCATGATTTTCCCATTTGCCCACTGGATGCAAAACAGACATGGAAGACTAATGGCCTTTGGGATAATAAATCTGGTGAGTAGCTCACTGTAGAAGAAACTTACTAGAATTAGTCCTCGACTTACAACAGTTCATATAGTGACCCTTCAAAGTTACAACGGCACTGAAAATAAAAATGAATTACCATTTTCCGCACTGATCAAAATTCAGACACTCGTCATATCACAGTTGTAGTGTCCCAGGGTCATGTGATTATCTTTTGCTTCTGACAAGCAAAGTCAATGGGGAAACCAGATTCACTTAACAACAGTGTTTCTAACTTCACAACTGCAGTGATTCACTTAACAGCTATGGCAAGAAAGGATATAAAATGGGGCAAAATTCACTTAATACCTGTCTCGCTTAGCAACAGAGATATTGGGCTGTGGTTGTAAATAGAGGACTACCTTGTACAATTGTTTCTTACAAAAACTAGTTGTTCTCCAGCATGATGAGTGTAGAATCCACTGGATGGGTAGTTTCAGCCCTCCTGCTCAGAAGAGACTAGGTCAGAACTTTGGCCACGCCTCCCTCTGGGTGTGTCCTCCCAGTTTTGACTTAGTCTCAGGCTCAGTTAGGCGCAAATTTCTTGGCTCTGTAGCTAGATTAGGTTAATTGCTTTTATTTGTACTTATTGGATTTCTTTGGATTTAATTGACTTAATAATAATTGTCTTATTTTTAATTGGGTATTTATTCTAAATTGGTATAAATTGACAAATTCAGAATTAGGATTATACTTGGGTCTTTTGGCCTCAAGCCATAGGCTCCTTTGTTGGAGGCTGCAAGCCCTTGTTTTTTTCCGATAAGAGGTTTTCAGCTCTCATCAGCAGAACTGCGGCGCGACGGACAGCCAAGCAGCTGATCTTCAGCGATCTGAGTCTCCAGCGATGCGGGCTGTTCGGTGGCTTCCTTTTGGCTTCGTAGGCTCGAGGCTTCTCTCCATTTACATTCCAGCGGAGGCTACACGCCAAACAGCAAGTGATTTAAGAGGGTCCCTCTTCACTTCTGATTACTCCTAAAGCCATCTTCTGGCAGGGTTTTTTTTTCCGTTTCGTTTCCATTGTCCCCTCCCTTCCCAGAGTAAATCTTTCTGAGGAAGCTCTTAAGAGGGCTGGTCACCATTTTGGCCGCGTGTTCTACAAACGGCTGCCATCTTGAAAGGGTCAGAAACAACAACCGCCATTTTGGGTGTGGCCTTGGGGCGGTCGCCATTTTGTGTGGGCCTCCGAGCACAGAAGCCATTGGGAGGGGCCTCATCATGCCTTGCAGGATACGGAGACTTGAAATTCCTTTTGTCAGTCTGTCTTGACAGCCCTTTTACCGGGGGGGGGGGAGCTCAGTGTCATCAGCCTCATAGACCTGAGTTTTGATAGTATTGAGGATTGTTATTATTTTATCTACTTATTGTGCCTTAGCACATATCTGTCCTTCCTGGTGAGTTGAGAGAAGGGGAATTGTTTATCCACCTATTCTAATTAGAGTGTGGCATTTGCCACAGGCCTGGACAAGCAGTTCTAGGGAACTGTCTGTCCTTTGCCATTGCTGTTGTGCAGAGCGAGGATCGGTTTTCCATCTCTGTCAACTAGATCTGCCTCTCTGGGTTCCCCCCCCCCACTTCTGGATATTTCCTACTCGGTATATCTAGATCGCAATGGCAGACAGTGCCTCGCCTCAGGCATCACAGGGTTACGGTATTCCCCCCCCCCAACCAAAGCGCAGATCTACTGATTTGGACACGGGGGGGGGGGAGAGAAAAGCCAAAACAAAGCATATTTCTCCCAAGGATCCCTCAAAATCAGCCGAGCGAGAGGCCTCGAGGAGACATTTAGCACTGGAAAGGCAATTCTCAATGGCCCAAAGGCTCAGGTCCAATGAACCGGAAGTTGTTTCCCCCGCTCCATTGGACATTCCTATATCTGAGCCTACATTCGTTCCTTCTCATGAAGTTCTAAGGTCTTGGTCTCCTCAGGGGGAAACTGAGCAGGTTGGTCTCCCTCGCTCCTCCTCCTCATCTATTCATCAAGGCCCTGAGGCCACGTTCATTCCAGCCGAGGCTGGTGCTAGTTGTATGGATCAAGGGGACATGTGGTCAGCTCAGTTTCAATCCTTCATGCACAATGCATTCATGCAGTTTATGTCATCCAAGGGTCAATGACCTTTTCATCCACCACCTCCTCCTTCTATACCTCCTTCCCAAGCAGGGCTTACCACAGTCCCCGCTTCAGGCGTTTCCGAGACTTCTTCCCAATTAGGGGAGGCGGAGTCTGTTGACCTGGAGATAGCTGATTCACCCATGTCAGAGGATGAGGAGGCAGGGCCCGAACAGGCGTTAACTTCAGGATTTTTTGACCCTTCTATCTTCAGATCTCTACTATTAAAGGCCATTACCACCGTCAACCTCACTTCAGTCCAGGAGGAGAAGCCTTCTACCTCCACCAGTCAGGAATCTAACCCTCTGTTTGCGGAAAAGGTGGTGGAAGACAAGCAGATTCCCTGTCCACAGGTTTTCCGTACTTCAGTGGAGAAACAGTGGGCTTCATTTGCCACTCTGCCTTCCCCTAACAGTACAGAGGAGAAACTGTTTAATGTTTCTCCTTCATTTGCCTCTCTTTTGGAGGTACCTTCTGTAGATACTCCCTTGACCTCTGTGTTCTCCACATCTGCTATTCCAGGGTACATGGCGGAGGCCCTGAAAGCGGAGGACAAGAAGTTCGAACTCTCTCTCTGCCGAGCGCACCTGGCTTCGGCCTGGGCGATTAAAGCAGCAACTTCATCCTCTTTCTTCGCCAGGGCATCAATCATGTGGTTTCGCGAGCTGCAAGCAATCTTTCCACCGGATCAGGTTCGAATGCATCAGACTCTGGGAAAGCTAGTGGCCGCATCAGAGTATGTGGCAGATGCTTCTCTTCATTCCACCAGGTACTCTGCCAGATCCATTGCAGCTATGGCTGCCTCTCATAGGCTTCTTTGGCTGAAACAGTGGAAAACTGATTTGAAGTCAAAGTGGCGCTTGTCCACGTCCAAATATACGCAGTTGTTTGGATCAATCCTGGAACCTCACATTATTGAGGGCAAGGATAAACGCAAGATACTGGTTCATCCCTCCAAACGGTCCGATAGGCAGCCCCAACAGGCGTTCCGTAGGCAGGCCTTCCGCCTGGGAGTGGAGACAGCCCTTTCGGGTGGGGCAGTCCTGGGATTGGTCAAGAGGCTCACGATCTTTCCCTTCCAGGCAAGATCGTCCGCAGGACCACCAGAACATTGGAGCCAAAGGCCAGTTCTAATCTAAGCGTCCCTTCAGGGGATCAGGCGGTCACCCATATAGCCGGTCCAAGTGACGCCAGGGAGGGCTCTCCCATCGGGGGTCGTCTGGAGCAATTCAACGACGTCTGGGTAAGGACCACCTCTGACTCTTGGGTACGGGAGACCGTCAAGTACGGTCTCACCCTAGAGTTCTACTCTCCCCCCCAAACCGCTTTATAAGGTGCCCAATATCATGAAACACAACCAAAGCAAACTTGGTAGCCACGGCCATCTCCCATCTGGTAGAAATCCGAGCCATAGAACCTGTGCCAAGGGATCAGGAAGGAAAGGGGTTTTACTCCATTCTCTTTGTTCCCCCAAGGCCTCAGGAGGATGGAGGGCGATACTGGCCTTAAAGGGTCTGAATTACTTCTTGACCTACAGAAGGTTCAAGATGCAGACCCTAAAGTCCATACTCGCCAGTATCAGAAAAGGGGATTTCCTCTCATCCATAGACCTCACAGAGGCGTACCTACATATCCCCATATATCCAGAACACCGCAAGTTCCTCAGGTTCTGCTATGCGCACCGGCATTACCAATGCAGAGTCCTTCCCTTTGGTCTATCCTCATCTCCAAGGGTTTTCACAAAAGTCTTGGCAGTCCTGGCGGCTCACCTCAGGTTGATGCCGGTGTGTGTGCAATGCTATCAAGACGACATCCTTGTCCAGTCCAGTTCCTTTCAGTCAGCCCAGTCAGATCTACAGATCACTATACACACTCTTCAGACTCACAGGTTCTCAGTGAACTTCAAGAAGAGCCACACGATCCCCAGAAAGTGACTCCTACACCTTGGGGCAGTCATAGACTCGGATCTTTGCAAGGTGTACCTTTCCCAGGAATGTTGGGTCAGCATCCGAAAGCTGGTACATCAGGTTCGGAGGGACAAAGCAGTGCCCCTGGTACAGCTGTCCAAACTCTTGGAAAAGATGGTATCTTGCATGGGCATCGTTCCGTGGGCCAGGCTTCATTCAAGACTCCTACAATGGTTCCTTCTTCCTTTCCAGAAACAGAATCTCAGCTCATCCAACAGGAGGGTCAGAGTTCCCCACCATACCTTGTTATCACTCCTATGGTGGACCTCATCCACGATGACCAAGGGGACCATCTTCAAGGAGCCCCTCAGGCTCACCCTGACCACGGACGCCAGTCTATTCGGTTGGGGTGCCCATCTTCAAACTCACCTGACCCAGGGGCAGTGGTCCCGTTGGGACCTAGCCCACAATATAAATTGGCTCGAACTCAGAGCTATACACCTAGCACTCCTACAGTTCTCCTCCCTGGTAAAGGGGCAACATGTCCTCATCCTGACGGATTCCCTGAGCAGGGCCACGGTGGACCACTCAGAATGGCGACTGGATCCGGCTCTGTTCAGGAACATCTCAATGAGGTTCGGGCGTCCTCATCTGGATCTGTTTGCCTCCCCATCGAACACTCAACTTCCGAGGTTCTTTTCCAGGTTCCCGGCACAGGGAGCAGAGGGAACAGATGCCTTCCGATGCCGGTGGCCGGCACACCTGGTTTATGCCTTCCCTCCCCTTCCGTTGTTACCGGCAACTATCCGCTAGCTGATCCAGGAAAGAGCGGAGGTAATCTTGATTGCTCCACATTGGCCAAGGCGTCCATGCTTTGCCGACCTTGTGGATCTCTCACTCTCTCCACCATGGAGGATTCCCCCGGACTGAGTGGCTCTCAGTCAGGGGAACCTTCAACATCCTGACCCTCAGTGGCTCCAGCTGGCCGCCTGGCACTTGAGCGGGAAGGTTTAGCCAAACAATCCTATTCATCTGGGGTGATCTCGATGATTCAAGCCTCGAGGCGCCCTTCGACTAATAGGATTTATGACGCCACGTGGAGAAACTTCTGCACGTGGTGCAGCAAACAAAACCTCAACCAGCTTTCGGTTACGATTCCCAATATCCTGGATTATTTGTTGGATGGTTTGAATAGGGGCTTATCTCCTAGTACCATTCGCAGGCAGATCGCGGCTCTTTCAACAGTCCTTTCCTACGATAATTCGAGTCCATTGTCGCAACATCCGGTGGTTAGTGCCATTTTGAAAGGGGCAGTTAATACCAGACCACCCGTGGTACACCACTATCCGTCTTGGGATCTACCCAAGGTGTTGCAGCTTTGACTTCTCCTCCTTTTGAACCTCTCAGTTCTTGTTCTCTTCACTTTCTGTCTTTAAAGGTGGCGTTCCTGGTAGCTATAACATCGGCTAGGCGAATATCGGAATTGGCCGCAATTTCAGTTAGGGGTGATTTGTGTACCTTTTTCGAGGATAAGGTGGTCCTCAGATTGGACCCTTCCTTCGTTCCAAAAGTTAATACCTCGTTTCACAGGTCCCAGGAATTAGTTCTTCCCAACTTTTTTCCGAATCCCTCACATAGACTGGAATGGCAGTGGCATAAATTGGATGTGCGCAGGGCCCTGCATCACTATGTTAAGCGAACCTTGGCCTTTTGCAAGTCAGAGGCCTTATTCGTGTCCTTTCAACCCTCTGCCATGGGTCAGAAGGTCTCCTCTTCTACCACAGGTAGGTGGATAAGGGCATGCATTTCTCGGGCTTATATTTCCCAGTCACTTCCAGTTCCCGCACACAGTACAGCTCACTCGACGCGCAGCGCAGCTGCGTCGGCTGCTTGGTCCAAGCAGGCATCGGTTGAGGAAATTTGTAGGGCTGCGACGTAGTCTTCTCCTTCCGCATTTGTTAGGCATTTTAAGATAGATAGTTTTGTAGTGGCGGACGCTGCGTTTGGCAGGCGAGTCCTGCAAAAGGTTATTTCTTCTCAGGGGACACAAGCCTAGACTTCCCCACCCGTAGGGACATGAGCGGCTTTGGTATGTCCCATCCAGTGGATTCCACACTCATCATGCTGGAGAAGCGGCGTTGTCTTACCTGAACGCCTATTCTCCACCAGGATGCGTGTAGAATCCACTGATTGGGTTATTTAATCCCACCTGCTCAGACTAAGACAAAAAAACTTTGCCACGCCTCCTTCTGGGTGTGACTTTCCCCAGTTTTTCTTAGTCTCGTGCTCAGCAAGACATTTCATTAGAAGGCTCCCTAGTTAGGCTAGATTTTCTCTTTGTTTCTTTTTTTGGATTCATTCAAATTAGAATTGGCTAGATTCAAATTCAAATTTGGTCACTCAATTGGACTAATTGGCTTTTCTCAGCAATTTTAAAAGATGATTGAGTTTTGTGTTGGGGAGGAAAAGGACTCTGTCCTTGCTCCATCCAAGCCCTTTGGGGCTTTGAAAAAGGAGGCTGCAGGCTTTGTTCGGAATGGAGCTTCCCATTACCAGGATCTGAAGCCATTTGCGATCTCGCCGGCCGGCTGGGCAGTGGAGATCGGATTTCAGCACGGAGGCCTCCTGAGCGCTCCGCTCGTGTCGAGGTCTTGAGGGAGAGCTTTTCCTGATTGCAGCCTCATCCGGAACGCAGCGAAGGCTGCGCTACTAATTGCAAGTGCTTGGGGCCGGGGGGAATCAGAAATTCAAGCCCTTTTTTTTTCCCCTGCAGCATGCCTTTGATCCTTGCCTAACGAGCCCAGGATTATCCATCGCTGCTTCTTCAGAGGCCTTAAAGGCCCGGAGGCCGCCATTTTGACCACATGGTCTTAGCACAGCCGCTATTTTAAGGGCCCACGTGGCGGACGCCATTTTGGAGGCCTAATTGATTTTTGCAGCATCATCAGCAATATTCCTGCATTATTGCAGATTCATAGTTGTTGCCTGAGTGCCTTGGTCTGTGAGCAGACCCGTTCAGGGGGGAAGTTATTTCTTTATACCCACAGTGACTGCGGTGGAAATAGTGGGGGCTACCCCTGGAGTGGGGCTTGGCTGCATTTAAGCAGGCCAAGGTACTGTTATCTGGTCTTAAGACCCAGAAAGGAAGAGCGAAGAGATATTTTCTTGGCCACCTGTTTTTTCAGTCAGTCGGTGACCTTTTGTCACAGGGTCTGTGCAGACAGGATTAGAACACTGTCTGGCTGCTCTTGCCATTGCTATCTGTTCAGAGCGAGGATCGGTTTTCCATCTCTGACTGTGTGATCTGTGTGTTTGTTCCCCCCATTTCTAGGTACAACTGTCCAGGAGTACCTAGGCTGACTGTGTGCGTGTTTGTTCCCCCCATTTCTAGGTACAACTGTCCAGGAGTACCTAGGCAGTCCTGGGATTGGCCCAGAGGCTCACGATCCTATTCTTCCAGACAGGATCGGCAACAGGACCGCCAGATTAGTGGAGCCAGGGGTCAGTCCCAGACCAAGCGGTCCCTTCAGGGGCTTGGGCAATCATCCCTACAGGCGGGCCAAGTGACGCCATGGAGGGCTACCCTATCGGGGGTCGACTGGCACTGTTTTACGACATCTGAGAGAGCACAACCACAGACGTTTGTGTCAGAGAGACATAAGAAAGGGTCTCTCCCTAGAGTTTTGATCTTCTCCCCCAGATCGTTTCATACAGTGCCCGGTTTCAAACAATACATCAAAAACACAACTAGTCACGACAGCCATTGCACACTTACTAGAGATCAGAGCCATAGAAAAGGTTCCTCAGGACTAGATCGGGGAACGGTTCTACTCCATCCTGTTCATAGTTCTCAAGCCTCAAGCGGTTGGAAGGCGATACTGGACCTAAAGAGTCTAAATTATTTCCTCATTTACAAGAGGTTCAAGATGCAGACCCTAAAGTCCATCTTGGCAAGCATCAGGAAGGGGGATTTCCTTTCCTCCATCAACCTGACAGAGGCTTACCTTCACATTCCAATCCTCCAGGAGCACCACAGGTTCCTGCGGTTCTGTTACGCGCACAGACACTACCAGTACCGAGCCCTCCCCTTCGGCCTATCCTCTGCCCCGAGGGAGCACTGATAGATTCCAGCCTATGCAAGGTATATCTCTCCCAGGAGCGCCAAGTCAGCATTCGGAAGCTGGCCCAGCAGATCCGAAGGGAAAAGAGGGTACCACTGGTACAACTATCCCAACTCCTGGGCAAGATGGTCTCTTGCATGGGCATCGTTCCGTGAGCCAGGCTTCACTCCAGGAACCTCAAATGGTTCCTCCTTCCTTTTCAGAGATGCAACATCAGCGCCTCCAACAGGAAAGTCAGGGTTCCCCAGCAAACCTGTCTTCACTCCTATGGTGGACCTCGTCCGCCTTGAACAAGGGCACCCTCTTCAAGGAACCACCCAGGATCACCCTGACCACAGACGCCAGTCTGTTTGGTTGGGGAGCACATCTTCAGAGCCACTTAGCCCAGGGTCAGTGGTCCAGGTCAGACCTGGCTCACAACATAAATTAGTTGGAACTCAGGGCTATCCACTTGGCTCTCCAAAGGTTCTCCCCCCTTGTGTCAGGGAAACGTGTTGATCCCGACAGACAACATCGCGGCCAAGGCTCACGTAAACAAACAAGGGGGTCTCACTCTTGTCCACTCATGCAGGAAGCCCTGGCCATAGGGCTTTGGGCAGAGTCCACTCTGAGGTCCATCAGAGCGGAACACATCTTGGGAGAGGCAAATCAACAGGCAAACTCCTTGAGTAGGGCCACAGTGGATCACTCAGAGTGGAAACTGGACTCAACCCTGTTCGGGGAAATATCGCACAGGTTCGGATTTCTCATCCTAGATCTCTTCGCCTCACCGAGCAACCCCCCAGTCCCCAGGTTCTTCTCCAGATTCACGACAAGGGAGGCGGAGGGAACGGACGCCCTCAGGAGCAGATGGCCGGAGGGCGTACTTTATGCCTTCCCTCCTCTGCCATTACTGCAGGCGACTATTCGCAAGCTTCTTCACGAACAGGCGGAGCTAATCTTAATTGCTCCATATTGGCCATGACGCCCGTGGTTTGCCAACCTAGTGGATCTGTCCCTCTCGCCACCGTGGAGGATCCCCCCGGACCAAGTAGCTCTCAGCCAGGGGAACCTCCAACATCCGGATCCACAGTGGCTCCAATTAGCCGCTTGGCACTTAAGCGGGAAAGTTTAACTAGACAGTCCTCCTCCGGGGTTATCTCTGTGATCCAAGCTTCAAGGCGTCCCTTGACCAATAGGATCTACGATGCCACTTGGAGAAACTTCTGTTCTTGGTGTAACAAGAAGCGGCTCTCGCCGCTTACTGTCACCATCCCAGACATATTAGATTATTTACCTGAGGGGTTGAATAGAGGTCTGTCAACCAGCACTATACGCAGGCAGATAGCAGCTTTGTCGACAGTTCTCGCCTGTGACAACCAAGTCTCCCTGTCTCAACACCCAGCAGTTAGTGCCTTTCTCAAGGGCGCGGCCAACGCCGGGCCGCCTACTGTTCATCGTTATCTATCCTGGGACCTGTCCAAGGTGTTACAGGCCTTAACTTCTCTTCCATTTGAGCCTCTGAGTACTTGCTCCTTTCACTTCCTGACCTTGAAGGTGGCCTTCCTAGTGGCCATTACGTCGGCCAGGAGGATTTCAGAATTAGCCGCTTTGTCAGTCAGGGAGGACTTATGCACATTCCATGAGGACAGAGTGGTCCTTAGGTTGGATCCTGCATTTATCCCAAAGGTCAATACAGGTTTCCATCGTTCCTAGGACCTAATCCTCCCTAACTTCTGTCCTAACCCTTCCCATCGTCTGGCATACGTTGGACGTGTGCAGGGCCCTGCACCATTACATTAAACGAACCTTGGTCTTCAGGAAGTCAGAGGCCTTATTCGTGTCTTTTCAGCCCTCTGCAATGGGTAGGAAAGTCTCTTCTTCCACTATTGGTTGATGGATTAGGGCTTGTATTTCCAGGGCTTACCTCTCTCAATCCCTTCCAGTCCCCTCACACATCACTGCTCACTCCACGCGCAGTGCTGCAGCCTCAGCAGCCTGGTCTACCCAGGCAACACTTGAGGAGATTTGTAGGGCAGTGAAGTGGTCCTCTCCCTCTTCCTTCATAAAACATTATAGGATAGATCAATTTGCAGCAGCGGAGGCTGCCTTTGGTAGGCAAGTCCTACAGCAAGTAGTTAGTTCTCAGGGGACACAAGCCTAGACTTCCCTCCCTACAGGGACATGAGTGGCTTTGGTATGTCCCAATCAGTCGATTCTACACCCATCCTGCTGGAGAAAAGGGCGTTGTCTTACCTGAACGCTTTTCTCAGCAGGATTGTGTAGAATCCACACCCACCCTGTTGTCCTTAGTCTAGGCATGTGTCTTTTATTTTTGTTTGGAGCCTTGCGTCTGAATGCTTCGCCTCGACAAAACTGGGGAAAGTCACACCCAGAAGAAGGCGTGGCAAAGTTTTTTGTCTTAGTCTGAGCAGGAAGGCTTAAATTACCCAATCAGTAGATTCTACACCATCCTGCTTAGAAAAGGTGTTCAGGTAAGACAATGCCCTTTTTCCTTTCCCCTTCTCATAGCCCCAGGGCTCTGGGGACCATTGGCCTTCATCTTTTCCACTCTTTAGCTGTCGTTTGTTATTCTCCCTTCAATGCTTCAGTGCTGGGATCAGCGCTGTAGCTCGGATCTCTGAGGCTTCAGCCTTTCGTCTTCAATTCCCTCTTCCTAAGTGGCTTCAGTGCTGGGCTCAGCACTCCGGCCCTAATCTTTCCTCGGCTTCCCTAGAGAGATACACGAGGCCCTTGGCCTCCAGTTCATTGCTTCTCTCCTTGTTCGTCGTGGCCATTTTGACTGCCGCGAACGGGCCGAACAATTTCTGGATCCCTGGAGGGGGACAGATGCTCCTCGTCTGGCCATTTCTTCGGTTGCCAGCGAAGAAATAGGCTTTGTTCCCTTTCTCGCAATTGCGATCCATCCCTGAAGATCATGTTTTGCCCTGGGTGGATGCCATTTTGACCGCGCCCGTCATCCTTGCTTGAGGGGAACGTTGGGCCTTTCGGCCTTTTCTTACATCAAAAACTTCCCCTTTGTCACAGCCGCAGCCGCTAACCTAGCCTTACTGGCCCCTTCCTCCCTGACTGCTTCAACGCTCGAAACTCGCATAGGCATCATTAACCTCATGGCCGCCATTTTAGCTGTTGTTTGCAGGCCGGGTGGCCGCCATTTTATACACGTGGCAGACGCTTACACGAAGGTGTCCTGGGTTGTAGTTCAGGCCGGCAGTGGGTCACTCTGCGCTCAAAACAACTCGGGCCTCTCTGATGCAAATAATTTCCTTGACCTGGCCATCAAAAAAACATTTCAGTGGGCTGCGCTCGTTGGCTGTCACGGCCTCTGCTGCAGATTGACCCGACTGGCAAGCATACTGACCTCTCCCTCCTCGCCTCCAAGTGATCAAGGACGCACTGAGTTACCGGTCAGGTAGCCAGGGGAGCAGCACACCTTCCCTGCTCCAGCTGCTTTAGCCAACCCGCCAATTGATCCCCTGCCAGAGCTCCCTCTCAGTACTTCCTGAGATAGCTCCCTTCAGGATGGAGGACTTCACGTTGCCTGAACATATGACCAACACCTCCCCATCCTCTGGCCAGGAAAGGCACAAATCCTCCAAACAGGAGGCGGCAGGCAGGATCAAGACCAAGGCAAAGGCCATATCCAGGAAGCCCTCAAAATTGGCCGAGAAACAGGCAAGCAGAAGGCACCAGGCCCTGGAAAAGGAGTTCTCCAGAGCGCAGAGGCAGGGCAGGGCAGAAGCGGAACAGGCAGGGGCCCCAGACTTTGACCTTCTGCTGGGGCCTTCGACCTCTGCTCAGGGGGTATAGTCCCTGCAGGACCATCCCATTTCACACACCCCTCCCCCGGGGTGGGTCATGACATCACCACCGCACATCTGGGACCAGAGGCCACTTTTTACCCCTATGGCTGCTGGGCTCAGGGGGATTGACCTCGCAGGCATCCCCCCTGATGATTACCTGGAAGTTCTGATCTTTTGGGCAGTTGACCAGGCACTTGCTGCAAGGTCCTACCGCTTGCCCAGCACGGAGACAATGGCATCCATACCTCCATCTTATTTTCCCAGTCAGGGCCTCCTGTGTACCATGATCCCTCCTCATCTTCCCGTTCTTCGTATAGCGGGGCCTCTTCTCCAGCAGAGCAAGACCAGCCAGAGATATGATTGCAAAGCTATTCGTATCAAATGCAAGTATAAAAACTATAATGAATGTCCTAAAATAAAATACCCCAACTGAAGGGAGAGTAAAAAAAAACTTCAACAATGGAGCCGTTATCTTTCTGAAGGGTCAATAATTTATTAAGTGTCATGCTATCACTTAATTAAATTTGGCGCAGATTGTTGTCAGTTTGATGTATTGGTTAAGATGACTTAGAAACCAGAGAGGCTGAGTTTAGATTTATATTTAAAAAGTCAGGTTAATAGGATTGCAAAGTAGTATGTTACAGTTACTCAATGTAATTAATTTCAGAAACCGATTAACTAAGCCAAGCACAAACACAGGCACTTTACAAAACATAAAGATCAAAGGCTTTTTACTTTACATTTCAGCCCGTTAGGCATCCACCTACCTCCCCAGAAACGGCCTGTGTACTTCGACCCTGCCCGCAGCGAAGTTGAGCAAACACAGAGCGGAACACATGTTTGCCATTGGTGCAGTAAGAAGAGGTGGTAAGGTCAGATTTCCCCAAGAGCCAATTGGCACCAGGCTGAACAGTTTCTTGGCTTTCTAACCAATTAGCACGTAGGATATGCTTATTGCTGTCCGCCTTACCCAATCAACTACCAAAGTTGTCAAGAGCGTGTTTTCAACAGCCAATCACCACGAGAATAGTTATGGTTGCATCCTAAAGTTGCGTCTATTCGTCCAATCAGCTACAGGAAAATACGGTAGTTCAGTTTTTTGACTCTCCAGTGTGGTCGTGAGGGACTCTCCGGGGACTGTGAAGGTGAGAAGGGGAAGTGGTTCCCTCCACGGCCTTTATTACCATTATTATTATCAAATCGGAGATAAGGGAGCCCTTAAGAGTCACTCTTCGCAGTAGAGGGGAAAGTGGCATGATGAGGAGAATGTAGAATATTGAGGGCGTCTGCAAGTGGAAAATAGTTGGCTGAACAAATGGGATACCAGGGGGAAATTGAGACGCAGGCAGGCTGGGTTTAATGTTCAACAGAGCTGCTTTCTCCTCGAGGAGCTGTCATAATACTGACTAAAGAGAGGGAGACCTTCGAACATGTGCAGAATGCCAATGCTGCATCACTGCAACTACGTGGCTTAGGCTTATGAGGAGGAGAAAAAAACCCTTCAGATCAGGAAATAAGATTTTTTGATAAGAAGTTTCTGTTCAGGATGTTTCAGAAACTCAGGTTAAAAGTAAGCGGAGTTGAAAGAACCAGGTAGCATTGCCAGAGTATTTTTCGACAGAATTTCTGACCCGTTATTAAATGCATAATATTGGGAAAATTAGTAACTGCGACTTGATTCATAACTTTCCCTCTATTTCACAAAAGCTGTTTACATTAGCTACAAACTTGCTTTAGTTAATGCCAAAACCTCCAGGTCAAGGAGTTAGCATAGATTTAAATTAAGACCAGAAAGTAAGTTGCATTTCATATATATAGGGCCTAAAACAATAAAGAAGTATTCTGTAAAAAATATTTTTGAATTTGCTTGAATAAAACAAATTTGACAATTAATGGGCTCTTGATTTTGTTAACAAACTTTAGTAAATTTCAAAGATGTTGATTTTGAATGTAAAATGATTATTAAAATGTGAAATTTTGGGGGAAATGTATTTCAGAGCAGATACTCCATCTTCTTTCCCAAACCCCTAAACAATCAAATTCACTATGCTTAAAGAGTACTCTATTTGCAATACTACCTTCTTTCTTTATATTTCTAATTTGCATGAAAGTAGTTTGCTGTTGTGGAATGATACTGTTAACAAAATTGTTGCGGGGTCTAGATAATATAAGTGTAAAGGTGCTGCAATATTAATATCATAGCCATATCATAGTGATATCTCTTTCAAGTCTCTATCAATATTTTATAGACATAGTAGTAGCAAAACAATTGTGTTATGGTTGTCCACCAGACAGAATATATTGGAAATGAATCTATTTGAATGGCATTGGTAAGTTGTTTAGTATCACTTAACTATTATACCTTGTCCATTATTTATAAATTGTAAATAATTTAGCCACACTGAGATACTCAACTGATATAGTAATAATGATGTGCTATTTAAAAAGGCTATTTGTATTATGTCAGTAAGCATATTTCAATAATATACTGGAACCATGATGTCTCAGGACAGAAGGCCTTGCTTTCAGATAAAAGGATCGGCAAATTAAAATAAAGGATTCACTCCTAGCTTAGACCATTGGATGGAGAAACCAAGAGTATTTGAGTTGATAGGCTTAGGAAATAAGCCAAAGTGTTGCAGCTCAGAGAATCTGGAGTTCTTGAGAAACTTCTATAGTGCTTTAAAGGCTGGTTCATAATTCAGAAAATTAAAGTCACTTCTTTTTTTTTTCCATTAACCAATATTTTAGTATGGGCTTTTGCCATTTCATAATAAAACTAGGCAGCGCGTAATATGTATTCCAAATAGAGAAATGTGAGATAATAAGCTAGAAGCAAGGACTTAATAGTTGTTTCTTTGCCCAGTGTGTAGGTGTACCCACAATATATACAGTAAAATAAAAATACCAGCATATTTTAAGCAGCACATGGCATATATAAAGTACACTGAATTGCAAGAGAATGCAACTAAGGTAGTCCAAGTACTGTTGGTAATTATGAGATAGCTCAAATTGAACACAGCAAAGATGTATATCAAAGGAAACTGCTTTGGGAAATTGGCAATAGTTGGGGGAGGTGTATGGGAACTTTTGGAATCAGTTGAGAAGGGATCAAAGAAGCAACAGAATGGGTAGGCTAGAGGGAGGTGAAAATGTAGGGAGTTTTTAGGGTCGTTGTTTCCGCCTTATGATGCTTTTGTTTGTTCTTGTCCTAGATGGCCCAAAATCTCTTCAGATCATTGTTGTCTATTCCAGTCAAGCGTCTCACTCCAGTGCTTCATCCCAGACCCTCATTGCTTCTGTACAGAGTTTCAGTTCTGCCATGCAGGGGACCCTGGTGTACTTCTTTTGCTTCTCCTGCTATGCCTTCACAGACTAGGACATTTTCTACTACTCAGGTCTGTTGGCATACTTTTAATGTCCAGGATGAGGATGATTTCCAAGACAGAGTTTTGAAAAGTCAAAAACCAGTGGTGATAGATTTCCATGCCCAGTAAGTATGGTGTATATGTCTTTGTTACAAAGCTGTCTGGATCCTTAGTGTGCTATATATGTATTATATACTATGTAGTATGGAGGGCTTTGACCCCAAATGGTATAGCTAATAGGGTCTGCCTCTCTCTCTCAATTGGTTTTACCTAGATGCCATAGGATAACTGAGAAGCTATACTAGGTGATTACTATTTACATCCTCCTTCTCTTACAACATTCTAAACCAGTAGTCCCCAATCTTTTTATCTTGTCAGTCTGGCGTGAGGGGAAAGATCATGTGAGTGGCAAGTGCGTGCGCACACACATCTCTGTGTGAGTGCAGGGTGCTTGCATATGCGTGTGAATGGAGGGTGGTTGAGTGGCGGGCATTTGTGCTCATGCGCAAAGCTCCACGAGTGGAAAACTGCTCACACGTGAAGCTCCATTCATGCAAATGGAGCTTTGCTTGCAAGTGCCCTCCATTCGCAGGTGGAGCTTCGAGCATGTGTGCAAGCACCCATCACTCAAGTGCCCTCCGCTCGCGAGTGCAAGCATCCCCACATGCAAAGCTCCATTTGCACAAGTGGAGGGCACTTGTGCTTGCATGTGAAGCTCCACTCGTGAGCAGAGAGTGCTCGTGTGGGAAACTCCATTTATGCAAAAGGCACTTTGCATGCGAGCGCCCTCTGTGTATGTGAGTGGAGCTTTACATGCAAACGCAAGTGCTCAAGCGAGTGGAGCTTTGAGTGGTAGGCCCTTGTGCTTGCACACGAAGCTCCACTCACACGAGCGGAGGCACTTTGTGCAAATGGAGCTTCATGCACAAGCGCCCTCCACTCACATGAATAGAGCTTCGCGAGCAAGGGCCCACGACTTGTGCAAATGGAGCTTTGTGCGTGCACATGAATGCACATTTGCCCATTGCGTGGCCCAGTTTGAAACAGACTGCGGCCTGGTAGTGGGCTATAGACCATGGGGTGGGGACCCTGTTCTGAACCTTTGAGTAGAGATAATATTATAAATAGCATATTACAATTCTTTTTCTCATGAAATACTGCAAAAAAAAAACAATTGGTGCTCTTCAATTTTTTGAGAAAGAGGCTGCATGTTTAGTTTATTGGTACTTACTTTCATCAGAGTATAGGCAGATGCAAGTTTGCAGGGCATTAGCTAATCAATGAAAATAAGGCACTATTGCTTGGATATGGGTCTACCAATTAATGGAGGAAAGCATACAATGCTTTTATAATGCAATCTCGTGCCTTTCTTTACTGGAATATAATCCTCATCTCTGGTTATTAGAAGCTTAAAACATTTACCGACTGTTACCTCCTTCCTATTTCTAAATATAAAACAAATGAGGATACGAAAAAAGATGAGATGATGTGAAATGAAGTAAGTGCAGTGTGGTAGAATGGGATATGAACTGTGTTGAGAATGATGGGCAAAAGTTTTATCCTTTTCCACAGAAGAAAATTTTAAAAAAGCCAAACAAAGAACTTTCAGAACACTAGCAGGAATAAGTACATTTTAATTTTGAAGTACGTTTCCTGATCTCTTGATTTCTAAATTCCATTGTAGAGCTGACACAGAAAACATCAGAAGTAAAGAATCAGATCAGGAAATACTTCAGTTTGAAAGTCCTTGCAGTAAAAGTAAACTTTTTAAACTGTTTTTCTTTACCTACTTGGCTGCTGGACTACACCTTCCTCTTAATTTGTCACAAATTAATGGTGAATTCTATTCAACACTTTTTTCCTTATCAATCCTATGTATTTATTGGAGGAGTGGCAGTTTGAATAGTACATAGAAATGGGTTAGATTATAGCTAGGATTATTTCCTAGCACTAAATTCACTCTACAGATTTCTGTGAAGTTATTTAAATGATATCATACTTTCTTGCAATTCTGTGTTGCTCCAGATTTTTTTATTGATGTAGATAGATAATGGAATATTGATTTGGTGGTGTTTTTTTTTATGATCCCATTTTCTGATTCTCTTAGGACTTGCTTTTTTTATTCTTTAAAAGAATGTAAATGCCTAACACAGACTAACTGCTGAATGCTTGTTCTCATAATACCCTGCTGTGGTTATAACATCTGAAAACATCAATAGTGGCTCAATGTGCTAAAGCTACTTCCTGTAATATGGTATCAGTTTCCAGAGCTATAAGAAATGGTAAATGCTGTTGTGATACTGAGAATTTGTTTTGGCAATTACTGATTTATCACACAATGTATCAATGATGTAAGATCAAATAGCTGCAGCAAAAAAAAGTTCTAGTATGTATAAATCAGATCAAAAATCACCTGGCCAATAATCATAGCATCATACTATTTTCATTTCTTGTTGATTTTTTTTTACTAACAGCATGTGTGAAAGACTTTCCAGTATGAAAACTTAACTGTATGAACTACTATAACTGAGGCCCGTGATGGCTTAAATTTCTCTTTCAAAGAGACAAATTAGTATAGAAGATATGAACCTTGTCCTTGTTCAAGTGTCTATTTTACCTGTTGTACAATATTGGGAACAAGTTACTGCAATATATACACAAATAGGCAAGATCTTTGCACATGATCATTGATGGTACTCTTTTATTGATTTGTACATGTGTGGAGAAAGACACTGATATATAGTAAATTCAAGATTACAGGTTGCCTTATTAGTTTGGATAACAACTCTCTGTGTCCTCTTTTATATAGTTTTCTTCTCTCTTTTTGGAAAGAAATGTGGATTTCTGTTGGTTAGAAGGCTTATGAGATTCTGAATTGGTTTTGGTAAACATAGTGATTTTTTTGCTGCTCTTATTTACTCTTGGCATAAACAATATGCAAGAGGCTTATGAATACCTTGCAGTAAAATACTCTGAGCAGTTTGTAAGCAGCAGCTTTTAAATCTTGGCACATAGACTATCAAACAAAATGCAGACTCGTATGTCATCTCTTAATGTAACAATCCAGGCATCACTATTAAACCTGATACTTCAGTATTCAGAGGCTTCTTCTTAAAGGCAGATATTTATCTTTAACCTTTGGGAAGTATCTTGTAAAAAAAGTTAATATTGCTTTTTCCTCATTAAACTCTAATGTCTTTCTTTGTTGTGAGATGGTGTGGTCCCTGCAAAATCCTGGGTCCCAGACTAGAAAAAGTGGTGTCCAAACATGAGGGGAAGATTCTGATGGCGAAAGTGGACATTGATGATCATACTGACCTTGCCCTTGAATATGAGGTATGTCCCTGTAACAGCTCTGAGATAGACTCATGCATATTATATTGAGTTAAACTAGTTTATTTTTGTTTGTTCTAATCACCAATTTTGACAAAAGGAGTGATAAAATCTTATTCTATCTTATAACCAGTGTTATCGGTTTAGAGTAGCCTTCCCCAAGTTGCCCAGGAATAGTGAAAATTATAATCTAGCACTGGAAAGTCAAAGATCATCCCTGGGAAAGGAAATGGCAAACTATTTCTGCATTGTCGACAAAAGAAAGCTGCATAGATTTGTCTGGAAGACACTAGGAGACACGTTTGACCCAAACAAGACTTTAGCCTTAGTAAGTTGAAGCTCTTGGCTGATTTTGTCTGGATTTGTAAACTAAGTTATTTTTGTACCAGATTAGTATTTGATGGAAGATTACCAAGTAATATTAGGGCCACAGACTAGGACACTGGGAGATCAAAAATCATACTAAAAAAAGGCCATATAACCCCACCTCAGGCTCATGGCCAAGAATCCTCCATGAACATATCTATGAAATTTCCACCAGTTAAGCTCAACTCAGATGACGCCTCACCTCTACTATTAAAGGTTGGACAAAGAAGAATTTATAATAACCTCTGATACAAGATCCATAATCTTAAAAAAAAATCCATCTCTAGAAAGCAGTAAGAAGTAGCAACTCTTTCAGAACAGAGGAAGAAGAAAGGAGAAAGAAATTAATTTTGCTTTGCAGAATTCTTTACAAATTTAGATTCACTGTGTATGTGTGGCAGGACTTTACCACCTGAAGAACTCATGTATTCTACCTATATCTTGTTGTAAAAGCTGCAAGAATGCAGAGGACATACAAATATGAGATAGAAACTTAGATCTCCCTCACTACTCGCACCCCACTGAGGGATAAACATATAGCTCAGTGGTATGCAGAAGGTCTGGGCTTATATTTCAGTATTTTCATTATATTGAAAGAGAATGGGACTGAGCTACTTAAAAGACTTGAAAAGTTAGTACAGTGGAAACAAGCAATTTATGCTGAACCTGATGCGAGTGATCTTGACTATAAGGCAGTTTCATCAGGCAGATCCCTCTGATTGAGGTCTTAAGATCTCCTGTTAGGGTTTTTCAAAGTTCCTTTTACAATCCTGTGGATTGTCAACAAATTGCAGTAAACTTCCCACTCCTCTTTGCTGCTCTCTCCCACTTTACAAGACAGCTGATATCTAGGCCTGAGCATTTCACAACACCCTCTTTGGAGCAAATTCCTTAGAAGAGAGCAAGAAAGTGAGAGACTCCCCCTTTGTGTGCTTGGAATGCTTGTGCATTCTTCACATAAGTCCTGGCTTGCCCCTGGCTCCAAGTTGTCCCAGAGAAGCAACCATCCATGAACTGTTTCCTGGTCTAAAAAAAACCTTTCCTAGAATGGATACTTGGCAAATCAAAGATTTATTGTCTAGTTCCCAAATTGGGAAGGCATTTGAACACCCAGGGGCAGGGCTCTTTCTCTGCTGTGTTGTCAGAACTATTCTGAGTGATTTGATTTCCTGCAGATTTATTTTTTATTACAGCCTTGACCATGTCTGGCTCGGAATTCTAGGAATTATCATCCTTAAACATTTTATGGATGCTGGGTTGGACAAGGCTGATTTGCTGCCCCATGAAAATTACATCATATGATAAATTGATGTACCAATTCTGTGCTTTCCTTGTCCTCTGATTTGTCCTCACTTAAAGCCCCCTTTAAGTGAGGGCTTCTTGCAATGTGAGTCCATCTAGGCTTGCTAGAAAGGCAGGAAGAGGGACCTGTCTCAGCCTGTAGCCACCTTACCTTGAACTTTTTTCTTGTACTGACGTGTTTCCATCTTTCCTGCTATTCTCCAATTTGTTCAGTCCTATGCCAAGGATGATAACCCTTCTCTTTGGCCATCTGCTGAGCAGATTGGAGTGCAAGTGGAAAATTTATTTATTTAAGAAAATGTATATTGCCGCCCAACTCACTCTCAGTGACTCCAGGCAGCTTACAAGGATAAAATATCAATACTAAACACAATAATCCCTCACCCCACCCCCGGCAACAACAATCAGGCCTCTTGGTGGGCTCCATATCACTCTGGGGTCTCCAGGCCCATTGGCAGAACCATGTCTTCAGGGTGTTGCAAAACAGTGTCAAAGTGGGAGTCAATCTTATCTCTGCATGGACAGGAAAGGAGGGAGCAGACCCTTTTTCTTGGTCCCGTTAAATGGACCTCCTTAGGAGATGGGATCCGTAGCATTCCCTGCCTCCCTACTCTTGTGGGTCAGTTATGACTGGGAAAAAACAGTTTTTCAAATAACTTGGGCTTTGAAGGTGCCAACCAGCACCTTGAACTGGATGCAGAAACAAATTGGCAGCCAAAGCGGCTCCACAAGAGAGGTACATTTGTACAAATCTAGGCTTGTGCAAAACCATGCAGACCATCTCATTTTGAACCAACTGAAGTCTGGATGCTTTCCAGGGATTGTCATCTACCTCTCCATGGGTTGAGTCATAGAGCTGAGTGTCATCAGTATATTGATGATATCTCAGCCCATGGAAGCAAATGATCTTGCCCAGCAGCTTAGCAAAGATGGACAAACTACCCCCATCACGCTCCCACCATAAATCATCAAAAAGCATAATCAGTGCCATTTCCATTCCATATCTAGACCTGAACCCTGACTGTAAAGGTTTCAGATAATCTATTTCACCCAGGAACCTCTGGAACTTCTATGCAACCACCTTCTGAACAACCTCCAGAAAGGGAAGATTGGAGACAGGATGAAAATTATCCAATATAATGGAGTCTTAAGAAGAGGGCAGACCACAGCCTCCTTAAAAGGCTGGGGCACCACCCCGTCCCACAGAGAAGCATTAATCATCACTAGAACCCACCTACATATCACCTCCTGGGAAACTTTCACAAGCCAGGAGGGACATGAATCTAAAACACCAGTGCTTGTACTCATATTCTCTAGAATTCTGTCCAGTTTCTTAGGAGCAACAGTAACAGAGCAACAATAAGTGTGTCATGTCACAACATGAATGTCAGCTACATGATCCGCAGCTGGTATGAACTAAGCAACCATAGCCCTTGTGGTTTACAGTACTGAGTGGGAAACATGTTTTTAGATTTTTTATGGGGGGGGAAGCCCATTAGCCTGCATAGGAACTCTAAGCATATTAAAAGGAAATATATTAGCATCCTTTAGATCAGAGATGTCAAACTTGTGACATCACGTGGCGTCGCGCGACTTATCGGAACTTTTTTCCCGTTTGACACCCCTGCTTTAGATGAACTACAACACTCATAAACCACAGCCAGCTGATACATGGTAGAGATTTTGGAAATTGTAGTTGAAATAGCTTTGGGAGAGATGTTCCCAATTGCCACCATTTTTTCATGCAGATGACATTTCTTGCATTGTTAAAAAAAAGGTCAGGGTGATACACAAGTTAAAATGTTGAACTCAGATTGGTGAGAACCAGATTTGAATTGCCACCTCACATCTCCTTTGGTGGTTTTGGATGTTCCATTTTCAGCACAGCCAGCCTCACAAAGTTCTTGCTATGGCTCTCTTAATGCCAAAAAGATATTTCTAGCTAAGAAATCCTGGTGACTTTAAGCGAGTGTCTAGGACTCGACTAGGGAAGGCTGGACTAAGGAGTATTTGCCATTTGATAAAGAATGGATTCTCTTCTGTTGTCATCCCTGTTTGTTTTTTAGAGTTAAAAATATGTTTTATAATATTGTTAAGTATTGACTAGAGATTATTAATATTCTAATGATAATGACTTTTAAGGATAGAGGAAAAAAGATTCATATCAGTGTTAACTATTATTTGAAATTATTTTAACAAGCATAAGGTTCTTTAAATTTTATATCCAAAGCTAAGTAGAACATTAATAAACCCCTGCAAGTTACATCAAAATTCTTCTGTCTTAAGCTGAACGCTTAATGCTAAGGTCTCCACTGTATTGTTACTTATTGTTTGTGCATGTTAAAAAATAGTAAAACGAGTTAAACAGCAACAAAAAGACAAGAACAAGTTTAAAAAGAAAAGAAACAAAAGGCTACTTGGTTTCTGACTTCCTCCTTTTGGGCATCTAATTAGTGGTGTTTATAAACATTTAGTGTCCTTTAGGGGACAAACTGTGCTGCATAATGTTTATTCATTTTGTTTTATTTTTTAGATATTTATCCCACCTTTATTTTATAAGTAACTCAAAGTGGCGAACATACATAAGTGGGTTGGGCTAAGAGTGAATGATTGGCCTAAAGTCACCCAGCTAGTTTCAATCCTAAAGTGGCACCTTAACTACTACTATTGCTTAAATTCTATTGTGAATATATACTGTTAGCTTTGCCATTGCTGTATCCCTGCTTTTGACCATTCCCTTCTACTTCAACTTATTTTATAAGACAGCACTTTAACTACAGACTCTGAGAGGGTCTTGGTTGGATACAAAGCGACTGGAGGACAGCATCTGACTGATCTGTACTGATCTGTACCCAAAAACTGAATAGTTTTAAGCTGCAGCTCGGAAGAATGGTTCCTCCATTCCACTGCCCATAGTCAAAACCAAGCCAACCATTTTCCTGTGTGACTTGGGGCATTTTTTTTTTTTTTGTAAAGCCCGACCCTCCCTATGGAAATGAAATAGGAATTTGGCAAAAGGAATGCTGAGTCCTTGCCTTAACCTTTTCTATTTTATTTGGCCCCGAAAAGACAGAGATAAAAATGAACATTGTTAGAATACTTAAGCTCTTGCCAGAAGGGAGGGGTGTACTGGGATGCATTTCAAAGGCCTGTTTGAAGTATTTGAGTTGAACTCTAGAGGGCACTGAAGGACATCAGACAAAACTGATTAATTTGACTGTTAAACAGAGTACAGTATGAGTTTGTATTTCTTTTTTAAATCCATCCTGGATTACCATGGGGTGTGGCACCTTTAAGAAATCAGCTTGCATTGGCCAGCAGAGGAAAACAGAGACTAGTAAAAGCAGGTCTTTGAGTCTGGGGTTTATGTATGACAGATTGCTGATGGCAGCAAGATGCAGGCAGCTGAATGCATATTTGATGACAGAGAGCATTCCAGGGAAGAATAGCATACAAGATAAAGATGGGACATGACCCACTGTCTAAGATAAGAGTGCCAGAGGAGTTGTGGAATGTATCGGCTCCTTCTGACATTTTTATAGATTCCTTCAAATCATTCTCTGCACGCATAAAGGGCTGGCTTACAATTTGGGGGGCGTGGGGGGGGCTAGCCTGTGGTTTTCAAACTTTCCCAAATTACACTTTGTGGCATCAGCTTGTTCAGAGTTCCTTGGGCAATTCTCTTACTGTTTGTCTCACTGATAATAAGACATTGATAGTTATAGACCAATAAGATTTGGGGTTTGCAAGAGAAGGTGAGGAAATCAGCATTCCTTTTTGGCTGTGTTGTATGGGTATTTAGCATTGTGCTGCAGAAGTGCAGAAATTTAAAGACATAACATATCTATGCATGCATGCATGCATGAATTCATATTTGGAGCTAAATGTTTTTTGCTAGCTGTTGTGGCTGTTTTTTGACTAGCTGAGGCTGTGAGGTTGCATAGAATAGTACAGGATAGGATAGGCCTCAGTGCTCAGATCCTCCCTATGAGAAGCAGAGAAGGTTTGTGTCTGATTTCACACTCTTGTTTTTAAAGTTGATAGTGTTTTCATGCTTCTGACAATCTGCCTGACTCTTTCTCCTGACTCTTGTGTACATCATTAAAACGAGCTTAAGCATAAACAGCTCTCCAAAATTGTCTTTAAAATCAGGGGCAGAAAAAATTGGATGGATAATTTCTCTGGATTGTTCCAGAGCAAAAAGAAATTCTCTGAGGATTGCTCAAGAGATGTCTCCCCCTTTGTGGTGATAGCGCAATTTCTGAAAATGCCGTGGGAGGAAGTTCCGGCATGATGTTTTCCTTTGGGATCGAATTGAAGTGTGGGAAGCCAGAATAGCTGTAAATCACCAGAGAGATGATTGTACAATGAAAGACAGGACATTATACACATGTCCCTTAGCTACTTTTTAGCTAAATCAATAAAAGAATACCATATTGCACCTATGAGAATTTCTTCAAAACTTTCTTTTTAAAGCATTTCCAAATCAAATTATTTTTCATTAGATCTTATGAAAATAGATAGTACAAATATAGAGGGAATTATCTCTGTTTGGTACTAGATAAAACCATTGTTAGGGAAAAGTGGAGCAAAATCACTCAGTATGTTAGCAACATTTCCAGGATTATTGCTATATATAATAGTATTAGTTACTGAATCAAAAATGGCAATTTTGGTCCAGAAATAGCCAAGGAGTGAAGAAAGAGCTGCTTAAAAGCTTATTTAATCATAACTGTCAGATATTATCTTCCTTAGCCTTTATCCATTCAATAAGCTCCGTAACACTCTGAACTTGGGATGCCAGGACTTCTGGTAAAATTCAGAAGTAAAAGGCAAGCATGTTTCTCTACACCTACACATATCATATCACAAAAGCAGGCTAACTCATCATCTCTTTTGAAGAGCTTCATTTCAAAGAATGATAGTGTCCCATTTAGACTTAAATAAACTTTAGCCTTCTATCTTTACTCAGCAATTTTAAATCTTATTCATTCCAATTGTGGAAAAACTATGTATTTTTAAAATTAGTTCTATTACTCTGAAAAATACATCATTTTTTTACTTGAAGATCTCTTTGTGCTTAGTAAATAGCATGAACTTAATTTAAAATTGATTTGATAATCCAAAACAGGTTTCCTGGTCCTCTAGGAAAGAATCTTCCCCAGGTTAGTCTCTTCACGTGTGTTGTGCTGCAATTTACAGCCTGTGCCAGGTGACCACAAATCTGGAGGGCACCAACTTGGCGAAAGCTGCTGGTTAGAATGACCAAGCTGGGATGGATTTATTAACATCTCTGAGTTAGAATATTTTTATTCCTTTATAGAAGTTTTTATATAAACTGGACTTTAAAGATGTTTTCTGAAATGAAGTTCAATACTGCTAAGTTTTCAGGGAACTTTCTAACAGGAAGAATTAATCATTCACCTTTCAACATATCCTTTGTTTTAATGTTTGCTTTGCCTCTGGAAATGAAGTTCACAGGTCAGTGGAGCTTAGCTATTATTGTGCTTATGCCTTTTCTTTTGTGCTCTTGTTCTTAGGTGTCAGCTGTACCCACTGTCTTAGCCATGAAGAATGGTGATGTGGTGGATAAGTTTGTGGGAATCAAAGATGAAGATCAATTGGAAGCTTTTCTCAAAAAACTCATTGGACCCTGAACAGCAAGGACAGTTGTGTTCCTTGAGCCAAGGCTTTTTCCATTTGTCCTTTTTTAAATATATATATATATATATATATATATATTTCCTTAGAAGGGAATGGGAGAAATTGCATAGTTGGACTAGCATCTGTTTTTTTTTTTAAAGAGAGCAGATGATGTCCACTTCCTCCTTCTGGGGGAGTGGTCCTAGTTCATACAGCAGTGGAAAGGCTGATTGCTCTGTGATAGAGAAAGACTGGAGGTTGATACCTGCTAGCAGATGCCCGATGACAAGAAAGTTTTCCTAATATAGCGGCCTCTTCTTAATGTACTTTCTCATACATATTGGAGACACTTCCCGTTCCTGTCCAATGTAAAACCAATGTGGTTAATTATTGCTGCTTATGGCAGCAGTTGTTCTGCTTCATTTTCTGCAGCTTTCCTCCTTTGTTTAGTGGTAGATTAAAATCATTTGAGTTTTTGACGGTAGCCTTAGTGCCTCTCCTGCTGTCATCAATTAAATTGAGAAAAACACTGATTGATTGGAGCCTTTTTATTAGTAGATCTATAATAAAAAATAGCTGTAATTATTCCATTTTCTTTTGGTATAGAATTCCCCTTCTGCAGGAAAATTAAAGTTGTTCAATATAGCTTGAATGGCATAGAGTTGAATAGAGAATATGAATAAGGAAGAGTTTTGCATTGATTTAAAAAAAAAAAAAACCTTCACTAGTCCACAGACACAAAGCCTCTTGTGAGAAGAGACTGTCCCCTCTTTTTTACCTAAGCATTTTATCTCCAAACATATTGGGTGAAATCAATGCAGTAAAAGTGCTTTTTTTAAAAGAACTAATGAAAGAAAATACTTTTTCATGCCACTTTCCATTTATTTTTGAATTTATTCTCTAGAAATGATAAATCAAGTCAAATGTTTTAATTTCAGGCCAGATGTCCAATTTGTTTAGATTTTGCTATGGATGTTTTACATTTTGATAAATCTGTGGGGGGGAAAACTGCTAGATTGTAACATTAAAGGAATTAGTTAAGCTTCCTTTATTGATTATAAGGAAGCTGAGCAGAAAAAATCATTTTTTCTTCTTTAACAAATAAAGTAACTGGTAGAAAGTTTATGAAGTGTCCCTGTTCTACACAACCGTACAGTCTTTGCATTTTAGATATTAAGGAAATTAAAAGAAAAAAATCCAGCTGTTTGGTGCATCTAATAAATTCAATTATTGCCTCGACTTTTAAACCATACGTCAAACTTCAGCTGCTTATGGGTAGAATCTGAACTACCATGGATCTATTGAAAGTGAAATGCTTCAGTTTGTTTCTGTGTCATCTGAGATGGAATTTTTTTACACCCCTTCCATTACTCAGCAATAGAACATGATTAGAAATATTTTAGTATTGGTCATAGAAACATGAGAACGATCAGAGGTTGCCTTCACACATTACTATAGAGCAGTGTTTTCAACCATAGCAACATTAAGATGTCAAGTCCAGTTCTCAAAATTTTGTAGCCACTATGCTGAGAAATTCTGAGAGTCCAAAGATCTAAAATTTACTAAGGTTGAGAAACATTGCTATAAAGGATAGTGTGATTTGTTTGGATTTAGATTAATGTATTGTTTGAAACCAGCCTTATATTATGTAAATGAGTGGGTGATCTGTGGCTTACTGTGCTTTCAAACCCAGCCAATAGTTTATTTAGCTAATCATGGCAGAGAGTGATAGGTCAACCATATCAGTAATTAAGCAAGAAATTTATGAAGACTCGTGTTAACATTGACCTTTTGGTTGATAGTTGCCCTAAATTAGATGGACATAATATTTTAAACAGTCTCAGAATGGAAGTAGATTTTACTCTATTTCTGCCTTGTACTGTTACATATTTCCTATAATAACAAAGATATTAGTCTGTGCCAGGGTAATGCATAAATATGGCTCCTATTGGAGAACAGGATGTTCTGTGAGCTTGTCATCAATCCAATAAAGCTATTCCAAATCTTTATTGCAGAAGTTCAGTAAATTATTGGGGAGTTCTAGTCTGGAATTAGCTTGTTGTACCACCTTGCCTTCAGGTCATAGCTGATGCTCTGAGTGCATCAACAGAGATGAAATAGGTTAAGACTTTAAATCAGGGACAACTAAGAAAAGGCCCCAAAGTTTCATGCAGTCCCATGGATTTATTTAATAACCCTGGAAGTGTATTTCTGAAACTGCTAGCGTGTTTTCCACTATTTTCAAATAGGAAATACGCAAATGCCACCAGTACACTCTGTATACTTAGTACAATTAATCAAAGCTCATTTTATGAGATTTTTGGAACTTCCTCTAAAGGTACAAAAAAGGTATAGGATAAATTTGAAGATGTAGTCTTTTCCCCATCTGGTTTATTAATTATCCACACCTTTTCACTCTGAAAAGCTGTCAGAACAGTTTGTAAACTAATTTTTTAAAAGGTGCTCCCTGCCTTGAAACCTGCCTTCTTAAAAAAATGCACAAAGTCTGTTTTACAACAAAAGATAAGGTTAGTTGGAGTTTCAGCTGGGTTTTACAGCAAATCCTATGTTAAGCCATATGTTTATAAAGGGCAATTTAAGCTTTTAGACTGTAGATCAGTGTTTCTCAACCTTGACAATTTTAAGGCATGTGGACTTCAACTCCCAGAATTCCACAGCCAGCAATGCTGGCTGTGGAATTCTGGGAGTTGAAGTCCACATGCCTTAAAATTGTCAAGGTTGAGAAACACTGCTGTAGATGGTTGTAAGCTTTAGAATGGCTATTTTTCCCCCCACTATAATTGAACGTAACTCCTCTCAGCTATTTTTCTGTTCCTGATCATTTTTTTCACACGTCTTTGGCTATTAAGTGAGTATGGATAGTCCACTAGCCAATAAGCTAGCCAACAGTAAACAACAGCCCAATCAAGGAGCCACCAAGAATACTCCCACCAAAGCTGAACAGGGCAAATCACTTGTATATAAACAGAGCAAACCCCACTCCCTTCTAACTGTGATGACATTACCTAGTTGGATAATGAAATGAAAACAACTAAGCTCAGAGAACACCAAGGACCCTGTTAGCGCATGCACTTGCCACAGCCATCCTTTTGTAGAGGCATCTCACTTAGAACATTGTTTCTTAACCTCATGCTGGCTGGGGAATTCTGGCAGTTGGAGTACATATACCTTAAAGTTGCTGAAGTTGAAAATTGCTGACTTAGAACCAGAAAAACTAAATTGAATGGTTTGCTATGCTAGATACATCAGTTACAGCTGCCCCTCTGAAGTCCTTGGTGCTCTCTGACTTGGTTTTCTGTAGATGTTTCCTTATCTGGCTAGATAACATATTCAGTGCTAGAAGGAAGTAGGATTTGCTCTCTGTTTATATACAGTAGCTTGCCCTGTCAGAATTGGTTTGATTTTGTAATAAGTTACAGGCATATATATAGATAAACTACACATCATTCAAAAGAGAGAATAAAGCTAAAAAGGAAATAAAAAGACTAGAAAGCTGCCTCAACAGCAATCAACACCCAGATAAACAGGGATTATCACCAGATAACAGTCAAGCAGTAAACAAGCTACAAACTCAACAACTCAATTTAGTGTTTCTCAACTTAAGGTTAAGAATGCCTCAATTTAAGTAAACATACTATGTTGACTTCAATTTTAATACAAGAAGAATAATATAGTTAGTGGCCATTAGGAAAATTAAGAATGCTCCTTGCTCTTTTAAATTCTGTCAAGGTATCTTTAATACCAATACAATTATTTTGTTTAAAATTTTATTAAAAACCTGCTTCTAGATTTAAGTTAACGGAAACAGAGGTGACTCAGTAGCCCCCCCCCCAGAAGAAAAATAACAAAACAGCACTGGTTGTACAGTGAAATACTGACTTCAGCACCTCCAAAGTTGTGCCTTGAAACATTTTACATTGCTGCTTGGATCTGTCTTTTCAAGAAACCCTTAAAAACTTGATATTGTATGTGGAAAGAAGGGACATAGTCTACTTCTAATGAACAAATTCAGGGGAAAAAAGAAATATAAAAACAAATGCTGGAATAGCATGACAATGACCAATAGAAGAGAACACAGTTTGGTGTTGAACTGTGAAGTCCTTGGTGCTCTCGGAGCTTGGTTGTTTGATTGCAAATGTTTCATTACCCAATTAGGGAACATATGTGCTAGCAAGTGTGTCAAGAAGCATACATAGTTTAAAAGAGCAAGGAATTTTTAATTGGTGCTTTCTTCATTTTCCTCCTTCTGTGGCTACTAATTGCATTATTCTTTATTAAAATTGAAACCAACACTGTGTTTACTTAAATTGAGGTAGTATTTCTCAGTCTTAAATTGTCATAGTTAAGAACCACTGAATTGAAGGGCTGAGTTCACAGGTCACAATGCAGAGGGGCAGGCAATCTGCAGTCACTGGTCAGTTTTAAACTAATTGGCCAAGAAATCAGTTCAGGCATTTAGAAGTAGAGTCCCTTCCACTTTGCTGAAGAACAGAAAGAAAAAAAGGAGGGAAGGATACCAAAATAGAGGAAAGGAAGGTCTTGCTGCCCCTCAGCCCTCTGGCAGGAATGATGTGACCCCCTTCTGTGAGGAAGAAAGAAGCAAGAATAAAACAGGATGCTACATACATTTTGGGGCCAGCCTTACTCATTCCAGGTTTTCAGACCTCCCAGTGAAGACTTCTGTATGAATGTGACTCAAGTTGGAAAACATATTCCCCATCAAAGTTTTAATGTATCTACAGTCCCTTCTACAAGGTTTGTTGTTTTGCTCTCAGGAGGGAAGTGTAAATGATTGAATCGGGGCCGGAGAAAGCTCCCCTGCAACCTCTTCCTTATCCATTAGCACTTTAAGGAAATACATACGTTTTCCAGTTTGCAATCTGGCAACTTGGCTCTACAGAGTTTCAAACTTAAGGGACATTTTTATAAAAAAGGAAATGGTAGTCTGGAAAGAGAGTTGAGTAATATGGCTTGAAGGGCCATAAAGAAATATGAAGACACATGTAGTTCCTTTATTATCTTTATTTCCCTCTTTGACAAGTGTTTTCAGAAGACTATGAATCTATTCCCTAAAATAATGAGGATTAGAAACTTAAGAGTCCTTGGATAAATAGTATATTCTATGCTTGTTCACTGCAAAGTTGGATCTGGCCCATTTCCTGCCTGCAGCAAAGAGAGGTATTGTCGGAATGTGCAGGAAAAAGCTGGGAGGAAGAACAGGCCTGCTATGTTTCTACAACGGCTAACTTTTGTGCCATGCCATAAACACAGAACAGGAAAAAACAGCTGTAGGCACTATGACTTTGCATTGTATATTTAAAAGCCTGCATAAATTGGCTTTTTTATCATTTCCTTCCAAGACTCTGGGGCTTGGGTGGTATTGTGCATTATCAGGACAAATCAGAGATTTACTGGCAAAACTTAATGTGAGCATCATTTACAACAGCCACCTTTACATATACTTTTCAGATGAGGTTGGACTGCCTGAGTGTTCATATTTCCAAACATAAGCAAATTACCTTGAACACTCAACTTTTGAATGCTTTTTGAACAGTTAATATTAAAGAGAACTTTCACGTGTGTGAAAAGGAACTGCTATGGTCACAAGTTCATTTCTACTGCACAGAGAAAGAACATAGTCATATTCTTAGGTCTTGACAGAAAAAAAATTGATTTGATACTTGGCTTTATTGCTATGTATTTCCTGTAGAAGATCTTACAAAATAATATTTCTCAACTTGGGTTGCTTTTGCTTTTTCGTTGCATTACTTCCTTGTGTATATTTTAGCATAAATAACATTCTGTAACTTCTGTTCACAGTGAATTCTGAGGATTGGCACCAACAGGATTAGCATCCAAACTGAACTGTGGAGAAACCAGAGAGGTTTTGGAGTACATTTATGACATTTCCCTCCTTGTCTCAATTTTGCAGTGGTTGTAAAGGGAAAAATATCTCAGTGACACTTGAGTCTGCTCAGTAGGCCCCAAATGTTGAACATGTGATTATTCTGAAAAGAGAAATGTCACGGTGAGATGACATTTCCTCCATAAGCTCCAAAATTCTGGAATAAAAAGTAAGAAGATGGTCCTTTATTTTGCTTTCTGTCCCATTTCTTTTCCTTTAGTGACAAACTCAGTTTGGAAGCATAGCAAGACCATTCAAACATGATACAGTTTACAAGTTTGTAAATGAAAAGAAAGACATAAATTCCAATTTTCTGATAGAAACTGCTGAATGTATAATCTTGTTAGAAATGTAGATGAGTGCAGAAATGAGAACTACTGGAGTAATCCGGTTATCTGGAGTTCTTAGACCTGAAAAACAAATCCAAACATACATAAAGCTTTCAAAACAATTAAGATCTGAAAACAGCTGCTCTGGAATGTCAGTGAATGTCAGGATGTAAGATGGCATTCTAGCTAATCAACAATCCTTGAGGAGGCAAGATGTGCAAAATCTGCAGCTTCTGGCAAAGTTGCTACACTCCATCTCTCAGAGTAACTCCTGGACTAAAGGCAGAATAATTGGGCAGGAGATTCAGGGATTCCTCCCATGAAGGCTGACTACCAGGAACTATGGCTATAATAACTGCAATCTCATTCTGGCAATACTGTACGGGATACCCTAAAACCCAGCTACCTTAATATAGGCTAACTGTAGGTTAACTGACAAGATCCCAAGCTAAGTGTAAGAGATGAGCAGGCTGAGCTCAAAGGCAGGTTTAAAGTTTGGAATTGCTGTGCAGCCACAAGAGACCCAAGTCCATCCCTCTGTGGATTCTGTTGACCCATATCTAGCGCCAATTTAGCTTGACTGTTAGTAGTCCAGATTCTTGTGTATAGCTAGCATGAAATAAACTTTTAGTGATTTGAACTCAATTCCTGTTCCTGGTTACTTGCTCCTTGACACCAGGCTGGTAAGTGACCCTGATACGGTAAGGCAACCACCCTGTCTGGTCTGAGGAAGAAGATGATAAAATAGAGGGACTTGAAAGGATGAATACATGATTTGTGAATATTGATTCAAAGACTGATTGCAGGTTGAGATGACAAGTAAAGTTAATATGCTCCCACAATCTCAAGAAAGGCCAGGCCATGAGAAGCCATTTGTTTCACTATAAGCCCATATATATTTCATATCCATAAAATCTGGCATAATTTTCCATTTCAATTTACTATGGCCATTAGCTAAGACACCTCGGGTTATAGTTCATCAATGTTTACCATGTGATAGTAGCAAATCTGAAACCTTTTAAAGCCTACAGCAAACAACATTTGGCTAAGACCAGATTATAACCTATCTTTTAAGCTGATAAAGGCAAGTCAGTTTTCCCACTGAAGCAACACTAGTGTTCTAGAGGAGTGCAAGGGAAAGGTACTGAGGTTACACAACATATCTTATTTTCTTTCAGAAAACTAGAAGCAGATATTTTTCCTTAGCTAACTGAACATTTTACTGGGAAATGTGCTGCTAAGCTAAACAGACCAACCTATCAAAAATAGTGCCATAAAAAACAAAATAGAAATACAAGTTAAAATAGGCAAGAAATGGTAAGTGAACACCTGTCCAGCCTAGACGAGTTCAAATCACCAGGACCAGATGGATTACACCCCAAGGTTCTTAAGGAACTGGCAGATGTGATCTCAGAACCACTGAACTATATTTTTTCAAAGATCTTGGAGCACTGGGGAACTACCAGAGGATTGGAAAAGAGCTGATGTAGTTCCCATATTCAAAAAAGGGGGGGGAAAGGACCCAGGAAATTACAGACCTATCAGCCTGACCTCAATACCTGGGAAGATTCTGGAAAAGATAATCAAACAACGAATCAGCGAACACCTACAGACAAACAAAGTCATTACTAAAAGCCAACACAGGTTTGTCAAAAACAGATCATGCCAGACAAATCTTATTGCATTCTTTGACCAAGTGACAAAATTAGTGGACCAGAGGAATGCTGTGGATATAATTTACTTAGACTTCAGTAAGGCATTTGACAAAGTAGACCACAACCTACTACTTGATAAGATAGAAAAATGCGGGTTAGACAGCATCACCACCAGATGGATCCGTAGCTGGCTGACCGGCCGTACTCAGCGTGTTGTCCTCAATGGAACCGCATCTACATGGAGGGAAGTGTGTAGTGGGGTACCCCAGGGCTCTGTTCTGGGCCCAGTGCTCTTCAACATCTTCATCAACGATCTGGACGAGGAGATAGATGGGGAACTCATCAAATTTGCAGATGACACCAAGCTGACAGGAATAGCCAACACTCCAGAAGACAGGCTTAGGATACAGGAGGATCTGGACAGACTTGAACACTGGGCGCTATCTAACAAAATGAAAGTCAATGGTGAAAAAAGTAAGGTTCTACATTTAGACAAGAAAAACCAAATGCACAGGTATAGTATAGGGCAGTGGTTCTCAACCTGTGGGTCGGGACCCCATTTGGGGTCGAACGACCATTTCACGGGGGTCGCCAAACAAGGCTGTCCACCATTTTTTTCCCCTTTTCTTTGGCCATGCCCCTGGCACCCGGTGATGTAAAAGTGGTTGGGGGTCACCACAACATGGAGAACTGTATTATGGGGTCGCGGCATTAGAAAGGTTGAGAACCACTGGTATAGGGGGTACCTTGCTCAATAGTAGTAACTGTGAGAGGGATCTCGGAGTCCTAGTGGACAATCATTTAAATATGAGCCAGCAGTATGCTGCAGCTGCCCAAAAAGCCAACACAGTGCTAGGCTGCATTAACAGAGGGACAGAATCAAGATCACGTGAAGTATTAATACCACTTTACAATGCCTTGGTAAGGCCACACTTGGAATACTGCATCCAGTTTTGGTCACCACAATGTAAAAAAGATGTTGAGACTCTAGAAAGAGTACAGAGAAGAGGAACAAAGATGATTAGGGGACTGGAGGCTAAAACATATAAAGAACGGTTGCTGGAATTGGGTATGTCTAGTTTAACGAAGAGAAGGACGAATGGGACATGCTAGCAGTGTTCCAATATCTCAGGGGCTGCCATAAAGAAGAGGGAATCAAGCTATTTTCCAAAGTGCCTGAAGGCAGGACAAGAAGCAACAGGTGGAAACTAACCAAAGAGAGAAGCAACCTAGAACTAAGGAGAAACTTCCTGACAGTTAGAACAATTAACCAGTGGAACAACCTGCCTCCTGAAGTGGTGAATGCTCCAACACTGGAAGTTTTTAAGAAGAAACTGGACAGTCATTTGTCCAAAATGGTATAGGGTTTCCTGCCTGAGCAGGGGGTTGGACTAGATGACCTCCAAGATCCCTTCCAACTTTATTATTATTATTATTATTATTATTATAAAAATATTTTCAATTTTTCATTACATTCTTAAAGAGTACTTCAGATAAAGAATAGAATAAGTTTATACACACAACTTTCGGTATTGCTCACCCATTTCCCCCCAAACCGCATCCACCCTCTAACCTCTTCTCTCACTTCCCTCTTTCCCTCTTCTTCCTCACTCTCCCCCTCTCCTCCTTCTCCTCATCCTTCCTACTTACTTCTCCCCTTCCTCCTATCTTCTCACTCGGGATGCAGTCCAGAGGAAATGCCAGAGCAATTCCTCTCTCCAAATTGAAACATCAATATTATATACAATAAAACTATTTCTACTTATCTGACCTATTTAACCTCCAACCCATCCTCCCCCCACCCCCCACCCCTATCCTCCCCCGACTTCCCAGAGCCAAGTACAGGGTTATACAAACATATTAAACATAATCTACTTAAGTTTACTAATTATACAATAACCAAAATCATACTAACCCTTAACTCTCTTCAAACTTTAACATCATAATTTTATAAACAAATCCATTACTCATAAAATAAATGAAACTTTGTAGTTCCATATTTCTTCTGAACATATTCTATACATCTTTTCCATACAAGAACATATCTCTCTTGTGAATGATCCTTTAAATAAGCAGAAATTTTAGCCATTTCTGCTAAATTAGAAACCTTAAATACCCATTCTTCTAAAGAAGCAGAGAGTCTTTCTTCCAATATTGATCCACCAATAATCTTGCTGCTGTTATTAAATTCAACATTAAAATAGTTTCTTTAGCATCAAAATCCACAAAAATACCCAAAAGAAATAATTGGGGAGTAAACTTAATCTTCCTTTTAAAAATCTTTTGAATGTTCCACCAAATCATAATCCAAAAGGCTTTAATATTTTTACAGGTCCACCAAACATGAAAACAAGTTGCATCCAAGCAACCACATCTCCAACATTTAGGTTGCAGGTTCGAGTACATACAAGACAACTTTTTAGGATCCAGATGCCATCTATAAAACATTTTATAAAAATTTTCCCTCAAATTTTGAGCCTGCATAAATTTAACATTTCTAATCCAAATTAATTCCCATAAATCCAATAAAATCGGTTCCTGAATATTCTGGGCCCATTTAATCATACAATCTTTTACTAACTCTGTTTCCGAATCCAATTTTATTAACTCATTGTAAATTCTTTTAATATGAGCATATTTCTGATCTTTAATCTGAATTACCAAATTTTCATCTGCTAAAGTGATTCCCACTTTCTTATCTAAGGTCCACCTCTCCACTATTTGCAAATATTGAAACCATGATTGTAAAATATTTTCTTGCCTTAAAAAATCTGAAGACTTTAGTTGCCAATCAGTACCCGACCAAATAAGTAATTCTTTATATGAAATATTATCAAAATTTACCCCCTTAATTATTATTATTATTAAGCTGGTGAAAAAAGAGATCTAAGAGGACAGTGGATGCCACACAGAGAAGTCTGCACAGTGAGGATGGATTCCCACCAAAACATTTCCTCAATCTGAGAAGTTCCCAACTGTGGTTTTGTGTAGGCCATGTATAATACAGACCTTATTTACTTAATGCAGAGGAATAATGGGGAAGAAAAATGTTTGTCCTCCCATTCTGTGTCACAGAATGCTTAATATAAAAAACTCCGTTTGTCCTCCTCTTCTTTATGTCTACTCTTCTCAAGTGGGGGCAGAGAAGACAGCCCTTAGATGCTATATAAAGGAGGAGAGTTCCATAATAAAATAAGAAGAAGATGCTCTATTTATCCCTTTTCCAATTCTGAAATTGAACTTCCCAATGAATGGCTCGAATAGCTCTATGGATTCCTACTCAAAACTGCCTGGAGCAGAAATGCTGCTCTAAGGATCTGTTGAAACACTGTAACATCTAGTTCCATCTTGTATTGCTCTATTCTGATCTCAAGAAAAATTGCTGTACAGCTCCATTACAAAATTGTACCCAAGGTTCTGCTTCACAGCCAGAATTTATGTTCTAATGCACCAGTGGCTTTGAAATAACTTTAGAAGTTGTTTCTAAAAATAGTTCCATAAAACATTTCTGTCTTGCTTTACCCTTGGTGTTTTAAAAGGTCAGATCCTAAACTAGGATTGTACAGCCCAATACTGGTAGGTAGGCAAGTGAATCCGTACTTCATGTGGGATTGCAAACAAGATTGCAGTCTGAAATACCCCTGCTTTATGTCTTGACTAGGCATTCTGTCTCCCAGAATACTTCATATCTCCACCTTTCTTTTCCTTTTTTCCTACTTTTCTCCAACAAGCATGTTATGCCTTTAGTGTACTCAGTATTCATTGCACTTCTTAGAACAGGAATGGACAATCTGCTTTTAGGGCCATATGTCACTTTCTGCCTAATTTCAAAAGCCCTTTGGTGGCCTAGGCTTCTGAAGAGATCTAATTCTTCCATGCAGCCTCCTGCCTGGGAATGAAAGAAAACTGATGCTTTTGATCTTACTTGTTTGTTGATTCAAAACCACCTAGTATGCTGCCCTCTCCCAAGGAGTTTATCTCTGTGAGAATGCAATTCTTGGTTTAGAAAAAATTGCACATCCATGATTTAGGCATTTTCCATCCACTTAGCTGCTTCCCGTCCTTTACTGTTTATTATTTCTGCATAGCTGAGCACTTTGTCATTTGCTAATTCATCCTTATTCATGGATGGTATTACCTATATAGCATATTATTCTTGAAGGACGGAGATTGGTTATATATAGAGGATGTTCTAGGTTTGTCTTGAAAAAAGGCTTCTTGTCAGTCTGTTCAGTGACCTTATGAGCCTTATCCAAATTATGATTAATTATTGCTAAAAGTAAACTACCTTTACAAGATGGTAATTTCACAGGATTTTTTTTTCTCAGTGTGTTATCACCAATGCCTTATTCCCCAGTGAAATCTGATCTACAATTAGATTTCAGTTTCTTCCTTATGGAACTGCATCTCCTATATCATGAACAAGAGGTGGCTGCTTCTTCAGGCAACCTATGTTGGTGGATAGACTGTGGCCTAGTGCAAGAAGTAGCCTAAGAACTCCATGTAATCCATAGGCTGTTTTATGCCCCAGGTTTCATAGAGGATGCTCTTTAATTGTTTGTGAAAATGATTCATATGATGGTCTATGGATCTTTTATATGGCCATAATGAGAAAAATATATTGTCCTTTGCCTCAGCTCAAATAAAATTGAATCTTAATTACAGTCAGAGACCAGCATAGGGAGGGAGGGTTACAGTCAATTAAAAGTGTCGAAGATACATCAGAGTTGAAAAGTAAAAATTATGAAAAGTAGAAGATATTAAAACAGAAGGTATATATAAATATATATAAGACTCTAAAAGAAGGGTAGGAGCTTTAGATGAGTGTAAGGGAGTGTAATAGTTAAATATGTAAAAGACTATATTAAATTAGAAGCACCATAATGTAGCAAATTAAGTGTTCATTAAGTCTTGTTTATGGCACAGGTCATCATCCAATTAATTTTGAGGGTTGCTACCTAGAAACTGGCAACATTGTATGTGTTTTTGTAGCAGGGTTGGTATCTGAAAGCAGCAGGGAGGTGTGTTATTGTTATGCAGTAATGGTGAAATGAGGCTAGCAGGAAGGTCTCTGCAGTAGAAGCAATGGAGAAGGACACCCTCTGTTGTTTTTGTGTGTCCAGAGTTACAGGGGCATTGTCTCAATCTTTGGGACCAGTCAGATTTTTCCCCTGCCTGCCCCTAGCTAATGAGTATTTAGTGATCTTAATAACAAATGTGTTTGTATTGTCACTGGAAAAATAATTATGCACATCAGCCCTCAGCTTTTTTTTTTTTTCAAGGAAATTTTGTCACATCTAACAGTAACCTTGCAACTGGCTGCACACACACTTATTGCAAAACCTACAGGCCATTTTGTATGAGGCCCTGAAGAGGGACAGAGTTGATGTTGTTCTTTAGCAGTAATGAGATTCTTTGTTAGCAAACATGATGCACATAAACTGAGAACGTCTTTAAATGTTTACATAGCAATGTTATTTCTTAATCTGGATTCTGAGCAATTGCCAAGGTCAACTCAGCAGGGCTATTTTTCATTCCAACTCAAGTCGTGTTGAATTTAAAACAACAAAAAGGTTGCTATCAGGATCATAAACCAATTCTGAAAAAGTGGATTTAAAACACAGTATTGATCTAATTTAAATCAGTTTGAATTCATTTTTTTTCCCAAAAAACATTCACCTTAGGGCGATAGGAATGATGTGGATGCAAGGTATACAGAAAAGAGAAGTGTTATGTGTTGGGAGGAGTCGAGGATATTTCCATGTTTGAATCCTTTCCTCGTCTGAAGTAACATGTGAGGCTTATAAATGGGAGTATAAAACAATTTGTTCTGCAACTTCAACTGTTGCAATGACCAATGCCAACTAGCAGATGCATTTGAAATGTTACAAAATAGGAGGGTGCTGTAAAAATTAATTATGCTTTAAATAGCTGACTGGTTATTCAAGCATCTGCAGCAATCTTAGGCAGCATTTTGTATGCTGCTGGGAAGACCTTAGTACCTCACTGCAAGGCAGTGACTAATAATGAAAAAAATGTACTTTGCAGGAGAGTAAGAGCTTCTTCTAGCTCAGTATGAAAAGTACAACCCCTGCCCTGCTGGCTGGTTGAAGAGATATGTCTGAGAAATGAGAATGCTTCTCAAGAGAGCAAGACAAAAAAACCACATCCTCTTTTCTGTAGCGGAAATACTCTAGTTCAGTATTAACTCTCCAGGGAACAAGGGAGATTAACCAGAATGAAAAGCATGGAGGTTCAAAACAAAAATCAAGAGGGAACATGTAAGAAGTCCTTGGTGTCATTCAGCCTGCTGGTTAAAGGAAGTTCTTCAAGCATCTAGTTTAGGAGTTCAAGAAACAAAACAGCTATTGTTCCATATTTATAATTATACAGTTTTGCCAATAGGCAGGAAACTCCCCAACATACAGTCATCAGCTCTTCACATACATTTCACTTATTTCCTGAGATATCGTGCCCCTGGCTTCAAGCCTTCCTTAAATATTTTGTATACATGACATTATTGGCTTTGATTTTTTTTTTTCACTAGACATGAGCTTAGTGTCTGTCTTGTTTAAAAGTTGCTTTCCATAATAAAACAAAGCAGGGAAGGTACAATAGCAAAAAGCTATTAGGAAAGTGGACTCCAGCTGCAATAAAGCATATGGGGAGTATAGTTACTAAGATATATGGCCTGAAACAACATATCCTTGGGAAATTAGGTGTGCTTTAAATATCATAATCTAAGTTTATTCTAAATTTTCCAACTTAGTGCTTTTCAAATATGTTATGCTAAATCTCTGGACTAAGCCAAAGATGCTATGGAGGTCTTTACTATGTATTTGGAACCTTTAAGGAATTAGATGAGACAAAACCAACTAAAACAGAATCTCAGCAGGATGGAGGTACTTTCACATGGAAACAGTCTGACTTCCTAGTAGCTCCAATGTTGGCATCATGAAAGATTGCACTCCCTCTGAAGCAGAAGCTCTACTGTTCAAATTCTTCTGGACTCAGGACTGCTGCTTGATTTGTAAGTGAGACTGAGATAGAGGAAGCCTTTCCCACCTACAGATGGGGCAACCGTTGTAGTCCTTTTTTGAGTTGAAAACCCTAGCAATAGTGATTCATGCCCTAATCATTTTGAGGTTAGATTGCTACAATTATGGATTCTACTTCAAAGTCTGCCTTTGAAGACTTATTGGAAATTGCAATTAGTCCAGAATGTATTTGTAAAAACACTAAGAGAACCAATTTGATGTAATGATTAAGATATGAGACTAGAAACCAGGAGACTGTGAGTTCTTGTCCCACCTTGAACACGAAGCCAGCTGGGTGATCTTGAACCAGTAACTCTCACCCTAGAAAGCAGGCAATGGAAAACCATTTCTGAAATCTTTGCATGAAAACTTTAGGGCTTGTCGAGGCAGATGCCAGGAATCAACATTAAATCAAAAGCACACACACACACATACACAATCCTTACAGCAGTGTAAAACCCATTTTGTGAATGTTGCATTTCTGGCAATAGGTTTCCAAGTTCAGTTAAAATTGATGATATAAAACGCCAACAAGGCTTAGCTTCCTAGTTCTTTGGGAGTCGTCTTCTTCAAGAAGAAAGCATCTTGGAGATATTCAACTGTATATTCAACTCAGAAAAAGTTCTTTGGGTGTCTCTCTTATGAAATGATAGAGGTGAGAGCCTGGAAAAATGAGGGACTCTGCAGTTCATATCTGGAAAGCACCAGAGTAGACTGTCTTCTCCGTAACTGTATAAAATTTCAGATATGGTCAATCTATAGCCTTCTGTGTTACCTTGAGTAACTTCTTTCTTCCTCTCTTCTATTTGGGCAGAAGGGCTCATAGAAAAACAGTTGTTTATACCAAGATATGTATTCCATTAAAGATTTTGAATGTCATCTGTGAACAGAATGACAGATGACTGAAACTGGTTTATCCTTTTTAATGATAGAGACTGTGCCAGGAAGTGAAAACCAAGAGGAAGGGCCAGCCCAAAGGAGGGTGCTATTTGGAATTGAAGAAATTAATAATAGCTTCTACCATGTTTTTTTTTTTTACAGAAATTGAATCAGCTAACTGAATACTTTGCCAACTGACAATAGAAACCTTCCACAATATACGGAAATAATGGTCAATTTTTAGAAAAATACAGACTCGCTCCATGTCAGTCATCCAGGTCATGGTTGTCCCAAAGGTGCTTTTTCAGGAGGCTACTGGACTTTGTTTTTCTTTCAAGACATTTGCTTCTCATCCAAGAAGTTTCTTCAGCTATCTGACTGGATGGTGGGGAATGGAAGGATTTATATTCCTTGCATGCAAATGATCAGCTGTCTGCAAGGAATATAAATCCTTCCATTCCCCATCATCCAGTCACAGCTGAAGAAGCTTCTTGGATGAGAAGTGAAACATCTTCAAAGAAAAACAAGGAAGTCCAGTTGCCTCCTGAAGAGCACCTTTGGGACAATTTGCTCCGTGATACAACTTTCTTATATTATATTGCCTGAGAGGACCACGTCATAGTGCCAAATAATAAGCTCAAGCAAAGTTTGTTCTTTTAATAAAGGTTTGGACTTTAGAACTTAGATAAGCAGTTGTTTTGGACACATTTGTAATTTTGAGACCATTTTGCAGGTACTTTCACAAAATGGGCTGTTAGACTTGCCTTTGCATGTAACAGCTGTTACAAAAGGCACAACTAGCTGCAAAATTCTCATTTGCTAAAAGGCAAACTGATGAGATAACTCCCCACCACACCTCCAGCCTTATAGCACGTTAGCTACCATCTCAAGTTTACCGTATTTATTTCTAGACATGTAGGCATAATTCCACATCACCATTTCTGTAAGCTTTCCAATATTGGCCAGAAGCACAGTTACAAATAAAGATAATGATGCAGATTACTCCACTTTCTGGTATGCCAGCTTTCCATTTATTTTTATTTAAGTTGAAATAACCTAAAGATTGATGATGTTAGATGAGAACACAGAGGCTGCCATGCACCAAGAAAAATGTCTATAAGTTCCTTCAATTTCTCTTCATAGGACGGTGTCTAATTTCCTGACCATTTCTATTTCAACTGTTGCAGTCTTTTCTTCATGAAATGTGGTATCCAGAACAAGACAAATACTTAAGTTGAGGTCTGACCAAAGCAAAACAAAGTCATACTAATATTTCCTCTGATGTGGAGGTTTTATTTCTGTTGATGTAGTCTGGAACTGCATTTGCTTATTTTGCATCAACACAGTTTCATATTCAGTTTATGATAATCTATGATTAAAAATAGTTTTCAGAACCACTGTTGAGAAACCCAAGTATCCCAAATCTGTTGCTTTGATTTTGGTTTCCTATGTTAAGAAAATTTCAGTCTGTTACTTTTAGCCCATTTATTTAACTTACCAAGAGGATTTTGAATTTTATTATTGTTTCTTGGGGTATTAGGTATGGAATTTAATTTTGTGTCATGGCAAATTCTCTAAGTTATTAGTAAAATATGAAAGAGTATAGGCTCAGAAGAGAATCTGGTGCACCCTACCAGATATTTCAGTCCTGTTTGAGGAGAAACCATTGAGAAACACAATTGCTAATTCATCCTATTCTAAATTAGATTGCTAATCAGAATGTCATATGCTCTTCGGATCAAGGTATGTCTACAGCACTTCAACTGTTATGGAGGTTACCTGGTTAAAAAAAAAACTAAAGTTAATATGATCAGACATCTTCCATACAAACCATTCTGACTTCTTTTGATTATTGTATCCTTATAAAGGTGCTTACTGATCAATTTTTCATGATTTACTTCAGAATTTTTCCAGATGTTGATTAACTGATATCTATTCTCTGGATGCCGCCCCCCCCCTCTCTCTCATCAGTTGTTTGTTGTCTTGTCAGTCCTTCAGGATATCTCATACAATATATAAAGGCTCTGTCAAATAATTCACTAATTCCTTCAGTACAGGTAGTTCTCGATTTATGGCCATAATTGAGCCCAAAATTTTCACTGCTAAGCAAGACAGTTGTTAAGTGAGTTTTGCCCCTTTTTACAACTTTTCTTGCCATAGTTAAGTGAATCACTACAGTTATTAAGTTAGTAACACGGTTGTTAAGTGAATCTAGCTTCCCCATTGAAGGTTGCAAAAAGAGATCACATAATCCTGGGATACTGCATAAGTACATGCCAGTTACCAAACATCTGAATTTTGATCATGTAACCATGGATTTAAGTGTGAAAAATGATCATAAAACACTTTTTTTAGTGCGGTTGTAACTTCGAATAGTCACTAAATGATTTGTTCTAAGTCGAAGACTACTTGTATCCTATAATGCAATCATCTGATCCTAGTGGTTTAAGCCATTGAAAGTGGTCTTTCTTGACAATGCTTCCTTAACAATCTCATTCAAACCTATTCCTTTATCTTCTTGATGGAACAATTTCTTGCTGAAAAACATTAACCCAAAAAACATGGTATATATATATATATCTTTCTTTTTCTTCCATTCAGTTGTATCAAATTCTCAGAGATTGCCTGGACAAGGCCTGTAGTTTTCTTGGCAAGTTTTTCAGAAGTGGTGGGCCACTGCCTTCTTCCTAGGGCTGAGAGAGAGTGACTCTCTCACCTAGCTAGCTTTGTGCTTAAGACAGGATTAGAATTCATAATCTCCTGGTTTCTAGCTTGATGCTTTAACTACTACATCAAACTGGTTTTCATTTTTCCTCCTTACATCTTAGCATTTTTCCATATCCACAGAACAGCTGATATATGGATTCTTTATCTTTTATTTTGAACATATGTAATGAAGTTTTTAAAAGTATTCTTAGCACCCTTCAGCAATTTCTTTATTTTGAGCTTTGAATTTCAGCTTACAGTCAAATGGAAATCCATTCAAAGCTATTTTATAGTCAATTTTGGAATTCTCATTAAATTGGTGATGCTTATTAATAAGGAATATCTTTTCCATGTATGGCCAGGCTTAATCTGAATCTCAAAACATACATATCTTGCATATTTGAAAAAAAAAGCCTTACAGTCTTTGCATTGGAACAAGTTTCCAAGCATGTATTTTATTTCAAGGCACTTAATTCTTCAGATATGTGTCCAAGAAGCAACTACAAACTTTGCAGTGAGGGGATGAACCCAGAGAGGCTGTGGGAAAGAAGAGACACTGCTGCAAGGACACATCAACAAGCCTGAATTCTCTGTGCTCTTTAGATTGTGTTTTAGAATGAGGAGTTGGGGGAGGAAAGAAAAGGAAGTCCTTTCGGTTCATAGCACACTAATTAGGAAGGAATGGAATGTTATCTCCACTGCAGATGCTGACTTCAATATCCCCCAGCCTTTTGGCAAAAAAAAAAAAACAAAAAAAAAAAAACAGCTGCAATACTGTTCTTAAAATAATTAGAGGCACTGGAGAAAAGGGAGATTCCAAATTTTCCTTGTCCTTCAGCCCTCTGTGACAATTTTGAATACAGAGTTTAGTCAGATTGTTTGTAAAAACTTTGGATGTTGTAAAAACTTTAGAACAGGTATTTATTGGATTTAATATTTACATCCCCTGTTGCGGTTCTTAGAATGGACCATATGTTTCTTCCTCTTTGGAGATTTTTATTTCCAGAGGAACTTTTCTCTTATCCCTAACTTCAGCATGTTAACTTGAAGCCCCGCCACAGTTAATTCAATCTGCATTTTTTAAAAAAGACCTGAAATAATGCAGCTATTTAGTTTGATCATAAGACTGGTAATTTTTAGGTAGATTGTTAGGTGGTACAGATCAGTGGTAATATAGTAAAATGGTAATATAGTTGTGTGGTTTTCAAACTATTTTGTAAATTGACTGATCTTGGCCAGCATAGTGGGGTCAGATCTATTTACTACTTGGATGAGCCATCATCAGCAAATATGGGGCATACAAGATACTTGGTGGAGTAAAATAAGCATCCTGGAACAAGGCATGAAAACCCACTTTCATATTATTGCCAAGAAAACAAACTGTCCCATCTATGAATTCACGAGGAATGAAGTTCAATTAAAGAGATATGCTACTTAATGTAATTGTTGGGAATCAAGATAAGAAACTAGAAGTTAAAGGTTACGTTATCACAGATTACCATGGATCTGAACAGTTTACAATTTTGATTCCTTTCTCTAAGTGCATTCACATCTTATGCTTAACTCAGTCATAACTATCACTGAATCTGGCAACACATAATAGTGCACCATCCAGCCCAAAACAAGGTTCTTTAAGGAATATATTCACTTTCTACTTGATGTCTTACATCAAAAGACTAACAAGTTTTTTTTTGTGGCAATGGCTCCTTTCCCTCTAATCAGACAAATGAGTCTCCTTTGAATGCTAAATCCAATTGGTGGTTGGGAAGTGTGTATCCTGCAGCTGCCAGGCCTTAACAATTACATTTCTAAAAAAAGCATCTTATAGGTTCAGCCACTCTGTATTTTATTTCCTTGGGGGACTGATCAAGCAAAACTAGGCACTACTATACCACATTGTTGACTGGCTTTTTTTCACACATTATAGTATTACTAGAAAATGTTGCAGTGTACTTGAGATTGAAACCAGCCCCAACCCAAATTATGGCATTGTATGACATATTGCTTTTGCCATTGAATCAGTAAAGTTTGTTGTCTGATCCCACCCTACATTTTATAAAGATTTATATCTTTAAAGGTTTGCTTTACAGTTGTGAGATCATAGCAGTAAGACTAATTTCAAGTAAAAGGTCAGTAGTATTTGTCACTCTCCCCTTTCCTGCCCAAGCTAGATGAAAGACAGGTATGAACTGTGAACCTGATAGCCAGATTTCTAGGTGCCTGGAGCATAATAACTGGCAAATGAGTAACACAAAAGCTACCTGGCCAGATTGAAGCTTGAATATAAATGTTTTTGCTGTAGAGAAACTTCATCTGTAGTTATATGGTTAGAGCTAACACAAAGTCAAGGAAGAAGACATCCTGGAATATCCAGACTGCATTTATATAATAAAGTAGAACTATGTTTAAGAGCTTGAACTGCTACCTTTAATTCCTACACTTCAGTTCGAAAGGAAAAACTGAGTTGTGTGAATAGTAAGGCTGCCAAGGCAACTTTTATAATAGTTTGACTTGTCTTTAAGTAGGTGATAGGGTTTAAACCATGTATTAACAGTCTAATCTGCTGCTTTCTACATACAACCTCCTTTTTAAAAAACAGAAGTAGGTTCAGTTGGTAACTATAAATGTATGGGTCAATAAATTTGGGGATGGGTAGATATACTTGGTTTTCTCCCACATCTATGCAATATGCTATACTAACCACAAGAACTGGGTTTTCACAAGTTAGCTAATCTGATCAGCTATTTTATGATTCAGTGTGTTATGCAAGCATAGTTTAATTATTGTCATGTTTGATCAGAAAGACATTTCTGAGCAAGTATTATTTGTTTGCCTTAGAAATCACTTTTATTTTATCTATAGCTTAAATTTTAAGAGCCATTTAATATCCTGTCTTTATTATTATTTTATAAATAAGGAGGCAAACATACCTAACACTCCTCCTTCCTAATATTTTCCACACAACCACTACCCTGTGGGGTGAGTTGGGCTGAGAGAGCACGACTGGCCCAAAGTCACCCAGCTGGCTTTCATGCCTAAAGCAGGACTAGAGCTCATGGTTTGGTTTCTAACCTGGTGCATTAACCACTACACCAAACAGCTCTCTAATATATATTATTCTGATATACTTACAGCCCTTTTACAGCTTTTGCAAACAGTAAATCAACTGCATTACTATCTCACCTTCTTCTTTACATAAATAGCATATTTTATATTAATTAAAATTCTTTAGATTCCTTGAACTCCATCTCTCACCCCTCTTAATACAGCCTTCAACTGAAGTTGACAGAGTTGTTTTGAAGTAAAGAATATCTTTCAGTATCAGTTTTGCTAAATTCAGACTTCTAACTTCTCTTATTAAAAGCCAGGTTGTTTGGTCTGTGGCTAATTACAATTCAACACCTGCCTAGAGTCCCAGTTTCCCTGCAGTCTGAACACAATTTGAGATGGAGAAACGGCCTTCAAAGTTCCTCAGAATGCAGGTGAACCACAGTTTAACCCCTAGATTATTGCTCATGTTGAAACCTGAAGAATATTAAATGCAATTCTCAATATTTAATGCTTTTTCTCAGTGCTCAAGGCAAAACTGTCTAATATAACAACTATATACTGGAGGCTGTTTTCATTATTTCTACACCCATTGATTCCAGTGGAAAACTCTGGCATTCTCAGTACACCTAGTTAGTGAACTGACAGCTGAGAAGACAACACTTATATTATAGCCAATTAATGACAATGGTAAGAATTCATTCTTAGGAGAAAGGCCTAAATTCTGTTTGCTGAGTCTGCTTGGCTCAAATCCTATCTTTCCGAGGACTTCATCTTACAAGTGTATCTTGAACGGACTGTGAAAAAGATGGAAAAAATAAATTATGTCTGGACTCTTAAGCCACTTCTCTGGAAATCAGCTTTATTCACACTTAAGATTTGGAATAAATAAAAATATCAATTTTAAAAATATGTTTCTGAATATGCAAAAAGGATCTTTTACCACTGGACAAATCAAGCATTTTCAGACTGGAAAGAAAACAGACGATGAGTAGCATGTTAAGAGCACGTAAATAACAGAACGAAAGGCGTGTCGCGCTCCTGCCTCTCCCAGAGTGTAAACGCAGCCAACTCTGCCTTTCTTCGGAGAATCATTACGGCAAGCAAGCAAGCAAGCATTTTCTTTCTTTTGTAATCTCTGATAACCACTTATCTGGCTAACGGGCGTTCTCCTTGCAGAGCTCTTTCACTCTGGGAGAGGGTAACACGCAGCCCTCCCAAACCCAGGAGTCCGTGTTTTGTGAACTAGAGCTGCAGTAGTTATTGCCTTTGAGGCGCACGCAGGCCCGGTTCGCGAGGGAGTTTCCAAAGAGCAGCGGGCTCCGGCGACGGATCTTACGAGAGCGTCTCCCCTGCCAACTTCTTGCTGCTCCGCCTCCAGCCGCGAGAGCTCTTCCAAGGTCCTCTGCCTGCCCATATAAGGCCGCGCGATTGTCACGAAGCACCATAAATAGTGATGTTGTCATCACCTGCCTTTCTTGCTGAATTGGTTTAGGGCACCTTTCCAAGTAAGCCTGACCCTTCCTTCCTGCTTCCCTGCAGCTATCAATTCCACCCTCTTTCCCGGCCCAGCTGTTCCAAAGGGCAAGTCTAGACAAATTTAATACGCTGTGAGAATCCATTCATTTTACTCTTCTCCGAGGAAGTTATGAAAGCCTAAGAACGTGGATGGTGGATCGATAGATGTTTAAACCGGTGTTTCTTAAAGTTCGTAATTTTATTTTCCAGAATTCCCAACCAGCATTGTTCTATAGATTGCACACACAATCTTTGGGAAGGAAATGCACCTTAAAATTATCAAGTTTGAGTAGCACTGTTAAACATGAAGGCCAGCGCATTCCCTGGGATTTATGCAAGTTTTAAATCAGGAGACTGGACTTAAAATCACTTTTAGAAGCAGAAAATGGTATTCTGGGGTTCTAGAAAAGTGACCTTGAAAGTTTGTACTATAAGGGAAATAGTAGTATTTCTAATGCATAAAATCCTTTAAAATACAAGAAGCCAAAATTGCTTTCCCAAGACCTCCATAGGTGATTTCCACAAGTGCATAGGTTGTAATAATTGAAATTTTAATGCAACAGATCCCAAAAGCAAGAAATCAATGAGAGATGCCTCTAAGCCCTGGTACCAACACTATATTGATACAGAAATACCTAAGGAAAGCTTTTGAAAAATCTAATAACACTGCAAAGAAGTTCGATGCATGATTTCAATTTTAAAATTTCAACCCCATTCTCATGAGTTATTAAGAATGTAACTGTATTGTGACTGAGCATAGACCAGTTTTGAAGCATGGAACAGGGAAGTTGTAAAAAAAGAAATGATGACTCCCAGTCATTTTGGATTACATTTTCTACATTCCTTGTTAATATGACTGTTCCTGGCACTTACTTCAAGCAATGAAGTAATTGTTGCATTATCAAGATTGACTGCTGACTTTCTTTGCTAGGACAAAGCACAGATGCCACTTTCCTCTCTGCACTTTTATAATTTTCTGTACCTCTGCTGAACATGCAGAGAAGTGGAAAAATAAATGGCATATGCTGGCCCTTATCCTACATATAAAATTCATAGCAGGAAGGGAAAGGAAGCAATAATGCTTTGAATTAGTTCTTCCTTTATATTGCACACCATTTCCTACCGGTAGCATGCTAAAGCATTTTCCAATGGGGATAAACATTGAAGTAGCATTCTTCTCCTTAATACTCAGATGCTTTATCCAAAATAATATTTATACACTTTAAATCTTGTTCATATTTTTATTTTCCCCCTAATAAATATATTACTGTATTTATTATTATTACTACCAGTTTTCATTTTCTTAGAGAGTTTGGGATATGAAACAGTCTAGTGGCATCTGCATGGGGGGCAAAATCTAAATCTGCAAGTAGGTGGGAATGGCAACAAAAGCAAATCTCCATCCCTTTTGTACATGACAACCCTGCAGATGATCAAACGTGCACCCGCTGTTATGTTAGCAACAACCCAGTGAAGTATGATAGAGAAGCCAATAGTGAACAGCCAATCTGTTGTAGAAAAAAAACAAAAGGCAACATCAAAACCAACACTTTATATCAACTTTTATGACTATCAACAGCAATAGCACTTTGACTTATATACTATTTCACAGTACTTTATAGCACTATTTTACCATTTATTACATTACAGCAGAAGTTCTTAACTCCCTGAAATTTATCCTCTGTTTATAGATTTTAGGGGTTAATGAACTTGGATGGGTGGAAAATTGCAACTACATTTTCACATATATTACGATATTATTTTAAAATATTTTAATATTTTAATAATTGTATCTCAGCATAACTGGTAATACGATACACATGTATGTATTTTAATTTAATTTAAATATATTTTTCTAAGAAGAGGTTTGTAGATTTCACTAGACTCTCAAATGGATCCAAGGCACAAAAAGGTTAAGAACCACTGCTTTAGAGGTATAAGGAAATTAGGATAATTTAAATACAAAAGTGCAGATAATGAAAATTTTGAACAGATAGTGGCCATTCACAAAGCACAATATAGTACATACATAATTTATGAGTTAATTCATACATAATGATGGAGTTTTCACAGTACTAGGAGCCAATAATTAACCAACCATACTTTAGCCTAGCCATTTCATTCAAGCCCAGTCTTTGTATTACAGTAGTTTGTAGTTCTATGTTTACAAGTGCATCCAGAAAATTGAAATACTGAAACCTATGATTAAGTTAACTATGAGTGTGTCATGTGAATTAAGCCACTTTGTAATAAATTGCCTTATTCTTTATTGAATATATAAGAAATTTATATCTCCTAATGAAAGGTTTTACATGCAGTCTCCTAATCTAAAACTGCCACTTGAATCATTCCTATCACAGGGCAAAGATCAATGTTAAAATGTAACATGTAGAAATGTTATATGGTTTTCAGAAAATGTTTTTCTTTAACAAAAGGTCTCTTGAAGTAGTTTTAATTTTTTTTCCCAAAGAGAAAGCTGTTATTTGTTCTAATCATGAAGATTTCCATGACAACCGGAAAAATGTCAAATAATCAAGGGAGTGAGAGATTCTCAAACTTAACAGAAGAAAGGGTTTCTGGCCACACTACTTAATTGGAATCCTTTAGGGTTTATTTATTCTGTTTACCACCAATTTAACTTCCCTGCCTAATTAGCACCCCAAAAGAACACTTTTGTTAAAGATTCTCCAGTATAAGCCCCAAGGGGAGGCCTGTTTGCATTCAGTATGCCAAAGTGGCCTTTCCTAATTACACTAAATAACATTAATGCTGTTTCCCTATAATTTGCTTTTCTATGTGAGGTCTAGAAAGAGCTTTTGCCCTACATGAGGCAAAGTCCACCAAACAGAACACAGCCTATCGGAAATACTACCAAACTTCTCTTTTTGTAGTTACTGTTTGCTTCGAGCTGCAAAACCGCAGCACATATTGCTTAGTACGTGGCAGGGTGCCATTACATCCAGCCTCTGAGCATTGTTTGGCTTCCTCGTGTGCTGTATAAAGAATAAAACAACAGTGAGAATTGATACAGCAACATGAGATAAAGAGATGTTACAAACACTTTTTGGATATTATTCAGAATGACAGATTGAAGCAAGGCAGTTTAAATGCTAGGATCATAAAAGCACCCCTAGATTGGTAAAACCCCACATGCCAGTAGTGGTTCTCTTATTATTGACATCACTGAAACAGCCACATGTCTCTGAGAGCAATTTGTCTTTTGCCTCACACGACCTGACAGCATCTCCCCTTCTGACAAAAACAGTTTTTGGCATACTGTTCCCTTTGCTTAAGACCAAGGAACTTAGCAACCCGACCCAGGGAGCCTATTGCATTGGGAGGCCACATGAATATTTAACTAGGTGAGTAATCCTTTTTATCTTAAAAAAAAAATTCCCATTACACTTTTGATACTGCATAGATTCATCAAGCACTCCAAGATAACACAGGACTAGCTATTTCAATAATAGCTATTTCAATGTTGTAGAAGGCAGGAGCTGAGTAAGGATTTTTCCAACCAGTTAAGACAAAAAAAAAAATAATCAAATTTTGGAGACTGCAGGTTCAGTTTTTTAAATCATATATAGTATTTGAGATAATTTTATTTAGGAAGCCAACATATTAATACCATTCATTTTTGTCAATTATGGGGATGTTGGATGAATCTAAAAAAAAGATGGAAGCCATAACTGCACAATCAAAGTCTCTTTTTAATAGCATTGAAGAACATGGAAAAAGGAGCCCACCACCTTGCTTTTTTTGATCTTCTTCCCTAGCAGATGCCTTGGTCATTTGCTTCCATTTTTACTCTGGCCAATCACTATTGAAATCATCTTTGATTGGGTAGCCTTATACACTGAATAATAACATCAACTATGGAAGCATTTTAATCATTTTATTTGGTACAAATAACAGGTATCCCTTAAGCTGAAAGTATCTTTAACATTTATTTTTGGTAAGTTGCAGTTCGATAATACAATAATATAATTTCTTTGGAAGGCTGGTCTATTTGTATTTCTTCTGTACTTTCATGAAGCATCTTAGTTCTGTGTGCACTTTTAATTCCCTCTAAAATCTATTGAGTACCTGGATAACAATCTCCTAAATGTAAAAAATAGAATAGAAAGTGTAGAGCAGGGGTCTTCAAACTTGGCCCTTTTATGATTTGTGGACTTCAACTCCCATAATTCCTCAGCCAACGTGCCTGGCTAAGGAATTCTGGGAGCTGAAGTCCACAAGTCATAAAAGGGCCAAGTTTGAAGACCCCTGGTGTGGAGCACACGCAGATGTACTTAAATTGAGAGTGAAAATTCAGTACATTTGATAGGATCATATTGACTAAAGTTTGTGATCTTGAAGAGAAGCATATAATGCATTACTGGGAACAGTAAGTGAGGCTCATTGTGATTTGGCTGGGCTGGGAAATTGATGATGTAGAGAATATGAACTGTTAATACAATTCTTGGCATTCAATAACTATAATTCCTAGGAATTTGGAGGAGAAACTTTTAATTAAAATGGTGAGAATTTGGGATACAAGTGAGAAATTATTGTATGAATTCTTGATTTTTAATCAAACGTGTTAAAATTGTGAAAGCGTGAGTTTTAGAACAGCTGATTTTAATAAACAAAGAGAAATAGTAAGGCAGATGCCATTTTGTTGCCTAATACTTTAATCACTTCATTGCATTGGCTGAATAGAAAAAAATATTTCTGAGCAAACATACTTTATATCACATCCTTTCTTTTGATCTGTTGATTGTAGAACTGATAGAATAATTGTAATATTAGCTAACAGTAAATAATCGACCTGCCTATTGCTTATTAACTAATCATTTCTAGACTTTCAAGACTTAAGCAACTTCTTAACTCTTATATTGCCTCTAGCTGGCTATTTGTGCACAAATGAAAGATTGGGACTACAATTTAGGAAAGACAAAGAAAGGATAAGAGAACCTAGCTAATTTAAACAAATTCAGATTTCTAGAGGAACTGGTAGAAACATCCAAAGAACCACTCTCAGTAATGCAGGTAATCCTCGACTTGCAATAATTTATTTATTGATTATTCAAAGCTAAGGCGACATTGAAAAGAGTGACCTATGACTGTTTTTCACACTTATGACCATTGCAACATTCCCGTGGTCATGTGATAAAAATTCAGACACTTGGCAACTGAATCATATTTATGATGATTGAAGTGTCCCAGGGTCATATGATCACCTTTTGCAACCTTCTGACAAGCAATGTCAATGGGGAAGCAAAATTCACTTAACAACCATGTCACTAGATTAACAACTGCAGAGATTCAGTTAACATCTGTGGCAAGAGTAAAGACTAATAACTCTAGTAAAGTGAGGCAAAACTCACTTAACAACTGTCTTGCTTAGCAACAGAAATTTTGGGCTCAGTTGTGGTCATAATTCAAGGACTACCCTGTATTTCAAAATACCTGAGAAACATTCAGAAATCTGGAAAAGTAGAGAGAACAAATGTCGCCATCCTCAAAACTAAAAAAGGGAAGATCTGAAGAAACGATAGACCTGTCAAATTGAAATCTACATTCTGGGCAAGTTCTCAAACAGATTATTAAAGAGCATTATTTGTGAGCACCTGAATGGGCATGCTTTCATAATTAATAAAAATCAGCATTTGTTTGGCATAAACAAATTATGACAGAAACTTTGACAACTCCCAGAATTCCTGAGCCAGTCATGCTGAGGGGAAAGGGAGAGATTCCAAGCTGAGCCATGCTGGCTCAGGAATTCTGTTAGTTGAAGTCCACGAGTCATAAAAGAGCTAAGGTTCCCTACCCCTGGTTTAGAACATCAGGGGGAAAGCCACAGTGTATACCTGGACCTCAGCAAAGCCTTCAACAAAGTTTCTCATATTTTCCTTAACCATATGGTAAAGGTGACATCACTATTCAATGGACTGTAATTTAGATAAATGACCACATCCAAGGAGCATTTGCACCTCTTCAGCTTCAAGGAATAGCAATAACAATAGCACTTAGATTTATATACTGTCCCATAGTGCTTTACAGCCCTTTCTGGGTAATTTACATGTCGGCATATTGCCCCAACAATCTGGGTCCTCATTTTACTGACTTTGGAAGGATGGAAGGCTGAATCAACCTTGAGCCTCATCAAAATTGAACTCCAGGTTATGGGCAGAATGCATCAATGGAGTACCACATGGATACGTCCTGGGTGCATTTTTATTAGTGCACCCAGACATAACATAACAAACAATGAAGTGATAGATCATAGATCATAGTTACAATCATTAATCATAAGATACAAACAAGTGATAAATCATACGATGCCAATAAGAGAAGATAATAGGAAAAATGAGAAGACGAGAAAGGATGAGAAATGAGAAAGATGAGAAGGATAATAGCAATATAATGATGTTAAGAGCAAGTTAAGAGCAGGATGTCAGAATGGTCCAGAAACAAAGACCCAAGAAGGAATGGTTAAAGAATGTCAATATGTTTAGCCTCCAGAAAAGATGATAAAGAGGAGATATGATAGTCTTCAAATATCTGAAGGGTTGTCACACAGAAGAGGGAGTGTAGTGATTCTATATTGCCTCAGAGGTCTGGACTACACCAATAGGTTAACATTACCAGGAATGAGATTCAAACTAAAGAACATGAAGAACTTCCTGACTGTACAAGCTGTCATCAAATGGAATAGACTGCCACATGAAAGATGAAGCCTCCTCTGCTGGGTTAATCTGCTAGAGATGCTGTAGTGTGTCCTGCTGAGTGTCTTCAAGAGGGTGGGGGGGAAATATGTTATTATTGTTGTTGTTGTTGTTATTAATATAGAGGTCATCTAGTCCAACACCATGCTCAGGCAGAAAACCCTATACCAGTGATGGCGAACCTTTTAGACACCGAATGCCCAAAAACTGTTCAAGACCAAGCCTTAAGGATAAATGCATACAAAGTCAAAATTGAGAAGACAGCAACAGACAGTAAGTGCCGCCTATGCAAAGAAGCTGAAGAAACAGTGGACCACCTGGTAAGCTGCTGCAAGAAGATCACACAAACTGACTACAAGCAGCGGCATGACAAAGTAGCAATGGAAGATCTGCAAGAAATATCATTTGCACATAAGCAAGAACTGGTGGTATCATAAAATAGAAAAAGTCATAGAAAACGATAAAGTTAAACTGCTCTGGGACTTCAGAATTCAAACAGACAAGCACCTGCAACATAACACCCCAGACTTAACAACTGTCGATAAGAAAGACAAAAAAGTCTGGGTAGTGGACGTGGCAATACCTGGAGACAGCAAAACAGACGAGAAAGAACTGGAGAAGATAACAAAATACAAAGATCTACAAATAGAAATAGAAAGACTGTGGCAAAAGCAAGCAAAGGTAGTACCAATAGTAATAGGCGCCTTCATTTGATAGCCTCAATTGGCAATTTATGTTTCAATAGATTGAGGATATGAAATTTTGTGAGAAATTTATTAACATAATAAAGGCAATATATAGAACACAGAGAGCTAGTGTGATAGTCAATGGAGAGAATACAAAAAGTTTTGAAATAAACAAAGGGGTAAGACAGGGATGCCCAATTTCACCTTTACTTTTTATTTTGATGCTTGAAGTATTATTAGTTCAAATTAAAGCAAATAAAGAAATAAAAGGGGTACAGGTCAAAGCAGAGGAATATAAGTTACAGGCATTCGCTGATGACCTGGTTTTCTTTATTGAGGAACCTATAGAAAGAGGAAATATTCTTATGGGTGAAATAGAAAAATTTGGAATAGTGGCAGGATTAAAAATTAATAGAGAAAAGACTAAAATGTTAGCAAAAAATTTAACCGATAAACAAAAAAGGAAATTGGAAGAGAATTTGGGATTACAAGTAACGAAAAAGATTAAATATTTAGGAATTTGGATAACTTCAAGGTGTTCCTCAATAAAAGAAGACAATTATACAAAACTGATATTAAAAATGAAACAAGATCTTGAGACTTGGGGGAATCTTCAATTATCATTATTAGGCATTGACTAAAATGAATATTCTACCAAGATTATTGTATTTATTTCAAACAATTCCAATAAAATTAGGGAAAACTTTTTTTAAAGAATTGGATAAAATAATAAATAAATTTATTTGGGCGGGCAAAAAAGCTAGGATAAATATCAAAACATTACAAGACAGTAAGAGTAGAGGTGGTCTTGGACTCCCTAAATGGGAAATCTATTATTATGCGGCAGGATTATTATGGATTAAAGACTGGATAAACTTGGATAATGAAAGGAAACTAATGATAGAAGGACATGATCTACAGGCGGGTTGGCATGCATTTCTAGGGGGGAAACAGAAGAAAACATCAACATATTTCCAGCAACATCAGATAAGAGGAGCATTGATCGGGATATGGGAAAAAATAAAAAAAGACACTATGGGAAAATTCCAAATTGGTTCTCGCCGATGGAGGCAGTGATTCATCCCAATACATCAGAGAAAAAAAAGATGATTAGGTATAAAGAATTACTGGATAACCGAGGAAATCTCAAGTCAAGAGAAGAGTTGGAGGAACAAAGAATACCCATAGATTGGTGGCCGAATTTACAAATTCAATCTAGATATAATAGGGATAGGCAAGAACATGGAATTAGTCAGACCCCACATCAACTTGATAAAATTTTAATAAGTAAGGAAGGAAAACTATTATCAAAAATTTATAAATACCTATTAGAGATAGAGTTAAAGGAAGAAATATTGAAGGGGCCAATGATAGCGTGGGCACGAAATGTGGGGCGAAATATAAATTTAGAGGAATGGGAATGATTATGGAACATAAATTGCAAATTGACACTATCAATTGCACACAGAGAGAATCAATATAAAATGATTTACAGATGGCATTTAACACCGGCGAGATTGGCTAAAATGTATAAAAATATAGACCTGAAGTGTTGGAAATGTAAAATCAGAGAAGGAACATTTTATCACATGTGGTGGCTGTACCCCAAAGCAAAAAATTATTGGGAACGAATAAGAGATTGGATACAGGAGATAACAGAGATACAAATGGATTTTAAACCAGAATTATTTCTTTTGGGCATAATAAATTTAAAGATGGAAAAACAACTCCAACATATCATTATACACATATTGACTGCAGCTCGTATAGCATATGCTCAATGTTGGAAGAGTGAAAATATTCCCACAAATGATATGATTATGTACAAAATCTTGGAATGCGCAGAAATGAATAAACTTACGTTAGAATTAAAAGACAAGGAGGCAACAGAATTTTATGAAATTTGTAATAAATGTTATAATTGGCTAGAACAGAGAAAGGAAAAGACATAATTATTGATGTACATAAAATGTAAATAAGATGTAAAGAATGCTTAAAATGTATAGTACTGTTCTGTTAAAAGAAAAGATTTATGTTTATGTATTTTAAGTTTGTTTGGGTGTATGGTGTATGGTGAAAAATAATTTAAAAAATTAAAAAAAAAGTAATAGGCGCCTTGGGTGCAATCCCAAAACAACTGGAGCACCATTTGAACACCATTGGCATGGACAAATTTGCCTTTAGTCAATTGCAAAAGGCGGCCTTACTAGGAACTGCTTCCATCCTGTGATGATATCTGTAATAACATCAAACATCCACATCTGCCTATCCCAGGTCCTTGGTAAGGACTTGATAGGTAGACAAAAATGCCAAATCCTGTCTGAACATCTGGCTGACTGTGCGATGATCAATAATAATAATAATAATAATAATAATAATAATAATAATAATAATAATAATAATATAGAGGTCATCTAGTCCAACACCCTGCTCAGGCAGGAAAGCCTATACCAGTGATGGTGAACCTTTTAGACACAAGAGTGCCCAAAAACTGCTCCATCCCGCCTCTGCCCTGCCCTGCCCGCCCCTAAACCTAACCCTCTTCTTTGTGGCAACCCCTGAGATATTGGAACACTGCTATCATGTCACCCCTGGTCCTTCTCTTCATTAAACTAGACATACCCAATTCCAGCAACTGTTCCTTACATGTTTTAGCCTCCAGTCCCTTGTTGCTCTTCTCTGTACTCTTTCTAGAGTCTCAACATCTTTTTACATTGTGGTGACCAAAACTGGATGCAGTCTTCCAAGTGTGGCTTTACCAAGGCATTGTAAAATGGTATTAACACTTCACATGATCTTTATTTTATCCCTCTGTTAATGCAGCCTAGCACTGTGTTGGCTTTTTTAGGAGCTGCAGCACAGTGCTGACTCATATTTAAGTGATTGTCAACTAGGACTCTGAGATCTCTCTCACAGTTACTACTATTGAGCAAGATACCATCTATACTATATTCTATCTATACTATATACCAAATATTCACTGCACAAATGATATTAATAAGGTATCCCATGAGAGCTTCCGCCGGGGAGCGAAGTTGATGGCAGCTACCTTGTAGCCGTCCTCCTGGGACGGCGTTAGATCCGCGGTGTGCAGCGAAAATCAGCTGGCCCGCGGCTCGGAATCCCCTTCCCGGGCGAAGGGAAGGGGCAGAGATTGCAAGAATAGAGGTAGAACCTCTTAGCCCCCTCTGGATTTTTCTTTTGAGGGGACAGAAAGAGCGTTCCCTCAGAGTTCCTGCTTTCTCCGCCTCCCAGCTGTTTTTGCCTCTTCGGAGACAAAAGGAAACGCCGCTACCAGCTCCGCGCTTAAAGTGTTCCGGTGAGTAATTTTTAAAGCGGACAGAGCAGTTTAAAGGATTTTTTTTTAGTTTAGTATTTTATTTTAAATTTTTCTTTTTAGTTGACTCTGATTCTTTTGTTTCTTTTTTGCTGGTACGGAAAGTGAAAGTAAGATGGCGTTTTGAAAGTACTTTGTTCTTTGTTCTTTTGTTCTTTATTTTTTTTTTCTTTCCCTGGAAAGACAGTATGGACTTAAATGAATATATTTACTGTTTCTAATTTTCTCCTTTATCTTTTGATTGTGTTTTGGATATTTTTTTTGGCTTTTTTTAAACTTTAAGAATTTTAGTATTTTTTTTCCTTTTTTTTTGTCTCCTCTTTCCTTTTAAGAGGAAAGAGAGAGAGAAGAACACTTTGAAAAATGGCTTCAAAGAGGCAACCGGCCTCTATACTTTCTAAGGTGATTTCCTCTCCTACAACTTTAACTGTTCAACAACAACTTAAACCTACACCATCAGTATTGCTTCCACCCTCTCCTCCTTTGCCAGGTTCATCTGCACAAGAGATTAAAGATATAATGGGAAATGCTGTATCCCAAATTAGAGATGAAATGAAGCAACTTCTTGAACAGAGTAAATCTGAAAGCAGAGAGGAAATGAAAGACCTTCTTAAACAGATTAAACAGATTAAATCTGAAACTAAGGAGGAGATGAGAGACCTCCTTAAGCAGAATAAAACTGAAAGTAAAGAGGAGATGAAGCAGCTGTTAGAAGATAATAACACCATTTTGAGACAAGACATAGTAACAGCTTTGTCAGGCCTGGCTTCAGTGGTCGTGAAATTGGATTCCAGAGTGGAGGAGGTCGCTGATAAAGTTGATTTTATTGAAGATAAATTTCAGGATATGGAAAGAAAGGTGGAAACTTCACAAGAGGATATTCTCATGTCCCAGTACAGGGAAATGGAGTATGCCTTGAGAATCGGGCTTGAAAGAAGATTTGAATCAAGACCTGACACAGATGGTGCTTAATGATCTAGCTCTTGTTTGAATATGGATAAAGATGAATTACGCAGAGAAGTGGAAAAAGTCTACAGAGTCAATTCTTGGATTGCGAAACAAAAGAATTTGCCAAGAGAAGTGGTGATCTATTTTTCTAAGAGGTCTCTGCGTAATGAAATCTTACAAGCTTATTACAATAAGAGATTTCAGATTGCCGCCCAAGATGTCATTATCTTAAAGGAAATTCCATCCAAAATTTTAAGAAACAAGAAAGACTTTGCTTTTTTAGCTAATGAACTCAAAGCAAGATCGATGTCATTCAGATGGGAGATTCCTATGGGTATTGTTTTGAGCCATGCGGGGATGTGTTATAGGCTTAACACGGTTGCCAAAGCTAAGGAGTTTTATAATACGGTTCTGGGAGCAGGCTCATCTTTACCTATGATTCAGAAATCTTTGGGTGGCAAAGAGGTGGAACAGCAATCTGGAGGGCCAGGTCTGATTCCTACTGGGAAGTCACAAGTGGAATGGCAACGTCAAACAGAGGTTAAAGAGCAAAGGATGATCCGTGCAGCACATAGACGTAAAGAGAAGGAACAACAGAAGAAAGAAGTTAAAGAATCTACTTATGAAAGTGCTTCATTGCCGGTGGGAGGAGCAAGACCCAAGAGTTCTGCAACACATTCATCAATGGCAGACCTTCAGGCAGTCTTCTCCAGGCTCCTGGTCAAGGGAGATGGCAAAGTTCCTGACCTGGAATGTTAACGGCCTTAACTCCCCTCAGAAAAGAAAGAAAATCTTTCACTACTTAAAACAACATAACAATGATATCATCTGCCTGCAAGAAACTCATATTTTACTTAAAGATCAAAAATATTTAGTTAATGGTCGTTTGGGCTCACACTTTGTATCTCCTGCCCCTGGGAAAAAAGGGGGAGTGGTTATTTATGTTAAGCAAAATTTACCAGTTTGTCTGGTAGAATCAGATCCCCAAGGAAGATATGTAATGGTTGAACTTGGTTTATGTGGTAAGAAAATACTTCTTGTGGGACTGTATGCACCAAACCAGCAACAAGAACAATTTTATAAACTGTTACATCAGAAAATAATCTCGCTGGACTATAGATCCGTTATATTAATGGGGGACTGGAATGGTGTTTTAGATACACAAAGGGACAAAAAAGGTTCTTCTACCCTTTTTAAACAGGCTAAATTACCTAAAGCTTTTTTTGATCTGAAAGAGGACTGGGAATTGAGAAACTACTGGCGTGAACGTAATCAAGAGGAGAGAGACTTTACCTTTTTTCAGATAGACATCAATCTCTTTCAAGAATTGATTTTTTTTTTATTACAACTGACTTATATAATAGGGTAAAGAACGTAAAAATTTTTCCTAGGACATTGACGGATCATAGTCCGGTTTGGATGGAGTTGATTCATGAAAAAGAGGAGAGGAGATCCTGGAGGGTGAATGAGAACTTATTTAGACAAGAAAAGAATGTTCAAAAGTTAAAGGATTGTTTAAAGGATTATTTTGTTTTGAATATGCATAAGGGGACATCAACATCAATGGAATGGGATGCAGGTAAAGCTTTTATGCGTGGAATTCTGATAAAAATGAACAACGTTCATAGACAAAAGCAGATTCAGAAGCGTAAGGAATTGGAAGAGGAGATTAAATTAAAAGAAAAGTTTTTGATTTTAAATCCTTCAGATGAAAAGATTAAGGAATCTATAAAGTTTTTAAGAGCACAATTTAATATGCTGATGGCTGACCAATCTGCAACTAATCTTTTGTTTATGAAACAAAATACATTTTGTAATGCCAATAAACCAGGGAGATGGTTGGCTTATCAATTAAGAAAGAAACAGAGACAGAGAATAATAGATAAAATAAATTATAATGGTAAATTAGTGTATCAGAAGGAACTGATTAAGAAATCTTTTTTAGACTATTATCAAAAATTATATAAGATTACTAATGTACAAATTTCAGACATAAATAAATATTTAAGTGAGGCTAATTTTCCTAAATTGACAGAAGATCAGAAGCAAGAAATTAATGGTCCAGTTACCAATGAGGAGATTGTGATGGTTATTAAGCAATTAAAGTTAGGTAAAGCGCCAGGTACGGATGGCTTGACATCTATTTATTATAAAACTTTAGTTGAAGAGGTGACTCAACCTTTAGTTGAGCTTTTTAATAATATATTGCAGGGTGTAGAGATCCCTCTATCATGGCGCAGTGCTTTTATATCCTTGATTCCAAAAGAGGATCAAGATCTTACTTTACCAAGGAATTATAGACCTATATCTCTTTTAAATGGAGATTATAAGATTTTTGCAAAAGTTTTAGCTAACAGGTTTATGAAGGTTGTGCATCAGCTTATACATAAGGATCAATCGGGTTTTATAATTGGCAGGTACATGAAAAATAATGCTAGACAAATTATTAACATATTAGAATATTTAGATAAGAACAACCAAGTCCCTGCAGGGCTGATATTTTTAGATGCTGAAAAAGCTTTTGATCAATTGAATTGGCATTTTATGTTAAGAGCAATTGAGGAGATGAATTTTGGAGGGAAAATATTACAAGCTTTTACTGCTATATATCAAAAGCAAACGGCACAACTTATTGTTAATGGGGGTTTGTCAGAGGTTTTTACAATAGAAAAAGGTACTAGACAGGGATGTCCTCTGTCACCTTTGCTGTTTGTTTTAACATTGGAAATTTTGTTGATTAAAATCCGAGAATCGCAGGTAATAAGAGGAATAGAAGTTAATAAAAAAGAGTACAAGTTAAGAGCTTTTGCAGATGACTTGGTGGTTACTTTATCTCAACCTACCTATTCTGTAGTTAACTTATTACAGCTGATTCGTCAATATGGACTTGTTTCGGGCTTTAAAATTAATAATAATAAGACTAAAATATTAGCTAAAAATATGACTATTCAGGACAAACAGACTCTGGCTGAGTTGACTGGTTTTGAAATTGTTGATAAGACAAAATATTTGGGGGTCACTTTATCTGTTTCTAATGCAAAATTGTTTAAGAATAATTATGAAAGGCTGTGGGCCAGTGTACAGAAGGACTTGAGGAATTGGGAGAAGTTACAGTTATCTCTCATGGGACGAATTGCAGTGATTAAAATGAATGTCCTGCCCAAATTTCTCTTTTTGTTTCAAATGTTACCTATTTTAAAGAACGAGGTTAATTTGAATGAATGGCAGAAAGGTATTAACAAATTTATTTGGGCAGGGAAAAAAACAAGGGTAAAGTTTAAAATTATGCAGGACTTCCGTGAGAGAGGTGGACTCAAGGTACCGAATTTGAAATTATATTATGATGCAGTGGTTTTTACGTTAATTAGTGATTGGGTAAACTTAACAAATTCAGAGATACTCCATCTGGAGGGATGGGATTTACTCTTTGGTTGGCATGCCTATTTAATATTTAATAAAAAAGTGGATCGGGTTTTTAAATCTCATATTTTAAGGATTTCTCTACTTAGAGTCTGGAGGAAATATTATAAAAGTGATTTTAAAATACCATTATGGGCCATACCTTGGCATGCGATAGAGGGGATAAAGAGAGGTGTTAAAATGGATACGGTGTCTTATACACAATTACTTAGATGGGATGGTCTAAATTGGCAGTTAAAATCTTTGGAAGATTTGTTACATGAAAATATTACCTATTCTTGGTTTCAATATAGACAACTATTAGATAGATGGAAGATGGATCGTAATTTAGGTTTGCTTAGAGAAGATCAAAATCTTTTCAAGCAAGTAAAGGATCAAAGACAAACTCATATTAAAAGAATTTATGGGGTGCTAGTGGAACTGGATTCAGAATCAGAATTAATTAAAGATTGTATGATCAAATGGGCGCAGAATTTTGGTGAACCAGTTCTACTGGATACCTGGGAAACTATCTGGGTGAGAAATGTTAAGTTTACACAAGCCCAGAATTTAAGGGAGAATTTTTATAAAATGTTTTATAGATGGCACCTTGATCCACAAAAGATGTCTCTCATGTATCCTGACTTACAGCCTAAATGTTGGAGATGTGGCTGTTTGGATGCCACTTATTATCATATTTGGTGGTCGTGTAAAAATATAAAAGCTTTTTGGATTAAGATATGGTGGAACATTCAGAGAATTTTTAGAAAGAGGGTAAAATTTACTCCACAATTGTTTTTGCTTGGTATTGTTACTGATTGTGATGCTAAGGAGGTTATATTGATGTTGAATTTGATTACAGCCGCAAGGCTGCTAGTAGGTCAATATTGGAAGAAGGAATCTTCGCCTACTTTGCAAGAGTGGTTTTTTAAAGTATCTTATTTGGCAGAAATGGCAAAGATTTCGGCTTTCTTAAAAGAGCAAACGCAAGAGAAATTTTTTGCTGTATGGGAAAAATGGATAAATTTTATACAATTTAAATTGGATATGAAAAAATACCATTTAGCTTTTTTATAACTTGTATAAAAACTCTACTTTTTTTCCTTTTCTTTGTTTTTTTTAAAATATCTTTTCTTTTTAAGGTTTATAATTCTTTATTCATATATATTTTCTTCTTAATTATCTTATAATTTTGTTAACTTCTTTTAATTAAGCCTATATTCTGCTCTGGGAAGCTCGGGGGGGGGAGGGAGGGGGTGATTTGGGAGGGGTTGGGGGAGGGTTGTATTGTTTGGTTTTTTTTTTTTGTCTTATTGTAGTTGTCATTGTTTTTTTTCTGTCTTTGTAAAAGTTTTAAAAAAATTTTCAATAAAAAAACTCAAGGAAAAGAATAAGGTATCCCATGAAACAACAATACAATACTAAATAAATGAAATTTAAATGGTAATTGTAAGACAATTTAGAAGGCTAACTAGGAAAACAGGAAATATAGATTACTAAATGACATCATAGGCAATTGTAGTTATTTTTGTTAGTTAAGGTAAGGTTGGTAAAGTAGGACCCACTTTATGTAACACTCAATTATGATTTGTAAATGACTCATCAATATATGACATCATAAAGAAATTTAATTTGACATAATTTCCAATATCAAATTAAACTAAAAAGTTGGTTAACAAGTCTTTGTGTCTTGGTATTACACAGTATTGTAGTTTTTAAACTAGTATTTACTTAGTCTAATTTTACACATAACAATAATGGTTTTAAACTTATTAAAGTTTACTCAATTTAATTTATATGACACATTAAGCCATAAGCTAGCTAAAGAGAATGGATTTGCACAATACATAAAGCTAAAATGCAGTGTAGTGTAACTTGGGTGTTGTGTGGTTCAGAATTGTTGTAATATAATGAGAAACTGCCATTTTGTATTTGCAGAAAGTAGAATGTAAACATAGCAGCTTTGGTTGCAAATTTTACTTCAAGTAAAGTGATATTAATTTTGGGTTCATGTAACAGAGTAAATCGAACATTCTGGCTAAATATTCTTATTGATGTGCTTGGCAACTGGGCTTTGAGGCTTAGCATGTGGTATGAATAGAGAGATTGTTTTTCAGTGGAGTTAGCTCAGTTATATAACTAATAGTTACCATGGCTGGGCTGATATTGAGTCATACCTCACTTAACCATGCTGTATTGACTAAGTGGCTGAATGCACACAACACACTCACTCTAAATGAGAGAGTCTATATCATGCTCAGCACCGTTAAGTGAATTGGGCATATAGAGGTAGTCCTTGACTTATGACCCAAATTGAATCGAACTCGAAATTTCCATTGCTGATCAACTTTTGTCCCACTTCATGACCTTTCTTGCCACAGTTGTTTAGTGAATCACTGCAACTATTAAATTAGTAACACTATTCGTAAGTGAACCTGGCTTCCCCATTCACTTCGTTTGTCAAAAGGTTGCAAAAGATTAGGGTTAGGGTTGACATGACCCAGGATGCTGCAACTGTGATAAATATTATGTCAGTTGCTTCTGCAACAGTTGTAAGTGTGAAAAATGGTCATGAGTCACTTTTTTTGGTCCCTTTATAACTTCAGTCACTAAATAAATGGTTGTAAGTCAGGGACTATGTGTATGTCCTATTGTCAAGGATGGTAGATGATCATGTGAATCAGAGTCTATAGTTGAAAAAGCAATCTAGTCAATTCTCCAACCCCACACCATTAACATTCCATGTATTGGCTCACATAACTAATTTGCCAGGAGACTATAAAAAGAGTAGGTTCATCAGAAAAGAAATTCGCAGATTTCACTTTGAATATGGTTATCTAAAACCATGGTGCAAATGGCTAACATCGTTAAGACTACTATAATTACACATTGGGTGGATAAAATAATTTATTAATATAAACAGGTTCTCATTATAAGAAACACTTTTACAATTGCTAGATCTTTGGTGCTATCTAAAACTGGGCTTCTTGCTGCTGAATTGGGCAAGTCTTGAGTAAAATGCACTGAGCAATCTCATTGGAACTATTTAATAATGTAGAAAGCACCCAGAAAAAAAATAGTCAGTGCAACAGGCAAGGTCTGAAGAAAAAGGAAGGACATGTACAAACTGAGGGAAACCACAAGCATTTCCACCCTCTTTCCCCACCACACTGACCTAGTTACCATGGCAACCAGCATGCTCCAAATCTACTGAGAACACTACATAGTAAAAATGCTTTGAAATATTCCTGTGTTAAATTAGGAATGTGATGTCTTGGAGCTGATAAATTAGCTATAATCCCCTCACAGGTTTCTGAACCAACTAAAATGTCTAATTCACCTGTCACACAATTAAGATGGAGACAACACCAAGGTTTCCTGGAAGGAAAATGCATTCCAGTTAAATTAAAAAAATAAGTGACTTACCAGTTGGTGCATACAGGATAGCTTTCTGTAGTCTTGGATTCAGTTTTCATAATTCTCAGCCAACAATCTAGAGGTCATAAATTGGAGAAACCTAGTTTACAACATGATACTTTATGCTATGGTATTGTGTTCACAGGACACTCCAAGTCACAATGTAGTTTGGTTTTGGAATATCATGTTCAGTAAAACCAGTATATTCAGTAAATTATGAATAATAAACCATGGCTTAGTGTAAGATGAACTCAGTCTTTATGATACTGATGCTTTTTAACTGTGAGGTAGAAAAGAACTGACAGAACATTTTGGTAGTCCTTGAACCTAATAATAACATTGTAGCAACTGTGGATATTGTGAAACGAGAGAAATGTTAGACATGGCTGGATTTAATTTACAGAATTTCCCTAAATGTGCTAAAATCAGACAACTAAATATCTGGTGGATACCTGCTTCATTTACTATATTTTCAGTTATAATTAGAGCAACTAATAATCATTTTTAGTATCAGGGAGTTGTATTTGTAACTTCCTGTCTCAGTTACAGTTCCTTAATGCATAAAGAAAATACTTTTGTGTTTATAAGTGGCTCCTCTATTGAAACTTCATATTCCTATTTTGTCACAAATATTGCAGAATAAGAGACCCTCTAAAATAAAAAGATTGAGATTTTTTTAATTCAGAAAAATTCATTGAAGTGTGAGCATTTCTTTGTCATAAACATGACTTTGTTTTGAAACCTAAAACCATAAGTACTAAAAAATTAAGACTAACTCAAGTAAGAAGAGCAGAATCACTGTTTATGGTCTGAAAGAGCATGGACAGGGTAGGAAACATCTTATTTTATTCATATACTTGCACTTTTTATAAAAACATAGATGAATAAAGGAATAAAAATATGAGATTACCAAATACAATTTTGCAAATTTATGCACCTAACTTAAATATATATTGTTTTATCTGGGGAAAAATAGAATTATCTTGTTAGAGGGTAATATATGAAAATCCTACAAGCTTTTCCTATTTTGTAGTTGTACCTCCATCAAATGAAGCTGACCTTTCACATTTTGGAGCATAAGATGGGGTTCCCTCTTCATGGTTTGCTTCACAATGCTTATAACTAAACCATAATAGCTGGGTTTCCTAACATATTAAGCAAAACCCAAACAAATTATAGTGTAATGCACGAACCTAGTTGTAAGTGCACACTACCAAAATGTTATTTTTTCCAATACAAGATGCTCACACTTACACAATTGCTGGCTTCTCAAATACATTGACTAGTTAGAGTGAACTTGTAGTTCAAGTACCAGATTGCAGGAGCTTCCTAAAGACTAAAGTTAGACTATATGGAGAAAAGTCATTGCAGAATACCTCTTATTCTCAATCATCCAGGTATTACAAGATACAGCTAAGTATCATACTATGTCAGATTTTGCAATACTTTGCTATAAGTTTGGCAAATCTCACAGAAAGTGAGGGCAGCATCAGATAAATTTGTTGTAGTATAGCATTAGTGTTAATTGGCAGCTATTAGCATTACAAGTTACCAGGTACCAATCATTTCTTTCTCAGATGCAAATAGATTATGCTGGCCCTGCAAACTCTTTTCCACTTTATTCAGTCTCTAAGCTTCTTTGCATTGCAATTTTTACCCCCTACTTTGTCTCAGCAATGCAAATGTATTGTAGCAACCATATTGGTAAAGGAAAAGTGTTAATTAACAGGACTGATTTGTTGCATCCTGCTAAAGCCTTAACCAACTAAAACCAATATTATAATCTATTTGCGTAAATCAGCTGTAAAAACAAATTTGTCATAAATATGAAGCAGAATAGGTTAAACAAGCTGCTCTTTGGACTGAATTTGCTGTACAATGGTTGTGCCTCATGACTCTTCATACCATGTGATGGAAGCAGAACTGTGAAAAGTATAAATCATCTTGTATGTAAAATAAATGTAAATCAACATTTGCCAATTCAAAGAAGCAGAATATTTTCAGTGGTAGCATTTAATAATATTATTTTCTTTGGTTTGCTAAGTGATATTCCAGAATTCCAGTTGTTTCCTTCAGGTTATTATTTATGATCCTTTCCCTAAGTCCAATTATAGCTTTAAATTACTTTCAAAATTCTTATTGTCATGCTCAAATCTTTTCCTCCCCTGTTGCTGTATAAAACTCCTCTGCACAACTCAACTGAATAATATTATATTATACTTCAACCTTCCACAAAATGTCAGGTTCCAATTTCCAGTTCCCATTAATCCTGTTATTATAATGGTAGCTGAAATAATTTGGAGAATACTTAGGCAAGCCTGCCATATAAAATAATGCCTATTGTTTTATTCTCTGATTCCTTGCTCATTCAGGTTTCAGAATACTACCTCCCCCCCAAAACCTGGTGCCTTACCAGATATGGTTATAACAAATTCTAGATTTATAGGTAGTTCAGCTGTCTTGGAAAAGTTCCTGTAACTTCAGGGACATCTACAGGGATATGTATCAACAATACAGAAGGGCAGCAAGAAGCAAAACCTTGACTTTTTTACCCCCTTGTGAATGATCCTATAGTAGGGGTCCCCAACCCCTGATTGTGGATAGGTACCGGCCCACAGTCTGTTCGGAACTGGGCTACAAAAGCAGCAAGTGAGCAAGCAAAGCTTCATTTGCTCATGCATAGTAATTAGGTTGCATGCGTGAAACCATTCCCCTTCTCTCTCCCCCCTCCCCTGGTTGGTGGAAGACAAATTTTCTTCTGAAACTGGTTCCTGGAGCCAGAAGGGTTGGGGACTGCTGCCCTATAGAATTTGGGATTTGGTTGTCAACATTTGAATATTTAAAATGAACATAGCCTATTTATATCCTGCTCTTTGTATTTTACATTTGTTTTTCCCTAATTTTGACAATTAACACTTTTAAAAATATCTCCAAAACCTCCACTTAAATTTCATAACTTTGAAAATAACATCTACCTCTTCACTCTTCGTGCCTAACCCTTTGCAACATTTATAAACTAAAGCAGAGTTTCTCAAACCTGGCCAATTTATGATGTGCGGACTTCAACTCCCAGAATTCCGTAGTCAGCATAGTTGGCTGGGGAATTCAGGGAGTTGATGTCCACCCATCTTAAACTTGCCAAGATTGAGAAACATTGATTTATAGTATAATCGTCTACAGATTAAAACATTAGCATTAGGTATGTTATGTACTGTATGATATTAAATCAAATAACTGAATCCTCTAGTTGGATATTGCTGGTATCAGCTTTGTACAGTCCAGATCCCCTCCAGATTTGTACTTTCATACTATCTGACTACTGGCTTTATTGCCAGGATATGATGGAACTTGTAAACTAAAATGTTTGAAAGGACCAAGTTTGGAGAAAGTTTCTCTCACTGAGATCAATAGCAGCTTTCTGAAAGTACGGAATCATCCTTTTCTAAGTATTCTAAATACATTCTGGATTGGAACTTTAACCTTTTGTATGAAAAGTATATACTGAATAAATGAATTCATGTACAAAACTCTGGAGGATTCAGAGCATTGGCAATTTTTTATCATCAAATTCTAGAAACCATAAGGACACCAATCTCTACCATGTTTTATTATGAATATCCCCCAATGCTGGATTAACAGTGTAAAGTTCTTCACCTAAATGGACCTTGACTTGATTGTTTAGTGTTAATAGCTAAATAACAGATTCTGAAAAAAATAAGGGAAATAGTAGGGAAAAATAATGTGAAAAATAATCAATTATTTTCATTAAATATTCTTTGGTATAGAGTTGGGGTTTGTTGTAAAGCCTTTCCAGAAAAATATGGCTCTTCAGGAAGAAGTTGAAATAAGGGAAATAGAAACAGGTGTTTGGGGAATCAATACTAGGGACCAAGTGGCTAAAAGGGAACAGAAGAGAGCAGGAGACTGACACCCAAAAGGATGTTTTAGTATACAGTATATGTGTCTGTAGATTGAAGCAGGATAGAAATGTAAAAAATAGTCAAGATCACAAAAATGAAATGAGCAAACTAAGTCTCTTCAAAGTTTTTAAGCAAGAATGAGAAATGTATACAGAATCTTACAGAAAGAAGCTAATTTAGTGACCTGTTACTTTTTCCAAGCAATGAGAGAGGCAAATGCTGTTGCTGTTGAAAGTGAGAGTTAAAGACATAAGACAAAATCACCCAAACAAGAGAGAAGAAAGCGATATCCATCTTTAAAAAAATAGCAAAAATTGGATTTTAATCTTTTATTCCATATGCTCTGGAAGTCTTGGTCTTTTTTTACATCGGTATATTACTAAACACAGCCCTTCTAAGAGAAGACCAAGATTTCCAGAGCACATGGAATTAAACAAAGATTAAAATCCAATTTAGGAGTGCAAATATCAGATGTAATTTAATGTATCTAAATGGATAAGTTGCTTTTAGGTTGTTTAAAGCGGCAATCATTCTTACACTTGTTTGCCACATTAAAACAATGGGGCTTTCTTCTGAATTTGACCAGCCAAGAAGGTGAATTGAGCTAAACATGGATGATGACACGCGCTTCTTCCCTCTGCAGTCATTTCCCACCACTATGTTACTGATGGCCACGCCTCAAACAATCACCGAAGCACTAAAAATTGACCTACGAAGAACCGCCCTCTCTCTCCAAAATGCATTGGTTACCTAATATGCCAATCTTTGCTCCTTTTCGAATGCGAGTCTATTGGCTGTGGCCATTTCTGGCGGGGGGGAGGGAAGGCTAATTGAAGAGCGGGAGCTAGGCCGTCAGTTGAGAAGATTAAAAAAAAATCTTACGCCTCCTTTGAAACACCGCCCTCCACTTGAGTCTCCATTGGCGGAAACTGGTTCTTCGTCAGAGCAAATTCTTTTTCTTATTGGTGGAGGATGCCGCAAGTGGATGTTTTAGACCTTAGCGGTGGCCGCTCCCTCCCGGCTTGAAACCTCGCTGCTGCCGGTGAGTTAGAGGCGTTGAAGCTGGAACAACGCAGCGGGTGGTGCGCTGGGGCTCTCCGAGAAGGTATTAGCTACCAACTCTAGTCTTTCTGGCGTAAGAAAAAGGAGTCGCGTCGTCGTCTTAAGGCTTTGGCCGGACTCAGGTGAAGTCCCAGCTTGGAATTGGTGCGGGAAAGGACGGGAAACATACAATACGGCGCATGATTTTCAGTTTGGCGCCCGCGGGTTAAAGGTTCATTGAGAGGCGGGCGGGTGTGGCTTAACTTCTAAATTCCCATTTTATGCCAAGTGCGCTGGAGTCCAGGAAGTGCCACCCATCGAGGACGTCGACTTTTGGGGAAGGTGTAGCCTTTCCCCTTCTCTGCCTGGGGCTAGGAAGCGTCTTCCACGCGCGGGGCCAACGGACCGTTTGCTCTCACGTTTTCTTCCTTTGATGCTCTAGCTTATGACTTACCTTGTCTTTCTCCTACCCACATCCTTCCTCCCCGGAGACAACCGGGCAGAAAAAAAGACTTAAATTGCATCCCCTGAAAGTGGGCTGGGAACTAGCAGCCGGTCAGGTGATTTTCTTACCTTTCTCTTACTCTCTATTTTTCTTTTAAACTACTAGATTTTAAGTCTTCTTTGGGAACGGTTAAATCTGCTTTCCTCTCGCGTCCCTACTTGCAATTGGTCCCCGCACCCTGCTGAACGTGGGGCTTTCTGACCCTCCCTTAAGTCGCTTTTAAGGCCCTTTTTGGAAGTAGCGGAGAGGAGACCGCTTTGTGGCAGCTGTCAGGTCGACGATCTGAGTCACGGGCTGACAATCTTGTTGCAGACATTGCAATGGGTTCGTCTTCCGCCCGCCCAACTTGACTTCCTCGTTGGCTCTGGTTAGTCAAGGCAGGAAAGGAGGAAGGAGTGACGGGGCAAGACGAAGCTTGTAAGTTCGAGCCTGTAGCTCACCCCATTATTAAATCAGAGCAGATTCATTCTCTGTCTCTCTTTTAGCTTTTACTTTTTTTTTTGATTAAAAAGGCGGTGAAATAGGCCTGCTGAATCAGATTTTCTTCCCATCTGGTAGGGTTCTGCATACATAGCTATATCGTGGCAAAGCCATAATAGAAATGAGAAAATGACTTTTAAAAAATAGAGAAAACCGGGAAGAACATTGCAGCTGATTTTCTTGCTTGTATGCTGCTAAAAAAAAATAGTTATTTAGAATAAAACATAGGTATCTATTTTGAGATACTAACTTACCCCTATCTGACATTGCTCATGATGCATTGTGTGACTGGAACAGTTTTTTTTTTTTTTAAGTATTGAGTTTGTGGGTATATTTGGCACTTCACCATTGTTGCTGCAGCTTTTAAAGTTGCAGTTGTGGTGTGGATGCTTAAAAGTATTGAGAAAGCAATCCTTCAAATTGCACAGAAACCCTTTAGGATCCTAGGATTCATGGGAGTTGCACATTGGTTATCTTTCCTATATAGAGTAACAGTATGGTAATTTCATATCTTCCAGTAGAAGAGTTTATATGCTATTTAACAAAATGGATTGGTTGAACTTTGCATTTTATTTTGCTTGTATTTTCTTTCAGTATGTAATTTAAGGCTTGTCTCCTGTCTTTTACACACTTTAGTAGCATTGTTTAAAATGAAGACTTTCACTCTGTTTAAAAAGTTGTTGAATGTAGTTCATTTCTGCAAGGATAACTGTATTTAGCAACATGTAATCTAACTTGCTGGCACATTTGAGAAAAATAGCATTCCAGTTGTGTTTATCTGGAATAGTGACTTCCATATGTATAATTTAATACCTGGACTGGTTTATATATAAGCATGTTTATGTTGCAGTATAATTCAGGATTTATGGAATAACTTGTGCAAATGGCAAAACATATTTTTCTGATAAATTTTTTTGAGTATTTTTGCTAATACTGCTCTTTATATAAGTGAAAAATTGGGGTGTAAAATAAGCAAGTTCCCTTTTTGAGAAAGGCTAGTGAATGAGCATTCTTAGATTAACATATGCCTGCAAATATTGTTTCTCCTCTCAAGGATAGGTGTGTTACAATTGACTCCAAATAACAACTGTATAAGGGGTTACTGCTTGCATAAAGATATGTTCTAACTTAGTCACCAGCTGAAAAATAGGTTTAGGTACTTTGCCATTCCAGTGAAAGCTGCAGAGCTTTGCACAGGCTCCTACTATCTGGCTCATGCAGTTGCTGTGTGCGTGGAGACTAAATTTGTCTAATACATAAAGTTGCTACCTGGAAATTTGGTGCTATACAGTACTTATATATTCAACTGAAATAAAATTTTAAAATCAATTCATTTATTTGTTAAATGGCTTAAAAGTCCAATATATAATATAATTATCATTTTATGAGGTCAAATATAATTTTGTATATTTGAAGTTAACATGAGCTTGCTTGTCATTAAAGTTTGGGAAATGTAAACTAAATGTTTGTTTATGTAGTTTTGGAAACAACTATTTAGCAGATGGGCTTATATTAATACCAGCATAGCTACAATAAGTCTCATTGTTAGTGTAACTTTGTTTTGATGGTAGTAAAGAGATTGATATCTATGTTTTGTTATTGCACTCTTCTGAAAATTTTATTCTTTTTTTTTTTTAAATCTAATATACCCTGGAATGTTCTTGTGTTCTTCCTTCAAGTCCTAACCAGGTCCAATCCTGCTTTGCTTTTTCAAAACCAGGCAAGCAAGCTTGGCTAGGTGCTGCCACCTACTGTGATGAAGGCAACAAAAATATTTATTTTAGGGCCCCTCTTTTATGTTTGATAGAGCAATATTATATTTTTGATTACTTTGACAATAGTTAATTCTCTAGCAAAGTGTAGATAATAGTTACAACAGCTAAAAGCAACTAGGCAGTATTACTATATGTACAAAGAATTGCTATGTGTCAATCCATTTTCTCAATATCTGAGTGAGAAATTTGACCTTGGCTTTCATAATATTTTAATACAGAACCATAACTGTTACCCCAATCCTCTCTCTCCAAAACGTGTGTGAATTTGCCTTGATTTAAACAATTTATATTAAAGGAATAACCCTAGTGATCACTGGTATATTATGCTACTTGCACAGCATTGCACTTCATAACTTAAAGATGAAATTGTTATTCTGTTTGGTGATTAATAATGTAAAAAATGCCTATTTGGAAATTACTTGCATAATCCCAAATTACTTTTTTTAAAAGCAGATCTATAAATCCAGAAATTAATTTGATACTAAAACCTATGGTTGCCAGTAAATGTATTACTAATTTGAGAGCAAGAAAAAAACCCAATCATATAAAATCTGTTTTTTCCTCACGTTTTTAACATAGATTTTTTGAACAATGCAGATCTCATGCTAAGTGTTGATAGTTGTGGAATATTTGAATAGCATTTGATAATTTTTCACATTTTGCCATTAATTACAAGACAGTAAATTAACTTACAGAATTATAGCATAAATATAGTTCTGTTACATACTTATACAATTACAGTTGTTCCCCCAGGTGTAAAACTTTGTCATTTTTTTTGTAGGAGAAAGAAATTACTTTAATTTTGGACATGATTCCCTAGCCTACAGAGTTGGTATTTAAAAGATTCCAACTGTTGGTCTTATGTGTTCTGTAGTTCTGTCTTAAGTGTGCTTGAAGTACTTTTTGAAAATATGCTGATTTTTGCCTCTGCTAGATACACTATTTCATTTTCTTAATCCAGTGGCTTTTTTTTAACTACAGAAAACACTTGAGTGTTTTTTTGTGTCACTCTCAGAACTTGCCAAGATACTGAATGAGTATAGCTTGCAGATTTATGTGGTATTATCTTAAATTCTGGAAAGAAATGAGTCAGTGTTGCCCTAATTCAGGAAACAAAAATGCACATGGGAAATTCATTGCAGCAGATCTTTATGAGGTGCCATATTGGAGAAAGATTGCTTCAAAGGTACACGAGAGAGTTTCTGCTCCCCTTTTTTCCACTCTGGGTAGATGCTGGACTGATGCTCCGGGTAGCTTTGTTTTAAGCCATTGTAAATCTATGCTTACTTTACAGATATAGTAATCTTTGTGATTTCAAAAACATCTTTGTCTGGAAAATGATACTGAATGGGAGTGTTTTGGCCTCTTGTTGAAGTGCTAGAACTACTTGCCTTAAAATGCACGTGACTTGATTTGCTTTGTGTTCTCAGAGGAAACCAGTATTCAGTGGGAAAAAAGTAGGCAGAAACTAAGGATAACATATTCTTCCTTTTTAATCTAGGGTACATACTTAACTTTCTGTAACAGCACTCAAGTTGTTTTCTTGTGGAAAGTGTGCTCTTAACAAACTAGCCTAGAATTCAGAAGAACTTTATTTTCAACAGTCTCCATAAATGTCAGAAGTCAATTGATATTATCAACATATGATATGTTTTCTAGTAGAACTTAGATTTAATAACTCTATGTGGAAAGCATTTTCTTTCCTTTTCTTATTTAACTGTGTGCCTGGCATAGAATATATAATATATGAGAATTTTTTTTTCTCACCTGTACACCTAGTGCAGGGGTAGGCAACCTTGGCTCTTTTATGACTCTTGGACTTCAACTCCCAGAATTCCTGAGCCAGCATGGCTGGCTCAGAATTCTGGGAGTTGAAGTCCACGAGTCATAAAAGAGCCAAGGTTGCCTACCCCTGACCTAGTGTGTTCACATTTTGGGTTGAAGGGAGTTACACATTTTTGAGTGGTCAGAAAGGCTAAAAAGTGGAAGGGCTTCCCCAGTACCTGGGGAGGGCTGGAAGGAAAGAAATTATTTGAGACATGGTAGATGGAAGGTGAGGTGTGTGCCTGGGCAGGAGCACCTCTTCAGAATCAGGAAGAGTGTGGTGCTAGACTTACCATTTTGGATAGTCTCTGATAAAATTGGCACACTGGTTTGACTGCTTCTGTCACTATCAATATCATTTATGATGTGCTGCTGTGTGGGTGCTGATCTGTGGTGTTATAACTGATATATAATTCCATTTATTTCTTACTTGGGAAATCTAGAGCAAGAATGGTCAATGTATGCAGCTGAAAAACAATCTTATAACTAGACCTCCCTAGACAATTCTGGTTTCTCTGAGATGGAATTTACCAGCAGTAACCCATTAAAGAAGCAATGATGTAATAATGTATTGTCTGAGTTTATATCCCTGTAAGGCCAAAAGGTTAAGGTTAGGCTAGCTTATGGGCTTTGCAAACCCAGCCATTGATTAGTTAATGGTGGAATATGCTGTGCAAAACTAGACAATTGGTTAAATCAGAATACCCTGACTCAGCTAACTATATATTTAGATATTATTTAAACATAGCCTTTGTAAAGCTTTAGTATTTGGTTAAAAAAAGTAGTACAGTTTTTCTGTAGACTGGATGCCTGCTTTCCAAATTGGAACATTGTTTTGGAGGGGGCTGTTATGAAATAATGCATATTATATTTACATTGTAACATAGTTTTGTTGATGAATTAAAAAGTACCTATGAAGTATGTGTTCTTGGCAAGGCTGGGCAAGAGGATTCAAATGGTTCCAAATTCTTTTAATTCAGAATTTTGATTTTCTGTATTAAAGCAGCCTAAAATTTCTATTAATTGATTGCTACGACTATATGCAAAAAATATTTATTCAATTAACAGTGCAGATGGAATGTTCTGTTTTAGAGAAATTTCATTTAAAAAATGCAATTTTTTATAACATAGTTCCAGTTCAGATGCAAGTAGTGCTTACATTTGTTATTATATTCTTTTTTGATGCAAACAAAGTGGCATTCAATAGGAAACCCTAAGTTTAAACAAATGAGCTGTATTTAGCTGATTGGCCAACATTTTCTTGTTTGTCTTCTGTGTTAAAGTCCAAATTACAAAAGACAGTAGCAGTTCTCCATGCTTAGCATGGAGCAAGACAACGCAATGCTATTCTCAGAGTTCCAAGTGAATTTGGCAGATTAAAAAGGCAGAAAAAAGCGGGGGAAGGACTGTGGGGTTGAACCACAGTTCAATCAAGCCTGTGATTGAACCATCCTTTCTCCAGCAGGATGACTGTAGAGTCCAAATGGATGGGTTCTATGACGGCCTTCCTGCCTGGCAGACTGGGTAAAAACTTCGGCCACACCCCTTCCTTTGGGCGTGACCCCAGTTTTGACTCAGTCTCGAAGCCTGGTACAAGTGCGAGAGGCAGCTCTCAGAACCAAACAAATTTAAACTCAAAGAAAACAAAAAAAAAGGAATCCCCTCTTCTTCCCTTTGCAAGAGAAACTTCCTGGCAACGATTAGAACTGAGAGAGGCAGCCAGGATCGGCGGACTCGTGAGTGGGGCTAGCTGGGGAGGCTCGGAACGGGCCGGATCGCTCGCCCTTTTCTTCCGGCCCGCCGAGCAGCTGTTTGGCGCGGGGGATCTCACCGGGTTGCGCGTAGCCCTCCGGGCCCTCCCAACAGCTGAGCAGCCTGGCCGAGGGAGCTGAGCGCCGCTCGGCGCGAAACAGCTGAGCCGCGCGGGAAGCGGCAAACCAGGTCGCCGCTCGGCTGCGATCAGCTGAGCGGCGCGATAGACAACGCGGCAAGAGCAAAGCCGGCGCTGAATTTCCTTCTATCCAGAGGAAAGGCGCAGCCCCCTCATGACTAGAGGAGTCTTCCTGATTGCAAAAATCAGGATCCGCCATTGTTTTTGAACCTCGTGGATTCCCGGGCTTCCATTGGGAGGCGTGGCTTCTTCCCCATTCGCCATTTTGGAAATTGATCTTCCCGCCGTTTCCCCTTGGGGGCGGGGCCATCACCCGGACTCCATTTTCCGACAAACAAAAGGTTTTTTTTTCCCTTGCAAGGATCTGAGGTTACCCAAGGAAATTGAGACAGAGGAAAGAAGAGGGAAAGCAAAAAGAACCGTTTCCTATCGTGGTCTGTTGCCACAGCCACAGACTGGGGGAGAGAGAGAGAGATATAAACTGCACCTTGTCTGGACTAGGTGAGGAGGTGAGGAGGAATATTTTTCCCTAACTGTTCCTATAGTGGCCTTTAGTCACTGCCTGGCAGGATCTTCTGTCCAAAGAATCCTGTCTGTCCGGCCATTGTTTGTATAGGCAGAGGAGGGCACAGTCCCAAGCATCTGCCTCTGATCTGCGTACCTCATTCCCCCATCCCAGGCATTTCCTACTCGGGGTGTCTGGCACAATGGCAGACAATGTCTCGTATTCAGTCACACAGGTCCCTCATTTGTCCCCCCCACAGCAGCAGCGAAAACGCAGATCCTCTGAATCAGAGGTGGGGGGGAAGAAGAAAGCTAAAACAAAGCACCTTACTCAGAAGGGACAGTCTAAAACGGCTGAGCGAGAGGCTTTGAGGAGACATTTGGCTTTAGAAAGACAAATTAGCAGGGCACAGAGAACCAATGCCAATGGGACAAATTTGGTTTCCCCTGTCCCAGTGGCGGCACCCAGCACAGAACCTACTGCCGAGGAAGTGCTCAAGACTTGGTCTCCTCCTGGGGAAACTGAACAGTTAGATTCCTCCAATCCCTCCTCACCAGCTTCTTCTCCCTCACCCGACCACACTCCAGCGCCTCACCCCAGCGACAAAGCGCAGGAGAACATATGGTCGGCACAATTTCAGGCATTCATGCAGGATGCATTCTCCCAATTCATGGCTTCCAAAGGGCAAGTGGCCTTTCACACACCCCGTAAGGGACGAGCTAGGCCACCCCCTACCAACATCTCTGAATCTTCCTCTCAACTAGGAGAGGGTGACTCAGTAGATCTTGACATGTCAGACATGCCCCTATCGGAGGACGAGGAAACCGCACCTGAGCAGGAGACGAGCTCTGGCCTCTTTAACCCAGCGCTCCTAAAATCACTCCTGATAAAGGCAGTTTCCACAGTCAGCCTAACATCAGTACAGGATGAGAGGCCATCGACAAGCAAGGAGGCCAACCCTCTATTTGCCAAAAAGGTCCCACAGGACAAGTACATTCCATGTGCGGAGGTCTTCATGACCACGCTGGAGGAACAATGGTCCTCACTTGCAAGCCCGCCGGCACCTAACAGCGCGGAGAGGAAGCTTTTCAACCTATCTCCCTCCTTCTCTAACATGTTAGAGGTTCCCACTGTAGATAACCCCTTGATCTCATTATTCTCTACCTCCGCGATTCCAGGAGACATGGCGGAGGTCTTGAAACCTGAGGAGAAGAAATTTGAACACTCCTTCCGGCGTTCCCACATGGCTGCAGCCTGGGCGGCCAGAGCAGCCACCTCATCATCATTCTTCGCGAGGGCCTGCATCATGTGGCTGAGGGAACTGCAGGGCACGGTGCCTCCAGACCAGGTCAGAGTACACCAGACATTGGCCAAACTCCTCGCGGCCTCTCAGTTCATGTCTGACGCTTCACTGTACGCAACAAAGTATGCGGCAAGATCCATTGCGGCCACAGTGGCCTCGCGTAGGCTACTGTGGCTCAAAAACTGGAAGACAGACCTGAGGTCCAAATGGCGTCTCTCGACGTCCAAATACAGTGGAGAGGCCCTATTTGGTTCCATTCTGGATCCACATGTCAGCGAAGGCAGAGACAAGAAAAAAATCCTAGTACATCCATCAAAGAAGTTAGACAGGAGAGGCAGTCAGGACTTCCGGAGGCAGGGCTCCCGCCCAGGAAGCCCCTGGGAATGGAGGCAGCCCTTTCGATCAGGGCAATCCTGGGACTGGCCCAGAGGCTCACGATCCTTCTACCCGAGACAGGATCGAACCCAGGATCGCCAAAGCCCGGGAGCCAAGGGCCAGTTCCAGTCCAGACGCCCATATAGAGGAGCGGGAGGCAGATCCTTTAAGCGTACCAAGTGACGCCAAACAGGATACACCCATCGGGGGTCGGTTAGGAAATTTCACCGAGCTCTGGGAACAGACCACCACCGACGCCTGGGTCCTGGAAACGATCAGGCATGGCCTGACCTTAGACTTCTGTTCTCCCCCTCCAAACCGGTTCATCAGATGTCCCATCTCCAGAAGAGTACACAAGACAAGGCTGATAACTTCGGCCATAGCTCACCTCCTGTCAATTCAAGCCATAGAGAAGGTACCAAAGGAAGAGGAAGGAAGAGGATTTTATTCTATCCTCTTCGTTATCCCAAAGACATCAGGAGGGTGGAGAGCAATCTTGGACCTGAAGGGCCTGAACTATTTCATAAAGTACAGGAGGTTCAAGATGCACTCCCTAAAGTCCATACTAGCCAGCGTCAGGGAAGACGATCTACTATCCTCAATAGATCTCACAGAGGCGTACCTACACATCCCCACCACCCCAGCTACCGGAAATTCCTCAGATTTACCTACGCGGGGCGACATTACCAATACAGGGCATTACCCTTCGGACTGTCGTCAGCACCAAGGGTATTCACAAAGATCTTAGCTGTACTAGCGGCCCATCTCAGGTTGATCCCGGTTCGCGTCCAGTTTTATCTGGACGACATCTTGATCCAGTCCAGATCTCGGGAACAAGCAAGGGCAGATCTCAAGACCACAATCCGAACCCTACAGGGGCACGGATTCTCGGTCAATCTAAACAAGAGCCACCTCATTCCCTCAAGGAGACTGCAACACCTGGGCGCGGTGATAGACACGTCACAGTGCAGGGTATTCCTTTCCCAGGAGCGACTGATCAGCATATCCAAGCTAATCCACCAAATTCAAAGGATCAGGAGAGTGCCCTTGCTACAACTCTCGAAGCTCCTGGGGAAGATGATATCTTGCATGGGCATCATCCCATGGGCAAGGCTCCACTCGAGGGAGTTGCAGTGGTTCCTCCTACCCTACCAGAGGAGGAACCTCAGCACCTCCAACAGGAGTGTGCTGGTACCAGCACAGGTGATGAAATCACTAAAATGGTGGCTATCCCCCACGACACTCAAGGGGAGCATATTCAGGGAACCGAACAGGGTCACACTCACGACAGACGCGAGCCTGTTCGGATGGGGAGCCCACCTGGGAACACAGATAGCACAGGGCCAGTGGGGACAGAAGGACCTGTCACACAGCATCAACTGGCTAGAGCTCCGGGCCATACACCTGGCCCTCCGCCATTTCTCACACCTAGTAACGAGGAGGCACGTCCTCGTACTAACAGACAACGTAGCAGCCAAGGCACATGTAAACAAGGAGGGAGGAACGAGATCAGTGGAACTAATGAAAGAAGCATTGGCTCTGGCTCGGTGGGCAGAAGCCAATGTGAGTTCCATCAGAGCGGAACACATCTCAGGGGAGACAAACACCCAGGCAGACTCCCTGAGCAGAGCCAAGGTGGACCAGTCGGAATGGCGTCTGGACCCGGCTCTCTTCGAGGAGATCTCCCGGAGGTTCGGACAACCGCACCTAGATCTATTTGCCAACCACAAGAACACACAACTCCCCAGGTTCTTCTCCAGATTCCCGTCCCCGGGATCGGAGGGAACGGATGCTCTCAGGTGCCGGTGGCCGGCGCAACTCCTGTACGCCTTTCCACCGCTGCCACTAATACCGGCAACCATACGCAAGATGATCGTGGAGGGCGCAGAAATGGTCTGCATTGCCCCTCACTGCCCACGGCGCCCGTGGTTTGCCGACCTCGTGGACCTTTCGATATCACCTCCGTGGAGGATTCCCCCGGACAGGGTAAAACTCAGTCAGGGCAAGCTCGTACACCCAGACCCCCAGTGGCTACATCTAGCCGCTTGGCATTTGAGCGGCAAAGCTTAACTAAACAATCTTATTCTGCAGGGGTGATATCGATCATACAGGCATCACGAAGAGCGTCCACTAATAGGATTTACGACGCTACATGGAAGGGATTTTGTAGGTGGTGCGCTTCGCTTCACCTAGACCCGACCGCAGTATCTATCCCCAATATCCTAGATTACCTATTGGAGGGTCTTAATAAGGGCCTGTCAGTCAATACTATCCGCAGACAGATATCGGCCCTCTCAACTGTACTCTCCTGCGACAACTTAACTTCCCTAGCACAACATCCAGCGATTAATGCCTTTTTAAAAGGGGCATCTAACACAAAGCCCCCAGTCATACACAGGTACCCGTCCTGGAACCTGCCTAAGGTCCTTCTAGCCTTGACATCAGCACCCTTCGAACCTCTTGAAACATGCTCACTCCATCACCTATCACTGAAGGTAGCTTTCCTTGTGGCAATTACTTCAGCAAGGAGAATCTCAGAACTAGCAGCACTGTCAGTAAGGAAGGATCTGTGTACCTTTTTCAAAGACAGGGTCGTTCTTAGACCAGACCCGACCTTCATCCCGAAGGTAAATAGCATCTTTCACAGATCTCAGGAACTTACGCTTCCTGATTTCTGTCCAAGACCCAAACATAGGCTAGAACACAGATGGCACAAGCTAGACGTACGGAGAGCACTGTGTTTCTACGTGAAACGCACCTCGGCTTTCCGAAAGACTGAAGCATTATTTGTGTCCTTTCAACCATCAACTATGGGAAAGAAGGTATCTTCTTCCACCATAGGCAGGTGGATCAGAGCCTGCATAGCGCAGACCTACGTCTCACAGGATTTGCCAGCACCCACTCAGGTGACTGCCCACTCAACTCGGAGCGCAGCCACATCTGCGGCGTGGCTAACGCAAGCTCCGGTGGAAGAGATTTGCAGGGCCGCAACCTGGTCCTCACCTTCGGTTTTCATTCGACATACCGTTTAGACTCCCTAGCAGCAGCAGACGCGGCTTTTGGCAGAAGAGTTCTTCAACAGGTCGTATCTGCTCAGAGTTCGGTAGCCTAGACATTCCCTCCCAGGGGGACATGAGGGCTTTGGTATGTCCCATCCATTTGGACTCTACAGTCATCCTGCTGGAGAAGGGGCGTTGTCTTACCTGAACGCCTTTTCTCAGCAGGATGATGTAGAGTCCAAGCCCACCCAGAGGATAGGTCTAGGCAGGGATATAATAAAGATATAATAAAGAGCTGCAATGTTAATTCCAACAAAGTTTCTCGCCTAAGTCAAAACTGGGGTCACGCCCAAAGGAAGGGGTGTGGCCGAAGTTTTTACCCAGTCTGCCAGGCAGGAAGGCCGTCATAGAACCCATCCATTTGGACTCTACATCATCCTGCTGAGAAAAGGCGTTCAGGTAAGACAACGCCCCTTCTGTTTCTAAAATATCTCTCACCTTATGTTCCTAAATTGTTGGTTTGATTTGAGGATAGTCTTATTTGAGAACCCAGCTGGCAGATGGTAGATAAGTTTCTTTTTTAAACTGTTGAACTATAATGGATCATGACTAGTGTGGCCTTGAAATATGTTGCTTTGTGACTCATTAATAGTAGACACAACCAAGTGTAATTGCTAATGAGTCTGAAAGTGTCTCTTGATTTTCTGTTTGCAAAAGTCATTATATCAAATAGTTTTCTGTAGCCAACACCCAGTTGCATTTTCAAGACCTTGAACTTTGCCCATACTCTCCAGTCATTAAATTTTTTGACAGATGGGATTTGAAATTAGATTGTTTGAATAATAACATATTATAAAATTTTGTTTGACATGTAACTATGTTTCATACCATTTGTTCATATTTGAAGATATTTTGAAGTAGTAAAAAGTGTTAGATAAAGCAGGACATTTTGGCTAGTCTTTTATAATACAGGAATTGTGGCTGTTGAAAAGGAAAATATCTTGACTTTCTTTGCTGAGCTTCATAAAATATAAGTTCTTTTTCATATGATGTAGTCTTGAAGTTTAGTAGAATTTGATGTCATTGTATCATTTGTCTTTACTGTGCAAATTTTATGGACGGTAAATATAATTACATGAGACTCAGTGTGGAGCAATGCTTAGATGAAGAATGGGTGGTGATCATGGTGAAAGTTTTAGTTCTTTCTCTGTTGATACTGATACCTCCTAAGACTTTGAGCTAGACATTCTCTCTCAGTCCAGCCTATCCTCGTAAGCTTGTTTTATGAGGGGCTACTTGTATATATTGTTTTGAGTTCCTGTACAAAAAGCAAGATAGAAATCAAATAATCTGGACTCTAGAAGTCTCGAAATACAGGAGTGATGCTAAAGCCTGTTGATCTGCTGCTACATTCTACCCACTGAACTATCTTCTTAGAATTAATTTTCTTTTATATACAATCTACTGCAGTGGTGGCGAACCTATGGCACGGGTGCCAGAGGCGGCACTCAGAGCCCTCTCTATGGGCACGCGTGCCGTCGCCCCAGTCCTAGGCCTTCAGCTGGGTTTTATAAAACCTTTTCACTTTAGGCCTCCGCCGACGTGTGCAAAAAAAAAAAAAAGATTCAATCAGTCAATTTCAACTTCTCGCAGGGAAAAAAAAAGATCTTGCAAAGTTGGAATTGATTGATTGAACTTTTTAGTCCCACCCAGTCTGCCGTTACCACCGCAGCTACGCCCACCCAATGGGCCATACCCAGCCAATGGGCCACACCCACCCGGCACTTGACGCTGCATAAGTGGGTTTTGGGTTGCAGTTTGGGCACTCAGCTTCTACAAGGTTCGCCATCACTGATCTACTGTAACCATATATTGTAGTTGATGGTGGGGACCTCCTATGAAAGAGGCATCACTCCCTTTTTTTATCTCCAAAAATCTCCTGCCCATCTTACTTATGCCCTTGGATGAAAATAGATCTAAATAGAGATGGAGCTTGTACCATTGTATGTAATTTCCACCTGGAACCTAAGAAGCATGTTAAGAAATGCCACAGCTGTGTATACCTGTACTGTAACTGCTATGAATTATAATTTATAAAGAGCAGTTGTAGGAGAGATTTAAATTCAGAGATACTTATTTAGAGGTAACAGGTTTGATATTGATACAGATTACGGAGAGTGTGTGGGGATTAATAAGAAAATGGGCAGTCCAGTTTTCACATCTAAATGGAAATATAGTTGCTGCCTATGCAAAAGAATAGAATTAAGTTACTGGCTCTGATTGGTAGTGTGCTGTGTAGTCGTTGTTGGCAGTAGTTTAGATATTTGTGCTTAAAGTCTGTGAGGAAAGAAAATTTTTTTGCTTTATTTAATCCATCATAAACAATGCTTGTGTCTATCTTGAAGCCCCTGTTGCTTGGAAAACATGGAGTTCTAAGCCAAATCCTTTAAGCAACAGGGATGGGCTGTAGTTTATGAAACTGCTGTTCTAGTCTTGAAGTAAGAGAATGTGTTCTCCCTCTGGAATGTTTTCCTTGTGGTATGCTGTCTCTTCTCCAGTACAGGAGATGGATAATCCACAGATGGGTTTTCTCTGTCTGCCTGCTCTTGAGACCAAGTAGCCAAAACTTGACACGCCCCCACTTCCTGTGGAATCCATTCTTAACTTGGTCTCTGCTCGAGAAGACTCGTTTTGGCATGGCTCTCAGCTTATCAGGTTAGACAAAGAAATCTATTGATTGATTATCCCTTGATAATTGGCTTCCCCTTCTAAAAAAAATTGCCACCTATAGGAATTTAACCACAAAATTTTCTGGGGATCAGTCCTGATCTCAAACCTAAAATTAAAAAGGGGATTGGTGGGGAGGGAAACTTCCCCACAGATATCAGCCAGCCCCAGGGCTCCGGGGGGTGGAAAGGGGGGGAAGAAGACATCAGCAGAGACTACTTGCTGAACCTTTTCCCCAACCACTAATTTTTCCTTGGGATCATCCCTGATCTTATATTAAAATTGGAAAAGGGGGTGTGGGGGGGGAAACTCCCCACGGATCCCAGCCAGCCCCAGGGCTCTGGAGGTGGAAAAGGGGGGAAAAAGGCATCAGCAGAGACCACTTGCTGAGCTTTTCTCCCCAACCTTCCAAGGGATTTTTTCCTCAAATTGGGGGAAAAAATAACAATCTCCAGGTCCGGATTCAAACTTGAATTCGGATCATCGGAGATTCCCTAGCAGCCCAGGGCAACCGCGGGCGCCATTTTAGTTGCCGCTTTCAGGCAACAAAGGCAATCCCTGACTGGGATTCCCTTAAAACGTCACCAGCGCGCCAAATTTAAATCCCCGGGCACAAGCAGCTTCTGGGAGGCCGCGGAGCTTATTTTCAGAGGGAAACGAGCCGCGGCCACCCTCCTTTTTAAAAAGCCGAAGCACAGGAAGGGAGTAAGCCCCAACTAAGAAACGGGGGCTAGAGAACTCTCCTGGGATCTGCAAAGCCCGTTTTCAGAGAGAAACGAGCCGCGGCCGCCATCTCTTGCCAGAGGAAGGCAAACCGAGCTTAAGGAAGCTCCACATCATATCTGGAAGCACTGATAGAGGCGGAATAGGAGTGCACAGCGAGCGCTCCACCCCCGATACACACATATAATAATAGGACAAAATATAATAATAATAAAAATAAATAAATAAATTAAAAAAAATAATTAAAGCTAAAAATTAAGCGACTGCAAGGCCAACAGGCCTAAAGGCAGAACACACAATATTATCATCATCACCATTGTTGTTGTTGTTGTTATTATTATTATTATTATTTTATTATTATTATTATTGTTCTTATTATTAGTATAATAGTAATAATATTAATAAGAATAAATTCCGCTCTAGGTGACCGCCATTTGATACCTTGTTGTGTATTAAGTCAGGCCTACAGACCCTTTTGAGGTCGCCACTGATATTTTTTGCCTCCCTTTTCTTTTTTCTACTGGTGCACGTTGCCTGGTCACCTAAGGCCTCCGGGCGGAATCCAAAGAGTGGTTCCAAACGTGCCTTCGGTACCTCCCTCAGCTACCGTGACCTTAGCCCAGAGAGAATATTTTTCTTGTGGTCGGGTGATCAGGGGAACAGTCCTGTTACTTGTTCCAATTTCGTTCCCGCCAATACTTGCCTGCCTAAGCGTCTTCTCAGTTTTTCTGGGACTGCTCAAGCGGAATGGAGGGACCCTCGTTGCCTCAATCCATGAGCACGACCCCTCCATCTCCCAATTACGGCTGCAACACACCTTCTGACCAGAAGGCGGCAGGCAAGTGCAAAGCGAAGACAAAACACTCGCTCAAGAGGCCCTCCAAGTTGGCGGAAAAGCAAGCCAGCCGTAGGCACCAGGCCCTGGAGAAGGAGTTTTCCAGAGCGCAGAGGCAGGCCCAATTGGAATTGGTTCAAATGGCGGCCACCGAGATGGAGTTACCATTGGGTCCATCCACATCAATCCAGAGCGTGTGGTCCATTCCAGGAACACCGCAACCACTGGATTCGCCATCCACATCAGCCCAACAAACAACCACGGCGGCAGGCACAACCACTGAGTCCACCTCTCCCTGTGGTCACCACACCCAAAGGTAATGACATAGGGGACATCTGGGCAGATGGACGGCTAGAGGCCCTATTAACCAAAGTGGTGGACCGAGCCCTAGCACAGCGCTCCGCCCACCATGACCAGGGGCCCTCCACCTCAGCCATGCCACACTCGGAACTCCCCTCAGAGTCCTCAGGCATTCAGGAACCCGCTTCCCCGGCCCAGTCCTCCATGAGTGGTTATTCTTCACCACAAGAGGAGGATCAACCTGGGATCTCTTTGTCAGAGGATGAGGAGCTTCCCCCTGAGCCCCCCTCGGGGGGATTATTTAATCACAACCCCTTCCTCACGATACTACGCAAGGCCACAGCCATTGCGGACATGGGGACGGATCAGTTTTCTCAGCCGCAAGCGACACTAGCCACCACATCCAGACCCGTATTCGTAGAAAAGGTGACAACGCAGCACCATATACCTTGCCCCGCCATTTTCCTGAAAGGGATCAAGAAGCCATGGGACTTTCCCGCTTCCTTCCCATCAGTGAGTGGTACGGACAAAAAATTATACAGCACTGCCACAGACCTCAATGAGGCCTTAGAAATACCTAAAGTAGATGAAGCCTGGCCCCCCTTGGTCTCCCAGACAGCCATGGCTGGGGACCTAGTGGAGGCCCTTAAGGCAGATGACAAAAAGTGGAAACAAGCCTTTCGCAAAACCCACCAGACAGCGGCATGGGCCATCAAAGCAGCCACCTCGGCCTCCTTTTTTGTCCGGGCCACCCTCATTTGGTTGCAACAACTACAAACCATAGTTCCTATGGATGACATACGAACACACCAGGACCTGACTAAGATGGTAGCAGCCACAGAATACGCTGCAGACGCAACGCTCCAATCGGCCATTTTTTCATCCAGATCCATAGCATCCAACATAATTGCCAGGAGAATGCTATGGCTAAAACACTGGCAAGCTGACACCAAGGCTAAGTGGCGGCTAGCGACCGCCCCTTACTCAAGCAACGGTCTGTTTGGGGAGGCCTTGGACCCCTATCTTGTAGAGAACAAAGACAAGCGGAAGGTCATGGCACACTTGAACAAAAGGTCAGACAAACGTACCACACCTTACTCCTTAGGCAGTCCTTTCGCCAACTGACAACCACGCCTATCAGTCAGGCACCCAAGCCATTCACTCCCAGGCAGAACAAACCGTACGGCCGCCCCTACGACAGACCGGGGTTCCAGCCCAGACAACAAAACCAGTCGAGACGACCCTTTCGTGGAACGGGTCGTCCGTACCGGAAGACAAAATGACTCCTACATAGACCTACCCATTGGAGGAAGACTAGCTCACTTCTTCCACCAGTGGGAGCAGACCTCCACGGACAACTGGGTACTACAAACCATCCAGTCCGGGCTGTCCCTGGAGTTCCTGGTCACACCCCCAGACCGACTCATCAACTGCTCGGTCTCCAGGAACCCCACCAAACGCAAACTCATGCAGGAGGCCATCCAACACCTGTTGGACATTCAAGCCATAGAACCGGTCCCAGCGGAATACAGAGGCAGAGGATTTTACTCCATCCTCTTCGTGGTTCCAAAGACTTCAGGAGGATGGAGGGCAATCCTGGACCTCAAAAACCTCAACCGCTACATCACATACAAAAAATTCAAGATGCAATCCCTTCAGTCCATCCTGGGAAGCATCAGAGAAGGAGACTTCCTGGCATCGATAGACCTCACCTCACATCCCCATCCACCCAAACCACCGCCGGTTCCTTCGTTTCTGTTACGGGGGAAAACACTTCCAATACAGAGCTCTCCCCTTCAGTCTATCTTCGGCACCCAGGGTATTTACCAAGATACTAGCAATGGTAGCCGCCAAACTGAGAAAAATCCCAATACGCGTCCAATGTTACCTAGACGACATACTAATCCAAGCAACATCCCTACAGACAGCTCAGGCGGACGTAAGGACCATCATTCGCGTCCTCCAATTACACGGATTCTCAGTAAACTTTCAGAAGAGCCAGACAGTTCCCTCGTCCAGGCTGCTGCATCTGGGGGCCACGATAGACACAACCAACTGTATGGTCTATCTCTCCCAAGAGCGGGTGGCCGGCATCAGGGAACTGGCTCGCTGGGTTCACAGGCAACGTTCAGTTCCGATACTAACACTTTCCCAATTATTGGGCAAGATGGTATCGGCCATAGCCATTGTACCCTGGGCCAGGCTCCACCTACGGGAACTACAGTGGTTTCTGCTCCCTTACCAACGGCAGAACACCAGCGCATCCAACCACCTAGTCAGGGTCACGGCACAAATCCGCAGGGCGCTACGCTGGTGGTGCTCTCGGGCCGTGACCAAGGGGTTACCCTTCAAGGAACCAGTCAGAGTTTCCATCACTACAGACGCCAGTCTGTATGGTTGGGGAGCCCATCTGGACTCCCAGTTCGTACAGGGACGTTGGTCCGCCACGGATCTGAGAAACAACATCAACTGGCTAGAACTCAGGGCTATCCACCTAGCCTTGCAACAATTCAAAGACAGAATCAGAGGCCACCACGTTCTAGTCCTAACAGACAACGTAGCAGCCAAGGTGCACATCAATCGGCAGGGGGGGACCAGATCAAAAACCCTGATGACAGAGTCACGACTCCTATTCAGCTGGGTAGAGCCCAATCTGAAGTCACTAAAAGCGGAACACATATCGGGGGTCAACAACCAGCAAGCGGACTTCCTAAGCCGCACCACAGTGGACCCTTCGGAGTGGGGGCTACACCCGAACTTGTTCCTAGACATCTCCCGCAAGTTCGGGTACCCGATCCTCGATCTGTTTGCATCATCAGACAATGCCCAGCTCCCCAGATTTTACTCTCGTTACTTCAACCCGCGAGCAGAGGGGACGGACGCCCTGAGAACTCAGTGGTCTCAGGGTCTGCTTTATGCCTTTCCCCCACTACCACTCATACCGGCGGTCATCCGCAAGCTGATTCAGGAGCAGGCAGAAGTGATCCTAGTAGCACCATATTGGCCACAGAGACCGTGGTTCGCCGACCTGATGAACCTGTCTCAGTCGCCCCCATGGAACATTCCCCCTCATCAAGTGTCCCTACACCAGGGAACCATCAGTCACCCGGAACCCCAATGGTTACAACTGACCGCCTGGCACTTGAGCGCCAGATAATGGCACAGGAACTATTCTCTCCCGGGGCCATTACCATAATTCAAGCTTCACGCCGTCCGGCAACAAACCGCATTTACGACTCCACTTGGAAAAATTTTTGCCTTTGGTGCAGGGAACGGCAGTTTGACTTACACAAACTCTACATCCCTCAGATAGTAGATTACCTCTTGGAGGGACTAGACAGAGGCCTCGCCCCCGCGACCATCCGCAGGCAAGTGGCGGCCTTGTCCACCCTCCTCACCTGCACGGATTCGGTTCCCTTAGCTCACCACCCCAGGATCCGCGTCTTTATCAAGGGCGCCTATAACACCAGACCTCCAGTAGTTCACAGGTACCTGTCCTGCGAACTACCGCGAGTCCTTCACACGCTCATTCGGTCACCATTTGAACCATTGGCGACCGTTTCCTTGTGACACCTGTCGCTAAAGGTGGCGTTCCTGATTGCCATCACATCGGCCAGACGAATTTCGGAACTGGCCGCACTGTCAGTCAGAAACGACCTATGCATTTTCTACAAGGACAGGGTAGTCCTTAGGTTAGATCCTTCCTTCATACCGAAGGTGAATTCACTCTTTCACAGGACACAGGAAGTAATTCTCCCAAACTTCTGTCCAAATCCACCAAATGACTGGGAGCGGCAGTGGCATACATTGGACGTCCGCAGAGCCTTGCGGCGTTATATAAAGCGTACAGATCCCTTCCGCAAATCGGAGGCCCTATTTGTGTCCTTCCAAGCGGGCACCTTGGGGCGTAAAGTTTCCGCGGGCACCATTGGAAGGTGGATCCGAAGCTGTATCGCAGGAGCTTACAATGTATCATCCCTGCCGCCCCCAAGTCATCTCACGGCCCATTCCACCCGAAGCGCTGCAACTTCGGCGGCATGGGCTACCCAGGCGTCAATCGAGGAAGTTTGCAGGGCCGCGACATCGTCCTTGCCTTCCCCGTTTATACGACACTACAAGATAGACCGCTTTGCATCGGCGGACGCCTCCTTTGGTAGGAGGGTCCTCCAGCAAGTTGTCTCAGAGATCAATCTACCGGCCTTATCTGTTTCCCACCCCTTGGGACAGTGAGGCTTTGGTATGTCCCATCTGTGGATTATCCATCTCCTGTACTGGAGAAGGGGCGTTGGTCTTACCTGAACGCCTTTTCTCAGTACGGAGATGGATAATCCACACCCACCCCAAGGCCAGCAGGCCGCTAGTAGGGAGCTGAGAGCCAATACCTCGTCAATCATCAGCCAATTCGCCCTCGTTAAGAATGGACTCCACAGGAAGTGGGGGCGTGTCAAGTTTTGGCTACTTGGTCTCAAGAGCAGGCAGACAGAGAAAACCCATCTGTGGATTATCCATCTCCGTACTGAGAAAAGGCGTTCAGGTAAGACCAACGCCCCTTCTCTATCGAGAAGGCATGTACTGCACATATAGTAACAGGAAATAACAGTCGCAGGAAGTATATTATGTTAGATTTAATTTGAAATAAAATATATTCCTGACTTTTAAAGTATTGGTTGTTAATAGCTGAGCTTAAGTGTGCTAAATATGAAGCCTGAAACTATTTTTATAGCCTGTCTGCTGAAGACAAGATGCCATTTCTTTTTAACAATTTCTGTGCTTTCCAAGCTCAGTCAATTCTTATCAGTTTCACTTTTGAGTACAATGTGGCCTAACATTTGCTTATATTGCCATTTGCTGTCATTAATTTGCCCTACTTTGTCCCCACCAAGTGCTTTTTTCATGGCTCCTTTGTACTGTAGAAATTTTCTTTGATTTACATCGAATTTTTCTTTAGTGGTGATTTTGGTGAAAAATAGGTAATGTTACTTATTTGATTTTTATTATAATCACCATTTATTTTTGAGCTTAAGACAGAATTCATATTTTCCCCACAATCATGATCCTGTGGAATACCCTGAGCTTAGAGAATGTGACTGGCCCAAAGTCACCTGGTGACTTTAAGGGGCTGAAGATAGACTCGAACTTGAATCTCCTTGTTTCTCATCCAACACCTTAACCACTGCATCACAAAGCATTTCTTTTCATAAAACCGGCTTATGCAGCTAAGCTTATTAGAATACAGAATACTGTAACTTGGTCGTCATTCTTTTCTCTTCCTCACTTTTCTTACTTACCCCTACAGAGATTTTCCTAAACTATTTTAGAGCCATTTAATGTGAATCTGTTTCCTCCTGAAGAATGGCAATGGAAGACCACTGCCTCCAAGTGCTCCTTTTGCCACCCCTTGAAAGTAAGGCCAGCAAAGTGGTTGTCCTCATTCAAGGGTTGGAACAGCAGTCCAGAAGGACAGCATCGACGGTATTGAAGACTGCTGAGAAATCAAGAAGAGCAAGGATGGGTACATTCCACTCCCGCAATCATCAGTGCCATCTCAGTCCCATAACCCGGCCTGAATCTTGACTAAAAGGGGTCTACTACTGATTGGACTAAAATACTAATAATAATTTGTACTAATACTAAGAAGATACTAATTTTATTCTAGGTATCCATGATCCAGCCTCAGTCACAGGTTGGTCCTAAGGTGGAATATTTCAGGTCAAATTACTGCATATCTTTATTAAAAGTATGCAGACCATCTCAGTGTTAGGGCAAAATGACTAGATGACGTCCTACTTAGTCAACATTAGATTCTTTTGAGATTTTTGTTCCTCTGATATCTTCTCAGACAACAAATAAATCTATTAATTAATATTTCTCAATCCCCTTTGTGTCTACTGGTAACATGGACAGAGAACTATTAATCTGTGTTAGGTAACGTATAGGAATAGAAAAATATTCTCTGCCTGCTGTATTGTAATGTATTGGGGAAAAATGAAGTTCAAGATAGTTAAAGGAAATGCAGAAGCTTGAATAGCAAACTGAAATAAATAGTTATAGAATCTAACATTTTAACTAAAAAAGAAGTAAAGCCCAAACATGGTATCATTGAGAAAAGAAGCAATTTAGATTTTTTAGCATTCAGTGGTTTTTATATTGGTTTTCAGTCAACCAGGAGGATCAGAAAGTGGAGAAAATTGCATTAATATTTAGGCAATATTTGTAAAATACTTAAATGCCAGAATTATTTCTGTTCTTTTCTTTATAAAGAATAGGTGTTCTTATCCACAAAGCTGCTTTGATGCCAAGTAGATTTGAAAAGTTAGATTTTTCATCAAGGGTATGAATTGCCCATGGATTTCTCATGATGAAACCACTGATGGCAAACACATGGTCTTCCAGATGCTGTTGGCTTCCATTACTGTATTGGTCATGTTGGGAAAATGGTATTTCAGTAATATTTGCACTGCCTGAGGCTGTTTTCTTGTAATAAACATTTCTATGTTTTACTGAGTTTTGTAATTTGGTCTTCCTTGCTGCAGGTTTTGATTTTACAATAACTACAGATTAATTCATGTTAAATGTTTCAACCCTTCACCCTACACTTTATGTAATTGGAAGGTTTTAAGTCCTACACAATTTTAAAGAGATTAGAAAAACAGGACTCTTTTTCTTTAAATACCCTTGCTCAATTGAAAGAAGTTTCAAACCAATAATTGCGTGAGGCTGAAATCTTCTACTCAATTATCTAGGACTAAAGATTTTTTTTATCTCACTTTTATTATTTTTATTAACACCTCAAGGCAATAAACATAATATTCCTTCTTCCTCCTGTTTTTCCCCATAAAAACCCCATGAGGTGAATAGGGCTGGGAGAGAGAATGATTAGCTGAAGAATGACTAACTGGCTTTCAAGCCTAAGGTGGGTTTAGAATTCAGTCTCCTGGTTTTTAACCTGGTGCCTTAACCATTAGACTAAATGGCTCTCTATTCTGTACTATGATACAGTAGAATTTTGCTTTAACACATTTACAGTAGGGAAGTATTTATTTGGTATCTTTACATGTGGAGAAAGAGTTCCTTTGTCAAAACAAAGGTTGAATTAAGATGGATTAATTACATGTCTATATCTGAAGAAAATATTAATTATTTAATTAATTATTAATTATTTAAATATTAATGTATTGTGTATTATAGTGCACAGTGTTCTGGTGCCTGCTAGCAAATGGGTTTTCCCATTTGTTCAGTTTTGCCTGCTATTGTCTTGCCTTAGGGCAGTGATGGCAAACCTTTTAGAGACCGAGTGCCCAAACTGCAACCCAAAACCCACTTATGTATCCCCGGATGCCGGGTCAGCGTGGGCCACTGGGTTGGTGTGGCTATGGTAGTCATAGTAGAATGGGTGGGTGTGGCCAGGGTGGGTGTGGTCACCTCGATGTTGCTCCTGGGGAGGGATGCCTGTGGGGGCCGGGCAGAGTTGGGGGGATCCAGGGGGTCTCTGGCAGGTGGGGCAGTGGACAGGAGGCTCGTCCTGCAGGGTGAGGCGAGGTGAGGGAGCCATTGCTGTGGGGCAAGGCGAGGTAGGGGCAGGGGCTGATTGCAGAAAAAGGGGAGCTCCGGTGAGAAGGAGGTGGAAGAGGGTTTAAACAAGCTTAGCAACCAGAATGGGGATTCCCCCCAAAACAAACCTCAAAGCACGACAGAAGAGACCAAAACCTGCTGCAACCACCCAGGAGATGGGAGGGGAATAAAAACCAAACAGCCCCCCCCCTCCAATCCTCAACAGAAATGCTCACGACAATGAAAGCTTCGGACTGGGGAAGAGCACGGGCAGGCAACTGATGGCTTGAGGGGAAGAGGGCAGCTACACCCCCTCCCAAATGCTGCCCTCTCACGAAAGCAGGATGAAAACTCTAAAAAGCAACAAGGAAAAAAAGTTAAAACAGAAGAGTGTCTCAGAACACCTGTATTAGCAGATGCAAATGATATAAAATCTGGATGAAGAATGGTCAATAAAGCATTCTTGGTTGTCTATTTTATCTTTCCTAATAAGCTGTAACCAACTTCCTCTCTTCACTTTACAAAACCTGTGGGTCCCATGCCATTCCACATACTTGCAGGAAAGTAGCTGCAATGGAGTACTCTAACTATAACTTTGAAATGTGGCACCACTGATTTAACTGCTGTCACACTGCAAGTACAGTTGGAGTTTATAGTACTAGTTTATCCAGCATGTGTTATTTATTTTATCTTTCTTTTCCTTATACAAAACTACACCTTCTATATACACAGAATGGAGAGTTATTGTCAGTTTCTTGTCCAGTTTTAGTTTCCCTCTGCATCTGATTGGCCACTGGAGTAAAATAACGCCAACATTTGCTTTTATCAAGTATTCTTATCCCAGTTTTTTTGGGGGAGAGACAGAAATGCTTTCTGCTATCCGAGGGTGTGTATTTCAATACTGTTTCCAAAGTCGAATTCCTCGACATATAGATTATTCCTTTACACTGGTTAAATCCAGAAAAATAGGTTAACTTAATAACCAGGCTAAATATAAATGTCTATCGGCAAAGCAGGGTTCATACTCAGGGGGGAGTTGGTATCCTCTCTCTTGCATAAAGTTGGGATCTGTTGAACACCCCAAAGCATCCCAACAATACTCACTTTGAGATCCCGATGAACAATTCCCAGATTGTGCAGGTAATTCACAACCTCTAGCAACCTGCCGGATGAGCTGGCTGGCATGGAATTAAACCTCCCTCCTGTTCCATATGCCCCCAGAGTAAATGAAATTTGGTGGGCAGGGGATAAATTAAGTCAATGCAAGAAAGGAAAGAATGGCCTGGTCAGTGGATACATTTATCTCCTTCTCCATCTTGTTTGCTCTTCAATTATTTGAGTTCCTGAGTCAAGCAACGGGGTTCACCCTTCCATGCCCCCTTTTCAATTTCCCCAAAGGACTGTAAGAGTCACTGTATTTCTGAAGACAAAGTGTGCTTTTGTGCCCCTGGCAGAGGGCACCTTGAGCCTCACTGCAGTCCTGATCTTGAGCTGGCAAAGATTGGAAAATGCCAAATGCCACCTGCCTTCTTTCCAGCCCAGAGTTCTTATGCTACAGAAGTCCTTCCCCACATTGCTCCAAGCTTAATAAAGCAGAGCTTCTACTTTTTTAATAAGCCTTCACTACTATTACTTCTTTTCAATCTGCATGAATGTATTACCGAAAAGAGTTAATGCTCTCACTAACTGGATGCATTTTGTTTTTAATCTGGAGCAAAGTAATTTCAGTTTGGAGTTGGGAGATGGGATATGTGCATCTGTGAACTAGAAAGCTTCACCACTGTTGCTTCAGATAACCAGGATGTGCATGGATGACAAGCAATTAATATGTATTGCGAAAATTGAGTCATACATTAAAAAAAAGAATGATACTTAATGCAGAAACTGGTAATCAGATAATCAGATCAAAAAACCACATCCACTTCTTTTAGAGATAACTCCTGATTTTCCCATTTGCCCACTGGATGCAAAACAGACATGGAAGACTAATGGCCTTTGGGATAATAAATCTGGTGAGTAGCTCACTGTAGAAGACACTTACTACAATTAGTCCTTGACTTACAACAGTTCATATAGTGACCTTTCAAAGTTACAACGGCACTGAAAATAAAAACGACTTATCATTTTCCGCACTTACAACCATTGCAGTATCCCAGGGTCACGTGATCAAAATTTAGAAACTCGTCATATTTATCACAGTTGCAGTGTCCCAGGGTCATGTGATTATCTTTTGCGATCTTCTGACAAGCAAAGTCAATGGGGAAACCAGATTCACTTAACAACAGTGTTTCTAACTTCACAACTGAAGTGATTCACTTAACAGCTGTGGTAAGAAAGGATATAAAATGGGGCAAAATTCACTTAATAGCTGTCTCGCTTAGCAACAAAGATATTGGGCTGTGGTTGTAAATAGAGGACTACCTGTACAAATTTTTTACAAAAACTAGTTGCTCACTGATAACCAGAAGGCCTGATGAACCAGCCATACAAATGGCAGGTCTTCCTCCACCAAACCTGATTGCTATCCAGCTTTTCCCAACTTGGATTCTTCCTTCCAGCCACCTGTTTGGAAGCCCAGTGCAACCAAGATGAGTGCTTTCCACGCCGATAGGGAAAAAAAAGAGGTCTAATAGGCCTCCGCAGCCATGCATCTAGGCTCCGGAGGCATGGAAAGGGCCTCCGGAGCCTTGATTGGACCGCTGGGGGGGCTGCAAAATTGCTCTGCAGCCATGGATACGGGCTCTGTAGGCTTGGAAAAGGCCTCTGGAGCCTGGATCAGCTGTGGGAGGACACGAAATTGCTCTGCAGCCATAGATCCAGGCAGCAGAGGCCTTTTCCAGGCCTCCAGAGTCCGGATCGGGCTGCTGGCGGTCCACAAAATCGCTTTGCAGGCATACCTGGACTCGCACTGGCAGCTTCCATTCAAAAAAAGGTGCTGGAACTTTGTTCCGTGCATTGTACGACAAAAAAAGCCCTGCCTCCACCACCCAGCCTGGATCCGCCCAGCTCTTGCAGCTGCTCCCTGACTCCCAGTGCAGAGAGAAAGAGAGCGAGAGCACTGGTGCACGTGGAGAAGTGGAGGGGAGCAACCCGGCTCCACGTCCCTCTGGGGCGATGGCACACGTGCCCACAAGGACGGTTCTGCGTGCCACCTGTGGCACGTGTGCCATAGGTTCGCCACTACAGCCTTAGGGTCTCTTTGCTTTGCATCATTACTAACAGGATACTAGTAATCTAACTGATTCTTGTTTCACAGTTTGAAAAGTCAAGGAGTTTATTGCTGTACTAGTCATCTCAGTTAATGACTAACTTAGTACTAGGAACTAATACATTGTACTTCTTTTATGGACTTCCCAGGAAGTATGGACTTTTTTTAATAACGCAAGTGCTGCTGGTCGATCAGTATAATCGATAAGAGCGCACCAGTTAGAGTGCAGTACTGCAGGCCACTTTAGCTGACTGTGTTCAGCAGGTCAGCGGTTCAAATCTCACCGGCTCAAGGTTGACTCAGCCTTCCATCCTTCCAAGGTAGGTAAAATGAGGACCCAGATTGTTGGGGGCAATGTAAATATATATATATATACATTGCTTACTGGTGTACACCGCTTAGAGAGTGCTTGAACTTAAAGCGGTATATAAGTCTCATAAATAAATAAATAAATAATAAATAAATAATCTTGCATCTCTGGCAGTGGCTAAATTCTGCTTTGCTGCCCATAAGATGAGAATTTAAATTCTTTCTGCCCTTTGATTTTAGTCAGCTTTTAAACAATAGCAACAACAACACAAATCCCAATGCTTTCCTTTCCCCCCTTTTGCCCTGTATTTGTTCAATGACAATAATCTGAATAAATGAGTGAAACCTTAGAGTAGTTCTGATATTAAGTATATCTGCTTGAAAAGCTGTAAATATTTGGGAACCAACTCACAATTAATTATAAACTAGTTTGTATTTTTATGGTATGAAAAATAGCTAGAATTATTTCAACATTTCAGCCTATCACATAAGGTTTCCTTGAAAGTTTTTAAGTGTAAATGAAAAGAATATTGTATCTTTTTCCAGCAGTTTTGCCTATGGTATTTTGTACTTATTGCAAATGAAATGATTCTTAATCCAGGAAAACTGTGAATTTAGTTGAATATATTCATTTAATGCACTCTCATTGTATAGATAGACTTTCCTGTTATACATCTTACTGCTTATCGCAGCAAGTTTAATAACTTGTCCTTATCAAGCAATAGCAAAATCCTCAATATATAATTATTTTTAGTAGTTTTATATTCCATATTTCATTCAGGAATGCAAAGTAACATACCAGTGTCCCTCCCCCCCCCCGTCCCACATCCATCATCTTGTGAGATAAAGTGCTCTGAGAAAAGACAACTGTCCCAGAATCAGTCAGTGAATTTCATAACTGGAGATGGATTAGAACCAGGGTCTCCCTGTTCTTAGTTTCATACTGCATGAGTCCCCAACCCCTGGGGATGTTAAAAATGAGGCTGCACAATTGGAGGTGAGTGGAGAGTGAGCAAAACTGTGCATGTGCTGGATCTAGGTTGCATGCTTCCCTCCCCCGTCCGTGGAAAAATGGTCTCCCATAAAATCAGTCCCTGGTGCCAAAAGATTTGGGGACCGTTGTCATACCATATAACCACTACCAGGTCCCTGGTTTTTCATTGTCTTTTTGCCTACTGTTAAACAAGCAGGAGGCCAGTAAGATAATATAGATACTTCTAACAAGATAAATAGATAACTTACGTTGTATTTCTGATATCTCTGCTATATAAATAAATGAGATTTTAAGATTCCCTAATGAAACTATTTTACTTTCTCATTATTCCTACGGCCCTGAGATCATATTTGGTTTTTGGTTTCTCTGAAACACATCTTATAAATGCCAAATTCAGACTTCTGGGGGATATATATTTTTAACCAGGCTTTCTTAAAATAGTCTGGAACAGAGAAGTACAAGTGCTGCAGTGCATGGATCCATGATAGAACAGTGTGGGGGTGTGACACAATGAAACCGATGAACTAGGGATTCTTTGTTCAGGTCTCATCTTTATGAACTTTGATAGTGCAATCTAATTCATTTGATGGACCCTTCTTGTATCCATTCATTTAATTGCAAGCTTTTTTTCTGAGTACTTGTTCCTTATTTTACCATGCTACCACTAATGAGAAAATTAGCTTGGGACAGATGATATAGTATGGAAACATGTAGGTTAAAAAAATAGTTTGTCCCTACATAATTGTTTTCAGTGAATTCTTAAATATCCTTGCTTTGTAGGACTTCATGAAGACTGGATTATTACTGAACATTAAGTGTCACTTATGGGATATTCTAAAAAAAATAAGAGTAGAGATCATTTGCAGATCAAATCAAATTTCCTATATATCATAGGTATAAGAAGATTAAAATCCCTTGCATGTTAGCAATAATATAATATTTCATTTTTAGAGTGTTTTGAATTTTGTGTCAATTCTTCTCTTGCCTCTATGCGAGTGACAAATTTTTTTTACTGATTTATGAGATCTTGAATTGTTCCACATCTAGTTCCAGGCATCACATTTAACTTCATCAGTTTAGCTTATGGCACTTGATGTAAAATGCTAGCAATTAACACAAAACAGTGGATTTTCTCTAGAAGAACTGTTCATGGCTTAAAGGCCTAGTGAGAAAATTATGAAATATTTTCCAGAATGGTAAAATACATGAGGTAAATCAGTTGAGATTTTGTTTTTACAATTAATCACACATTGATGAGAATATGAGTGTCTGAAAAAATGAAACTGCTGTGAAAAGTACTTCAGATCCTGAATCTGAAATGATCTTGAAGCTCTCCGTCTTAAATTGGATTCTTTGGCATGCATACATGCTATTAAGGAGCTTCATTCATTAAATTTATATTTAACTCCCTATTCCACATTTAAAAGAATTTATCTTCCTTTAGCTCATGTAATTGGGTTTTTTTTCTACATGGTGTGGAGAGAGGGGCATGCAGTCTTTCATCAAATATCTGTTGTATTTGATAGGTAAATAGTTTTAATTGGATGAATTAATCCAAAATAGAATTGTCTTGCAGAGGGGTCTTGGAATAGAAAGTACATATAAACTATACTGTACACGTTCAAAAGAAGGAGGAATTCTTGAATACGCAGGAGATCCCCCAGAAATAACAACCCTACATTCTCTTCTGTAAACAGATGCTTTACTTAGTTGTAAGCATCCTGAAGGTCACTGTAAATTGCTATTGTACTATGTTTCATCCTTAAATGGAGATGCTTCCTCTAAAGTAGAGCTTGGCTGTTTAGAAAGGAAAGATGAGAGATTTTGCATAAATAAAATCTATATGTGTGTCTGTAAATGTAATCCTCTTGCAATTTCTCCTGTAGCTTAAGAAATTGGAGCGGCAGCTGTCTTAATAATCTTATATCCCCTTTAAATTCTTGGTAACTAAAAGCAGAGAACATACCTAATACTCCTGTATCCTATTTTACCCATGACAACAATTCTGTGAAGTGGTGGGGTGGGCTGATGTAATATATCCATGTTCTCCAGCACAGGAGATGGAGAATCCACCAATGGGTTTGCTCTGTCTTCCTGCTCTTGAGACCAAGTCAGCCAAACTTGCCATGCCCCCTGTTGCTAGGAGAAACCAGTCTTGACTTGGTCTCCAGCTCTGAGAGACATGACAGGTTTGGCTCTCAAAGTTTTGCAGGTAGTGAGTCTATCCCATTAGTGGATTCTTTATTTCCTCACCTCCAAAGCTATCTCAGCAGTGCTGGGAACAGCGCTGCTTCAGATAGTTTGTTGGTAATCTGAGGGGGGTGAGTGTTTTCCTTTCCCCTTCTCATAGCCCCAGGGCTCTGGGGACCGTTGCTGAGGCTTCAGCCTTCATCTCTTCCCCCCTTTAGCTGTCGTTTGTCATTCTCCCTTCAATGCTTCCGCGCTGGGATCAGCCTTTCGTCTTCAATTCCCTCTTCCTAAGTGGCTTCAGTGCTGGGCTCAGAACTCCGGCCCTAATCTTTCCTCGGCTTCCCTGGAGAAATACATGAGGCCCTTGGCCTCTGGTTCATTGCTTCTCTACTTGTTTGTCACGGCCGCCATTTTGGCTGCCGCTAACGGGCGAACAATCGCTGGATTCCCGAAGGGGAACGGAGGCTCCTCATCCAGCCGTTTCTTCAGGTGCCAGCGAGGAAATAGGCTTTGCATCAGTGCCAAACACTTTTGTTCCCTTTCTCGCAATTGCGATCCATCCCTGAAGATCGCGTTTTGCCCTGGGTGGACGCCATTTTGAGCGCGCCCATCCTCGCCTGAGGGGAATGTCGGGCCTTTCGGCCCTTTCTTACATCAAAAGCCATCCCTTTGTCGCGGCTGCAGCCGTTAACCTAGCTTTACTGGCCCCTTCCTCCCTGACTGCTTCGACGCTTGAAACTCGCATAGGCATCATTAACCTCACGGCTGCCATTTTAGCTGTCATTTGCAGGCCGGGCGGCCGCCATTTTATACACATGGCAGACACTTACATGAAGGTGCCCCGGGTTGTAGTTCAGGCCGGCAGTGGGCCATTCTGCGCTCAAACAACTCGGCCCTCTCTGGTGCAAATAATTTCCTTGATCTGGCCACCCAAAAAATATTTCAGTGGGCTGCACTCCAGTTGGCTATCACGGCCTCTGCCGCAGATTGACCCGACTGGCGAGCATACTGACCTCTCCCTCGTCGCCTCCAAGTCATCAACGACGCACTGAGTTACCAGTCAAGTAGCCAGGGGAGCTGCACACCTTCCCTGCTCCAGCTGCTTTAGCCAACCCGCCAATTGATCCCCTGCCAGAGCTCCCTCTCAGAACTTCCTGAGATAGCTCCCTTCAGGATGGAGGACTCCACGGTGCCTGAACGTACGACCAACACCTCCCCATCCTCTGGCCAGGAAAGGCACAAATTCTCCAAACAGGAGGTGGCAGGCAGGATCAAGACCAAGGCAAAGGCCATTTCCAGGAAGCCCTCAAAATTGGCAGAGAAACAGGTGAGCAGGAGGCACCAGGCCCTGGAAAAGGAGTTCTCCAGAGCGCAGAGGCAGGTCAGGGCAGAAGCGGAACAGGCAGGGGCCCCAGTCTTTGACCTTCCGCTGGGGCCTTCGACCTCTACTCAGGGGACCTCTATTCAGACCTCGCAGGCATCCCCCCTGACGATTACTGGAAGCTCTGATCTCTCGGGCGGTTGACCAGGCACTTGCTGCAAGGTCCTACCGTTTGCCCGGGACGGAGACAATGGCATCCGTACCTCCTTATTTTCCCCAGTCAGGATCTCCTCTGTACCGTGGTTCCTCCTCATCTTCCCGTTCTTTGTACAGCAGAGCCTCTTCTCCAGCAGAGCAAGACCAGCCAGACATCTCATGGTCGGAGGAGGAGGACCCTCCAAAACCTCCTCCACCTGGAGGTCTCTTCAATCCGGCCCTTTTTCTGCCACTTCTGTGCAAGGCCAGCATGATGGCCAACATAGGCCCCCCTCAACCAGACCCTCCGCCCACTTCGGACCCAAATCCAATGTTCTTTGAGACGGTGGCGACTCAACACCATGTCCCAGGTACCTTTCCCTCTCCGGGAGGAACTGACAGAAAATTATTCAGCCCGGCGCCAGATTTGACTGATGCCCTGGAGGTGCCAAAGGTGGACGAACCTTTGGCCCTTCTAGTGTCCTCGTCCACAGTGTTGGGAGATTTGGCTGAGGCACTAACGATGGAGGACAGGAGATGGGAATTGGCCTTCCGCAGGACCCACCAGGCGGCAGCATGGGCAGTAAGAACAGCCTCTTGCGCTTCCTTCTTTACCAGAACCCCTCTCCTCTGGTTTCGTCAACTTCAAGCCAGGATCCCTCTAGAGAAGATACGTACTCATCAGGATCTGAGTAAGCTGGTCGCAGCAACAGAGTATGCCTCTGACGCTACTTTGCGGGTGGCCAGATTTTCATTCATCCATTGCATCCAATGTCTCAGCACGTAGAATGCTATGGCTTAAACATTGGCAAGTTGATGCCAAATCTAAGTGGCACCTGGCTGCAGCCCCTTATCAAGGAGGGCATTTATTCGAAGAGCTCCTAAATCCTTATTTGATCGAAAATAAGGATAAGCGGAAGGTCATGACACATCTCAACAGGTGGACTGACAGGCATGCTTATCCGTATGCCTGCAGGCAGTCCTTTCGGCAAGGAACAGGCTCGGGAGTCTCACAGCCTCCCCGCCCCTCCACGGCCAGACAGGATCGTCCGTCTGATAGACCTGGTTTCAGATCCAGGCAACAGTATCAGGGCAAGCGGCCCTTTCGTTGGGGAGGTTGCCCCTTCAGGAGGTCCAAGTGACTCCCGGGCTGCTCCTCCCATAGGTGGCAGGTTATCCCTCTTTTTCCACCAGTTGGAGCTCACCACCACAGATTCCTGGGTCCTCCAAACCGTCCAATTCGGTCTGTCCCTGGAATTCATGTCCAGCCTACCGGGGCACTTCATCTCTTGCCCCCAGTCACAGAATCCAATCAAATGGGGCCTCATGCAAGAGGCCATTCATCATCTTCTAGACATAAGAGCCATAGAACCGGTACTGGTTGGTCAGAAGGCAGAGGGATTCTATTCCATCCTTTTCGTGGTTCCCAAAGCCTCGGGGGGATGGAGGGTGATTCTAGACCTCAAGGGTCTAAATTTCCACATTGCATACTGGAAATTCAAAATGCAAACGCTCCAGTCCATTCTGGGCAGCATCAGAAAAAGAGACTTCCTGACAGCCATAGACCTCACGGAAGCGTATCTCCACATCCCTATCCTTCCTGACCATCGGCGATTCCTCAGGTTCTGTTATATGGGCCACCACTACCAGTATAGGGCCCTACCATTTGGACTCTCCTCGGCTCCCAGAGTGTTCACCAAAATCCTGGCGGTGCTCATGGCACACCTAAGACTGGTGCCGGTACACATTCAATGCTACCTGGACGACATTCTCATGCAGTCATCCTCCCTTCTGGCGGCCTAGTCAGACCTGAGTTTGTCAATCCAGGTCCTTCAACAGCACGGATTCTCAGTGAACTTCCAAAAGAGTCACACAGTTCTCTCGACCCGAATCCTACATCTGGGCGCCGTCATAGACACAGTCGGTTGCCTGGTCTATCTATCACAAGAGCGTTGGGACAGTATCCGGGAACTAGCACTCAAGGTATGAGGGAACGTGCAGTGTCGCTGGCCCTACTTTCCCAAGTCCTGGGAAAGATAGTTTCTTGTATTGCCATAGTCCCTTGGGCCAGACTCCATTCCAGGAGTCTCCAATGATTTCTGCTCCCCTTCCAGAGGTTGGGAACCAGTTCATCCAACCAACAGGTGAGGGTTCCTACCCAAACCCTAAGATCCCTCCGCTGGTGGTTCTCGCTAGCGGTAGCCAGAGGGTCACCCTTCAAGGAACCTGTCCGTCTCACACTTATGACGGACGCCAGTCTGTTTGGTGGGGAGCTCACCTTCAGTCTCAGTTTGCTCAGGGCCGATGGTCCCGAGCAGACCTGAGCCACAACATCAACTGGTTGGAGCTCAGAGCTATACACCTGGCTCTCTGCCACTTTCGCAACAAAGTTGCAAAACAGCATGTGTTAGTCCTTACGGATAACATGGCAGCAAAGGCCCCCATGAACCAGCAAGGGGTACCCGATCCAGGTCCCTCATGGCTGAGGCCCAGTTACTGGGCTCCTGGGCAGAATCCAACCTTTCCTCTCTCAGGGCCGAGCACATTTCGAGGGAGGCGAACTGGCAAACAGACATCCTGAGCAGGTCGACCGTGGATCACTCGGAATGGCGTCTGCATCCGGATCTCTTTGCAGAGATGTCACAAAAGTTCGGCCAACCGGTCCTCGATTTGTTCGCTTTGCCGGCGAACGCCCAGCTCCCGAGACTCCTTTCCCGGTTTCCATCCCCAGGGGCGGAGGGGGCGGATGCCCTTCGAGCCCCATGGCCGGAGGGTCTACTCTACGCATTTCCCCCTCTCCCACTGATTCCGGCAGTCATTCACAAACTGCTATAGGAACGAGCGGAGGTAATCTTCGTGGCCCCATATTGGCCTTGGAAACCCTGGTTCACCGACCTGGTGAATCTCTCCCGCTCTCCCCCATGGAAAGTCACGCCGGGTCACGTGTATCTCCACCAGGGGGTTCTATGACACCCGGAACCTCAGTGGCTACAGTTAGCCGCTTGGCATTTGAACACCGGATCATGACCCAGGAAGAGCGATTTCTATGATCCAGGCCTCTCAAAGGCCGGTGACCAATCGCATCTATGACTCCACATGGAGGAATTTTTGCCATTGATGTGGAAGGCGGCAACTGGATCTCTCGGACTTGACAATTCCACATATTTTAGAATACTTACTCGAGGGCCTTGATATGGGCTTAGCGCCTAACACTATCTGTAGGCAAGTAGCGGCACTATCAACCTTACTTACTTGTGCCAATTCGGTCCCTTTGGCCCAGCATCCTAGGATACGCGCCTTTCTCAAGGGCGCTACCAATACAAAACCACCCATGGTACATAGGTACCCCTCTTGGGAATTACCTTGGGTCCTATGGGCTCTTGCCAGACCGCCGTTTGACCTTATCACAACTTGTGCTCTACGGTCCTTGTCCCACAAGGTCGCCTTCCTGATCGCTACCACATCATCTGAGCTTGCGGCACTGTCGGTCAGGGACGACCTCTGTACCTTCCACCGGGACCGGGTGGTCCTTCGATTGGACCCCACATTCGTGCCCAAGCTCAACTCCCTTTTTCATAGGGCCCAGGAGATTGTTTTGCCAGATTTTTGTCCTAATCCTTCCCATGACTTGGAGCAGCAGTGGCACACACTGGATGTCTGCAGGGCACTACGCTGATACATCAAGTGAATGGCGTCCTTTTGCAAGTCTGAGGCCCTCTTCGTTTCCTTCCACCCTTCCTCTCTGGGACAGAAGGTGTCTGTCTCCACTATAGGCAGGTGGATCAGGGCTTGCATTGCGGAGGCGTACCAGTCTTTTTCCCTGCCAGCTCCAAGTCTTATCACGGCTCATTCTACTCACAGCACTGCGACCTCTGGAACATGGGCCACTCAGGCATCCATCGAGGAGATTTGCAGGCCTGTGACATCTTCTTCGCCCTCCCCGTTTGTTCCTCATTACAAAATTGACCGCTTTGCTTCCACGGATGCCTCCTTTAGTCGGAGGGTCCTTCAGCAGGTGGTTTCTGGGGACGTGGATCTGGCCTTGTCTGTTTCCCTCCCATTGGGACAGTGAGGCTTTGGTATGTCCTATTGGTGGATTCTCCATCTCCTGTGCTGGAGAAGGGGCTTTGTCTTACCTGAACGCCTTTTCTCAGCACAGAGATGGAGAATCCACTCCCACCCTTAGGGTCAGTTAGGCCAGGGTTAGGAGTCTGAGAGCCAACACTTTGGACTGTCGTCAGCTGCTTTCGCCCTTGTCAAGACTGGGTTCTCCTAGCAACAGGGGGCGTGGCAAGTTTGGCTGACTTGGTCTCAAGAGCAGGAAGACAGAGCAAACCCATTGGTGGATTCTCCATCTCCGTGCTGAGAAAAAGGAGTTCAGGTAAGACAACGCCCCTTTCCTGAGAGTAACTAAGGAGAGAAGGGACAGTTTTGCTAAACACAACTCTGTATGGGAAAAAGGAGCTTTTGGCTAAACAGTTCTATTAATTAAACTAATCTTGCATTTGATGTGTGTTTCAGCTGTATAACATTTTTAAACATTTTTATAAAATGAGACATTTAGAGCATAGAAGTATGCAGCAAAGTGGTAATCATTAATAAGTCTTAAGATGCAATACCTCAGACTCTAAGAAAGTTTTAATACTTCCTTGAGGATAATGACTGTGAATTTCCATATTTAATGTGAAAAGGAAACAATTCACTGTTTCTAAAAGTTGATGGAAGCAAATAGTTGAATATTAAAATTGGAACGGATGGTTGTACCCTAAGATTTCTTTTTATTGTACGCGTTGTATTCCATGGCAGTATTCAATTGATTTTGGTAAAGTCTGTATCCATGGTTTGACTAAAAAGTAGCCAAAGAGCTTTTCAACTGTGCAACTTGTACTAAGGATTCTTCTTATACGTTATCTTAAAGTGAATGTAAAATTCAAGCCTGATGTTTAGTTAGAATTTATTGGCTGAGATTTGTATTCTTAAAATTGATTAAAAATAATGCGTGGATAAAACTGTTATTAAAACTGACAAAAGGTAATTAATATATATAAAAAGTACACATAGCCTTTAACTTATAATGACAATTGGGACTGGAATTTTCATTGCTTAGCAGTGTAGTCATAAAGTGTGATTGCATTGCTTAACAACAGCAATCCTTGCATTCCCTGTTATCATTAACTAAATCTCACAGTTATTATGTGAGGCAGCTTTCTGCTGATTTCCTACTACCAAGGTTAGTCCCAGGCTGGCAGGTAGAAAGTGCCTGCTGTTAGATGGGGAAGAGAACAAAGAGGTCTGGAGGGTGTACAAAGGTATGGCTCAGGTCAGGAAAGGTTACAGTGGCTGATGAAAGCGTGAGCACAGAAAGGCTGCAGTAGGGTGCACAGATGAGGAAAACTTAACCCAATGACTTGCACGCTTTCTTTCCAGATTCCCCATTAACTTTCTGGGGAAGCCATGAGGGAAAGTTGCAAATGGTGATCATGTGATTGTAGAACATTGAAATCATTCATTAGTGAACTGGATGTGAAGGTCCCAGATATCAATCACATGACTGCAGGAAGTGCTGGGACATCTGGAACTTCAAAAGCCACTCATAACCACCATTTGTTCAGGACCATCATAACTTTGAAGAGTTGCTGAATGAATGGTTGTAGGTTGTCAACATTCCTAGGTAGTCAACACAGGAAATATGTCCAGATGAATTGATTATATTGTGTCGTAAAGCTACATTAATAGAATCTTGCAAATTGGGAAGTACAAAAATCTCCCAGTCTCTTTGAGTAGTGAGGATCTCTTCTGAGCCTCTTGCTCTACATTCCTGCTGCGGGCTATGTCCTCTCTTATCTGACTGTTTTCTAGGTCAGGGCTTTTCAACCTTTTCACCCATTGTACCACTTTTAGGATAAGGCAATATCCGAGTACCACCAGTTGCCCAACAAGGTGTCAAAAACTTGATGACTCCCCCCAAAAAAGGAAAAAATGATAAAGTACAGGTAGTCCTCGACTTACAACAATTCACTTAGTGACTGTTCGAAGTTACAACAGCACTGAAAAAAGTGACTTATAACCATTTTTCACACTTATGACTGTTGCAGCATCCCCAGGGTCATGTGATCACCTTTTGCAACTTTTTGACAAATGAAATCAATGGCCAGGGGGGCATGGCCAGCTCATCACTCAGGTTGCAGGGTACCTGTGGGGGGGGCGGGCTGGGATGTGGGGGAATCCGTGGATCTCTGGTGGAGGAGGTGGGACAGGCATAGAAGCCTTCCTTCCCTCCCTCTCTCCCTCCCATTGTCCCTTCCTTCCTTCCTTCCTTCCTTCCTTCCTCCCTCCCTCCCTCCCTCCCTCTTTGTCTCTTCCTCCTTCCCTCCCTCCCTTCCATTGTCCCTCCCTCATTGTCCTTTCCTTCCTTCCTTCTCTCTTTGTCCCTTCCTTCCCTCCCTCCCTTCCTTCTTTCTTTCTTTCCTTTCTTCCTTCCCTCCCTCTTTGTCTCTTCCTCCTTCCCTCCCTCCCTTCCATTGTCCCTCCATCCCTCATTGTCCCTTCCTTCCTTCCCTCCTTCCCTCCCTTCCATTGTTCTTTCCTTCCCTCCCTCTTTGTCTCTTCCTCCTTCCCTCCCTCCCTTCCATTGTCCCTTCCTTCCTTCCTTCCTTCCTTCCTTCCTTCCTTCCTTCCTTCCTTCCTTCCTTCCTTCCTTCCTTCCTTCCTTCCTTCCTTCCCTCCCTCATTGTCCCTTCCTTCCTTCCCTCCTTCCCTCCCTCCCTTCCATTGTTCCTTCCTTCCTTCCTTCCCTCTCATTGTCCCTTACTTCCCTCCCCCTTTGTCCCTTCCTTTCTCCCCCAGGAAGGGACAAGGGGAGGGGGACAGGCTACCTGCATGGCTGGTGGCTGTGCTGCCGGTGGCTGTGCTGCCGGTGGCCATGGCAATATGCCAAACCTGCCTGTGCACACGCAGAGGCAGAGGAGAGCTCTGCCCAGCTCACTTGCTCGTGGTTCGCTGGAAAACATGCCGCTTGCTAATTTAGAAGTGCCAGGATCAGCGCTGGGCTACAGCTGATTCGCGCTTTTGCTAAATTAGCAAGTGGCATGTTTTCCAGCAAAGCGCGAGCAAATGAGCTGGGCAGGAGCCCAGGAGAGCAGCTACAGCTGATCTACGCTTCTGGACTGCTCTGCAGAAGCGCGGATCAGCTGTAGCTACGCGCCCCGATCCTGGGCTCTTGCCCAGCTCACTTGCTTGCGCGAGCGAGAGGGTAGGGGTGCGGAATTGGCGTTTCTGAGCACATGCCGATTCGCGCCCCTTCATTCTTCTGAATGAAGAATTTTAGGGTGTGTTGAAAGTGAGACAGACTTAGAGCTGTACTAAGACCATAGATGTAAGGAGAGTGGAAGGGAGACGAATTCAGGGTGGAGCAGAAAACACGGGGGGAAGGCATTAGGAAATAAGCACCAAGGTATATGGTGCCTTGCAAGGGATTCCTGAGTGTTCCGCAATTGTTTTTCATTGTCCTCTGCACGAGAAAAACTTTTACAGCATAAATCTGAAACCAGGTGTTCCTTTGAGGTGGCGCAGGAGATCCTTGGGAGAGGCGAGGACAAGCTTGGCGTTTCCTCTCTCCCAATCCCCTTCCTCTTCTTCACCCCCTTCCCCATCCCGCCTGCGATCTTAGCTCGCGGCTCCGTGGCTTTTCTTTGTCTAGCCTAGCCAAGCTTTCTTCCGCCCGCCCTGTTCCTCGGAGCTCCGATGAGGTATGGCAGAAACACGTGAAGGCGAGAAGTAAAAAACAAAACAAACACGGAGTTCCAGCCAGCAGAGGCTTGGCAGCCCAGCTGCTGAGAAACAGGAGAGCACAAAGCCGAGGAAAAGAAGGTGGCGGTTTCCTCCCAAAGGGGGCTCCTTTTCTTTACCCCTTCCCCTGGGTTTGTGTGGGAGTTTCTTGTCTCCGACGCTGACAGGTACTCCTTCGAGCCCGCCGTGAGCTTTCTCGCCCCCTTTGCTTCTCCCCCCGCTTTCGTGAGGATTGTGGTGCCCTTGGGAAGCTGATCATGCTTTGAACCTTAGGAGAGGAGAAGGAGTCCCTTCCTCCGTCACTCCCTCTCTCCCTGTCAAGCCCCCGCGGGCTCGACGTGAACGGGCAGGGGGAGGGGTCGAGGACAACGTGTGGGGCGGCAAAGGAGACCAGCGGCCGGCGCCGTTCTACCTGGCAGTGTGGGTGTTGGCTCCGTGGGCTTCTGGACCAACAGCTAAGTGGCTCCGACTTCTGGCCGCCGAACAGCTGAGTCCTCTGGGAGGCAACTTGAGGGCCCGGAGGGGTATCGCAAGCTCACAGGGGGGGAAGGAAAAGAAGATGGAAGAGAAGTGAGGCCACAACAGAGAGAGAGAGAGAGAGAGAAGTGGGAAAAGAAGGAGGGGCAGTTGTGATGTTGGCGCTCAGGGCCACGACGCGAGCGGTTTCAAACCCCTTCCTACCGAGGGAGTGGACGGCTCTGTCTCCTATCAGGCTAGTGCTTGTTGTGAAGTAAGAAGAGAGAGGGGAAGGGTGATACGGATCCCGCGGACCTGCGTGCACGAGAAGAAGTCAATCCGGTTGCTGCACAATGAGTCCCTGGAGAGGGCGGGGCCTTGCTCTGTGCCTGCGCTCTTCACGCGCCCCCTGCAGGGCACATTTGGTAGGGTTCGTGGAGGTTGCCGCCAAACAGCATGTTTTCCACAAACAAGTGAATTGGGAAGGAGGGCAGTGGGGGAGGGGAGGAAGGTGACGCCGTGGGGGAAGGGAGGTGATGCCGCGTACCACCAGCCAGGTGGTCGCGTACCCCCGGTTGAAAAGCCCTGCTCTAGGCAGCATCTCTAGCCACTTCTCCCAGGGTCTTTCCCACATACCATTAATAGGTTGAGGACTACTTATAGTAAAATAAATAAAACCATTATCCCAACTAAGTATTATTTGAGTATTTTATGGAGCAACATTTTAGTGATTACTTTGAATATGTTTTCTTCCTAGCATTTTCTCACAAGTACAAGGTCTTTTGTTGAATCAATCTAGTGTTGATCCATTGGTTGTGAGAGGAATTGATCAATTAGCTTGTTGTTTGAGCGTGCCATATGGGCTGAGAGTGATTAACTGGCCCAAAGTCACCGAGCCGGCTTTCATGCCTAAAGCGGGACTAGGAAGTCAGTCTCCTGGTTTCTGGCCTGGTGCCTTAACCACCAGACCAAACTGGCTTTCTCTGCGATTACTTTAAAATTGATTGTGTTTATTCATTATGATAATTTGATCATCAGGACTGCATAATTTTATAAGATCCTTATTAAGTGACTTTTCATTTAAAGATGTTAGGATTCTGTAAATAGTAAGTGCTGATGATGTGAAGCTATTACTTGTCCTATAGTCTAATCTAATATTTTATGTATTTATTTGTTGCCCACTTTTATTATTTTTACAAATAACTCAAGGCAACAAACATCCAAAACACCTTCTATTTTCCCAACAACAATAACCCTGTGAGGTGAGTTAGGTTGAGAGTCATCCAGTTGGCTTTTTTGCCTAAGGTGACATTAGAACGCATGTCCTGTAGTTTTCCAGGCTGTTGCCTTAACCACCGCTAGACCAAAGTGACTCTATTTATTTTTATTTAATACAATTTTGAGGTTACCTAACTCCAAATAATCTGGGCATCTTACATTTAGAAAAAGTAAGAATTAAAAAGAAAAGAAACAGACCATAAGCATCCAAAAATTTCCTGGTAGTTTTTTGGAAGAAAGATTATGGTTATGGGCTTTCTTCGTATGAATTATGCATTTGCTAATGAAGAATTAGAAACTCTACTACATACGTTACTATTGATACATGTTATAGAGATGAAAGATTTATTTACCATTTAACTTCTTTTCTGGAAAGTTAATTGAAATACCATTTTCCTATTTATGGCTATAATATTACATAACTACAATACTTGCAAAGCTTTTATTTCAGGTTAGTAACTATTTCAGTTGTTTTTGTAAACAACGTAGTTGCTTTTGCTCTGTTAAATGGTACATGTTATTTTAATTTAGTTTCAATCTTTTAAGTGTACTAATCACAAAATATATATTCTTACTGGACTGTTGGATTTCTGCGTTTACTTTCCATTTGTTGCATGGAATAAATTGTTTGGTTTTAAAATGTATTTTTATTTAATATTACGATCTGGTGGTACTGAGCAGCACCAGTGAAAGAGATTGGCCTGCCGACTGCCTACTTTAAAGGCCAAAGAGTCCTTGCTGTTTCGGATAAGAAGTTAAAGCAGTGAAAAGGACAAAGGAGGCTAATTAGTTTCTCCAAGTATATGCTCTTCTGAATGGCATGAGAAATGATAAAAACACATAGAACTCTTCTAAGCAGAAATGCTGAAAAAAAATAGAAAACATTTCAGGCTGATCATTAGGTAAGATTTTCAGAATATGTTGAAATTGAAAATAACCAAATTCAGGTGGAAGTACTCATTTTCTGAAGTGTCAGACTCAATATGGCTAAAAAAAGAGAAATGGTTATAGAATAAGGTTACTTCTATTAATAAGTTGGATAATGGAGAAATTTAATGTGCAGCTGTTACCTTGTCTTGATATACTTATGATCACAATGAAATTTTATCTACTGCCTGTTCTTTTGCCGCCCAGTTGAAAAATATTTAGATATTCAAAATAAACGTTCTATAAACAAAAGAAATTACAGGCATGAGATAAGCAGAAAAATATATGTACATCTAATTTAGATCAATACCATTCATTATACTTCTCTTTTTGTACCCTTCTGTCCCTGCAGCTCATTCTTTCTTCCTCTACATCCAAATAATGATTCATACATTGTCTTTTGTTTCTTTAAAGTTTTAGAATCTCAACTCTGTTCAACTAAAACTTTCCCTATCTTCACTTTCCTTTTAACCCCTTTACTCTTCCTTCAAATATTTATTTGTGATTCTGTTCTGTCCACTTCAGTCTTCTTCCATACTGTCTCTCATTGTTATATTCAGTCCACTCATTTATCATCCATCGTCCATTCACTGTTAATCCTATCTTTTCTTTCTTTATCATACACTACTCTTAAACCATTCCCATTTCCTATAGTCAGCTTTTCTATTTTTCCTGACATAACTAACCCATTTATAAGAAAATAGGTGGAAGGAGTCTTACATTTATTAATATATTTACACTTGGTAAAGGAGGATAAAAAAGGGAAAGAGTTGGTCCTTTCCTGCATAATTTTTTATAAAAATTATCTTTTTCAGACTTATAGATTTATAATTACTTCTTTGCTATGTTTCTGTATGATTTGACATATGCATAAATGATGTATTTGGAATAGTCTTTATTCTAAGCAAATATTAATCGGTTACCATTATCAATTATTACTGCAACTCCACATGAGCCAGTCACTTTGATAATTTCTTACCTTCTTCTCCATCCGTTTTTATGCTTCTGTGTAAGCTGCCAAGAGTTGTTTTGATAATAGTAACATAGAAAGATGTTTAATAAATAAATAACAGCAGACTACCTTCATTCAGAATTATTAGATCCTTCCTCTCTGTGTTTCAGAGATAGATAATATATTTTTTGAATTTTTAAATTTCATTTGATAATTTATTTGCTCTACCATTTCCCCTCTTACATTCTAAATTTCAGTCTTTCATAGATGAGATTATTAACCTCTTTTGCCTATCATGAACTATTTCTAGGATAGAATTACCAGATCTATCATCTAGAATTGTTAAGTAAATTCATTAGAAAGTCTTTTTGATAGTATATTCAAACTTACTTCAGCTTCCAATAGACAATTGTAACCCCTACTTTATTCTTCTTTAAATTGTATCTCTAATCTGATTTCCAATAGAAGACACACTCTCTCATATGCATAGCTAATAATAAATATTTTCATATTTAAGTTGCAAGCTTAGTCACTAGAATAAGTGTTTTTTTTGTTAGATTAAGCTGTATCTAGAGCCAAAAAGTATAATAAAAGAAATATATATTTTCTTATTACAGGATCAGCAAGTCTTGCTGTTGTTTAACCACAATAGTTAGAATATGGTTGGTTATATTACCGACATGTTATTAAACATCAGGACTATTAATTTAGACTTCCCAAGTTTTGGTTTTTGTAAGTTTCTTGAAAAATCACATTGTTTTATACAGTACACTTTCCCCCCCTTTATAACTCATAGAAGCTATGAGAAGACAGTATATGGCTATTTTCATCTTTTGGTCAGTAGGTTTGGATTACATGAATGCTTACTACAGATTACTACATTAGAACCATAAATATTTATTAATATTGTTTCCTTATATTAAACGATCTTGTCTCTATTATATAAATCAACATTTTTACGGATCCTACTTCTTTACATTGAGTGATTTTGTCTTTGTTATATAAGCTGAGATGTCCAAACATAATTATTAGCAATTTAACAGCTATAGAACGTACATGTGAAGAAATTGTAGAATCATATGCATAATTATATTAATTTATTTTAATAGGTCCCTTACCTTAATCAACCATGGCTCAGAGAGATGTTGATAAATACCTGTATGTGGATAGAAATCTCATCAACAATCCTCTTGCTCAAGCTGATTGGGCTGCCAAGAAACTAGTATGGGTACCATCAGAGAAGAATGGATTTGAGCCTGCTAGCTTGAAGGAAGAAGTAGGAGATGAAGCTATTGTGGAGCTTGCTGAGAATGGGAAGAAAGTGAGAGTCAACAAAGATGATATCCAAAAGATGAACCCACCCAAGTTCTCTAAAGTGGAAGACATGGCTGAACTGACCTGCTTGAATGAGGCCTCAGTGTTACATAATCTAAAAGAGCGATACTACTCAGGGCTAATCTATGTAAGTAATACTTTTGCCTGAGATATTATCTAATTTTTATCAGAGTTATAATGGGATAACACAGTTGTAATTGATGTTTTAAAAAACATTTTGTGGCAGAAGCATTTTGGAAAATATTTTGGAAATTATTACATTTGATCCTAAAATAAATTCTATCTTGCAGGCATTTCCTGTATTTAAAACTTTGATGGTAGTGATTGTTTATATCAAGGTAGAAAAAGTTTCTTTTTGCATAATCAAACTCAGCTGCACAGAAAGCTTTCAGGATATGTCTTCTCTGAAATCTACTTTGATTTAACCAGCTTATTCAATGCAGAACACGAAGAATTTCAGAACAAATCAGCTATTCTAGTTATACTTAATTTCAGGCCTCCAACATAGGTTGCATAGAACAGATTTTGAGTAGGTGACTTGGCATTTGCTCATAATAGTAATAGTTCTCATGAGATTGCTGCTATGGAAACAAGAATATATAATTGTTTATATTAGAATTGGCATGAATATAATGCTAAAAATATATTTCTTCTTCCATCATCTCACAGATTAGAATTATAGAGTCATAAGGCTGGAAGAAACCTTGGAGATCTTCTAGTTCAACCCCTTACACTAGACCAGGGGTAGGATGCTGGCTCAGGAATTCTGGGAGTTGAAGTCCACGAGTCATAAGAGAGCTAAAGTTGCCTACCCCTGCCCTAGACCCTTATATCATTCTGGACAAATGTTTGTCCAATCTTTTCTTGAAAACCTTCAATGATGGAGCACCCACAACTCTGGGAAACAAACTGTTGTATTTATTAATCATTCTTATTGTCAGGAAATTTCTCCCATTTCCAGATTAATTTCTCCTCATTAGTGAAGAATGACTTTGAATAATAGTTTTTTGGGGGGGGGGTTGAAAAGGAGTTTTCTAGGAATTATTCTCTAGACTGGAGAAAATGATAATGACCTGCAGAAGGTGGCCTGAAGCAATGGCATGGGAAATTAATGTGTTGAAGAGAGTGATTGTGCTTCCAGCAAAAGAAACTTGTCTGGTGACTGATGTACAGTTTAGAGGATTCCTTGCTATTGAATGAGGTTACATTGATTCACATACCATCTTACTTCATACCAATTATGGAATGTTCTTTTTTGAGAGTTATTCTAAAACCCTAAATGAAGCCCTGGTTCATAAATACCATTTCCCCCCAAATAGTTCCATAGTAATCAGTTTAAAAAAAAAACTTAAATATTAAAGCATTTTAGATACACGTAGATTTTTATGTGCTATTTTATGTGATTTTAATTGTAACATAATGTAGTGAGTAGTTTAGTACATTATTCAGATAAAAGATCTTTGGTGCTCTCTGAGCTTGGTTGCTTTCTTGCAGACATTTCATTACCCAACTAAGTGACATTATCATTGCTAGTCCAGGGCCAATCACTAGCACTGATGATGCTACCTAGTTTGGGTAATGAAATGTCTGCAAGAAAACAACCAAGCTCAGAGAGCACCAAGGGATACCCCCCTCCATTTCAACCCTGAGCTACAAATATTTATTGATTACTCAAATACTGCAGATTTTTTAAAAAGTATAATTACTTGCAGAACAAATTGAATTATGCTGGTCACTTGGAGTTGCTTAGCCTTACTTTGAAAAAGGATCCTTCTCTGCTTGGATTGCATTAACCCCAGTCCAGAAAAACCCCAGTCCAGGTAGACTCTCAGTTCTCATATTCAAAAAAGGAAAAAAAATGGACCCAGGAAATTACAGACCTATCAGCCTGACCTCGATACCTGGGAAGATTCTGGAAAAGATAATCAAACAACGAATCAGCGAACACCTAGAGGTAAACAAAGTCATTACTAAAAGCCAACACAGGTTTGTCAAAAACAGATCATGCCAGACAAATCTTATTGCATTCTTTAACCAAGTGACAAAATTAATGGATCAGAGGAATGCTGTGGATATAATTTACTTGGACTTCAGTAAGGCATTTGATAAAGTAGATCACAACCTACTACTTGATAAGATAGAAAAATGTGGGTTAGACAGCAGCACCACCAGATGGATCCATAGCTGGCTGACCGGCCGTACTCAGCGTGTAGTCCTCAATGGAACTGCATCTACATGGAGGGAAGTTTGTAGTGGGGTGCCCCAGGGCTCTGTTCTGGGCCCAGTGCTCTTCAACATCTTCATCAACGATTTGGACGAGGGGATAGATGGGGAACTCATCAAATTTGCAGATGACACCAAGCTGACAGGAATAGCCAACACTCCAGAAGACAGGCTTAGGATACAGGAGGATCTGGACAGACTTGAACACTGGGCGCTATCTAACAAATGAAATTCAGTAGTGAAAAAAGTAAGGTTTTACATTTAGGCAAGAAAAAACAAATGTACAGGTATAGTATAGGGGGTAATTTGCTCAATAGTAGTAACTGTGAGAGGGACCTCGGAGTCCTAGTGGACAATCACTTAAATATGAGCCAGCAGTGTTCTGCAGCTGCTAAAAAGGCCAACACAGTGCTGGGCTGCATGAACAGAGGGATAGAATCAAGATCACGTGAAGTGTTAATACCACTTTACAATGCCTTGGTAAGGCCACACTTGGAATACTGCATCCAGTTTTGTTCACTACGATGTAAAAAAGATGTTGAGACTCTAGAAAGAGTACAGAGAAGAGCAACAAAGATGATTAGGCCAAAGCATATAAGGAAAGGCTGCTGGAATTGGGTATGTTTAGTTTAATGAAGAGAAGGATGAGGGGGGACATGATAGCAATATTCCAATATCTCAGGGGCTGCCACAAAGAAGAGGGAGTCAAGCTATTTTCCAAGGTGCCTGAAGGCAGGACAAGAAGCAACGGATGGAAACTAATCAAGGAGAGAAGCAACCTAGAACTAAGGAGAAACTTCCTGACAGTTAGAACAATTAACCAGTGGAACAACCTGCCTCCAGAAGTGGTGAATGCTCTAACACTGGAAGTTTTTAAGAAGAGACTGGACTGCCATTTGTCTGAAATGGTATAGGGTTTCCTGCCTGAGCAGAGGGTTGGATTAGATGACCTCCAAAGTCCCTTCCAACTTTATTATTATTATTATTATTATTATTATTATTATTATTATTATTATTATTATTATTATTATTATTTATCTGCTAAAGGCTGGCTGCTGTTCTAATTTAAACAGATCTTCACTTATTTATCACTATTTTTATTTTATTTAACCTGTTTATTATTTAATCTGTGAGTGAAAATTTGGATCAGCTATTACAGCGAGTAAGGAAGATGACCTTGATGGAGATATGCACTAGTAATTGCCTAGGCAAAAGGGGCTAAAGCAGTTTTTAAAGCCCAGAACAAAAGTCCAACATTTGAAGGCAGCTCAGGCACATGATCCCAGATCCCAGAGGGATACCTATATACCCAATATCTATTTTATTTATCAAAGAAAAACAGTGATTCTGATTGGTCTGTGACATCAAAATATAAGTATCTACTGGCAACTTCTCTATTTATATGTAAATTGATTTTATAAACGACTTATAATTAGTTCAATAGAGTTTAATAGTGTAGGAATAGCCAAGTCTCCCATAGGAGGAAGTATGGATTAATGTAATGCTCTGAGTTCAGAATCAAAATAGATCTTATTGGTGCATGTCTTCTAATCTTTCTGTGCAACTGAACTTGACTCTCTGTTTTGTGAAAATAATTGTTACCCATATTCTTTACTGATACTATTTTATTCTCAAATTTGAGTCTGTGATCTATTCAACAAATCAAAGTTTTATCCAGCTGTGGAATTTGGATGAGTCCTTGTAGTAAAAACTCCCTTACACAGCATACTGTATTCAAGGCTGCAGAAGGGAAAGGGTTATATTGATAAATTAATTTTTTTGTGTATGGATCACAGAAGAATACCTGACTTACTGATAAGTTGTTTGGCAGCTAATGAACCAAAAGAGGCGCTGGAGCTGATGGCGGTAGTGATGCCTGGAGGTGTTGAAGGAGTTTGGCAACCTCTTTTGGGCTGGCAGTGTTGAATTTATTTCAGGCTACTTGGTGAGCTACATGTTGTGCAGGCCTGATTTATACAAATGTAGAGGAAAGAACGTGTATTCTTTTTTTTTTTATAAACGATATATACTTTGCATGTAAAATACATGTACTCCTTGAGTTAACACCACAGCTGAGCTCAAAATTTATGTTGCTAAGTGAAACATTGGTTAATTGAGTTTGCCCCATTTTACGAATTTTCTTGCCACACTTGTTAAGTGAATCACTGCAGTTGTTAAGTTAGTAAGATGGTTGTTAAGTGAATCTGAATTTCCCATTGACTTTGCTTGTCAAAAGGTACAAAAGAACTCTGCAACAGTCATAAATATGAACCAGTTGCCAAGCATCTTAATTTTTATCATGTGACCATGTGGGATGCTGCAATGGTAGTAAGTGTGAAAAATGGTCATAAGTCACTTTTTTCAGTGCCATTGTAGCTTTGATCGGTCACTAAATTAACTGTTGTAAGTCGAGGACTACCTGTAGAGGCCTGTTTTTTTCACTGACTTTAACATAGATCATCTGGCCATAGTTAAGCCAGATAATGCACACTTAAATCAACAAAGTTTGTTCTGAGTCTTGCTGTTCTTTTTCTAGCACAATACAGTGACAGTCCTGATTACTGAATCTTTATGTAAAACAAGTATTAAATATTTCACATTCTTATCAGTAGTATTCTAACAACTTTAATTTAAATCTGCTAGCTAATACCCAATAAATACTAAGATTATTTGAAATAAGTGTGTGGCCATGTAGGGCACGTTGTAGAGACCATATATTCTGGATAGCTATCAGGAATTCATGTGAAACTGCATTCAACTTGTAATGACTTCTGGTTATTACATATAATGCCCTTCATAATATAGAGCTGGTTATCTAAAGCATTGGTTCTCAACATGTGCCATATTTTGAGGAGGCATCCAAACTGAACTTCCAGGCATATGATCAATGTCTAATAATCTTCACTTCTCATTTTCAGATGAATAAATACTTTGTCTTTATATGATACAGTTATAGATGTATAAACAGTGCAAATGATAAATCATCTTTTTTTTCCAGATCATAGCAACTGAGGAGGGGGGGGGTATCATGGAGGTAAATAGGCTCAAATGGGAGTTATGAGCAAAAAAAGATTGAGCACCCTTGGTCCAGAGCAGAGGTAGGGAACAATGGCCCCTTTATGACTTGTGGACTTCAACTCCCAGAATTCCACAAGTCATAAAAGGGCCATCATTCCCCACCCTTGATCTAAAAATCATCTCTCTTCTGTGGCTTTTGCCCAGCTTGTACAATCAGGCAGAGCCAAACATGCTCCAGGCCACATCCATCAAGCAGCGCCACCTAATGGAACTAAGAAGTGTGCATTCTCGGGAACACTGTCTCCACTAAAATAAGTGTGGCCCCATGTTTTAAAAAAAAGACTTGAAAAACTGGGTCTTTCTGCAAGATTTATGTTACAGGGGGTGGCAGGCCTTGTGTGTTTGTTTTCTGTTGTTTCTTTTCTTTTCTTCTTTTCTTTTCTTTTATGATTATGTTTATTGTATAACATCCAGAGTAGTAGAATTGGGCAACCTTATAAGTGTGCAAATAAATTATTAAATAAATGTTTATGCAATTCATTTTGTAGACCTACTCAGGCCTGTTCTGTGTTGTCATAAATCCCTACAAGAATTTGCCAATTTACTCAGAAGAGATTGTGGAAATGTACAAAGGCAAAAAAAGGCATGAGATGCCCCCACATATCTATGCTATCACAGATACAGCCTACAGGAGTATGATGCAAGGTAATGTACCTTAAAATAAAAATATTTGTGGACATGAACCATTTTATGCTTAGTTAACTAAGTAATTTGCTCAGAGATTTAGATTATAAAATGTCAATAAATGTGTGGAAATAGCATATTGTAGCTTCTGCTATAAGCTATAGTTCTTTATTTTGATCAAACGTCTGGTCTCTGGAAAGTAGCATTCTTCTTTTCCTTTGAATTTACTTAAACCACGGGGAAATTTCATGCAGTGCCCACTGGTATGGGAGGAATCTGTGTTGAAATGCCAGCAACTCTGCAAAAACTCAGGGCATTGAGGATTAGCTTTTGTGCTCTAGATTCCATTCAGAATCTGACAAGCAGGAAATCTTTCATGGTTTTCAGCATGCTTTTATTTTTTATTTTTTAAAAAAGAGGCAAATGACTGACACATTGTCAGCAAGAGATGCTTTTATTTCCCTCAGTTAATAGGGCAGAAAAAGTTGACTGTTAAATGGTCAGCACGTTGGAGTAAAATGTTCTGCTAGAGAATAAAGTTTTGCATGTTAAATACATTGATTTAATTCAGTATTGTAGTTTACGGCTTCTTAATTGGCAGACACTGTAGTAGAATCTGAGACCCCTTGGTTTATTTGTATATTTGATTTACTTGCCACCCCTGTCCCTCAGTTAAAACCAAAGTTACAGCCTTTTCAGAAACTGTTTCCATAATTTGGGTGACTCTGAAATGAAGAAACTTCCTGCCTCAGAGCCAGACTGTAACAGGCAGGGGTGGGGCATAAAATTGTGTGCAGCAAGGTTGCATTCTTCAGTGGCTGTGTCTCAATTCTGACTTTGCTGAACTGTTGGTATTACCAGAAGTTGCAGCAATAATTTGTCTAAGGATTTTTTAAAAATAATTTTTCATTTTATAACTGTCAAAATCCATTACTTTTGTGTTTTTTCACTGATGTTTTTCTTTAGAGTACATATAAAGAAGAAATTATTCTTTGTGCTTCTTTTAAAATGGGTCAATTTTCAGGATAGATGTCCAGAACAAGTTATTTGCATATTGAAAATCATAGTTTTTTCCCTTTAAATTGTGTATTATAAAATAATACATCATTAAAAATTATTGTAAATTTCTGTACAATTAGTATGAGTGCATTATGACAATATAAATTTAAAAGAAAATATAAATCACAACAGCTCTTTTGCTTTAAGTTTATGTAGAATAATGCATCTATTTTCTGAAAGTAGTACACTAAACATCCTTTAGCTGTTACTCTGTGTATCTTGGCCATCTAAAATAAGATTTTACAAATGTTGCTGTGTGGAACTCTGACTTGAGAAATTGATGGGGTTTTGTGAAAGACCTAGGAGCAAACAGAAACAAAAAAGTTCACTCGAATGTAGCCAATTTTCTATCATTACAACATCGCCTGTTCTGCAGGAATTCAAACTTTTTTTTTTAACTAACAGGTTCTGTAGCCTGATTTTTTTTTTTTAAAAAAAACCCTGATCTAAACTCATGTCTGCCACAACTGTATTTGCACTGATAATGACTGCCCTATTCCCCACCCCCAAACCAGTAGGTGTGGATGTATTTATTTGACTCCAGTTCTTTCTAGGATTTTACAAAAGAGAATAGGAAAATTGCATACATCTGGGGTGTGTGTTTGTGCGTGTGTCTGATATTTATTATTCTGCTTTGGGAACTTAAAGTAAAATTCTATCCATCCAATTTTTTTTGCTTTATATTTAAAATAGAAGTTTTTTTTAAAAAAAATCTTGAAGTATCTTAGCACATTGTGTGTGTCCAGACAATAAGACATACAATAAGAAAAAAAAACTTTTATAGTTTTAAATCTATTTTGTCTTGGTGCTCTTGAAGACTAAACTATAGATGCCCTTTCAACAGGCATGAAATGCATTTTAGTTGTCATAGGTCTTCATGATTAACAGCTGTGTTCTTTGTCTAAAGAAACCACAAAATATAACAGAGCTGTGACACATTCAAACAGGAATGATAGTGGCTTTTTAAAATAATTTATTTCATGTGAGTACAACTTTAGAACAATTTTAATGGGAAACTGAATGAGCTTCTCTGTTAAAAATGATTTAGTTTGGTCTTTTTCCAAATTATCTGTTCATAGTTAGCATAGTATGCTTCAGTTTAGTGACATCCAGAAATACTGAGATTATACTCTGTAAAATTTATAAAAAGAGATCTAAAAAGTTTCATGTTATTAATGAGGTCTCCTGACATGAACAAACACTATTACTTAGTGCTTGCCTGATTTACAGGGAACTGCTTATAGGTTAATACTAATTTTGAAATGATATGCATTAGTTGGGTAAACCTTTGCAAGCCCCACTATAAATTATACTATTTGTTAACCATAGCAACATTCTCAAGTATAGACAAATCAGTTAAAATAGTCCTTGGAGCGTTATCCTTCACATCTCCTTTATCTCTGCTTATTTTACCATCCCCATCAAAATCACCCCATATAAAAAATATCAGAGAAGTAACAATTGCCTTACTATTTCATTTCTCTTTTTCAAAATTGTTAAAGGAAATACTCCAGAAAGTTTTTGGCTTCCTCTATTTTGATCCTATGATGGCTCACCCTTTCATTGCCTACAGGAATTCCACATGATAGACATAGACAATTTTGTAGATATTTGTGTGTCTGTCTGTGTATGCCTACAGAAGGGTTTAGTAGTGAGAATATCAGTGCTGATGAATCAGCCATAAGCAAAGAATCAAAACTTTTGCCCTGTTTGTTGTTCCACTTCCTCTTGGCTGAAGAGATGATGTCACCATTCTCTGAATGCTATATTCTCCTTTTATGGAGCTAAACACACTCAACTCAGAGTTGCTCATGCAGAGGAAGTGGGTGATAAGGATGTTTGTTAATGTGCTTGTGAAGCATCTAACTGCTTCACAGTAGCTTTCATTCCCCACCTCCATTCTTCCTTTAAGTTTAAATAAGCTCTGTTGGGGGTTTAACTGAAAACATTTATAATGTGAGAGTGACTCAGTCACATATATTTAAAACGATAGCAATGAAACTGTTGGATTTTTATGATGCATGACTTTTACAGTACTTCAACTGTTCATTCAACTGTTGGGACTCCACCAGTAAAACTGTAATTAAGCTTGCATGATGAAGTAATTTGTACAGTTGTTCCTTAATTATCCATTTAATAAGATGGACTTTGGCAAGTGCGTCTATAAGTCTCTCTGTAGCCTAGAATAAGATGACTTGTGTGCTTTGTTTTTTTATAATATATTTTATTAATTTTTTAACCTGGTCACCTTAATATTTGGTAAACAGTGTGTTGTCTGGGTTTACATTTAAAAAACATTTGGTAACAATTGGTTTCTATTATCTATAATCCACATAATAGCTTTACTTGATTTCCTCTTCTTCCCATAATGTTCTCTTTTACCAATCTTAAGTTAATACAATTTTTATTGTTTCTATAGATAACAATTGGATAAATTTTTTTTCTAATATTTCCACAAATAATAATCACATCAATATAATATTTCTTTTTTATCTAGTCATTCTGGTTGTCTCATCATAGATTCCATTTACAGTTCTTGTTTTTCCCACAATATTCAAGACATTCTTACTGGTTAAGATTTTCTCAAAGTTAATTACATTTAGATATTTGATTCTATTTTTTCTCATGTAACCCATCCCATAACTTTTACTTTACTTAAGGAATAAATAAGACTAAAAAAAGAAAAAAAGGACAAGAGTAAAGAGGGATAAAAAGATAGTATACTACTGAAAGTCCATGTTTCCCCTACGCTAATACATATTTATTTCCAAAAATTTTCCATTCTTTTTTACCATAATTAAGAATATATTTAATCTTTAAATATTCCATTTAATAAATCTAGTCATCTGGTCTTATTCAAAACATTTTTTATTAATCCATTGTAATTTTCTTAAAATCAATCACATTTAAATATCTAAAATATATCCTTATATATAAGACATTCTCTCTTATATTACTCATATCAAGAAATAAGATAAGAGAAGAAAGAGACAGTACTATGTTATTTGAGGGACTCCTTCCTCTTAAAGTAAAAATCACATCCAAAATCTTTCTATTACTTTAACCATATTCAAACAGGTGTTTCTTTTTTAAATATTCTCTCTGATAAGTCCCATCATCTATTTTTTTAATTTTCACTTTGTCCTTCTTCTTTTGCCCAATATCTTTAATCAGTGTATTCTGCTGAATCAAAGAGTCTTTCCATATTCTTGTAGGTGTCACTGTAGATATAAAAAATAAATCAAGTACAATATCTTTGTAAGAGGCATTTGCTCTTTCATGTTTGTTGAAAATCTTTTTCTTTCTTTTTCTCTCTGTATCTCTTACCATTTTTTGTCTCTCTAGTTCTAGTGGTGTTCCTGACGTCTCTGCAATCTGTTTTGGCCAGTCTTTTTTCTTATCCTCAAATTTGTCTTGTGGTCATAAAGTATAAGTTGCCTTTTCCAAAACCAATATTTCTTGTAATTTTTTTTCACTTGGGTTAAATCATACTTCTTTGAGTCTTTATCCTCTAATTTGTGTTCAGTTATCTGTTTTATCTGCTTCTTCTCTATTGTTATTTTCTGGGATTTTTTTTTGTTGTTGTTGTAAAGTTACATTGGAGATGAATTGGTTTAAAGACCACAAGATAAATTTGAGGATAAGAAAAAAGTCATTGTTGTTTGAATTAGTTGCAGCATCTCATACGTCTCCTCTTCAAAGGTATTTATTTTTTCTTGATAAGTTTTTTCTGTAAGTCTCTGATTTTCCATAGTGGAAACTGAGGTTTTCTTTTCTCTGCAAATAGCTTTAGAGTCATAGTTTAGTAGATATGTATAATCCAAAAAGGTTTCCTGAAGTTTATATAATCCTCTCTTTGTCTGCAACCCAAATTGTTTTCTTTTTTTGTCACAGTTGTTCTCTACTGTTATAGCTTTGAAGGTCACAAGCACAGATTAGTTTTTTCCAGATTTTGCTGAGTCCTGTATAAAAGCCATAGCTGCCATAGTCTTTATTCACCACTAGATGTCAGCACCAGTTTATTAGTTTATTTTTCAAATTATCAAAATAGAAAATTGCCTTTAAAATGAGGATCTTAACCATTCAACAATTCCAAACTTATCCAACTTTAGGTTTTATATTCATTTCATTTCATTTCTGTATGTTTTGGTCCTCCATAAAAGGTTTAATTCGCAGCTTCTGTTAGTAAAAGGGTGGGGCAAAAATCCCCCTCCTTCACATTCGGAGGTTTTTTGCTTCTTGGGAATTTTTTTTTCCAGGAAAGTTAATAAGTAGGATAGAGAAAATTGATGATCTTATGCAGAGTCAAACGCGCTGTTTACAATAAGCTTAAAATAATGCTTTTTGACTTCAGTTGCTTGAAGCTTGGGCTGTACTCTGAAGTTAGGCTAGCCTTTGTCCTCTTGGTCTCTGGAAGGCTTTCCTGGACCAATCGGGTCGACCGCCATCTCTCCGTGGTCTGCGGGACTTCCTTTCTTTGCCACCTCTTCGAGGCGGCTTCTGAGCCATTTAGGGTCCCCTAACAGGAAGAAATTCAGCCAAAGGGCACAGACCCCCCAAATCCCTTGGCTGCTGTGCCACTGCGCAAGACCGGAAGTCTTTGACTTTGATAACCTGTATTACTCCTTTAATTTCTGTAAGCTAGAAAGTAGTCATGTTACTTAATACTGGGAAGGGAATTAGTAGATTTAAAGGTATTAGGTATTAGTTTGTGTGCTGAAATATGAAATTTCTTTTACAGCCAGAGTAATGTGTCCTTTATTTCAAAAACAGTCACAAGATGTCATTGCTCCCTAGTAAAGCTGTTGTAGATTCAGTTCAGTTAATTCTGTAAATATTCTTGTTGTAATGATTTGGATATACATTTTTCTCCTTCTTCTCCACAAAAATACAGCAATCCCCACCCTCACCCCCAAAATCCCTCATAATCCAAACTCAAAAAGTTTTGCAGTGTCCTGGTCTTATTCCAAATGCAGAGAAGGAACAGACCCTGTTGCCTTATCAGTTAGCCAAACTATTTGGGTGTCTCTGATGCTGGCATCCTGTAGACAAAATAGCCCCTGGATTAAAAAGGAATGTATATTCTGGAATGTTTAGTAACTGGCTAAGATCATTATATGCCGACTGTGTGAGTATGCACTTCTGTTGTAAAGATGGGGGAGGAAAAAGCATCTTTTAATACCGAACAGGAAATAAGAAACCACACCACACTTGTCAATTGTCAGTATGCAAAAGAATCCCAGCTATCCTAATGATGTATGCTCAACAAGGGCTGAGTAAATTCTTTTTCCTGGATTCCAAAAAGGATGTTTCCTTTTATGGTAATGTCTGCATTCAGCCATGTGATCTGCCCATACATGCAGGTACATTCCTTAGAGTGTATGGAGCAAGCAAATAATAAACCTTAAGAAGATAAGAGCGGAGGGTATGGGGTGAAGAATGAATTGCTGGAGGAATTTGCTCATACTTGGAAGACATGTGGATTTCTCTGACTGGTCTCTAAGTAGTCTGTGATATGAAAAAATGAAAATTGTAATTTCCCCTCAATCAATAGCTAATTAGTCAGCTGGTGAGCCATTGTTTCTTCTTTGTGCTGAAATAAAAAAAAACAATTTTGTTCACGTAGTATATCACTTCCTATAGATAGAACAATTGTATGTATGTGGGCTGTTACAATATATTTTCAGTAGACATTGCTGAAGATATTGGTGTACAGTAGAACTATAAAATTACTTTTCATTTTACCTCTACTATAGAAGCAGGATTTAATTGTAATGTTGAAAAAAGTCATATTTAAGCTCCTGCAGCTTGAAAAAAATAACAGAGAACAGTTTCCTAGAAATTTTTCTGAAACAGCTTGTGTAATATAGGTTCACATAAGTTTCTGTGCTACTAAATACAGATGAATTATTACTAGATGGTCTGATTTTCCATTTAAATATCCAGTTGTAGAAAATCCTTCTATTTGATCTATAGAAAAATAAATATGAGCTATATAGAAGAATTTTGTACAGAATGAATAAGATAAATTTTACATAAAGAGTTCTATAGATATGATCTATAGAATCTATATCTTATCATGTATGTGAGATAGATCATAGAGACCCTGTTTCAATTTTTAACATCCTTGACAACTCTTAGGTTTGATATTCAATATCGAACAAGCTGTGTATATACTTTAAGGTTAATTTGCACATGCAAATTTGTGAGTTGCTAAATTACAAATTATGAAACTCGTTTAGCAATTAAAATAAAATAATATTTTGCTGGATTTAACAAATGTGTAAACATTTTTGAATTTGGAAACTGATCAGGAATGAGCCTAGTTAATATTTTTTCTATATTATTTTATTGTTTTTAAGAAGCCTGGTTAATGTTTTGATGGGAGAACATCTGAATGAAAAAAAAGGAGAACTATAGGCTAAAGTGTGTATTCAAAAAACATCTTGAAGAAAGCAATGACACCTCACAATTTATGGTCCTTCAGAACTGAGCTCAATTTAAATTGTGCTTAGTCTGGCTAGGTGACAGCACCTGGCTTACTTTGGCTGATCCTAAGCTAAGCAAGGTTAAGGCTGATTAATGTTTGCTGAAAGGTGATCAGTAAACAGTATGCCAAAGTTAGAGGGAAACACACATGTGCACACATGTAAAGAAGGCAGTTGTTTGTTGCTGTGAAGTAAGATTACATAGATGTGTTGAGAGTCAAACTTGATTTGGAGTCTTTACTTTTTATTTTGCTATAAAAAGTTCAGCCAAATTATCTTAAGAGCTCTGGATTGAAGCTTGGTTTTATGATTGGTACAGATAGTCCTCAATTTAAGACTGGCTGCCCAGCGAACATTTCAACTTATAATGGACAATGCAGAAAGATACTTAACGACTCAGTTCCAAAGTTCTGATGGCTGTCCTTGGTAACATGACAGTATTTCAGGCTGTTGGAAACTCACCCGCATTTATGGCTGTTTGTAGCATCCTGTGCCACATAAGTGCAATTTACCTTTTTTGCTGAAAATGGTATTTGCTTTTGGTTTTCTACAAAAGTGTCCCATAGCGAACAATGAGTTCACTTAGCAACCGTGGTGTTTGCTTAATGACCACTGCAAAAAAGATTGCAAAATCAGGTCTGGTCACATAATGACCTGCTTTATGACATATCACAATTTATGACTGCAATGGGCAGTCTCCATTACAGTCATAATTCAAGGACTACCTGTATTGCATGATGCCATATGAAGTTTAGTTGTGAGAGAGATGCAAAACCACAAAAGGTGACAGGGCTTGTGCTCGTTCCCACCAGTACCAGGACTTCTATAGAGAATGCAGTACTGAAGGTGGCAAATGAATATTACAACATAATATGATTCTATAATCCATTCAGTCTTGTTTCACCTCTAAATTCCATCAAGATAAAATATAAAAACTTAAGTTGTAGACTTTGAGGGGACATATATGAACAAGGTCAACTTTTGTGTGTGTGTAGAAATAAGCGCAAAAAGGGAGATTTCATTTCAGTCACTGCTTTCCTTTTTTTTCATTTCAGATCGAGAGGACCAGTCCATTCTCTGCACGTAAGTATTTAAGTAATTGACTGTTTAAAATGGAGAAAAACGATTAAAGCATAGTTGACCAGCAGAAGCATTTACTAAAAAAACTTAACATCTTTGTATTAACCTAATATTTCAAAAGGTATGTATGCATGGAGTCATATATCTGTTTATGTTCAATGAAAATAAAGACAGATAAAGTTCAGGAGAGGATGTTTAATAGCAACAGCAATAGCACTTAGACTTATATACCACTTCACAATGCTTTGCAGCCCTCTCTAAGTGATTTACAGAGTCAGCATATTGCCCCCCAAAATCTGGGTCCTCATTTTACCGACCTCAGAAGGATGGAAGGCTGAGTCATCTTTGAGCTGGTGAGAAGCAAACTGCTGGCTGTCGGCAGTCAACAGAATTAGCCTGCAGTACTGCATTCTAACCACTGCGCCACCACGTTTTTTCATTGGTAAAAGCATTCATTTCTTTAAAAATGGAACCAAAATTTTGTTTCCGATGTTCATATTAGCAAAATATTCAAGCAGCTTTCTCCAAAAGCCTTGGCTGAAAATTGTTATCCATCACATTAGATACTAGATTGGGAAAAACTAGTCTTATTTTTAAAAACCAGACCTGTTGTGTTTGAGGGGGAGCTTTAATGTATGCAATATATTTTGACTACTATTCTCTCTCTCTCTCTCTCTCTCTCTCTTCTTTCTTTCTTTCTTTCTTTCTTTCTTTCTTTCTTTCTTTCTTTCTTTCTTTCTTTCTTTCTTTCTTTCTTTCTTTTCTTCTTTCTTTCTTTCTTTCTTTCTTTCTTTCTTTCTTTCTTTCTTTCTTTCTTTCTTTCTTTCTTTCTTTCTTTCTTTCTTTCTTTCTTTCTTTCTTTCTTTCTTTTCTTTCTTTCTTTCTTTCTTTCTTTCTTTCTTTCTTTCTTTCTTTCTTTCTTTCTTTCTTTCTTTCTTTCTTTCTTTCTTTCTTTCTTTCTTTCTTTCTTTCTTTCTTTCTTTCTTTCTTTCTTCCAGAGGTGAATCAGGAGCTGGTAAGACCGAAAATACTAAAAAGGTCATTCAGTATTTGGCTCATGTTGCTTCATCACATAAGACCAAAAAAGATCAAGTAAGTTCTATTATCCAGTTAATATATTGCTCACTTACTTGAAATTGAAAACATAATTTGACTTCTTTACGTGAGATACTTTTACACAATTTGATCCTTTATTACCAATTTGAGTGTTCATTGATTCATTGTGATGTTCCTTATCTGAATTTGCAATATATGTAAATTATTCCAAGCCTGAAAGAATTAGACAGGATAATTATCTATAGATTGAGCAATAGAAACTTTGTCGTCATTTTGCTTGCTATCAGTGTACAATTAGTGAACTACTTCATGTAAACTTCACTAGTTACAATTATGGGTTTTTTATTTGTCTTGTAGTAAAGATTGCTAGACTCTTTACTGTTATGAATAATCATATAAATTCTCCGACAATGTGTATCTTTTGTGCCAATAAGAGTCTGTGAAATACTGTCTCACTTACTGTTTCCCCTTCTCTTGGCGGATTATGTCAGAATTCATCCCTTGGTACTTCGTAGGTGAGCTGCACGTTTGATTGCACGATCTGCACCAAGAATGTGTGTGTGTTGCTCCATTGTGTGATTTATAGCAGCTTTTCACTCCCACCTGTATCACTTTTTGCTGCTAGAACTATTTTATTCACAATTCACATTGGCTTTTTTAGGTGAGCTGAATGAAAGGCTGTAGTTTTTTTTTAATAATTACACTATTGCTTATTATTTAAACTTAGTAATCACATTTGATCTGCCTTATACAATTTCTTATGTGCACTAAGTAAGGCATTCTGAGCAGCAATAAAGGTGTCCTTTTAAAATAGTACAGAATGTCTGGTATCAGTGGTGATTTGGCCAACAGTGTGGATTGATTTTCTTCAGGACTTCCAGTCCCACCCTGTATTCTAGCTATGGGTACAAGATGCTGAGAAATATTGAAAAGAAACTTCCCCTGCATAGACTGAATGTTCCAACTCCAAGCCTCTTTCCCAGAATTATTCTTGCAAACCATTATAACATAAAGTATTTTCTAGTGCTATTGATACTTTTCACTCTATAAAATCTTGATTTTTATATTAAATACATTGGCATGACGCGTGTCTATAGGTTACTTCTATGAGTATGTCTGCATGGTGTGCGTGTGCATATACACATTCTAATGAGTGGCTCTTGGAAGAAAAAATGCAGCTTTCTCTTAACTGCTTTTTCTCTCTACTGCCAGCAGATATACTTAAATATTCTCTGAAATATTTCTATGTTTCTAAGTTTCAGAGATCACAAAAGAGAAAATTCATCATTATCATCAACAGATTGTGTTGATTTAATTATTTAATTCAAAAATTGCCTCATGGCACATGAACTCTTTTTCAATGTCTTTCAACTAGTTTGAATCATGAGTAGGCTGGTTAAGCTTTTGAAAGCTTTTTCCAGGTCAGAGGTTAACAATTTGAAGACTCCCAAGAGTGATACTGTTCCTGGATTGTTTCCTAGAGGAAATATTTGAAACTCCTTTGTGGAAAAAAAAAAAATTAAGATTTCTGCTTGTAAGATCTTCTGAAATTATTGAAGGCAAAGAGGTCTGCATATCCTTAGAGTATGGTTTAATAGATTAGAAGTTGGACTAGAAATATATAGCTGTGTTCCATGTCTAGATTTTACTGGCATTAAAGTAATATTTTGTGCAAAACTAGATTCACTGCGTAATTCAGATTGCAATTAAAAGAAAAAATAATACCAATATATTTTGCACTTCCTGAATATATAAAGTAGAATACAACTATCCTATGTATTCCACATCTCTCTGAAAAATTTAGGAAAACATATTCACAATAAATACAAACAAATATTGAATATTAAATATGAACAGTAAATAAAGTTGGATATGTTACAAAATGTGCTAAAAGTATTAATAACTTTATAGTTGTAAAAGCTATATTGATACAGAAACTAAAAAGGACAAGTCCAAGACATGAATAATTATGAAAAATTGAAACTGACTACAAAGATCATGTCTGAATATTATATCAGTCCTATGGTAGTCCACGAGGAAAAATCTGGGAAGATGATGGTCTGTTCTCCCCTCACTAAGAAGAGAAAATCAATCCCATAATAGCTTGGGATAGATCTCATTCTGTGGTTTTCATGAAAGAACTAATTTGCTTTCTTTCTTGGCAAATAGGAAAATCTATGAACAGACCCATATTCCTTCAATTCCAAAGATATTTCTTAAAATAGTGCTACTGTATCCATAGTATACAGTCATCCCCTCCATTTGTTATTTCTTATCTCGGGGAATAATCCTGAAAGAAAAATAACCAAAACAGAGTAACTGAAAGGAAAATGAGAAATATAGCACAAAAATAATCAAGTCTCAAAATATGGAGAACAACTTCAAAAGCTCAACAAGACAGCACATTTAGTATGACTGTGCAGCACTTTGGATTTGAAAGCAAAAAGTACTTAGGGGTGCATAGAGGTACCCGCAAAACATATTCTGCCTTGATTTTCCTGGAATTGCATTGCAACAGTGGAGCAAAGTTGCATGGCCTCAAGAAAAGACGTATATACGGTATTTTAAGAATTTCCAAGCAGATGCTACAGGATGCTCCCGAACGTCTTTTTGTCTTGCTGTACAGTCCTAATATTTAATATGTATAGGGTGATATAGACTGTCTTTAGATTCTCATTTGCTGATTACTCAAGGAAGTAGTAATGCCTTAAAGAGATCCTCCTTTCCTATTTTCTTTTATGCTGTGGGCTTGTCCTGAATTAATTCATATCTCTTGGCCATTATTTTTTTAAAGTGGAAAAAGAACTACAAAATAATAACTACATGAAATACACAAGGTACCCAATGAAAGCTTGTTTCTTTTAGTCAAATGCTGCATTCCTGTAATGGATCTGCTCTTTGCTATAAACATAGATTTGAAGATGTTAAGAAGAATGGAAGTGATATAATGTTTCATTTTGTGATATCACTCATCACTATAGCAGCAGATTGCAATCAGAAGCAAGAATTGGGATTCAATTGCTGAATCAAAGAAGACAATGGGAACGGGGAGGGGGGAGGAGGAAGGACAACCTTTACGTATGTGAGTAGGAAAGACAAAACAGAGGAAATTCAGCATTGCTGGCAAAATAAACATTTTGGAGTCCATCTGAGACTTTATGACTTTGCTTTTTCAGTGCAGTTGATACTGTGCTCTTTGAAGGATAGCAGCTGCCCCTAAATTTTATCAATTCCCATGGCTGAATAATATCCTGCATTTACTATTGTTGCCACTGCCTTCTCCCAGTAAATTTTTTTAGGGCTCTATGATCTGAATTGCTTGAGTAGAATGATTTTACTATAATATTTTAGTTAAGTATTAATGAGAGAAAGAGCAATATCAATCTGATGTTATCAGTTGCATCAGCTTTTGAAAGAAAGGAAGGTTGTGAACAAGTAGAAGTTTAAATTGGCCTTGTAGCATTTGCAAATTAAACAATCTACAGCCACCTATTACTTCAATTATTTGTGTTTCACTTTCTTTTACTGTGTATCACCAGAGGTGCATGTCTGGGTGGTTTAACATGTCTCTTATAAAAAGCTAACTATAAGACCGTGCTACAATATTATTTAAAGAAATCTTAAATAATTGGATTAATTCAGAAGAAAACATTTTTGCATTGTATAAAAGGGGATTCCTTAACTTCTGTGGACTTTATCTGGAATAGATAAAAATGAAGGAGAAAAGAATTTCATCCTTAAAAAGGAAATGTTTATTTTGTAAAATAAATCATTCCCTACTCCTTGCTCAAATGGCCTTATCTTTGAAAATACTTCACTCACCCCCCCCCAATATGTGTCTCATTAATTCCTATCACTTAGAGCTACCATATCTGATCCTGAAAAATCCAGATGTCCATAAGATGGCAACAAAAATTATTTCTATTTCATTGCTGCTATTTAGCGCTGCCTGGATATGATATTCCTGTTTTACCACATAGAAGAGTGGATTTCCTGGATATTCTGAATAGTAGTACTGAAGCTTTGGTTCACCTGGTTTCTGACATAGTGAGACAAGGGACAGCAATTTGGTTTTTATATTTTTGTTCCGACAAAATTGCTTTGGGGTTTTTCAGTGACCTGATACTGAATTGTGGTTAAGTTCATGAAAGTGGTCCTTGGTTCAGAACTTGGCTGTTAGTTTTATATGTGGTTCTTGGATAAACTGTGGCCTCCTAAAAACATAGTAGACACATAGGTCAAAAACAGACCCATTTTAAAGCCTGATTCTGAAGCATGAGTTTTCAGCAGAGGTCTTCAAACTCGGCCCTTTTATGATTTGTGGACTTCAACTTCCAGAATTCCTCAGCCAGTATGCCTGGCTGAGGAATTCTGGGAGTTGAAGTCCACAAGTCAAAATAGGGCCAAGTTTGAAGACCCCTGGTCTTCAGTTTGTGCACTGATAGATAAAGTAGGAATTTTTAGAATAGGTGCTACTACAAAATGGCTACCATTTGGTTGCCACCAAAATGGGAATCAAATTGCAAAATGTTTATTTTATGAAAAAGCAAATTGATAAAAGATTAAAAAAGCATTACCACAAAAACACATGGTCCAGAAATAGCTTATTTGTTTCAACCAATACTTCTTTTTTATGCAGGATTCCTCAAAGCATTTAATTACTTTACATAGTGGTACAAAAGATCCCTAATTCCAGGCACTAATTTCTTTTTCTCAGTATACAGTCTTTCCTTGATATACCCATATAATCTTTCAAGTTGTCTGGTAGCAGCTTTTACACATGTTTTGTTTGGTTAAAAAAAACACACCAAAATGGGTTGGACAATAACAGAATTCTACACACCAGGCACTCTAGCCTATGGGAGGACTTACAGCAGGGGTGTCAAACTCAATTTCATTGAGGGCTGCATCAGCATTGCAGTTGCCCTCAGGGCCGGGTGGGTGTGGCCAGGGTGGGTGCGACCTACTGGGTGGACATGGATGGAGTGGGTGTGGCCTACTGGGTGGGTGTGGCCAGCTCTACATCATTCGCGTCAAGGGTGCCTGTGCGGGCCTGGGCAGGAGTGGGACAGATCTGAGGGTCTCTGGCAGAAGGGGGTGGGACCAGGGCAAGTGCCAAGCATGGTCCACTGGAGGAGCCTCACTGTTCCTCTCAGGCCATGCGGGGTGGTAATGGCTTATGGAGCTAAGACTGAATGCATTTCAGCATAGATGGCCACCACAAAATTTACATTGGCTCCCAGCTGGCCTGGGCCAGGTCCAAGGCAGAGGGGGCCATTCTCTCACTGTTTCCAGGATGGCTTCGCTGGCCACATGAAACCACTTTGCGGGTCGCATCTGGCCCCCAGGCCTTGTGTTTGACATGTCTGACTTAGAGGCACATTATGGAAAGGATATTTAGACATCTTGAAGGCTAATATCAAAAATACAAACAATGCAAAACTTCAGTGAGTCTTTAAACATAACAATTAACCTGTATATAACCAACAAACCAACCCCCGCTTCCAAGATTCAGTAATATAATTTAATTTATCTTACTTGGTTGTGTCTTAATTATCATTTAATCTTGATAACATTATTGGTGATTATGAAGTATTAATCTTGGTAATAGATGGATAACTCTTAAAGTTTATATTTTCTGAAGATCATTATATGTTGAAGTCAGAGATAATGACATACTTCGTTAGTACCTTCTGGAGAGTAATCAGTTGAGAGTTTTATATTTAATTTCCTTATTCTAGGGAGAGCTTGAGAGACAGCTGCTTCAGGCCAATCCTATATTGGAGGCTTTTGGAAATGCCAAAACTGTTAAAAATGACAACTCTTCAAGATTTGTAAGTATTTTTTGCTTAATTGCATTATTGCTGAATAATGTCTGCTGTTAAGGAACTGATTGTCTCAAATATACAATATTGTAAAGGAAATCTCTCTTATACGTTGGGTGAGGATTAAGCTTCCTTTTAAAACAATGTAGGCTTCACTTTAGAAACATGTTGAAGATAGAAATATATGCATTAGGATGACATTGTCATATTAAGTAGCACCTCGAACAGGGGTGTAAAACTCCTGGCCTGCAGGCCGGACACATCACGTGGAAGCCATTGCCCACGTCGTGAGTTTGACATGCCTGACCTAGAAAGTAACAATAAAAAATAAAGTTATTACTGTTTATTCTTTCCTGTTGTCACAAGGAGTATTTTAGGCTGTTAATGACAACTGATTAAAATGGTATAAAGCAGATAAGCTCTTTGTCCTTGCTATTCTGTAACTAACTCTGGGAATATTATTTACTGCCAATAAGGGATACTCTCTGATCAGGTTCCTTTTAGCTCCTGAGGCAGGGGTGTCAAACGTGTGACGTCATGTGACATGGCATGCCGGCAATGGGGTGGGCGTGGTTTTGCTATGATGCATCTGGCCCGTGGGCTGGCAATTTTGACACCCCTGTTCTGAGGCTATCCTGTGTAATATGATACTATCTTGCACTGTTTCAGTGGCAGTTGCTTAACTATTTTGCCTTTTTTTTCCTTAAGGGAAAGTTCATTAGAATCAACTTTGATGTAAATGGATACATTGTTGGAGCCAACATTGAGACTTGTATCCTTTTCACCAGTAAGACTGATCCAGACAACATATAAAGGCTTACAAAAAAAATGTAGCTGGACAGCATTTCGACGTTTTACTTGGAAGAGGCAAATTATCTTAATGAGTGGGAATTTTTGCTTTCTGGAAAATCATAATCGCTTAAGATGGAAGTATTGAAAAATTTCTAACTGTAGCCCTGTACTTTCTGTAAATGAAAACATTTTTCTTTTGAATTCTAGATCTGTTCCCCCCCCCCCCCGTTCATGATTGTCTATTTGTGAAAATTATATTTATTTTAAGGCTATCGTGGGTGAGATTATGAAGAATCATGCCAGTAGATGACAGAACTATGTTTGATACTTCTTTTAAATTAAAGCTTTTGGGCATATCTTTAAAAAAAATACCTGCCAAAGTTATACAAACATTGAAAAATCTTTTGAGTATTTTTAAAATAATAATATGGTGATTGAAAATGAAGATAATTCTATCTCTAATGTTTATGCCGAAGTGCTGTGATAACCACCATGTTGGCCCATCTGTCTCAGGGATTTTGGCTTATACCTTTCCTCAAAGCTTCTAAATCACTTTTTTCTCCAGACTGTGATATGTGGCTTTCTTGCTGGTATATCCATTGTGTCCTTCTCTAGTAGTCCATCCCAGTTTAGAGGCTCTGTTTTTGAACGTTGGAGTTTTTTTAAGCAGCATGTCCATTGATATTTTACTTGAAAAGTGCTTCAGTTATGAGATTTTGTATGTGTAACATTTAGGAATAAAAATCCATTTTCCTCCATTCCTTAACATTCCTAAAGATCTGTTAGAGAAATCAAGAGCAATACGACAGGCTAAAGAAGAAAGGACATTCCATATTTTCTACTACTTGCTGACTGGGGCAGGAGAACACCTGAAGAGTGAGTACTTCACTATAATCATTTTACTGTTTGACCTAGGCCAGGGGTAGGCAACCTTGGCTCTTTTATGACTTGTGGACTTCAACTCCCAGAATTCCTGAGCCAGTATCACTGGCTCAGGAATTCTGGGAGTTGAAGTCCATGAGTCATAAAAGAACCAAGGTTGCCTACCCCTGACCTAGGCATTTTGATTCATTGGATGTCTCCTCTCACCTTTCATGTTGCTGGCTGTGTGTTCCATAGTTTCTCTATTTACAGTACTTGCACCGTTTTGTAAATATTAGATAGTTGCTTGTTATTAGGCCCAATTATTGCCTTTTGTTTGGCCAAGCAATAGGAAAAGAAAAAAGTAATATTATTCAGCCATGGTACAGTTGAAAACTTGCTCCTTACTAAAAATTTAATTAATATTGAAGAAATCTCTTACCATGAAACAGCTAATGCAACTAAATTTTGCTACAGAAAACCTAATACAAGGAATCTTACTTGTGAGTAGTGATATATAATGCCATTCTTGTCATGGGGAATTTAAGTCTAAACTGTTGTCTTTGAATGTCTATGCAAACAAGATATAAATGATGATGATTTCATTACTTTTTTTCTGTTTTAGATGACTTGCTTTTAGAGCCCTACAATAAGTACCGTTTCCTTTCCAATGGACATGTTACAATTCCGGGCCAGCAAGACAAGGATATGTTTCAGGAGACAATGGAGGCAATGAGGATAATGGGTATTCCAGAAGATGAGCAGATGGGTAAGGAATTCTAGAAACAGCTCCAGAAAAATAAGTGTTGTGACAATTATATATAGGTAGTCCTCGATTTACGACCACATTTGAGCCCAAAATTTCTGTGGCTAAGAGAGATAGTTGTTAAATGAGTTTTGTCCCATTTTACAGTCTTTCTTGCCATAATTGTTAACTGAATCACTGCAATTGTTCTGTTAGTAACATGGTTGTTAAGTGAATCTGGCTTTTCCATTGACTTTGCTTTTCAGAAAGTTGCATAAGGTGATCACATGACACTGTAGCCATCATAAATATGAACCAATTGCCAAGTCTCCAAATTTTGATCATGTGACCATGAGGATGCTACAACAGTCATGTGAAAAATAGTCATAAGTCACTTTTTCCCGTGCCATTGTAATTTTGAATAGTCACTAAACAAACTGTTGTAAGTTGAGGACTACCCATATTTATATCATGCAATGATCACTAGTCTTATTACAATTGAAAAAATAAAATAGGAATAATTACAAGTAATCAAGTATCAATAGGTGAATAATAGAAAACAATGAATACAGCTTTATATGAAATCAACTAAAATATGTTATCTGTTTTCATTTAAACATGGCATGAAGGATTAGGTTTAATGTAGAAATAAAATAATTTACAATAATAAAATAAACAGATGCCCAATCTAAGAAATAACACACAGTTCTCTACAATTGGCAACAAAACTGCTTGTTTTTAGTGGGGTTCCTCTCATTTCCAAACTTTTCACCTGGTTTTGAAGCCCTGCTTGTTATTATCTGGTCCTTTCATCAAGCATCCATGATTTTCTTTAAGGCATGAGAGTTAACCATGAAACTATCACAAGATTAATAATAAAAAGCACAATATACATTTAGGCAGTCTTATAATTATTATTTTCATAATGCAGAAAATTGAATGTCGTATGTGGTGGACTGGGTACTGCAAACTTTTTATTTTCTTGAAAGCTTAGCTAAAACTCCAGGTTTGTTGTCACTCTTTAATAGCTATTCAATGTTTGCTGAATACAAATAAAAGTTTGAGATGTTCACATGGAAAGGCATATTTCTATTTCTGCCATATTGCAAATATTGAGTTGCATTAGGTACTGCATTAGTTAAACAAATTTGCAACATATGGAAGCCATTTAGGCTAAAAGTTCTACCCATCTTAAATAGTATTTGTTTAAAAAGGAAAATGGAACTAATCTGTTGGCTAATCATGCACAAAATGTCCCAATAAGGTCTTGTTATTTCTATCTTAGAATATATTTTGTAGAGATTATTGGAAACTGCTCACTACTACCTCCTGTGGGGAGCTATATAACTGCAATTCTATATTGGAAATATTATAAATTTTGCATAATAAATGAGGCATAGGAGAATTCACTTCCTGTTCTTTGTGGTAGCACAGGTGCTTCTTTTATTGAATCCTCAGTTTCTTTATTCATAAATTGTGGTTTTTATTGAAAGGAAAATGCTTTCATTTGTTGTTAAACTTCTGCAGAATAGAAGTTGAAATAGGCCTAGGAAAATCTCAGTGATTGTAAAAGAACAAAATTTTGTAAAGGGTGGGATCTAAGAAGTGGGTGGATTGCAAAAACAATCTGGTGAGAATTGAGGCTGCTCAGTTGCCACAAAATGCAAGCTGTATTACTATGATACACCTCATCATTCCTATTACTTATCCGTATCTTCTTATGACTATAACTTTGTTGCTTGTATCTTACAATTTATATTGTTTTTTAGTATCCTAGTATGATTTATGTTGTTTGCTTAGCTAGTATTCTATGACTATCACTAAGTGCTGCATCTTATGATTTATGATGAAGTGTTGTATTTTACGATTTATGATGAATGTATTTTCATGTTGTTTATTATCATGATTATCACTATTACATGTATGTACACTGAGAGCTTATGCATCAGAGACAAATTCTTTGTGTGTCCAACCACACTTGGCCAATAAAGAACTCTATTCTATTCTATAAAACAGAAGGGAAGGGGAATGGAATTGCCACGAACAGATCACATGGATATAACTGTATCAAGAGAATGAAACATTTGCAGATTAAAAATCTATATTGCTATTTTGTTTCCCACCCCAGGACTACTAAGGGTTATTTCTGGTGTTCTTCAGCTTGGGAATATTATTTTCAAGAAAGAACGTAACACAGATCAGGCTTCCATGCCAGACAATACAGGTAAATACATTTTCCTAGATATGGATTAGGGAGTGATGCTTTCTTTTCTTTGTATAGTTCATATTGTAAAATTGAGCACATTTAAAAACAATGAGGAATTGCCCTGGGTGTATCATTAAATGGTTATGGCTGTCTCATCATTAAATGAGATCAGCTGGTATTTTTCTCCAAATACCAAAATCAGTGAAGAGGTTAAGGTTGAATTCTCCATGTCAGACTGCCTGAATGCTTTTAATGAGTAGAAGATAATATTCTGTAAGCATTTTACAGAAATAAAATTAGAGATAATTCTCCATTGGAGACGTTCTCAGCAAAAATCCTCAAAAATCAGTTTTTTATTTAGGCAACGCATTCATTAAAAACTATTTGGAAAAAATGTTTTGGACCTTTCACGAGTACAGCACCTCTCGCTTATTTATTGGAATAGCTCCACTTTTTTCTCAAGTTTCCATGTATGCTGAAGATGCCCATGCTTTAAAAGTCATCTTAATTTTAATGGGTGGGTCCCTTATATCAGCAGAATGTTTTTCAGAAATTTATTTTGTGTTATAAGAGTTGATATATATTTGGGAGCCAAGAACAATTAATCTTGCTTGCAGGTTTAGACCAAAATCTAAACTTAAACCAATGGTTTAAGTTTAAATGCCACAGTTGGACTCTACCATCAGATGTGAAACTCATGTCTTAGGGGAGTGATGGCGAACCTTTTAGAGACTGAGTGCCCAAACTGCAACCCAAAATCCACTTATGTATCGTTGGGTGCCGGGTGGGCATGGCCCATTGGGTGGTGTGTCCAATTGGGTGGACGTGGCCCATTGGGTGGGCATGGCTTCGGTGGTAACGGTAGACACTGTGGGACTAAAAAGGTCAATCAATTCCAACTTTGTGAGATCTTTTTTTTTCCTGCGAGAAGTTGAAATTGATTGATTGATTGAACTTTTTTTTTTTTTTTTGGCACATGGCGGCGGAGGCCTGAAGCGAAAATGTTTTATAAAACCCAGCTGAAAGCCTAAGACTGGGGCAATGGCACGCGTGCCCACAGAGAGGGCCCTGGTGCCATAGGTTCACCACCATGGTCTTAGGACATATGAATATGTATTGTTTCTGCTATTTGAGCATAATATTTTTTATTAGAAATTATTGTTCTTCATTGGAGTAGCTCAATCTGAAATGGGTCTTGATAGATACAATTCTCTTTCTGGGAAGGGAGGATGTATAGGGATCACTTGTACCCATTTATGGATGAATCCTTTCCATTCAATTCTAGTCTCCCAGATGTGCTGGCTATCATTAGAGACTAGGAGAGTTTGCTGCAAGTATTCATCTTTTCTGAATAGAATATAAGAAGTTAAAATACTAAAATCTCATTTTGCTTTTCTCTCTTGTAGCTGCTCAGAAGGTTTCTCACCTTCTAGGAATCAATGTTACAGACTTCACCAGAGGCATTCTCACCCCTCGCATCAAAGTGGGCCGAGATTATGTCCAAAAGGCTCAGACTAAAGAGCAAGTATGTATTATACAATATATGATGTCAGCTTTCTCAGCTGGCATTAATCAGATAGCAGTGAGTTTTCAAGATGAATGGCCATGTCTACTTTTCTAATATCCTGACATATTACTTGCATCTTCAGAAACAGATTGAATTGTTTTGTAATATTCTTCTTAGTAGCTTATAGGCAACTGGACAAGAACTGACTGGCTCTTGCATTTGAACTTGGCAAATTGATCTCTGATTGGCCCAAATCTTATGTATTATGCAGAGGTAGAGGTAGAAAGAAGCTACCTAGATGTAGAAAAGTAAACAGAAAGAATGAACATGGCTGGCCATCTTAATTAGTCCATGACTGCAATGCTAAAGACAACGCTGTTAAATATAAGTTGTCTTTTATCCTAAGAAGGACCTAGAACTCAGTCTCCTAGTCTCTAGGCCAGGGCTTTTCAACCTTTTCACCCATTGTACCACTTTTAAGATATGGCAACATCCGACTACCATCAGTCGCCTAGCAAGGTGTCAAAAACTTGATGACCAAAAAAAAAAAAAAAAGGAAAAAAGTGATAAAGTACAGGTAGTCCTCGACTTACAACAGTTCGCTTAGTGACTGTTTGAAGTTACAATGGCACTGAAAAAAGGGCCCCCCAAGCCACAGCCGAGCAAGACACCTGCCTGCCCACCCGCCCGCGCTCTTCCTCCTGTCTGAGGTTTTCATTGTTGTGAGCATTTCTATTGAGGGTTGGCAGCGGGGGGGTGGGTGGGAGGTGGGGGGTGTTTGGTTTTTATTCCCCCTGTCTGCTGGGTGGTTGCAACAGGTTTTGGTCACTTCACAAGACCCTGGGACACTGTGACCGTCATAAATATGAATCAGTTGCCAAGCATCTGAATGTAAATCACAAGACCCTGGAGATGCTGCAACATTCTAGCTGATGGGCGTTTCTTCTGGGCTCAACGGAAGCACCAGGATTAGCGCCGAGCTCCAGCTGGAGCCTGGCGCTGATCCTGATGCTTCCACTGAGCCCTGACAGTCCCAAAGAAGTGCCAATCAGCTGGAAAGTGGCACTGATCCTGGTGCTTCCGCTGAGCCCTGACAGCCCTGCAGCTCCAGCCATCTCTCACTTAGGCTTGTGCAGTGCTGCCACTGGTTCAGCTCATTCCCCTCCCCCGCTACCACTTTTCTAGGATGGTTGTGTACCACCTGCCAGGTGCCAATGTACCATAGGTGGTACCCGTACCACTGGTTGAAAAGCCCTGCTCTAGGCCAATCACTACACCAAACAGGACCTCGATGTTGTGTGTAGAGAAGGACTGGAAGGAATTGAAATCATTTAGACATTCAGATGTGTAACCATAAATTCATTATTGAAGGATGAGAGGGTTTGGGTTTTTTTTTTTTTTTTTCCTATCTGGAATGTACAATAGACTTCTTACCCTTTTTCAGGCTGATTTTGCTACCGAAGCTCTGGCCAAAGCTACATATGAACGCATGTTCCGTTGGCTGGTGATGCGCATCAACAAAGCATTGGATAAGACAAAGAGGCAGGGAGCTTCTTTCATAGGAATCCTTGACATTGCTGGATTTGAAATCTTCGAAGTAAGTGAAAGGGAACATAATCTGAAAATCTCCATGAAGGAAGCATATTTGATACATTTTTAAATTAGTAACTGGATATAAATTGACTATTAAGTTCTATAAAAACAAAATATTAGAGGTGTAGGAATTTAACATATTATCTTTCTATTAAATTCTCTGTTGCTTAAAGAACCAGTTTTTTTTTAGTTAATTTAATATATGCCTAAATAAGTGAGGAATTGGAGTGGATGCTCTAGGCCGAAACATAAAAACCATAAATTACATACTGTCACCTGAAGAACTTATTTGAATTATCTTTATATTTTTATGGTCTCAGATAGTAAGAGAATGTTTCAGTACAGCCTAGCACATGTTGTTTCCAATCCTTCTTGAAATGGTAAAGAGGTCCACCTTCATTAACTTTAAGCACTGTGATGTGATGCCTCTATGATACCTGTTTTCTTTAATCTTGGAGAGAAAGGGCAAAATATTTACGGGTGCAGACGGAAAGTCAGAAGGAATAATTCTTTTAAACAAACTGGATGAATTTGCTTTAAAATGTAAAAATAAAGTGCATGTTGCTTTTCTGGGGGATTGTGTTCATGAGATTTAGTATACTAAAGAAAAATGAATTAAGTATTTGCTTAAAAATGTCATTTTATAGCAGAATTGTTGCATTTGGGGATAGATTTGTTGCTATGAAATAATTTGTCAATAAAAATGACAAATCTTGATTGTGGGGAATGAAAAAGCATATATATTACTCCTGATTGAATGGTGGTAGATGATAACATATACTGTAAAAAAGTAAAAAAAAAAAGGTATGGGTAAACATGTAAAATAATGCTATCTTTCTGCAGACAAAGCAAAAGAGAACAGAATGGGAATTGGCAATCATTTGCTGAATGTGGTAATAGGCAACAGTTAATAATTTAAAAATGCTTTTTCTTTTCTATCTGAAATAGCTGAACTCATTTGAACAGATGTGCATTAATTACACCAATGAAAAGTTGCAGCAGCTCTTCAACCACACCATGTTCATTTTGGAACAAGAAGAATACCAACGGGAAGGCATAGAGTGGAATTTCATTGACTTTGGCCTGGACTTGCAGCCTTGCATTGATCTTATAGAAAAACCAGTGAGTTAGGCATCTTGTCATGATTAGCAGAGGGTAACCAGAGCACTAAAGGAGACCCAGCTCTTGTTGTGTATGTTAAATAGTGTAAGGGTGGGATGGAGAATAAATGTTAAGATTGTAGAATTCAGTTCTTTTAATTGTAAAACACCTTAGGTGGGAAAACATGAAAAATTAAGGCAAGGTTTGGGGAAAGAAGTGCTGAAAAACAGTTCTGACCTATACAGGAAGCCAACCTAACTACACATGAAAATAGTATTTGTGCCTTTTCTCCTGAAATGTGAAATCTTGGCAGCAATGTTTATTAACAGGTTTTTTTAAAAAAAAATTAGGCTGGTCCTCCCGGCATTTTGGCCCTGTTGGATGAAGAGTGCTGGTTTCCAAAGGCTACAGACAAAAGCTTTGTGGAGAAGGTGATGCAGGAGCAAGGCTCTCATCCTAAATTCCAGAAACCAAAACAGCTGAAAGATAAAGCTGACTTCTCCATTATACACTATGCTGGCAGAGTAAGTACTCTTGGTGTAAAGAGAGATTAAAATGCTTCTAAAATTTCAGTTACAGTAATCTAGGCTGATTGATATTTTTGAGGAGGGGAGATTTCTTCAATAGTGGTAGAGGTTGCATAAGCACTTATCCCACAAGGTAATAAGAAGCACATTGACCACAAATTTTTGCGGTAGAACACTAATATAAAATCCTGCCATGAAACAAGTCATGAGACCTTATTTTCTCAGGGTAATGGCTAAAACATGTTGTGAGCCTACATTTGGAATAGCAGAAAGCTGGGTGAATCATGACTTTTATGGATTCCGGGCCTTTGGCCATTAATTATTAACTTGATGTTCCCAGCATTTTTAAGGGATTTTAGGTAATTCACATAGACTTCATTGTTTATGCAGTGGATTTAGATCAGTGTTTAATCTCAAAACAGAGATTTAAAACCTTGTCTCTTTATACATTACTGAGGCAATTTGACAATGTGTATTTAATACGGCAACAAATGTCTTGTCTAGGTTGATTACAAAGCTGATGAGTGGCTGATGAAGAACATGGACCCTCTCAATGATAATGTTGCTACTTTGCTACACCAATCCTCTGATAAGTTTGTATCTGACTTATGGAAAGATGGTATGTAATCATATTGCTTTCCTTGTTTTCTTTAAAAGTGTTGTCCTTTGTTTTGAAGCATGACTTTGAACAACCTTCTCTTAAAATTGACAGTTGCCATTTTCATTTCTCTTAAAATGTTTGATAATATAGTATTTCTCCTGTTACTGAAATAAGTTTGTCCCTTTTCCAGTCCATCAGGCAGCAGAATAACATTCAAGAATATGTCCCTCACAACATCCCATACAAATTTGGGATCAAAAGTCTACAAGACATTTTATTCCAGCGTTCATAGATATCTTGCTCTCTAGAATATTTCTTGCTTTAAATCTTACTATTACTGTCTCTTTTCTTGGGTTTTTCTTTGACGTCTCTGTTGCAGAGATACAGAACGTTCAGAGAGCCTATTTCTATCAACATTTTCCTATTCTTCATCTAGAACCAGGTGACTGAGCAATCCAGCTATTGTGTTGTGTGTGATTCCTTCTAGAACCATGCAAGAAATGCTTCCATTAAATCTTCCTATTTTTCCTGTTTCTGCTTGTCTGTCTCATTCAGTTCCTCTGCTTTTTGCTAGTAGCTTCCTCTTGAACATTGAAAAAATGGATTTTTAAGCAAGTTGTGATCTTGCAGATAGAACAAAGGAATATATGGATAATATCTTAAATCTCTAGCTAATGGAAGCTGTTTCTGATTTGAAATAATTAAACACTGATTATGAGGTCAGTGACACCATTAAGACTGGCAACCATACGTGCTCCAATCTGATCATTCATAAAGAACCCATGAAATCCATTAATGGCTACTAAGAACTGTTACTGGTCAAAAGAATATAGCTGATCATCTTTGATAAATTTCTTTTTTGAAAACTTAAATATTTTCTGTCTCCAACTAGTTACTTGGACATCAATTCTTCCAAAGAGTATTTTGGCCAGATCTGAATGATAGTACAATTATCATTATTTTAAATCAGTTTTGAAAACTTTCTTCCTCTTGAGTCAATTGAATAGCTACTTTTAAGAGAAAAAAGTAATATCTTAATTTTATAATCAAGCCATATGAATCATGCTTCTTATCATTTCCTCAATTCACTATTGGCAACTTAAAGGCTTCCTTCAGGTATTATTATAGATTTTAATAAGTTTTCTCATATGATTGAGAACAGAAGAGTTGCCTTGGTTGCTATCATCCATCAGTGATTTGATTAGTTCCATTTTTTTAATCTGTCCAATTCCAAAAGATTCAGTCTGCTATGATGCCTATCATACTGACTAATTCTATTAAAACTACTTTTTTTCCTACTAAAGCAGTCAGTGCATGATATATTCTTGTAATCATCGTAGCATCCTAGTACATTGCCAGCAAGAAAAATAAATAAATAAATGAACAGGTTTGGTCTTAATACAAGGGCATTATATATAGTATTGAAATACTTTATGCATACATCAGCTAAAATATATTCTCCATACCACCTGGAATGTTTGGCTACAGTTTCATAAATTCTACATATTAAACAATTATTGTAGTGATATAAGTTGTTTTGTGCTACAGAAGAAATTTAAACATATTGTTTTTGACATTTTTTTCAACCTGTTTGAGTATATGGACTTATTCCCCAGTGATAAGCGTATGTTTGACTGTTTGTCATAATTTTGAATTACTTGATACCATTACTTCAAATGGTTTGCATGAAAAAAAACCTTTAACCTTGAAAGGCAAAGTTTATTTTACTCATTGTTGGCATCTTGTTAAAGCAATCATGGTAAAAATATTTTAACTAAAGTAAACCCTGTTGTCTCAAATTCTGTTTTATTCCTTGACCTAATATTGCAGTTTAACCTGTCAGCTGGATCTGTCAGGCATGAGATGGATCCAACCTATACTTGTTAGTGACTGTTTGCTTTCTGTTGTTGTTATTCCAATATAAATTATGAATCAAGAGTTCTATATCTATAAAGAGATGAAGCAAATACTTTCTGAATCCTTGTTAAGTTATGTATTCAATCATGAAAATTAGGGAGAACAATCTAATAGTCCTGTGTATTTCCTACAGTTGACCGCATAGTTGGACTGGATCAAGTGGTTGGCATCTCAGATTCAGCATTACCTGGAGCCTTTAAAACCAGGAAAGGCATGTTCCGAACAGTAGGACAATTGTATAAAGAACAACTAGCCAAACTGATGGCTACTCTGAGGAACACCAACCCCAACTTTGTCCGTTGCATCATCCCTAATCATGAAAAGAAGGTAAAATTCAACATTTTAAACACTAGAAGTAGCATTAGATCATATATGAACCTTAGAAGGGATTTAATGAGGACTATAAATATTGGTATTCTTTTTGACATATTTATAATTGTGTTTCTGTTTTGAACGTAGTTGCCATTCCAAAAATTTCTAGAAGGAATACTAAATGTCAAAAGTATTTCTTTGTGAAACAGTGAATATACATATCAGACAAGATCTCTGTTTACTTGAATATAGCCTTGTAAAGTTTTGTATGACAGTAGATAATGGCATATACATATGCACATAAAATTTATGAAGCTGAGGAACAGAATTATAAATCAAGAGAGCAAGAAAAAACTTGGTAGCAAGAGCAAGAAGTAATATTTTCCATACATTTTTAGTTGCTGAAATACATGTTCTTTTTTATAAAACAATGTCCAAAAGAGACATGTTTTCTTCATTCAGCAGAAGGCAGTTGATATTGGAACTTAGAGAAGTAGTTTGCTAACTAAAAAGTCACAACTGAAGAAACTCAGCTTTTTGTTCGTGCCTGCTGAACCCCCCAGATGGGCACAGGTGTGGAGGTGGGGGATTTTGGGGGGTGTGGGGGGAGAGAGGGATGTTTGACTTTTTCAGTATGTGATGAAACAGTTAATAGAAAACAGATCACAACTGAGAAAAGCACATTAATTTGGGTCTGAAAGTAAATTTATTGAAACTATCTCAAAGTCATATATTCCATCTCATTCCTCAAGGAGGCCCATTTTAATACATATTGCAGTAATCTGCTTTTGATGTTTTAGTATGATTTTAGTCAGAGATATAAAATGGAACATGCAGTATAGATACTTGGCTGCAGTATCTTGGTAACCATATGATATACAGAGATTCTGTTAATATGTGTCTTTTCACAGGCTGGAAAACTGGATCCACACTTGGTTTTGGATCAGCTTCGTTGCAATGGAGTCCTGGAAGGGATACGTATCTGCCGGCAAGGTTTCCCTAACAGAGTTGTCTTCCAGGAGTTCCGACAAAGGTAAAACTGAATTATAGTTTCAGATTGTATGGTGTCATTTCTTAGATCAGACATGTGAAACTCGCGACGTCACATGACTTCGCGCAACGTATCGGGACGGTTTTGCCATTGCTGGCAATGAGATGGTCGCGGCCTTTGGATGACGTATCCACCCCATGGCCCGGCAGTTTGACACCCCTGTCTTAAATGAAACTATGCCTTGGCTACTGCATTAAATAATAGTTTGTTGTTCATTCTATAATAATATAGAATCTCTGTTCAGCATTTAATAGTGTTAGAGATATGTGAATACTGAGTGCCCATTGGTGGGGAATGTATAAGGAGGATCATACCTACAGGAAAATCCTACTAACATCTCTTTTTTGTGCTAATATAATTCCAAAATCTGTAATATATCATTTATGACATGTTTTTGATAAAACAACAAACAAGATTGCTTCATTTTTTTTTGTAATTAAAAATTGGGTCTTTTTTCAGAATTCCATTGGAAAAAAGTCTTGCTATCCTAATTTATGTTTCATGCCCTGAATACAATGACAGAACTATATTATTTTTCCTTTTAGATATGAGATCTTGACTCCAAATGCCATTCCTAAAGGTTTCATGGATGGAAAACAAGCTTGTGTGCTAATGGTAAGTCTCCTGTTTGAAATTAAGTTGAAAGAAGTATACCGGAGAACCTAAATTCAGTCCTTCATTATCTGGCATACTCTGAAACTTGAATGTTTAAAACTTCTAAATCAGTCCTCCCAACTGATGTGTTCCAGAGAAAATAAAACTTCCTAAGTACATGACCATTAAAGTAATCTGGAGGGCCCCAGCTTGTGGAAAATGTATGTAATATTTTATATTGAATTAATCCCAGTTAATGGTTTCATTCATTCATTCAGTCAGTCAGTCATTCATTCATTCATTCAGTCATTCAATTTGTGTAGCCATCAATCTCAAACCAGTAACTCTGAGCGGCAAACAATCATTAAAATAGAAGAGTTAAAACACAATACAAACAAGGAATTAAATACATATAGTAGTCAGGAAATATTATAATCAGTCAATGTCAATATAACCAGGAAATAGACCCCTTCACACACTAAGGAGCCCAGGCCATTACTCAATAGCCAGATTTTGAACGACCAACAGAGTTAGAGACATTCTTATCTGTAAGAAAGAGAATGTTCCACAAGGCAGGGGCAAAGGCATCACCTAGTCTCCATCAGCTGACAGTCCTTGATTGATGGGACCTGAAGCATGCCCATCCTGCCAGACCAGATTATATGGCTAGAATCAGTTGGAATAAGACAGTCCCTCATGTAGTCTGGTCCCAAGCCATGAAGGCTTTAAAAGTGACCACCAGCATCCAGAAAAACACTGGCAGCAATGCAGCTCTTGGAACAATGATGTTATATGCTGAATAGTCTGCACCATTTACAGCTTGTGCGGTTTCCAAATGCTTCTTAAGGACAGCCCCATTAGAATGTGTTGGAGTTGTCCAAATGAGAGGGCATGAGGAACGATAAGCAGAGTCATTATTGCTCATGGTTCATTTCTAAAATTAGTTTTTCTAAAAAAACAGCTATTTTAAGATATATGTTCTACTTGTTGACAGTTTCAGAACAGAAAATTATATGTGCTAAAACTCGTTTTTAAGGAATTTGCCTCAGTTAGCAAAGTTCTCTGCTAATTAATTGAAGATTGCTGAGTATTTGACTGTATATTTGAATATTTGAGAGTCTTGTGCAAAGTCCCCTTAGCTTGTTTAAAGACTGAGTTTGAAGAAATAATAAATGAATACATATTTCAATATTGACAACTTACATTCTTCTCTTTCATTTTAGATCAAAGCCTTAGAGCTAGACCCAAATCTTTATCGGATTGGACAGAGCAAAGTGTTTTTCCGAGCAGGTGTCCTTGCTCACCTTGAAGAAGAAAGAGACTTAAAGATCACCGATGTCATTATTGGGTTCCAGGCATGCTGTAGAGGCTACTTAGCTAGAAAGTACGTATACAGTAATGTGCAATCTTTTCTCATTAATGTCAACAATGGCAACAAATCACTGGTATTCTGAATTTAGGCATCTTTGAAAATTGCAAACAAGATCTTTTAAGGTAGGTAAATGGAATCTGTTCATATATATATATATATATATATATGAGCAGAGGAAAAGATTGAGAATTAAACACAAGGATGAGGAAGGAAAAGTGTAATGGTATGACATCTCTATTAATTAATAAGCATGAAAGATTCTGAGGTCACTTTTTTTCCCCATTTCAGAGCTTTTGCCAAGCGCCAGCAACAATTAACAGCAATGAAGGTGCTGCAGAGGAACTGTGCTGCCTATTTAAAGCTTCGCAACTGGCAGTGGTGGCGATTGTTTACAAAGGTATGACTTGGAAGAAACTTCTGTAATAGGAAGGTCAGCCACAGTGTTAGATAGGCATCTGTTCTTCACTAGTTACTCTGTGCAGTGTTTAAGCTTTGTACAGATTAGGTCAAATACTCCTCCAGTGATAAATCTGTAACTGTGAAATAGCTTACTCCGGAAATTGTCTCTCTGCAGGTAAAGCCATTGTTGCAAGTGAGTAGGCAAGAAGAAGAAATGCTGGCCAAGGATGAAGAATTGATGAAGGTGAAGGAAAAGCAGGTGGCTGCCGAAAACAGATTGACTGAAATGGAAACTCTCCATACACAGGTGAATAAGTGGCTAGCCTTCTGATGTACCTCTTTGTTACTTGTTCATATTTTTAAAGTACTGTAACTGACTTTGGGTAGCATTTTATAAACATACGTTTCACATTAATGATTGAATAGTCACAAATGGATGGCTGCTGCTGTTTTTTTTTTTAAAGTTTGGTAATGATCACAGAATACTTTTCATTATAGATGCAGCATCATGTAAAATACATATTTCTTTTATTTGCATTTAAATGATATGTGAAGTAGGGAAGTAAATTTCTTCATAGGATGGACTATCGTTTGGAATGGAGTGGTACCATTTTCCCACTTGCCCTCCCTTCTCTGATATATATATATATCTAATACTTTATAAAGTTGTATGCATATGTTTCCCTAATATAGACTTCTATATACAATAATAGAGGTTCAGGTGTTTCTTGGAACAGTCTATACCTGATTCATGCAGGGCAGACAGATTATTAGTTTGCCATTGTATAAAGCACTTCTCCTGTGGAGTGCTTTTAAATGTCAGTTGGTGTTCACCTTAATCTATTCTGTACCTCTCCTAGCAGGGAGAAATGTGTGACTGACAGACTAAGGAGTTAGCATTAAGAAACAGCACATATAGGAATTCAATTGCAGATAGTATTGTGCAGCTACAGAGCGTTTAAAGTTTGGTTTCAAGGATCATATTAAAATAGAAGACAAAATTGTTTCTAGGAAGTAATGGAAGCTTAGAATAGCTGCTGATATGGGTCAATGTAAAATAATAATAATAATAATAATAATAATAATAATAATACAAAAAGGCATTTGACTCTCTGCCACATGATTGGATAATAAAGTGCCTAGAAATAACAGGAGTCAGTAGAAACATCAGAAAATTTATGCAAAGATCGATGGCACAATGGAAGACACAGTTGCAGATCAATGGTGAGAGGCTGGGAGAGGTTAATATCAAGAGAGGAATATTTCAAGGAGATTCATTATCACCATTATTATTTGTTATTGCACTATTTCCTCTGTCAACAATACTGAATAACTCAGGACATGGCTATCAAACATCAAAAACATCTGCCAGACTATCCCACCTCCTTTATATGGATGATCTGAAGCTGTATGGAAAAACATCATCTGAAATAGAATCGCTGCTCAACACTGTCCGTATATATAGCCAAGATATTGTAATGGAGTTTGCTTGGACAAATGTGCCACACTTACTATCAAACAAGGAAAAATAATGAAAACTGAAGGAATCAAGATGCCCCACGAAAATAACATTAAGAGTATGGATGAGGAAGAGTACTACAAATACTTGGGTATCCTTCAAGCTGACAACATCAAGCACACTGAAGTCAAGAAAAAGATTAGAGGTGAATACATCAAGAGAGTGAGAAGATCTTAAAATCCAAACTCAATGGAGGAAATACCATAAAGGCAATCAACACCTGGGCAATCCCAGTCATTAGGTACACAGCTGGAATAGTGGACTGGACTCAAGCAGAACTAAAGCAATGGATAGGCAGACCAGAAAAATAATGACAATGAATCATGCCCTTCATCCACGCAGTGACATTGATAGACTTTATCTACCAAGGCAAATAGGTGGGCGTGGAATGCTACAAGTACATCAGATGGTTGAAGAAGAAAAAATGGCTTTGAAAGAATATCTGAAGAACAATGATGAAGATGCACTGAAAATAGTATATCAGGAAGGCTTACTAACTACTGGAGAGACCAAACTGGCCTACAAGAAAGACCAAATGAAGAACAGAATAGAGGCATGGGAAGACAAAGCACTACATGGCCGATACATGAAAAAAATAGCTGAGAAAGCAGATAACAATAAAACCTGGCAATGGCTAAGAGCAGGAAAATTGAAGAAAGAGACCGAGGGACTAATTCTGGCTGCACAAGAACAAGCCTTAAGGACAAATGCATACAAAGTCAAAATTGAGAAGACAGCAACAGACAGTAAGTGCCGCCTATGCAAAGAAGCTGAAGAAACAGTGGACCACTTGTAAGCTGTTGCAAGAAGATTGCACAAACTGATTACAAGCAGCGGCATGACAAAGTAGCAACAATGGTGCATTGGAAGATCTGCAAAAAATATCATTTGCCTGTAAGCAAAAACTGGTGGGATCATAAAATAGAGAAAGTCATAGAAAATGATAAAATAAAACTGCTCTGGGACTTCAGAATTCAAACAGACAAGCACCTGCAACATAACACCCCAGACTTAACAATTGTCGATAAGAAAGACAAAAAAGTCTGGATAGTGGATGTGGCAGTGCCTGGAGACAGCAGAATAGACGAGAAAGAACTGGAGAAGATAACAAAATACAAAGACTACAAATAGAAATAGAAAGACTGTGGCAAAAGCAAGCAAGGGTAGTACCAATAGTCATAGGCTCCTTGGATGCAATTCCAAAACAACTGGAGCACCACTTGAACACCATTGGCATTGACAAATTCGCTATTAGTCAATTGCAAAAGGCAGCCTTATTAGGAACTGCTTCCATCCTGCGACGATATCTGTAATACCATCAAACATCCACATCTGCCTATCCCAGGTCCTGGGTAAGGACTCGATAGGTAGACAAAATGCCAAATCCAGTCTGAATATCTGGCTGACTGTGCGTTGATCGATAATAATAATAATAATAATAATAATAATAAAGTTGGAAGGGACCTTGGAGGTCATCTAGTCCAACCCCCTGCTCAGGCAGGAAACCCTATACCATTTCTGACAAATGGCTATTCACTGCACGTGAATAACATATAAAACATAAAATTATTAAAGAAAATTGAGTAGGCCAGTGAAATAAACCAAGAAATAAGATGCTACTTTTTCTGTTAGGTTATTTTAAAAGTTTTTGCTTCCGATTTTTAAAAATCTATTAACATAGGAATGGAAATACTTGAATTTACACTGCTACGCTAATGACATGGATAATAAACATATTGAATCACCCATCTGTGGTATGAATAAAATCTGCTATTTAGCAAAATTATAAATTATTTGGTTTGTGGCTTTCTCATTTAGCTCATGACAGAGAAAATGCAGTTACAAGAGCAGTTACAAGCAGAGATAGAGCTCTGTGCTGAGGCAGAGGAGATCAGAGCCCGCTTGACCGCTAAAAAACAAGAGCTGGAGGAGATATGCCATGACTTGGAAGCTAGAGTGGAGGAAGAGGAGGAAAGGTGCCAGCATCTACAAACTGAGAAAAAGAAGATGCAGCAAAACATTCAGGTAATGTACAGAACAGGAGTGTTGACATAGTACAATAACTAATGGTTGATGTAGTCATGGAGGTGAAAGAAGAAAGTATAACAAAGAGGGCAAAATTTGGGTGATGGACAAAAGTGGGTTCTATAAGTCATGCGTCCATTATTGGTTTTGTTATTTCTATTCAGACATCCTAGCTATTGAATAAAAGATTGGCTTATAATTCTTAGAAAGGGATAACAGAATCTAAGGCTGGCCTGGATACTTTATGCCATATTTTTCCTTATTTGTGCAGGAGCTGGAAGAGCAACTGGAAGAAGAAGAAAGTGCTAGGCAAAAACTACAGCTGGAAAAAGTTACCACTGAAGCAAAACTAAAGAAACTGGAGGAAGACTTGATAGTCTTTGATGATCAGAACTGCAAATTGGCCAAGGTAAATCATATGGTGAAATGGCAAAAGAGATAAAGCATACCATATCATTTTCAGCATGAATGTGAGAATTTATGTTACGTCTACTTTCCTTTGCCAACTCCTGGTAGCGTATAAATAAATATCACTTTCTGGAGGTTATTAATATAGATAACTTTGTACAGAACAATTAATATTCCTAATCCATTTGGTATTTGGGAAGGGTCTTAAATGCCTGTAATTTCTGAAATTAACATTTTGAACAGATATTCTGATATCCCCCATGACTGATGAATGTTGATCTTCCTTTCAGGGAAAAGTAAATTCATGATACATTTTATATTTGTTCTTTGACACTTTTCAAAAGTACAAGCAATTATTCAAAAACAGTCATGGCAAATAAAGTACTTTGAAAGATTGCTTGAATTTTGATTGCTTTTATGCAACCTCTATTTGTTTAGATAATTTTACATTTAATTTTAAATAATTTTAATGTGTATTTAATGCTTTTATGTGGTGTTTTAGTCAATAAATTGCAGGAAGTTCTTTCTTGTGGAAATAGAGCTTCAGCAAAAATTGCAGAAGATCTCTATCCTGGACTAAATATGCTGTGCTATGTACAGTTGTTTCTAAATATTTTAACTAGGTAACAGCAGAAAGAGGTTTGAGTGGTCAAATGTTGACTTTCTTGTTTAAAAATAATTATTTGGATACAGGTCTCTTAGCACCAAATAATCATTAGGTGTGCCATATGCTGCCCTAGCTGCATTTTGTGAGCTCCAGTCTGCCCTCTCTAGATTACAACTGAGATTTGGCAATGTGATTCCCCCCCCCATATTTTTGCTAAAAGAAAGGGTAAAATAAATTCCTTGGGTGTTTATTTTGCCTCATAACCCATATCAACACTTAACCTTCCCAATAGTCTGAAATTTTTGATCCCATTGATGTTAGTGGTATAATGTCATTAGCTATGTGTTAAAAATAAAATACATGCCCTTGACCTTTGAAGTAATCCATACTTGATCCAGAAAATTATGGTGACTATGTCATAGTTCTGATTTTCAGTTATTGAGGCATTTCAGTATATTGCTAGGAAACAGCTTGGATGCAATTAATTTCATTTAAAAGTTTCATTTAGTAAATAACTTATCACTTATCACCATGATTTCCTGAAGAATTTGTTTTTATCATGCACATTTTGTTTTGTAGGAAAAGAAATTATTGGAAGAAAGGATTGCAGAGTTCACCACTAACCTGACAGAGGAAGAAGAAAAATCAAAGAGTTTAGCTAAACTCAAGAACAAACATGAGGCTATGATAACAGAATTGGAAGGTAGGAGGAAGACTTTCTAAGGGATGGATTTATTCAGCCTCTCTCCATCAGAATTTCTAACTTGCTGTACAAAAACAGTTACATCTTTATTGGAGACTGAATCTCAAAGAGTTAATGTCACAGTCATAGAGGATTTGTATGTGACACATTGATCAGTCAGATGTAACCATTCAGTGGCTGATTGGTCGAAGGTTACACACTCAGGCAAACTGTGCTCTAAATAAATGTAAAGAAGAAGGGCTAGTTTAATTTCTCCTCCTGGAGGATTATCTCTCTTCTTATGTATACACTGGTATCTGAATCTTGGGGTTTCTGATGCAGCTAGTAATTCTAAAATATAGATGTCTGTAATTATTAATAATACTGGCTTAAAGGTTAGCATTTTCAAAATTGAGTATAATTCCAATGTTCAGAATGTTAGTGATGGTTTTCCACCATCTTCATAAAGATGATGATGTCTGCTTTACCCTTGATTTTTTATGGAAAGGAATGAATTAACGCCAAAAGGTCCAAGGGTGATATTTCTCATTCTTGAATTTAATTTTAATGTGGAAGCCTGAACTGGGAATTGTGCTATAGGCCATCATCTCTGCCAATATAAATGTAAGTTGTTATGCTTTGGCTATTTGTGTATTTGAATAGTATTAGGAAATCCGAGATACATCAGGTCTATTATTTCCTTCAGAACGATTACGCCGGGAAGAAAAGCAGCGTCAAGAATTGGAAAAGACTCGCAGAAAACTAGAGGGAGACTCCACAGATCTGCATGATCAAATCGCTGAACTGCAAGCTCAAATAGCAGAACTCAAAATGCAGCTGGCAAAAAAAGAAGAGGAGCTTCAAGCAGCTTTGGCTAGGTGAGCCTAGTTGTATTTCTAATTGGAGGTGGGATGGGGATAACAGGCCTCTAATTTAAAAAAAAATAGAGTCATGGCCTCTTATGACTTATCAGTTGGCATCAGTTTAAAGCACTCTGATAGTTAGCCTTCTCAGACTAGCCAGTACTGATACTTTCTCTGGTATGGAAAAATAAAACTAAGCATTTCAAATAGTATCCAATTATAGATGTAACAAGTTCACATACTAATAACATGTTAGAATAGCACTTAGTTTCCTTTACCATACAATTCTATACATGTTTATTCAGAAGTAAATTCTAGTGATTTCAAAAGGATTTTCTTCCAGGTAAATGTGTAGAAGTAGATAACTTCTCTGCATAGAAATATGAAATAATGCAGCATGTTGTTTGTGCCTTTAACTGTGCAGGGTGGAAGAGGAGGCTGCTCAGAAGAACATGGCTCTGAAGAAGATCCGTGAACTTGAATCCCAAATTACAGAATTGCAGGAGGATTTGGAATCTGAACGAGCTTTTCGAAACAAAGCAGAGAAGCAGAAGAGGGATCTGGGTGAAGAGCTTGAGGCTCTTAAGACTGAGCTAGAGGATACCCTAGACTCAACTGCAGCACAGCAGGAACTCAGGTGATTGTAACAATCTGCTTCTTGACTACATTAAAAAAAATACAGATTCCCCAATTGGGTTTTAAGATTTGCAGTTTTTCTAATCGAAACCTTTGCCATTTTGTGCAATTTCTTCAGATATTCTTTGTCTGTCTGTCTGTCTGTCTATCCATCTATCCAATTTATATACCAAGAAGTGACTCTGGGCAGCTCTTTATGTGCTGAGTCTTGATCTCTATTAACTTTGGCATGCAAATAATGTAACTTTCTTAATTTCTGTCTAACAGAGGTGTTTTGTTATTTTCTGATAGGTCAAAGCGTGAGCAAGAAGTGACTATTCTAAAGAAAACTCTGGATGAAGAAGCAAAAACTCATGAGGCTCAGATACAGGAGATGAGGCAGAAGCATGCCCAGGCGGTAGAAGAGCTGGCTGAACAGCTAGAGCAAACTAAACGAGTATGTAATTTTTCTTTTCATTATTTAAATATCCTGATAAGTGCCAAGATTGTATTTCAGTGCCTGTATCTGAGCACAGCACCGATGCAGTTTGTACTTTTTAGAATATATTGCCCATTACATCAATTATATTCAGAAATGATGCAGTGGAGATTAAAGGTGAAGCTGTAGCATAATGTTTTTCAAAATGGGGTACTCATTTCAATATCTGAAAAGAAGAGTGATACTTGATTTAAGGTTGGATGGTAATTAAACAAGCTAAAAGATTGTCTTCTTTTACCTATGAGAGAATGGGATTTTGGGTATTATATAAATATTATTTTCTTATTATAACTCGTAAATCTGCAGAATATTTTCAGTTTGCTTTATTTGTATAGACATTATGAGCATGCAGGAAGCTTCAGTTCATGGTAGCACAAATCTTGTTAATCCAGAATTGAAAACCTACAAGTTCACTGTTCTAGTAGTGTCCAAATCCATATCAGCCTTCTGACTGCTGCATCAAAATTTCATTTTGAATTAGTGAAATTGAGATTTCTAGAGCAGTCATGCCTCACTATAAAATGTTCTTGTCTTCTAAAGGTGAAAGTGAATCTTGAAAAGGCAAAACAGTCCCTGGAGAGTGAACGTGCTGAACTCTCCAATGAGGTGAAAGTACTTCTGCAGAGCAAAGGAGACTCTGAGCACAAAAGGAAGAGGGTTGACACTCAACTCCAAGAGCTTCAAGTAAAATTCACAGAGGGTGAGAGAGTCCGAACAGAACTCACTGAGAGAGTTAACAAGTTGCAGGTAAGGATTCAATATAAGTTCCCTTTGAGTTCTTGATATCTAGCTATCTTGCAAATGCAAGACAAAAAAATCTGTGTTGAAACCCCTATACTTATTGCTTCACCCTAGTTCCAAATTATATCAAATATACTAAATAGCTTTGCAAGAGTTTATGTAGTTATCACCTTTAAAGCCTTACAGGGCACAGAATCAGGTTACCTGAGGGACTGCCTTTTTCTAGAGTATCTGCCTTTCCTATTAGGTTTGTTAAGATATTAAGGGTTTTCCCTTAAATGCTATTACCTGATTGGACCTTGGAGGCACATCTACTCAGCCATCCTTCCAGTCCTTTGGAATAGTCTCCCACCTGACATCTGAGGATCCCTATGCTTTAGCCTTCACGTGGGCTTTGAAGACCTACCTCTTCTCTCAAGTATTAAGCTAGGATGGGTGTAGAGTTGTGAGAATGATTGGTCTGGCATTTGAGGGAAAGAGTACTTTTGTTTTTAACTATGTTTTTAATGGATTCTTGTGAGCTGCCTAGAATCGTCTTTGGAGATTGGTGACCATATAAGTCCTGTAAATAAATAAAATAAATAGTGTGTTTGCAATTTAGATGGATAACAAGCATCTAATATAAATATGCTGCTTGCTATGTGTATCTCGCCTGCCATATTAAAATGATATCAAGTAATAAATGACAAACCTTTCGATAATGGATGGTTTCAATGTTTTTAGGTTGAGTTAGACAACGTCACTGGTCTTTTGAATCAGTCTGATAGCAAATCTATTAAATTAGCAAAAGATTTCTCTACGTTGGAATCACAACTGCAGGATACACAGGTAAGCTGCCTAATTTTTTTTTCATGATTGACCACAAAATACCATTTTAAAATACCATTATATTTTCTATTTACCACTGACAGATCTTTTAGTTGACTGGGGAATGCAGATTGCACTTTATAGCCAGCTTCAATCACCCTTTCTTTCTGTAATAGGATCGTATGATTCATATTGAACTTTGGATATCTTTAAAACTGAAAAACTTTACTTTTTCTATATCAAATTCTGTTCTGTACTTTGGAAGCAAAATGCAGCATTCTTAATCCTTAATTTTTATTCTAAGAAAGAAACGGGATTTCTTTTCTAGTTAAGCTGTAAAATGAAAGTACTTTGAGAACACTATATGAATAGCATAATCTTGCTTGCCTGACCTTTAGGATGAGGAATGGGGACAAGGATAGTAACCACAATAAAAACTTTAGAAAATAATTGCACTGAGAATGGCCACTTCAGCTTCTCTTTGTGTTCCAGTTTAAGCATAGCTCAGATGTAACAAGTATTTGGATTTCTACCACTCACGCTATTTCTAATAGCAGACACATCTAAGAATTAAAATAGTGCAATGAACTTGCTTAGTTATCAATTCAGTAGTGAAATGTAAATAAAGCAACTTAACTCACTTCAAGTGAGTTCTGCTAATTTAATTCATTCCAAGTGAGTTCTGCTAGAACAGTGGTTCTCAACCTTTCTAATGCCGTGACCCCATAATACAGTTCCCCATGTTGTGGTGACCCCCAACCACTTATATATCACTGGGTGCCAGGGGCGTGGCCAAAGAAAAGGGGGGAAAAATGGCGGACAGCCTTGTTTGGCGACCCCCGTGAAATGGTCATTCGACCCCAAATGGGGTCCCGACCCACAGGTTGAGAACCACTGTGCTAGAAGATAATGAAACCGACTTATACATCAGATTTAAAAGATACATTTCTTTGGTTTGTAGTTGGTTTACCTTTTAAATTCTGTATTAATCACTTTTTTATTTTTGACTTGCAAAATAATTGTCTTTGTGTCTGTATATTTATATGCCTCTGAGTGGTACTGAATATAGATGTCGGGACATAAATTGATACTTGATCTTACTTATCATTTAATTTAGACTTTTAAAATTCGAAGGCAACTATTGATTATAATAATGAAGTATATCACATAAAGTATTTTGAGGGGTTTTTTTTTATAAAAAGCAGTATATATTCTTAAACAAGAAATGTCTTATATGTTGAGTATGAATAGATTTAATCAAGTTTATCAGATTTCCCGCCCCCCCCCCAAATAAAAAAGTCTTATGCTTTGTTTCGAAGACTTGGCAATTTACCCTAATATGACAAGAAACTCTACAGTGCTTTCTTCATACACTCTTAATGAGTTTATTTTACTCTTTTGAAAGTAAAAATCGAGTTGGCAAGTTCGTTTTGTGTTGTAGAATTTACTAAGTGCCATTGAACTATTTGTATTCAAATTCCCTAGTCCAGTGATGGCGAACCTTTTAGAGACCGAGTGCCCAAACTGCAACCCAAAACCCACTTACGTATCATCAGGTGCTGGGTGGGTGTGGCCCATTGGCTGGGCATGGCCCATTGGCTGGGTGTGGCTGCAGTGGTAATGGCAGACTGGGTGAGACTAAAAAGTTCAATCAATCAATTCCAACTTTGCGGAGATTTTTTTTTCCGCAAGAAGTTGAAATTGATTGAACCTTTTTTTTTTTTTTGCACATGGTGGTGGAGGCCTAAAGCAAAAAGGTTTTATAAAACCCAGCTGAAGGCCCAGGACTGGGGCGATGGCGCACGTGCCCACCGAGAGGGCTCTGCGTGCCACCTGTGGCACGTGTGCCATAGGTTCGCCACCACTGCCCTAGTCTACAGGTAGGCTAAATCACACAATTACCCAATGTTATATAATTCATCTGCAGGAGTAAATTCTGCCTCACTGTAGTATCAGAATGTAATTATTGCCCAAGTTTCTTTTTGTTGTAGATCTAATATCTTTGGGTATTTTGATTGACTCTTCAGTTTATTGATTATTATAGGAACTGCTTCAGGAGGAAACCCGTCAAAAACTGAGCCTTAGCACCAAGCTGAAACAGATGGAAGATGAGAAGAATAGCTTCAAAGACCAACTAGAGGAAGAAGAAGAAGCAAAGAAGAACCTGGGAAAACAGATTTCTGCGCTTCAGTTCCAGGTACTTTAGAACAACTTTATAGACTGGATCTGTAGGGACATAATATTAAATTAGGTTGAAGGCGGAGAGATACAAACATGTAGAAGAGGTCTATGAACAGTTCAAAAGCTGTTACTTGATTTTCATTAATGATCACTTGCTAAATTGCCTGGATACAATAGTCTGCTCAGTCTGAATTATGATTTTTAATGAGCTAGTTCTTAACTATAGTTTAAAAGTTTGGATTTATCATTTATCTAATCTATGTTTAAATTATAAACTTGAGAAAAGGAACTATGTTAATATTTTGTAAAACAGTGGGAATGAGCTTTTCAGGATAAAGAATAAATTATAATCTGTTAATCTGATATAGAAATAGAATCTTTCCATTTCTTTTTAATACTGCTAGGGTTGGAGTGTGAGGAAGAATGTATGACCCTGAGGATTGCTGGATGTGCAGATTATAACCAAATCAGGCTTTCAGAGATACTTTGTTCTATTGTGTAAAATGTTGGATTAATATCCTGGGTGGAAATGGAATAGTGATTTGAATAGGGTTTTTTTGTTGTTGTTGTTTTATATAGAGCTACTCTGGATCTCTAGCTTTGCAAGCTGTATGGCATTTTGTGCCCATCCTGCTGCATCTTACATGAAAATGCCGTCATGTCTCTTCATTATTTCAAAAAATTGCCCACCTCTTCAATTTTCTTACAATTCTTTTAGAGCCCTGCCTTACATTCCTTTTCCTTTTTGCAAAATTGTGTTAAAATTTTCTCTTATTTTCTAATTATTTAAATAATGTTCTTTTACCTAGATTGGAGAAATGAAGAAGAAGATGGATGAAAGCATAGTTTGCCTGGAATCAGTAGAAGAAATCAAGAAGAAGCTTCAGAAAGATTTGGAGGCTATGAGTCAACGTTATGAAGAAAAAGCAGCTGCTTATGACAAGCTGGAAAAGACTAAGACCAGGCTCCAGCAAGAGCTGGATGATATTGCTGTGGATTTGGATCATCAGAGGCAAATAGTTTCTAATCTGGAGAAAAAGCAGAAAAAATTTGATCAGGTACATATAATTGTATTTTGGGTAGACAGCTTTGCCCTGATACTTGTTCAGTAAGGAGTGGAAGCGTCTGTGCAGATATCACGTTTCCTGCCTTGTAACTAAACGTCTCTTGCAAACAAACATTACCACCATTGGATCACATTTTGTTGGTTTGGTTTTTGTTTGAAAAAGAACTATGAACTACATTTGCACTTTTTCTAGGTCAGTTCTAAAAGGGTGCCACCTGCTCTAATTTGGGGCAACAGTTGATCAATTAACTTTTCATCCTAACACATATCTGGAATTAATAACTAACCTGTACTAGGTGCTCATATTGTTTCATTGATGATACCTGAAGGGGCAACTATTGCAGATAGCCAGATATTTCATTTGGAAATCTTATAGTACCATTATTGTTTCTTTTCCAGCTCTTAGCAGAGGAGAAAACAATATCTTCCAAATATGCCGAAGAACGAGACCGTGCTGAAGCAGAAGCACGAGAAAAGGAAACAAAAGCCCTTTCCTTGGCTAGAGCCCTGGAGGAAGCCATAGAGCAGAAAGCAGAGCTAGAGCGACTGAATAAGCAGTTCCGGACAGAAATGGAGGATTTGATGAGTTCAAAAGATGATGTTGGCAAAAGTGTAAGTTGATAGTATTTGAGTGAAAGTGATTACCATAATACAGACTTGTGATAAGTCTTAGCAGGTAAATTGGGTTACTTTGCACTTTTAGTAAGATTAAAAAAAGAGATGCTAACTGGAAGTATTTTTTTTTAGAATGGAACAACATATATCAAAGTCTTCAAATCTCACTATTCTGAATGAAGAGATACTAACTAGTAAAGCCTTTTCTATAGGAAAATTATGGCACCTGAATTTTTGAGTAGCAAAGGCAATTTATTTTTCTAAATAAAATAGTTGCTATTAGGTTTCAAGATAAATATGTTGCTTTTGAAGCAGTATGTTCTAACACAGGGGTCCCCAGGCCATGGCACACCACACCACTGGGCCGTGGCCCATTCGGAACCAGGCTGCGCAAATGGAGCAGTCAGCCAATTGCACAAATGGAGTTGTGTGTGCCTGCTGCTCACATGGAACCATCCCCTCCCCCCCCCCAGGCCACCAAGCCAGAAAGGTTGGAGACTGCTGTTCTAACAGTTCTACATAGGCTTCCTTGCTTCCTGCCTACATACATATAGGTGTCAATATTTATTTAGTGATTTAATTTCCATATGTATTAATTGTCTGAGATGAGAACCTAGATGCAGGAACACCTGATCAAATTACTTTCTGTTTTTTTTTTTAAATAAAATGGCCAGAGAACATTGGGAGTATTAACAGAGGCAGAGAATTGTTAATATGTTTTACTACCTTTAAAGCTTTATGTGTCACAGGACCAGGTTATCTGTGAGACTGCCTCTCTCTAAGGACATCTACCATCCTACCAGATTGGATGGGGGGGGGGGAATTTTTCTGGTTCCCTCCCTTAAATGTTGCCATCTAATGGGACCTCAGAAGAGTCCCTTTACTGTGGCAGCCCCTGTTCTCTGCAGCATCCTTCCCCATGATCAGAAGGCTCCTATCCGTTTAACCTTCTGAGAAGCACTTAAGACCTGGGTTTTTCCCTCCCAACTGCTGGGATAGAGTGAGATTGATAAGATGACTCTGTTGTGGGTTGCATGTGAAAGTTCAGCTATGGTGCCAAGTTTTGCTGGATTTTATTGCTCATGGTTTTAGTATTTTTAATTGTAAATAGATGTTTTATTTTTTGGGTTGTGAGCTGCCCAGAGTTTGGTATAAGATGGACGGCTATATAAAGGTTTTAAATAAATAAATAATTTATATCTTATTCTTTAAAATACTGGACAATACAAACAATGGCCGTGTCAATATAGGGAAGCTAATTTTGTATCTGCATCCTATAGGTTCATGAGTTGGAAAAGTCAAAAAGAGCTCTGGAACAACAAGTAGAAGAGATGAAGACTCAGTTGGAAGAGTTAGAGGATGAACTGCAGGCCACAGAAGATGCCAAATTGCGCTTAGAAGTAAACCAGCAAGCCATGAAGGCACAGTTTGAGCGAGATCTTCAGGCCCGTGATGAACAAAATGAAGAAAAGAGAAAGCAGCTGATGAGACAGGTAGCATTTCAGAGATCTTGAAAATTCCTGAACTGTTGTTAGCAAGCTTTAGTGGAAAACTTTAGCCAGGCAATAAAATTAGTTACCAGATGGCTGTTCCAACTCTGATGATTTAGTAAGCATTATTATTTTTGTCCACTTGCATTAAGATGTGGGACCTGGGTTGTATTAATGGGTAAATCTTATATGCTTTGATTCCTTACAGGTGCGAGAAATGGAAGTGGAGCTGGAAGATGAAAGGAAACAGCGCTCTATTGCTGTAGCTGCCAGAAAGAAGCTGGAAATGGACCTCAAGAATTTGGAGGCCCATATAGACTCTGCTAATAAGAATCGTGATGAAGCTATTAAACAGCTCCGGAAATTACAGGTGAGGTTTGCCGCTTGTGTAATACTGATTTTCTGTTGCTGGGTGGTGAAGTAAGCAATCCAAACAATTATTAAGGCTTAGCAGTTGTTACTTTGATTCAGGAAAGAAGTCTTGTATGAATGTATGTATGAATCTTCAGATAGGTTTTATGAAAAGCCTGTTTCCTTTTAGGGATGTTACCTGCATTAACCAACAACCAGTTCCATCCTGGTCTCTTTCATTTTGGTTGGCCCACTGGCCTCTAGTTCTAGGTGTCATCTAATGGGAAATAAACTAATGTCATTCTTGAGCCACAGCAGTATGCATGTCAGTGGGGGACTATAATTGTAGAGGAGGCATTTGGTGAGGAGCACACAGTAAGGGTGCAGAGGTGAGCAATTTGCTGGAGCTTGAGGTCTCCACCCACTTTGTCTTTATTGGGCTTTTGTCTTTCCTTCAGAGTTTAACCAGTCCTTGAGAACTAGATTGAATAACATCCCTTTTAAGTATTTCACAGAGAGAATGTTTTATGTGTAGAAGTTTTCAGACTGAATTTTTGGCTGTACTAGTTAAAAATTGTTGGGTTGCTGAGTTGAAAAATATTAGATCCTGAAGCCTTGGAGACCTGTTGACAATATATTAGACTTGCTTGGGGAAAGTACTCAGTGAATCTGATTTGTTATAAAGCTGTTTCATATATACATGAATTTATAACTTTTTAGGCCCAGATGAAGGATTACATGCGGGAAATGGATGACACACGTGCCTCAAGAGAAGAAATTTTGGCACAGGCTAAAGAGAATGAAAAGAAGTTGAAGAGTATGGAAGCAGAAATGATTCAAATGCAGGAGGTAATCTAATTTTTGGGAGGGAGTGGGGAACCTTATTAAAACCTAGAATATATATGCCTATATGTTTTAGGTGGAGTGCAAGAAAGCTACAGAAATTAAAGGCATGGAAAAAAAAACTCAAAATGGAACAGTTAAAAATAATTTATTCCAGCACCATTAATTATAACTCTCCTTATATTTCTGTTCCTGCAAACCGTTTGCTTCCACCACTTACATAAACTTATTTAATTACATTGCTTTTTGTTCTTTAAATATCTCAATTCATTCTTTTTGAGGACATCTTTCATACCAGTTTTATCTCCCTTCTAAATCTGTTCCCTGGTCCTTGTTATTTTGCAATTCAATCCTTATTCATTCTCTCTGAATGACCTAAATACTTCAAGTAATTTGTACCGGTCACTTCAATTTACATTATTCAGTACATAATTCCAGTGACAGTGTTTTATTGCTTTATCATGCATATTTTAAGTACCTCATTTCCACTACATTCAGCTTACTTATTTGCTTCAATTCCATTCCAGATAATTTCATTATTTTAAAATCCATTCACTGTACTGGAGGCTCCTTGTTAAGCCTTCTTCATTCACTTCCAAAACAATTTTATTTCCATCAAAATTGTTTTGCATTTTCTTCTCCTCTTTTAACCTTTACTGTCACTTCCTCTTTTTCAGCCCTATTGTTTTTGCTATGTAAACGTTATATAATGTCATCCTCTCATTCTGTCATTATATTATAGTGATACTCTGTAACATAAATTTCTGCAGTCTGTTCTAAACAAGTGTCCACATCCAATTTCCTTAAGGCCATTTTCCATTCATTGAATATTTTATTATATAGGAATATAGGATACATATCGCAATGTCATTTTTTTTCTATTCCTGCCACCACCAAATAATCATTTGTCTCACATTTACAATATGTCATTATTCTTGTATTCTTCACAAATTTTCTTTCAACTTAATCAAATCAATTATTCATTTGGATTTTTATTTATTCCTTTGCCATAGATTTTGTTCTTGAAGAAGTTTTTTAAGCAGTTAAATACCAATCACATTTTGATTTATTCTAGAGTCCAAATCATTTTTTGTACTTCTCATTTCCAACCATCATCAAGAAGATGCCATTCATGTCATCAAGCAGAATATTTTTTCCATTGATCAAATTCATTCAGAACACTGCACATTTCCTCACAAAAAAACTGTATCTGATTCTTCCATTATCACTAGTCATTGGAGCATAGATGCAACTATCATTAATGTAGGGGTTACTACATTACACACAAACTAAAGAAACCTAGGTAACATATTTTCTAACATACATTTTATCCTTTAATTCATAATTAATCTTATACCATCCCTTCTGCTTGCCAATTTATTTTATCTACCAAACCATTGTATCTTATTCTAAAACCTTTCTGATTATATCTATGTGATGCTACTTGTGTCTTTTAATAAATATATATAATAAATTGTATACATAAGTGACTGTTAGTTATTCTGACATGTAAAAGTATATGATTGTCCTAGCTACAACTAGATTACAATATTTCTTTTTAAAGCTTGATTTTCACAAGGAGTTTGTGTACATCTTATTCTGATTCCAGGAACTTGCAGCTGCTGAACGTGCCAAGCGCCAGGCTCAACAAGAGAGGGACGAGCTGGCTGATGAGATTGCTAACAGTAGTGGCAAAGGGTCAGTAATACCAATTTTTTCTTTCTTTCATGGAGCAATAAGGCTGTTCTGCAAAACATGTTCCATAATGCCTGTATCTTAAGTGCTGATAATTAGATGTAAAATGTCCTGTTTCTGGAGGCAGAGTGATTAGCTCATAACTTTCTGAGGCTTGCTTATAGATGATAAATAATTAGTTATGTTTTTCTTCAAAATGTTGTATATGAATATATTCTTTTTGTATCTCAGAGCGCTTGCCTTGGAAGAAAAGCGTCGCTTGGAGGCTCGGATAGCTCAGCTTGAAGAAGAATTGGAGGAAGAGCAGAGTAATACAGAGTTGGTGAATGATCGTCTGAAGAAAGCCAATCTTCAGGTATTTGCTTGAGAGGTTTCAGTTGGTTTGAATTTAAAATGCCGCGTGAAACCTGAAGGTCGCTTTTAAACCTTGGTTAATGGCTTAATATATTGCACAATATCAGCTGATTATGTTATATTCAACAAACTATGAATAAGCAAGACATTGATTGCTTAGACATTGTGCAGTGATAACCTCTGCAGCTTCTGATAATGAGCATAAGTTACAACCATAAATGTTTACTTTATAAAAGTAAAAAATGTATATAATGTATATAATTATGTACATATACATAATTATATGTATATAATTTTCTTTATTTGCACTGAACAGTGATTACTTTTGTATATTCTTCTGCTCTGCATCATTTCAAACCTAAAAGACAAGATTTTAGTAGAAGTGTCAAAAATGGGGAAAGGAGAGACTTAAAAGACGAGGAGGAAGAAATATTCATATATATGAAGTTAACATACTTCTTATTCTCTTTCCCAGATTGATCAGATAAATACAGATCTGAATGCAGAAAGGAGTAATGCCCAGAAAAATGAAAATGCTCGTCAGCAAGCGGACCGTCAGAATAAGGAACTAAAGGCAAAGCTTCAGGAAATGGAGAGTGCTGTAAAATCTAAATACAAGTCTTCTATCACTGCTCTTGAGGCAAAAATAGTACAGCTGGAGGAACAGCTCGACACTGAGACAAAGTAGGTATTGATAATCTACCACACACTCACTCTCCGGTTGATGCAGTTTAATGGCCCTGTATATAATTTGTCTTTACCTAGAGGAACAGTGGAAAGAGATAGAAATTGGAGTTACTGAGAGCAATTTACATGGTCAAAAATCAGCAGCCTTTTGCACATACCACCTAAATTTTAGGTGCTGATTATTTTAACCTTCATTAAATCCTGGATATGAAGTCCTTAGAAGAAGACTGAGTGAAAAGCAGAGCAATCAGTGAATGCTGAGGTCTTTCAAGTTATCTAGAATTCAAAATTAATCTTTGAAATAGATATATGTGGAAAGTTGTGTATTGGCCTTCAGTGACTCCAGTTTCTATCTCCCTTCAGTTGTTCCATTGTACACTCAACTGTTACGTTTCTCCTGTTTAGCAGTTTTCGGATTAGGAAAAAGTTGTTTCAGTGGAAGAGAATATTTATAGCTCAGGGTGGAATTGTGAAAGGTTTTGTGCTGTCTGACCCCGGTTCTTTTCTTGTAGATGGCTCATTACCAAACTAGGTAACATTTTCAGTGCTAGGAGTAGGGTTTGCTCTCATTTTATATACTACTGGTTTGCCCTGTCAATATTGATGGTTAATGATCTTGCTGTTTTTTTGATTAGGCTATTGTTTACTGTTATGTTTAACTGTTCAGGGTAGTGCAGCAGAATGCTTGATGGTAGCAAGCATACAGCCCAGACTATAGAGAGCCTTCATAGAGTAACCAAGTAGTGTCCCATTTTTTATTTGTTTTGGTCCTAACTACATTGCAGTGCCAAGTTCTAACCTAAAGCCTTTTAACCTTTAGTATACTTGTGCAGTTTTTAAGCAAAGATGCATGACCTATCTACTTACTTTAAAGGGAACGCCAGGCTGCCAGCAAGCAGGTCCGACGTACTGAGAAGAAGCTGAAGGATGTTATGCTACAAGTGGAAGATGAAAGACGCAATGCTGAACAATATAAAGATCAGGTATATGCAGTTTCAAAACTGATGCTTGATAATCTGAGCTGTATAGCAGAAACCATTGCCTACAACTCTACAAAGTTTTACCTGTTTAGCAAATTGTTAAGATGTTAGCAGTATTGCCCCTTATTGATTTCTATAACCCTTTTGTTATGGCCAAATATTCATATATTAATAATTTTTTGTCAGTCTTATATGTGATTGGGTAATCAGGATGTCTAGTGATAGAACTTCTAAATTTTAGGACTGAGGTATCCTGTTCATATTGCTTGACTTATAAAGTCTGGAATCATAGACCAATGTCCAAGAAAAGAAGGAACCTATCAAGGAGAAGAAGTTACAACTAAATGTATTAAACTAGGATCAAGAAACCTTGTTCAAGTTTTCATTGTGTGACTTTGGGCCAAGCACTATCTTGGCCAAATATATCCCACAGAGCACTTACTTTGGTGCAAATTCCCCTTGCATAGTATTGTGAACTATCAGGGGAAAGGAAGGATTTCAAAATAATAATAAATGAAATTAACTTTGCATAATGTTCAGGAATATTCTGTATTAGAAGTGTGCTAATACTTCAAAAGTACCACTTATGGCATTTCAGATTATGAGGCTACTTTGTTAGAATGGAAAAAAGACATGAATTAATGATTTGAAGAGATGTGTTTTGCTCCACACTTCTTTTAAAGAATTTGCACTTAATTATATCAAAGATTCTGAGTCAGGGTTGATACCCGCATGTGAATAAACTAGAACTCCGATGATTCCTTATTTTTGCACTACAGGTAGATAAGGTAAATATACGCTTGAAGCAACTAAAGCGTCAACTGGAAGAGGCAGAAGAGGAGGCACAACGAGCCAATGCAGCTCGCAGAAAGCTGCTGCGAGAACTGGAGGATGTCACTGAGACCGCTGATGCCATGAACCGGGAGGTTACTTCCCTGAAAAGCAAACTTAGGTAAAATTGCTGTTCACATGAACTTGTCTTAATGTTTTTACCTTGAGCATGCTAATGTCAGTAGATTGCCTAAGAATGGAATACCACTTTTCTCATATTATAATTTGTGTTACTTTCTGCAATAGACGAGGAGATATACCCTTTGTGATGACACGCCGGATTGCCAGGAAGGGACCAGGTGAAATGTCTGATGAAGAACTGGACGGCAAGGCAGATGCTGGTGATGCCAAAGCTGCTGAATAGAATTCCTTCCAGGTTACCCATTATCAAATGACCTACCCTCCCTTTTGTCACAAAACCCTTCTAAAGTATGCTGGGGAAAATGGATCATAATATTGCAATGTTTCTTGGACTATTTGGAGCCATCAGACATTAGTGTCATCTCTCCCAGCATCACACTCTTTTGTATTGAATGCCAAAGAGTCTGTAGTCTGATATGAGACTGGGCACTACAGATGCCTATAACATTGATTGTTCTTCCCACAGCTGCCAGTAAATGTTTGTAATTTGGTGGGAAAGAGAATACTTTTTGTTGCTATAAATCAGCTATTTTCTTCTAATAATGAGTTTGTGATAGAGGCAAGGAATCACCCTTTATTCCTCCTCTTTTGTTTGCTTTTGGCAATCATGTTCTGTGACCTCATAGTTTCAAATTCTTCAGTCTGTCCACTTAGCAGTTTAAGAGTCATGTTGAATAGGAAAAGCAAGAATTCCCAGCATGCCTTCCAAATGTCTTTGAAATCATGTAGATCATAAAATCTTGGGAATGGATGAAGGAGAAGGAAGCTTCTCTTACAAGAGACTTTATTAATTTGATCCCTCCTTGTAACTAATACCTGGACAGTTCTGAAGTGCAATGGTGTCTCAGGCTTTATGTTTAAGATGGAATGAACCAATAGTTAGTGACAAGTCAAGAAAGCATCAAGTTTTTGTATGTTCTTATTGGAGAACGTGTTTGGGACCAAATATATTTAACGGTAAGAATCAGAACTTAGTGGGTTTGAATGGAGTATGGGCAAGGAAGTGCTTCTTTACTATAATGTTCAAGCCTCTAGCTCTATAATCAGGGGATAGGTTTAGTTATTCTGCACAGTGACTAAGAGTATATTAAAGAAGAAAAAAACTTTTAATCTGCACAGATGATAATGTTGAAGACCTTGGTATCTCTTGTTTATAAGGAATTAAGAAAATACAATAAAGGTCTTTATCACTGCCTTTCTATGGGGACTGCAATTATATAGATAGTCTTTACTTTTCTACATCATACACTGGTTGCTGGATTTATCTGTATACTTAACCATATTGAATATGCTGCATTTAAACTTCTAAGTAAATGGCAAATTAAAATAAGAATATCCTATACTGTATGGTTATTGCTCTCACTGCAGGAACCTCCTATCCCTGTTGCTGCCACCAAACCAAATTTGCAAACTTTTTTTTATATAATAAGTGCCTTAGCATGTGTCTCCACTACAGTCAGTAATGGATTGCCGGTGCTCCTCTAACAATAAAGATTATCCATGTACTACAATCTCTTGTGTGTACTTCTCTACCATGTGCTTGAATACAATGAAAGTGGCAGAACTGTCATAATGGAGCAAATTATATACCTTTGTTTTGCACTAAACAGGATGCAGATAAGTAGACATTGCTTGAGATTGATAAGAACCTTCTTACTGTGAATAGTTTTTGATGAAAGAATAGGGTTTTTCACAAACAGTACATAAGATATGGATAGTGGGAAATATGTGTTTGGATATAACATAATCCAGCAGGATTATAGTAGCCCTGTCCTTTTACATTAAAGTACAAAAACATCTCCGAAGTTGTTGCAGAATCTCAGCTCTAAACTAAAGGAGGCCAGTACTGTTATCTGTGCGTAAGGGCTATATATGAATCACAGGTATAACCATGCACTTAAATGGTTTGTTATATAAAACAGTATCATCTGAGGCAAACAATGACGACTTTGATGCAACATTAAATGGGAATTTTCTCACATGGCTTGTTGAACAACCAACCCTATTCTGCTTTCCATAAGTCTTAATGGATGTGTTATATCACTTTAATTAAAAAACGAACAAACTTCATTAAACTTTAGCATCGTGTGTTATTTAGTAATAAGATCTGAACATGAAGCTGTGTGCTAGATAATGGAAAGTTTTCAATAAAGTAAATGTTCTTATGCTTCCCTAGCAAAAGATTGGAAAAAAAAAACCTTGGATATTCTTATAGTGCATAATGCTGCTGTTTTCCATTGGGCATAAGATGTAAACTCCATCAGCCAAAAATTGTAAGTAAGGGACTGGATTTGCCTTTGTAAGTCTGTGCAGTTGTAAAGTGAGACTTCATATGATTAGACCCAATTTTATGACCATTTTAGCATGGTGAATCACATGGTCATTAAGTGAATCACACCACTGTTAAATGAATAACAGTTGCTATGTGAATCCAACTTCCTGTTGACTTTGCTTATGAAAAGCCAGCTGGGAAGGTCGCAAATCACAATCGTGTGCCTGCAAGATGCTGCAACTTTGTAAATGTGAGCTATTGACAAACACCTGAATTGTGAACACATGACCGTGGGGATTGTGTGATGGTAGTTAATTTTGAGGATGGGTCATAATTCACTTTTTGGAGGCTGTCATAACTTTGAACCATTGTTAAATGAAAGGTTAGAGTTAGGGTTAACTGTAGTCCATGTCAATATGCCTATAGGAAATGGTCATCTGATTCCTTTAAAAAGGTGACACAGTTTGATTCTATTTTCTAACTGCCAAACTGGTACTCATAAATAGCAGAAATGAAATAATCCACTTTAACTGGAGACCTTTGGTCATTTTGATAAAAGGTATAAAGCAAGAGAACTCCTAGGTAACACAATGGGGAACATATCATTTTTTTTTATTGAAAATTTTTAGATATTTTTACAAAAAGCAAAAAAAAAAAAAAAAAAAAACAACCCTCGCCCACCCACCCCAACCCTCCCTCTCCATCCCCCCCGATCTTCCCAGAGCTGAGTATAGGCTTAATTAAAATTTTTAAGAATCTTAAAAAAATTGAAAAATATAAGTCATAAATATATCTAAATAGCTTACATAAACAATTTATAAAGTAATTAACAATAAAATATATGTAAAAAAAAGCATACGTATTAAAAGGAAAAAGTACTTGAAAAAAAAAGATAATAAAAAAAGAAAAAAGAGAAAGAAGAAAAGAGATATAAAAAAAAGTACAATCTATAAAATATTAAAATTTATATACAAGTTATTAGAAAGCTAAATGATATTTTTTATATCCAATTTATATTGTATAAAATTTATCCATTTTTCCCATACCGCAAAGAATTTCTCTTGCGATTGCTCCTTTAAGAAAGCCGAAATCTTTGCCATTTCCGCCAAATAAGAAACTTTAAAAAACCACTCTTGCAAGGTAGGCAAAGATTCCTTCTTCCAATATTGCCCTACTAACAGCCTAGCGGCCGTAATCAAATTTAACATCAATATAACTTCCTTAGCATCACAATCAGTAACAATACCTAACAAAAACAATTGTGGGGTAAATTTTACCCTCTTTCTAAAAATTCTTTGAATATTCCACCATATCTTAATCCAAAAAACTTTTATATTTTTACACGACCACCAAATATGATAATAAGTAGCGTCCAAACAACCACATCTCCAACATTTAGGCTGTAAGTCAGGATACATACGAGACATTTTTTGTGGATCAAGGTGCCATCTGTAAAACATTTTGTAAAAATTCTCCCTTAAGTTCTGGGCTTGTGTAAATTTAACATTCCTCACCCAGATGGTTTCCCAGGTATCTAGTAGAACTGGTTCACCAAAATTTTGTGCCCATTTAATCATACATTCTTTAATTAGTTCTGATTCTGAGTCCAGTTCTACTAGCACCCCATAAATTCTCTTAATGTGAGTTCGCCTTTGATCTTTTACTTGTTTAAAAAGATTTTTATCTTCTCTGAGCAGACCCACATTACGATCTATCTTCCATCTATCAGCTATTTGTCTATACTGAAACCATGAATATATAATATTTTCATGTGCTAAATCTTCCAAAGATTTTAACTGCCAATTTTTACCATCCCACCTGAGTAATTGCGCATAAGAAACACTATCCATCTTAACTCCTCTGATTATCCCCTCTATCGCATGCCAAGGTATAGCCCATAATGGTATTTTAAACTCACTTTTATAATATTCACTCCAAACCCAAAGTAAAGAAATCCTTATAATATGAGATTTAAAAACCCGATCCACTTTTTTATTAAAAATTAGATAGGCATGCCATCCAAAAAGTAAATCCCAACCCTCCAAATGGAGTATTTCTACATTTGTTAAATCAACCCAATCACTAATTAGTGTTAAAGCCACAGCATCATAATATAATTTCAGATTCGGTACCTTGAGTCCACCTCTCTCACGGAAGTCTTGCATAATTTTAAGCTTTACCCTTGGTTTTTTCCCTGCCCAAATAAATTTGTTGATACCTTTCTGCCATTCATTTAAGTTAACCTCATTCTTTAAAATAGGTAACATTTGAAATAAAAAGAGAAATTTTGGCAGGACATTCATTTTAATCACTGCAATTCTTCCCATAAGAGATAACTGTAACTTCTCCCAATTTTTCAAATCTTTTTGTACCCTGACCCACAGCCTTTCATAATTGTTTTTATACAATTTTACATTAGAAACAGATAGGGTAACCCCCAGATATTTTATCTTATCAACAACTTCAAAGTCTGTCAGATTAACCAAAATCTGCTTATCCAAATTAGTCATGTTTTTAGATAATATTTAGTCTTATTATTATTAATTTTAAAACCCGAAACCCGTCCATATTGGTAAATCAGTTGTAATAAATTTACTACAGAATAGGTAGGTTGAGACAAAGTAACCACCAAGTCATCTGCAAAAGCTCTTAATTTATATTCTTTTTTGTTAACTTCTATTCCTTTTATTTCCTGCGACTCTCGAATTTTGATCAACAAAATTTCCAGAGTTAAAACAAACAGTAACGGTGACAATGGACATCCCTGTCTTGTACCTTTTTCTATTGTAAAAACCTCTGACAAACCCCCATTAACAATAAGTTGTGCCGTTTGTTTTTGATATATAGCACCAAAAGCTTGTGATATTTTTTCTCCAAAATTCATTTCCTCAATTAATCTTAACATAAACTGCCAATTCAATTGATCAAAAGCTTTTTCAGCATCTAAAAATATCAGCCCTGCGGAAATTTGGTTATTCTTATCTAAATATTCTAATAAATTAATAATTTGTCTAACATTATTCTTCATATACCTACCAGTTATAAAACCCGATTGGTCCTTATGTATAAGCTGATGCAAAACCCTCATAAGCCTATTAGCTAAAATTTTTGCAAAAATCTTATAATCTACATTTAAAAGAGATATGGGCCTATAATTCTTCGGTAAAGTAAGATCTTGATCCTCTTTTGGAATCAAAGATATAAAAGCTCTACGCCATGACGGAGGAATCTCTGAACCCTGTAGTATATTATTAAAAAGCTCACATAAAGGTTGAATCATCTCTTCTACCAAGGTTTTATAATAAATGGATGTCAAACCATCCGTACCCGGTGCTTTACCTAATTTTAATTGCTTAATAACTGTCACAATTTCCTCATTGGTGATTAAACCATTAATTTCTTGTTTCTGATCTTCTGTTAATTTAGGGAAGTTGGCCTCACTTAAATAATTATTTATATCTAAAGTTTGTACATTAGTACTCTTATATAATTTTTGATAATAATCTAAAAAAGATTTCTTAATCAACTCCTTCTGATAAACTAATTTACCATTATAATTTATTTTGTCTATAATTCTCTGTCTCTGTTTCTTTCTTAATTGATAAGCCAACCATCTCCCTGGTTTATTAGCATTGCAAAATGTATTTTGTTTCATAAACAATAAATTAGTTGCGGTTTGATCCGCCATCAACATATTAAATTGTGTTTTTAACAACTTTATAGATTCTTTAACCTTTTCATCTGTAGGATTTAAAATCAAAGACTTTTCTTTTAATTTAATCTCATCTTCCAGTTCCTTACGTTTCTGAATCTGCTTTTGTCTATAAACATTATTCATTTTTATCAAAATCCCACGCATGAAAGCTTTACCTACATCCCATACCATTGATATTGAAGTTCCCTTATGCATATTTAAAGCAAAGTAATCCTTTAAATGCTCCTTTAATTTTTGAACATTCTTTTCTTGTTTAAATAAGTTCTCATTCACCCTCCACGATCCCCTCTCCTCTTTTTCATCAGCCAGCTCCATCCAAACTGGACTATGATCCGTCAACGACCTAGGAAAAATTTTTACATTCTTTACCCTGAAATATAAGTCAGTTGTAATCAAGAAAAAGTCAATTCTTGAGAAGGATTGATGTCTATCTGAAAAGAAGGTGAAGTCTCTCTCCTCTTGGTTACATTCACGCCAATAATCTCTCAGCTCCCAGTCCTCTTTCAAATCAAAAAAAGCTTTGGGTAATTTAGCCTGTTTGAAAAAAGTAGAAAATCCTTTTTTAATCCCTTTGTGTATCTAAAACACCATTCCAATCTCCCATTAATATCACAGATCTATAGTCCAACGAACTTAATTTCTGATGTAGCAGTCTATAAAATTGTTCCTGTTGTTGGTTTGGTGCGTACAATCCCACTATAAGTATTTTCTTACCATATAAACCAAGTTCAATCATAACATATCTTCCTTGAGGATCTGATTCTACCAAACAGACTGGTAAGTTTTGTTTAACATAGATAACTACACCCCCTTTTTTCCCAGGAGCAGAAGATACAAAATGAGATCCCAAACGAGAATTGACTAAGTATTTTTGATCTTTAGGTAAAATATGTGTTTCCTGCAAACAAATAATATAATTGTTGTGTTGCTTTAAGTAATGAAAGATTTTCTTTCTCTTCTGAGGGGAGTTAAGGCCGTTAACATTCCAGGTCAGGAACTTTACCATCTCCCTTAACCAAAAGCCTGGAGAAGACTACCTGAAGGTCTGCCATTGAAGAATGTGTTGCAGAGCTCTTGGGTCTTGCTCCTCCCACCGGCAACGAGATACTTTCTTGAGAAGATTCTTTGATTTCTTTCTTTTGTTGTTCCTTTTCCTTGCATCTATGTGCAGCACAAGTCATTCTTTGCTCTTTGATCTCTGGGAAACATATCATTATAAGACTCCCTATAGTCTTATTAGAATAACAGTTATAATGATTAAGGATACCTAAGAATGAAAAGGATGCATCTGAGAATAAAGTGCCAGCATTTCAAATTAGTTGGTACCTTTCTTTAGATGTTTATATTCCTTTTTTTAGATGATGTAGAACAATTCACAAAACAAATAATCTAAAACAAAACCATGATAAAAACAGCTCCTAAACTATGTTCTGCAATCAGGTTAAATTCCAACATTATTTTAAAAAGAAAAAGCAACATACTAAATAGATCACATATATTAAATAATGACTCTCTTGCAAAGGTTATGTTTATAATAATTTTATGACCTGAAGAAACATAATATAGTGTTATTCAGGGGCAGGGAATGGCAGGAAGGCTTAAAATCAAAACTGAAAGGATTGATTGATGTTAGACGCAAGGGATAAAATACAAGGATTATGCTCAGGCCCTCCAAAAGGAAATTTAGTTACCCATAAATCCCTTTTAGAGCTCAACTGGCTGAACAGTATTTCAAGATAGCTTTTCTTCAATTTTATGAAGACACAACTGAGATTATGCACTGCATTTTGTGGTGAAGCTATATATTGAAACAGGATATAGAGTTTTATTAGGAGTTGCATGACATACTGCAACATAAACTTACACTGGCTGATACATGCAACATGCCAGACTAAAACATAGTTGGTAATTTGTGAAACAGCTTAAAACAGAATGGGGAAGAATTGAATTTAAAAAGTGCTGAGAGAAAGGGTGTCTCACTCAGGTTTTGCAGACCCCTGCAAATTTACAGATTGCCAAGATTATTCCTGTGTTTTATAAAGAGAGATCCAACACACAAGACTTGGGAAGACAAAATTGAGAAAACTTCAAATATATGAAGGGATATTTTTATATTATTGAATACATGCAGTGGAGTGATTCAAACCATTGTCGGAGAATTGGGTAACAAACTGTAAGGAAAGGATCCTGCTGTACTTATTTATATGTTAATCTATAGCAGAGGTAGGCAACCTTGGCTCTTTTATGACTCGTGGACTTCAACTCCCAGAATTCTCGGAGTTGAAGTCCACGAGTCATAAAAGAGCCAAGGTTGCCTACCCCTGGTCTATAGTAATAGCTGTTAGGCAACATACATTAAATCAAAAAATTAAATTACTACTTTAAAAAAATACAAATGAATACCATAAATGTAAAACTCCTTTAAATACCATGCACTAATAAACAAAGAAATTAAAAGGCACAAGAAAACAAATATTTTAGTTTGGTGCTGCAAGAATAACAGAGACATCATACAGTCTTCTCAGAAGGGTACAATGGAAAGCTGAAAAGATCTGCCTCAAAATATTAGGATCTTGAACTTAACATAATTATGTTCTGCCACTGAACATCCATCTTTCTCTCCAATTTTGTCCTTATTGTAACGGAGGTAGTAAGGTAGATGTGGTAAAGTGTTATTGCTAGAGAGACATTGATTTTCTAAAATATGTTACTTCAGTGTTGAAGATACTCATCCTTCTAAGGTAGACGGTGTGGAACCATACATGCTCAACAAGTGGATTTGTTAATGGAAAAATAATTCTAAGCTTTGTAGGAGAAAAATTTGGGATATTCCAAATAAGAACGATGTAAAATTATCTTAATGTCAGTAACACTGAATATAGTACTGAAGCTACTATATTTCTAATTCCATGATGAAAAGGAACAAATTTAATACTATGTCTCTTGCATGCAGTTGCATTCTCAGGTTTAATCCTGACATCTCAAGGCAGAGCTTGTACAGATCTCAGTCTGAAACTGGAGAACTGCTGATAACATTCATTGGAAATTCTGGAATCTGCAATATCAAAACAACTATAGGACTGACATGACTAATATTTGGAATATGGGTTTTTAATGCTATGTTTTAGTTTGTAGAATAGAAAATGCAAAGTATACGTGTTCAGTAGTCATGTATCTTCAGGACAGAAACAGAAATAAAATTTTGCGTGAAAAAGTTTTCATAATATATGAAGTATTATACTATCAAAACACAGTAAAGTACTATATCAGGTTTTGTAATCTAATGAAAAAGTCAGGGAAAAGGCAAAATTTTAAGTATAATTCTTTCCAGTATGTACTCTTATACTTTACAGGCACATGAAGCAGTAATCATTTTCTTTCTACCAGTTTCTACAATTTAGACTTAACTTCAGGAGTAGAAAACACAAGTACTATACTAAAACGTAATTGAATTAGAATTCAGAATGAAAAATTAGATAATAGTATTCATCAACCATTGTTTTAGGCTGAATTATGAAAAATGTGAAGTGTCTGAAAAATGAAGCTAAGAATTAGCTAAGTTGTCTTTGGCATCACTGTCAGTAAAACAATCTGATGACTTTTACAAAACAGCTGTTTCCTTTCAAAATCTAAAATAATAAATTTACAGCAATTTCCATCTTCTTCAACTATCACACATTGGCTTTAATTTTATATCAAGAAGTCCATTGAAAATTAAAGAGGTGTGAACACGCAGTTCAGTTATGTCACAGCTGTCAGATGGCCTCTTGACCCCACAGAAACAAAATCCTGACATTATGAGTACCAGTGAAGTTTACCAACAAAACTAAATATGACTGCCAAAGACTATAAAATTTAAAACAAAACCATATATTGGGTTGCATTATTCATGCATCAAATAAGTTTCAAAACTGACTTCAACTACACAGGAATGATTACTTATCAAAGCCCTTGTCTACAAATACACACACACACACACACACTGATATATGTATAACTTCCTCTCTCAAAAAATGCTACCATTCATAAAATGATGATAGAAAAGTGACAAGAAATTTTCCCCAAGTGTTTTAGGAACTCTAAATTAGAATTTCTCAATATTGGCCACTTGAAGATGTATGAACTTCAACTCCCAGAATTCTGGAAGTTGAAATGCACACATTTTCAAGTGGCCAACACTGAGAAATACTGTTCTAAATGTACAAGCTGGGATTGGATTTCACTTTTTTTTTTCCAGTTATGTGTTTATCACTCTGCAACCTTTCTATTTACCAGACCTCTATATCTGAAAAAAAAAAAAACCCACCAGGGATTGAGTTCTGTCATAAAGTCTTCCATTAAGAACTTCCCTTCTTGTGTCTGATTTGTAACACAGAAAAGCAGGGCACACATTTTCAAGTGGCCAATACTGAGAAATACTGTTCTAAATGTACAAGCTGGGATTGGATTTCACTTTTTTTTTTCAGTTATGTGTTTATCACTCTGCAACCTTTCTATTTACCAGACCTCTATATCTGAAAAAAAAAAAAAAACCCACCAGGGATTGAGTTCTGTCATAAAGTCTTCCATTAAAAACTTCCCTTCTTGTGTCTGATTTGTAACAGAAAAGCAGGGCACACATTTTCAAGTGGCCAACACTGAGAAATACTGTTCTAAATGTATAAGTTGGGATTGGATTTCACTTTTTTTTCCAGCTATGTGTTTATCACTCTGCAACCTTTCTATTTACCAGACCTCTATATCTGAAAAAAAAAAAAACCCACCAGGGATTGAGTTTTGTCATAAAGTCTTCCTTTAAGAACTTCGCTTCTTGTGTCCGATTTGTAACACAGAAAAGCAAGGCTACTCAGACCCACTTCCTGGTCACCTCATAACTCACTAGGCAGCCTTTCTCAACTTTAGCAGCTTAAGATGTGGACTTTAACTCCTAGAATTCCCCAGCCACTATGCTAGATATGGAATTCTGGGAGTTGTAGTCCATATCTTAAAAGTGAGAAACACTGCACCACAGTGATAGGTAAAAAGCAACATCTTGCCAATATTGTCAGATACGTTTTTATATATCTTTTCAATCAAGTTTAATAATGGTTGAAAATGCTGAATTTTCAGCACACCGTTTACCATATAGTTCCAACACCTAATCTCAGCTATGTTCAAATGGTAAAGCATAATAATGATTTCCCTTATCAAACTTACAAAAATTTTGGCACCTGTTGATCACCGGATTTCCTTTCCGACCCTTCTGTATCTAATACAAGACTTCAAGAGGGTTTGACCACAGAGAGAGAGTGTGTATGTATGTGTGTACACAGAAATAATTAAAAGTGCCTTCCAATACGCGGAAAATATAACTCCAAACAATACTTATCTCCAAATTAAATTCCATATACTTCGCTGTAAGCTTGCAGGTTCAATGTTTTAAGTATTTATGGTCGCAAACTGGAACCCTGGGAAAGCTCCTCCTTTTACAAAATAAACAGGAAAGAGCGATTGTAAATTTTTAATCGTATGGCGCAGACAGCAAAGAAACAACTAAGAAATGTGTCTGTCTAGCGCGGTTTCTTCGAGAGACAGAGAGAGAGAGAGAGAGAGAGAACACTGATTGTTTATTTATAAACTTCACTCATCTTGCATAGCCTGGCTTCCTCTGCGGCCGCCCATCAAAATCAGCAACCTCCGGCGTTCCTCCTCTCAACGCGCTCACCGAACCGCCCTTCCCAGCGAAGTATCAAGTACCGCCAGTAGCTCCGCCCTTCACCCCCCCTCCCCGCTCGCCATTTACGAAGATTGCCGAACGGGAAAGAGGGGATCGTATCGAGCCGTAATTCCTCTCCGGCCTTTCCGAAGACAATCGAAGGGCTTCGGCCTCTCTTCTTCCCCTCCGCGTCTCTGGCGGCGATTGCTCTTGCTGGGGCTGCCGCGATCTCCTCCGGGGCTTTCAGCGCTGCTCGGCGGGCCCGAGACCGTGTCCGAGGTCTTGCGGCGGGGGCTTCCGCTGGGGTCTTCTGCTCGCAGGCTCCCCTCCGCCGGGGCAGAGGTGTTTCCAGCCGTGCTCCCGGGGGTCCTAGTTGGACCGGGCGGGCTGGGCCTGAGAGCCGCGGCTGAGAGCAGGCGATCGGTGGTCGGCTTGTGGAGACTGTGAAGCGGCGGCGGCGGCAGCGGCTCCCCCTAGGGGAAGCGGGGCGGCCGGGGTCCGGTTCGGATGGCGGAGGGCATCCAGCATCAGCAACTCGTGCCTGGCGGCGTCGGCGTCCCAGCCCCTCGAGGGGTCAAGCGGGAGTCCGAATTGGAGCAGCCGATGCCCGGCGGGGACGGAGCCGAGAGCGGCCAAAGCAAGAGGCTGCGGACGGAGGCTGAGGCGGACGGAGGCGGCATGCAGGTAGCAGCATTGGTAGCGGCGCCACCCTGGACGCCCCCCCCCCGGGACCGTAAAAGGCGCGCTTCCCTCGCGCACGTTCACACGGAGCGCGCAGCACAGATGGGCTCGACGGAGTTTGGGCAGGATGCTAGTCCCGTGGAGCCCGTCTTGGTGTCCGGTTTGGTGTGAGTGGGTGTGGGGAGTCAAGCCAGCAGGCAGGCTTTCGCAAACAGAAGAGGCCCAGTAGCCCCCACTGGTATTAATCTTGGAGGAGAAGAGCTTAAATACTCCACGGCCTGCCTTCGATGCCAAAATATCCATAAACCCAGGGCTCCGTAGAGAGCAGTGCCCTGGCTAGGACACGAGTGGTAGTGGATGTAGAGGTTGTCATAACAATTGCACGTAGAGCCGTGTTTTGTTGCACGGCCACGTGCTGACAAGCCTCATCCATTGTGGAATTTTCGAAGGACTAATTAGAATGTCTTGTTGGAAAGAGCACAAGATAGTTTATGTGATTGCTATAGAGTTACAAGGTCATATTTTCATCTGGATTAGACTTCCTCAGTGTGGTAACCTGAAGATGTGTTGAATTGCAGCTTCCACACACCTCCAGTAAGGGTAGATTGTAGGCCAGTACCTAGTAAGGATTCTTCTTTGAAGAAGAAGAATCTAGAATAATGTTCGGATCTTTAAGAAAGTTTCTTAGGCCTCCGATGCCTTGGTTATTTAGTTTTGGAAGAACTGTAGCCAGTGCTTTAGGAAGCCGCTTTGATCTTGTTTGTTTCTGTCTAAGACTGCAGCTAGATAATACTCACCTTGGTGTGAGGATGTAATCTTATCCATTCCTTTCTTATAGTAAGCCTCATACTGAAGGACTTATTTTTGTAACAGACATATGTAGTAGTGAACTGTTAGTCCTATTGAACCTGGAATAACTTATTTTTGAACGGACATTCTTAGGATTGTATTTCAAATGAAATTACTTTGAATTTACTGTGAGTCATAAAACAGGTGAATCTGTGGTTTCTTTGAAAAAATAAACGTTTGTTGATAATAAAGATAGCAAATAGAGTTCATTTACATTATATTTTGGCCAATTCATCTGGCCAAAGAGTAACTGACATTTCCTAGAGAAAGTAAGTACAGATGTGTATCAATTAAAAAAAAAAAGTAAATAACGAGCAATCAAAATACTTTTGGGGGCACAAGTTGTACAGGATTTACCCCTCCCTTTTTGTAAAGGTTTATTTTATCTTCACGTTATATGAAAAGTTCCAGAAGTTTCAAAAGGGTACATGCTATTTTGTAATCTGGAGTTGACCTGACAGGGCTGTTGCCTCAGTATGGATTTTGGATTCAGTATCTCAACTGCTCAGATGTAACCAAGCTTGCCATAAGAATGGCAATCTCAAGCAGAGCAAATATTTTCTGTGCAAAAGAATCCTGATACATTTTAATACACAATTATATTTTGAGTTACCTGTGGCCTTTGTTGTTTTTGACATACAGATCTGGATCCATACTTATTTGTTAAACTTTTATGCCTCAAATCTTATTGATGCAACTCTGGGCAGATTACAACATGATACAAAGTAAAAAAGTACTACAAGCAATTAAAATTAGAAGAATTAAATAGTGCTCTGAATAAATATTCATGTTAGCTTTAGAAATTCTGCCAGTTTTATGTCTGCTTACCACAGTTGCTAGCTTGAAACATGTGGCTTGGGTGAAAATGATAGGCCAAGCTACTTAGTTGCGATGACCATACAAGAGGGATTTGTAGAATAAGACATGAGGTCTTATAAGGAAACAGATTCTAGGATAAATGTTTTTACGAACGTTTACAAAAAAGAGCAGAATTGAAATAAAATTAATAATAGTCAACTGTATACAGCTGTATGCTTCCAATGGATTTTCCAATTTCTTTATATGTAAACAGTATTAAAGATTGATAGCATTCTTTGGCTACTACAATCCACAGATTTTACAATAGTGTGAAAGAGGGTATGGTTCACATCTACCATATTACAGATTGCAATAAAAATGGCAGAGAGGAACCAGAAAGTTAACCAGAAATTATAGAAAGGATATTGTTTTGGGACGGACTTTAGAGTTTATCTGCATATTGCATCATTTTCATGCAGAAGATCCTGGTTTAGAGAACCAGTCTGATGTAGTGGTGATGCTGTTGGAATGGCATTGAGAAGACTTAGATTGTAATCTATCCTCATGAATGATACATTCTCTCTCAGCCCAACCTGCCTCACAAGGTTATTGTGGGGAAAAATAGAAAGAAGGAATGCTATCTATGCTGCCTTGAGCTCCTGAATAAAATACTGTATGTAAATTACAAATTGGTTTTGTTTTCCAATAGTTTTTCACTTGAAAGATTCTGCATGAAAGATTCTGTGTTAATTAGGAAACAAAGGATATTGACATGAGGATTTAAAATACCTTGAAATGGTTTGGTCATATAGAAAGAATGATTTCAAGTTGTAGAACAATATATGAAGGAAGAGTGAATAAGTTGAAAGGAAAAGGAAGAGTGAGAATATTATAGTTAATTGTAATTGATGAGAACTTTTAAAAAGTGAGAAGTTTAAATAATAGACAATCTATGAATTGGTGTATGTGCATGATGGAAGCAAGGATGGTTTGCCTGGTTAAAACAATATGGGGAAATGCACTTACATGTAAAACTTTAGAACAAATTGTATATTTCACTGAATTTCAAAAAGAACAGGTTCTTTTCTGTAGTTCTGGCCAGTTTGGGAGAGTATTTTAGCAAAGGTTTTTCTTGGTCTTCAAACTAAAGCTGAAAACAGTTTGGATATTTTGGTAGACAGTAATGTGAAAAATGCTACCAAATTGACATTAAGTTACCTACAGCAGCGGCTCCCAATATTTTGGGCACCAGGTAATGGTTCTATGGAGAACGTTTTTTCCGCAGACCGGAGGGGACGTGGTTTCCTATACTGACTGCATCCCCTTCACTTGTTTGTGCGGCCCAGTTTCTGGCATGCTGCGGGCCAGTGCAGGTCCATGGACCGGGGTTTGGAGACTCCTAACCTACATATAGTCATACTGTTTTTTTAATGGTGGCAGAGTAGGTAGTTTTGGGGGGACACTCTGGTCCTAGCCTCAGTCCCTTTCCCCAACTGCAGAAAACAGCCTGAAATTGCTTCTGAAATTTAGCCATTTTGATAATGACTTTAAAATGGCAGTCTGTGGGTTCTGTGAGCTACACACAGCTCTTGATCTTCAAATCTCTCACTCCTACTTTTTGCCAACAATTTAGTCAATCTTCTTTTCTCCATCTACCATATATAATATATATATAATGCAAAAGGGCAAATATTCATTATATAAGAGTCTCCTTGGCTGAACTTAAGATTGGCTTGTCATGATCGATTCATGAAATTGTGATTTTAGCATGGACTGAAGTGTGACTACTGTAAGTGAGAAATTGTAAGAGCTATGTTAGTTTGGCATTGTGCTAAAAATCATAATATGGTTAACTTGTTTTTATTATTTGCCTTACATCAGCATGGGAAAACTTTTTTTGGCTGAATTTCCTCTACTTCCCATATATGGGCACCCTAAATTTATTTATTTATTTATTTATGAGACTTATATACCGCTTTAAGTGCAAGCACTCTCTAAGCGGTGTACACCAGTAAGCAATGTATATATATATATTTACATTGTCCCCAACAATATGGTTGGTGGTGTTCTAATTATCACTGGAATGAGCAGTCTTAAAGTGTTTGGGCCCTATTTTGTTTTTGGGGCCTTAGGTTAAGTTTAAGGAAAACAATTAGTGTCTTAAGCATCACAGATACTTAGAGCATCCATTTTGTCCCTTAAAATACAGCAAACAAGGAGATTTTTTTTTATTATATGTTGAGTGCAAGTTCAGAACTGCTTAAGGTAATTTATTCAAGTTGTATCTCTCCCTCATGATATCCCTTTGGGCTGCTCTCTGAAGGTCTGGGCTGAGGAATGGGCTGGGCCACACTAGAGGCTGTGCTTGTTCCCCAGTTGCTCTGTTGACTCTGTTTGTACACCTGGCTTTGCCTGGTGCCTGAACTCAGCTACATGGAGGTGTTCCTTTCTCACCATTTCTTTGCTGCTGTTGCTGGACACCCTTGTTATTTATTTTGTTATTTACTCTTCCTGCACCATTTTTCTTTTTGTTTGTTTTTTTGCTGTTGGGGCTTTGGAGGTTTGGACAGTGGCAGAGTGTGTGTGCATTTGTGTGTGTGTTACAGTAGAGCGGCAGGCTGCTATGGACCCACTTCCCCCACGGAGTCTACTTTTGCATTCCCTGTGGGTAGACCTGAATAGGAAGGAAAGGGAGAAGAAAGAAAATGATATGACTCCATCTTTTGACTATGAATCAATGCTTTATTCCTTTTTCTGGGTGAGAACCAGAAGATAACTAGGTTTGTATGGTGTGTGTGTGTGTGTGTGTGTGTGTGTGTATGTGTGTATGTGTGTGTGTCTGTCTGTCTGTCTGAATGGAAGAGAACCTTCTACTAGCTGATGGGAGTAGCAGGGGAGGGCTGCTGTGAGTTTTGATATATATGAATGTAATGTGAGTATGTTGCACCAAGGGGGGAGGTGGTGGCTGGGTACCCTGGTGGCACTGAGAACTTATAAAGCTAAAGTGCCTCGGAGTGCCTAGCTTCTCTTCACTGGGATGGTTGGAAAGGATAATGGGAGATTCCAGGTTTTGGAGGACTTGGATATGGGGATGGGACTGAAATTTGGGTGAAGGCAGGCCATAATATAATGATGGTGATGGGCAGGGGAAATATGTTGAGAGACAGGGAGTGGGCCATTTTCAGGGAATACAGGACTGTTTTCTTATACTGGTTTTGTGTTCCAGCTCCTTGATCTTTGTGCCCTGGGCCTTATCAGCAGACCTTCAATGGCCCTGTTTTTCACTGCAGCTTCTAAATGCCAGGTTGATCTGTAATATGGCCTCCCTCATTAGTGATCTAATAATTGATGACCTGATATGTATCACCGAGATCTGGCTGGGTCTGGAAGGGGGTGGTGGCTCTTTGGAGATATGCCCAGTTGGCTTTCGGTGTAGCATCAACTAAGACTCTGGGGCAGGGATGGAAGTGTGGTGATGATGACTAGATATCTTCCCCGCCCGATCAATTAAGAAATGTCAGGAGCATTTCATTCCCATGCCTGGAGGCTGTGACAGTCTGGATGGGAACTACAGGCTTCTGAACTCTGAACTCGGGCAAAACTGAATGGCTTTAGATGTGGGGGCTGCTGGTTCTAGAACTATGCCATCTTTTGTGCTGGATTGGGTTGCACTGCCCCCGGCAAACCTGGTACACAATCTTAGATTCATAATTTCTGCTTGAGGAGCAGTCGCAGTCATGGTTAGGAGGTGCTGTACAGATGGATTAGACTAAGATTCCCCAAGTTGTTAGCTGGAACTACCAAAATTAAACTTATCAGATGCTGCATAAGAATGAATTGGGTTCACAAATCACACCCATAAATGATGGGTTACAAGTATAGTTGGACTCACAGTTACATAAAAAACAAGCACACCTTAGTATGGCTTAGCAAGATCTGTGAACTTAATCTAGGTTAACACAGACTATTATTTATACTATAGAATTGCCAAATCTGGAATGCAAAAAATCATAGATCCATAAAGTTGGTACTAGTAGAGGCAAAAAATGTAGTATAGGTTTTTGCATCCCAGATCCCAGGTTTTATCCTGTTTTCTATTATTGCTACAAACAGAGATTTAGATTACAGAGGAGCAAGTAGTGGCACAATAATTCAGTACCTAAGCAGACTTAAACGTGATATTTTAATTCCAGGCCAAAGAGCAGAGCTGGAAACTATCTTGATACAATATGTGGTATCAAGAGGTATGGACACTGTGCCATGCATTTCTTTGTGGCATTTGTGATCCCCTTCAACAGCAGATAGCTTTATGTAGTTGGGTTTCATTATCTAATCCATCTCTGATCAGCCTGGATAAATCCTGTTTAACCTGCCTTGATCTTGTTAGCAGAGTGGCATAAAGCTGCCTGAGCTGGGATTGGGATAAATCGGATCATGATTGCAGTATGAATCCAGGATTTATTTCCTGTAGAGATGAAATAGCTGCAGCAAAATGTTTGACCTAAGTGGTTTCCTTAAATGGCAGATGTGCTATGTTTATACCAAAAGATTTGGATGCTTTTATAGAATCACAGTAATCCTCCTGCTGTATCTCTGTCTCTGATGCTAGCAGTGCTTATGTAGTATCTTAATACATCATCTACTTTTCTGCTGATGTACTGCATTTTCACTATGCATATTGTACATACAAATATACTTGAACTGTATAATAGATAGTGTTTAAGGCATTACAAATTGCAGAACAGTTTTGGTCTACAAGTACATATGAATGAATTTGCATTGCAGCCTGTAGACTTTCTACATGATGGCAGGAGATAAATGCAGAAATATTAAAATGTTTACATGTTAGTTACTGTTATCCTATGACTTTGGAGAACTTAAAATCCTTGTAGTAGTGTAAGAAAATGCTTAATAGTATTGCTGTTAAGGAAGGGAAGCATTTTCCCCAAGATACTTAATATTCTCTACATACTACATATCTTACATCCTCTGTTCATACTGACCCTTGTAAGAATTTGCTAATTGTACCTGATTATATCCTACTTGCAATGCACTTTGGATTTATTACTTATCTCTTATACTGTCTAGCTGATGAATCTTCTTCCGGCCATAGGAAAATTGATCAGCTCTATATTGGAAGTACTTATTTTGTCTTGGAGTACTCTCCAAGTAGCTATTTTGTCTTGAAGGGCTCTGCTAGCATTCAAAATCTTTTTCAAAAAAAAAATGTTAAATGCTTTTTAGTACAGCAAGTCTTTTAATTAAAATGGAAGGGAGAGAAAGAATAAATTTAAATTCTTTCTTGAATTTATACAGGTAGTCTTTGACTTATGATCCCAATTGAGCTCAAAATTTCTGTTGCTAAGCAAGACAGTTAAGTGATTTTTTTTCCCATTTTACAACTTTTCTTGCCACACTTGTTAAATGAATCACTGTAGTTGTTAAGTTAGTAACAAGGTTATTAAGTAAATCTGGCTTCCCCATTGATTTTCTTATCAGAAGGTTGCAAAAGGTGATCACATGACCCTGGAACACTGCAACCATCTTAAATACATGCCAGTTGCCAAACATTTGAATTTTGATTACATGACCTTGGGGATGCTGCAAAGTTCGGAAATGTGAAAAATGGTAATAAGTTACTTTTATCAGTGCCGTTGTAACTTTGAACTGTCACTAAACAAATGATTCTATTTGTATGCCATAGTCTGGAGGACATTCAGCCTGGCCCAGAGGAAATGGAATGTTGGTAGGTGTCTAATTTTTTGGCTTGCCTGGTTCCCATTGAGTGAAGAGCAATTGTCTTGGGCCACATACGAAGTATGTAATATAGTTAATCTAGATAAATCACATAATGTTAAAAGTTTACTTCTTACATTACTAGCTGTCCAGGGCTGCATGTGGCCCATGGGCTGTGGGTTGGAGTAATGGAGCAAATTCTCTAGAATGGACTGTTCCCAGATCTGATAATTTTGCACATACATGAGTTGTGTTCCATGAAAGCTTTAAAACACTTTGGTGACATATTAAAAGGATCAAAGTTTTAGGAGTAATAACGTTTAATTTGTGTTGCCAGTTTTAGACCTTTCCTTCAGTTCATTTTCCTGCTGCTATACTTGTGTTTCCCCTAATAATACATCTAATGTTAATGTTGACAGCAAAGGCATTATTTCTTTTGATCGTTGAAGCTATTAATTTTGTAGCACTATAAATACTAGGAACTGTATAGTAACTCAGGAGTAATTGTTTTACATTTACATACAATCATTGTCTAGTATGTCTTGAAGTAAAATTATTGATCAGCATATTCAATCCTATATTCCTCTTTGAAATGAAAAGTGTATTATCTAGAGATTGTGAACCCAAAAAGTAATGGAAAGAAAAAAAAGTGATGGAGAATTCCTTTACGACACATGACTGAGAGAAATAATGTTCTCATTGTTCTATATCTATATTTTTTTCCCAGATGTGTATCTATATTTTGTATCTGTTTGTATCTACCAAATCAGTTTAACATCAATACCTGGGAAGATCCTAGAAAAGATAATAAAAAAACAGACCTGCGAACAACTAGAAGCAAACAAAGTTATAACTAGTAGCTAGCACAGGTTTGTTAAAAACAGATCATGCCAAACCAATCTTATTTCATTCATTTCATTCTTTGTTAAAGTGACTAAACTAGTAGACCAGCGAAATGCTGTGGACGTAGTATATAGACTTCAGTAAGGCATTTGATAAAGTAAACCACAACCTACTCCTTGGTAAGCTAGACAAAGGTGGAATAGACAATCTCACCATCAGATGGATCTGTAGTTGGATGACAAACCATACTCAATGAATAGTTCTCAATGGCACTACATCCACATGGAGAGAGAAGTAAGCAGTGGGGTACCACAAGGTTCCGTCTTAGGCCCAGTACTCTTCAATATCTTCATCAATGACTTAGATGAGGGAATTGAAGGGGAACTCATCAAATTTGCAGAGGACATCAAACTGGCAGAAAACAAACTCAGGATCCAAAAAGATATTGACAAATTTGAACAATGAGCCCTATCCATTAAAATGAGTTTTAATGTGGAGAAAAGCAAAGTTTTACATTTAGGCAGGAAAAAATCAAAGGTACAAGTACAGATTAGGCGAGACCTAATCTTTAAAAACAGTAACTGTGAGAGGGACTTTGGAGTCCTAGTGAACAATCACTTGACAATGAGGCAGCAGTGTGCAACAGCAGTCAAAAAAGCTAATACAATCCTGGGTTGTATAAACAGAGGCATAGAATCAAGAACACGCAATGTATTAGTACCATTTTATAAAACACTAGTAAGACCACACCTGGAATACTGCAGCCAATTTTGGTCACCATATCACAAAAAAGATGTTGAGAGTCTGGAAAATATTCAGAGAAGAGCAACTAAGATGATCCAGGCTTGGAGACTAAAACATACAAAGAACGGCTGCAGGACTTGGGTTTGGCTAGTTTGAAGAAAAGAAGAAATAGGGGAGACATGATAGCAGTATTCCAATATTTGAGGGGCTGCCACAAAGAAGAGGGGAGGGTCACACTATTCACCAAAGCACCAGAGTGCGAGTGCAGGACAAGAAACAATGGTTGGAAACTGACCAAAGAGAGAAGCAACCTGGAATTAAGGAAAAACTTCCTGATAGTGAGGACAATTGACCAATGGAACAGCTTACCCCCAGAAATCGTGGGCGCTCCATCACTGGAGATTTTTAAGAAGAGGCTGGACAGTCACTTGTCTGAGATGATATAGGTTCTCCTACTTGAGCAGGGGGCTGGACTAGAAGACCTCCAAAGTCCCTTCCAGCTCTATTTTATTCTATTCTATTTCTTATTTCAAACTAATAAAAATGCAAATATATGAAGCAGCATTATAGGATAAAGACAATCATAAAATTAATAAGCACTACTATGAAGAAAAGAGGGATAACAAAGGTCTAGAAAATTTGTTATAGACTAACAACTCTCTAAAACTTTTGACTATATTGTTGAGAATCATTTTTTTTGTTTCTTTGTTAAAAAAAAAGACTAATTGAAATATTGACAGACAACACATATCAACAATTCATCCAATAAGATTAGGTGTAGTTTTCTATTTCTGTTGCTTTTTTTACATTAAACCTATTCCTGAAAAAGCCACAGTCAAATACATAGGATATTTATTATTTATTTTACAAATTCATATGCTTCCCCTTTCCAGATGAGTCTAGGCAATTTACAATATAAAAACATAAACATTAAAAATCACACGTGCAGTCCTTTAGAAGCCAGCAACATATAAAACATTTAAAAAGCCTGCGTGAAAAGGTTGATTTGGGGGCCGTGTAAACTGTAAGAAGGAGAGGTTATCCCTTATCTCTGATGGCCATTTGTTTCAGGTTGAACAAATACTAAAACTATTGGAAATGTTATTTGCTTCCCAGAGTCCATATGGATTGGGGCAGCAGTATAAAGATCCCAAATGAATGAGTGAATATCCTAGTTTTTGTAATAGATTTTTTTACATTTAAATGGATGAGAATCATTTTAATTAAAACCATTGTAATAAAGATAGTGACTTTTCAAAATTGTATAGAAGTTTTGTTGGCCAAATTTTCTTTAATTTCTGCCTGATATAGCTACATGGTGCGATGTTATCCATAATCTGTAAGCAAACCATTAGAAGCCAGATAATTGGTAATTTTTGTTACAGAAAAGTTTATCAGAGTTCAGAATAAAACTTTGTATATAGGTTGTGCTGCTTGGCATTTTATGTTTCAGTTTGTTTAATGGTCACCTTTGTAGTTTATGCTAAAAGACTATGTGACTTGGTAGGGCTTCATTATAACCATGAATTTATCAATTGTAATACAATGAGGAGTCATTTTTTTTATTCTTGTAATGGTGATGATGATGAAATGAAAAATATTAAAAAACCACTCCAAAAATTGGAATAGAATTAATTGCTGTCATTTATTCAGAGGCTAGCCAAAATTTGTCTTACTATTTCTAATAAATTGAAAAAGGGTTATTAAATTAATTTGCAAATTTGCATGAAAGAAATATTTTGCGAGTTAGTGCTTGAATTTTTAATACAGGTAGTCCTCAGGTTCTGACCATAATAGACCCTGCCTATTATGGTTGCAAGTTGTAATGGTTGTAAACGTGACCAATATGATTTTATCATATTTTTTTGTGACTGTTAGCAAAAGTCACGGCTGTTATTATGAATGCCACAGTTGTTAAGCAAATGCCACTGTTGTTGAATGAGCCCATTGTTCACTATGGCACGGTTTTCCCAAAACCCAGGAATGCTGGGGTTTGGCAAAACCATTGCAAAACATGGTCACATGACTTTGGGATGCTGCAAATGGCTGTAAATTTGGTCATATTGCAGAGCACCTGAAGTATGGTCACATGATCGGGGGGGGTGACATCAGAACTTTGGGTTACCTCTTTTCAGATAAGTAATAACACTGAACAGTTACTAAGCAACTGGTCATAAGTCAAGGACCACCTGTAGATACTAGCTATGTGTCTGTTTAATCATCTGGTTTGAGTAATTTTATTCAAAATATAGCAGAACCATCTAGTAATGAACTAAATGAAGCTGTTAAAGGCAACAAGTTTCAGTCTGCGGGATCATTTTGCTGACCATGATTTTATAATTGCATTCAATACAGTTGTTGTGAAGCTATTTTAATCCTACTAATCTAGAATTAGAACAGTTTTGAGGTCTTAAGGCTTCGGTGCAAGTAGTCCTCGACTTAAGACCATTTGTTTAGTCACTGTTCAAAGTTACAACAACAAAAATTGACTTACAACTGGTTCTTGCACTTATAGCCGTCCCCTTAGTCACAAGTTCAAAATTTGGGCACTTGGCAACTGGCTTGTATTTATGATGGTTTCAGTGTCCTGGGACCACATGATTGCCATTGATTGACTTTTCCAGCTGACTTCCCAGAAACAAAGTCAATGGGTGTAACCAGACTCGCTTAACAACTGTGTGATTCACTTAATAACCATGGTGATTTGCTTAACTACCACAGCAAAACAAATCATAAAATTGTGTGACTTACTTAACAGCCGCCTGAGATGGAAGTTCTGTTTCCAATTGTGCTCATAAGGACAACATACGACATATAGTTCCAATATTTGCTTGGGTATTCCAAACTGATGGACAAAAATGTTATACCTTTTCTTGTGATATAATAATTTGACAAAGGAATAGTAATAGTAGTAAAGTTGGAAGGGACTTTGGAGGTCATCTAGTCCAACCCCCTGCTCAGGCAGGAAACCCTACACCATTTCGGACAAATGGCTGTCCAGTCTCTTCTTAAAAACTTCCAGTGTTGGAGCATTTGTAATGAGATCCATGAAAAATACCCCCTTCCCCGTTTTTTTGGTTAAGATCTTAAGATGTCTTACATTGTTTTTACAATAACAATAACAATGAAATCAGGAATCAAAGTTATTTTTTCTCAATGTTTGTTTATTCAGCATTTAACTCAGTCCTCCTATTTCTATAGTGAATGAGATTAAAATTAAAATGTTATCAATATTTGTAAATATTTAATTATATTTTATGTATTAATGATCATTGTAATAAAGAATATATCTTATAAATATTTGTAAAAGTTTCTTCTAAGATGCAACATTTATAGCATTGCTTGATAAATACATATTTTTGTAAGCAAATTTCCCTGGGGCAATTGTTTGTATTTTTAATAAAGGGTGTGTAGTTTTGGTTCCCATATACAAGTAGTCCCTGACTTACAACAGTTCATTTAACGATCATTAAAAAAAAGTGACTTATGATCATTTTTCACACTGATGTCTGTTGCAGCAGCCCCATGGTCACGTGATCAAAATTTGGATGCTTGGCAACTGGCTCATATTTATAACATTTGCAGTATCCCAGGGTCATGTGATCACTTTCTGCATCCTTCTGACAAGTAAAGTCAGTGGGGAAGCCAGAATCACTTAACAACCATGTTACTAGCTTAATGACTGCAGTGATTCACTTAACAACTGTGGGGAGAAAGGTCATAAAATGGGGCAAAATTCACTAATGTTTTACTTAGCAACAAAAAATTTGGGCTCAGTTGTACTACCTGTATATCTCCACCCTCAGCAATAGAAACTCACTGACACTTTCTGATTACTGTTGCTCAGCCCAGCCTACCTCATTGAATTCGATCTGTGAGAGACAATAGAGAAGGAAAGACTTTTTCCAGTAGGAAAGGATGATGGAACTCTAATGAAAAATAAGTGATGTAGACATCTTTCTTATATTTTAATTGAATACAGTAATTGCACTTCTAAATTTGGACAAAAGCAGATTTTTTTAAAAAAAACAAGAATTTCTCCAGCATAGGAGATGGAGAATCCACCAATGGGTTAGCTCTGTCTTTCTGTCCCTTAGACTAAGTCAGTCAAACTTCCATGCCCATCCTGGACCAGGACACTCCCAGGACACTCCAGGCCAAACAGACATGACAAGTTTGGTTCCCAGCTTAGCTGCAGGTAATAGAGCTTTGTCCCATTGATAGATTCTGCCTTTCTCCTGGTCTCCACATCGTCTCAACAACGCTGGAATCAGTGCTGTTTCAGATTGCCTGCTGGAGGCTTGAGGGGTGCTTTTCCCAGGCCCTGGGGCTAATTACAGAGGCTTCAGCTCTGTAATTAGCCCCAGGAGCACGACCAAGCTGACATACCATGGTCAATTTAGGAGGAGCCCTCTACTGACCCTCCACCATTCGGGGGGCTTTTTAATCCAGCTCTCTTATTGCCTTTGCTCCGCAAGGCCAGCAATACTGCTAACATAGATTCGGATATGGTCCCTCTGTCAGGTCCCCCAACCAATTCCAATCCAACTCTGGTGTTTTCTAAGCCCATCATGACTGAACGCCTTCTCCCCTGCCCCCAGTTATTTTTGAATGCCGTTCAGAAGCAATGGGCTTCACCGGGCTCCTTCCCTTCCCCAGGGGGAATGGAAAAGAAGCTATTCAGTGCAACACCAGCCTTGGCTGACGCTCTTGAGGTGCGAACTGTAGATGAACCCTTGACTCCTCTCTTGTTCCCGTCGGCAGTGTCGGAGGATATGGCGAAACGTTGAAGGCTGAGGATAGGAGATGGGAATTGACATTCCACAGGACTCACCAGGTGGCGGCGTGGTCGGTAAGTGCAGCTACTTGCTCATCGTTCTTTGCTAGGACCTCTCTCCTCTGGCTCCGTCAACCTCAGGCCAGAATTCCTCTGGAGAAGGTACGCACGCACCAGGGCCTGAGCAAATTAGTTGCAGCATCAGAGTATGTCTCGGATGCGACAGACACTGCATACAGCCAGATTTGCTTCCAGAACCATCCTGGGCAGTGTAAGGAAGGAAGACTTCCTGACGTCCATTGACCTCAAAGAAGTATATTTCCACATCTCCATCTTCCCCGATCACCGGCAGTTTTTCAGGTTCTGTTATACGAACCATCATTACCAGTACAGGGCCCTACCATTCGGCATCTTGTAGCTCCAAGAGTGTTCACCAAGATTCTGGCTCTGCTTGCCGCATGTCTGAGGTTGTTGCAGGTACGCATTAATGCTATCTGGATGACATTCTCAACCAGTCATCCTCCCTTCCACCGCCCAGTTGGACCTGACGGTGATCAAGGTCCTCCGGGAGCACGATGAACTTTCAAAAGAGCCAGACTGTTCCCTCGACCCGCCTCCTCCACCTAGGGGCGATCATAGACACAGACCAATGCCAGGTCTACCTGTCTCGAGAATGTTAGGACAACATCTGGGCCCTGGTCCTCAAGGTCCACAGGGAGCGCGTGGTCACACTGGCATTGCTTTCCCAGTTACTGGGAAAGATGATATCTTGCATCGTACTTGTGCCTTGGGCTAGATTGCACTCCAGGAACCTTCCATGGTTCTTGCTCCCATTTTAAAGATTAGGCACAAACTCCTCCAACCAGAGGGTAAGGATTTCTGCTCAGACCCTAAGTTCCCTTCGGTGGTGATCCTCCCCAGCGGTAGCCAGAGGGCTATTCTTCAAGGAACCTGTTTGGCTCACCATTATGACAGACACCAGTCTGTTTGGCTGGGGAGTGCACTTTCAGTCGCAGTTGGCTCAGGGCCGGTGGTCCCGGTTAGGTCTGATGCACAACATCAATTGGTTGGAACTCAAAGCCATACACCTGGCTCTCCGCCACTTCCGCAACAGGATTGCGAGGCAACACATGCTAGTCCTCACGGATGTGGCAGCAAAAGCACACGTGAACCGGCAAGGGGGTACCCGGTCCAGGTTCCTCATGGCCGAGGCCCAGTTGTTGGGCTCCTGGGCAGAGACCAACCTTGCTTCCCTCAGAGCCGAGCACATCTCGGGGGAGGCGAATTGACAGGCGGACTTTTTAAGCAAGGCGATTTAGAACATTCCGAATGGCGCCTGCACCCGATCTTTCCACAGAGATATTGGGGAGGTTCAACCGACCAGTTCTGGACTTGTTCACATCTCCAGTGAACTCCCAACTACCGAGATTCTTCTCCCGGTTCCCATCTCCAGGGGAAGAGAGAGTGGATGTTCTCAGGAGTCCTTGGCCTCGGGGCCTGCTTTACGTGTTTCCTCCTCTTCCTCTGATCCCAGTAGCTATCCGCAAGATGCTGCTAGAGCGGGCAGAGGTGGTATTCGTGGCCCCGCACTGGTCGCAGAGGCCGTGGTTCGCCGACCTAGTGAATCTCTCCATTTCTCCCCCATGGAGGATTCTCCTAAACCACATCAAACTCAGCCAGGGAGTTCTGCCACATCCAGAACCCCAGTGACTTCAGTTAACCGCCTGGCACTTGAACGTTGGATCCTATCTTGGAAATCATGTTCACCAGGCGTCATTTCCATGATTCGGGCCTCCCGATGGCCAGCGACAAAATGCATCTGTGATTCCACATAGAAAAATTTCTATCATTGGTGTGAAAGACACCACCTGACTATCTCGGATTTGACTATTCCAAGGATCTTGGACTATTTATTGGAGGGTCTTGATAGGGGCTTGGCACCTAATACCATACGTAGACAGGTGACAGCTCTATCCACTCTACTTACCTGTGACAACTCGGCGCTGTTGGGTCAACATCCGTTGATACGCTCCTTTATCAAGGGCGCCACCGATACCAAGCCCCCCCCCGTGGTTCATAGGTATCTCTTGGGAGTTACCGCGGTTCCTACAGGCCTCACCTAGCCACCTTTGAGCCTCTCAGAACCTGTGTCCTGCGGTCCTTGTCCCTCAAGGTCACCTTCCTGGTAGCGATTACATCAGCCAGGTGGATTTCTGAGTTGGCTGCGCTTTCTATTGGGAATGGCCTATGCATTTTTCATCAGGACCGGGTGGTCCTTTGTTTGGCCTCTACCTTTATTCCCAAGGTCAACAATCTGTTTCATTGGGCTCAGGAAATTGTACTGCCAGATTTTTGTCCTAATCCGTCTCATGACCTGGAACGGCACTGGCATACACTGGACATCCGCAGGGCCCTCCGATACTATATCAAGCGGACGGCGGCCTTCCGCAGATCTGTGGCCCTCTTCGTTTCCTTTCGCCATTCCTCTATGGGACAGAAGGTGTCTGCCTCAACCACAGGCAGATGGTTCAGCGCTTGCATTTCAGGGGTGTACCAGTCTCATTCACTGTCAGTTCCAAGTCATGTCATGGTGCATTCAACTTGCAGTGCTGCAACCTCCGCAGCATGGGCCACACAGATGTCCATCAAGGACATTTGTAGGGCGGCGACAAGGTCTTCACCTTCCCCATTTGTGAGGCATTATAAATTGGACAGGTTTGCCTCTGCCCCATTTGTGAGGCATTATAAATTGGACAGGTTTGCCTTTGGACGGAGGGTCCTCCAACAAGTACCTTGGGACGAGACACCAGCCCTGACTGCTTCCGTCCCACAGGGACAGTGTGGCTTTGATATGTCCCATTGATGGATTCTCCATCTCCTATGCTGGAGAAGGGGTGATGTCTTACCTGAATGCCTTTTCTCAGCATGGAAATAGAGAATCCACACCCACCCCTTAGGGTCCATCAGGTCCAGTGTTAGGGGTCTGGGAGCCAACACATCAGACTGTCGTCAATAGCTTTCGCCCTTGTCAAGACTGGGAGTGCCCTGGTCCAAGACGGGCATGGCAAGTTTGACTGACTTAGTCTAATGGGCAGGAAGACAGCTAATCCATTGGTGGATTCTCCATCTCCAAGCTGATAAAAGGTGTTCAGGTAAGACAACGTCCCTTCCATGTTTCATTTTGAAAATTAGATAAATTAACAGCAATGTATGAACCAGATACAATGTTACCCTCCATCTGGAAGTAGATAATTCTAGCAGTATAGCACATTTGCAATTTTGGTATGATAATTATGGCAACAGTGTATTAGGTTTTTATATGACAGGAACTGATTTTCTATGCATTCTGACTGGGATTTACACATATGTTTTTACCTGGAATTATATGCAGAACGCCTGCTTATTCTGATTACTTCAATCAAGTTTGATAGTTGGCTTTCATTGGAAGAAATTTCTTGTAGGTTTGTCATAGGGCTATTAAAAGCATAGAGAAATTGTCTAAAAAAATCTTCCTTGTTATATTAATATCAGTTTCTTCCAGGGGTATTTGGCTGCAGCAAAGCAAAACTGTTATGTGATTCTCCGCTATAAAAAGCATAAAAATAGCTGGACTCCATTTCTGTGTCTCAGTAGATGCTCAAATTCCTTTCCACTTCTAACAGCATGAACTAAATAAGCACTCTTATGTAATATTTGGCTATAGCATCAACAAATTCTCTGTCCCCAGTGGGTCTTGAGGTCCTGAGATCTGGGCCCAGCTCAATCTTCTCCTTCAAAGCAAAGATGTACAGAAGCCTTCTGGGATGTATATGTTTATGTGTGTCTGCTTTTTTATGTAGACTTAAAACTAAAATAGTGCCTTTAGCGGAGATTAACTATGATGGAAGGCATATCATTAAATATCAGTGATTGCAGTTTTCTTTTAGCAGAGTATGGGGTGGAGTTTTGTTATTGTCCGTTGGTAAATATAGAAACAGAATTGTAACTTGCATTAGAACATTTAATTTGTTATTCCCTGACTTCAGTTAGATCAAATGGATAACTGAAAAATATTTAGTTTCCTGAAACACTAACTATATTTTTTTCTTATTGAAAAGTAGCAGGGTGTATTTCTTTATTTCAGATCTGTGGTTTTTTTTTTTTGTTTGTTTTATATCCTGCCTTTATTATTTTTACAAATAACTCAAGACGGCAAGCATATCCAACATAACTTGTGAGAGACTGACTGGCTCAAAGTCACCCAGCTGGTTTTTATGGCTAAGGTGGGACTTGAACTCACAATCTCCTGTTTTCTAGCATGGTGCCTTAATTATAATGTTTGTTTTTCTAAGAATGTCTGTTACCTTTTTTAAAAATCATACAAAGAAGGAAGAACATTGTTTGACAAATACTGAAGTTTTCTTGTGTAGAACTATGTACAAAGTCACGAAGTGCCTTTAGCTTGTTTTAATTTGCAAAACATTTGCTTTTGCATGAAAGTAAAGAATCCCTGACTTGGCATAATATTATGGCTTTTGAGACTTCCAAAGTAGGAAGTGGGTTTGTATCAACTTGTATGTCTGAAGGGATTGTGCAAAACATATTAATATAGTATTTCCTATGGTTTTCCCTTATGAAAATGATTATTATGTTAATAATGATGATTTTATATATAGTATTGTATGTATGTATGTATGTATGTATGTATGTATGTATGTATGTATGTATAAAATCATCATCATCTATTACCAACCTTTATTACTCTTAGAAATAACTTAAGGCAACAAACATATCTAATACTCTTTGCTCCTCCTGTTTTTCCACAACAACTGCCCTGTGAGGTGAGTTGAACTGTGAGAGAGAGTGACTGGCCCCAAATCACCCAGACAGCTTCCATGGCTAAGATGGCACGGGAACGGATGGTCTGGTTTTTAGCTTAGCACATTATTCACTACTAGCTCAAACTACCTAACGTAGACATGCAGGTCTTTGTAGTTTGAATTTAAGAGTTCAGGTGCTCTTGGTGTGTCTACTGTGCAATACCAATTGCATCTTTAAGACAGTCTGGAGTTGTAGGGCTGCCTGCGAGAGAAACAAAAGTCTTTAATTATCTTCTTCCCACTTTGTGCAGTATAACAATGTTATATGTGTGCAGGCAGCAGTTATCTCAAGGTTTGTTTGTATTCAGAGTCCTGTGCTCTTTGCCCTAGATTATTCTCAGCTTCTTTGGAGACTCATAGGAGAATATGGATCATTTATTTAAGTTCTTTGTAACTAAAAAAGAAGAACCACAGACTTTTATAAAATACTTATTCATACTTCTGAATATGAAAAAAATTACTTGGGGATGAGAATCTAAGATTATATTGGCAACATCCAAATTTTTAACTATGGCTGTATAAACAAGGTTTTTAGTAACAAATCATTGAGCTGGGATTTTAAATCTATTATGTAATATTTATTAAATATTTTACTTATTAAAGTGCTTTATCCAATGCAAAGTTAGATTATGTTTGTAACTTGTGGTTGGGCCTTTTGGCCATAAATAAAATAATAATAATAATAATAATAGTCATAGAAAATGATAAAATTAAACTGCTCTGGGACTTCAGAATTCAAACAGACAAGCACCTGCAACATAACACCCCAGACTTAACAATTGTCGATAAGAAAGACAAAAAAGTCTGGATAGTGGACGTGGCAGTGCCTGGAGACAGCAGAATAGACGAGAAAGAACTGGAGAAGATAACAAAATACAAAGACCTACAAATAGAAATAGAAAGACTGTGGCAAAAGCAAGCAAGGGTAGTACCAATAGTAATAGGCGCCTTGGGTGCAATCCCAAAACAACTGTAGCACCACTTGAACACCATTGGCATTGACAAATTCGCTATTAGTCAATTGCAAAAGGCGGCCTTACTAGGAACTGCTTCCATCTGTGACGATATCTGTAATACCATCAAACATCCACATCTGCTTATCCCAGGTCCTGGGTAAGGACTCGATAGGTAGACAAAATGCCAAATCCAGTCTGAATATCTGGCTGACTGTGATGATCCATATAATAATAATAATAATAATAATAATAATAATAATAATAATAATAATAATAATAATAATAATAATAATAATAAAGTTGGAAGGAACCTTGGAGGTCATCTAGTCCAACCCCCTGCTCAGGCAGGAAACCCTATACCATTTCTGACAAATGGCTGTCCAGTTTCTTCTTAAAAACTTCCAATGTTGGTGCATTCACTGCTTCTGGAGGCAGGTTGTTCCACTGGTTAATTGTTCTAACTGCCAGGAAGTTTCTCCTTAATTCTAGGTTGCTTCTCTCTTTGGTTAGTTTCCACCTGTTGCTTCTTGTCCTGCCTTCAGGCACTTTGGAAAATAGCTTGACTCCCTCTGCTTTGTGGCAGCCCCTGAGATATTGGAACACTGCTATCATGTCCCCCCTCGTCCTTCTCTTCGTTAAACTAGACATACTCAATTTCAGAGACTGTTCCTTATATGTTTTAGCCTCCGGTCCCCTAATCATCTTTGTTGCTCTTCTCTGTATTCTTTCTAGAGTCTCAACATCTTTTTTACATCTTGTTGACCAAAACTGGATGCAGTATTCCAAGTGTGGCCTTACCAAGGCATTGTAAAGTGGTATTAACACTTCATGTGATCTTGAGTCTATCCCTCTGTTAATGCAGCCCAGCACTGTGTTGGCCTTTTTGGCAGCTGCAGCACACTGCTGGCTCATATTTAAGTGATTGTCCACTAGGACTCCGAGGTCCCTCTCACAGTTACTACTATTGAGCAAGGTACCCCCTATATTATACCTGTACATTTGGGTTTTTTTGCTTAAATGTAGAACCTTACTTTTTTCACCGTTGAATTTCATTTTGTTAGATAGCACCCAGTGTTCAAGTCTGTCCAGATCCTCCTGTATCCTAAGCCTGTCTTCTGGAGTGTTGGCTATTCCTGCCAGCTTGGTGTCGTCTGCAAATTTGATGAGTTCTCCATCTATCCCCTCGTCCAGATCGTTGATGAAGATGTTGAAGAGCACTGGGCCCAGAGCCCTGGGGCACCCCACTACACACTTCCCTCCATGTAGATGCAGTTCCATTGAGGACCACACGCTGAGTACGGCCAGTCAGCCAGCTACGGATCCATCTGGTGGTGATGCTGTCTAACCCACATTTTTCTATCTTATCAAGTAGTAGATTGTGGTCTACTTTGTCAAATGCCTTACAGAAGTCCAAGTAAATTATATCCATAGCATTCCTCTGGTCCACTAATTTTGTCACTTGGTTAAAGAATGCTCGTTTTTGACAAGCCCATGTTGGCTTTTAGTAATGACTTGTTTGCCTGTAGGTGTTCGCTGATTCGTTGTTTGATTTCCAGAATCTTCCCAGGTATTCATGTCAGGCTGATAGGTCTGTAATTTCCGGGGTCCTTTTTTCCCCCTTTTTTGAAGATGGGAACTACATCAGCTCTTTTCCAGTCCTCTGGTAGTTCCCCAGTGCTCCAGGATCTTTGAAAAATATAATTCAGTGCTTCTGAGATCATGTCTGCCAGTTTCTTAAGAACCTTGGAGTGTAATCCATCTGGTCCTGGTGATTTGAACTCATCTAGGCTGGACAGGTGTTCACTTACCATTTTCTTGCCTATCTTAACTTGTATTTCTATTTTGATTTTTATGGCACTATTTTTGATAAGTTGGTCTGTTTTTTCTCCAGCACCGGAGATGGATAATCCACTCAGTGGGTTGAGATTGTATTCCTGCCCAATCAGATCAGTCAGCCAAAGTTGCCACGCCCGTCCTGGACCACGACTTCCCAGTCTTGACTGATCTTGCCCAGAGGATAGACGTTTCAACTTTGGCTCTTAGGCAAGTATAGTCTCTTCCATTGGGGGGATTATTTCTCCAGTAGCTAGGATCTTTAGCTTAAACTACTTGGAATTGAACAGGTTTTTTAATTGAATACTCTAAAAATTCTAAATTCTCCTAGAGCAGGAATTTAGACCCCAAAAGGGATTATTTCCATAGTAAGGAAGGGAGGGAAGCTGTTGGATTCCTTCCCTGTCCCAATTCCCTTCCCTGTCCCAATTCCCTCTCCCTCTGTTATCCACGCCGGACAGGTTCTTTTGAACAAGTGTAGTGCCGCGGAAGCAACGGGGGGCGAAAGGACACGCGTGCGGGGAGGGAACTCAGGGACGCTGGCGGGCGGCGCTAATCAGCTGGGAAGCGAATCGCCGCTCTCTAACTCACCGGGCGATCTCTGAGAGATTTCAAAAGAGCCGCCATTGCAGGGGCAACTCAGCGCACGCGCGGCCTTTGTCTACCTCACGCACATGGCTCAACGAACAAGGAGGGCTACTGAGCATGCGCGGCAGCCATTTTAATGCATGCGCAGTAGCTACCGGCCTACGGAGGCCCCTGTTAGAGACAGACAAAGAGCCATAAAAGCGCGGGCGGCCAGAGGGGGCGTACACGTGGCTGGAACTTGGATTAAGGTATAGAATAAGGATATTAAAGATCGCTTCTTGGCTGGCCTAGGGATAAGGAGCTCTTCTGTAGGAGAATAGAGCTCCATACAGTGATACATCTCCCTTAAAAGGGCGTTTCTCAGAGCAGTAATCCAGGACTTGGTGCCTTCAAAAAAAAAAAGAAGGAGGAGGAGAGTTTGCCCTTGGCTCCTTCCGGACTTCGGGTCCCCCGTTAGTGGCCCGGACACTCCTGGATTTAGCGGTGGGTTCCAGGCATCCCCAGTCGTGTGCCTGTCCTTACCCACCATAGTCAAGCCGGATTCCAGGCATTCCCATTAGCGTGCCTGTCCTTATCCATGCACAGTGACTAATTCTGACCATTGGCAGAGTCCGCTCCTGAGTTCCAGACGCCCCCTGTAGTGCGCCTGTCCTTACTCAGAATTGGAGCTCTCCTGCTACCTGGGTCCCCCTATCGTGGCCCGGTGCTAGTGGAGAATGGAGGAAGCAATCATTCCCTCTACTGGAGCCCTGCCTTCATCCTCTGGAGTACCCGCTTCAGAGGATTCGGAATCCTCTGCAGCCCCTAGAAAGGCTGCAAGGAAGTCATCAAAGAAGGCTGAAACGCCCCTTCCCTTTGTGTAAAGACAGATGCGAAAAACGAGTTAAATAGTTCTGCTTTCTCCCTGTTGCTTGTCACTTTCTTGCCACTTTCACCCACTAATGGACCAATTGTTTCCTTCACTTTTTTCTTGTTTTTTACATGTTGAAAGAAGCTTTTTTTTGTTATTTTTGACTTTGGTTGCAAGCCTTAGTTCATTTTGAGCCTTAGCTTTCCTCACTTTGTCTTTGCAGGCTCGGGCTATTTGCTGATATTCTGACTTAGTTATGTGTCCCTCTTTCCACTTTCTATATTTTCCCTTTTTATCTTTCAATTGATCAGAGAGTTCTTTATGCAGCCATTCTGGTTTCTGTTGAGAGCTGTTATTTTTCCTCTTTGTTGGTATTGTGCTAGACTGGGCCTTTATTATCTCACTTTTCAAAATTTCCCAAGCCTGATTGATTATTCTTGCAAAATTTCCCAAGCCTGATTGATTATTCTTGCATAAACCTTACTCTGGTTTAGAATAAGGGGTGGGATGGTTTTTGTTGAAAGTGTTGAAATGAGTTTGGACAGGCATTTGTCTTGATATTTTGATTTGAATTGCTGCATTGAATAATGGCTAGATCTGATGGTAGAAATGGCTCCTTCCAATTCTATGATTCTGTTCTATTCTTTAAGTATATGCATGGAATAGGAAATGTGTTTTATTTTGAGCTTGGGACAATATAAACCCATTTGAAATGTTCTGTTAAACTGTGTAGATTGTATTCGAAGAAATAAAGCCTGGAACACTTCAGAACAAAACCTTTTGAGTATTCCAGCTACAAAAACGAAAACATAGAATGAACTTCATGCTGTCTTGATTTGCTCCTCAGAGGAACAAAAATTCATAGTATATAAGTTCATGTTGACTGCTATTAATTGGAAACCAACAAAGAAGCTAGATAAAGAATTTATTTTTAAAAAAGTAAAATTTAAAAATCCCCATAGCAAACAATAGAGCCAACCTGGGGGGGGGGGGTGGCAAGATGTTCCAAAGGGCAGGATTGAGAAGGTTCTTCTCTTGGAAATATTAGGGTTTAGGATTACTTCATGGAGTATAAAAGTAGAAGTCTGACTCCAGATGTTTTCAATGAAATAAAGATCACTTAATATCTTACTCTTCTGGCAAATGTCTCATGTCCAATAAAATATGCACTCTACATGCCAAGTGCTGCCAATTTAGTTAGGCAGATAGGGTTAAAACTTGAAGATTCTTGTCAAGATGACCTTTTAAATATATTCTGGGCATGTTGTTATGTGACACCATTAGAATTTACCACTTGTTTCTAAAATTAATTGCTCTGCAAATTTCTTTCTGTTCCAAATTGTCTTTTTGCTATTTAATGTTTATTTATTTATTTTATAAATAAAAAATAATGTTTATTTTATAAATAGTAAAAAATCCAACTTTACAATACTCTTGAGTGCTTAGTATTCAGTTAATAAGAATCCATTATGTTTTTAAAGTTGCAATCTGGAGATTATAGGAAAGATCCAATCTTGGATTTAGGTGTGATCTTTAACGTATTTCTTTGGGGAGAAAAACCCCCAATTCATTCCAATAAATTTTGAGGTAGTACAGGAACTCGGTTCTTCCCTCCCTGCCTCTCCATATATGTACTTATGTATGTATATGGAAGTCAGCCAGAAGCTGACCATCCTTCAACTCAGATGTCTGTCTTGAAGGTTTTAGGAATGTACTATGCAATGTAGGGAACTGAAAAAGAAGATGAGAACCTTTAAAAGAAAATAAAGATTCCCACGTTCTTTGTGACTGCTTCTTAGGTTAAAAAATATTCTGTTCTCCAGCACTGGAGATGAATAATCCATGCAGTGGGTTGAGACTGTATTCCTGGCCAATCAGATCAGTCAGCCAAAGTTGCCACGCCCGTCCTGGACCATGATTCCCCAGTCTTGACTGATCTGGCCACACAGAAAGACGTACAACTTTGGCTCCTGGGCAGGTATAGTTCCTTTCCATTGGGGGGATTTTCTTCTAGTAGCTGAAATTGCTTAGTTTAAAAGTTAATTAGAGATAATTTAATTCAATTTAATTGATTACTCAAAAATTTCCTGGCTAAATTGTAAGACTCAGGAAGTCAGATTCCCTACAGGGGAAACCACCCTCACTTAAAAGGAGGAAATCCCTAACTCCCCTCCCTAACCCAAACCCCAACCACCTTCCCACAGCCGGAGCAGCCGGTAGCCGTCTTAAACAAACGGGGAGGCTCGTGCAACCCCTCGCGTTAAAAAGAAAGAAAGAAAGACAGAAAGGTAAGCAATTAGCGAGGGGAGCGGAGGACAAAGGGGACGCATGCTGGGAGGGAGTTTGATTAAGGGAAACAGCTGGCGTGCGAAGGAGCAGTCTCTTTCACTCACCAGGCTGCTCAGGATTTTTAAACGAGGCGCCATTGTCTGCACAGCTGGGAGCACGCGCGGCTCTTTGTTACAACCGCACGTGGCATAGGCAGCCTTTTTAGCACAGGCGCAATAATCTCCTGCTCCTTTTAACACATGCGCAGTAGTCTCCTGGCAGCGGCGGCCATATTTTTGTCCAAACAGGGGATCTAAGGCTCCCTGAGAAGTCTAGGTTCAGCCGCTGGAGTGAATTAATAGGCAAGCAGTACTAGGGTACTAAAGCATCTATTATTCAGTCAGAGACATTGAAATCAGACACATAGCTGCTGGTTCCAGGACTTGGTGTCTTCAATCTAAAGTAAATAAGAATCTTTAATAATTAACTGTGTTTAGTTGCCTTTGGCTCCTTCCGGACTTCGGGTCCCCCATTAGTGGCCCGTACGCTTCTGGATTTAGTGGTGGGTTCCAGGCATCCCCAGTCGCGTGCCTGTCCTTACCCACCATAGTCAAGCCGGGTTCCAGGCATTCCCATTAGCGTGCCTGTTCTTATCCGTGCACAGTGACTAACCCTGACAATTTTGCAGAGTCTGCTCCTGAGTTCCAGACGCCCCCAGTAGTGCGCCTGTCCTTACTCAAAGTTGGAGCTCTCCTGCTACCTGGGTCTCCCCTATCGCGGCCCGGCGTTAGTGGAGAATGGAGAAAGCAATCATTCCCTCCAGTGGAGCCCTGCCTTCATCTTCTGGAGCACCCGCTTCAGAGGATTCAGAATCCTCTGCAGCCCCTAGAAAGGCTGCAAGGAAGTCATCAAAGAAGGCTGACAAGCAGGCAATCAGAAGACACCAAGCCCTAGAAAAAGAGTTCGACAGAGCCCAGAAAAGGGCCAGAATTGAAAATAGGCAGAATGGGGGAATAGGTCCTGATCTACCGCTGGGTCTCCCTTCATCCCCACGGGCCATTTGGTCATTAGGGAACTCATCACAGTCCCAAACAGAGGGTGGGATAGGCGAATTCTCATCGCTCTCCCGATCCCCCTCCCCACGGAGGTTACAGGAAACCCCGAGGACCATGCTAACCACAGGACCTGCAGGGTCGCAGGCAATGGTTACTCCTCCTGCATTGACGGGGGATCTGCTTGCTACCCTAATAGCACAGGCAGTGGACCGTGCATTTGAGGCCAGGGCTCAAACTTTCAAAGCCAAGCCTCTAGGACTTAGAACGAGGCATCGGGAGGAAACGGAGGACCATCAGGACCTCTCCTCCTTCTCAGACTCGTCGGTCTCCGAGGAAGCTTACCTGGACCAGCCAGGTACGTCACAAGGGATTCAAATGTCTGAGGAAGAGGAGGACACCTCACCTCAAGGGCCGTCCTTCAGCGGCCTGTTTAACCCTTCTCTTTTTGTTACCATTCTGCGCAAGGCTGAGGCCACAGCCCATCTGGGGCATGGGACACCAGCGGAGCCTGTCACAGTTGACACGGAGGCTGAGCCGACGTTCGCCGAAAAGGTAACCACTCAACACCGCATACCATGCCCGACCATGTTCCTAAACACAATAAGGAAACAGTGGGCAGCGCCAACCTCCCTACCGCTTCCTAGCAATGCGGAGAGGAAGCTATTTAACGTAGCAAGGGAGCTAGAGGGAACATTGGAGGTGCCGGTGGTGGACGAACCCATAGGTCCCCTGATATCGGACACGGCCATATCAGGAGATTTTGCTGAGGCTCTTAAAGCCGAGGACCGAAAGAGTGAGTCCAACTACAGGAGAACGCACCAGGCAATAGCTTGGGCTACCAGGGCGACTACCTCTGCGTCCTTTTTCACCAGAGCCACACTTTGTTGGCTCCGTGAGTTACAGGGCCGGGTTCCTATGGAGGATATATGCACTCACCAGGAACTCAGCAAAATGGTAGCGGCCACGGAATATGCGTCGGACGTGACACTTTTAGCGACCAGGTTTTCAGCCAAGGCAATGGCGGCAAACAACATGAGCAGGCGCATCCTCTGGCTAAAGAACTGGCAGGCGGATACCAAATCCAAGTGGAAATTGGCTTCGGCTCCGTACCAAGGGGCAAAGCTGTTTGGTGAGGCACTAACGCCATACCTGACAGAGAACAAGGACAAGCGCAAGGTCCTTAAACACATGCTTAAAAGGCAGGACAAGAGACCCGGCTCCTGGGGAAGGAAACAATCCTTTCGTACGGAAGCCAGGGTCAACTACTTTCAAAATTCCCAACCCTTCCAAGCTAGACAGGATAGGGAAAGACAGGGGGACAGACAGAACACAAGACATAGGCAAACGCAGGGAAGACGGCCCTTTCGGGGGAACAACCGCCCCTTCCGCCGTACCAGATGACTCCCACCCAGACCTTCCCATAGGGGGCAGACTAGCAGGGTTTGCTCCCCAGTGGGAAGAGACCACCACGGACGTATGGGTCAGGAACACCATACGTCATGGTCTATCTCTAGAATTTCTCTCAAAGCCCCCGAACCGCTTCCGCCCGTGCCCCTGTCCCACAAACCCAACAAAGAGAAGGCTCATGAACGAGGCCGTTCAGCACCTTCTAAACATACGGGCCGTAGAGCCGGTGCCTATGAACCAGAGAGACCAGGGGTTTTATTCTATCCTCTTCGTGGTCCCAAAACCCTCGGGGGTTTGGAGAGCCGTTCTGGATTTAAAAAGGCTAAATTTCTACATAAAATACCGCAAATTCAAAATGCAGACACTACGCTCCATCCTTGGAAGCGTAAGGAAAGGGGATTTTCTGGCATCGATCGACCTCACGGAGGCATACTTGCACATCCCTATCTCTCTGGCTCACCGCCGCTTTCTACGGTTTGCCTACAGGGGGCACCATTTTCAATACAGGGCACTTCCATTCGGCCTGTCATCAGCGCCCAGGGTGTTCACCAAGATTCTGGCGGTTCTGGCAGCACACCTAAGAAACGTACCAGTCAGAGTCCAGTGCTACCTGGACGATATTCTAATCCAGTCATCGTCCGCCCAGCAGTCTCAGGCGGACCTAAAGTTAGTGATAAAACTGCTGCAGGACCACGGCTTCTCGGTGAACTTTCCAAAGAGCCAACTAACCCCAACTACGAGAATACTCCATCTGGGAGCGGTCATAGACACAAAGGAGTGCAAGGCGTACCTATCACAGGAACGCCTCAGCAGCATAAAGAAAGCCGTAAAACAGGAAAGCCGCGGTCAATCAGTGACGCTGGTCTGCCTCTCCCAGCTGCTAGGGAAGATGATATCGACCATAGCAATAGTTCCTTGGGCAAGGCTGCACTCAAGAGAACTGCAGTGGTTCATGCTCCCATTTCAGAGACAGCAAATCAGTGCATCCCGGAAGAGGGTAGGCATACCTCTGAGAGTACGACACTCCCTCAGGTGGTGGCTATCTCCAGCTCTCCTCAGGGGGTCCCCCTTCAGGGAACCAGACAGAGTAGTAGTCACAACAGATGCGAGCTTATTCGGCTGGGGAGGCCACTTGGGGACCAAGTGGACACAGGGCCGCTGGTCAGCGGTGGATCTCCGACACAACATAAACTGGCTCGAGCTGCGGGCTATTCACCTAGCATTAAGGCATTTTCACAGCAGCATAAAAGGCAGGCACGTACTGGTCCTGACAGACAACGTGACAGCCAAGGCCCACATAAACCGTCAGGGGGGCACACACTCACACTCGCTCTCGGCCGAGGCCCTCCTACTGGGGGCCTGGGCGGAACAAAATCTGGCCTCCATAAAGGCCGACCACATATCGGGGGAGGCAAACATCCAAGCAGATCTGTTGAGCAGATCAACAATAGATCACTCGGAGTGGCAACTACACCCGAGGATCTTCAGGGAGATCTGTCACCGCTTCGGGCTTCCCCAGGTGGACCTTTTTGCCTCTCCTTCCAATGCCCACCTAACTCGCTTCTTCTCCCGATTCCCATCCAGGGGAGCAGAGCAGACGGACGCGTTACGGAGCCCATGGCCAAGGGGACTCCTGTACGCGTTTCCACCCTTACCTCTCCTTCCGGCGGTAGTACGCAAGATTCTGCGGGAAAGGGCCGAGGTAATCCTTGTGGCCCCTTATTGGCCAAGGAGACCTTGGTTCGCAGACTTGAGGAGTCTCTCCTGCACGAATCCATGGCGGATTCCTCCGGAGAGGATCTCCCTCAAGCAGGGGGAGATCTCCCACCCAGAGCCACAATGGCTACAACTAGCCGTCTGGCTCTTGAACGGTCAATTTTAGCCAAGGGGGCTTGCTCACAGGGTGTAATTAGGGTCATACAGGCATCAAGGCGCCCCTCCACGAACCGTATCTACGAGGCCACGTGGAGAAGCTTCCAATCATGGTGCTCTAAACAGGAATTGTTACTCGAAGGGATCACAGTTCCCAAGATCCTAGAATTTTTACTAGATGGCCTAGAGAGGGACCTCTCGCCAAACACACTGCGCAGGCAAATCGCCGCCCTCTCAACTATACTTTCTGCCAGCCCCGGTGAATCCTTGGGCAAGCATCCCTTAATACGATCCTTCCTCAAGGGGGCTGCGAACATCAGACCGCCAACCGTGCACAGGTATCCATCGTGGGAACTACCACGAGTACTACAAGCTCTTACCAGAGCGCCCTTCGAACCACTCAAAACATGTGACATTCGCTACCTGACCCATAAGGTAGCATTCTTAGTAGCTGTCACGTCAGCTCGACGGATATCCGAGTTAGCTTCTCTCTCAACGAGGAAGGACCTGTGTCATTTTCACAGGGACAAGGTAGTCCTAAGAATAGACCATTCATTCCAAAGGTCAACTCCTTTTTTCACAGATCACAGGTAATAGTCCTACCAGACTTCTGTCCAAACCCAGCTCATCCCCTGGAGCAACAATGGCACACCTTGGACGTACGAAGGGCACTAAGACATTACATTTCGTGCACAGCGGAATTCCGACGCTCGGAAGCGCTTTTCATATCCTTCCACCCCGCTACTAGGGGCCGGAAGGTCTCGTCCTCTACCAACGGTAGATGGATTAGGGCATGCATCACTGGGGCATACCAGACGGAGTCCTTGCAAGTCCCCAAGCATATCACGGCCCACTCCACAAGGAGTGCTGCCACCTCAGCAGCATGGGCCATGCAGGCTTCTATTGAAGAGGTATGCAGGGCAGCCACTTGGGCCTCGCCCTCTCCATTCATTCGCCATTACAAAATCGACAAGTACTCCTCTGCAGAGGCCTCCTTCAGTAGGAGGGTTCTCCAGCAGGTTCTAGACCAAAGTTACACACGGGACCAGTCTATTCCCCAACCCAAGGGACAATAGGCTTTGGTATGTCCCACTGCGTGGATTATCCATCTCCAGTGCTGGAGAAGGGGCGTTGACTTACCTGAACGCCTTTTCTCAGCACGGAGATGGATAATCCACACCCACCCTTATAGACTAGGATAATAGGGTATATTTAGTGGAGCCAAAACGTCTTACTGTCAGTCAATGGCTGCGCTCGTGTCAAGACTGGAGAATCATGGTCCAGGACGGGCGTGGCAACTTTGGCTGACTGATCTGATTGGCCAGGAATACAGTCTCAACCCACTGCGTGGATTATCCATCTCCGTGCTGAGAAAAGGCGTTCAGGTAAGTCAACGCCCCTTCCCATTTTGAATGGCCAGATAGCTTTGTGCTTATTTGTAAAGTAACTAATTGAAGTAACTTTCCAATATCTCTCCACATCAGTGTAGAATTTCTTTCTGCATTAATGTAGAAGATTGTTTGCATGTAACTTTAATTAAGAGTGCATAAAACTTTAATTTCTAAATTTTGAATAGCAGTTATTTTTTTTCTTGTGTTGATTTACTGTGACTTGATAGAATAGAATGTTTGTTGCTCTGTTGTCTTTCATATCATTTTTCACTCCTTGTGGAAACATTTTCAGACCTACCTTTTCAGTTTGAGCTGAGAATTTGTGATTGACCTAAAGTTATTCAACTGCTTCTGTGCCTAAGGAAGGATTAGAAATTGTGTCTCCCTGCTTCTGATCCTGCATCTTAAACCTCCAGATAGGAAGAAACTTTATGAAGTGCTATTTATGGCCATAATATTGGCCACATAGCACTCAATTTCTCCTTCGGGTGAGGGTTCATTCTCTGAACTTGTGGGTTGGTTTCTGAATGTTTCATTCCAAGCTAAGTAACATCTTCAGCAGAGTTTAGGGGAAGAACACTGACATCCCCTAAACTCTGCTGAATATGTTATCTGGCCTGGTGACAAAACGTTCAAACCAACCTACAAGCTCAGAGAATGAACTTTCAGCCTCATATACTTTTATTTTAAAAAAGTTATAAAATTGGATTACTGGAAACTAAATCTTTCTGATTTGAGCTTTCTCCCTCCAGGATAGAAAATGTTTGTTCTTTTCATGCTCATCTTGTTGGCCTTTGAATAATAAGCCTCTGACCTTACAAGTTGATCATAGTTTCCCTTCCCCCTCACGCTATGTAGAATATTGTCACTGTTAGCATCCATGTGCTGTCCTTGAAAAAGCAGACTGGATTTATTAAAACCATTGCTAGTTGCTATGGCAGCTGTTTTCACAGTGTACTAATGGGAAAAGGCAATTACTGCCACACATCCAAAAAGCTTTCTGAAAATGGAGAGATGGAGTATCCTGTGGTGATTAGTGTATGACTGACATACTGCCTCAGAAAATGTGTGTGCAGGAAGTTGAATATGCCATCTGCTAATAGGTTTTGGTTCATAATACTGTATGTTCAGATTCTTGGATAAATCCAAATTAGAAGATTCCTCTCTTTCAAGATACTTGCTATTAATTTTAGGTCAGGTTTTCATTATATCTTTGACTTGCTCACTTGAAGTGGCCTAGATGGACTTGATATCCTGTCTCAAAAGATTCATAATCCAAGGTCAGTATTTTAAAGAATCATGCCTGATGGAATAATTAGGTTGCATCAGTTTGTAGTTCATGACACACACACACATATTGCCACAAGAATACACTATCAACCTTCAAGAGCAAAGGATTAGTTTTCAGTTTTCCCCATAATAAGCTTGTCAGTTGGAATAGGAAACCACAATTTAACAGAATAATAGAGTTGGAAGGGATCTTGGAAGACTTCTAGTCCAACTCCCTGGTCAAGCAGGAGACCCTACACCAGAGGTCCCCAACCTGTGGGCCACAGCCCTATAACAGGCTATGGCCTTTTGGGCCGCGGGAATGGCTGGCTAGCACACTCTTCCACTTGCGCTAACACTGCCGTGCAGTCTCTAGTGGCCCCGTTTGTTCATGTGCATGGGCACTAGTGCTGCAACTGTTCTTCGTATGTTTTAGTTTCCAGCCTCCTAATCATCTTTTTTGCTCTTTCCAGAGTCTCAACATCTTTTTTATATTGTGGTGACCAAAACTGGATGCAATATTCCAAGTATTTCTTACCAAGATCTACTGTATAAAGCAATGCTAACACTTCATCTGATCTTGATTCTATCCCTCTATTAATGCAACCTAGGAATGCATTGGCTTTTTTGGCTGCTTCCTCACCCAGTTGGCTCATATTTCCATTGTTAACATCCCTCCCCCAGTTCTTTGGAGTTGCACCACAGAAATTAACCATTTTCTTACTAAATATCAGTTGCATGCCTTTGGGTCATTGGTGAGTAGAAGGGGAGTTTGGGGTTTTTAAGAGTAAAAAAACAAGAAAATCCCACTGCAGAAATAGATCTTACCTTTTCCAGTGACATCACCACTGTTCTGGACTCTGGAAGATAGGATAGGTAAGTTACAGACAATTCCAGTTATAGTCACCCTTTGTTCTCCAGCAGGATGGCTGTAGAGTCCAATGGATGGGTTCTATGACAGCCTTCCTGCCCGGCAGACTGGGTAAAAACTTTGGCCACACCCCTTCCTTTGGGCGTGACCCCAGTTTTGACTCAGTCTCAAGCCCGATAGCATTGCGAGAATCAGCTCCTGAAAAATTCCATCCAGAAAAGACAAATTCTCCCTCTTCCTAGGCTCCACTAAATGGCTCCGAGCCATTGCCGAATCTCCATCCACCGGAGGATCGTCGGAGCGGTGAGCGTATCCCCAGGGGCTAGGGCGGCTAGCCAAGGGGTTCGGATTACTCACCGGATCGCTTGCGATATCAAGCACGCTGATCAGCTGAGTGGCGCGGGGATCGCAGGAGAGATAAAATCAAAGAAATACCCAATCGGCCATAGAGCCGCGGCGCCGCTCGGCGCCAAACAGCTGATCGGCGCGAAAATCTTACAGCAGCTGATCGGCGCGAGAAATTGGCGGCCGGATCGGCCAGAGCCGTGGCGCCGTTAGCCGATTCAGCGGAGAGGGTCTGCCCTTTTAAAGCCCGAAAGGGCCGTTAACCGGCGTCGTTTTCCCTCCCTCCTACCGGCGCTCCAGGGAGGATAGGAAAGACCACAGAGCCGGCAGTTAAGATACGCCATTTTGAACCTCGTGGCTCCCTTCGGCTACGGTTGGGGGGCGTGGCTTCCGCTAATTCGCCATTTTAAATGAGCGGATTCAACCCGCCGTTCCCTTGTGGGTGGGCTTAACGTCCGGAGTTGTTTTTCCCTTGATTACGAAGAGAAAAAATCGTAGCAATTGACGGAGATCACATACAAAGAGGGAAGAGGGGGAAAATAGACAAGCTGCCATCAATTGAGCGTGGTCTGTTTTCACAGCCACAGATTGGGGGAGATAAAATCACCAGTTACATCGCGTTTATATCAGGTCTGGACACTGTCCTTGGACTAGGTGAGGAGGTGAGGAGGAATAATTTCTCTAACTGTTCCTATAGTGACCTTTAGTCACTGCCTTGCAGGATCTCCTGTCCAAAGAATCCTGTCTGTCCGGCCATTGTTTGTATAGGCAGAAGAGGGCAACAGCCCCAAGCATTTGCATCTGATCTGCGTATCTTATTCCCCCACTCCAGGCATTGCCTACTCGGGGTGCCTGGCGCAATGGCAGACAATGTCTCGTATTCAGTCACTGAGGTCCCTCAATTGTCCCCCCCACAGCAGCAACAAAAACGCAGATCTTCTGAACCAGAGATGGGGGGGAAGAAGAAGGCTAAAACAAAGCACCTTACTCAGAAGGGACAATCTAAAACGGCTGAGCGAGAGGCGTTGAGGAGACATTTGGCTTTAGAACGACAAATTAACAGGGCGCAGAGAACCAATTCCAATGGGACAAGCGTGGTTTCCCCTGTCCCAGTGGTGGCGCCCAGCTCGGAACCTACTGCCCAGGAGGTTCTCAAAACTTGGTCTCCTCCTGGGGAAACTGAACAGTTAGATTCCTCCAATCCCTCCTCACCAGCTTCTTCACCCAACCACACTCCAGTGCGCCACTCCAGCGACAAAGCACAGGAGAACATATGGTCGGCACAATTTCAGGCATTCATGCAGGATGCCTTTTCCCAGTTCATGGCTTCTAAGGGGCAAGTGGCTTTTCATACACCCCATAAGGGACGAACTAGGCCGCCCCCTACCAACATTTCTGAGACTTCCTCTCAAATAGGAGAGGGTGACTCATTAGACCTCGATATGTCAGACATGCCCCTTTCGGAGGATGAGGAGACCGCACCTGAGCAGGCGGCAAGCTGTGGCCTCTTTAACCCAGCACTCCTAAAATCACTCCTGATAAAGGCAGTCTCCATGGTCAGCCTCACATCAGTACAGGAAGAGAAGCCCTCTACAAGCAAGGAGGCCAATCCTCTATTTGCCAAAAAGGTTCCACAGGATAAGTACATTCCATGTCCGGAGGTCTTCATGACCACGGTAGAGGAACAATGGTCCTCACTTGCAAGCCCACCGGTACCCAATAGCGTGGAAAGAAAGCTTTTCAACCTCTCTCCCTCCTTCTCGAACATGTTAGAGGTCCCCACGGTAGATAACCCCTTGATCTCATTATTTTCTACCTCCGCAATTCCAGGGGACATGGCGGAGGCCTTGAAACCTGAAGAAAAGAAATTTGAACACTCCCTCCATCGTTCCCACATGGCTGCAGCCTGGACGGCCAAAGCAGCCACTTCATCATCATTCTTCGCGAGGGCCTGCATCATGTGGTTGAGGGAACTGCAAAGCACGGTGCCTCGAGATCAGGTCAGAGTACACCAGACATTGGCCAAGCTCCTCGCGGCCTCTCAGTTCATGGCTGACGCTTCGCTGTACGCAACAAAGTACGCGGCAAGATCCATTGCGGCCACAGTGGCCTCACGTAGACTACTGTGGCTCAAAAATTGGAAGACAGACCTGAGGTCCAAGTGGCGTCTCTCGACGTCCAAATACAGCGGGGCATCCCTATTTGGGTCCATTCTGGACCCGCATGTCAGTGAAGGCAGAGACAAGAGGAAGATCTTAGTGCACCCATCAAAGAAGTTTGATAGGAGAAGCAGCCAAGACTTCCGGAGACAGGGATCCCGTCCAGGGAGCCCCTGGGAATGGAGGCAGCCCTTTCGGTCAGGGCAATCCTGGGACTGGCCCAGAGGCTCGCGATCCTTCTACCCGAGACAGGATCGACCCCAGGATCGCCAAAGCACAGGAGCCAGAGGCCAGTTCCAGTCCAGACGTCCATATAGGGGATTGGGAGGCAGATCCTTTAAGCGCACCAAGTGACGCCAAACGGGACACTCCCATCGGGGGTCGGTTAGGAAATTTCATCGAGGTCTGGGAGCAGACCACTACCGACGCCTGGGTCTTGGAGAGGATCAGACATGGTCTGACCTTAGACTTTTGTTCTCCCCCACCAAACCGGTTCATCAGATGTCCCATCTCCAGAAAGGTACACAAGGCAAGGTTGTTAACTTTGGCCATAGCTCACCTCCTGTCAATTCAAGCCATAGAGAGGGTACCAAAGGGAGAGGAAGGAAGAGGATTTTATTCCATCCTCTTCGTTATCCCGAAGTCATCAGGAGGATGGAGAGCAATATTGGACCTGAAGGGCCTGAATTATTACATAAAATACAGGAGGTTCAAGATGCACTCCTTGAAATCCATCCTAGCCAGCGTCAGGGAAGACGATCTACTATCCTCAATAGACCTGACAGAGGCGTACCTACACATTCCCATTCATCCCAGTTACCGGAAATTCCTCAGATTTACCTACGCGGGCCGACATTACCAATACAGGGCCCTACCCTTCGGGCTATCCTCAGCGCCAAGGGTATTTACCAAGATCCTAGCTGTAATAGCGGCCCATCTCAGGATGATGCCGGTTCGCGTACAGTTTTATCTGGACGACATCTTGATCCAGTCCAGATCTCAGGAACAAGCAAAGGCAGATCTCAAGACCACAATCCGAACCCTACAGGGGCATGGATTCTCGGTCAATCTGGCCAAGAGTCATCTCACTCCCTCAAGGAGACTGCAACACCTAGGCGCAGTAATAGACTCGTCACAGTGCAGGGTATACCTTTCCCAGGAACGACGAATCAGCATATCCAAGCTAATTCACCAAACTCAGAGAATCAGGAGAGTGCCCTTGATACAGCTCTCGAAACTCCTGGGAAAGATGATATCTTGCATGGGCATTATACCATGGGCAAGGCTCCACTCGAGGGAGTTGCAGTGGTTCCTCCTACCCTACCAGAGGAGGAATCTCAGCACCTCCAACAGGAAGGTCTTGGTACCAGTACAGGTGATGAGATCACTAAAATGGTGGATATCTCCCAAGATACTCAAGGGGAGCGTATTCAAAGAGCCGGACAGGGTCACGCTCACGACAGACGTGAGCCTGTTCGGATGGGGAGCCCACTTGGGAACCCAGATAGCACAGGGCCAGTGGGACCAGAAGGACCTTTCACACAGCATCAATTGGCTAGAGCTCCGGGCCATCCACCTGGCTCTACGTCATTTCTCATACCTAGTAACAAGGAGGCACGTCCTCGTGTTAACAGACAATGTAGCAGCAAAGGCCCATGTAAACAAGGAAGGGGGAACGCGATCAGTGGAACTAATGAAGGAGGCATTAGCTCTGGCTCGATGGGCAGAAACCAATGTGAGCTCTATCAGAGCAGAACACATATCGGGGGAGGCAAACACCCAGGCAGACTCCCTGAGCAGAGCCAAGGTGGATCAGTCGGAATGGCGCCTGGATCCGGCTCTGTTCGAGGAGATCTCCCGGAGATTCGGACAACCGCATCTGGACCTATTTGCCAATCACAAGAACACTCAACTTCCCAGGTTCTTCTCCAGATTCCCGTCTCCGGGGTCGGAGGGAACGGATGCCCTCAGGTGTCGGTGTCCGGCGCATCTCCTGTACGCCTTTCCACCGTTGCCCTTGATACCGGCGACCATACGCAAGCTGATCCTAGAAAGCGCAGAGATAGTCTGCGTTGCCCCGCATTGGCCACGGTGCCCGTGGTTTGCCGACCTCGTGGACCTTTCGATATCACCCCCGTGGAGGATTCCCCCGGACAGAGTAACACTCAGCCAGGGCAAGTTCGTACACCCAGACCCCCAGTGGCTACAACTAGCCGCCTGGCATTTGAGCGGCAAAGTTTAGCCAAGCAATCTTACTCGGCAGGGGTGATATCGATCATACAAGCTTCACGACGAGCGTCCACGAACAGGATTTACGATGCTACATGGAAAGGCTTTTGTAGGTGGTGCGTTTCTCTGCACCTAGATCCAGCTGCAGCATCTATCCCCAACATTCTAGATTACCTCCTGGAGGGTCTTAATAAGGGCCTATCAGTCAACACTATTCGCAGACAGATATCGGCTCTCTCAACTGTACTCTCCTGCGACAACTTAACATCCCTAGCGCAACATCCAGCGATTAGCGCCTTTTTAAAAGGGGCGACCAACACAAAGCCTCCAGTCATACACAGGTACCCGTCTTGGAACTTGCCTAAAGTCCTTCTAGCCTTGACATCAGCACCCTTTGAGCCTCTTGAATCATGTTCCCTTCATTACCTATCGCTGAAGGTAGCCTTCCTTGTGGCAATTACTTCAGCAAGGAGAATTTCAGAACTAGCGGCACTGTCAGTAAGAAAGGATCTGTGTACCTTCTTCAAGGACAAGGTCGTTCTTAGGCCAGATCCGGCCTTCATTCCGAAAGTAAACAGCGTCTTTCACAGATCTCAGGAACTGACCCTTCCTGATTTCTGCCCAAAACCCAAACATAGGCTAGAGCATAGATGGCACAAGCTGGACGTGCGTAGAGCGCTGTGTTTCTACGTGAAACGCACTTCGGCCTTCCGCAAAACGGAAGCATTATTTGTTTCCTTTCAACCATCAACTATGGGAAAGAAGGTGTCTTCTTCCACCATAGGTAGGTGGATCAGGGCCTGCATAGCCCAAAGCTACGTTTCGCAGGGACTGCCAGTACCCGCACATGTGACTGCGCATTCAACACGGAGCGCAGCCACATCTGCGGCATGGCTAACACAAGCGCCGGTGGAAGAAATTTGCAAGGCAGCAACTTGGTCTTCACCGTCCGTCTTCATTCGGCATTACCGTTTAGACTCCCTTGCCGCAGCAGATGCCGCTTTTGGTAGAAGAGTGCTGCAGCAAGTCGTGTCTGCTCAGAATTCGGTAGCCTAGACATTTCCTCCCAAGGGGACATGAGGGCTTTGGTATGTCCCATCCATTGGACTCTACAGCCATCCTGCTGGAGAAGGGGCGTTGTCTTACCTGAACGCCTTTTCTCAGCAGGATGATGTAGAGTCCAAGCCCACCCAGGGGTTAGGTCTAGGCAGGTATATAAGAAAGAGCTGCAATATCAATTCCAACAAAGTTTCTCGCCTAAGTCAAAACTGGGGTCACGCCCAAAGGAAGGGGTGTGGCCAAAGTTTTTACCCAGTCTGCCGGGCAGGAAGGCTGTCATAGAACCCATCCATTGGACTCTACATCATCCTGCTGAGAAAAGGCGTTCAGGTAAGACAACGCCCCTTCTCCAGCATGATGACTGAAGAATCCACCAATGGGTTATTTCAGTCCTCCTGCCCAATCAGACCAATTTGTCAAGTTGTCACGCCTCCTCATTATCTAAGGATTCCAGTTTCATTTTGGTCTTTCGCCCATGAGGACGTGATATCTCGACTCTCGGTACTTTGAAGCAGGTCAGGTTAGATTTACAAACTCATTGATGAATTCTCAAAATTTGGGGAACTTGTAGAGATTAGTTTCCCTTCAGGGGATTCTGATTCTAATTTCCTTACTTTCTGGGTTTGAGTAGGACTCCTCTCCAGGACTGGGGGGGGGGAACGGCTCTTTCCCTTTCCTATTAGCATTTTGCTAAGCTATCACAGGGGCTCCTGATAGAGCTAGGTAGAGTTTCCCTTTGGGGCGCTTTAGAGGGAACCCTTCCTTATCTCCCTCACTAGCTCACGTTTTTGGGATTGTCGTCGGGTGGCTGCCATTTTGAAGCCTCGTGGCTTCTTCTTCTATGACCAGGCTCGGTCATAGCGGCCACCATTTTGGATCCGCGGAACACCCCCTTTTGACGACAAAATTCTTTCACTACAGTGATTTTGCGGATTCGCTAGAACAGTGATGGGGGAAAATCCTTTCTAGGTGTTTCCTTGCTGTTTGGCTTGTTTGTGGCTAACGCTGAAGCGGAGCTGCCTCGTGGTGCGACAACGAGCGTTTTCAAACTCCGTTCTTTGAATTTGCTGTAAAGCCTCGAATTCAACCATCGGTTTTTGGAAACATCTGGACTGTTTTAGGAGGCTCCATTAACCTCCTTTACCTTCAGACTCCAACCTTTCCCCCCCTTTTCCTCATCTCTTAGAGCGTCCACCATTTTGGGGACATTTTCCCTGAGGGAAACACCCATTTTCATCCAGGCCAGGACACCATTGGTGGCAGTCACTTAGTAGAGTTTAACAGAATTTACCAAAGTTCGCACATTGTTATCATTGTTACTAATTTGCCTTGAGCCTTGGTGTTTCAGAATTTATTTTAGTATTGAGGACACAGAAGGGTGGAATCAACAGCAGCAACGGTACTTCAGGCCTGGTCGCCCATTGCCTGTCTGCCCCTCTGCATCTAGTGGCTGTTCCAAGCCCCTGACCATCGCCACTATTGTGGGACACGTGTGATTCACCTCAACCATTGCGGAGTGACAAGCGCTTCTACGCCAGGCGTGGGTTCAGGTTAGCCAGTGGGCTGATTCACGCCAATCCACGTGAAGTCAGTTCCCTCTTCACGGGGGCCTCTGACGTCCGTTGCAGACCGAGTTAGTCTCAAAATTATCTTTGGGTTGCATCTCAATGGAAATGGCAGAAACCACTGAGCCAACTTCTCTGGAAGCAGACATCATTCCCATCCAAGCTGAGCCAGCACCTGAGGCATCTTCAGGTAAGGCCAAATCCAAATCTAAATATGGCAGGAGGGTTGGCAGGGCAAGCGACAGGCAGGCCGATCGTACACACAAAGCTCTGGAGAAGCAGTTCTCACGAGTCCAACGTTTGGCTGCTGAGAGGGGTATTACATTGTCGGCCTCAACACCACCTGAAACGGGGGAGCCTCAACTGTCCACATCCAGGGCTTGGACATCGGAGAACGTGCATCAACAGGTCTCGACTCAGACCCTTGGTCAGGTAGGATCACCCCTGTCTGGGGAGGACCTTGATTTGCCAGGTACGTCGACAGCACCGCTGCTGATATTGCACCACCTGCTGCGGGGTTATGGTCTCCGCTAGAGCAGCCTTTCTCCAACCAGCTTAAAGCGTGGATAACGCAGGCCGTGTCCCAAGCCATGGCGTCAACGGGACACCAGAAGGCGTCTCCCATTCCAGGACCTTCTTCTTCTTCTGCACCAACAACTGCCAAAATGTCCTTCCCTGGATCAGTCAGGTATGGTTTTCCCATCCCTTTCTCATGTTTCTGACTCTGAGGTTTCAGATTATGAGGAAGGTAAGGACGGTTGGTTTGATTGTGAGGAACCCACTTACGAATGTCGATCTATGTCAGAGCTGTTTAATTCTTCCCATTTTCCTGAATTACTGCGCAGAGCCTGCGAGGCCAGTAAGCTTTCCTCACACCCGGTCTCAACCCCTCAACCTTCCTCTGATCAGGTATCTAATCCCCTGTTTGCCGAGCCAGTAGACAAACACCTCCAAATCCCCTGTCCCCCATTATTCCTTAAAAATATTCCGGGACAGTGGGAGTCACCAGCTGCTCAACCTAGTCAGGGCGTGGCGGAATGCAAAATAGTAGACATGCCAAAGACCTGGACTTATTAGAAGTTCCAAAGGTGGATGAATTTCTGGCCCCGTTATTTTCAATCGCCAGCCTCCCGGCAGATGTATCAGACACCCTTAAGGCAGAGGATAAGAAATCCGAAATGGCCTTGCACAAGGCCCATTTGGCATCTGCTTGGGCGGCTAAGGCAGCTATGGCCACTTCCTTCTTTGCAACGATTTCTATTACCTGGCTTCATCAGTTGCAGGATAGAATTCCGTTGGAAGTAATCAGGATACATCAGGATCTGACCAAATTATTAGCCACATCCAAGTATATGGCGGATGTCTCCCTGTATTCGGCCAAACATTCAGCTTGGACAATGGCCTCCAGTGTAGTCGCTAGGAGGCTGTTGTGGCTGAAAAATTGGAGGGCCGAAAGTAAACATAAGTGGCGCATGGCCACGGCCCCCTTCACGGGCAGCAAATTTTTTTTGGGAGGCCCTAACGCCATATCTTGTTGAGAACAAACAGAAACAAAGTGATTTCGCTTGTAGCGAGGAGAACTACCAGACGGTTTCTTCCATACAGTCACCGGCAGTCCTTTCGGACTGGGGTCGTGACGGAACCTGTGCAGCCTTACCGACCACCAGCTCCCAGAGCTGAGCACTCCTTTGACAGGACAGGTTATAGGGACAGAACCAGGTACCAGCCACAAACCAAACATTCCTTTCGTGGCAGAGGGGGTCGACCTTTCCGACAAGGAAAATGACTCAGAGGGAGGCCCTCCCATTGGCGGCAGACAAGCTCTCGTCATACGCCAATGGGAAAACATGACCACAGACTCCTGGGTCCTAGGCACTATCAGAGAAGGATTGTCCCGCTTCGTGTCTTGCCCAGCCATGAGAAACCATGTAAAAAGGGGACTCATGGAAGACGCCATCCAACACCTACTTACCATCAAGGCGATAGAGGAAGTTCTCCCAAACCAGGTGGGACTGGGGTACTATTCCATCCTGTTCGTAGTCCCAAAGTCTTCTGGGGGATGGAGGGCAATCCTCGATCTCAAGGGACTGAACCTCCACCTTCAAAATGGAGGTTCAAAATGCAAACGTTACATTCCATCTTAACCAGTATCAGGTGGGGAGATCTATTGACCTCAATAGAACTAAAGGAAGCGTACCTACACATTCCTATACTCCCGGATCATCGCAGATACCTGCAATTCTGTTACCTCAACTGTCATTATCAATACAGAGCCCTTCCGTTCGGCCTCTCCTTGGCCCCCAGGGTCTTTACCAAAATCCTGGCAGTGTTGGCAGCTCACTTAAGACTGGTTCCCGTAAGGGTCCAGTGTTATCTGGACGACATTCTGATCCAGTCCCTGTCAGTCTCAGCGGCCCAATCGGATTTGGCCCTCACCATAAGAAACCTGCAGAACCATGGCTTCCTGATAAATTTCAGCAAGAGCCGATGACTCCCTCTACCCGCCTGCTTCATCTGGGAGCAATGATAGACAGGGACTCGTGCCACGTGTACTTGTCAGAGGAGAGGCGCAGGAGCATCAGGGACCTGGCACGGAAGGTGAGCAGATACAGGATTGTGTCATTGGCCACACTTTCTCAACTTCTAGGCAAGCTAATATCCTGCATAGCTATAGTGCCGTGGGCCTGCTTACATGCCCGGGACCTGCAGTGGTTCCTACTCCCATACCAGAGACAACACACCAGCATATCCAACAGACTGGTCCGGGTTCCCCGTCAGGTACGTTCATCACTCGGCTGGTGGACTTCATCGGCCAGTCACAAGGGGACCCTGTTCAAGGAGCCCACTCAGGTTCAGGTGACCACTGACGCAAGTCTCTTTGGTTGGGGGGCTCATCTCAACTCACAGATAGCTCAAGGGCGGTGATCACAAACAGACCTCAAACACAGCATAAACTGGTTAGAGCTCAGAGCAATACATCTCGCTCTTCTAAAGTTCCACACAGTAGTCAGGGGAAAGCATGTGCTGGTCAAAACAGACAATGTGGCCGCAAAAGCCCACGTGAACAGGCAAAAGCCCACCCGGTCCAAGTCCCTCATGACAGAGGCTCAAGCTTTGAGCTCCTGGGCAGAGAAACACCTGCTCTCCATCAGGGCCAAGCACATCTCGGGAGAGGCAAATCGACAGGCAGACTTCCTCAGCAGGTCGATAGTGGATCATTCGGAGTGGATGTTACATCCAGAGAATTTCAGGCAGATATCGGACAGGTTTGGTCGTCCAATCATGGACCTGTTTGCCTCTCCGCAGAACGCTCAGCTACCCAGGTTTTTCTCTCGGTTCCCCTCCCGGGGAGCAGAGGGGACGGACGCGCTGCGCTGCAAGTGGCCTCAGGGCCTGTTGTACGCCTTTCCCCCACTGCCTCTGATTCCAGCAGTGATCAGGAAGATCCTGGAGGAACAGGCGGAACTGATCTTCATCGCTCCTCACTGGCCCAGGAGACCTTGGTTTGCAGACCTGGTGAGTCTCTCATCCTCAGCCCCGTGGCGGATTCCCGACAGCCAGATTCGGCTAACACAGGGGGATCTTCAACATCCAGCCCCCCAATGGCTGCAATTGACCGCCTGGCATTTGAGCCCCGCACCCTAACCAGGGAATCTTATTCGGCGGAGGTGATCAACATGATCCAGGCGGCCAGGAGACCATCAACAAATCGCATTTATGACCATACGTGGAAGAATTTCTGTCGATGGTGCGACAAGAAGCATGTAAGTCTAGCACAGGTGACTATTCCCAGGGTCCTAGAATATTTAATGGAGGGTGTCAACAAAGGCCTGGCGCCCAACACTTTACGTAGACAGTTAGCAGCACTTTCCTCAGTACTCTCTTGGGACTCCTCAGAGTCCTTATCACGGCATTCCGCCATCCGGGCCTTCCTTAAGGGATCATGAATAGTAGACCGCCCATAATTCATAGGTATCCCTCTTGGGACTTACCTCGAGTCCTTCAGGTACTGACCTCAGCTCCCTTTGAATCACTCAAAACGTGCTCATTGCAACACCTGTCACTCAAGGTTTCCTTCCTGATTGCTATTACCTCGGCCAGGCGCATTTCTGAATTGGCCGCCTTGTCGGTGAGGAAGGATCTCTGCATGTTTCATGAGGACAGGGTGGTTCTCAGGCTAGATCCTTCATTCATTTCTAAGATTAATACGGTTTTCCATAGAGCACAGGAGGTCATCCTTCCAAATTTCTGCCCTCACCCATCACATGAATTAGAACGTCGTTGGCACACCTTGGATATAAGGAGAGCGTTACGTTGTTATATCAAGCGCACAGCACCCTTCCGTAAATCGGAAGCTCTGTTTGTGTCGTTCCAGCCTTCTACAATGGGTCAAAAAGACATCAGCTTCCACCATAGGCAGGTGGATTAGGGCTTGTATCTCATGCGCTTACGTTTTTCTTGCCTTACCAGTTCCTCCTCATGTGACGGCACATTCCACCCGCAGTGCCGCTACAACTGCGGCGTGGGCTACCCAGGCGTCCATTGAGGACATCTGCAGGGCAGCGACGTGGTCTTCACCATCTCTGTTCATTAAGCATTATCATTTAGATAAAATTGCGTCGCCTGAGGCCGCTTTTGGTAGGCGTATTTTGCAACAAGTGGTCACGCCATCTGGGGGTCCGGCCCCAGCTGACTCCCACCCTTAGGGACTATGGAGGCTTTGGTACGTCCCATTGGTGGATTCTTCAGTCATCATGCTGGAGAAGGAGCATTGGCTTACCTGAACGCCTTTTCTCAGCATAATGATGAAGAATCCACGCCCTCCCCTATTACATGTCAGTTAGGTCCGGGTGGGGTACTTGTTGGTTAACTTTCTTTTAATACCTGCTTGACAGTCATCACATCGACCTGTTGTCATTGGCTAATCCCTCGATGAAACTGGAAGCCCCAGATAATGAGGAGGCATGACAACTTGACAAATTGGTCTGATTGGGCAGGAGGACTGAAATAATCCATTGGTGGATTCTTCATCATCATGCTGAGAAAAGGCATTCAGGTAAGCCAACGTTCCTTCTATAGTGGAAGTCAGGACTTAGAGGACAGAGTGAGCAGTAAGTCCAGGCAGAAATCAGGCTTTATAGGTTCTCTCATGCAAAGTTGTATTTAAATACTATTGTAAAACCTCCTGGTCCCCCCCATCCCTCCCTGAATACGGCAGGGATCATAATTAGTTTCTTGATTAGACTCTCACAAGGTAGTGCAATTTATCATTTCTCTGGTTTTCTGTTTTTTGGGACTCTGTGGTAGCACTCACATTCTTAGAAGCTGCTGGGAAAGAAAAGGAACCTGACGTAGCATCTCCTGTTCAGAACAAAGGACAGGTGGAAACTGGGCCTTCCACTCAAGAGAGAAGACCAGGCAGACTGTTATGCTGTACAGGCAAGAAAACAAGAACTAAAAGGGTTTGAACGTTTATTCGATAAATAGTGTTGCTCTGAAACACTGCAGTCATTGGAATTCCTTTGTTATCTCTTTACTACTAAAACTCTGGTGTGTCTGTAGCCTTTAACTGAGAAAAATGATGCATCACATGGCAAACATTTTCAACCAAGGTACCTTTAAAGGACTAACTTACCTAATGCCTGGCCCCTTCATCCCATGGGATTGAAATTTTGGAAAGTTCTTGTCATTTCAGCATCACTACCAGGCTGCTGTGGCCACATGATCCTTATTTACAATATTCCTGAGACTTTTCTGGGAAGAAAGTCAATGGGGATCACATGACAGAGCAGAGCAGAGCAGGATCATGCTAGCATGTTTGGACTTACAGCTTCCTTCCTGGGAGGTTTGCAGGGAGAACGTCAGTGGGGAATCTTGCAAGGAAAATCACAAGTTGCTTGGATATGTCTCCCCCCACCCTACACAATCCACCTATGATCATTCTATTTTTTTGTTTAAGTAAGGAAATATATCTGAAACAATGACCCAGTGGGTCATAGGATGTCTAATGTTTTTCTAAATTGTTATCCATAAAACTTATTTCAGAAGTTCTGGATATTTTTGCACTTGCCTTCTTGGTTCCTGTCCTACCTATAGGGAATCCTTGACTTATGACCACAATTGAGCCCAAAATATCTATTGCTAAGCAAGACAGTTGTTAAGTGAATCACTGCAGTTGTTAAGTTAGCAACATGATTAAGTGAATCGGCTTCTTTGTTGACGTTGCTTGTCAAAAGGTTGTAAAAGATGATCACATGACCCAAGGATACCGGCATAAATTCAGTTGCCAAGCAACTGAATTTGGTCACGTGACTACAGGGATGCTGCAATGTTGTAAGTGTGAAAAATGACCATAAGTCACTTTTTACAGTGCTGCTGTAACTTTGAATGGTCACTAAATGGTTGTAAATTGAGGACTACTTGTACTATATATGGCCTAAAATCTGGGTGGATGACTCTCTATGGGTGTGTTGGAATTTGTGGGTGCAGAACTCAAAACTTGTGTTTGCTGTGACTAGGAGCTGACTTCTCAGAACCAGGCTTCTGTGGGGTTTCTTTCAGTTTCTATTCTTCCTCTTCCTCATATGATGACCCATCTGCAAATGCTGTAACATTTAAACATTTGTTTTTGAAAATAGAACATTTCTTTGTCAAATTAATTATTTTGATGTTCTTCCAAGTTTTGTGTCTTCTAGCTCCCCTTTGGCTTCTTTTCTGTTCGGAATGTAATATAGTTGTTAATGAAGACTTTACCTCACTTGTAATGGAATAATAGGTTATGAGAATGAAAACAGAAAAAATATATTATAGGCAGTTGAACATAATGCTAATTTTTCTTACTCTGTATGTATAGATTCTTTAACTTGTGTCTTGTTATTCAGTAGATAAAGAAGGATGCCCTCTCCAACTGTATTCATTTGTACAATAAAGGGAAGTTTATAATTTCCGACCTCTCCAGAAAGATACATATTTTCAGTTCAGTCTGGACAGTAGATAAGCTCCACTGTAACAGGTTCATGGGCAAAAGGGAATAAGCTAAACATTTTCTGGGAAAGTTATATAAGTGTGCTTCATGTTGGTTTGTGATCCTTATTCAGTCTAATGACATATTAAAACATGATTTACCCCTTCTTTCAACTGTAGGTTTAAAGGAAAGTTTGGTGGCAACTTCAGATTTGGTAGCACCTGATAGGAGAAGGCAGGCCAGGTCAAGTCAGGTCTACGTATATAGGAAAGGCCAACTACTAACACTAATGTTGATATATTTAGACCACATTTGGGTCAGAACCTATTATATAACTGGACAGATTCATGAGACTGAGAAGGATCATCAGGAATTTGTTGGGGTTGTTTGTTACTGTTGTTTTTTCTCCCTCAGGAGAGTTTGGATAAGGGATTGTTCAAAGAGAGGAGCTGTTCAGAGCTGACCGATATAAAGTATAGCCGTGAACAAAGAAGTATGATGGCCTTGCACCAGTGCAAAGCATACACTATGTGTTCTTGCTTGAGGAAGACTCCAGCTTCATGTGTACCAAGTGCAGACTTGTTGTGCAGCTGAAAGAGAAAGAGAATGACTGGAATGTCCAGCCCAGGGGTAGGCAACCTTGGCTCTTTGATGACTCGTGGACTTCAACTCCCAGAATTCCTGAGTCAGCATGGCTTAGCTTGGAAACCTCTCCCTTTCTCCTCAGCGTGGCCGGCTCAGGAATTCTGGGAGTTGAAGTCCACGAGTCATAAAAGAGCCAAGGTTGCCTACCCCTGGTCTAGCCACACTGAGATTCATCAGGAAAGATAAATGTGTGAGGTTGCCACAATGCAAGAAGGATTTTGTACATCTGGAAAGAGTATAAAGAAGAGTCATGAAGATAGGAGGAGTTTCGAAGCTAAATCCCAACTTCCTGGAATAATGAATGCTCTATCACTAGAGTTTTCAATCAGAGGTCCGATAACCATTTTTCTGGGATGGTCTGAGGATTCTTGCCTTGAGCAAGTGATTGAACTAGAAGATTGCCAAGCTTCATTCCAAATCTATGATTTGATCTATACAGTATGCTTTTTTTTTTGCCTTACACATTTGTTGACTCCAATAATTTAACTTCATACTTCTTGAAAACTAACTAACTTGAAGTAGCTGAAATTTCTACCTGCTTTGATTTTATTTATTGTTATGTTAGTTTTCTGTTTTCAACTATGACTTGTTCGTGTTTATCTTAGAATTACATATTTTACATACACAGTCCTTAAAATGCATATTGATGGTAGGAATATTTTAAAATAATGCTTATCTGAATCTTTTTATTATGTTTTCCTTTGCATATATCATCTATTATACATTTAAGATACGAGATACAAAAGAACAGAAGAACTAGCTGAAGTAGATGGGGAAGTTTTCTTTTTTCTTTTTAAAGGTTTATTTGTGGCTGGAGGATAAAATGTTTGACTCCTGTTCCAGTGACCTTTAAATTGGATCAATTTCAGCCTGTAAATCAGCGGTTCTCAACCTATGGGTTGCGACCCCATTTGGGGTCGATCAACCATTTTTCAGGGGTCGCCAAAGAAGGCGATCCGCCATTTCCTCCCCTCAGGGGGCGCCGCCGCGCATGTGCGCTATGCATGGGGCGGTGCCGCGCATGTGCGCGGCCCCTGCGCATGCACAGAACGTTTGTGTGACGGGGGTCGCCGTCACACAAACGTTGAGAACCACTGCTGTAAATGAATCTTTTTATTTTGTATTATTGTGAAGACTGAAAAGATGGGGGAAGGACTTTTTCATTTAGATTTTTTTGTTTTCTTCTCTCTCTCCCCTTTCTTTGTCTCATTTCAATAGTGAATCTCTCACCTTGCAAACTTTAGGATTAAATTATTTTTTAATGGACCAGCATATATCCACAGTACATGTAATGTCTATGAAGGATTTTCAGCCCAGAGATTATGGGGGCTTCCTCATTGGCATAATGTGAGCAGAAGAGGTGTTATATTTTATATTTTGTTACACATATTATCTGTGCATATTTTTGTCTTGGCTTGAAAAGCTGTGGTTTTGACATGTTGAAGTGGTGTGCTAGGCATATTAAATAAGATTGCAAGACTGAGAAAATGAAGGTGTTTTATTTTTGAATACTTTAGCTATTTTTATCATTACTGAGTGGAGACAAAATGCGGAAAGAATGGTGCACTAAAATAGTGTTTTCATCAGCATATTTCAGTTTGGCGTCATGGATTTTAAAAAATAGTCTGTGAAGAGTCACTGTAGATTTGGATGAGTCATTAAAGTCTCACATAGAACTAATATTTGCTGTAAAATTAGCTGAATAAGAGATTTGAAGATAAAAACTTGAATGTGGGAATTCAAGCCTAGACAGTTTATGCAAAAAGTTCATTTGTTAGGGAATCAGTGTTAAAGATAATGCATGTTATCTCTATTTTTGAAATGCGACTAAGTGATTTTCGTGTTGAGTAGTTACATGTCTAATTTATATTGATCAAAGAACAGAATTATTGATTCATAAAGACATAAGATTAGGGTGAGCTTATAGCTAAAGACAGATAGATCACCTTGTTGAATGCTATCCTTTGTAATATATGAACGTATAGCTTATACATGTATACAAACATTGTAAATATGCAATCATGTAGTTTTCATTTCTCCTAATTTCAGATGCTCAAATCTGAAGTGTTCAGGTTATTGGAACTATTCATACTTCTAATGTGAAAGTAGTCAATGACTCTTTGAAGAACTTTGTTCTAGGCTACTTTATTATGCTATGAAAAGATGGCTCACAATCAAGTATTAAAACAACAAAAATAACAATAATAATTTTGCAGGAGGCAAAAGCTTAAACATTCATGTTTACAGACCTGAATCACTAAGCACATTTTTAAGGGTTTAAAAATAGACATATAATTACACATAAGCTATAAGTTTTCCCTCTTTAGATGACAAAGTACTCATTATAATCAATTTAATTTTGTTGGCTTACATTTTTTCCATTTTTCCAATCTGTTAATAATCAATTACAGATTTCACATGGTAGTGAAAAATAGAAATACAGATGGATTTTCTTGGAGAAGTGGCATCTTACAGACTTCTCCCAGTCATTTCATGTAGACCTTTGATTATTTCCATCTGAACAATGCTATTTTCTCAGTTCTCTGTCAACCCCATTTTATTATTTCTAGCCCATTGAAATGCTGGAAAAAAATTATATAAAGTGGGTCTCGATTCTGTCCATCATCAGGACAAATCCCACAAACAGAACAGGGGGGGGGGCAGGCTTTGTGTGCAGGGAGAAATCGACAAAAGAAAGAAAGCATTTGAAAATGGACAACATCTGGCTGGGGTTTGTAGAGGAGAAAAAAAAAGTTAGAAAAAAATAGTCAGTACATCCATATGGAGGAGGTAGTTGGGTAGTGGCTTGGAATGCAAACAACTGTTCAATTTTTACCCCCCCCCCTTTTATCACATAACTCAGAGTGGAGCTGCTATTAAATCCTTAATTTGGGGTTAAGTTGGGATGACTGGATGGAGCTGAGCATTTACTGGCCGAATACCCTTCCTGACTCCACATGGAGTTTGCAGCAGATATTTTTTCTTTGAGCCCTAGGAGAGAAACATCTGCCGTTACCTAGGATTAAATTCTCAACCTTCTGAGTTGGAGGCAAGTGTCTTCACCACTAGGCCACCATGCTGCTCAGAGTGGAACTGCTACTAAGGGATTGGAAATAATTCTAGAAAACAAGATCTGCATGCTTTCTGCTTTATTTTACTTTTCATATCCAGATGAGCATTCTGTATCATCCACTTCCTACCATGTTACTATGTCATCTCTCTATAGTGGTAAATGAAGAAAGCATCTTGGGATGCTTTTCCAAAGGACCCCGGGATGTTTTCTCAAAGGACAGGACAAAATCTTGTCTCACATGGAAACCTATATACTAGTTATACACATTAAGTTTTCCAAGCAGATATCATTCAACTGTGTTGTTTGAGAAATTTTTTGGGTTGATATGCTCATATGGTGATGCTCATATGGTGAATACTCCAATTTTTGAATGCTTGAAGAGACTTTTCTCTCTCCAATATCATATTCATTCCTCTCCTTCCCTTCCCACTCCCTCCCTCTCTGTGCTAAATCCCTGCTGTGAAAGAGGCAGATCATTAACTGATCATTTGCAAAGAGTTTTTGAAATTAAGCAGAGGAGCATAATCAGGTTTAGATCATAGGCTATGCACTAATATACTTTTCCTAATTGGATGTTGAGGAAACTATTGGTATTGGAAATGGTGTTTCACCATTCATGATGTTCAGTCTTTGGCCATTTATTGACATGGAGTAAATTAATTAATTCTTGATTGTTATTTGACTTAGCAATAGCCATATGTGAATTGGAACATCTGAATTATTCAGTTTACTGTTAATATCCAGTTTCAGATGTGTTGAAGGTGTTTTGCCAGGCTTTGGCATGATCAGTTTCATTTGTTCTTGGGTGACACTATTTCCTGAACTCTGAAAATGGGGGAAGGTAAAAGACAAGCTGATTAATTTAACTGCTTCTTTCTTGTCCATTAGTTGATCTGAGCATATTGTACAAGAAAACATAAAACAAGCTCTTCAGTGCATCATGACAAGCTTTGTGTATTTTAGAGACCTTCTACAGTTCAAGACATTTCTAACTTTAGGACAGAATGAAAAAACCCATAAGTACATAGATATATACATCATATCAAGTTTATTTCCTTTCAAGAAAAATAATACTTTGTAAAACACAGGAGTAAGAAATAGTAAACCAAAGAAATTAAAGGCAGGAGATAAGAAAAAAGAAAGAGGAATTAAATAGATTTAATGTACAGTGATGTATCACTTGATATATTTTTTCTAGACTTTTCTATCCTTGCAAACAATCCTTGCTTCCAGTGTCTCCATGCTCTGATTCCTACTAGTTTGCCATTTGTTCTATTGCCATCTTACCTGTGCCCTTTTCAGGATCTATTAACTGCAGCCAACCGCAACATTCTAACTTTTCCTTTGGTTAAAAGGAAAAGCCAGAAAGTTGTGACTGGCTAAAGTTAATAGATGACCTTCTGTCATATTTCTTCCTTCACATATTTGTCTCTGTGATTTTGATCCTCATTCATTCTCTTTCTATGATCAAGTCACTTAATGTATTTCATTTATACTGGTTGTCATTGCTGTAGTGCATCTACATTTATTCTGCCTACATTCATTGTTGAATCGGTTTTTTCTTTCTTTTGTCATGTTCCTCCTGATACTCACCTCAATGCTCAATATTCAATTTTACTTACCTGTAATTGGGTGAAATAACATTTGATACAGAATTATTTTTTGCTTCTTTTGATGAACATTTATTGTTCAGAATAATCACATATTCAGTATTTTAGTGGAAATAAGAATAGTATTAATAAGAAATAAGTAGACATTTTACAATCCATTTTCCTGTTTTTACTAAATGTTTTACCAAGTACACATGTTCTCCAGCATGCAGATGTAGCATCCACCGGTGGGTTATTTCAGCCTTCCTGCTCAGAGAGACTAAGTTTGAAGTTCAGCCACGCCTCCTTGGGGCGGTCCTTCCCCAGTTTTAACTTAGTCCTTGCTCAGGGTAGACGCAACTTTAGTGGCTCGTCTGTTAGATTAGAGTTAGATTAATTGCTTGAATACATAGTTATTTAAACTTACATTTCAGCTTGTTTTTTGTTGTTTGATGTTATTTACTGTTAGCAGTTAGCAGTTTTGAAAGGTTAGAGGCAGGCAGAGCTTTTAACCAGCAGAGGCTCGTGGGCCTCTGGAGCAGATCGATCTAACTCCGTCGGAGATACCAATAGTGCTAAACAGCTGTTTAGCGCTAAAACAGAGCCCGAATTAGGCGCCTGGGAGCAGGTTGATTCGTCGGTTCCAGCGGAGCGCGGCTTGGTTGGGAGGCTTCGTTCTTCCCTCATGGCCACGAGGCCCCAGCAGGTGCAAGCCTTGATCCGGATCGCAGCGGAGGCTACGCAACAACTGCAAGTGTTTTTTTGCCTTATAGATAAGAGGGGGGAGGAGCAAGTATTTCAGGACTCCCCAGTATCGTTGTTGATCCGGCCCAATTAGGCGTTGGGGAAGTTCTCCCTGGGGAGTCGCCATTTTGCAGGACACGAGGCCTGCAGCCGCCATTTTAAATCTACCTTGGGCGTAGTCGCCATTTGCAGGCCTTTTATTACCAGTGGTATTCTTCAGGCCTGAGTAATTATACTACAGCCTACTTCGTTAGGCTCCTAAGGGGGAAATTATACAGTATTCTGTGCTTACCTTATTATCCTGAATTAAGGAAGATTGGAACAAGAACATACATACATAATACAATTCTATTTATAATTAAGGGACTATTTGAATTAGCTGTTCCTTGTAGCTCGCAGGCACTGTTGTCAGCAGAGCCTAACTAGGCAGTTCTAGTGGACTGTCTGGCTGTTTGCCATTGCTGTTGCTCAGAGCGTGGGAACTTCCCTCTCTGACAACCAGATCTGCGTGTTCTTCCCCCATTCCTGGTTATCTCCTACTCGGAATATCCAGCGAGCGATGGCAGACAGTGAAACTCCTCAGACATCACAGGGTTCTGGAGTTCCCCCCACACAACCAAAATGTAGATCTTCTGAATTGAACGTGGGGGGGGGAGAAGAAGGCTAAAACCAAACATTTGACCACCAAAGAACCCTCCAAGGCTGCTGAGAGAGAGGCCTCAAGGAGACATGAGGCACTAGAAAAGGAATTTTCCAGAATTCAAAGACTCGGGTCCAGTGAGGCTAAAGTGGTTCCCCCTGTTTCACTGGACCGGTCCCCATTTGAGCCTCCAAGTGTGCCTTCTTATGATGCCCCCAGGGCTTGGTCTCCTCAAGGGGAAACTGAACAGGTTAGTCCCTCTTCCTCCTCTCCTTCTCATCTTCCTCCTCCTCCACCTCCTCCTCCTGTTTCTTCTGCTTCCATCACACAACAAGTTCCAGTGGACACACATTCCCCCACAGCGGCTGGTGCTCATTCCACAGATCAAGTCATGTGGGCAGAACAGTTCCAGAGCTATATGCATCAGGCATTCAACCAATTTATGGCTTCTTCAATGAGTCAAGGGTTTCCCCAGGCACCACCTCCTCCACCCACACCTGCGTGTTCAGAAACCAGGTTCAGGTGTATCTGAAGCATCATCTCAATTAGGAGAAGGTGAATCAGTGGCCTGGAATCGGTGGATATTCCCATGTCAGAGGATGAGGAGGCGGCTCCGGACCCTACTCCTACAACGGGTCTTTTTGATCCATCCCTGTTCAGATCTTTACTTCTGAAGGCCTGTACCACAGCCAATTTGGCCACGGAGCAGGAACCCAAACCATCTACCTCTGCTACACAGGAATCTAATCCTTTGTTTGCGGAAAAGGTAGTGGAGGATAAACAGATTCCTTGTCCTGCCATATTCTGCACTACCATGGAGAAGCAGTGGACCTCATTGGCCACTTTGCCTTCTCCCAATACCACGGATAAGAAACTTTTTAATGTCTCTTCTAAAGGCGGAGAATAAAAGGTTTGAATTTTCCTTCCGCAGAGCTCACCAAGCCTCGGCAAGGGCAATTAAGGCAGCAACGTCTTCATCCTTTTTTGCAAGGACTTCCATTATGTGGCTTTGTGAGTTACAAGCTCTGATTCCCCCTGAACAGGTGCGTACTCACCAGACATTAGGGAAACTAGTGGCGGTGTCAGAATACATGGCTGACTCTTCCCTACAGTCTGCCAAGTTTTCTGCAAGGTCCATTGCAGCCACGGTTTCTTCACGCAGACTCCTGTGGCTCAAGCAATGGAGGGCAGACTTGAAATCAAAGTGGCGTCTATCCATGGACACTTATAGCGGGAAGTAGCTATTTGGTCCGGTTCTTGAACCGTTCCTGATAGAGGGGAAGGATAAGCGAAAGGTTTTGGCGCATCCCACTAAGAAGGTAGATAGAAGGCCTCAACAGGATTTTCGCAGACAGTCCTTTCGTGCCGGGGGTTCTTGGGAAGGGAGGCAGCCCTTTCGAAGTTCCCCCAGGCAGGATCGGCAGCAGGATCGCCAGGGCTCTGGAACTAAGGGTCAGTTCCAGTCCAAACGTCCCTTTCAAGGGGCGGGGGGTCACCCCTTCAGAAAATCCAAGTGACGCCAGAGCGGACCCTCCCATAGGAGGTCGCTTAGCGTTGTTCAGCGACACTTGGGAGGTCACCACCAATGATACCTGGGTGAGGGAAACCATAAGATACAGTCTCGCCTTAGAATTCCTTTCCATTCCATCAGACCATTTCATTCAGTGCCCCACCTCAAGAAATGCTCAAAAGGCCGAACTAGTGTCCAAGGCCATATCTCATCTGCTAGAAATAGAGGCCATAGAACTGGTACCATGGGATCAGATAGGAAAGGGGTACTACTCCATCCTATTCATAGTTCCCAAGGCCTCGGGAGGCTGGAGGGCAATTCTGGACTTAAAAGGGCTAAATTATTTTCTAGCCTACAGGAGATTCAAAATGCAGTCCCTCAAATCAATTCTGGCCAGCATCAGGAAAGGGGATTTCCTCTCCTCCATAGATTTGACCAAGGTGTATCTTCACATTCCCATCTTCCCACAACACTGCAAATTCCTCCGGTTTTGTTATGCGCATCGGCATTACCAATACAGAGCACTACCCTTCAGCCTCTCTTCGGCCCCTTGGGTATTCACAAAAATATTGGCCGTGATAGCAGCCCACCTCAGATTGATGCCAGTGCGTGTACAATGTTACTTGGATGATATAATTATCCAATCCCGTTCCTTCCATTCTGCACAATCGGACCTACAGATCACGATACAGACACTGCAGGAACACGGATTCTCGATAAACTTCAAAAAGAGTCACATAGTTCCACTTGAATCCTCCACTTAGGGACTATAATAGATTCCATCCTGTGCAAGGTTTATCTCTCCCAGGAACGCAAGGACAGCATCAGGCTGCTTGTCCAAGGGATCCAGAGAGAGAGGGTAGTCTCCATAGTCCAGTTGTCTCAACTGTTGGGCAAGATGGTGTCTTGTCTGGGCATTGTCCCATGGGCCAGACTGCACTCCAGAGCCCTCCAATGGTTCCTCCTCCCCTTCCAGAGATGGAACTTGAGTGCTTCAACAAGGTGAGAGTTCCACACCATATCCTGTCGTCCCTCCTGTGGTGGACGTCGTCGGCATTGAACAGGGGGTCCCTATTCAAGGAACCTCCCAGGCTCAAGCTGACCATGAATGCCAGTCTATTCGGCTGGGGGGCCCATCTACAGACACACATGGCACAGGGTCAATGGTCACAGTCAGACCTCATACACAATATAAATTGGCTAGAACTGAGAGCAATACATCTAGCCCTCCGTCACTTTTCCGAGATCGTGGCGGGGAACCATGTCCTGATAATGACGGACAACATAGCAGCCAAGGTACACATCAATAGGCAGGGAGGGATCCGGTCATGATCCAGGAAGCACTGGATTTGGGACTGTGGGCAGAGTCCAACCTGAAGTCCATCAGTGCGGAGCACATATCAGGAGAGGCGAATCGTCAAGCCGATTCACTGAGCAGGGCGACAGTCGACCACTCAGAGTGGAGGCTGGACCCGGCTCTGTTTCAGGAAATTTCAGAGCGGTGGATTTGTTTGCCTCGGAGACAAATTCCCATCTCCTCAGATACTTCACCAGGTTCCTGTCACCGGGGGCAGAGGGAACGGATGCCCTACGCAGCAACTGGCCGAAGGGACTGCTCTACGCTTTCCCCCCGCTTCCACTCATTCAGGCTACCATTCGCAAGGTCCTTGTGGAACGGGCGGAGGTAATCTTGGTTGTCCCACACTGGCCAAGACGACCGTGGTTTGTCGACCTCGTGGTCGGTATCTCCACCGTGGAGGATTCTGCCCTGTCGCATATCACTCAGTCAAGGGAATCTCCAACATCCAGATCCCCAGTGGCTTCAACTAGCCGCTTGGCACTTGAGTGGGAGAGTTTAGTCAGTCAGTCCTATTCATCCGAGGTCATATCCATGATACAAGCCTCAAGGAGACCCTCCACTAATAGAATTTACGACGCCACGTGGAGGAATTTTTGCCAATGGTGTGTCACTCATAATCTTAGACCTTTAAAGGTCTCGATTCCTGACATTTTAGAATACCCTTTAGAGGGGTTGAATAAGGGTCTTTCACATAGTACCATCCGCAGACAGATTGTGGCCCTGTCAACGGTCCTCACGTGTGACAACTTTCATTCTCTATCTCAACACCCGGCACTTGCCGCTTTCCTAAAAGGGGCAATGAACACTAGGCCCCCCACGGTGCACCGATACCCTTCATGGGATTTACCAAAGGTGTTATAAGCCCTCTTGGTGACACCGTTCAAACCCATGAGGTCTTGCTCACTTTATTTCCTCTCTTTGAAGGTTGCCTTTCTGGTAGCCATCACGTCAGCCAGGCGTATCTTGGAACTGGCCGCCCTCTCGGTCAGAAGTGATCTGTATATGTTTCTGGATGACAGAGTGGTCCTTAGATTGGACCCTTCTTTCGTCCCGAAAGTCAATACATGGTTTCATAGGTCCCAAGACTTGGTTCTTCCTAACTTTTGCCCAAATCCAACCCATCGTCTGGAGAGACAGTGGCATAAATTAGACGTGCGCAGGGCCTTGCGACATTACGTCAAGCGGACTGCCGCTTTTCGCAAATCGGAGGCCCTGTTTGTGTCTTTCCAATCCTCTTCCATGGGGAAGAAGGTCTCATCCTCAACTATAGGGAGATGGATTAGGGCATGCATTTCTCACGTGTACAGATCTCAATCCCTGCCCGTACCGAAACATATCACAGCTCATTCAACACGTAGCGCGGCCACATCAGCGGCCTGGTCTACGCAAGCCTCGGTTGAAGAGATTTGTAGGGCAGTGACTTGGTCTTCTCCCTCCTCATTTATAAGGCATTACAAACTTGATAGGTTTGCTGCTGCGGAAGCCTCATTTGGCAGAAGAGTCTTGCAGCAGGTTGTCTCCTCCCAGGGGACACATGCCTAGACTGTCCCTCCTGGTAGGGATATGGGTGGCTTTGGTATGTCCTACTGGTGGATGCTACATCTGCATGCTGGAGAAGGGACATTGTCTTACCTGAATGCCTTTTTTCAGCATATAGATGTAGCATCCACACCCACCCTTAACAGTCAGTCTAGGCAGGTGTAATTGCAGGAGGAGCCGTTGCGTCAGATTTGCTTTGTCTCATTAAAACTGGGGAAGGACTGCCCCAAGGAGGCATGGCTGAACTTCGAACTTAGTCTCTCTGAGCAGGAAGGCTGAAATAACCCATCGGTGGATGCTACATCTACATGCTGAGAAAAGGCGTTCAGGTAAGACAATGCCCCTTCTTTAATCTGCACTATTATTACCCTTTATACATAATTGCAGCTGTTCACTGCATGTTTGCTAGTAAAACAAAGCTAACCTATCCTTTGATATACAATATTAATCATGGGTGATTGATTGATTCCACATATTTCTATAATGCTCAGCTCCCAAAACTTTGGGTAGTTTGCAGCTTCCTATACAGCTCATTGAGTAATCTATCCATGAAACAATGAGTTACTGTTGCCAGAGTCTTTTGATTTTGGAGTCTGCAAGTGGAATGCTAGTTTAAGTTGGACAAGAGATCTCCTGGCCCCAACCTCCACCTGCTTTCTGAAAGGAACCACAAGTCCATTGGAACCCCCCAGTTGTGGACTAGCCTCTTCAGAAGAATGGTACCGTATCCAGAGTAATAATCAAATTAAAATTAGAGCCCTGGTGCTTCTGGGTAAACAGTAAAGTCATCTTGATGGGATTTAGTCTGAACTTATCTTGACCAATTCAGCCCCTAACAGTATTCAGGCATTGTCAATACTTCTGCAGCATCACCAACATGTCCTGGGGTGGCAATGTTTTAAGAGTTTGTGCTCACACAGTTATTACAAAGCAACATAATTTATTTTGCAGTACTTATATCTTATCCCAATCCAAATGGACTTTAAGTGAGGTACAATAAAGTCACAAGAAAAAATAGAAATCACGTATAGATGATTCATTGTCATCAGTTAAAATAACTTGAGGGGCAGAACCTGACTGGAACAATACTGTGGTAGCTAGTTTTGGAAATGCCTATAGAATAGGGCATTCTAGGAGGAAAGCCCTCACTGGCAAAGCCCTTTTTTAGCCTAGACATCATTAACCTTGTGAGCAGGAGGGACCTGCCATAGGCTGTCTCTGGATGAACATGCCTGATAAACATTTTCACCAGGCATTGCCTAAATGGTTTAATTCTCCAGCACTGGAGATGTAGAATCCACCAATGGGCTAACTCTGCCTTCCTGCCCATTAGACCGGGTCAGCCAACTTGTCACGCCAGTCCTGGGGTAGCCACTCCCCATTCTTGACTCGGTCTTCAGCCCAGATGGACGTGATAGATTGTCTCCCAATCTAAGGCAGGTAATAAAGACTAAAATATTGATGGATTTTACTCATCTCCCTCCACAGTTACTTCTACAGTGCTGGGACCAGCACTGTGTGAAATAATCTGTGGAAATCTTGGGGAGATGGTACCTTCCCTCCCAGACCCGTAGTTATAGCTGAGCCTTCAGCTTAATCTAAGGAAAATCCCTCTCCAGCTGCTCAGCGCTGCAGTTGGAGCTGACCAGAAACACCTGGGGGTGGGGATTTCCCATTCAGTCTCCCTCCTTTCTCTGTTAGCCTCCTCTAAAGGAAATTCCTCTCCGGCTGCTCAGCGCTGCAGATGGAGCCTCTCCAAACGGGGTGGGGTGGGGATTTCCCTTCCATCTTCCTTCTGTGACTACAGAACGATGGAGGGCCGACGAAGGGCTGGCTGAGCTTCAGGGGCGGGGAGATTCAGCCTCCGTCGCCCCTGACTCGAGCCTCACCGCAGTAGTCGGAGGCTGCTACTCCTGGGAATCGTTCCTTGCGATTTCCCTCCGAGACCACTTAATCAGTTGGATCTTTGTTGGCGATGTCCCGGTCGCCATTTTGAAGTTGGGAGACGGAGAATTCAGAGGCATCTCCGCTCCGCCTTCTTCCCCTCAATTTTCCCACCGTGAGGGCAGAAGCCTCTCCCTCTCTGCGCCGAATCACTGGCAGACTGAGAGGACACTTTCACTTCACCTTTTACCTTGTCTCACACGGAGTCAGCCAGTCGCCATTATGACTTGAGGAAACTCAGACAGACAAGGGCTGAGGACTGCGTGGCCACTCAGGCCAATGTTAGTGCCCTTTTTAATTGCTGGATCCTTTTTAACTGCCGGATCAAGTGAGGCAGCTTAGCCAGCCAAAGGGCTGAGGGCTGTGTGGCCGCTTGGGCCAGCGTGAGTGATCCCATTGCATTGCTGCTCTTCCTCCCCCCCTCCGTGATTCATTCTCAATTACAATACCAAAAAAATAGACAACCAGACAAATAAATAAAATAATAAAATAAACAAAGAAATACGTAATTAAATAAATAAATTACAAAAAATTAATTAATTATCAAATAGCCATTATCCAACCCTGGTGCACTCAACCTGACCGCACTTCCCTATTACTTCAGTTTCGCCTGATGCAACCGAGTGGACATAAGGAGAGCTGGACCCCAAAGGGGTGGGACAGCAGCAGTCCCTTTACCGGTCAGGAGAGCAGGAGGACCAGTCCCTGCTACACCTGCTTGTCATTCTCGCCAACTGATCCCCTGCCAGAGCTTCCTCTCGGACCACTGAGATAGCTCACCCAGGATGGAGGAATCCACAGTGCCTCAGCCCCTGAGCATCGCCTCCCCTCCCACCAGCCGCAAAAGATAAAAATCCTTCAAATAGGCGGCGGGCAGGATCAAAGCAAAGGCCGAGTCCATTTCTGGAAGAAAAGCTTCCAAGTTGGCTAGCAGAAGGCACCAGGCGCTGGAGAGAGAATTCTCCAAGGCACAAAAACAGGCCAAGGCAAAAGTGGAACAAATAGAGGATACATCCTTTGACCTTCCCCTGGGACCTTCCACCCAAGGAGTATGGTTCCCAGAGGGGTCCACCCAGGGCTCTGAGGTGGGACCACAGGCTCCACGGGTTGCACACTCCATCCCTGAGGCCACTTTCACACCTACAGTAGCAGGTCTCAGGGAGGCAGAACCTGAGACCAACCCCGCCGAGGATCGTCTACAAGCTCTAATTGAGCAGACATTCCACAGGATGATGGCTGCTAGGACTAACCACGGATCAAGAACCGAATCAGTCATGGCCATGCCCCCATCCAAGTCCCAATCAGGGGAAACCGTGTATCAGGTCCCCCCTCTCCATCACGGTCCTTCCACAGCAGGGAATCCTCCCCCATGGAGGACGACCAACTCGACATGTCATGGTGGGAGGAGGAGGACCCTCCTCCAGATCTTCCTCCATTCGGAGGGGTATTCAACCCTGCCTTTTTTCTGCCTCTGTTCTGCAGAGCCAGTTCAATGGCCAACATTGGGCCGGACCATATCCCGCAACCAGAACCACCGCCTGGTTCAGATCCATTGTTCTTAGAACCCGTGGTAGCTCAACACCACGTCCCCTATCCGACACTCTTCCAGAGTGCCATTAAGAAACAGTGGGCATCACCGGGCACCTTCCCCGCACCGGGGGGAATCTGACAAGAAGTCGTTCAGTACAACAGTCAGAGGACCTCGAGGCACCAAAGGTAGACGAGCCCTTTTGCTTCCTTTTTTTACAATCAGCAGTGTCGGTGGAAATGGCAGAGGTGCTAAAGTCCGACAACAAGAGATGGGAGCTCACATTCCGCAGGACCCACCAGGTGGCGGCATGGGTGGTAATATTCACCACCTGCGTATCCTTCTTTGCAAGAACCTCCCTTCTTTGGATTCGGCAACTCCAAGCCAGACTTCCTCAGGAGGAGGTAAGGACACAACAGGACCTGAGCAAGCTTGCTGCAGAATCAGAGTACGTCTCTGATGCCACATTGCATGTGGCCAGGTTCTCATCTAGAGTGATAGCATCCAATGTCTCAGCGTGCAGGATGCTATGGCTCAGACATTGGCAAACTAACCCAAAGGCTAAGTGGTGCCTATCAGGGCAGGCAACTATTTGGAGAGGCGCTGAACCCGTACCTTACCGAGAATAAGGACAAGCAGAAGGTCCTGGCCCACTCCAGCAGGCGGGTTGACAGGCGTTCAACCCCATACGCCCGCAGGCAGCCCTTTCGGGCAGGAACGGGCTCGAGCTTCTCTCAGCCCTCCTAGCCATCCCGGCCTTACACTCCTTTCATTCCCAGGCAAGACCGCCAACCGGACAGGTCCGGACCCTAACCCAGACACCAAACCCAGAGCAAGTGGCCCTTTCAGGGAGGAAGCCGCCCCTACAGAAGGTTCAAATGACTCCCAAACAACCCTCCCCATAGGTGGCAGACTGGCAAACTTCACCCACCAGTGGGAAGCCACCACTACAGGCGCGTGGGTCCGGCAAATCATTCCCCTCAGTTTGTTTCTGGAATTCATATCCAAGCCCCCAGAACGCTTTGTCCCTTGCCCTCAGCCAAGGAACCCCACCAAAGGCAATCTCATGGGAGAGGCCATTCGACACCTCCTAGAAATAAAAGCCATAGAACAGGTACCAGTGGGAAACTGGGGGTGGGGATTCTACTCCCTGGTTCCCAAGTCCTCGGGGGGATGGAGGGCAGTCCTACACCTCAAGGGTCTGAACCATCACATCGTCCATTGAAAGTTCAAAATGCAAACCCTCCACTCCATCTTGGGCAGCATACGTCACGGCGACTTCCTGTCGTCCATAGATCTCACGGAAACGTACCTTCACATCCCCATTGCCCACCGTCACTGATGGTTCCTCAGGTTCTGCTATGCGGGATACCACTTCCAGTACAGGGCACTGCCGTTCGGCCTCTCGTCAGCCCCACGAGTCTTCATCATGATCCTGGCAGTGCTGGCTGCGCATCTATGAACGATACCGGTGCGCATCCAGTGCTACCTGGATGACATTCTCATCCAATCACCGTCCCCACAGGTCGCGCAATCGGACCTAGCGTTGACAATCAGAGTCCTTCAGGAACATGGGTTCTTGGTCAACTTTCAAAAGAGCCAGACCAGCACAAAATAGCCACCCGCCTATTACACCTAGGCGCAATCATAGACACACTCGGGGTAGGTCTACCTGTCACAGGAACATTGCGACAGCATACGTTCCCTAGCCCTCAGGGTGTGCAGGGAAAATACAGTTCCTCTGGTCGTACTCTCTCAGATGCTGGGGAAGACTACATTCCAGGAACCTTCAATGGTTCCTCCTTCCATTCCAGAGGCTGAAACTCAGCTCCTCCAACAGACAAATAAGGATCCCTCCAGAAACATTACGGTCCCTCAAGTGGTGCTCATCGCCAGCAGTAGCCAGAGGGTCACACTTCAAGGAACCTGACCGTCGCACACTTACAACGGACGCCAGCCTGTTTGGCTTGGGGACGCATCTGCAGTCCACATGGGTGCAGGGCCAATGGACCTGGAAGGACCTGGAACACAACATCAACTGGTTGGAGTTAAGGGGTATACACCTAGCTCTCTGACACTTACAAGACAGGATAGCTGGACAACACATACTAGTCCTCACAGACGTGTCCGCAAAGGCACACGTGAACAGGCAGGGGGGCACCCAGTTCTCTCATGACAGAGGCCCAAGACTGGGAGGCTGGGCGGAGGAAAACCTCGCCTCCATTGCCTCCATCAGGGCCGAGCATATCTCGGGGTAGGCAAACAGGCAAGCAGACTTCCCAAGCAGGTGGATCACGCCGAATGGAGTCTTCATCCGGACCTATTCGCGGAAATAACACAGAGGTTTGGGCAACCAGTCATAGACTTGTTTGCATTCCCAACGAATGCCCAACTCACAAGGTTTTTCTCAAGTTTCCCATCATCTGGGGCGGAGGAAATGGACTCCCTACATTGCCCATGGCCAAGGGAACTAGTTTACATGTTTCCTCCTCTTCCGCTGATCCCGGCAACCATCCGCAAGACATCGCAGGAAAGGCGGAGATCATACTTGTGGCCACACTGGCTACAAAGACCATGGTTCACGGACCTGGTAAATCTTTCCAGATCCCCCATCATGGAGGATACCCCCGGACCAAGTGTCACTCAGCCAGGGGGACCTACAACACCCAGAACCCCAATGGCTTCAGTTAGCCGCCTGGCCCTTGAACACCAAATCTTGAGCGGGGAGTCTTACCTGCCAAGAGTAATCTCCATGATCCAAGCATCCCGCCGACCGGCAACTAATCACATCTATGACTCCACATGGAGAAATTTCTGCAACTGGTGCGAGAAGCAAACACTCGATGTCTTGGGCCTAACAGTTCCAAACATACTAGAATACTTGTTTGACGGCCTGGACAGGGGCCTAGCAATGAACACCATTCACAGGCAGGTCGCGGCGTTATCCACTCTACTCACCTGTGCCAATACAGTTCCCTTGGCACAGCACCCCAGGATTCACGCCTTTCTTAAGGGCGCCTCCCATGCAAAACTGTCCGTGGTTTACAGGTATCCCTCATGGGAATTACCACGGGTCCTTCGGGCTCTCACCAAGGCACCATTTGAACCCATCAAGTCTTGCACTCTGAGGGACCTATCCTTCAAAGTAGCCTTTCTGGTCACTGTAACCTCAGCCAGACATATTTCCAAGCTTGCGGGTCTGTTGGTCAGGGAGGACCTCTGAACCTTCCATAAGGACTGGGTGGTCCTCCGATTGGACCCAACCTTTATCCCCAAGGTAAACACCCTGTTCCATAGGGCCTACTGGACTTCTGTGCCAACCCGTGTCATGCCCTGGAATGACAGTGGCACTCACTGGATATCCAGAGGGCACTACGACATTATATCAGGTGAACGGCATCCTTACGCAAATCAGAAGCTCTCTTTGCTTTGTTTCACCACACCTCTAGTGGACAGAAGGTGTCCGCCTCAACCCTATGCAGGTGGATCAGATTTTGCATTGCGGAAGCGTATCAATCTCTTTCTCTACCAACACCAGGACAAATCACAGCGCATTCCACTCGCACCGCTGCAACATCTGTGGCATGGGCCACACAAGCCTCTATCAAGGAGGTTTGCAGGGCAGCGACATGGTCTTCGCCCTCCCCTTTCATCTGACATTATAAGATAGACAGTTTTGCCTCCACGGATGCCTCCTTTGGAAGGAGAATCCTGCAACAGGTGATCTCTACAAACACAACTTCAACTTCTTCTGTTTCCCACCCATTGAGACAGTGAGGCTTTGGTATGCCCCATTGGTGGATTCTATGTCTCCAGTGCTTAGAAAAGGCATTGTCTTACCTGAACACCTTTTCTCAGCACAGAGATGTAGAATCCACTCCCACCCTTAAAATCATTAAAGATCATATTACGGAATCGGGAGCCATCACGTTGAACTGTAGTCAACTGCTTCGCCTTCGTCAAGAATGGGGAGTGGCTACCCCAGGACGGGCGTGACAAGTTGGCTGACCCGGTCTAATGGGCAGGAAGGCAGAGTTAACCCACTGGTGATTCTACGTCTCCGTGCTGAGAAAAGGCATTCAGGTAAGAAACGCCCCTTCTGCACCATAAAAGTCTTTGAGGAAATAAGCAATATTTTGAATTGGACCTGGAAACATTTTGGCAACCAATGCAGTGACTTCCAAAATAGGAAGTATTCTTGCCTGATAGGTTTTATCCATTAGTATTCCAGTGCCTGCATTTTATATCAACTGTATTTTTGAGCGGTTATCAGGACAAGATTTGTTGTTGCCAAGGCATCTTGCTGCCGGAAGGGTTCTACTTGGCCAGCCAACCAAAGCTGAGCAAAGGCTCACCTCCTGCAGTGAAGGAAAGAATGTGAATCTAAGTAAGCTCCCAGTCATGAATCAAGTTCACTCAGAGTGAGTATCCTGTATCTCACAGAAGAGAGGGGCAGAGTTGGCATCTTCTGTCAATATGGAGTTATCCTATCATGAATAGAAGATTTCCGCTTTTCTTGTGAACCCAAGAAATGTCACTGCTGGACAGCAGGGTGGATCTTATATTACCAGCAGTGGTAACTTGTTCCTACAGTTCAGCCCACCCACAACCACTCTGTTTTATCAGGGTCAGCTGAAGTCTGTTGTTCCCCATCCAGCCTCCAGGTATCATGTAAGAACATCCATCACAACACTCTCTTCACCTATGACAGACATACATATATACTGTGATACCTCATCCTGTGGTGATGGATGATCTCACTCATGTACAGGCAGTCTCAACTTAGACCACAGTTGAGCTCAAAATTTCTGTTGCTAAGTGACACAGTTATTGAATTTGCCTCATTTTACAACTTTTCTGGCCATAGTTCTTAAGTGAATCACTGCAGTTGTTAAGTTAGTAACATAGTTGTTAAGTGAATCTGGTTTCCCCATTGATTTTGCTTGATAGAAGGTTACAAAGGGTGATGGTATAATCATGGGACACTGTAACTGTCATAAATATGCATCAATTGCCAAATGTCTGATTTTTGATCACATGACATGCTGCAATTATCGTAAATGATAAAACTGGTCATAAATCATTTTTTTCAATGCCGTTGTAGCTTTGAATGGTCACTAAATGAATTGTTGTAAATAGAGGACTACCTGTGATATTAAAAAGGAGCCCACAAAGCAGGGGCCATGAGCTGTACCTCTTGGACCCCATCAACACCAATTGGGACCAGCCCCAAAGGAAGGAAGTGAACCCAACAAAACTGTCACCCACTCACAACTTCCTATGTTGGTTGAAAAGGATATCATGGTTGATGGCATTGAAATCTGACTGATCAAAAATAGCAAGGATGGATGTACCACCTCCATCACACTCCTGCCAGAGATCATCCATGAATGCAATCAGTGCTGTTTTGGTCCCATATCTGGGCTTGAAACCTGGCATAAAAGGGTTCAGATAATCTGCTTCTTCCAGGATCCTCTGAGGTTACATTGCCACTCTCTCCTCAACTGCCTTCCCTAGAAATTGTCCAGGATGGTTGGTCCAGCGATGGCTTCTTGAGGAGAGGGAATAGTAGTACCTTTTTGAAAGAAGTTGTGAACACCCCCTTCCAACAGGAATGAATTTACCATTGCTTGGATCCATCCACATGACACCTCCTTGGTGGCCTTAACCAGCAGCAGGGGTGTGGATCCCATGCATATGGTAGGTGGTGGAGTTTATATTCCAGAGTACCCTGTTTACTTCCTCCAACAGAATCAAACCATGCCCAGATAACTGTGTAAGTCCACATACATTACACTGTATCCTGAAGTCTGTCTAGTAGTTCACTGTAAAAATACAAGACAAATGAGGGCATCTTGTGCATTCCTTGGTATTGCAGCAATACATACACATTTAGAAAATATAATTACAATACATTCCTTATAGTTCATAGTTTTTTTTATGTAGTTCTCCCTGTTTGTGCAAAGCGGTATTATTATCTGACCTGAGCTGGTTTTGCTTTTAGTTATAGCTGTACGAAACAGGAATTAACCTATTTTTTGAGTCCCAGAAATATCAGTAAAAGGAAAATCTCTCCCATTTTATAGACAAATAAAACTAAAGTATCATGGGCTCCATTTTTAACTCTTTGGCTTCAGTAAAGCGTGTGATTATTTATTAAAATCACTTAGCAAGAAATTGATTTTTATGTTCATAATAACCAAAGCATTTTTATTGATTATATGCCATCAAGCTGATAGTTTTTCTCAAATTAAATAAAATGTCCATCTCATGGAGAAAGCTGCAAAATAGGCTTAAGGAAGTGAAGGACTAGTTTGTAATTTTCAAAAGCCCTGTGGTAGAAACTTTTTTGTTAGTTTTTATGACAAAATCCAAGCAGTGAGATATTTGTTCTTTAAATCATCCTAGGTAATTGTGTGCAGAGAGCAATTTTAACTCCCACTTTGTTAAAGGCTAGAGGCAGTTAGGGTGTCTTGAACAGAAGTTACATCAGTGAGCAGTGCTCATTTCTAGGATAGAAAGCTACTATTTGCTGTCCTGAAATGAGCTCTTCTGTATCTATTAATGGATGCTAGTGGATGTAAAATGGTTTCATTCTCCTGGAAGGTAGCTCATCCCATTGAGAGCCTCAGGAAGTAAAAATTTAACTGCCTCATTCTGCGAGAAGAAGACTAATGGCCTAGGCATAGATGAGGTGGTGGATCTGTCTAGTTGTTACTTTTTCTTGTTCCACTTTATTAACCCTCTGTTGTAGGGAGAAAATCCTTTTCTAGGTAAGGAATTTCCCCAAACAACTGTAGGATTCAGTTGAAGCCATCTCTTTTGATTCCTTTAACACTCAGAGCTCCAACTGAGAAGTATTTTTCGAATATTTTCTATGCACATAGATAGAAATGAAAGAAAGTAACAATTTGTCTCAGCAAACCCATGCAGAATTGGCAACATCAATAAATTCTGAATAGTGGTGTCTTGGCAACAAACTCCTGACTATCAATGTCTCTAATTGATGAAAATAGCTTTTTTTCTTAGCGCACCTGGTTCATTAACCATGTGAGGTTAATGGAGAGCGAGTTTGACATGATCTAGCTGAGGGCCTGGCTATTGTTGATAAGCCTGGCTTCCTATTTCCCATGTTGTCCATTTTACTCTTTTGCTTAGGAGATCAGGCATATTTCCAACATAAAGAAAACTATGAGAAGCACTGTAAATAGACATTGTGTATACAATCCCTTGTTTAAAGGGGGAGTGAGGTTACAAAGTGAAGCAAGGGACTGTGAATATATAGTTTAAAATGTTCTGTAAAAGCAGATAACTTAAAACATGTTGACATACACAGTATTGGAACAAGAAGTGTTTCAGGAGTCAGTGTAACAAAAATGAAGAAATTTGAATGCGAATACTGTACCTGAAAGACTGAAATTCTAATACATTGTCACAAAAGCAAATAATACTCAGTTATATCAAATTTATATGGCCACTGCCACTTCATATTATATTTATACACTTAGCCACTTTATATTGTATTTAAAATGGAAGAGATTATTTTTCTGTATCCTTAGCTGATTCTGATGGTTCACTTTTCCTCCAAAGGAGAAAACTCTTGTAATTTGTTGCCTTCCTAGCTATGGTAGTTGTTCGAATTTTTTTTTTAATATATTTCTCTGAAGTCTCTCTGATGCTAAGTGTAAAACCACAAATGTTTTCCCCAGCCTCTTTTCCAAGACTTCATTAAAGAGGATTTGTGAATCTTTGTCATTCTAAAATGCATAGAGGGAATTTACTAAGTATATGTAATTGTGTTTAATAAATTAACCCTATCTCAATAATATATAATATATAATTACAGAGATAAAATATAACTGCAATCTCCCTAGTGTCAAGCAGAACTCTTGGTGATTATATGGACATTTCCATGCAATTTCCTTGCAACAGTATGTAAGAAAGTAGGATTTCTTTTATTTCCCATGTTAGCCTACAACCTTGGGATTTGTTGGTAGTCTTACCATTTGAAGCATGGCATTATTAACAAAATTTTTGGTAGATCTGCTTCTTGGCAATTACACAAAATACTCTGAGAATCCACAAAACTTGCCTTCTAGATTCTCGGTAACAATCACTTTTGCTATAAATATATGTTATGTTTAAGCAACATCCTGAATTATACACTAAAAAAGTAAAAGTATGCTGTCTATGAACAGTGGAAGAAACAATCAAAATAAATTTTGGTGCCTTACAGCTTTGAATCAAGCTCTGGGATATTCTTAAAAATGCAGAAGAAATGATTTAAATGATTTATTTGTTCTTCATCATCGTATTTGCTCACTGCCTCAATTGAGTGTAGTCTGCTACAAAATTCACCAAGGCTGAACACTATGTGTTTAGTTATCAAAACACAGCAACTGGCTTTCCCCAAAATCCTCAACAGAATTTATTTATTATTTGTGTAACTATATTTCCTCAGTTGCACACAACTCTAACATTGGTTTCATGTAGTCTCACTGTGTTTCTGCCATTGTATTCTGATCTCCTTTAGAGCTGGCCAATGTTCTCTGAGAAAAAAAAAAATTGCTACTACCCCTCACCCACACATGATGTTCTCTTATTTGTTTTTGTGTTAAAGGCAAAATATCTACATCCCCAAATTGCTTACTTGCATGTGGGCTTATAGCAACTTGAAGCAACTGGAATGATACGGGAATGACGATAAGGTATGATGGTTCTTTGATTGCAGGAAATAGTGGGGAAATTATAGCAGGAAATTCCACCAGTGGAAAATTCTCTCTTCTGCACTTCGGAGAAAAACTGCAGACATTTTTGGTAGCATTTGTCCTGGACTAGGAGCTAAGCATCACAAGTTCCATCACATCATAGAGAAATAAGATTTTGGTCCTTTTTGTGCTAGAGAAAAGGCCTGATCTAGTTTAAGGGAAAGAGGTGTTCACAGTCCTGTAGGAAATTCATAAATATCTATATATAAAATATGATAAGTTTCCTTTTTCATTGTACTTGAACAATTCCATAGTAACAATTCCATAGTAACAATTCCATAGTAACACATGTTATTTTGAGCTTGCACTATACCCTGCACTATAAATACATATTTAGTAGTGCCTCACTATTTTTGTAGAAAGTAAGAAAAAAGAAAATGCAAATCAGGTGATATAATTTACCTATTCTACTGACTATTTTTGCGATGAAGGGAAAGGAAAGCTCTCGTGACAATGCTTGGGAGCTGAAGACCATTGAACTACTCAAAAGCAGCGCAGGGTGTGGCTCTCTTATAAAATTCTTTGTTTGAGCTGCAAGGAAAGCTGCTTTCCAAGAGGGATGAAAGGGTCAGACACTGTACTCTTAAAAGAATTAGTGGTTTGGAGGAAGAGACCAAAAAGCTGTTTGGTTTTTAACTGATTCCAGATGTTTTTGCTGGAACACAAAGATTGCCAGTGTGTGTTGGGTGGTGCTGACTGAGTGGGCCTCTGGAGTGTTTCCTGTGCAGCCCACAATCAGAGACATTTAATCAAAGTCAGCCGTTGCTGCTGCAGCTCTCATGGAGTTTTCCTTCTTCCCGTTTGGAGGAATATAGTAACTAATTTCTCTACAGTGTTTTTAGCTTTTCATGTGTATGCGTGTTTGTGTGCCTGTGTATGTGCATTTTTCTTAAAATATAAAAGCCATTTATTTAAAATGTTTACTTTAGAAGGAATATTATATATGAAGTAAAGTTGAATGCACATAAACTATTTGGTCAGTGAGATGAGTCATTAAAATAAATCTAAAATCCTGTATGGAAGCTGCTTATCTGTGACCAGCTGCCACACATAGTTTAGAGGATTTTAAAGTGAAAGTCATATAGGCAGGCCAGGCAGCCAATCATATGGATCCTTTCTCATGAAATTTGCACTGTACCTTGACGGAGACATTTCTTGCAAAAGCGGCATGTGACTTGGGCATTTCTGTGTGATTTCTTTAGGTAAGCATTCTGTAATATAATGTAGCTGGTGAAGGAAAAGTGACTCCTAGAAGATAGAAAAAAATTCTAAATTAATCTTTTAAGTTAACCCAAGTCAGAAAGTCTGTTAATTGATAAGTGGAAAATATTCCTAATGGATTGTGAACATGATGAGGAGCAGACAAATCTTTGATAATACAGCATTGTTTGACTCCCATGCTTTCATGAAAGTTATCTTGCAAATAGAGAATTGCACTGTAATAATATTAAACTAAGCCCCCAAACTATGCTTGTTTATTTGCCTCATTTCCTAATTTTTTTATCTTACACCATCTTTTACCCCGCAGTTAACTTCTAGTTATGTAAATTTCAGCTTGTAGTATTCTCCAGTCACAATAGTCATTGCTGAGAATTCTGGGAGCTGAATTCCAAAGATCGATACCTAGTTCTTAAAGGCCACCCACAATCAAAGACCCCAAAGCCATATGAACCCTTTGGAAGGTTTGGATGGGACCCCACTTTTTCTAGGAAAAGATTTCTCTTTGTACTACAAAAAGCAATAGCTTGCTTTTTAGTATTAATAATGTGTCAAACCTCTCTTTACTTAATTGGATGAGAAAGTGCCATATTCTTGCAGATAAGTTGAACTGGTGGGGATGCCCAAGATGACTTCAAGGTTATGCTCAGGAAAGTTACAATTAGTAATTGGTTTGGGGAAATTAGCCTCCCATTTTCTTTTTAAATTTAAGAAAGTGTAGGATATGAGATGTTCATGTATACTTGATTAAATATTTTCTCCTCCACTTTTTTAAAAAAAATCTAAAGTACAAACATACATACGAGTGCTATGTATAGGCTCAAAAAGCAAAATATGATCTGTGGAACCTATGAGCACATACATATAGCATCAGTCTGGAATATGTTGGTATAGTTGCATGTTCCTGGGCTGATGGTGATGTACAATAGCAGAAAACATACTTTAAAGATTTAACATCTGCAAATTATTCACACTCTCAGTCAACATTATAGGATTGTCTATGTACAAAATTTCAAGCACATTCATATCCCCACATCAGTGCATCTGTAATGTCATATAAGCATTCTCTACACATTTGTTCATAGAATAAATTCATTAAACAACTGAAGGGATTCGACATATTGTACCTGTCTTACTCCCTGCTCAATGTTGAACCATTTGCTAAACACTACGTTTTATCCTGCCATGTGTTTTACTTCCATCATAAAACTGTTATTACAGCATTCAGTAACCAACCTCCAACTTCATTCTTGTGCAGACCATTCCATATCTGAGTCCATTAATATTATAATGCACCTTTAGTAAATGAACAAACATATAATAAACTTCTTCACATTCATGCTTTCGATCCTGACCAGCTCAAGGTTGACTCAGCCTTCCATCCTTCCAAGATTGGTAAAATGAGGACCCAGATTGTTGGGGGCAATATGCTGACTCTGTAAACTACTTAGAGAGGATTGTAAAGCACCGTGAAGCGGTCTATAAGTCTAGGTGCTATTGCTATGGCTATTTTTTTTTCCTTGCAACTATGCATTTTTAAAAGCATCTGTAGTCGGATGCTGATTGTCGGAAAAAAATTAAGTAGAAGTTTCTAAAGCAATGGTATGTATGTGCGAGAAGATCACTGTGATTGTATTTAGTTCTGGATTACTCAGAAAAGGATGGCACAGAGGTATTAATTTGGATTTTTTTTTCATTCTGAGAAAAAAACAGTTAAATATACACTTGTCAAACTATTCCATATTTGAAACACTAAATTTAGTTCTTGTTACTGCTAGAATAATAAACTTTCAGATCTTATTTCCTGCTCCCCCCCAAAAGGAGGAGCTCAGGTTGCCATAGAGATTAGAGTTGTGTGCCATAGAGAGACAATGTAGATTAGAATACCAGGAAGGAAGAGTGAGTGATGTCACTAGTTCCCTCTATAGTACTGGGGCATTAATCAACAGTAGAGCAAATTCACATAATCATAGAGGAAATTGCAAATATTTCTGAAAAAGGGTTATGGTGTTATTATTGGTATAACAGAACAATACTATATGAATATTTTATTTTGTTTTTTTTCCTTCTGGAGGCTTATTCTTAGAATTTAAGTATTGCATCATACAGATCCACACACTTTTCAGAACTTAATTTCAGTAGTAGTTTACCAACTTCTGAAATAGATCCTAAAGCAGCATCACAAGAAGCTTTATCTCCTGGTGTTAAAATCTAGTTTGAGTATAGATAGTTGACCAATTTTCATCAACTAGTTCAGTGGTTCTCAACCTTTTTAATGCCGCGACCCCCAACCGGTCGTAAGTTGAGGACTACTCAACCGGTCGTTAAGTCGAGGACTACTCAACTGGTGCAGCACCGTTTGCAGAATGGGACTTTTGGCGGGCTCAGCCGGGCAGAGACAGCCTGGACAATTCCTATGGGCTTTTGAAAGCCAATAGAATTAGACTCTATTCAAGAGAGTCTCTTCTATTGGCTTTCAAAAGCCAATAGAATAAAAGGGAGTAGCACAGCTAAGGAAAAGGAGGGAAAAAATGGCGGACTGCGTTGTTTGGCAACCCCCGTGAAATGGTCGTTCGACCCCAAATGGAGTCCCGACCCACAGGTTGAGAACCACTGAACTAGTTACATGTATGTATGTATGTATGTATGTATGTATGTATGTATGTATGTATGATTAAATATGTTTAACAATTCTTAAATAGAATACATGGCTTGGCTTATATGCATTTCACAGGGAGTATTGGATTTTAATGTTTGGAATGGCTGCTGACAAACTCCTGTGCATTATTAAGGTTTCTGAGGCATGTTCTAGGAATACCTCTATGCAATAACAGTTTTTATCCATGCTATCTCCTTGGTGTTCCTTAACATGACCTGGGAACCAATTAAACTGGTTCCTTGGTGTTGTTCCTAGTCCTTACATATTTAAGGAGAAGTCAGTAAAGCTAGATACTGTCTGAGGAACATCTGTGCCTAATTGCATATTTTCAAAGAACTGAAAATGAAGTTTGGAAACTAGTTAACTAGTTTTTCTATTTATTATTTAACTTTATATGTGCTGTCATGCTGTGCATTAAAATCAGGAATATATGTGCATAGCAAATAAGATGTGTAGCTTCTTATCTGTGGGATATGTTGAATACAGTTTATTGTCCCTATTTTGTTTTCAGGAAATATTTTTTTCTCAGCTAGTCCATGCGGATTCAAAAATACATTCATATAAACATTCTATTGAAATTAGTGTATGGCAGAAAGATTGCATCCATACCCACGTGCAGATTTGGATTATGATTCTAGAGAAATCCTCCAGATATTTTCTTAAAAAACAACAACACTTCTTCATAGGAAACACACTTCTGGGTAACTGAAAAGTGTGTGAATATATACTTTTTAAGTACTATATAGAGTATAAATCTCATAGAAAAACTTTTGTGTGACTGATTTTATATACAATATAAAATTACATTTACATAGCAAATTGAAAATCCTCTTTTTTCCTTACTGTACAGGGGGATTCATATATTTTATATTATATGTATAGGAGGACAACATATATTCACAGGTATTCAATATACAGAGATAGTATTTAATAGTAAATTTACAATGAAATATCCAAGAAAATCTGTTTTTGTTACATTTTGAATTAATTGATCTGTAAATGGCTATTTGTATGCTTTTAATAATAAGACATTGACTGTAATGAGACAAAGGAATATTGAAATTAGGTGTAGTGTTGTCAGAAGCTTGAGAAGTTAAGGCTGGAGATCCATCTGTTCTTGGAAGAAGAAAAGACAAGTGAATGTTACTTTTTATGTACTGTAGATGCAGTACGTAATTATGTCCTGTTTAAATTCTTCCACTTTTTCTTTGGATCTCTTATTTCCTAACCACAGTTGTCTCTCTGAGCCGTGGTGGTGCAATGATTAGAATGCAGTACTGTAGGCTAACTTACTGCTCACTCCAGGAGTTTGATTCTGAGCGGCTCAAGATTGACTCAGCCTTCCAACCTTCCGAGGTTGGTAAAATGAGGAGCCAGATTTTTGGGGCAATATGCTGACTCTGTAAATTGCTTAGAGAGGGCTGTAAAGCCCTATGGAGTGGTATGTACCATATTTATCCATGTATAAGATGCTGTTTTTTCCTGCAAACACCTTGTTCAAAAATCAGGTGTGTCTTATACAAGTGCAGCGTCTTATACACGAAAAAATAATAGTAAACTCCGCAGCCCAGAGCATGCCTGTGCAGGTTCTTTACATGCTATTGCCATGCCGCCTGGTGCAGGTGTCGATCCCCTGTGGGCTTGTCACTAATGGGAGGGGGGGCAAGATCGTTGGATGTCAGCGTCTGGTGGCAGCGGATGGGACCAGCAGCATGGATGGCAGCAACAGCCCTTTCCCTCCCTCGTACCTGTATGCTGGCCGGGGACCCTGTGGAACGCAGCTGTGAGGCTGTTCTGTTTGATAATAGTGGCCGACCGAACTTCTGGATTTTCTGGCTCAGCTGTTTGACGTGGAGAAATGGCGGGGAGTTTAAAACCTGCCTTCGCTTCCCTTGCCTTGCTGTCATGCCAGTGCTCATGCCGGTTTGTTTACCAGGATTAGAAGGCTGCTGCTGTGAATTGACTATGCATGCTCATCGTGCTGGATGCTGGTTAGATGGGGGGGGGGGTCGGGAGACGTCTATTTAGAGCGCTGGGAGGTGGTTGCTCCCAGCGCTGACTTTATTTGCTGTAAACTTGGAACTCGCATGCCAGAGCGTCTTATACAAGGGTGTGTTTTATACACAAAAAATACGGTAAATCTAAGTGCTATTGCTATTGCTACTTTGTTTAAAAGATATTAGGCCTTTGTCCTAACTCTTAGTAACAATATTTCAGCTTGTGTCCTTGAGTTTTCCACAATAGCAATCTTTGCAGAGAATAATTATTCATAAGAGACACCAGCAAGTTGCTGACCTGTAAAATTAGTAGCACCAGTTACCTCTGGGGGAAATGCCAGGGCTGCCAGCAAGTTCTCTGCTCTACATAGAAAGTGATATTTAATTATTATTATGGTACAAAGATTGGGAACTATGAGAAAGACATCCATTTACAAAAAGGAAGTTTTAAAAAAAATTATATTGATACCTTCTTTCTGCTTTTAATTCTTCACATAAACATGCTCTATGTTTTGTCTTGCTTCTAGTCATTTCCTCATCAAGCAAATGTTTGAGCTGTCTAAAATGGATCATATTTACTTTGCTGCTTCAATATCCGGTGATTGCTTGTATTGTCAGTACATTCAGTGTAGATGTCACTGATCATCACATTGTGGTTTACCAAATAGGAATGTACTTGATCATAGAAATTTCCTTTGTATGCACAATTAGTCTTAAAATAAGTGGTGCCTCTGTGCTATTTTTGTTATTATTTTGTGCTAAGAAGTGATCTAGAGATAAATATGGGTATTCGAGAGATTAATGGAGACAACTTCTATAATACTGAGTAATTTATAATTATACCTATTTGTGTTTATATATTGCTATTTCACTTAGCAGATGCAGAGCAGCATAGTTTTATTTCTTGTTCTGCTATTAATGGAGCTACTGTGATAAAACTGTTACATTACAAAAGAAGAAGAAATAAACCTCTTATGTAAAAAATCTATCTGACATCGGATTCTATAATTAGCAATATGTGCGCTTATCACTGTTCACTTCCTGAAATAATTAGACAGCAGAAGTTGCCAAAATAAAAACCTTTCATTTTTAAAGAAGAGATTAGAAAAATACAATATAACCCCCCACACTGCTTTCTCTGTATGACTTTATACATGAAATGCAGCTGACAAGAATGCAGCATGCTTACAAAATCCTGTAGCTTAGATTAAATATTTAAACCTTCACATGACATGGTAATTTTTGTAAAATAATGTTTCAGGCAGTGGAACAAATTATGAAATTCTTGAATTAAATAAGGTAATGTATTATTTATGATAATTTCCTACTTACATTTTATAATTAATTTTTGTTGCTTTACCTTGGCAAAATGCCTTATTATTTGAATTTATTCTCTCCAATCGTGCAAGAATCCAGGTAGGCAATAACCATTCTTGCAGAATACTGTGTCACAGATATGAACGTGGAAAAGATGTTATCTAGAACCTTTATAACTAAATCAGGTGTCCTATAAATCAATTATATAATCATTTGTTCCTAGGAAAAGATGTTGGAATTTTATTTATCTCTTTTCATTTCATATTAGAATATTTTCAGTTATTCTGGATAGATATCCTTTTATTTTTTCACAAAGTATAATCTTTGCTTTATTTCAGAATGAGCCTCTGACTTCCAGTTATCATGGATACCCAGGAAGAGATAGTCAGGTAAAAATTATTTTATTATGTGGGTAATTATTAATATCATTATTATGTAATGGCTGTTGCTGTATTAATGTTTTATTGGGATTTGTAATTATCCTACTATTTGAGTTTTAGAACAACTGTCTCCCATATTGTGGAAAAAGAGAACAGCAGTCCATCTTCCTTTTGGTGGGTATTTGAATTACTATAACTGGAAGAGCTGTTGGAAGTAGACCATGGCAGACAGTGTCTCTGCAGAGCTTTGAGTGAGGGCAAAAGAGGAAGTCACATGCCAACATGATTGTGGTGACAGAGACTTAGAAAACCCAAGGCATGAATGAGGAAATGAGTAATTACTCTGTTGCTATAGCAAAGAGGATGTCATCTGTTCCACTTTACAGCCAATTTTGCAAAAAGGTAGAATAAATCAAGAAGCACAAAAAACTTCTAAAGAATATAGTAGGCAGGTGGCCAGCAAGCATTTCTGAGAGAGAAGAATGAGTTCTGTTACTTTTTTGGCCAAAGACTGGATGAACAACAGTTACTGGATCGAGGAAGAAGCTGACTATGTACACTGTTTCATAGTGGCAAAAATTCCAAGGGAGGTAGACCTAATTTTGGATGTTGTGCACAATATTGAAAACATAGCTCCTCTTACCAAACTTATGTTCGGAATTTTATGTTTCCCAAATGCTTATATTTTAATTGTAAAAGGAACGAAATAGAGGAGATGAAATCTAATGTTGAAAGAGATGTTCAATGTAAAGTATAAATTTGTAACATAAAGTATAATACTAATTGAATAAAATCATTTGCAGTTGATTTTTCTTACAAGATTAATATAGAAAGCAAATTAGTAACAGTTTTGATAGGCCAAATAATTGCAAAATGTTTTGTCAGTATAATCTATACTTTTCAGTGTGAACTTATCAAAAATAAGACAATTTATGTTTATTATGAGAAAACTTAGCTATAGCTCAGAAATGAACTCTAGTATGAAAAAGCTTTTGATTGACATTGTACAGGCCTGTTATCCTTGCTTCACCCATATAATCCAATGAACTGGGTATTAAACAATAAACATAAGCAGAAAAGCTGGATCGGGATGACAGCAGTAAGCTTAGTACACTATCTTCTCTAGTGATGCCCCATTCAGAGATTGAGGAGAAACGGATTGCAAGAAAGTAAGCTGTTTGCTGTTCTAGGCATCAAAAGTAGTGCATTCACACTGCACTGCTTTTATACATAGCCCAGGATTGGTGAACCATGGGTGCATTTACAATACTCTCTTGAAATCTTTTTAGTAAGCAATATTTGTAGGCAATCTCTCTTTTGCCTGACCATTCACAATTGCAAAGGAAGAGAGTAAGCTATTTGCCAAGCACACCTACGGTTCCCATCCCCAGGCTGCATCATAATTGCATTGCTTTTGATATATAAAAAACAGTCAGCAAACACTTGAGCATTCCAAGGGGTGAGAAAGTGGTTAGGAGGCAAACTAAAGCTGAACTGGTGAAACTGAGTAGTCTTGTCTTTTTCCAGCTGTGATTTCCAACTTAGTGACCTCTGTTTAGAAACCGACTTGCTGGTTCCAGTTAGGTTTATTAAGCAAGAACTATTTGTAGATTTGTTAAAAAATCTAATAATCATATGTATTGCAAATTATTGAAACAAGTCCCAAGTTTTGAATTACTGTATAATATAAACAGCTTTATGTTTAAGAACAAGGCTCATATTTGTTGACAGGATGGGCATTCTGAATCTGTTCCAGATTGGTTAAGAAAAAGGAAAATAACCAACGTGGCTAGGGTCTATAAAGAAATTTAATCATAACAAGATTTTAGGGATTGCATTATTCAATAAATATGGATTCTCAGTAATAGCCTTTACATTCCATCTACCAGTTTGATCTGTTTGATACAGAAATAGTTGCTACGCTTTCTCTTAATCTGATTTTTTTACTTTCATTAATAAGATTTCAAAGCTTTTAACTAATTTCATTGGGAACTCCTAATATGAGTAACTTCTCTGTAACCATAGCGGAGATCGATGGGACATGGGCAACTCTATATCTGGATGGAGTGTTCTGTTGCTAAACATAATTGATTAAAGCAAATTATACTTTTGAAAACAGCCAGTCTTTTCTGTTGTAGACGAACCATAGATATTTTAACAATAATTATATCTATCATCAAGATTTTCCCATGTCTTTTTGAACAAATAACAATTTTGAATCTTATGTAGCCTTATCTGATCTAGTGCAAGCTCATTTGAACTCTTTATAGGCAATATTAATCAGTATTTGCAAGGCTATTTAATTCATATTTAAATAGTTTAGATGGGTTTCTGTTTCTAAAAATGGCTATGAATAATTAATAGTGTATTCCCAATCTGTAGTATTTAAGTGTTACAAATGTTTTACAGAATTTGACTTTTTCAGATTTAATTTGTCAACCTGCCATATCCCAGCAATATGCTTCCTTCAGCCTAGTTTTTAATCCTTTTTAATCCATACCATTGAGAAAGCTGATATTTTCACATTATTTAAAATGCAACCTGGTATGACTTAGCCTACTTCAGTCAATTTTACTGTACTCTCATAAGAAATGCGTTGAGGTAGGCAAGATCAGGAAACAGCAAAGATATCAGAAATTTGTGTCATAGAATATAGTTACAGAATTTTGAAAGCTTTCCAAAATATTCCTCTGCCCTCTATCAAACCAAACAGACTCAAGGAAGAGTTATTTTGATTTATTTTCTGATGCCTTCTCATTTACCAGAGTAGTTGTTTACTTTCCCACAATGATTAGTGCATTCCTTCCTCCCTTAAGATTATCGCCATACTCCTCTCTACTTTCCTTAAATTTACTACTATTAAAGAATTGCAATACAGTTCTGGTCACATATACATGACCCGAAGAACATTCTTTTCTCTATAATTTTACACACTATAAAAATTAATTTGCAACGGGTATTTTTGAAAAAGTATTATAACATGTGAAATAGCAGTTCAAGTTTCAACTAGTTCTTCATGATTTATACAAATTAAGTGATTGCTTATGATATATTTATGATAGAAATTGGTCTTAAAGTCATTTTTGTAAGTGAATGCACATTATGCCTAAAGTCAATAAAACACTATTATCCTTGATTATAATCAATGATGTAATTAACTTAAGAAATCTAATAAAGTCTTAAAGTCCTCAGAATTCCCAGCTATCATGGCCGTTTCAACATTCTAGTCTACAGCTTCTAACATTAGGTTGGAGAAGGCTGTCTTCAGAGTTCTAAATTAGAAACAAGAAGTTTCTGCTCTTCCTGCCAGGCTGCCTGCCCGCCTGACTGCATCTTAAAAGAAAAGGTGTTCCAGGTCTGCCTTTGAATACATGGCAAATGGAACAGAGACAGAATGCTTCCTTGGCCCTTTTCCTGAAGCACTTTATGATTGTTGTTTGTTTATATGTGTTGCTTCTTCCCATGTAAGCTCTTCTGGGTGACTTTGCTTAAACTTTTGTTAACTAAGCACCCTCTAGTGGAGAAACGTCATGTTTCTATTACAAAATAAACATTTTTTTCCTCTTTCTGCATATATATATATATATATATATATATATATATATATATATATATATATATGTAGTGCATGACTTACTACCACAATTGAATCCAAAATTTCTCTTGCTGAGACTAAGTGAGTTTTGTCCCATCTTACGACCATTTTTGCCACAATTGCAAAGTGAATCATTGCAGTTGTTAAGTTACTACCGTGTTTCTCCAGCACTGGAGATGGATAATCCACCAATGGGTTAACTTAATCCTCCTGCCCAATCAGATCAAGTCAGCCAAACGTGCCACGCCTGTCCTGGGCCTGTTTTCCAGTTTCAACTTGATCTTGCCCAGAACAGACGTGCATGTTTGGCTCACAGGCAGGTAGATCTTAACCTATTAGTGGATTATCCATTAGTCTTCTAATAACTTTAATAACTTTCAACAACTTCTAGCCCTCTCAGTAGCATTGGGACCAGCGCTCCTCTAGAGGACTCTAACTTCATCTGATTCCCATTGGGATTCAGTTACAAACGGAGGCTTCCATTTTTCTCTTACCTTTCTAGCACAGTGCTGGGCTCAGCGCTGTTGCAAATTCCCCCCCCCCATTTCCCCCAGCTCACCTTCGGCATCAGAGTTTGTGGCTGCAGCTCCGACGGCCCTTACGGCGTTTGGATCAGCCTCCATGAGCTCCAAGGGCCTCGGCTTGCTAATTATCGCACCAGAGGCTTCCAGCGTTCCCGAAATGCCACCAATCAGCTGGGGAGGCCATTTCGCCCCGTCTCTTCTGAGTTGGGTGAGCATTAAAAGGTAGCCGTTTGGAACCAGAGGGGGTGAACGGAGTTGGGATGCGGCCGCCATTTTGTGGACCATGTGGTCATTCCCAGCCCTTGCCGGCTGCAAGGGGAAGCAGGGGGAGGTGGGGGGAAGGAATTTCTACCAGCTTCTGCATTCGTTAGCTCTCCATTAAGGGGCATCTCCCCTTCCTTGTATATCAGCCTGGGAATAAAAATTCATCTTCAATAGAAGGCACAGGCCTAGGCAGTAGCCCCATCGGTTACGGCTGCCATCTTGGAGGCTTCATCATCCTGCCAAGGCCGCCATTTTGGAGGGTCCTCATGCTCCAGCCCAAGGCCTACAGAGGCCTCTTTCGGATCTAGGCCCTTCCCGGGTTCCTTGTTTCCAAGGATTCTCTGGGATCCTTCTCCTGTCCTCCCTGGAAACTCCTTTTGTGGCATTTGTTCTTCCCTCTCTTATTCCTTGCATAGGCCCAATTAAATTAATTGGGCCCTCTGGTGTCCCCAGTCCTGGTCACCACCTGGCTAGCTGATTAACACAGTAGTTCCAGCCTCTGACTCTGTATTAGTTGCCATCCTTTTAAATTGCTGGCCTGGCAACACAGCAAGCCTCACTAGCAGGCCCCAATCCACCCTCTGGGGGGAACTTATAGTGACTGCAGGTAGGACCAGTCTTTTGGATACCACCGGTTCGGTGACCGGGGGGGGGAAGGGGAGTTCTTACCAGCCGTTGCCCTACACCTTTATCAGCCAATTGATCCTTTTTCCAGGGGTACTTTCTCGTGCACCTGAAGTTTTTATACTAGCATGGAGGATAACATGGCCTCCCAATCCAAGGACGCCTCCCTTCCTTCCTCCGTCCGGAAAAGACACAGGTCCCCTAGCCAAGAGGTTGCTGGTAGGATCTCAGCCAAAGTCAAACACAAGTCTGTCTCTGGGAGGAAAACCTCCAAATTGGCTGAAAAACAGGCCAGCAGGAGACACCAGGCATTGGAAAAAGAGTTTTTAAAGCCTCAAAAACAGGCTAGGGCAGAGACTGCTCAGACTGAGTCCACCTTTTTTGACTTGCCTCTTGGTCTCTCCTACCCAGGAAGTCTGGTCTCCAGTAGAGCCTTCTACTTCCTCTGGTCAGCCCGGCCTGGAATCTGACACACATACATTCAGGTCTCTGACCACCCCACGGGTATAGCAGGCCCCAGAGGCCACCTTTACGCCCATGGCTGCGGGGCTCAGAGGGGAGGAATCCAACCTTCCTCCCTTAGAGGATAGGCTCCAAGTCCTGGTGGCTCAGGTGGTGGAGAGGGCTCTCGTGGCCAGGTCTCCACTGGTAACCAGGGCAGATTCCTTGCTTTCCCTTCCTCTTTCTCGCCCAGCTCATCAGAGTTCTCACGATCCTCCCTCCCCCTCCCATTCCTCATATAGTGGGGTCTCATTAATCCCAGAGCAGGAGCAGGCGCTTGACGCCTCGTGGTCGGAGGAGGAGGAAGCGGCTCCGGATCTGCCCCGTTCGGCGGTCTATTTAATCCATCTCTCTTTTTATCTCTACTTCGCAAGGCTAGTTCTGCAGCGCACGTGGGACCTGACCGGTCTGCTTCAGCGACTACTGCAACGGATGCAGAGGCAGACCCCATTTTTGTAGAACCGGTTGTCATGCAACACCATGTTCACTGTCCACCATTATTCCTCAATGCAGTTAAGAAACAATGGGCCTCCCCGGGCACCTTTCCTCTTCTAGGTGGGAACGATAAAAAGTTGTTTATCGTAGATTTAGCAGAGGCACTGGACGTGCCCATAGTAGATGAGCCCCTGTCCCATCTCTTCTCCACTACCACTATTTCAGGGGATATGTCTGAGGCCTTAAAAACTGAGGAATGCAGATCAGAACTGGCATTTAGGAGGATGCACCAGGCGGCGTGGTCTATTAGGGCTTCTACTTCAGCCTCGTTTTTCACTAGATCTGCCCTCATCTGGCTTCGTCAGCTCCAGGCTAGTATCCCCCCGGACGATGTCCGCACACATCAGGACCTGAGCAAGTTAGTGGCCGCGACGGAATACGCTTCCGATGCGACCCTACACGCTGCATGGTTTTCCTCCCGGTCCTTGACGTCCAATGTGAGAGCCCGTCGCCTGCTGTGGCTAAGACATTGACAGGCAATCGCCAAGGCCAAGTGGCGTCTGGCAGAGCCCCATACCAGGGTAGCAAATTATTTGGGGATGCTTTAGCCCTGTTTCTGACTGAGAATAAGGATAAAAAGAAAATTCTGGCCCAGCTTACCAAACAGTCCGATAGGTGGACTAATCCTTATAACCGTAGACAGTTCTTTCAATCTGCCCCTACTGCTTCGACTACGCAAACTTCACGAGCCTTCACTCTCAGGCAAGACCGTCCAGTCGATAGACCGGCCGCAAGACCCAGGCAACAGTTTCAGTCCAAATGGCCCTTTCATGATGGGGGACATCCATTCCGCAGGAAATGACTTCCGAGCTGATCCTCCCATAGGGGGCAGGCTGTCCCTATTTGTCGCTCAATGGGAGGTCACCACCACAGATGCCTGGGTCCTGTACACCATTCGACATGGTCTATCCCTAGAATTCACTGCCAGTCCACCAAGACGGTTCATTTCTTGCCCCCAATCAAAAAACTCACTAAGGAAAGGTCTCATGCAGGGGGCCATCCGTCACTTATTAGACATAAGGGCCATAGAACCGGTACCCCCAGCTCAATGGGGTCACAGATTTTACTCCATTCTTTTTGTGGTCCCCAAGACCTCGGGAGGATGGAGGGCAATCTTAGACCTAAAAGGCCTGAACTTTTATCTGGCATACCGAAGGTTCAAAATGCAAACACTTCAGTCCATCTTAAGCAGCATTCAAAAGGGGGACTTTCTAACATCCGTAGACCTTACAGAGGCATACTTTCACATCCCTATCATTCCCGGCCACCGCCAGTTTCTCAGGTTCAGTTACATGGGGCATCATTATCAATACAGGGCACTCCCGTTCCGGCTGTCATTGGCCCCAAGGGTGTTTTCCAAGGTTCTGGCGGTCCTAGCCGCACACCTGAGGTTGATGCCAATTTGGGTGCAATGTTACCTGGATGACATCTTAATACAGTTGTCTTCTCCCTGGGGGGCTCAGTCAGACCTGAGACGGGTGATCGAGGTCCTGCAGAGTCACGGCTTTTTGGTCAACTTCAAGAAAAGTCAGACGGTCCCATTGACCAGGTTGCTCCACTTAGGAGCCATAATAGACACAATAGAATGTTGGGTTTATCTGTCCCAGGAATGCAGGGACAGCATACGGGACCTGGTTCTCAAGGTCTGCAGGGACAGGATTCTGTCGCCTTCCAGTCTCTCCAGGCTTCTGGGAAAGATGATATTGTGCATCTCGATCGTTCCCTGGGCCAGGTTACACTCACGAACTCTCCAGTGGTTTCTGCTTCCCTACCAGACATAGGGTACCAGCACTTCCACCCAAGAGGTAAGGATTCCATCACAAATCCTGCACTCGCTCAGATGGTGGATCTCTCCCGCCATGGCCAGAGGGTCTCTTTTAAAGGAGCCTGGTCGGCTCATGATCACGCCGGATGCCGGCCTGTTTGGCTGGGGAGCACACTATCAGTCACAGTCGGCCCAGGGACGTTGGTCTTGGTCAGACCTGAGGCACAATATCAATTGGCTGGAACTCAGGGCCATACATCTAGCCCTTCGTCAATTCCACCACAGCATTGTGAGACAACATGTGTTAGTCTTCACGGACAACGTGGCGGCAAAGACCCATGTGAACCGGCAGGGGGGTACCTGATCCCGTGCCCTCCTGACCAAGGCCCAGTTGCTGGGTTCCTGGGCAGAGACTAACCTCGCCTCAATCAGGGCAGACCACATCTTGGGAGAGGTAAACAAAAGAGCAGACTTTCTGAGCAGATCAATTGTGGACCACTCGGAATGGTGTCTGCACCAGAATCTATTCAGGGAAATCACTCACAGATTCGGTCTCCCCATCATAGATCTGTTTGCCTCCCAGGCAAACACTCAACTCCCGTGATTCTTTTCGCACTTCCCAACTCAAGGGGCAGAGAGAATAGATGCCCTTTGGGTTCCATGGCCGGAAGGTCTCCTCTATGCCTTTCCCCCTCTCCCTCTTCTCCCGGCGGTCATCCACAAACTTCTACAAGAGATGGCAGAGGTTCTCTTAATAGCCCCTTACTGGCCGCGGAGGCCTTGGTTCGCCGACCTTGTCGGTCTTTCCCTGTCACGCCCTTAGAAACTTCCTCCAGACTGGGTATTACTAACTCGGGGGGATCTGATTCATCTGGACCCTCAATGGCTCCAGTTAGCCGTATGGCACTTGAGCACCGGCTCCTATTCTGGGAGTCCTGTTCGCCAGGGGTCATTGCCATAATCCAGGCATCTCGTAGACCGGCTACCAACCGCATCTATGATGCCACGTGGCAGAATTTTTGCCAGTGTTGTTCCACTAACCACCTGTCTTTATCGGAATTGACCATTCCAAATATTGTGCACTACTTACTCAAAGGTCTGAATAAGGGATTAGCACCTGAATAAGGGATTAGCACATTGCGCAGACAGGTGGCAGCCTTCTCTACATTGCTTACTTGTGACACTGTTAGTTCTCTGGGCCAACATCCCTTGATCTGTTCTTTCCTCAAGGGCGCAACTAATACTAGGCCTCCTGTCGTCCACAGGTATCCCTCGTGGGAATTGCCTCGGGGCCTTCAGGCTCTCACAAAAGCTCCTTTCGAACCCCTCAGTTCGTGCGACATGAGATCCTTATCCCTCAAGGTCACCTTCTTGGGTAGCCATCTCTTCGGCCTGGCGTATTTCTGAGATGGCAGCACTCTCAGTCAGGGATGATTTATGTATTTTTCACCGGGACCATGTTACCCTTCGCTTAGACCCCACCTTTGTCCCCAAAGTCAACTCTCTTTTTCATAGAGCTCAGGATATCATTCTCCCTGATTTCTGCCCTAATCCTTCCCATGATCTGGAACATCAATGGCATTCCCTGGACGTACGCGAGGCTCTCCGTTATTATATCAAGCGGACAGCTTCCTTCCGCAGCTCTGAGGCACTTTTTGTCTCGTTCCACCCTTCTTCAAAAGGTCTGAAGATCTCGACCTCCATGATCGGCTGGTGGATAAGAGCCTGCATTGCGGGGGCATACCAGTCTGATTCCTTGCCGGTTCCACGTTGTGTCATGGCCCATTCCACGCATAGTGCAGCCACTTCTGCGGCTTGGGCCACGCAAGCTTCCATTGAGGAAGTGTATAGGGCGGCCACGTGGTTTTCCCCTTCGCCGTTCATACGGCATTACAAACTGGATAGGTACACATCCGCTGAGGCCTCCTTTAGCAGGAGAATTCTGCAACAGGTAGTACCTTGTGACACGGTCCCAAACTTGCCCCCTTCCCTCCCATAAGGACAGTGGGCTTTGGTATGTCCCATTGGTGGATTATCCATCTCCAGTGCTGGAGAAGGGGCATTGTCTTACCTGAAGGCCTTTTTTCAGCACGGAGATGGATAATCCACACCCACCCATTTAGGTCCTTAGGCCTAGGGTTAGTTTCTGTGAGCCAACACGTCATGCTGTCAGTCAGTAGCTGCGTCCTTGTCGAGACTGGGAAAACAGGCCCACGACAGGCATGGCAAGTTTGGCTGACTTGATCTGATTGGGCAGGAGGATTAAGTTAACCCATTGGTGGATTATCCATCTCCGTGCTGAGAAAAGGCCTTCAGGTAAGACAACGCCCCTTCCCTGAAAACAAGACCAATCTCGAAAATAAGCTCTAGCTTGATTTTTATGTTTGTGCCTAATATAAGCTTTACCCCCCAAATAAGTCCTAGTTAAGAGCCAGCCGATTGCTCATTCCATCTGATTGTTTGCAGTGCCACTGCCATGAGGTGAGGCAGGTGGAGGGGATGGAACTTCCCCACGCAGCTCGCACCAGCTTACCTCGGCCTCCTCAGCCAGGCCTTCCACACCCCAACACTTGCCTCGCCTTGAGGCACCAGCACCAACAACTCACATGGCAGCTGGCCCACTTCTTCTGCTTACTCTCGGCCACGTGGGCTCCTGCTGGATGGGGCTATTGGTGTTGCTGCCACGAGGCAAGGCAGATGTCAGGGCATGGGAGGCCTGGCTGCAGGGGTCCTGAGATAAGCTGGTGTGGGGTGCGTGGGGCAGCTCCACTCCCTACCCCACCCCTACGACAGCACTGGCGCAACATGCCACGTGGCCTCCTGCCACAAGCAGCTGCAAGCAAGCAGAAGAAGTGGGTTTCCCGTACATGGAAAAAATAATATATCCCCCGAAAATAAGACCTAATGCTTCTTTTGGAGGCAAAAAAAAATAAGACCGGGTCCTATTTTCAGGAAAACATTGTAATAAGGAGAATATTGGTAGCTCAGAGTTGACATGAGGAGTCCTTGGTGCTCTCTGAGCTTGGTGCACTGATGATGTTACATAGTTTGGGTAATGAAACATCTGTAAGAAAACAAGCAAGCTCAGAGAGCATCAAGGACTCCTCAGGTGTTAAGATTGTAACACGATTGTTAAATGAATTTGCCTTTCCCATTGATTTTGCTTGTCAGAAAATTATAAAAGGTGATCACATGGCCCTGGGACACTGCAGCAGTCATAAATATCAGTCAGTTGCCAAGTGTCTGAATTTTTATCACATGACCCATGCGGATGCTGCAATGGTTGTAAGTGTGAAAAACAGTCATAAGTCACTTTTTTCAGTGCTCTTGTAACTTTGAAAAGTCACTAAATGAATTGTTGTGAAAAAATTATACAGGACTACCTGTATTTTTTAATGATAGTTCCTCTATAGGGCAGAAAGAGAGATAACCATTATTAAAATGTCCTCAGTTTTTGTCAATATTTGTAATTATAATGTATACTTTATATACTTTTCACAAATATAATTTTTCACAGAAACTTTATAAATGAAAATCTGTAGCATTTCTCCTATTTGGTCCTCAGAACTTTGTCCTAATAAATCTGCACAATATCAATTCAGTTTTTTTTACATATTAGATATTTATTTAGTGTTTCATATTACAAACATGACACACATTGATGTATAATATAGTCTGCTTGGGATCTAACAGAAATCAGAGGAGTATTTAGTTTGCTGTGACAAGTTTCCTACCTAAACATTATTTAGCAAAGAGCAAAATAAATATTTCACAGTTTATTATCAAAACTACAATTTTATGTTATTATAATGAAATCCTAAACTAAAAATATTTTAATTATAGGTCTCAGTTTTCAAGGTATATATAATTTTGAAGCTTTGTGGAGGAAATAAGTTACATGAAGAAATCTGCTATGGATAAGTTGGAAGGAGAATGTGAAAAGAAAGAACTGAACCCCTTATATACTGTAGTTTATCCCTTCCATGGCCCATATTTTTCCCTCAGGTGCATTGTTAAGAAAAAAAAGTAGCCAGTTGCAGATTAGTATTTATTCATTTGCACTGTAATTTAATTTAGGCCTTAATTAGACAAGAACACATGCCAAGATCCTACAGATTGCCAGTTGCAGGTCCATAGTCTATTCTGTCAGTGTGTAAATTGCTAGTAAATGCAATTGCTAATATGTATGTATGTATGTATGTATGTATGTATGTATGTATGTATGTCTTATACATGTATTGACTCTTTTGTATAGAAATACTTGTTTTCAGGGAAAAATAAAACATTTGGTGTACATTGAGTAAATATATAAAAATACATGTAATATAAAATAACAAGAACCAGCTTTTGGATAAAATGTTTAACTGATTGACAGTTCTTTAATCATAAACCCTCAAAGCTACTACAAATGGTACATGCTGGGAGAAAAGAAGTGGCCATGAGAAAGTTGACTGCTGTATTTTTATAGAGAATAAGTTTCAAAGTGGCACATTAGGGGAACAATTCTTGTGGATTTGGTTGCTTTTTGCCATAAGAGGGCACTCATTACCTAGGAACTACTGAGTATTATTGAGAAGGAATTAAACTAAATAGTTGTCTATATTGACTAATGTGAAGGAAAAACCAACCAACCCAAGACTAATGCTACAGTAGTAGTAGCATTTTTCTTGCAGAAGCTATTTTGAAAGCTTATTTTGTAGCTGTTTCCAGGAAGCCTTGAATATACTAATAAAGTTAGGGGATTACTTTTGTAACTTTCCAGAAGGATGTGGAAAAAGGGGAAGGAAGATTGTGATTTAGTTGAAAATGAAAAAAAAAAACTCTACATGTCGTCAACAACTCGATGGTAACTAGTATATCTGTAAATGGCTGTGTACCAACCCATTCCCAATTTTATTGGTCTCTAATCAGATTTCTTTATTAAACACTATCTGAGAAAAATCAAAAGGCTTCCAGCAACAACTTTGTGAGTAGAATAAATATATGTCACCGGTGTTACCTTATCCCTCGACACCTGAAGTAGTAAAAGAGGAAACAAGTGTTGCCATAGTTAATTTCTTCTTCCAACTGCTCCCGACCAGGACACTGTATTTTAAATGTTGTTGAAAACTTTGGCAGTACACTCTTAAAGCAGTGATGATAGAAAGTCATAGTAGTAAAACCTTTCCAGTTTGTATTAGATGGAGGAGAAAACATTGTATATAAGGCTTGTAAAAAATTTTACTCTGTAAATATCTTTGACACACATGAACCAGGAAGTTTGTCTTCATGTAATCAACAGCATAAATGTAAAAGAATTAATTAAGATGAACAGGAAGAACAAAACTGTAAACCTAAAAGTTATCATAAGTACATTGTCATCAAGAGAGTAATTCAAATTTTGGTTGCCAACCAGAGGTTCTGCAGCTTTTTGGTAGACTATTTAGAAGAAAATTCAATGCATTGAAAATTTTCAGTGCTAGATAATTAAATTCTGTCTTACCTGTCATAATAAAACAATATGTTATTTAGATATTTCTGTAGTAGAAGGTCAAGTAAGTGCAAGGTTTTATAAGAAAAAAGAAGCTAATTTTTATATAATGGTTATCTTCACATCACCTTAATATAATCTTCCATTTTTTCAAATATTGAACAGGCTTTTTATAAAAATAAAATGAATAGGAATCAATTTCTGAAATCTCAAACTGTGAAACATTATTTAAATAAGATGCTTGCATCTTCAATATTTGATCTCATTGAGAATGTATAAACAACAGGAGATATATATATATATATATATATATATATATATATATATATATATATATATATATATATATATATATTATATTTTCTGAGGTTTTCGCGGGTATTTGTATGTAGGTCTTTGGTTGTTCGGGTTTTCTCCCGCGTAAAATTGGAAGTGTCTTGGCAACGTTTCGACGAAGTCTCATTCGTCATCTTCAGGCTGGTGCTTTCAGCTTCGTGCTTTGAGCTGCTCAAAGCACGAAAGCTGAAAGCACCAGCCTGAAGATGACGAATGAGACTTCGTCGAAACGTTGCCAAGACACTTCCAATTTTACGCGGGAGAAAACCCGAACAACCAAAGACCTACATACATATATACATAGATATATATATATATATATATATATATATGGTACAAATAAAATACGAACACCAGGAGAGTATAAATATAAAAATATACTTTACTAAAAGCTGCCAAGCTTTCGTTTGGAAACTCCAAACATCATCAGGGCTAAGGAGCCAGTAAACAATGATGACTTAAATGGGTTTTGCCGGCATCTGCACCCGGCTCATGGACCGCGTCACCGGTCCCGGCCGGTTAATTAGTGTTCCAGATGTTTCTTTATTACTCTCCTTACGCTTCCTTCTATGGTTCTTCCGGATCATTCCTTCCACTATCTCATTACTGGTATTCATCTCCTCCACCACCCCTTTATCCTTATTTCCTTCCATAACACTGACCCTCCTCCCCTTTTTGTTTTCATTCTCCACCCTGGGGGCATCTGTTTCTCCTCTATCAGTGTTACAAGCTTCCCTGGGCTCACAGACGCTCCTCCCCACACACGTTTTTCTCAATCCCTGCTCCACACCCTTTCTTCTCACTCTTCCACTGTCATGAGTAACTTTCATACGGGTGTTACATATTTGGGGGTCTATACCCCCCTCCTCCGTCCTGGCAATCTTCGTGTCAACAGTTCTCCACCGTTCCATTTGTTTGCTGCGTGATCGGGTGCTTACCCCGTCTCTCAATTCATCCCCCTCCCTATCGCACGCTCTTCCCCATTGCTGATAGGAACGGTATTCAGGCGGACACCAGGTCTCCAGATCTCTGCATTCTGATTCCCCGCGTTCTCACTCCCCTCTTCTGTGCTCGTCTTTGGGGGGACTTCAAAGTGTTCGTCCCGGGAGGGGGCTGTATTGTTGGTGGGGGTATTCCTTGTCTGCAGGGAATCCAGGCAGAATTCCGTGTCTCTCCCTTTCACCGTATGCCTAGGCAATCGAGCCATGCTTTCGTTCTTCTTCTCCCCCCTACCCACAGCGTCAGGCTGCAGGCTCCTCATGCTGGATCTTCCACACTCTCCACAGTTGTTGTTAAGTTCTGGGGGTGGGGGTCTATCATGATGATATTGGGGAAGGGGGAGGTCTTCCATCGGTGGATGATTACGTGTGTTTGACAGTGGTAGCCTCCTCAGACGTTCATTAGAGTGGTATTGGTGTTGATCGGGCGAGACGGGGGTGTCCCTGGAGTGTAGAGGGTTAGACAAAGTTCCATCTATCTGTTCAGGATGGAGGCCAGGTATCCCGTCACGTTTACAGCTGTGCAAGCATTGTTCAGGCCGCTTATAATAATTGGCATGGTGTTTAAAATCCCATTTCCTCAATGCTTGTTGAGCTGGATGTAAGTCAATGTGACGATTAACCGCATCTTTGTTGGAATACCACGCCTCTTTCAATAGCCGGCCTCCCTTAGTGGCATCCTCAGACATAATGCAAACATTCACAAAGTCAAACTGGTGGCCATGTTGTGCCATATGCATCCACAATTGAGAATGCTGCTCGCCCCTTCTTATAGCTAACTGATGTTCATGCAAGCGAGATCTTAAACACTTAGCTGTTTCACCCACATAGTTGCCATCGCAGTTCTTGCAATTGATTTTATAGATTACTGCTGATCTATCCATGGCAGGAAGTGGGTCCTTGGGGCGAACGACTTTGGACCATAATGTCTGATTGGGTCTGTGGGCCACTTTTATTCCATGGGGGGCCAGCAGTCTGGCTGTTGCCTCCGAGACGTTATTAATGTATGGCAAAGAAACACGCATTCTTTGTAATGATGGTTCCTCTCTCTTTTGGTTGTTCCGGGACTGGGGTGTAAGACCGTACTGTCTGATAAACCTCAAAGGATACCCATTACGTTGGCAAATCCGGAAAAGGTATTGCCTTTCTTTCTTCTTAAACTCCTCAGTGCTGCAGTGGGAGTCCACGCGCTTAAACAATGCTTTAATGCAGCTAGCTTTATGAGATACGGGGTGGTTGCTCCTATAGTGGAGTATTCTGTCCGTGTGGGTGGGTTTACGAAACACCCCTGTAAGTAACGTCCCATCCAACTGGCGGTATATTGACACGTCCAGGAAGGCTAGGTGACCTTGTTTTTCTTCCTCCACTGTAAACTGGATGTCGGAGCAGATCGAGTTGAGTACTCTCATAAAGGTAGCTACATGTTGTTTTTTAACAACCGCAAACGTGTCATCCACGTACCGAACCCAAAATTTGGGTTGGTATAAGGCCATAGCCCTGTGTTCTAGCTGTTGGAGTACTATTTCCGCTATAGTGCTAGAAATGGGGGAGCCCATAGGTGTCCCTTTGACTTGTTCGAAGATGGTACCCTGGAAAGTGAAATAGGTGGTAAGACATATTTCCACTAATCGCAGGAGGTCATCTGTCTGAAGGGAGTCCTGGTGGTGGCTCCCTTCTGTATTCCTCAAGCGCTCTCCCAGGGCTGAAATAGCTAAGTCCTGGGGGATGGAGGTGAAGAGGGAGGTAACGTCAAACGATACCATCCTCTCATCATCCTCCACCCTAAGGGTCTTAATTCTGTTGAGGAATTCTTCTGCAGAATTGACCGTTGTGGGGCTGCCTTCCACAAGGTGGCCCAGACGAGTGCTAAGCCACTTCGCTAATCCCGATGTAGGGGTACCTATAAATGACACGATAGGGCGAAGTGGGGTGCCTTCCTTGTGGATTTTTGGGAGCCCGTAAAATCTAGCGAGCGCCGTGTCACGGGGGCATATCTTCTTTAGGGTATCATCTCCGATTTTCTTACTGCGTTTAAGATTATTAAGCAGTTTGTTGATTTTATTCCTAAGGGTAACTGAGGGATCCTTCTCAACTATCCTATAGGCTGTTCTATCATTGAGGAGTTCGAGCGCCTTGGTGGTATACAGCGTCTTATCCATGACAACGGTCATCCTCCCTTTATCTGCTGGGAGTATAACAATGCTATCATCTCTTTTAAGTTGTCGAAGGGCTTGGGTTTCATCCCTAGATAGCACGTGATGGTATCTATGGCTTGTAAGTAGCCCAGTGACCTGTTGTCTTATCGAACTCTTAGTATCTTCATCCCCCCCTATGTTATGCATAGCTGGCTCTAAGGCCGCTATGAAATCTAAAGCACTAGCGTCCATCAGATTATGGCCTATATCACGCTGCAGCAAGGTGAGTTGTGAATGGGTAAGTATTTTAGAAGAGAGGTTGCAGACCAGTCCACCCATAGAGCTGTTACTATATTTTAACTTACGTAATGCGTTCATCTTGTGACTGAGACGTGTTGCTGTTTCTTGTCTCGTTTTCTTCTCCACCGTCTCAATATGGTGAATCAATTCTTGGAGGTGATGTCTCGATAACATGGCCTCACATTGCCTTTGGCAGTCTTGGACCCATTGTTTCAACGCTCCGACTCGCCTATGTTGGTCGTTAATGAGGGCCCGCGTAGTCTTGCGTTGAAATCGGTAGATGGCTTGTTGGCATTCGATGGAATCAATTATGGGTTTCTTCCTCAATGATTTAAGTGACAGGTTTTCTCGGATGCAGGAGTGTAGGAACGCTATTTTACGATAGCTTGCTGAAATACGGCATGTCAATTTCTCCCATTTTCTGGCTAAAAGCAAAGCTGCTCTGTCATAATGCTGGAAAATTTGCATAAAAATACGACTCCTGGGCATGTCTATGGTACAAATAAAATACGAACACCAGGAGAGTATAAATATAAAAATATACTTTACTAAAAGCTGCCAAGCTTTCGTTTGGAAACTCCAAACATCATCAGGGCTAAGGAGCCAGTAAACAATGATGACTTAAATGGGTTTTGCCGGCATCTGCACCCGGCTCATGGACCGCGTCACCGGTCCCGGCCGGTTAATTAGTGTTCCAGATGTTTCTTTATTACTCTCCTTACGCTTCCTTCTATGGTTCTTCCGGATCATTCCTTCCACTATCTCATTACTGGTATTCATCTCCTCCACCACCCCTTTATCCTTATTTCCTTCCATAGCACTGACCCTCCTCCCCTTTTTGTTTTCATTCTCCACCCTGGGGGCATCTGTTTCTCCTCTATCAGTGTTACAAGCTTCCCTGGGCTCACAGACGCTCCCCCACACACACGTTTTTCTCAATCCCTGCTCCACACCCTTTCTTCTCACTCTTCCACTGTCATGAGTAACTTTCATACGGGTGTTACATATTTGGGGGTCTATACCCCCCTCCTCCGTCCTGGCAATCTTCGTGTCAACAGTTCTCCACCATTCCATTTGTTTGCTGCGTGATCGGGTGCTTACCCCGTCTCTCAATTCATCCCCCCTCTCCCTATCGCACGCTCTTCCCCATTGCTGATAGGAACGGTATTCAGGCGGACACCAGGTCTCCAGATCTCTGAATTGAGAGACGGGGTAAGCACCCGATCACGCAGCAAACAAATGGAACGGTGGAGAACTGTTGACACGAAGATTGCCAGGACGGAGGAGGGGGGTATAGACCCCCAAATATGTAACACCCGAATGAAAGTTACTCATGACAGTAGAAGAGTGAGAAGAAAGGGTGTGGAGCAGGGATTGAGAAAAACGTGTGTGTGGGGGAGCGTCTGTGAGCCCAGGGAAGCTTGTAACACTGATAGAGGAGAAACAGATGCCCCCAGGGTGGAGAATGAAAACAAAAAGGGGAGGAGGGTCAGTGCTATGGAAGGAAATAAGGATAAAGGGGTGGTGGAGGAGATGAATACCAGTAATGAGATAGTGGAAGGAATGATCCGGAAGAACCATAGAAGGAAGCGTAAGGAGAGTAATAAAGAAACATCTGGAACACTAATTAACCGGCCGGGACCGGTGACGCGGTCCATGAGCCGGGTGCAGATGCCGGCAAAACCCATTTAAGTCATCATTGTTTACTGGCTCCTTAGCCCTGATGATGTTTGGAGTTTCCAAACGAAAGCTTGGCAGCTTTTAGTAAAGTATATTTTTATATTTATACTCTCCTGGTGTTCGTATTTTATTTGTACCATAGACATGCCCAGGAGTCGTATTTTTATGCAAATTTTCCAGCATATATATATATATATATATATATATATATATATATATATATATATATATATTCACGTTTGCTCTGTCATATTATATATATATGGTTGCTAACAAAGAATAAAGAGAGAACTGGTATAGCTATTTCGAGTTCCTTTAACTCTCTTCAGCCAGACTTACTCTTCTGAGATTCGAACCTGGGCTATCTGCATGTTAGGCACATGTTATCACCTCTAAGCCACAGGCCCTCTCTCACTTTGTCAGCTATATCAGGAGAGAGACAGGGGGAGGAGATTTTACCTTGAATGTGCACCCTGTCAGCCCAAATATGGGAGAAAGAAATCTTCTTTCTTTTCTTTTCTTTTGCCTGTATCAGCTCAATCCAGAGCCATCCACAAGCAGCAGTCGCCAACTGCGACATCATTTTACATTTTTTAGGTTGCTAACAAAGAATAAAGAGAGAACTGGTATAGCTATTTCGAGTTCCTTTAACTCTCTTCAGCCAGACTTACTCTTCTGAGATTCGAACCTGGGCTATCTGCATGTTAGGCAGATATTATAACCTCTAAGCCACAGGCCCTCTCTCACTTTGTCAGCTGTATCAGGAGAGAGACAGGGGGAGGAGATTTTAATATATCAGTAAAAAAGTGGGGTGATCCCATGGGAGTGCCTTTTATTTGCTCATACATTTGCTCATACCGTCAATTTTGACGGAGTGAGGGTAGTTGCCAGTGACACCTCCAAGAGTGGTAGGTTGCTCAAAGAGGCCTGGTTTTCAGACAATATGTCAATTAACCGACATGTGGACTTACGTCCAGCTTACCAGACCATGAAGGCGTGGGAAACACGCATATGATCTGGGAAAAAACACCCGAGTAACAAAAACTTTGAGCATCTGTCAGATGAAAGTGGCAACAAAGAAGAGAGAAATCCACAATTTAGAGTTCCCTCGATCAACAATCTGTGTGTACATCCGTCACAAACTAAGAAGCCTATTGATATCAGTGACCCATCCCCGGATGCCTTGAATACCTCCCTACATCGTACTCAATACTTAGAAACACGAATAACAAGTATCCCAATTAACATGGAACAAGCTTGTCACCCTAATGATCATACTGAACCCCTCGTTCCTGATGGTGCTCTTATTACAATGCATCTGGTCGCTGGTGTTTTGGGAACGTGTATGAACTTAGAAAAGGAAATAACTACTACGAGTGACGGCAGAATAATACCTCTGCTATGCTGCTGCGTTGATCAGAGTTACCGAGACAGAGACACGCCTCCAAAAAATGCACAGAAGATCAATACTTACAGCCGCCCTGCTACAGGGGTAGTCACGCGCTCTCAGAGAGCGACACTACAGAAGGCTGAAAGAGAGGCAACTGGGTTGAGAATCGTGCCGGATTGCACAAAGGAGGAGCACGGAGGACATCGAATAGATGTCAAATTAACACAAACGTCTCGGGGAACACCTGTTATAGCGAAACAAGGCGGACCTTGGATTCAATTAGACGATACGTTAGGAGCAGTGGGGGGAAACAAAAGTATAGATGAGATCAATGGCAAAGATCGTGAGGGTGCTGGAGGGGTGGTAGGAATAAATGTGCTGGAAAACGAGGGTCGTGGTGGAACCCCCGGTATGAAATATTGTGATAACAAAAATACAAATGAGTATGATGTGCGCCGGAGGAGTGGAAGAGAGAAATGCTCTGAGGAACACAGGAAGAAGAACCAACTCAATAGCGCGGAGGACAGTTTAACTCTGAGAAGCACACGCTGCCTTCATGACTTGAGAACTAAAGGGGAAGGGGGGGTGGGTGGCTACGTGGATGTAAGTAAGAGCCATAAGAAGGAATCATCAAATGCTGTAAGTGAAGTAAGAATCAGTCGGGCTGGGACCCGTTACAAGGTCCATGCGCAGAGTGCAGGTGCGGCTATGTTTATAAGCAGGTTTCCTCACTGGCTGGTCTATACCCTGACGATGATGGCAGATTCCTAGCCATTGAAAGCTTGGTCTTATTTATTTAAACCGTGTTGTTTTATCTCCTGGTGATCGCCTTTTTATTTATATATATCAATAAAAAGGCGATCACCAGGAGATAAAACAACACGGTTGTTTTATATATATATAAAACAACATGGTTGTTATATATATTTGTTTTCTGAGGTTTTCGCGGGTGTTTGTATGTAGGTCTTTGGTTGTTCGGGTTTTCTCCCGCGTAAAATTGGAAGTGTCTTGGCGACGTTTCGACGAAGTCCCATTCGTCATCTTCAGGCTGGTGTTTTCAGCTTCGTGCTTCGAGCAGCAATGTGTGGTCTTAGCTGTTTCTTCCTTTTAACTGCCAGTGGGGGTATGAACTGATTGGGTGGGAGCTTGGCTGTGTTCTGATTGGGTGGAGGTGTGTTCTGATTGGTTAGGGGCTTGGCTGTGCTCTGATTGGCTGGGGGTTGGCTGTGCTCTGATTGGCTGGGGGAGTGTTCTGTTTGGTTGTGCTCAGGTTAGTCTGAGTTGCAGGGAGGTTTAAGATTTTGGGCTGCCTTGCTATTTTTTGGCTTCGCGTTCGTGGTTGTGCCTCATCTTCATGGAGGGTGTCAGTTTGCTTCATGTATGGATTGGAGGAGTTCAAAGTGGCTAAGGATGCAGCTGTAGTCTGGCTTCTGGTTTGTGGTCGTGCTACATGGAACACTTTGAAACCCAAGCTCTAGAAAAATCGGATCACAAACCCAAACTCTGGCTCAGATACGTAGACGACACCTTCATAATCTGGCCACATGGGAAAGAAAAACTGGACAACTTCCTCACACACCTCAACAGCCTACACCCCAAAATACAGTTCACCATGGAAACAGAAACTAACAACCAACTTCCCTTCCTGGATGTCTTAGTCTACAAGAAATCCAATGGCTCCCTAGGACACACCATCTACTAGAAGAAAACACACACAAACCGCTATCTGCACGCTCTCTCACACCATCACCCAGCACAGATCAACTCTGTAGCCAAGACACTCATCTCCAGAACAAAACGCTTAGCTGACGAACAACACCTAAAAACCGAACTACACACTCTCACCAATGTACTAACATCCAATGGATTCCAAAGAAATAAGATTACAAACCTAATCCAAAAAGAAACCCCCACTAAAATCCAAGACAGAGAACAAGAAAACGGCAAAGCCCGCCTCCCATACATAAAAGGCACCACAGACAGAATCAGCAAGATCCTCCATAACACAACATCAAAACAGCATTCTGCACAAACAGAAAAATATCCACCATCCTAAGAAACCCCCAAAGATAAAATTGAGTTAGAAAATCAAGGAGTATATGAAATCCCATGCACTGCTTGTCCCAACACATACATTGGACAAACCAACAGAAGAATACGTGCACGCATTGAAGAACATAAGAACTCAGTCAAAAAAGAGGAACCAACATCTTCCCTGGTCCAACACCTTAAAGCCACAGGACACGAAATTGACTTTAAAAATACCAGAACCATTGCCAAAAGTGAACATTTTAATAACAGAATAATCAGAGAATCCATCGAGATAGAAAAACGCCCACACAGCATGAACAAGCGAGATGATACCTCCCACCTACCAGCCATTTGGAAACCCGCCCTTATTGAGAAACGACTCCCTAACACAAAAAATGATACCAGACCCACACTCACAAAAACCACACAGGATGTCACCACCACACATCCACGCAAAAAGCAAACCCAAAGCCACACCGATGATGAGGCATGACCACAAACCAGAAGCCAGACTACAGCTGCATCCTTAGCCACTTTGAACCCCTCCAATCCATACATGAAGCAAACTGACACCCTCCATGAAGATGAGGCACGACCACGAACGCGAAGCCAAAAAATAGCAAGGCAGCCCAAAATCTTAAACCTCCCTGCAACTCAGACTAACCTGAGCACAACCAAACAGAACACTCCCCCAGCCAATCAGAGCACAGCCAACCCCCCCAGCCAATCAGAGCACGGCCAACCCCCCAGCCAATCAGAGCACAGCCAAGCCCCTAACCAATCAGAACACTTCCAATTTTACGCGGGAGAAAACCCGAACAACCAAAGACCTACATATATATATTCATTCTGTTGGATTCTTTTAAATATATATATTTAGTCCTGATATGGTTAGCTAAATTGCTTTATTGCAGACAAGCGTGCTCTCCAAAGTATATGTAAAGATATTTTTCTGGCTTTGTACTTATCTACATTTCTAAAAGTAATATTTACTTCTTTCTTTAACAATAATGGCATTCAAGGTGAATAACAGTAATAAAAGACATTATTACTATTACATCAGAACTAACATTTACAAATGTAATAAACTGTTTCTTCAGTATAATTCTGATTTTTAAAAAACCTGAGAAATGGAATTGACTACATTTAATGCACTATGTTTATTTATATGTCAATTTTATCCCACTTTATGGAGCTCAAAGTAGCGCATGGTTCTGTGTAATTGATTGATTGATTATGTGCCATCAAGTTGTTTTCAACTCCTAGGAACCACATACATAGTTTTTATCATTGGTACTCTGTCCCTAACCTGGTTTTTCATGTCTTCCAACAGTGTACTTATGATCACCATGATTGAGTGCATCCCCCTTGCTACTGGTCATCCTCATTTTTTCTTTCTTTCCACTTTCCCCAGCATTAGAGCTTTTGTGTGTATGGTTTGTGTTTGTGTTAAATTTATATCCCAACTTTTCTCCAAGAATTCAAGGTGACTTAAAAGGAGTTCTCCATTTTATCCCCACAACAGCAATCCTACGTGGTAGATTAGAAAGTGACCTACCTACTGTCATGAAGCAAATTTTCATGGCTAAAGATCAGTTTGAATTTAGGTATCTCAAGTTTGCTTTTGATGTAATAGCAATAGCAATAGCACTTAGACTTATATACAGCTTCATGGTGCTTTACAGCCCTCTGTATGCGGTTTTAACAAAGTCAACATATCGCCCCCAACAATCTGGCTCCTCATTACCAACCTCAGAAGGATGGAAGGCTGAGTCAAGAGAATTTGTGAGAATTGAATTGCTTGCAGTCAGCAGAATTAACCTGCAAATTGTATTCTAACCACTGTACCACCACGGCTTCTACACCCTACTGTCAGTATAACTCACTGAGATCTTTTTGATTGTTCTGGGGACTTAAATGGACATTTTCGACCAATTGTAGCAACTAAATCATTTACAAGGACAAGCCCTCTATAGATACATTGCAGTGGTCGAAATCTGAGTTGAGGACATGAGTCACAGTGTTTCTGAACTAGATTTCTCTGCAGATAACTAAAATACCCATGAGATTCTAACATGATTTTCCACACAAAGCATGGGAAAAACCTCTATTGCTTGGCAATATCTGCTTATCTCTTGGAATAAGAAGTAAACAATATGTCATCTATTCATATGAGTAATTAAGTCAATCCTGGAAGTCTTCCTCCTAAGAGTCTGACAACAGTTGTCGTAGTGATACTCTTTGGAATGGATCTGACCCTTTCTTGCAAATGTTATAGTTGTAAGACAGAAAGGATCTAGTAGTTGACATATATTTTTCTAGGTGCCTGGCAGCTGGAAGGGCACAGAAATGTCTTCATGACAGCTGTCTTGTTCCATACTGTTCAATGCTTGTCTCATATAAAGCAACATTCACCCTTTTTATATTTTTTGTGTCTGAAATAAAATTTAACTCCCAACATTTCTTCTCCCATTGTGCGAGTTTCTTTTATAGCTTTTATTTCCACAAATGTATCTCTCTTTTAATATAGAGAAATTAGGACCAGACAATTCTTAAGCTGTACTTTGGGGAATGTTAAGGAAAGGCGAAGAATTCATAGTATTACTTATTGCAACATTAGCGATTGGAATGTTAAATTAAAATGAAATGATATTAAATTCTAAAGTCTTGGAAACTACAAAATAAATAAAAAGGACAATTCTGATCATGTGTAAAATATGTTATGATTTCAGATAGTGGCAGTTAATAATAATTTTTTTCAGAGCTATTTAGAAAATAAATTCAAGATATGAAGCTGTTTATCATTCAGTATATATTTTTAAAAGTGCCTACCCTAGCAGAGCAGAATTTGGTGGCATTTTGCTGCCAACCTGCTTTATAATTATATAGATTATAAATGATGCTGTAGAATTAATATATCCTGGAATGCTGTAAAGTTACAAGGGAATAACCCGGGAGAGGGAAGGGAGGAGATGCTGCCTAGGGAATGGTCAGATAAGAGAGGGCAGAGCCTACAGCTACATAACATGTTGAGGAAGAGGCTTGGAAGGGACTTCTCCCAATTTTTTATGGCTGTAAAGAAGATGATGGGAGATGTGTACTGTACTTTCAGACTTGTAAGATTTTGTTGATATAGTCTTACAATAAAATAGAATTATCTTATCCAGGACTGTATCCTATCTGGTCTATCTGGGAAGGCTGACAAATGCTTTCTAAAAATTATACTATTGAGTTATTTTTAAGATATATTATAAAATTTCCATTCCTATTGTATGGGCCTCTTGAATAGTTATTCCATGCTAAGCAACCAATATTGATGATACTATACATTTATAAGGCTTTAAAACATGACACAGAGACTCCTGCTTCCTTTATTAGTAAAATAAAATAGCAACAAAACTATTGGTGATGGGGAAAAGCTGTATAAATATTACATATTTAAACATTAAAGTTGGGGAACAGGACTAAAAAAACTCCCAAAAGTTGCACAGAAAATACCGTTTGGAAAACATTATCTTACTTAAATAGACTCTCATGGCAGCAAAATTTGCTACATGGATGTAAATAGCTTGAACAAAATAAAGTAACAAGAAAGCAAAAAGCAATTAGAATTCAGTAAGAAAGGAGTAAAGGTAAGTTGGCATTTAGAGGAATGGCTAACATCTGTAGGATTCTGTTGTATTCGTGCCAACTAATCATATATCAAACTCTGTATTTCTTGGCTTCTGCTTCCTCAGAGGACTCAGAGGTACAGGTTGTAAGAGGGTGAATTTTAGTTAAACATTATAAGAGGTTTGGTAGTAAAATCTGTTCGGCAGTAGAGCTAATTACCTTCAGGAGCTTTCAGTTTCTTGATGATTTTTATAACAGGATGGGCCATTAGATGTCCTTGACTGAATAAGGGGTTGGACTATGTGACCTCCTGCCTTTTGAGGTTGTATATTGCTAGTTCTTGCTGCTACTAACTTCCCTGACATCCTTCCTCTAATCCCAGTGTGTGTAAAAGAAATAACTTTGAGAAACCAAAATAACAGTCAGTTAAAAGAAATTTGAGTCTGGGTCAGATCTATAACTCAAGTAAACATCTCAGACAATATTAGGGGAAATTATATTATTTTTGCAAGATTCTGTTACTATAATTTTATAATAAAAATAATATTAGCTCGTGTGACTTTGATTTCCTAGTCCAGCCCACCTTGGAGGGCTGATGGTGTGTGAGAGAGAGGATTACCACAATTAATACTAACTTACTAGCAATTAAAATTGTAAAAATGGAAAAAAATGAAACCATTTCTATAGGTCATATTTCATAGATATGTGATTAGAAGATTTGAGGTGGATGGGATGGGGATAAACCAATCTTATAAGACGGGTGTCCAATTCTCAACGTCATGTGATGTGTCACAATGTATTGCGACTTTTTCCCCATTGCCGGCAATGGGGTGGGTGCGGTTTTGGCGTGACGCATCCAGCCGACAATTTGACACCCCTGTTATAAGAAGTAAACAATATTTTTATTTTTTTTAGAAAATAAAAGTATTTAAGAAAAAATCTGCATAATTTTTTTAATGAGATATTCCAACTAGTTCTACAAAAGTAGAAGATTCTTGAAATAGCTGTCTTTGCTGTTTCAGTTTCCATGAAAATTGCCTTTTCCTGGAAGTAGTGAGATGGATAAGACTGCTTCTAGATTGCTCTTTTCGCAGCTCTTAAATTTCTGATTTCAATGCTGTATCAATGTCTTTTTAAATGTCATTGTACTTGATTTTCACCCATTGAGATTTTCAAGGAAAATGTATAGTGCCTTCCATATTGCTATTATATATGCCTCAAAGTTCTAGTTTAAACTATTCACCTGATGTTGCTGCTGTTAAAGGGGCTGTTCTCCACCAGAGCTTACTTCCTGGCAACATTACTTATTAGATCATAACACTGTTTTGGAATATATGTAGCACTTTGTCAAGTCAGTAACACTTCCAACTTATCACTGTTGTTAAATACTGTTAGTATTGCCATTAATTGTCCATGGCTAATTATTTAACAAAATTAATATTTTGGCTTAGTATTAAAAAAAAACATTATCCAATGCACAACGTGATGGATGCGTCTAACAGAGTGGTTTTCAGCCTTAGCAACTTTAAGATGAGTGGACTTCAACTCCCAGAATTCCCCAGCTATCTATACATTGCTAAGGTTGAGAAACACTGGATAAGTAGCTTAGAAACGAAATTATCCGTATAATTAAGTATCCCATACAATTTTTTTCTTATTTTTTTCTGACTCAAAACATCCATATTTATTCAAGATTTTGGTTGAAAATATTTTCCTTCTTAGGGAAATAATTTTTCACTGAGTATTATGAATGAGTGATGATCAGCTGTATTGCTCTACGAATAATTTATCAAACTTTTCTCTGCCTATGAAGAAGAGCAGTAACAGTTTTCTAGATTTGAATTTGAGAACTCTCTATTTGCATTCCCAGCCGAACTAGACCACTCTTTAATCCAAACTTTCAGCTGTCACCATATCCTGCTGAGGGTCTGGCAGCTTCTTGACTAATATCACTTCTGTCCTTGGACTCCTCTTAATTAGCTGGACTTGCAAAGACATAATTCTTTTAGACAGACCTTTTTTTTTTACACAGCCTAGCACATCATTATGTAAAAGACAAGTTGTAGTTTCTTTATTGTCACAGCTACTACTATATTTCAGAGCTATAGGGCAGTTTTTGATGTACAGAAAGAACTGGTTTTTTAAAAAAAATTCTAGAACCTCCTAGTTAGATCAGACTAATTGAAGCTGAAGTATGACAAAGGGGAAAGTTCTATACAATTACGGAGTTTTTTTTATTCCCATTTATATATCTTTCTGACTGAAACCAGTGCCCTATCTACATACCTCCAAAGCTCTTTTTCACAGATGAGAAGCCAAATTTCTGCTCATAAAGAATACGTCCTCACGTGTTTTGCTTCTGTTTCGTAAATGTTTGTTTCAAAGAGATACTCTTTTCTTGAAGAAGAAAAATATCGACACTTGCTGCTGGCAGAAGGATAAACATAGAATGAGGCAATACACTAACTGCCCATACCTATTTTGATTACTTATCTATAGAACAGTAATAATGTTCTTGGATGAAACAAACCAGAATCTTCCTCTGCTTATAAAGCAGATCTTGTTTTTCCGTACAGATCACATCATTTTGAAAACTTCTGTTTATTTAAAATATAACCTGTTCCTTTTTAGCTGAAAAATGTTTCTGATTCCACAGATCATTTTGTTATGCTGCTTTAGAGTGAAGTGAGTAGGTTTTTTTATTTCATAGAGGGTGGTCTATAATACTAATGTTATGGGCATCAGAACAGTTTTTTCTTTGTGGCTAATATTAATTGCATGCTGGATTGTGTGATTCAAAAAAGATATAATTAGAGGATAACAGCTCTTTCTAACCAAGGTCAAAGGCTCTTTTCTCTGAGTGCCTGCGATAAAAGAACAGAGTCATCTGACAGTCTGAATCAAACCTGAGCAGATGCCATATTGCTATTTACCAAAAAGGGTCTTATGACCTGTATCTCCTTCTCCCTTCCTTTTCAGCAGTCCATCCAATCATAAGTAAATGACTTTATAGTTTCTGCCACCACCCACACAGAAGATAGCTGTTTTGTTCTTGGTTCAGTTTTATCCGATTTTAACTCTTTGAGATCTGTGCTAGAACTAACTGCTTTTTGTTGTCTGAAGCCCTGTTTCTGATATTTGACAGAATTATTCAAAAGGATGGTGGTTGCTTTCAGGAGCATTATAATAGCAAACTAAAATGTGACGGCGAGGTTGTATTGTCTAGCCTTTTTATCTTTTTTTTCTTTTCCTTACTAGCTTATAAGCTTGAGATACTTCACTTATTTAGAAATAAAGAGTGGGATAATGTATGTATTTAAGTGCTTTGTTGCTTCCCACATTTAAACATTTTAATGCCCTAAATGTTCAATTGCTTATTCTGAACAGATATTTCTTCAGAACTGTACTTCAGTTACATTTTCCTATCAGCCATATTTTTTGACGGAAAGAAAATCATCTTCACTGCCCACCCCCTTACAGTTTTTCTCAAATAATGTGGAATGTGGTTGTCCTAGTGTTACGGTTACATGGTAGATTTCTGTGATACACTTGGTTAAAAGTAGCACAACTCCTGTCTTTCATATATTGCTGCATTTGTGTATTTGAAAAGTGAACATATTATTAGTATTGTATTTAAATGATAAAGAACTTACACTTTTTCCCATCTATCTATCTATCTATCTATCTATCTATCTATCTATCTATCTATCTATCTATCTATCTATCTATCTATCTCAAACTATATATATGTATGTATGTATGTATGTATGTATGTATGTATGTATATAAAATAAGTGAAAAATTGTAGATAGGCAGAATTACATTCACACATGTGTAAAAAGGGAATAAAAGTAGGAACTGTTAAAATTATGCATCTTGGGAGCAGAAATAATTTTTTTTTAAAGTGCTTTCAAAACTTTTTTTTGTTTCAAAATGAAACCACATATTTTTGGCTTAGAGTCCAAAACCTTGCACGGACCTTAGTGGAAAGACAAGCTTGGAGCTACTGTTTAAGCCATACCCGCATTAGCCAAAAATGACAGATGTCAAAAAGCTAAGCAGGATCATGACTGGTTTATATTTGGATGAGAGACTGCTAGAAAATAACAGGGCTGCAGATTACACTGCCAAGTTGAAAAAAATGTCCCAGGAGAAAACTATAGTAAAACTCTTCTGTGTTGCCGCAGTGAAAACTACATGGACATGTTTGGAACTCAACTTGAAGGAGACTTTGTCTTTCTACTGGACTTTATCAAAGATAGAAATAGTGTTAGATAGCTCTAAAGATTCTCCTTAGTGTAGACACATAGGCTTGCTGGAAGAAAGAATCAAATAATCATCAGTTTTCTATATAAAATCGGCTGTCAAAAATCAAATCCCCTTCCTTCTTTCCTTCCTTCCTTCCTTCCTTCCTTCCTTCCTTCCTTCCTTCCTTCCTTCCTTACTTACTTACTTACTTACTTACTTACTTACTTACTTACTTACTTACTTAGATAATATATGCAGATCCCTTGATAGGAACCAAAGAAGATAGTCTTTATAGAGGCAAAACTGGAGATTAATATATGTTACTAGAAGAAAAACATTGGTAGAACTTGTGTCTGATAAGGTTATTTAGTGGTAAGAAGACAAGCATCCTTCCTCGTCCGAAAAATATGTAACTCCAAAATAGGTGAACAGGATTTTGCTATAAAATGCCTAAATACAGATTTTTCCAAGTCATATAAAAATCTGTAGTTTTTTTGCTATGAGAACAATCCCACATGATATATTTCACTTCTTAACTGAAGTGGTGTTATTCAGAATTGTGTGACTTCATTCTGTTGCATATACAAGGTCTAATATGCAGAACTTGAATTCCATTATTTTGATTTTTTTCATGCCTTTGAGTCAGTGTTAACTTCTGCAACTGCCTGGACAGAGAGAGTGACTGATTTCATTTCCAAAGCAGGACTGAAATTTGGTTTGTATCCCAGTGCATTAACCACTGCCTGTGGCTCTCTAATTTGTCAATATCAAACCTAAATCTTGTGTCCTTTATTGTTTTGTTTTCTAAGAAATTTTGCAATAAAAATGATTTATTGTAATTTCCTCATTGATCTGGAAATAAGAAATATCTAATGAATTTGATTTAAATATGAGTTGTGGGAAAACTTTATTTGTATTTCTGTACATGATGCTCAATAAGGAATTAATCCTTGATCATATTGAAATTGCAATATATTCTCTATACTGAAATTATACTTTTTTTAAATAATTCTCCTTGCTGGTAAAAAACGTAATCTGGATATTATATAATGTAACAACTTCAAGATAAACAATATGCATATTCTAAAATTTAAACAGAGTCTGGATTAGTTGAATTCAAAAGTAGTTTTTGTTATAGGATCCATTACTTTCAAACTGGTACTCAATTTTACATGCTTAGGACAAACTAAGATAAGAGTACATTTAGTCCTCAACTTAACAACCATTCATTTAGTGACCATTAGAAGTTACAATGGCTTGTGACCGTTTTTCACATTTACAACAGTTACAGCAACTTCATGGTCACATGATCAAAATTTGGAAAACTTATTTGGATGCTTAGTTACAGTGTTCTGGGGTCATGTAATCTACCTGTTGCAACCTTCTGACAAGCAAATTCAACGTGGAAGCCAGATTCATTTAACAACCATGTTACTAACTTAACAACTGCAGTTATTCACTTAACAATTGTATCAAGAAGAGTCGTAAACTCATTTAACAACTGTCTTGCTTAGAAATTTTGGAAATTTTGGACTCCGTTGTGATCATAAATCAAGGACTGCTTGTAAAGGTGGCACTGAAACACCAGGCACTGTCTGAATGAAGATCCTCCTAGAATTATCTTCATAAGAAGTCGCACCTTGTTTGTAAATGAGAGCTTCTCTTGGTGAGGTGCCTCCCGTTTTTATTACTTTCACTTAATGTTGGACCCACATAGCTTGCTGTATTCTAATATTTTGTACTGGTAGAACAGTGTCCTACCATCTCTAGGATTAGTGTCCTTGATACTACTTCCTGTCTTGCTATTCCTTTATTTATTTATTTATTAATAAAATTTATATGCCGCCCAATCTCTAGGGACTCAGGGCGGCGTACAAAATTAAAACAATAAATATAACAATAAAAAATAAGTGCATTCATACAGCATGTCCCACGGCCTTGTCCACTTTTCTGTTTATTTGGTACTGATACTGGTACTGATAATTTTTTTTAGAAAATATATCACATTGGGAAGCATCTGTCTAGTTTTGGTTCATAAATTATATTATATTTGTTTATTTATTTACTAAATTTATATGCCACCCATCTTGCCTAAAGGCATTATTTTTTAATTAAGACATATGGTCATTTATTTCTTTTTGCTTATCATGCTGTTTGACTCCAACTATTATGGTTTATAAACACACATGTAGTGAATGAAGCTAACCAGTTATTTATTCCAGAAGCCATAATTAAGCATTATAGCATAGCACAGTGAACTGGGTCATCTTTTCTCATATTAGTATTCTTGACACCATACAGGCAAACTCTTGCTGCTCTATAGAAGGACTTTGGCCGGATACTCAGTGCTCAGGTTCTGTACTATTTTGCTCTTAATACTGCTTTAGTACAATCCTATGAGATTTACGGTTGGGAATAAGAAAAAGGTATATAGATACCAGCAAATGTATGCTTAAATATCCTCAGACATTATTATTTTGGTTGTTCTTTCTCTCTTTGTTATGAAGTTGCTGGGTCCCATGGATTCCTGGATGTCCAGAAATATAAAATCTTCCATAGCACAAAAGAAGCAAAGCTTAGGTCCTGAGTGAAAGGCAAGAAGTAAGGACACAATTTCTCGTTCTGTGCAAGTTAAAAATACTAACAACGTTGTTATGATGCTTAAAAATAATTATTGGCACAGTTTATGTTGTTCTTTGGGCTCTTTGCTCCAGTTTTAGTAAAGGATTGATCATAGAATGAAAATGGAATTAATTGCTGCTTTATTTTAAAAATCGCTTGTCTATGGTAAGATTTCACTCAACTAAATATACATTTGCACTGTTGGCATCCAGAGATTTTCATTGCTAATCCTTGGATTATATGAATTGTATTTAAACTAGCTATCTAGAAAGCTGGGCATAAGACAGAAGCAATAAGATTTACTGCACTGAGTCTCAGAATCAAATGTGCCTCTTTCTCAAGAGGGAGGCAAACCTGTTTTCCCAGTTTGCTGGAACACTAGTTGAAAATGGAATTTATGAGATAAGGTGACACTGATCTTTTGGGCAGTGAGGACGGGGCCTGTAGGATCTTGTTTTCCAGACCTGCTCTACAGTTCAAGAATATTTCCTTTGGGAAATTACCTCTGCTGCTGCTGCTATTGAAACTGTGCATTAGGATATGAATTCATATACAGTTACAAGAGGTGTCCCTATCTTTTTGGAAAGCACGATACTTGTAATCTAGTGTTTCCTGCAGAGTTTACTACTGCATCTGTTATTTTGTAGGAAAAGATTAGTAGAAACTGCATCCCCCTCTCTGTTTTTTTATTGGCAGTAGGGAGCTAGTATTATCCCTCTACCTTTCAGCATATTTTACTAACTGTCCTCTTGGTTCTGGCAGTCTTCTCGCTTTCTCTGTACCTTAATCCACTAAGCACTCTATTTACAAATACGTATTAAGGGCTAGGTAAAGAGATTTGATAAGCTGACTAATGCTGTTGATGGCTATAGGCTTTGCTAGGGTTTGGCAAGACTGGTATATGAATGATGTTCTCAGAGTTCTTTCATGATTTTTGTACAGAAAAGCAAACTTGGAAAGTACTGAAAAGAAGCTTTTGTTTTTCTATCCTGAGAGAGACAGGTTTTCATTCACCTTAAAAGAAGCTTTATTTTAATCATACCATAGCTCTAGGAATTAGCTTGTGTTTATTGCTGACTCCACCCTGCTGTTCCTGTTGCAAGAATCTGAAGAAGCAATTGTGTTTTTAGAAGCAGAATGACGAGAAATTCCCCAGGGGCAAATGGAGAGTGTGAGCTCTAAGTACACCAATAGAGAAGCAAGCGCAGACACACACAAGGGTTGGGAACTCCCAAAGATAGAGAAGGAGAAAAAGAGAAAGAGTGGAAGTATAAACAGGAGAGCCAAACAAAGTGGGAGGTGGAGGAAGAGAGACCACTTTTAATTGTTTAATTTCTATCTACCCTTCCAAGTTTTTGGTAATCACTTTTTAGTCTGGTCTCTTATTCTGGGATCAACTCCATCAGGTTCTGGGTTGGAATTGCCCAAACTGACATGATGTATCTCTGGGTGAGTAGAGATTTGTACGAGCCAACACACTTTGAACAGAGAAGGTGTGGAAAGTTGAAGATTCTGTCTAAAAGAATATAGCTGCTTCTTTTGGTTTATATTCTTTTCAGGATTTCCAATATACTAGAAATTTGCCCTTTTGCAAATATATAAAAGTATGCAATTGAATACTAATTCTTGTTACTGAATTTTTAAAATTTTGTTTCCTTCTGAAAATACACCTGAGAGAGTGCTGTAGTCAGTTTGGAAGCATATCTTGATTGCCTGTATGTAGGAAAAAGAATTTTCTTTTTCTCAAAGGTGTCAGGTAATAAACTCATTATTCTGTGATGGCTATTATGATATGACTGGAGGACATAACTGCAGGAAGAGGAAGGAAACAATCAAGGTGGTGTAACTGCGTATACGAAGGCATCTATCTAATACTTCGCTAAGATTGTCAGAAATGGGTCATGCAAGGAGTAAGTCACAAATACTTCAGTCACAAATACTGGATTGAGTTACATACGCAGACTTTATTTTTGAAAATGTTCTTAACGTGTAGAATTTGTTCTGAATTTTAATGGCTTTTGTATTTTTTGCTATAAAATTCAGTAACTATGAAAGTGGAAATAAGGCTGAGGGCCTCAAGTTGTGGAAAAACTTGGAAAATTCTGGATACTGCTGTGAAATTATTTTGTTTTTCTTACAAACGAGAGTTAAAACTAATATAATCTATTAACTTGAAAATATTCTAATGTTTTGTGTTGTGGAGAGGTTCATCTACTGATTTCTGAAGTTTTAATGAAGTGGAATGCAAGGCAAACACTGCCTACTTTATCAAACATGATTACAGCTACTAACCATAGAATTTTAAAAGTTTTAAGTAAAAAAATTAAGTAAAAATGTAAGTCAAAATACCTTATGTTGTACAATAGTATTGGGGATATGTTAAGTATATTATGAGTAAATATGCAGAAAAATAAAATAGCTAATCATCTAATTCTGTTCATTACTGCATTTTTTTTCTAGACAAGTGAAATAGACATGTTTTTTTTCGTGGAAGGGATTTGTGAAAGATAGTATGCCCTGAAGACACTCTTTTGTTTTAGTTAAAAAAAACTATATTGAAACCCATCCTTCTTTCTCTCATAATTTATATGGGCATTTTACTTACAGTGATCTGTAAAATATTATATGCATTAATTATGCAATCTAAAGGTAATCATCTTTTTTCATATTTGGACTCTTTGTGGTTTCCACTACATTTCACGATGTCTTTCTTAGTCTTTATTATTACTTTACTGTTACTACCAAATTTGCTTGGGAATTGTTTAGGGAATTTATTTTCTTTGTCTAGTATGATAATTTTATCATACTAAAATCTGGGTTTACAATTCTCCTTAATGTCTGTCTGTCTGTCTGTCTGTCTGTCTGTCTATCTATCTATCTATCTATCTATCTATCTATCTATCTATCTATCTATCTATCTATCTATCTATCTATCTATCATCTCTCACCTTTATTGCTTTTACAAATATCTCACAGCAACAATACATCCAACACACCTCCTTCCTCCTGTTCTCCCCACAATGACATCCCTAGGGGGTGGATTGGGCTGAAAGAGAATGACTGGCCCAAGATCACCCAGCTGGCTTTCATAGCTAAGGCAGGACTAGAACTCAGTCTCCCAGTTTAACTTTAATTTTTTAAAACTTGTACCTAAAAAAGAAGAAGCAGTTTCAACAGCACTGGAATTTGCTTTTTCTGTTTTCATGTATTGTGATTGTATCAGTTTGTAGTCAGTGTTCTCTATCTGGAAACATAACCTCATTGCATAAATACTTATTGAATCTAATGAAAATACTTATAATACACAAATACTGCAAAATGTCTCTATCTAGGATTTGTATGATATATAGTATTTAATATTGTGAGGCTAAAAAATTATGCAGGAAAATCACAATTTGTGATGTCACTTAGAATGATTCCCTTACTTAGGGATGCTGATTGCATATTTTTTTTTCCATTATGAATGCCTGTTGAAGCCCCTTAAGCACCCATTTTCCTCTGCCTGTTTGCCTTTGCAAATGTGATTCTTATGTATGTTTTCTCTGAAATCCCCTCTAGATGGATTTGTTTCTTTCATAATTCCCATACAGCTCAGTGGGATTCATTCCTAGGTGGGTGTGCACAAGATGTCACCTTAATGATTAAATAGAGCTGTACATACATACATTCAAATATGGTCTGCAAGATGGGAAATGAAGAGGAAGAGTGAGATTCACCTTGATTGCTCTTGTACTGCTTTGTTAAAAACTTTGACAATTAACAGTTAAAGATTTTTATTTTTTTTCTGCTTTTTTCTGCCTTTAACTTCCTCAGCTGCCCCTTATAAAATATCTGGGAAAATATTTGTCAGTTTGGGGGAGATAGGAAATTGGGTTAAATTTTGTCCAGGCAAAATGACTGGTTAAATAAAAAGAAGACTTGGGAAAAGATGAAATGGAAGCTACTGGGAATAGAGTAGATGTTACAACATAAACATGTGGAGTTTCAATAATATCAAATATGAAAAAAAAGATCAAATGAAAGAGGTTGTGGATCAGCAAAATGCATAGAATGATTATTGAAAAAATGAGGCTAAGGAAAGATGCTGTTGAATGTATACAGGAAGAAAAAAAAATAGGTGAAAGAATTTATTGTTTCACTCCTATAGACAAAATCTTGCCAGACTGAACTCTCTACTGTCTGCATTGACAATGTGCTCTATTATAAACAGTCTGCCTTCACCCTCTTGTTCTCACCCATAATATCTGGACTGAGTTGCCTCTTACTCCTCTGGAATGCATCCCCTCCCTCTGGTAATCCACCTCCTTACTACAGTGATGGCAAACCTTTTAGAGACTGAGTGCACAAACTGCAACCCAAAACCCACTTATGCATCGTTGGGTGCCGGGTGGGTGTGGCCCAGTGGGTGGGCTTGGCTGCGGTGGTAACGGCAGACTGGGTGGGACTAAAAAGTTCAATCAATTAATTCCAACTTTGCAAGATCTTTTTTTTTCCTTCAAGAAGTTGAAATTGACTGATTGAGCCTTTTTGTTTTTGCACACGGCAGTGGAGGCCTAAAGCGAAAAGGTTTTATAAAACCCAGCTGAAGGCCTAAGACTGGGGTGACGGCGCGCTTGCCCACAGAGAGGGCTCTGAGTGCCACCTCTGGCACCTGTGCCATTGGTTCTCCACCACTGCTATACTCCATCACATTCTTCTTGATTTTAGGGAGGAAAACAAATCTGGTACCATTTCAAATCATAAAGCACTCAATCTCCATATTCTTTGATTGGACAGCAAACAAACAAGTTAACAAATAAGTGACTCCACTTAAACTCATCTGCCAAATTTGTTTGCTCTTTGTGTTTTCTCATTCAGAGAAATTACAAATAATGGAAAATAAAAATGTGAATTAAACTGAGGGAATTCTCAAGGAAGCATTTAAATGATTTGTACTGAATTCCTAATGGTATGTTGAAGAGCAGAATTTAAATGAATGCTATGAAACTTGGACAGCGAGATCAGAGTGTATATATATATATATATATATATATATATATCAGATTTTTACAAAGTTTAGTAAATTATTGGGGCATACATGAAAAAGAAAGGAAATTAATCACGTGTTCACTGATTTAGAGAAAGCATATGATAAGGTAAATTGGTTTGAATTATGGAATATTTTGAAAGATTTTTTTCTTTTTCTTTTCTATTCTCTTAGTTTTTAAAATAAGATTTTTATGAGTAAGTGTACATGTAGAGGTGATATAAAGATATATTTTTTGATGACATGAATGTGTATGTACTTTTTATACAGACAATGTTGCTGTGCAAGAACTAGAATTATTTACATTGAATGTTAATGTGTATAACATAGCAAGAAATATTGAATGAAAATGTGTTGAAGACAGGGTAGTTCTGTTTGCAGGGAAAATAAAATAACTGCAAGTAATATATAAACAATAAAAAAAATCAGAGTAAATATGTGAATGGTAGAATTCTTTACTGATGCTTTACAAAAGATAGGAAAAGTGATGGAGAACAATTTAAAGATATACAAGTGGTGGTAAAAAGACGGTGAGCCTATTGTAAGGAATGAATGTTTGCTGAAGAATTAATGACTTCCATGGGAACTATGAGTTTGTCCCAGATAATCTCTGACAAAGTAATTCCTGAAGGTGGACATATGATAGGCTTCATTTTAGCTTACTGACTGCTTGTTCATTTGAGGTTACAATGGCATTAAAAAAGGAGATTTATGCTTGGTCCTCAAACTTGTGGCACTTTACTTTGTGATAAAATAAAGTAAAGATAAAAGAGCAAGACATAATAGTATACGGTAAAATAGAATGCAAAAGTGTAACATAGACTGAATATGTTCAAAAACAGTGTGTGTTTAAGTGAATTCATCACCTTTGCATGCAATCCAAGTATGTTCTTGCTTAAAGCTTACACATCACAAGAAGCAAAATGCAACTTTTCCTCCTATATTGTCTCAGCAGGTTATCAGCTGGCAATCTTGTTTAATTCCCTCCTCAAGAGGGATGAGTCTGATCATGGTAACCTTTTTGTTCAGCATATTGCTCACATATTGCCAGAAGTCTTGAGTTCTTTTCTGGGCAGAATTTGATGTGGTGACTGGGCATTCTCAGGTTCTATAACATTGGACTCCCTTCGATTTGTGGATTCTGAAGTGAATAGGGTGCTCTCAAGTATGACCCTGAGCTTGATCCATGGTGTTTGGAAAATAGTGATGGAAGAAGACTTGAAGAAGTCTTGGAGAAGACTGTGGGGCACCCCTTCCTTAAGAGAGCCTCCTTGATGCTTGACATTGTTGAACTGGTGCTGGGGATTTAGAATAATCTGAAGGAAATGGGATTAAACAAATTATGTCCACTCAGGGTTCAGAGGCATGATTGGTTGTTTTAGTGGATAATTTTTGTTGGAGGCTTGATGCAGATAGCATATCTATCTTGGTCAGACTCCTGAGCAGCTTTTAGTATCATCAGTCATGTGTAATGGTATGTGGGAATGATCTTTAGGGATGAAGTGAAGAGATGCTTCCTAGAGAACAATTAGACAAGAGGGGGAGGAGCCCACAGTTACTTAATGGTCAAAGAAAAAAACTTAGGAAGCACCTGCCATAATTGATCAGACAGGAGGCTCGTACTTTAGTTTTGCAAGATTAATTAATGTAGCCTTATAATAAAGGAGAATTAGCTCAACTGGTTTGTTTCCTGTCTGGTTTACTTGGGAAGTCATCAATTCCTGGCAAAACCCAAAATCTTCCGAAGAACATTCAGGGAATGACTGTTGGCTATTAGTAACTGGTGGCTAATTCGTCTACTGTATATTGCAGTTGCTGTTTCAGGGTTTCATTTGATAAAATTTTATTGTGTTATATTGTATTGAGATATGGGTTAATTTTCTTGCTTTACTCTGGACATTTTACTGTGTATTTGTTATATGGTCATAAGCTTCTGAAAATTCGATACAGTTTTAATAAATAATACTTCATATACTTTTTTCCTGCATTTTATGAAGGGCTTTCTCTGCCTTCAAACTGGATAGTGTGATGGGTATTATATACATGTATATATTAAATATGCCAGCATAACCTTTGAAGAAAAACATAAATACTTACTAATTGATCCTTATCTATTTTCTATAGGCATTAAGATATTGTAGATCTGATGATTTGTCATATCTAACATTTCAGATACATGTAAAATGTATACTGTGGTGTATTACTGTAAAATGATCATGGACTTAAAATGAGAAAGACCTAAATCGATGAGTCCAGATCTTCAGTTAGCCCTAAATTCACTGAATGACCACAGGCCTATTGTCCATTTTTTCATTTCAAGTAACTCATTTGATTGGCTTGAAACTTTTTTAAAGTACAGGCATGATGTGAGCTACCGTGAGTTCTCTGAAAAAATAATATACAGATAGCCTTCATTTAACAAGCACAGTTGAGATCAATAACTTGGTTGTTAAGCAAAGCTAAGTGCTAAGTGACTATGCTTATGATCATACTTTACATTTGCTTTACAGAACTGTGAAGGTCATAAATGCAAGGGCTCATTCTAAAGTTAGTTTTTCATCACCATTGTAACTGCAAATGATCGCTGAGAATGTTAAAAATGAGGACTACCTGTATTTTAGTATAACAACCTGTTTCAGTACGATGTATATGTACTCTGTCACCCCCACTCAGTAAAAAAGTTCAAGGCAGTTAACAATAGCAGTAAAACATCCATGGTAAAACTAAAATCAACCATATAGTTATATTTAAAACTTCTATGATACATATATAGAAGATAAATAACAAACCAGATAATAGCAAAATAATAATAAATTGTAAATAATACAATTTATACTTTCTCAACTGCCTGTAAAATCAAATCTACTTCTATTACTCTCCAGAAAAGTGCCATCTTAACTGATTTCCTTATATTTAATACAAGCAGAGCTTCCAAAGATAGACCACTTCATAGACTTAAAACCGTGGCAGATTAAAAAAAAAGTCTCCATGCCTCAGCTCTCAAATTTTAAAAGGAGGGAAAGACAATTACAATTTCATCTAGGATGCTTGCATTGGTGGGCTGATTTCAGCTAGAAGAGGCATCAGGGTAAAGGATCCCATGTGCCAAATTAATTAATTGTTAAGTGTTATAGGTCAAAACTAGCAGATTAACTTGTGCTTGATTCCCGTGAGCAATCATGTTGGGGTCCACAGTCCATGTGCAATATTCTATTGGTAACAATCCCCAGTAAATAAATAGGTCAATGTACAACTGGGTATCATACTGAGGATACCATGCCTGAAACCAATAGATGATCTTTCCTAGAGGATTTGTGAGGATGGTGAGTAGCACTAGGGAAAAGACCAATCCTTATGCCACCCTATAGAGTATATATTGTGCATGAAGCCAGCTCAGTGATGAACTGCTTTGGAGAAGCTTCAGTATTTTCTGTCTTGTTGCTCTAAGTCTCTGAGCACATCATCAATGCTACCCTAGGGATTAAAAAGACAAACCTGGGTCTTAGCAACATGCTCTCACTCCTTCTGCTGTTTCATTTGGCCTTTTGTAGAAAGTACCTTTAGTGAAATGAGTAAATGATTATAGGGAGGTGTTTAAGTGTGTTTTAAACTTTGTACAGACTTTATTTCATGAGATGAAGTTAAAAAAATGTAAAGAGAATAACTGAATGATGCAGCAACATAGATAATGATAATAATAATAATAATAATAATAATAATAATAATAATAATAATAATAAAGTTGGAAGGGACCTTGGAGGTCATCTAGTCCAACCCCCTGCTCAGGCAGGAAACCCTGTACCAGGGGTAGGCAACCTCGGCTCTTTTATGACTCATACCATTTCGGACAAATGGCTGTCCAGTCTCTTTTTAAAAACTTCCAGTGTTGGAGCATTCACCACTTCTGGAGGCAGGTTGTTTCACTGGTTAATTATTCTAACTGTCAGGAAGTTTCTCTTTAGTTCTCGGTTGCTTCTCTCCTTGATTAGTTTCCATCGGTTGCTTCTTGTCCTGCCTTCAGGTGCCTTGGAAAATAGCTTCACTCCCTCTTCTTTGTGGCAGCCCCTAAGATATTGGAACACTGCTATCATGTCCCCCCTCGTCCTTCTCTTCATTAAACTAGACATACCCAATTCCAGCAGCCGTTCCTTATATGCTTTAGCTTCCAGTCCCTAATCATCTTTGTTGCTCTTCTCTTCTCTGTACTCTTTCTAGAGTAGCAACATCTTTTTTTACATCGTGGTGACCAAAACTATTCAAGGGTGAATTAATTTATCTCTTTTGAATAAGTGTTTAAAAATAGGATGGACATATTCCTATTATATGCCACAGCCAAAAGGAAAGAGAAATGGAACTGCTTCCATATTTGGCAGGAGTGTTATTCTTCATGCTTTATATCAATGGTCCCCAACCTTTCTGGCTCTGTGGAGTGGTGGCAGCAGTGGCGGTAGTGCACGGAGGGGTTGAGGGGATGGTTCTGCACAAGCGGTGGGCAAGTGCACGAAGCGTCATTTCCACAAACAGCACGCACATGCGTCCTCTGCTTGCGCAAATGGAGCTTCATGCATGAACATGTGTGCCCGCCACTTGTGCAAATGGAGTTTCGCCTGCTCTCCCGCTTCTTGCATGGCTTATCAAAGTGTGTTATTAAAGCACTAGTTCCCAACTTTATTTTTCTTTTGCAAAATATTTTCATCATGAAAATCTATTAGTCAATGAAGATCAACATGTCAGGAGTCAGCTACATAGCACCTATAGATACTATCGTCCATTGCAACTAAAGGTGCAGGTTAGAGCTTACTTCAGAAGCTGAAATTCCATTTAGAGAAATCCAAGATTAAGGAATCAGCTGTATGTACAGGTAATCATCAACTTATGACTGGTTACTTAGTGACTAGTCCAAGTTGCAACAAACCCTCCAAAATTACTTATGACCTGTTTCTGAAATTACAGCGACATCTTCTCTAGCACCAGAGATGGAGAATCCACCAATGGGTTAGCTCTGCCTTCCTGCCCATTAGATCAAGTCAACCAAACTTGCCACACCTGTCTTGGGACAAGCTCCTCCCAGTCTTGACTTGGTCTTCAGCCCAGAAGGACATGATAAGTTTGGCTCCTGGTCTAAGGCAGGTAACAGAGACTAAAATGTTGGTGGATTCTGTTTATCTCATACCGCAGTTATTTCAATAGCACTAGGATCAGCGCTGTGGGAAATACTCTGTGGAAGGCTGGGGGAGGTGGGTCTTCCCTCTCCCGCACCTGGGGTTATTGCTGAGGTTTCAGCTCCCTTCTAAGGGAAACCCCTCTTCAGCTGTTCAGCGCTGGGACCAGCGCTGCAGCCAGAGCTTATCCAAACTCCCCGGAGGGTAGGGGAACTCCATATCCATTTGTATTTGATCTGAGGAGAATCTGCTGGGCTCCGGGGGGGTGGAGATTCAGTCTCTGTCATTCCTGAATCCTGGGTTCCTCACCACTTCAGATCGGCGGCAGCTACTCTATGAAAGCGAATTTCTTACCGGTCTCTTTGCGAGACTTCCGAATAGCTGTGATCTTGCTTACTGGTTCTCCTCTCCAAAGCATTCCTGAGCTAAGCGGCTGCTTCGCTACCACACCAGTTTTTCATGGACGCCATTTTGGACGCCGGGACACACTGAAGCAACAGAAGGCCTTCTGCCTTCTACCTTCTTCTCCTTCGAATTTCCCGCTGATAGAGTGGAAGCCTCTCTTTGCGCCAAATTGCTGGCAGCCGAAAGGGGCACTTCCGCCTTCTCCTTCAGTTACAGGACTGCTCCGGCCACCATTTTGGCTGCCGGAACAAACGCAACAGCCCAGAAAACCAAGAGGTTCATGGTGGAGGCTTGAGCCTCCCCAGGAACGAGGATATAGTTACCTGCTTACCTTCTCCCCACAGAGGAAGGGAGGGCCGCGCGGCGGCTCAGGCCATCGCCAGCCATCTTTAGTCACCCTGTCACCCCCCCTATCTTCACCATACAAATTTAGACAGCGCTGTCACTATACAATTAGGCAGTGTTGCCAGGCCAGATCCACCGGAACCGATTAATAAAGACATTAAATAATAATAGTAATAATAATAATACATTATAATTTAAAAAATTTAAACAAAATAAAATTATCATATTAGTCACAACTCAAGCGCTGAACAATACTTGGTGCAACTCGTTTTCCTGACCACTCCTCCTTTTAAGCGCTATCAGGCGATTTATGAGCAAGCGGCTGTAGACAGGACTGGACCCAAAGGAGGGGGACAAACAGTTGCTCCCTCTACTGGTCGGGTGGTCAGGAGAGCAGGACGACCATCCCCTGCTTCACCTGCTCAGCCCATCTTGCCAACTGATCCCCTGCCAGAGCTCCCTCTCGGTACTATTGAGATAGATCACCTAGGATGGAGGAGCCCACAGTGTCTCAACCCAAGAACACCAGCTCCCCACCCACCAACCGCAAAAGGCAGAAATCCTCTAAGCAGGAGGCGGCAGGAAGGATCAAGGCCAAGGCCAAGACCATTTCTGGAAGGAAGCCTTCCAAGTTGGCAGAGAAACAGGCTAGCAGAAGGCACTAGGCCCTGGAGAAGGAATTTTCCAAAGCGCAGAACCAGGCCAGGGCAAAGGAGGAGCAAACGGATGAGGTGCCCTTCGATCTCCCCTTGGGGTCCTCCTGCCCAAGTGATCTTGTTCCTGGAGGGAAACCCTCCTCCCCTGGGACAGATCAAGTTCAAGTGATCCAACAACCATCACCGTGGGTCACACATTCCATCCCAGAGGCCACCTTCACCCCCACAGCATCAGGGCTTAGAAGGGCTGGGCCTGAGGGATCTCCTTCTGAGGAGCGACTCCAAACGCTGATTGCTCAGGCAGTAGACAGGACGCTTGCCGCCAGGTCCCAACACGGGCCAAGACCCGAAACCTTGACTCCCATACCTTCATCATTCTTCCAGTCAGGTGCTCCCGATTACCAGGGACCTTCCTCTCCATCCCAGTCCTATCATAGCAGGCCTCATCCCCTACGGAGGAGGACCAACTGGACATGGCTTGGTGGGAAGAGGAAGAACCTTCTCCAGATCCTTCTCCATTTGGAGGGATTTTCAACCCGGCCCTGTTCCTGCCACTGCTCCACAAGGCCAGTTCCATGGCCAACATAGACCCTGATCAGGTCCCTCAACCAGACCTACCATCTAGTTCAGGCTCTACGTTTGTTGAGCCTGTCATGACCCAGCACCATGTACCTTACCCGTCACTCTTTTGCAACACGATCCGGAAACAATGGAGGTCACCTGGTGCCTTCCCCCCCCGGTGAACTGACAAAAAACTATTCAGTGTGACGCCAGACCAGTCACAGGACCTCGAGGTACCAATGGTAGATGAGCCCTTTGGTCCCCTATTGTCCTCGTCCACAGTGTCGGGGGACATGTCAGAGGTGCTAAAGGCTGATGACAGGAGATGGGAACCGACATTCCGCAGAACTCACTAGGCGGTGGCTTGGGCAATAAGAACTGCCAGCTGTGCATCCTTCTTTGCCAGAACCTCCTTACTCTGGCTCCGACAACTACAAGATAGGATCCCTCAGGAGGAGGTAGGTACCCAGCAGGAACTGAGCAAGATTGTGGCAGCATCGGAGTACATCTCGGATGCCACGCTACATGTGGCCAGGTTCTCATCTAGAATCATATGGCATGCAGGATGCTATGGCTCAGGCATTGGCAAACTGACCCCAAGGCCAAATAGCATTTGGCCATGGCTCCTTATCAGGGTGGAAAATTGTTTGGGGAGGCCCTGTCACCTTATTTGATTGAAAATAAGGACAAGAAGAATGTATTGATCCATTCCAGCAGATGGGCCGAAAGGCACACAAACCTGTACGCCCGCAGACAGTCCTTTGACCAGGAACGAGAGTGGGGCCCCCTCACCCTCCCCGTCCCTTCATGGCCAGACAAGACTGCCCATCCGGTCCCAGACCCAGACAGCCATTTCAGAGCAAATGACCCTTTCGAGGGGGGGGCAGCCCTATAGAAGGTCCAAGTGACGTTCGAGCTGCCCCCCCCCATAGGTGGCAGGCTGGCACTCTTCGCCCCTAGTGGGAGACCTCCACCACAGATTCCTGGGTTCACCAAACCATCCGATACGGTCTGAGCCTAGAATTCATATCCAGCCCCCCAGGGCACTTCACTCGTTGCCCTCAATCAAGGAACCCTGCAAAAAGCAGCCTCATGCAAGAGGCGATTTGACACCTCCTGGAGATAAGGGCTATAGAATCAGTGCCAACAGGACAACGGGGCAGGGGATTCTACTCCATCCTCTTCGTGGTTCCCAAAACCTTGGGGGGGAGGATGGAGGGCGATTCTAGATCTCAAGGATTTGAACCGCCATATTGCATACCGGAAGTTCAAGATGGAAACCCTCCAGTCCATCTTGGGCAGTGTAAGAAACAGAGACTTCCTGATGTCCATAAACCTCATGGAAGCATACCTACACATCCCCATCTTCCCCAACCACCGGCAATTCCTCAGGTTCTGCTACGCGGGCCATCATTACCAATACAGAGCCCTTCCGTTCGGTCTCTCAGCTGCTCCAAGGGTCTTCACCAAGGTGCAAAGAATGGTGCCGGTGCACGTCCAGTGCTACGTGGATGGCATTCTCATTTAGTCAACCTCCCTTCAGGCCGCCCGGTCGGATCTAACATTAACGATCAGGGTCCTTCAGGAACACGGGTTCTTGGTGAACTTTCAGAAAAGTCAGACCATCCCTTCCATCCGTCTCCTCTACCTGGGCGCAGTCATAGACACACTCAGCTGCCAGGTCTATCTGTCACAGGAGCGCCAGGACAGCATATGGATCCTGGTCCTCAGGGTTTGCAGGGAGCAAGTAGTACCACTGGTTCTGCTCTCCCAACTCCTAGGGAAAATGGTCTCATGCATTGCAATAGTCACTTGGGCCAGACTACACTCCAGGGACCTACAATGGTTCTTCCTCCCCTTCCAAAGGTGGAGCATCAGCTCTTCCAACAAAGGGTAAGGGTCCCCCCCAAACCCTGCAGATGGTGGGCCTCATCAGCAGTAGCCAGAGGGTCACACTTCAAGGAACCCACCAGGCTCACACTTATGACAGATGCCAGTCTGTTTGGCTGGGGAGCACACCTGCAGTCTCAATTGGCTCAATTGGGGGCGATGGCCCCAAGTAGAACTGAAACACAATATCAATTGGTTGGAGTTCAGAGCCATATACCTAGCCCTCCGTCAGTTCCACAACAGGGTGGCGAGGCAGCATGTACTAGTCTTCACGGACAATGTAACCGCAAAGGCCCACGTGAACAGGCAAGGGGGCACTCAAACCAGGGACCTCATAACCAAGGCCCAGGGATTGGGTCTCTGGGCAGAGTCCAACCTGTCCTCCCTCAAGGCCGAACACATCTCGGGGGAGGCAAACCGACAAGCGGACTCTCTCAGCAGGGCGACCATAGACCAGTCCGATCTCTGCATCCGTCTGCATCCGGATCTCTTTGAGGAAATAGTGCAGATGTTCGAACAACCAGTCATAGATCTGGTCCGCTTCACTGACCAACTCCCAACTCCCAAGGTTTTTCTCCCAGGGAGTGGAGGGAATGGACGCTCTCAGATGCCCATGGCTGGGGGAACTGCTTTACGCCTCTCCCCCTGATTCTGGCAACCATCCGCAAGACGTTGCAGGAATGGGTGGAGGTCATACTGGTAGCCCCGTATTGGCCACGGAGACTGTGGTTCGCCGACCTGGTGAATCTCTCCAGCTCCTCTCCGTGGAGGATTCCCCTGGATCGCGTGTCTCTCAGCCAGGGGGTTCTACAATACCCAGAACCCCAGTGGCTGCAGTTAGCTGCATGGCACTTGAACGCTGGATCTTGAGCACAGAATCATACCCCACAAGGGTAATTTCCATGATTCAGGTCGACCGGCGACAAATCGCATCTATGACTCTACATGGAGGAATTTTTGTAATTGGGGCGAGAGGAGGTTAATAGATGTCTCGGACCTGACTATCCTGAGAATCCTGGAATACTTGCTCGAGGGTCTAGACGGGTTTAGTGCCCAACACCATCCGCAGGCAGGTCACGGCTTTGTCCACCTTACTCACCTGCGCCAATTCAGTGCCCCTGTCACAACATCCTAGGATACGTTCCTTTCTCAAAGGTGCCATCAACACCAAACCACCCGTGGTACATAGGTACCTCTCCTGGGATTTGTCATGGGTCCTGCGGTCCCTCACCAAATCACCATTCGAGCCCATCAGCTCTTGTTCTTTGAGGTCCCTGTCCCACAAAGTCACCTTCCTGGTGGCTATCACCTCAACTAGGTGCATTTCTGAGCTTGCGGCACTGTCGGTCAGAGAGGACCTTTGCACCTTTCACCAAAACCAGGTGGTCCTCTGACTGGACCCCACCTTCATCCTCAAGGTTAACTCTCTTTTACATAGGGCCCAAGAAATTGTTCTACTGGACGTCTGCCCTAACCCGTCTCATAACTTAGAATGACAGTGGCACACACTGGACATTCACAGGGCATTATGCTACTATATAAAGCGAACGGCGCCTTTCCGCAAATCTGAGGCTCTCTTTGTTTCCTTTCATCATGCCTCTAGAAAGTGTCCGCCTCAACCATAGGCAGGTGGATCAAGGCTTGCATCGCAGAGGCGTATGGGTCACTTTCCCTGCCAGCGCCAAGACACCACGGCACATTCTACTCGCAGCACTACGACCTCCGTGGCATGGGCCTCATAGGCCTCTATCGAGGAGGTCTGCAGGGCGACAACATGGTCATCACCCTCCCCATTTGTGCGCCATTACAAGGTAGACCGATTTGCATCGGCGGACGCCTCCTTTGGAAGGAGAGTCCTTTAGCAACTGGCTACTGGAGATGTACCTAGAGTCCCCTCTGTTTCCCCCTCCCATTGGGACAGTAAGGCTTTGGTATGTCCCATTGGTGGATTCTCCATCTCCTGTGCTGGAGAAGGGGTGTTGTCTTACCTGAACACCTTTTCTCAGCATGGAGATGGAGAATCCACTCCCACCCTTAAAAGCAGTCAGATTAATTTAGGGGTCCAGGAGCCAACACGTCGGACTGTCGTCAGTTGCTTTCACCATCATCAAGACTGGGGGGAGCTTGTCCCAAGACAGGCGTGGCAAGTTTGGCTGACTTGGTCTAATGGGCAGGAAGGCAGAGCTAACCCATTGGTGGATTCTCCATCTCCGTGCTAAGAAAAGGCGTTCAGATAAGACAACGCCCCTTCTCACAATGGTCACATGACCACATGGGCGCTCAGCATGTACATTCAGCAACTCCCGTATTCATGGCCATTTCCCGCCTGCTGCAGTCACATGACTGTTTTACGGTGTTTTCGCTGAAAACAAGCATTTACTTCTGGATTTTGGCAAAAATCGTCCATAGTAAACAGGGTTTGCTTTATGATCATAGTAGTCTCTTAATGACTGCTGCTGAAAAGATAACAAAAATTGGTCTGGTCTTATGATAACCTGCTTTATGACTGTCATGAATTACAACTCTAATGGGCAGGCTCCATTATGATTGTAGATCAAGGTCTACCTATAGTCCTGTACAAATCCTGCATATATTCAGGAAATTAGTTCCAAGGCTGGAAACTCCTATAAAACTCTGCATGTGTGAGGGCTGACAATCTTTTTCAGCCTGTGCTTTGAATCAAATTGCCTCAGCCAGCTGCTTTGCAACAGGTGGCTAATTACCTGACTGCTCCAAAGCTGCAGGTTCATTTACCAATAGATTCTACTCTTTCTGACCTCATCTGCAGATGTTTGAGAGCTTGCTGGCTTCTGAGTTGCAAGATCAGAACCTGTCAAGCTCCAATGATCCAGTTCAGACTGACTCATCAGACAGGCCTATAGCATTACTTTCTATAGGTCTCAGGTTTTTTTTTTTTTTTGAAAATCTAAATTGATCCAAATTTTGTTATTTCTTAACATTTTCTGGATTGTCAAATGAGAACACCTAATGTGAGATTTGGTAATCTTCTGAGATATTGGATATTTTAAACAACAATCTGTTACTGACTTATCTACCTATCTTTTGGTAGTCCCCAGATCACATCTCATTTAAAAGAGGGACATCTACCCCTGTGGGCAGTTGCTAACATTTGTTCTTGTTTGTTCTGAATGTTTTTAAAAAACTTTTAACCTTTTGGAATATTCACTGAGTTGCTGGTATGCTTTTTATTTTTATTACTTTTATTTTGAAAATATATGAAGATTTTTTGCTGTTCTTAGCAAAAAGTTCTCATACTGACTTTACCCTTGCTACACGGTATTATTTTGTCTCAGCTAGAAATTATGGCACTTCTTTACTGTTTAACGACATTGCTGGTAATACAAAAACAAAGCTGCTCTCACTTTAATCCTATTACAGGATGTTGATCTCAGGACTGCTGGACTTTTAGTAGGATTCTGGCTTTAATCCAGTAAGGATCAATCTTTCCCTGATTTTAAATCTCTCTTTAATGTGATTAATTGTGCCAAGCTGTTTTTCTGTGCACTAACCGAAACTGTCCCTTTTTTTCTCTTTGAAATAAATTAGGTTTTTATGGAATTTAACTTTGTTAATGTAGTGGTAATCTATTGACCAGTAATTTTCCCAGTTTTTATTTCAAAATACTTGGTTGTTGCAAAAACAAATCATGCCAGACAAATCTTACTTTATTCTTTGACAAAATTAATAAATTAGTGGATCAGTGAAATGCTGTGGGCATAGTATATTTGGATTTAAGTAAGACATTTGCCAAAGTAGACTACAACGTACTTCTTGTACCAGATGGATTCATAACTGGCTGATTAACTGCACTCAACATATAGTCCTCAGTAGAACTACATCAACATGGAGGGAAACACGCAAAGTGGTATCCCAAGGTTCTGTCTTAGGCCTATACTCTTCAACATCTTCATAAATGACTTAGATGAGGGGATGGAAGGGGAACTCATCAAATTTGCAGATGATGCCAAATTCAGGGGAATAGCGAACACTTTAGAACAGGCATGTCAAATTTGTGATGTCACGTGACGTCGCACAACATATTGGGCCGATTTTGCCATTGCCGGCAATGGGGTGGGCATGGCTTCCACATGACGCATGCGGCCTGTCGGCCGGCAGTTTAAGACCCCTGCTTTAGAAGACAGGCTCAAGATCCAGGTGGATTTTGACAGACTTGAGCACTGGGTCCTATCTAACAAAATGAAATTCAGTGGTGAAAAAAATTAAGGTTTTACACTTAGGCAAGAAAACCAAATGCACAGATATAGAATAGGTGGTACCTGGCTCAACAGCAGTAACTATAAGAGGGATCTAGGAGTCCTAGTGGACCACCACTTAAGTATGAGCAAGCAATGTGCTGCAGTTGCCAAAAAAGAGAGATAGTATCAAAATCACGTGAAGTGTTAGTACTGCTATATACTGTTTTGGTAAGATCATACTTGGAAAACTGAGTCCAGTTTTGGTCACCACAATACAAAAAAGATGTTGAATCTCTAGAAAGTGCAGAGTAGAACAAGAAAGATGATTAGGTAGCTAGAGGCTAAAACATACAATGAACGGTTGCATGAACTGGGTATGTCTAGTCTAACAAAGAGAAGGAATAGGGGTGACATGATAGCAATTCCAATATTTGAAGGGTTCTCACAAAGAGGGAGTCAGCCTATTTTCCAAAACACCTGAGAGCAGGACAAGAAATAATGATAGAAACATGTAAAGGAGAAAACTACCCTAGAACTAAGGAGAAATTTTCTGATAGCCAAAAGAATTAATCAGTGGAACAGCTTGCCTCCAGAAGTTGTGGGTGTTCCATCACTGGAGGTTTTAAAGAAGAGATTGGATGGCCATTTGTCCAAAATGATATTAGGGACTCCTGCTTGAACAGCGGTTTAGACTGGAAGACCTCCAACTCGGCGATTCTGCTTTTTTTTTTTTAGAAATATGCTGCAGCTTATTCAAGATACTGAAAAGGTAGGATTATTTATTTCTCAGGTTATTGTCATGTCTGGAGAAGGGAATGACCTTGGAATACTAAGGCTATTTGGGTAAACATTGTATTGATAAAAGGTAGCAATGAAGAAAAAGAAGCTACAGACAAGATAACAGGAAGTTTATTATATTGGTACTGGCAAAGAATAGGGTTCCTAGAATAAAATTGCCCTAAACTGAGGCAAAAGTCATTTCCTTAAATCAGTATCTTTATGTGGACATGCATTTAAAAGCTTAAAGTAACCTTGAAAATAATACCAGATGTGCATTCAAACTTGATGTTCTTTATTTTCTGTTAGTACTGTTTATCAACCACAAAAGCCTTTTGCTTTCTTTAATGTACTTTTATATGGAGCTGTTCTTTTTTATTTTGACGGATGTCTTCTGGCACAAGAAATAAAAGAACCAGACAAGACTTAAATATTTATCTTAGTTAATATAAAAATAGGAATGGAAGTGCTTAAAAGTAACCAAAGTGCACAGAATAGAGATTTTTGTAAAGCAGTAAGAAATTATCAGTTCTAACACCAACGTTTTCTTAGACAATTCTTCCAAGTAAATTCTTCTATCTAAAGATGCACTTGTTTTAAAAATAAATAAATAAATCTGATTTTCTGAGTCACTGATGGACTGGATTGGTGATTTTTAATCCCCCATTAAACAGTGTCTGGAACGAGAGTGAACAATATTGTGTGCGTTTGATTAAAAAAAAAAAGAAACCTTGTTTTGGAATTGCAGAAGATTTTGTTCTGGTTGCACCAATGTTTTCTCTGTCCCAAACCTGTAGGAAACAGGCTTTATTTCTATAGTAGCCTTCTGTGATCACAGCAATTCCCAAATTTGGGGAATTGCAATTTGGGCCACAAGGTGACTATTCCAGTCCTTTTTGTCTTGCCCAGAAAAAGAGGTGTAGAAAAACTTTTGATTTCTAATCCGCTTTATAGGAAGCTCCATATCAGGGCTGCACAGAAACATCCACTCAAGCAGTTTCGTTATCATAAAGGGGATTTTAATTAAAACTGTTCTCGCATCATGAGTGGAGTGAATATCCGTGCCAACCAGCCTTGTATTGGACATTTATCTCCTTCAAACCATATTACCAATAATTGTTACATTAATTCAAAGTCAGAGAGATTAGGGGTCTGAAGTGGGCAGACTTCTGTTACTAGAATAGGGAGCTCCATACTGCTGTGTTGCTGATATGAGGTCCCTTCGTTTTGAGTAGGAATGAAAAACAGCTGCTGTAGACCTCAGGTGAATTTAATTCTCTTTTGTATAGAGCGGTAGAGTGTGTCATAATCCAGCAAGCTAATAGGCAAAGTCACATATCTGAACATGCATTTGATCTTTCATTTTGTTTACTTGTCTGCTGAGGTTTACATATAACACATACAAGCTGGGGTACTGAGAAGAATGTTAGAGGCAAGAGTCAAATAATGTTAAAAAAGTCATGCAGCAATGCTGAGTTTAAACCAGAATGGTTACTTCTAAGTCCATGGTAGAATGGTTTGGGGACAAAGCGATTACATTTTTCTAAAGCTATGTATGAAAGTCTCAGAGAAAATGGAGTTGGACAGTATGTACCTTATGGTTCTCATCCCTGTCCCAATTTTTTCCCCTTCTAGAATCCTTGAATTGTTTCACTTTATTCCCTAGGGAAGAAAATTTGTAGTGGGGTGCATAGAGTAAGCAACATTGTAGCTAGTTTTACTACCTACTAGATTTCGGTAGCATTGTGGTGTGGCCAAATGAAAGCCAACAACATTCTAATGCACATAGGGTGATGCTGATACCAACCTTCCCTCTTATATGTTCACTTCTTTCTTTTCTCTGTCGTATCAGTGTCAAGACTTTTCTGTTTCTTGTGGACACTGTTGTACAACCATTGGTATGTTCAAAAACTGGAGTTTTCCATATAATAAGCACAATTTGCATATCTGCTCCAATGAAGAAAAGTCAAAACAGAAGCAGGAAATTTCATTTTCAGGCAATAGAATGATTTACGTATTTCTTATCTCTTTAGGTTCAGCTGTCATTAAAATGGGCTCCAAGTGTGCTTTGAAGGACCCACAGGTTCTTGTCAGATGTTTTAGAATGTTAATATTTTCTTTTTTCTTCTCTATCTGTGAATAGTGTCATATAGAAAGTGTTTGCTGTCAAGATTTCATTCTGCTCAAAACTTGAACTAGAAAGCCAATAGCTGGAAATTCAGGGACACAGTTCTGTTAAGATACTTTTATTGCAGTATTTTATTATTAGTAAAAATAATAAAAATAAACCACATATTACATACTCTGGGGTTCAGATCCTATCTATAGAAACCCATGACCTCAAATCTTATGTCTTTTCCCCCTGCTTTTACATCACAACTGAGTGAAAGCTGTCCATTTCTTAGTAGAACAGCTGGTAGCTTTTGATCTCACCAACATGAGCCCTCAAACCAACTTACATCTGAGTGACATCCAGACCAAAAATTGCCTTCCTATTAAGACTGGTTTTTGAATTATAGTAGAATATTAAAAAAAATGTAGTTAAATCTAATTAACTGTGTATTCATTTTTTATCATAATTCATTTCCTGCCATCTGCCTTGTCTTGTTCTGGCCTTCTGAGACAGAGGAATACATTCCTTAGTCTGTAGTTTTTCACTGCCAAATCCTGTTCATTAATGTCTTTCCACTCTTAAATATTAGCTTTTGAAAAGGGCTTAAACATTGGATACAGGAAGTACCTGTGTACCTTGAGTCTTTTTGATCTAGTGTAATGAACCGGATTTGTTAAGTGCTTTGAACATTTTGTAGAAATACTGAAATATGAGCTTAATTGTAAAGTAGTGTTAGAATTTCATCCTGATAAAACATTCAAGAATGAAGACATCTCCAGCTTTATTTTAAAGCTCTCTCTCTCCCTCTCCCTCCCTCCCTCCCTCTCTCTTTCTCTCTCTCTCTCACACACACACACTTTTTATTTGTTAAAGGAATCTATTCTATGATTTGTGCACCAAGGAATTTTTTTGTAGTTTGAGGGTTCAGTCATTGGCTGCTATTCTGTTTGCTGCTTGTGACGATATTGTGTAAATTAATTTTTTTTTTAAATGATGGCTCTTGTGCATTGTATTTGTGCTTGCATTATATTATAATCACTAGAATATACCAGTTAATTAAATTTATAGTTCAGAAATGCAAAAATATTTCTGGTTGTTATTAAAAGTGTCTCTTCCCTTAATGAATTTACAAAAAACTTGAAATGCCAGCCTCCTGTCTTATGGAAGAGTTTATTTGGCCTGGTCTTATATTGGACTCCTGTTCTAAATTTAGATCATAAATTTCATTTCCCATATTTTTACAAATTAATGATAAAATTACCCATTTGGAGATTTTTTAAATACTACTTAGTATATTTTGAATACATAGGACAGTCAATTTTCTGATAATCCTGGAAAAGTTTGACCCATTTTGACCCATTACAACCTTGATCCTTGATTTGAAATCTGACTTGGTTTATCATTGTTATAATTTGATGAAAATTAACCTAAATATTGATATCCTATCTCCCTCTATCATAGTTAACACTCATAATTTTTCTGAGAAAAAGTGTTTAGTTTATAATCTAATCTAGTTAAATTGGCATTGATTTAGATGCATATACAATGCATTTCTGATGAAAAAAATGTGACATTTTCTTCATTTGAGTCAACATAATTCATGCTTCAGCCTAGTCTGCAAAATGAGATAATTAGTTTAATATTTGCATGCTTGCTGGCCATGCTGCAGTGAAGTCTTCCCTGGCATAAAAAGGGCTTGACTTTTATATCTCTTGGACGCCTGTAATAAAAGAAACCTGTCTCACATATTAGGAAGATACTGTCTATGAATCACATCACTATTACGTAAGACTACAGCTATTGAGAGTTATGTTTCACAGAATTATTTGAATCCTAGAATTTTTTCTCTTGCTTTTTCTGTTTGACTCTGTTGGTCACATTTATCTGAAAATGTTGATTCTAGTAGAGAAACCTGCTTTAATGCCTTCTGCGGTGAAAATTAATGTTACATTATTATGCAGCATCTTTACAGATTTTTCTGCTACTGGAAATAGTTTTGGGCCTTTCATGCTAATGTTTCCAATCAGTGGCTTTTATAGCGCTAGATTAATTGGGACCATTACTATAATCAACTTAAAATGTTTTAATGGACCATTATTATTGCATTGTATTAAGATGCCTTGAGACCTGATCTCTTACTGCCCACTTCATCTTGAGTTCTGTTTCACATAGGAAGTCAGGGTGAACTGACTGTCAAATGATATCTCAGAAGTGTTTGAGTGTCTACTTATATATTTTGTACCACAATATTTACTGCATCTAGTTAACATACCGATAATCAATGAAGAATAGAATTACCGTACAGAGAAGAAACAGACGATGTGGGCACTTTGTATATCTGTTCCTATATGATATACTCATTCCATATGATTGAGTTACGATGGTGTAATTGGCCAGAATTTTTTATTAAGCAGTGTGTAGTTACCATGTAGTTACGATGGTGTAATTGGCCAGAATTTCTTTATTAAGCAATGTGTAGTTACCATGTAGCAAGATGGATGGCTAATAAATTTTAGAAATAAATAATAAATAAATAAAGCTCACGCTGGAAGTCACTGTGGTCATCATTAGCCACATCCTATTGATTGTTAGGTGAGCACCATCCCGATCCACGCATTCCCAGCCCCAGACCAGGTAAGGGTCTGGCGCCACTTCAACTCTCCCCCCTCGCCTCTCTTCCCCCCCCTCTTTTGGCTGCCCTGCATTCCAGGGCCTCTGTGCTGGCTCTGCCACATGCAAATTAAGCAGGCTGCATGTAGCATCAGAAAGAAGGCTGGCCGGGCCAGCAGGTGCCTTACAAAGGGCTAGACTGGCTATGCCTTGTCAGTGGGAGGGAGGAGATGATGAAACTTAACTGGGGTGGCAAGTCTGGCAGAGACAGTTGAGCGCTGCAGTAATTTCAAATAGTCTCTGAATAAGTGGTTGTTGAGCAAGTGCTCGCTGTAATGTACAAATACAATGCAATTTTTTTGTTTCTTTGCTATCAATGATACAAAGGCTTTGTATTAGGCTATGTACAGCTAAAGAGAAAAGTATTAATTAGCTCAATCCTGTAATATTTTGTTACTAGGTTGTTGTTGATGTTTTCTATTTAGACTGCTTTGCTTTAAAACTGATTGGCCACATTTCTTTAAATATAACTCTATGTGTAATCACTACTGTTTAAAACTCTGGGCTGCTTCCTTTAGAATTCAGCAGTACTTTTATGCATGTGCTAGTTGACCATGAAGATTAAAATCATAATTATAAGTAGCATGTCTCTGTATATAAGCACATGAAAACACTTCATTTAAAAATAAAGATTATCTTTCTTGGGTTGCTTAGAACATGCTCTAATTGTAACAATTACAGTCATGATCATTACTCTAGTATTTTAGTATGTTTTTAAAACTCAGTTATGTAGAAAAAATCTATATCTGTAGAAATAGCTATTGAGGACATTCTTTTTGTTTTTTTTATAAGCTATCTGATTTTATTATTTATTCAATTCAATATTTGTTAATCACAGGCCAGCAAAAATTATTATTTATGAAATAACACTTATATACATGTTTAACAAGTGGGACTTTTACTGATATATTATTGACATAAATTGGGACTTACAAAACAAAAAAGGAAACAATTTTTTCGTATTAGAGTGAATATTAAAACATTATTCAACTGTCTTGAGCACTGTTTATTCATATATAACATCAGCAAATTAACATATGTTGGCTGCTCATCACTGTTCCTTTTTTTGACAAGGTAAACCATTCTAAAGTAGCCTAATTATTTGCACCTGTTATATTGGTATTTCTAGCCAATAAGAAGAACAAGTCACAATCATGGACAAATTAATCATTTTGCGTCTACCTGCTTCAAAGATTTAAGTTAGCTCAGATGTTTGGGAAAAATCTGGGCATCCAAATTCTTTAAGCTCCACAATGCTCCACATGTTTTTCAATGGAGTTTAATGTCACCCAGAACTGCCAAATATTTCCTAAAAAGAAAAAGTAATGTTCAATGCAAGTTGTTACTGCTGATGTGTACCTCACTGTTTCCTTCAAACTGTTTTCAGCCTTCTAAGAAGTACTGGCCTGATCTCAGGTTACGAACAGCACACATGACATCCAGGGCTCTAAATGTATCTCCTGAACCTGCGGGCCTTTCTGTGATTAAGATAGCAGCTGCTTCTGTCTCTTAGAATTCCAACATCCCCTGGTAGGAATATATGCATTTGGAATGGTGCAAGGAAGTTTTCTAAAACGGGAAGAGCAGCTGGCCTTTCCAATCCTAGCTCCTCGCTCTCTCCTGTCTCTCCCCCCCTCCAGTCAGAATAAATCCTCCTAAGTTTGACTGGAACAGCTGAGAGCTTGCCTCGCACATAGCTCAAGGTTTCACAGTGGATTCAGATTGCCTTCTCCCCTTCTTTTTCTTTCTCCTTTCAGTTCTGATTCAAGCAGCTGTCTCTGCCTGGGTTAAATACCAGAGAGAGGTGTTAAATGATACGAGCTTATATTTGGTTATATATATTTGTGTGTGTGTGTGTGTATTTAAAAAAAATCCATTCACTGCACTTATCAATGTAGCTTTTCGCTCTCCCCTCCCTCTCTATCACCAAAAGGATTTGCTTCACTAATCCCAGCACCTGTCTCTGCCTGGGACAGTTGTTTTTTTGGTTTTGTTTTTTAAAAAGGGTCAGGAACAGTGGTGGGTGAAATAGTCCTGTGTGCTTTTTGCTGTCCTAGATGAGAATGGTTCCTCAATGCACCTAATGCCAGGAACCTACCTCTTTTTTGGGCGTCTTTGTGCTGGCTGCTTCCTCCCTTAATGCCCATTACTGCATTCTCTTCTTCCTGACTGTCACTCTGTCGCTTCTGAGAACTGCAGGAGAGTTGTTTTCAGCTGGGTGTCCTAATTTAGGAACTTGTGGTATTCCATGTGCAACTAGGCTTAGCAGTGCAGAAAAGACTTGGGAAGGGTGACTGAACCCAGTCAAGCAGCCTATGTGTACTTTAAATTGAGCACTCTGTGTATGTATGTCTCATGAGGCCTGAGCCAAGTGTTGGGTAGGGTAACTAGAAACAGGTGTTTAAAACTGTAAGAGGGAAAAAACAGAGTTCCCAGTTCATTTACTTTGTTGCAGCTGAAGAAGCCCTTGGCTATGTATGGTGTATATTGTATGGATTACCAATACCCAGTTGTCCAGGTAAGTAGAAAATAATTGCAAATTGTTACCTCTTCACAGTTACATTCATAGAGCATTGTGTGTTTTGTAATACTTTTTTCAAACTTCAGTTCTTTTTGTGTGGTACAGATTTAATTTCTTTTTTTCTCCAAAAAAGTAACATGACAAGGTTTATTTTTAGTTGAAATTGGGATCTGGGTAGAATGTCTGAGGAAAAGGTTCTCTGAGAAGACTTTGCATTTTAAGAAATGCATCTCTTTTCATGCTTTTTAAGTAGTGAAAATAACTTTGTCACTGCTAAATGCATTTGAAATTCCTTAACAGGCACCTATTGGTTAATGGAAATTGCAAAAGTAAAAAGTGTGTGTGTGACTTTAATATAACTTTTGTCTAGCTTCAGCTATTAGAAGAATTGGCCTCTCATCAAGAGTTCATTCTGCAAGTTCTTATATCTCAAATATTCTGAGCTATTCAGTATTTCTAGTGCCCAAAATCAGTGTTAATCTCCTAATAGAAACATATGCAATATACAGGAAAACCTTAAATGCTAAAATCTGTATTAAATTTTAGCATACTATTCAGGGGAAGAAGATGTGCATTAAAAACAAATATCCAAATAAATGTTGTTTCTATCAGTGTATGTTATTTGTGAAATTATTATAATGTTGTCAAGTGAAAAATTGTACCATTTTATTCAAAGTTTGTTACTCAGATCCATTAAATTGCAACAAATGATTTAAATTACTTAAAGAATATATAGCCATAAAGCTAGAGAGTATTTAGTGCCAATATTCATTTATTTTACTTTTTCTTTCAGTATAGGGATGGGCAGCCCCAGGGGCATATGCTCCAAACCCTTCCAGTCTTAGAGGCCTCCAGAATTGGCTGCTAAAAACTGCTGAGAAAAAAATCCAGCCTCCATCAGAGCAAGTGAGCTCTCTCATTACAATGACAGCTCCATTCCCACCTGCACTTCAGTCCTCAGCCTAGATCAGTGGTTCTCAACCTGTGGGTCGGGACCCCATTTGGGGTCGAACGACCATTTCACGGGGATCGCCAAACAACGCAGTCCGCCATTTTTTCCCCTTTTCCTTAGCTATGCTACTCCCTTTTATACTATTGGCTTTTGAAACCCAATAGAATAGACTCTCTTGAATAGAGTCTAATTCTATTGGCTTTCAAAAGCCAATAGGAATTGTCCAGGCTGTCTCTGCCCTGCTGAGCCCGCCAAAAGTCCCATTCTGCAAACAGTGCTGCACCAGTTGAGTAGTCCTCGACTTACGACCGCTTGAGTAGTCCTCGACTTATGACTGGTTGGGGGTCGCGGCATTAAAAAGGTTTAGAACCACTGGCCTAGATAGATTATGAATGGATGGATGGATGGATAGATAGATAAATAGATAGAATGAATCGTGGCATTTGTACACCAAAATTTGCATGTTTCTGGCTTATAACATAACAAGAGGTAACAATCCTTAGAAATGTTTAGCAAATGTGCTCCTTGTTGGATTTGGAAAGTTATTTTAGATTATTTCATGAACTATCTTGAGTTTTCCACTGCTAAGTGCATAACATATAAAATTATTAGCTTTATTTCAGTATGGCATATTATAGGAACCCTTTCATTGTAGTATACAAGCCATGTGTTGTTACTTAGGGAACCAAGTAAATTGTGGCTTGGTCAACAAATCATAGTTATACAAAAGCATGATGTCTGGAACCAATCATTATATCTTTCCAAGGCTGAATAATGTCCCCACACCTTACCTTTTTCAGTGTCACATTAAAAGGTCTATTTTATTGCAATGGCTGATTTTAAGGTCTGCATCCTATTAACCTTTCTCTGTATGTCCCTAGGAGCAAACATAAAGCACTGCACTATAGCTTCTAATCCATTAGAATTATCCTAGTTTCATTTTAAAGCATTGTTTTTTTTAATAATAAGCATAGAAAGTATAATCATTCTGAAAACCACGTCTGGAAGATTATATTGTACTTATAGCACGAACAAAGTTTTATCTAGCATGATCAATTGATACTTTATACTAAAGTGGTAATGAATTAGTTTTTGCAATCAAAACGGATTCTATTTGGGACCGTATGGATTAAAATTGAGCAATCAATTATCATATGTCCTTTTGTTTCAGGTTAATCTTATTTCCAAATATATTCATTTTTGTTAAATATTTTATTGTTAGCGGTAGAACGTAACATTGCATTAAATAGTAGTGATAAAACTTAATTTCTGCTTTACATGTGTTTAAACATTTTCATAATATATTTCCTTAAAGAATTCTGAAATAATATGATTTTACATTTCTGGCATTATCTATATAATGCTTTGATTTTTCCATGTTTCTGCTGTTTGTACTTTGCAAATATTGGAGCTGTTTGTATTTGGTTGAATTGGAAGACAATCTACAAAGTAAGAAGTATAAAAATAAGATAATTAAATTACAGAGTCAGGTTTTGAACAGCATTAAGCTTATTACTTGAATTAAATGATAAGATATTCTGGAGGACTTTGCAAAGTTTGAATTTTTGATATTGGCTTTTTATTTTTACAAATAACCAGGAGACGTTATTGGATTTCTTAAAATTCTCACTAAGACCCAGAAGATTTTGTTTCCTTCTTAGTAGATTAATTTGAATTGTATAAACTTTTGGAAGAGAGACTTCATAGTTACTTCTTTTTTGATAGCAAAAATCATGCAGTCTTGATGTTCAGCATTGAAGTTTACATTATGAACCCTAAAGCTACATCTTAAGATGAGAAAGATTTGGCAGAAAGGTTAATGGAAAAGTTCCATTAACATCCTGGTAGAAGTCCCCCTAATGATACTGGTCAATCAATAATATAAAGAGTACATTCATTTTAGATGACTCAAAAAAGTATGCTTTTATTCAGAAGATAAGTAAAAATATTATGTTATACTTCTATACATTAAATGTGTAATTGGCTTGTTATTAATTTTGATATTTCTTCAGAGTTATCACGTTGAACCAGTATAATTCAGATAATAAATTAATATCTAGATCTCAATGTGAAATTTATTATTTCAATTTTTCTGCCAAAGCTTTTTGATACTTGTAAGACAGTTGGTTAAATTAAAGCAACATTTCATTAGTCTAAATATTATAGATATAATTTTGGATAACAGAAAAACACACTAAGGTGTACTATAGTTGCCCGTATACAGTCAACTATAAGATAGTAGCAGTGTCTTCTTTTCTCTCGTAATAATCCCAAAGAAGTAAAACAAGGGGGTTGCTGAGTTTGGGAGAGCTATTATCTGCTTACATGTATTCTCCTTAACCACTGATGTTTCAATAACGCTGGACTTTCACTAGTGGACTATGCATATTTGTTTATTTAAAGGTAAACATATAGCTTTCCTCTGTCCAGTCATGTTTGAGTCTAGGGGGTAGTCCTCATTTCTTAGCCAAGGGTGCCAGCATTGTCCGAAGACATTTCCATGGTCACCATGACTATACGCCGGGGCACACACTGTTACCCACTGAAGTGGTACCTATTTATCTACTCAAATCTACATGCTTTCCTACCGCTAGTTGGGCAGGGGTGGGGCAGTTAACCCCTTCATGCAGCACTCAGGTTCTGAACCGGGCTGTCAGCTTTCCAGATGACAAGCTCAGGGTCTTTAACTTCTAAGCTATCACATACCCCATTTGTTTATTATAGACTACCAGTTCTAAATAGTAATTAATAACTTTTGTTGTTAAATGCATCTCCTACTCAACAAAGGGTTGTACATCCTTGTTCAATATTATAAATATATTGTTATAGCCTAGCAGTTTAGAGACTACATTCTCTGAAGCCTAGAGTCATCAAACCTTGAATCTTCAAGGCCAGAGTCACTTGATGATGAGATGGCATATAAATTTAATAAATGTCACGAAGTTCTTAGATCACTTTGTCATGGAAATAAAATAGTATTCATCACGTTCTAAAACCAATCTGCAGTATGGTTGGCAAGAATCATCTGCTGATGGTCTTCATGCTTCCATCACTACTATTCCTGGGGTCTCTTTTCTAATATTTGGCTAAGTATGTGGCAACTGTCATTGTAATTATCTAAAATGATGCTCCATTGGAAACTTCCTAGTCCTCACTGGAGAACTATTGCTGTTGTGATATTAGTAAATCTATGTGAGTGTCTCCTCAGTGCGTAGAAATATATAAGAGGAGAAATAGCCTGTCAATATAGGCAGCTACAGGTCTGTCTTCCAAAAATGCTTGAAAGATTACAATTACTTACAATATGTTAACAACTTGTTGCACTTACAGATTTGATCTGTACCTGCAGGTCAGAAGACTCTTAGCTATTAGCTACACCTTTCATTCCTCACTCATTTTGTTATTGTTTTTGTTTGGATCTCTCTTGGCAAATACAGGATATAAGACTATGACTGGATTCATAAGTTGCTATAAGCCAATTGAATGCTTTGCACAAAATGTTAATGTGAACCCAGTCACTGTGGCTTATAATTGAAATGATTGCTTAACATACGTATGTGTCAGCTTAGCTACATTTTTCCAAGTTTAGCATTCCAGATGTGGAATTATAGTTCATATCTAACAGTTCCAGTAATTATGGAAGTTGTAGTCTAACAAGCCTTGGAACTAAAAAGTTGTCTAGGCTCAGGTGGACTGGATAATTCTTGTTTTTAAATTGAGTGATAACCTTGAAGGTTCCAAATTGGATACATTGAACCAAAGATTAAAAAGGACACTTGTTCTCTTTTCTTACTAATTCTCATTCTACTTGCTTTTCTCTCTCATAACTACTGTAATGTGGTTTGGGGGGGGGGGATTATACCAGAGGTAAGAATGACTTGGATGTTGCACCAAAAGCTACATTGCAAGCTATTATTCTCTGGTCTAAGGAATAGAAAGAGACTAATAGGGGAGTGGTATCTCTGTGGGATAGCAACCAGAAAGAATATATAGGTAGGCTGGTTTGTAATTTTTACTACATGCTCTAAATGTTTATTATAGAATTTGCACAAATAGAAATGGACTCGAACATCTCAATCTCACATATTGAGGAAGATTGTCTTGATACAGCATTTACAGCACATATTTGTGTAAAATCTGTATCTGTGCATTTATCAAATATATGAAAATTGTGCCCTCTGTTTATTTGCTTGTAAGTTATTGGTCCTTCACTTATACAGAATTTTGTGAATTGTGTTTAAGCTAGAATATATAATTTTATTCCATTTTTTTGTTTTGCTTTACACTTCTGAATGATCTACCATGATCTATCAAGCTTTACAGCTACTATAAAGCTTCTATACTGTGCTTTGATCAAGTTAATTCTTATCTACCCTCAAAAAGAATAAAAGTTCTATGAGTGCATTTTTCAGAGTTCTCTGTGATTTCACAGAGTTGGATTTAGCACTTCTTTCAATTTGATGTTGAGAGAGATTATGTTTGCTTATTAGGCAACAATACAATAAAATTGTACAAAACAATTCAGTAAAATTTCAGGATAAATATCTGCTTGCTTTTTTAATTTATAAGGTCCCAGTAATACATATGACACTTAACAAAACAACATAAACTAAAGCCAAGTCTAAATTTATTTAGTCAATTTGTTTTGTTCTTTTACCTGCTACCTTATTTGTATTTTAGTCTATATTTGTATAATGCTGGTGTGGCCTTCTCCTTCCAACAGTATCGAGTACAATATGTTAAATATTAACATCTTCAGAGTGCTTACATTTGATTGTTGTACAAAATGACGACTCAAAGGTGTGCAATAGCCATGATAGAACAAATATCATATGCAAAAATGCCTTTAAACTATGCTGAGCATTTCAGATATTTAGTTGTGATTCATCAGAGACTAAATGAGCAAATGGACAGAGAGATATGGAAGGCGGATTCATGTGTGAATTAATCCTGAGTTTTTCCATAGAAGGCAATTCTAGCAGGCTGACTTGAGGTATAGTCATGTGGCAGTGGTGGGATTCAAATATCTGAACAACCAGTTTTCTGCATGGACACCGCTTCCGGTAGTCCATTCTGGGCCTGGGCCTCTGAGGCCCAGAATGGACTTCTGGAAGTGGCATCCATGCATTTCTGTTGGGCCATTCTGGCCCTGGGAGGCCTCCCCCAGGCCTCTGAGGCTCAGAATGGACTTCTGGAAGTGGCGCCCACACACTTCCAGTGGGCCATTCTGGGCCTGGGAGGCCTCCCCGGCTCAAAATGGACTTCCAGAACTGGCGTCCATGCACTTCCGGTGGGCCGTTCTGGGTCTTGCAAAAAAGGACTAGGGCTTCAGCCAGTTTGCCGAAGTCAACAAAAAATTAGCTACCAATTTGCCAAACCAGTGCAAACTGGCTGAATCCCACTGTCATGTGTACAAAGAAGATAGCTTTTTGAATGGTTATCCATTTAACCCGTAGAACAGTGAATAGGACTGTAGCCTGAGAAAACATGATACATCATGTTATATGCAAAAGGTGGGAATATCATGTTTAAAAGTCTGAAGAAACAGAGTGTTATGTAGTCAAACAGCATTATGTACAGTAGGGCAAAAAAGTATTTAGTCAGCCACCAATTGTGCAAGTTCTCCCACTGAAAAAGATGAGAGAGGCCTGTAATTGTTATCATAGGTAGACCTCAACTATGAGAGACAAAATGAGAAAACAAATCCAGACAATCACATTGTCTGATTTGGAAATAATTTATTTGCAAATTATGGTGGAAAATAAGTATGTGGTCAATATCAAAAGTTCATCTCAATACTTCGTTATATATCCTTTGTTGGCAATGACAGAGGTCAAACGTTTTCTGTAGGTCTTCACAAGGTTGGCACACACTGTTGCTGGTATGTTGGTCCATTCCTCCATGCAGATCTCCTCTAGAGCAGTGATGTTTTGCGGCTGTCGCTGGGCAATACGGACTTTCAACTCCCTCCAAAGGTTTTCTATGGGGTTGAGATCTGGAGCCTGGCTAGGCCACTCCAGGACCTTGAAATGCTTCTTACGAAGCCATTCCTTCGTTGCCCAGGCAGTGTGTTTGGGATTATTGTCATGCTGAAAGACCCAGCCATGTTTCATCTTCAATGCCCTTGCTGATGGAAGGAGGTTTGCACTCAAAATCTCACAATACATGGCCCCATTCATTCTTTCCTGTACACGGATCAGTCGTCCTGGTCCCTTTGCAAAGAAACAGCCCCAAAGCATGATGTTGCCACCCCCATGCTTCACAATAGGTATGGTGTTCTTTGGATGCAACTCAACATTCTCTCTCCTCCAAAAATGACGAGTTGTGTTTCTACCAAACAATTCTACTTTGGTTTCATCTGACCATAGGACATTCTCTCAATCCTCTTCTGGATCATCCAAATGCTCTCTAGCAAACTTCAGACAGGCCCGGACATATACTGGCTTAAGCAGGGGGACACATCTGGCACTGCAGGATCTGAGTCCCTGGCGGAGTAGTGTGTTACTGATGGTTGCCTTTGTTACGTTGGTCCCAGCTCTCTGCAGGTCATTCACTAGGTCCCTCCGTGTGGTTCTGGGATTTTTGCTCACCGTTCTTGTGATCATGTTGACCCCACGGGGTGAGATCTTGTGTGGAGCCCCAGATCGAGGGAGATTATCAGTGGTCTTGTATGTCTTCCATTTTCTAATTATTGCTCCCACAGTTGATTTCTTCACACCAAGCTGCTTGCCTATTGCAGATTCAGTCTTCCCAGCCTGGTGCAGGTCTACAATTTTGTTTCTGGTGTCCTTCGACAGCTCTTTGGTCTTCACCATAGTGGAGTTTGGAGTGTGACTGTTTGAGGTTGTGGACGGGTGTCTTTTATACTGATAACAAGTTCAAACAGGTGTCATTAATACAGGTAATGAGTGGAGGACAGAGGAGCCTTTTAAAGAAGAAGTTACAGGTCTGTGAGAGCCAGAAATCTTGCTTGTTTGTAGGTGACCACATACTTATTTTCCACCATAATTTGCAAATAAATTCTTTCCAAATCCAAATCAGACAATGCGATTGTCTGGATTTGTTTTCTCATTTTGTCTCTCATAGTTGAGGTCTACCTATGATGACAATTACAGGCCTCTCTCATCTTTTTCAGTGGGAGAACTTGTACAATTGGTGGCTAACTAAATACTTTTTTGCCCCAATGTATGTTCTAATAATTTGGGATTAAAATTGAAAAAACTCTCAAGAACTAAATACACTCAGTTAGCTGACCAGAACACTGCAAAAGTGAGAGGGAAATAGAATGTATTGTTCAGAAAAGGAGCTAGTTCACCAGTTAAAATATTGAAGAAAATTGCAACATTTATTGCAGTTGTCAGAAATTACCTATTCATTTGAATAGGCAATAAATCTATTTTGGGTAGTCAGAAGCTACATCCCTTCCAAAAATAAAAATTCTAAGGGTTACCCAATGTATAAGGGCAAGTGAATTTATTTTGTAATGGAACTGTTTTGCTGTCTTACAGCTGTACATCTCTTCAATAGGACCATTTGAACAAAAGAATGTTGATATTTCATAAACAAGTACCTGATGATATATCTGTGTGAATGGTTCAAGAAAAGTGAATTCAGAGATCTGTAATGTCTTCTCCATTTTATTCCACTGATAACTAAAATTTGAAGTCATTTTGCATCTTTTATTCCTTTTATTACATTGAAAAATGCAAGTGTGATATAGCTTTAAACTTTAGATAAGATAACCTTTATTGTCATTTTTATACTGTGGGCACAATGGCACACATCAAAAATGAAATTTAGTTGCCTGCTCACAAAGTGAAACACATACATGACACACATCTAAACATACTATGAACAACATATGTATAGACCCACATCCCTACATATATGTAGCAAATAAATATTAAATATTGTCCATCTTGAATATATAACGGAAGGAGGAAACTTTAAACTTTAATGCTAGTCATTGTGTTAGGTGGACTTTTTCATGTTCTGTTCTTTTACTCTGCACTCATCTCAAAAAGCTAAACAGAATCAGATGTAGTTAATGTTCGGATGGACCAGCATGAAATACTATAGTATATGCTGGACTTGGATGATGAAAAGACATCTGAAAAAAGGCCCTGGAAAGCCTCTTCCTGTTCCCATACTGTTGCCTAGAAAACTGTGTCTGTGTGGTAACTAGGAGTGAAGCACAAAAAGGAGGCTTTATCTTTCATAGATTGATATATGACATCAAAATTCCTTCAGAGGATGCAATTGTTCTATAGGTCACTTGAGTAACTTTTACTTTTGAATTTAAAGATGAATATTTTTGTTATAGATTAATGTTAAGTATTTTCATGGCCGAGTAAGTGCAGAAAAGTATTAAATGCATAAGCTATACAATGGTCACTCCATATTATCACCAGAGGCAATTGGCAAAACACACACACACACACACAAAAGGCAGAAGCCAGAGCCTACAATCTACTGGACTCACTTAAGTAAGCTATCAAGATATAGGGGGCAATTCCAGTAGAGAACTGGATTAAAATAAAATGAACCCAAACTCATCCTTAAGCACGGTATAGATTCCTGAGCATTCGTTCCTTTGAAAAACCTTCACTGCTGGTGTTCTTTGCTCATTGGATGGTTTGTGTCAGTAGACTGGAAACAGCCCTTGAAAGATGCGGAGTTTGGAGAGGGGGAAAATATGCCTTCGTCGTAGACTCGCAGTGAGGCCAGGGTAAACTAGAAAGCTCAGCTTCCCCGACGAGGGAAAAATGACACGTTGGCACGAGGTGGAGATGCTCGCGCAGGTAGTCCTTTTATGCAGGGAAGAGCCAACGGGCTTAGGGAAGCCGAAGAGGGCCCTTTTGTTTGAGATGTGCTACCGGCGCCCGTCTCCCCACCCCTCTCGGGGTTTTCGCTTACAACCCTTAGCCCACTCCGAGACCAATCCTCGGCTGCGCGCACAGCCCGGGAAGAAGATGCCAGCAGCCTCCCAGCAGCCCCTCTGTTTGACTCCAAGCTGGCTCTGCACCCGTCCAGGCGGGGACGGGGAGGGAGGAGGAGGCGGGTCTTGGCTCTGATTAATTACCTTAGGCATTCGGGGGTGGAGCTTCCCTCAGCCATCTGGCTGAGATATGGGAGGGAGCTGCGGAGAAGGCGGGCGGGGGAGAGACGGAGAGGAAGAGAAAAGAAAGGAAGAAACACGAGAGAAAGGAAGGCAAGAGAATCACGATCCAGGGGAACTCCCCCTCCCTCTCTTGGTTGCCACTCGGAGACGGGGCGAAGAGTAAAGAGGCGAGCAGGTTTTGCCACAGCCCCACCTGGCGGAAGGGATTTTCTTCCCCTCTCCTCCACACCCTCCCGCTTTGGTTTATGGAGAAAAAGAAAATGGTCACTCAGGTAAGACTATGCGTGGTTCTACCCCGGTCCTCTTCTCGCGCAGTCCTGGAAATGAGACTGGGGCATGTGTGCGTCGCTTTCTGCCTCCTGGAGAAATAAGAGCCGTGACGAGAAGGCCACTCTGCCGCTCCTAAATGGAAGGAGTGGGCTTCGAGCGTCCTCCCTGAGCTGCAGGGGGATAGCTGTAGTGTAGGTGGAGCGTGGATGCGCAGCCATCCCTTCTTGCTCTGCTCCATAGATTCCTGTTTCCTGTGCTGTGCAGCTGCAGCTCAGGAAAGACCCTGCGGGGATTTGTCCACCCCTTTGTCTTCATGTGGAGGCAGGCGGGCGGGCGGGCGGAACTGCAGAGGTAGGAAAGGATAGCAGTTGCCTTGCCACCAAATGATATTGGCACAAGGGGTTTCCTTGTGCAACCCTTCCAGAGAATCGATATTCGTTCCGATCCAACTGATCTCATGCCTGCATTCATTTCCTTCCTAAATGAATCCTACTAGATTCTGGAGGATTGTAATTATTCCTTCTGGCAGCTTAGGTTTCCTTAGAGAAAGAGATAATGAGATGGAATTCGATAATGTCATATCTGATGGTGGGTAGTGATGTGAGGATCCTTGCAGATCCTCGTATTCTACTCAGGCTTCTCTTAGGCACCCTTCTGCATACCACAGCCTATGGATTGGCTTCCGTGCAGATTTAGCTGAATCTGCATTTCAATTACTTTCTTGTTACAAAGGTAATTCCCCCCACCCCCATTTTTACAGGTGCCTTGCCTGTGCTTGAATGCCCATTGAGCACAGGGCTCTTTGCAACTGTACATAGACATATGAAAGCAGTTGCTTATCATTTTACCAAGGAAGCAGAGAAGCAGCGCTTGGGCTGAACGCAAGGGATGATTTCTCAAGGAGCTTACCCACAACTGAGAAACAGTTATTTTTCCTGACTTTCTTTTCTAAGAATTGTTTAAATTCTTTATGTGTGGTTTTTTATTTTTTTTTAAATATGGAAACCTCCTACTTAACAGAGGGGGAGGAGGGTCAGTTAAATAGACAAGGTCAGGAAACAGCATCATTACAGCCAGGTAGCCTTTACTGTTAGTAGTTATATAATGGTCTGCAGTGCCATACATGGATAGATTTCTCTTAGAGTAATTTTTAAGGGGAAAAAAATTGTGGGGATTTTTTTTGTCATTTAATTAAAATTTTAAAAGACCTATCATTTGACATAATTTTTACAACATTGCATAAATGTAATTTTTAGTGGTAAGAGGCATCATATACTTCTCTCTTAAGGGGCAAGATGAATGTCCGAGGAGATGATTGTTCTAAGTAGTGGCAGCAGTTTGACTTCTTAGTCAGCAGACTTGCAGTGAATTCAGTGGCTCAGAGGCAGAGAGGTCTCTATCTATTAATGCAAATTGCAGATTTCCCTCCTCTGCTGATCACATTCATTATTTATATATTTCCTTTTTATCTTGGATGTGGGTCTTGAGTTCTGGAGCTTCTTTATGCCATCTGAAAGTGAAAGCTTTAAAAGTAATTTTGTAATATTTTTTCTCTTTTTAACATATCTTCTGTAATTATGAGCAACCTTTTTATACACTGTCCCATTATATTGTATATGGTATTGTCCAAAGTTGTTTTCCTATATATAAATTTAATAACATGGTATAAACTGATAGTTCATAGATGATCTAGCTAAGAAACGCCCACCACAAAAAGATGGCATATTTGAGGGAAATTGAAAATACTTGTACTTCAGATGAAAAATGAAAAGGCTACTTGCTTATCAAAGGAAGGTTGGAAGACTGTATAGGTTACTGTATAGAGAATGAAAAAAGTTTTTGCATGACTTTTGAAAGGAGAGAGCTGATATTATTCAAAAAATGATTAACTGATTGTGACCTTCATGTGTGGGTCCTAATATATGTACTGAGTATGTATGTCATATTTATATTTGACCCAGAAAATGTAATATATGTAAGAATAATTTGAAATATCACATCCGTAAATTACAATTTTGGTTGGGTAAGTTAACATGACTATAACTGACTCAAGAAGGAGGAAGTTCTAGTTTATCCTTAATATTCCTATTTCTCTGTGCTGGTCTTTGACATAATGTTTTACCAAAATACACTAATTTTTCTATTTTAGATTTGAGTATTCTGGTCAGAATTGCAAGTCATGTGTCAATAAGACTTTGTACTGGATTTGTAAAAGGTGATTAGGACCAGCATCTTAATACCGTTAAGATTTTCTTCTTTCAAAGAATGTATAAATGGGCAGAAAATATAATAACAGTTGCATTGATCACTGACAGTGGAAGTCTGTTTTGGTTTCCAAAAACACTCATGTAGAAATCTTTGGTAACAAGGAAATATTACCATGTGTGCAATTAATAATACTATATGATAGTTATTATACCACTATTATAAAGGGCATATTTATTGCTAACATCTTCAGTTAAGGACTAATTGATTTTGAAAGATAACTATCATACATTAAACGGATTTGTTTCCCTCCTTCAGGGTGGAGGATTTTTTCATTTTTATGGTATTCCTGGATTTACAGATAGTCCTCAACTTATGACCACAATTGGGATCATTAACAACAAAGTAGTTGTTAATGAGTCACGCCCTATTTCACAACCTTTTTTTGCCATGGTTGTTAAGTGAATTGTATGGTTGTTAAACAAATCGGCTTCTCCCATTGACTTAGCTGGTCAGAAGCCAGCTAGGAAGGTTGCAGGTGGCAATCATCACATGACCTCAGGAATGCTGCAGCCCTCATAAATAACTTGCTGGTTGCCAAGTGCCCTCATTCTGATCACGTGACTGGGGGGGGGGAAATCCTGCCATAGTTGTAAGTATGGGGACTGGTTGTAAGTCAGTTCAGTGCCATTGTAACTTTGAATATTTGTAAATCGAGGACTACCTATCCCTGGTTCCATTCAGTTTTTGTCCTCATACAAACGTGAACAAATTCAGAAGGAATAGAAAAGAATTAAGGATTTTGCTCTATGTAAAATGTACTTGCAGCTTGTATTCTACTGTTTTACTGCATGTCTGGTATACTAGAAAATATGTTTAAATATATTTATATATATATATTTATATTACAATTACAACCATATATTACAACCATATATATATTACAATTCTTTATCAGTAAGCTATTACTAAACTAGATTTGGGCAGGGTGCCAAAATAGTATTTGCTTCTTGGAAATCTTTTGAACAAGAAATCCACATTTATAATTATTTATGAAACTTCCATTATGCTAGACAAAATGTTGCTCTAATTTGATTCTCTTGTGCTTAATGTGGTAAATGGAAGGAAAACTGAGTTTCTGTTGAGCAGGGGGATGGGGAGAAGTTGGAGAATATCGGTTAAGGGAGTTCTTAATTTTTTTTGGCTATGCTGTAAAATTGCTACCTTCTGGAGGAGCAAAAAGCGCAAATTCTCTTCCTTTTTTTCTTGGACAGTGCAGTGCTTTGCTGGCGTTTTATTTAGGATCTGTTTCCAATCAGTGCCTGAGACTGTGGGGGAAGGCACTGAGCTTTCACAGAATGGAAAAAACTGTGCTTCCCCTTTAAGCTGTTCAGCAAGTCCATGTGGCAGTCCTGGAGTGTGTTCCTGTGCAATGAATCACCCCTTCCATTGTCCGCTCCCCTTCTCTCCTTGCTTGGAGGAATGGAGCCCTTCACCTGGGCTGCTGCCTACTTACAGTTTGTACTTTTAGATAGGGGTGGTGAATGTTTGCTGTAATCAAAAGCAGGAGGGGAGCTGTTCCTTTTGAAGATGTGCTCCTCCGAAGCTGTTATTCTTCTCTGGCTGTGGGGTGGCGCTCGAGTCTATAGGTAATAGTGTTGCAGGAGAGTGGGCTGTGAAGGGTGGAGCAGCTGGCATTCCCTTTTGTGGAAATTCAGAATAATCTTGCAAGATTATTCATCTCCATTTTGTAAGCCCTCCCAAAGTGACTAGACTCCATTCTATCAGCATAGCTTTCTCTTTTCCCCACCCCCTCTTCTCAAGGGTTCCAGCTAGTAGCATTTATGTTGGCATCTGCTTGACTTGCTGAACTGTGCCCAGAACTCAGAGAGGTGTTGGCTTTATGAATTCAAGACTTGCTAGGGTAGGGTTTTTTTAATTAAAAAAAAAAAGATTCAGCAGCTGCTTCATATTTTCCAACAGCTTTTCTTTTATGATAACCCATTCCTTGCCAGGCTTCTCCGCCAGCTCATGACAAACAACTGTAGCCAGACATGGCAATCTCTGCCTGCTTCTTATGAAAGCTCAAATGCAGGAATTCCTTAAATGGAGATTTGATTTAAATCAGAGCAACATTCTGCTTGGCAGTGTTTGTTCTGACTCATTGGAGACTCTGTGTGCTGATCCCATCCCCCCATCTTCTCTGCTGCCCATATCTGTGTTCTGATCTTTTCCTACTCACTCTACAGTAAAGACCAAACCAGATAAATATATCTATGTTACCCTTGTAATAGGATTAGTGCAGGTACAATGCTAGACACAGAGTGGGGGGAATTGCAAGGGGATTGTAAAAAATAAAATGCAACAGATTCTACAACATGAAGTTATCTTCTTTGTTTATGCTCAAAAAAGTACACAGGGAAAACTGACATGCCCCCTCCGCTTACCGTATGTTGCAGGATCACCTCTGTGCCCCCACTCAGCAACACATTATTACTTTTTGGTTACTTTTATTCTTTCAAAGACTAACCACCAACAGTATTAAGGACTTCACCAGTTTATAAGTTTCTCTTTATTGTTGTCACCTGCACAAAACAAGACCTTTCTTGTTGTGTTTCTCATTTCTCTCTTTTCCTTTTGATTCAAGCTACTCTGATTATGTATTCTTCTCTTTGTTGTTGTCAGTTGTTGTTGTAATTCAGTTGTTTGAATTGACCTTCAGGTGTCTTTGCCAATATATCAGTAGGGCTTTTCATAGAAGTTAATTGTTGTTGTTTTTTGGCAAGGTTTGTTTTGATCCATTTGTTGGTAAGTCTGTGGTGTAGGATGATATTGACACTCTCTTTCTGTGTCACAATAGTTCATCTTGACTATCACATTACTGTGACCTGTTAGAAATATTTGGTCTGGTAGTCTAGGTTTTAGTATAGGTGGCAAGTTATAAAATGAAATTCAGCTAATTAATTGATCCATGAGATAGATATTAAGGCCACTAGAAAGAATTATACTTCTGAAAAAGCTGTGATCCTTGGAATGTTATTGTACTGTGGCGTGTGGTCCTCCAGAGTGTTTGTTATGATTATATTCTTTAACCCTAGGAATATGATAATAACAACAACAATAACAATAATAATAATGTTGGAAGGGACCTTGGAGGTCACCTAGTCCAACCCCCTGCTCAGGCAGGAAACACTATACCATTTCAGACAAATGGCTGTCCAGTCTCTTCTTAAAAACTTCCTGTGTTGGAGCATATATTAAATATATTAAAGCTTTCTAAGCTTGGTTTAAAAAAAAATCTATGTATGGCTGGTAAAAATGCTAGGGATCCTTAGTGGGTAAATTGCAATAAAGCTTTAGGTGTTTCACTACCTTTTGTACTAGAGCTTCTTTTAATGAAAGTAAAGGGTACAGAAAGTGCCATTTACTGAAATTCATGACCCAAGGTGTACAATTTCATATATTTCTTGTTGACATTAGGTTACTTTATAGATAGATATAGCCTAGGGTTGAAATAAGGGGCACTTTTATCTCTCTTACTAGGAAAGTAAGTTGTGATTGCTAGATTAAAAATGTAAAGTATTAGTTCAATATTATTTGAAGAAGGGTTCCTACATGATTTATTAATTTAATTGGTTATTGGCTATTAACTGATATGGAAACATTGAGGGCTGCCTGTAGAGCATATTCTGCCTATGCTGATAAAACAGGATTTCTATATGATGGCTAAAGTTCCTGAGAATTAATACCTGTGTCTTCTAATTAAGAAGTCTGATTTGTTTACGAGAATAGCAATTTGAAGACTTGATGTCTCTCAGGGCATTTCTGACTAATTGGAAGCTAGTCTATATAACCAATTGCTTTTGGTTCACTTTCCAGCTTTTGTTTGATTATGCATGGGCTGATTATATAAATATTAAATAATATATGCTGTATTTTGTACCTCAATATAGTATACAAAGTAGGAAAATGTAGGCTATTACAGTCTCATTCTCAGCCATAGAAAATCCTGTCTCCTTCCAAACTACTGAGATGTTATCATATAAGTCAGTGGTTCTCAACCTTTTTAATGCCGTGACCCCCAACCGGCCATAAGTTGAGGACTACTCAACCGGTCGTAAGTCGAGGACTACTCAACTGGTGCAGCACCGTTTGCAGAATGGGACTTTTGGCGGGCTCAGCAGGGCAGAGACAGCCTGGACAATTCCTATTGGCTTTTGAAAGCCAATAGAATTTATTTATTTATTTATGAGACTTATATACCGCTTTAAGTGCAAGCACTCTCTAAGCGGTGTACACCAGTAAGCAATGTATATATATATTTACATTGCCCCCAACAATCTGGGTCCTCATTTTACCTACCCCGGAAGGATGGAAGGCTGAGTCAACCTTGAGCCGGTGAGATTTGAACCGCTGACCTGCTGAACACAGTCAGCTAAAGTGGCCTGCAGTACTGCACTCTAACTGCTGCGCCACCTCGGCTCTTTTAGACTCTATTCAAGAGAGTCTATTCTATTGGCTTTCAAAAGCCAATAGAATAAAAGGGAGTAGCACAGCTAAGGAAAAGGAGGAAAAAAATGGCGGACTGCTTTGTTTGGCGACCCCCGTGAAGTGCTTGTTTGACCCCAAATGGGGTCCCGACCCACAGGTTGAGAACCACTGATATAAGTGCATTGACATTGTCATGATCTTTGTATTTACATTTTTGAAACATGCTTTTTAATGAATGCCATGTTTCTTAATATGTTAAATATATATTGCTATGTTGAATGGAATAAAAGTAAAATCAGAAGGATATATACTGTATTGTTCTCTAATATATCAATAATCCTTCAAAATACTTTTTAAGGCAAAGTCCATTTTGAACAATTAGAGGCAAACATTTTCCCCCCTTCTCAATGTTAACCTGTGTCTAAGGCATACTTCATCTTGCTTAGCTAAGCCATGCAAATACAATTCTTGATGATTGGAGTATTGAATGGGGAACAGGGGTATTAACTCTTTATGGTGAGTGGCCTGAGTTGTCATTATATGGACTGTGAGAAAAAGAGTATCTAACTCTTCCTTGCTTACTTTTATGATGTTTTCTCCTCCCCCCCAGGGACTTTTCCTTAGGGACTTTTATTACATCATCTCTCCTCCAATTGATCTTGCTAGTGTCATGTTTGCAGCTAAATCTCTTATTACTGATTATTTTAGCTTTTATTTGGGTAGCTTGTTTTGTCATTTTCAGAATATAAATTGCCCTAGACTAATTTGGACTAATAATTCTTCAATTTGTATAATGTTCCATTATATGGTAATTCTCTGCAGCATAAAAAGTATTGTGTTAGATTGTACATAAAATTATAGTATAAAATACATGCAGAAACTGTTCAGCTGTTTTGGGTTTCTCTTCCCATTCTATGCATAGATTGAATGCATTTTATTTTAATAACATTAAAGTTAATTAACTTTTATTAATTGAGTATATTAGGCTTTAGAGTTCTTTCAAGGACTTCTGACAAACCAGGTTAAAAATCAATTATATCTAAAGAAAATACTTAAGTGCCCAAGAAGGGATCAATAATCTATCAGAGTGTGATTGTTTCTTGTTTCAGAGGAACCATAAAACACAGATGTAAAGCCTTGCTCCAGTTAGTATTGGAGCAAACAGTTTAGAAATCGACTATTAAAATATTTTGATTGATCAAAAAGGTGTTCTATTACTTAAAAGCATATGTTTGCCAATTTTAATAAATTATTAAAAAGTGTAATTAATAAGCATTGCATTATTTTGAGGCTGTACTTTTAAGACGTCTGTTGTGTAATTGTTTCATTTAAAAGTATGATTTTTTCTTAGAGTTAATATTATAATATGTGTCAACCAGAATTTTATTTTAGTTCTGATTTGGGGAAGCTTGTTCTATCAATGGCAGCCGAAGTTATTTTGTTAGGCAAACATACATACATATCCTGCCTTTATTATTTTTATAAATAATGCAAGGCAGCATACATACCTAATACTCCTCCCTCCATCTATTTTCCCTACAACAACCTTATGAGGTGAGTTGGCCTGAGAGTGTTACTGGTATAAAGTCACCCAACCAACTTTCATGCCTAAGGCAGGACTAGAATTTACAATTTCCTGATTTCTAGCCTGGTACCTTAACCACTAGATCAAACTTTTGCTAGTTAAATTGTGATAATGCTAAAATTGATTAAACTTGTATGCGGCCCATCTTCCAATGACTGTGGATTGCTTACAACAATCAAATTAAAAAAAAAGAATCAAAATATGGTAAGCACAAGGAGCCAGATTGAATGAATCAAGGGATCTAACTCTCCCTCTCCAAAGACCAGGGTGAAGAGACCTTCACTGCTGTTCTGAAGAACAACAGAGTGGGGTCCATCTGAATCTTGGGAGGAACCTCATTCCAAAGAGCAGGCAGTACTACAGAAAAGTCATGGTTCTGGGCTCCTAATAGATGACATTGTTTAAGGAAGACGCCAACCAGCAGACACTATGGGAAACAGTCCTTCAAGTACCTAAGCCCCATGCCATGAAGAGCTTTATAGGTAACAACTGAATCACACTCAAAAGCAAAGTGGCAATCACTGCTCCTCCTGTTAAATGGGCATTATACTGAGGTATGCCCTTCACTACTTGCCATGCTGCATTCTGGATCAGTTGAAGCTTCAAGGACAGCCCTGTGTAAAGCATGTTGCAATAGTCATGCTGTGAGGTAACGAGGACATGAATGATTATCTGAAGGCTCCCCTAGTCTGTGAAAGGGTGCAACAGGTATACAGGTAGTCCTTGACTTACAACCATTTGTTTAGTGACCGTTCAAAGTTACAATGGCACCGAAAAAAGTAAAGATATAAAAAGGCTATAAAGAATCTACTCTAGGCTTTTCTGGTTGCTCAGCTCCTTCAAAGGTCTTTTGATCCCCAAATTCTAACTTTTTCTGTCTTCCACAGCATAATGTGCTGTGAAATGTGCCCCCACGCCCCTTTGGTCACTTTGTTCTGGGTATTTTGTCCATCTAGGTGTTTCTGTCTTCTCCAGCTTTTTTGAGGCAGAGCTAGGACAGAATGCTTTTTTAGTAATATCTTATTGTCCATAGAGAGCAGTGCTTTTCAACTTCAGCAATTTTAAGATTGTTTGGACTGGACTTCAACTCCCAGAATTCCCCAGCCAGCCCTTTTTAATTAACCTCAACTATTGGTGATTTCATGAATGTATCTGGATAGTTTTCATGTCAGCAATACTCAAAGAACATAGGGATCACGTGTTTCTCCAAGTTTAGGGTATTCAGCTTGTCTTGTTTCTTCTGCATCTGATGTGAGAAGAAAGCCAGCTCATGATACTATATTCCCTCCCCCATTTGAAATCCAGGGAGTGAATTATTCATCTGAGTTGGGCCCTTTGATTTGTAAATGCTTGCAGTCATTACATGGATATAAAATTATATATTATGCCCCTTTCATCCTTATTTATTACGTAGGATTTATATGCATAGAGTAAAATTATATGTAATTCTACAAAAGGAAAACACAGTGTTACTATTCTGAGCTTTAGGGAGTGACAAGCAAAGAACAAGGACACAAGGAAATCAAATGATTTGTAGTGAACATGTAGGTAAACTTGTTTCATCTTTCTTTGATATTTGAAATATGTTAGATTTTTAGGAGATTAAAATAATTTATTGCATGTTATCGATAGTAATATAAATAATTTATTGAATTTGACATTACATTTTATGTGATAGTATTTTTGGTTCAGGTTGGGCATCTAATATTTTCTTGCTCTGTTTCAAATTCAAAAGTGACTTTAAGATACTATGTGTAGAATTTTTGTGTTTGCGTTTTCCACCCGCACATTCTTCCCCTCCCCCACATACATATATACATTGTGTGTTCTCTAAAGTTCCTTGGATGTCAATTCCTTTGATTTCATTGTAGATTGTTTTTTTTAATGTTTCAGGTTTTCATTTCAGTTTTGGAGAAACCCTATTGGTTTGAAATATTTTTTTAGGGTTTCTGATTTGTTTTTTAACTCAGTCAAATATGGTTCTGCAATTTTTGTGAAAATTAAATTGAAGGGTGTCATGTAAAGTTTTAAAAGACAAATTGTAGTTTCTACTTGTATCTTGAAGTGAATCTACAATCCATATACCAGCAAGAGCTTTTGGTTGTCTTAAATTCCTTTTAAAATTCCTTTTAGATTTAATTTGAAAATGATCTAAAGTAGGGCTTTTCAACCTTTTCAGAGATTGTACCACTTTTAGGATATGGCAAAATTCAAGTACTACCAGTCACCTAGCAGGTGGGCGTGGCCTGCTCAATGCCACTCACTGGACACAGCTGACTCAGAACAGAACAAGTTGCACTGGCTAACTCGATGTGGGTACAACTTGGTGCCCCACACACTCCTCGCCTCCTCAAACTGCTAGTAGCCAAGTGCGTGTGTGTGTGTGCGCACACGTGCACACACACATACACACACACACTCCAGGTTTGTGGACTTTTATCCACAGAAGGAGAGGGCCTTCTTCCCAAGCCCACACATGATTGGTAATTTGCTAGCTTAGATGTGGATACAAGTCTCCAAGCTTGGAGTGTGTGTGTGTGTGTGTGTGTGTGTGTGTGTATAGAGGGCCTTCTCCCCAAGCCTATGCATGATTGGTAATTTGCTAGCTCAGATGTGGATACAAGTCTCCAAGCTTGGAGTGTGTGTGTGTGTAGAGGGCCTTCTCCCCAAGCCTACGCATGATTGGTAATTTGCTAGCTCAGATGTGGATACAAGTGTCCAAGCTTGGAATATGTGTGTGTGTGTGTGTGTGTGTGTGTGTGTGTGTGTGTGTGTGTGTGTAGCATGCTAAAGAGATGTTCTTTTCTCAATCCCAGACAATTCCTGTCTGGTGCTCCCTCCCGGCAAAGCAGGAGGTGGAGGACGTTTGCAGGAAGCAGTTTCCCCTGAGTCCAACTTCTGTCTTGACAAATCTCTGGAGAGCAAGAGGAGGTGGCAGGGGACCAGTGCTCCCGGGTCCTGCACAAGGACCCAATCGTGCGTGGTAAGGATGCTGGCTTGTTGGGGCAGCCTTCCCTCACACAACTCCCCTGCCACCCCCTCCTCCTCTCCAGAGATCTGGAGGGCAAGGTACAGCCCCCATATTGGCCACTTCTACCTCTCCAAGGTCTCCTCAATTAAACATACATTATATATAAATTAAAACACAGCCAAAAAGAAAACATAGTTAAATCACTAGTTACAACTCTTCACATATTTTCTGGAAAAACCACCTTTATTGATGTTAGGAAGGAAGAGCAAACTTTATTAAGGAACTCTTAATAGGAAGGGAATTGAAGACCCCAAAAGGTTTTATTCTTTCTAATCTGCCTTCCCTTTGAGCCTTTAGTTCTCATTATTTTATTATTATGTATTTAAGAAGATCAAATGCCTCCATAGCTCAGGATACTCACCTTACAATCAGAATCCAGAAATTTAGCTAATCCACAATACCGCCCTATAAAGAATGAAGATAATTTTTGGGCCCTGAGAGCGTGCAGGTGTCCAGTCAGAATATTAGTGGCACACCTGTCAACAACTGGAAGTGCATAAGTCCATGTACTTCCCTGTCTCACTACTCAATCCATACATCCTTTAATTTTCAGACACATCTTTTTCTCATAAGTTCCTTAAAATAGGGCTTTTTAACTTTTTCACCCATTGTACCACTTTCAGGATATGGCAACATCCGAGTACCACCAGTCGCCTAGCAAGATGTCAAAAACTTGACCACAAAAAAGGGGGAGTGATAAAGTAACAGGTAGTCCTTGACTTACAACAGTTCGCTTAGTGACTGTTCGAAATTACAATGGCACTGAAAAAAGTGCCCCCCAAACCCCAGCTGAACAAGACACCTGCCCGCCCGGTGGCGCTCTTCCTCCTGTCCAAGGTTTTCATTGTTGTGAGCATTTCTGTTGAGGATTGGCAGTGGGGGTGGGGTGCGGGTGTTTGGTCCCCCCCCGTCTGCTAGGTGGTTGCAGCAGGTTTTGATCACTTCACATGACCCTGGGACAGTGTGACCATCATAAATATGAATTGATTGCCAAGCATCTGAATGTAAATCACAAGACCCTGGAGATGCTGCAACATTCTAGCTGATCGGCGCTTCTTCTGGGCTCAGCAGAAGCACCAGGATCAGCGCCGATCTCCAGCTGGAGCTTGGCACTGATCCTGGTGTTTCCTCTCAGCCCTGACAGCCCTGCAGCTCCAGCCATCTCTCGCTCAGGCTTGTGTGGTGCTGCCACCGGTTCAGCTCATTCCCCTCCCCCACTGCCACTTTTCTAGGATGGTAGCATACCACCTGCCAGGTGCCACTGGTAGGTGGTACACTGCCAGGTACCACTGGTTGAAAAGCCCTGCCTTAAAAAACCCACAAAGTGTACTGTAATTAGCAGGAAAAATAAATCTAGCACTCCTGAACTTTTCTCCAAGGGGGAAAGGAAAGTTCACAGCCTGCAGGTTGCTAGCAAAGTCATCAAAGAATGTAGATATTGCTGCTAAAGGCAAGAATAAATAACAAATCAATTTTGCAGTTCTTTCCTGTTACTGTATCCTCTTACCTCGAGAATGTGGCCTGGGATTGCACAAGGGGCCAAGCTAAAATCCGGTTGAGTAGCAGCCAGGTGTTCAGTACAGACTTTGCCAATGTGATTTTAATAGCCCAGGAAGGGATAGGAAAATCCGAATAAAACTTTGCAATCAATAAACCATGGTGTACTCCACTTGTTTTGCCCTATTTTGATTCTCCTCCCCAGCAGCAGCCCATCAATTTCAGAACTGCATGGCTACAAAGATAGAGGCCTTCAGCCTCCCAATCTCTGCTTAGAGAGGGATTTGCATTTTGGCCAGGGTCAGGCCATGTGCCCCCAATCAAAGGAAAAACCTGAATCCAGCGGGCCAGAAGGCAGCCCAGCTACCGTGCCCCTCCATTTCCTTCTCCTCAGTCCCTGGGCACAGACGCAGTGGCTACTCCTTTCTATAGCTGGGGCAGGACTTGCAAGTATCTCCATCCTGCAAAGCGGTGCTCCTGCCTACTGCCATGCGAGCATCCCTGACTAAAGGCCACGTGCTCCAAGCTCGCCCTGCCAAGGAAAGGGGCGGCAGCTGAGACTACATCAGATCTGCAGCTTGTCAGCAGCACTCAAAGGTTGCCCAACTTTACTCCGAGATTTCAGGGTTGGAAAGCGGAGGGGCAACGCCACGTTTGCAGGCCTGATGGCACCTGCTAGAAAACCTCCTGGTTACCCCCCACAGCTACCTCCTTCGGAGCCGTCCTGATTCCAATGGGCCTGCCAGCATAGATCCGCCAGCTTTGTCCTGCAAAGCGCAGCTCACCCAGCCTTTCTTCCCGCCGCCATGCCGGCAGGCCCATCAGAATCGGGATGGCTCTGAAGGAGGTAGCTGAGAGCAGGAACGTTTCCAGCAAGTGCCGCCTTGCCTGCAAACGTGGCACTGCCCCTCCACTTTCCAACCCCGAAATCCCAGAGTAAAGTTGGGCAGCTTTTGAGCGTCCCTGACAAGCTGCCGCCCCCTTCCTTGTCTGGGTGAGGCTGGAGTGTGTGGCCTTTAGTCAGGGCTGCCGGCGTGGTGGGCGGGAGCACCGGGCAAGCACCGCTTTGCAGGAGGAAGATACTTACAAGTTCTGCCCCAGCGATAGTGAAGAGCAGCAACTGCGTCTTGTGCCAAGGTGGCAAGGAGAAGGAAATGGAGGGGTGGATGGCTGGACTCTCTTCTGGCCTGCTGGATTCAGGTTTTCCTTTGATTATGGGCTGGGGTGGGCCGGCCCCTTGCTGTCTCCAGGGTGGCCCAAGGCCAAATGTAAACATCCCGCAAGCATGTTTATCCCAGCCTCCTCCTTTTGTCTTCAGTGTAGCTGCAACTGACTCCTTTCCCCAGGCTGCGCACAGCTTCTGAAGCGTCAGTCAGCTGGAGCCTGGTATAGATCCTGGGTGCTTAGCAAAGCCCTGGAAATACCACGGCTCCAGCTGGCTGTCCCACAGGCCTGTGGTACGTTGCCGCCGCTTCAGCTTATCCCCACGCTACTCTTTTACACTTTTTTAATACTTTTTTTAACAGATACTTTTCAACCTATTGTAAGCGTACCACCTGCCAGCTACCAACATACCACTAGTGGTACGTGTAAAAACCCTGATTTAAAGAATAAGGAACATGGAATCTGTTTTTTCTTTTTAAAATATTGTTGATATTTTTATTTGAGTGTTGTATCTTGCTTTTAGGCAATTCAAAGGAGATTTTCACATCGTCTTTTGACCACTTGAATGTGTTTTATATTGTGTTATTTCAAAGGGGAAAGTCAGTGGATATTATTTTCAAGACAGAAAAACCATGTTCAATTCTCACTGGGGTCTAAAGCTTTTTGAATAGCTATAACTGCATTACTATCTCTCAAGATGCAACTATGCATGATACTTCAAAGAGAACTTACAATAAGGGACCATTATAGGACTATATAGGCCAATAAATTTTATAAATAAAAAATTAAATAAACAAATAAATAACTGGTAGGTAGGTAAGTAGGTCTGGGCAAAATCTATTATTGAGTTAAATAGTATTTTAAACTCTGTGTATAATTCTACATCAATAATAGCCACTGTTGTGGAAACCGCATAGGTAACTTATGAAGATAAGAATAATTTGTTCTTACTTGCATCTTACTTGCAACTAGCTTTACCATGGCACAGATTGTGAAGGTAAAACATTGCTCAGAGGTTTTCTTGGGAAAAGGCATCATAAAAACAATATGTTTATCTATTTACTTCAGTCTCACATCTCTGTTTTGTTTTTCTCAGATCCCTGTAAGTATAGTATAAATAAAGCCTAAATGAGAGTTGGCTTCTTCTACAAACTTTGGCACTATCCAAAAAGACCAATACTTAGTCACTTTTCTGTTTTACTTTGCTCTGCTTTGATTTTGTTTTTACACATACAATTCATACACACACACAGAGACAGATACACAGAGACATATAGACAGTCTTTTCTGTCTAATATACAGTTTGCTTGGCAAACTATAGATCTTTCACTTTTCATCATTATTGTTTGTGTGATGAGGTTGGGACTGTAGAAAGAAATTTCTTCTGGTAATAAATCTTATACAAGTTGGTGACAATCTAAATGCAGAAATTTTGTTTTTCTGGAATTTATCTCATGCTGCACCTGCATTCTCACAGCTACCTCAGATTACCTGTCAAAAAATTAAAAAGTAGCCAGTTAGAAACAGAAATGAAATGTGGATTCCAGTGGTGAAAGGAAGCAGACTTTGATGTGAATAGATCTTTCAGCATGCATTATGATTTTAGCCTGTAATCTGCCTCCCACCTCTCTGCCCTCCCACTAGACATGTTCCAAAAGGCTTGTATCTGAAAAGGATAAATCTGAGAGTAATTGGGCTATGGGAGTACAGCCAAGAGAGAGCCTTCTGGAATCAGCAGTTCAGCAAAACTTTAGGAAAAGCCTATTTAGAAATCTATGTTAGATTTTTTTTAAAAGAAATGAGTATAGTTTATTTTTTATTCATTGAAGAGATTAGCATATCTGTTAAACTGCAGAGAAAAAAGCATTGATGTTAGTTGATTCACATGGAATATCACAACAGTTACAGAATTGTGGCTATTTATTAAATTTATAAGCTATCATCTCAATCTGCAACCAACTATCATGGCTAAACATCTATTGTTTTAGGATATTGATTAAAATGCATTCAATATTTTATGCTATTTAAAATAAGCTACTTTGATACCAAGCCCAGCTGCCTCAGTCTTCCTTCTGTACATTGTCTGTTGTTGCTTGGAAGATAATTGAAGCAACTACATCTATAAATTGCTGGATTTTTGAGGTGACCAGTGGAGTTTTCAGGAAAAAAAGGTTTGAACAAGAAACAACTCTTAAGAGAATTTTTATTGGGCTGACTAAATTCAGAAATATTTATTCACCTATTTAAATATTAAATGCCACAAAGATTGTACAGCAAGATAATAATTCTGAAGGGATGGTAGATGGCACATTAGTAATTTCCCCTGGTAATGATACTTTGTTGTTTTGCTATTTTTCTTCTTTAAATCAATCAGTGAGTAATATTTTTCCCTCAGGATTTAACTGCAAATGTGAGTGAAAGCTAATCTTTTGCGTTCTATTCTGATATGTATAGCTTGTTTTGACAAGACTGAGGCCTAACTCTTGCTGAATTAGTGGCAATTACAGAGTGTGGTAAGTTCTCCAGCACTGGAGATGGAGAATCCACCAATGGGTTTAGACTGTATTCCTGCCCAATCAGATCAAGTCAGCCAAAGTTGCCACGCCCATCTTGGACCATAGAGATCCCAGTCTTGACTTGATCTCGCCTAAGACAGACGTGCAAGTTTGGCTCTTAGGCAGGTACAGTTTTCCATTGGTGGATTTTCCAGTTTCCCAGTTGTTAGGCTGTGCTGTATTCAGCACAGGATTTGGATTCTTATAGAATCATTTTGACCTTCCTTCAGGAACATTCTAAATTCCAATTTAAAAGTTTTCTGTTTTTTGGGGGGGGGGAGAAACAGAATCTGAATGGCCAAGGAAGGGGCTCCTTCCTTTCTCAGCTTATCTTTTCTTTCTCCCCACCCAGATAAATAGATCCTCCCCAAGGCCCACTTGTGGACTAACGGCTATTAGTCCTCAATTCATTCCAGCTAGGCCTCCTCGTTACCGGAGATTGCAGCTGCAGCTCCGGCTTCTCATTACAAGGCAAGTGTGGGGGTCTCTCTCTCTCTCTCTCTCTCTCTCTCTCTCTCTCTCTCTCTCTCTCTCTCTCTCTCTCTCTCTCTCTCTTTCCTTTCCTGCTGCTGCGTCTAAAGAGTTCCCTTGAGAATTTCAGGCTCACAATTGCTTTGGAGCTGCGGCTGCACCTCCGATAGTTCTTTTTAAAGCGTTTCGCCAGATTTTGCCTTCAGCAGCTCAGGAGACACGATTGTTTTTTTCTTGCTGCTGAAGGCGAGCTGCTCTCCAAACAGCTACCGCCGATCAGCTGTTCGGCGATGGAAGGGGGGGCGGAAAAAACACCATTTTCTCTGCCTGCTCCAAAGCTTTGAGTTGGGGGAGCGGATATTCCCTAGAAATAGGGGATTGCTGGTATTGCTTAGGCCACCTTCCGGAGCATCAGGGAGCGGTTCATAACCGTTCTCTCTCACGTGGCCGCCATCTTGGCCACGTGGCTCCAGTCTTCGCTAGGCTCCACTGCGTGGTATAAGGCAGATTCAGGGGGAAGGGGCTCCTTCCTTCCCATTAAGAGCTTTTCCCCTGTAATTGGGGAAGGAGATTTTTGAAGGCAGACTAGGGTAGTCAGTCTGAGAAGAATGTGTATAAGGTGTCACCATCTCAGACAGGCCGCCATTTTGGGGATGGCCATCATCTTGGTGGACCAATAGGCCCAATTTACCTGGAGGCCTGATACCTCCAGGTACATCCCTAGTCCTTTTCTTGGGAATTGTTTTGGTTCCTTTTGGAGCTCCCCTGTGACATATTCAACTTGGGAGCTTTAGTAGGCAAATTCTGATAGGCCTCCATAACAATAAGGATCATCTTTTGCTGATTATTAATATTATTTCTAAAACTTGGTGTCTTCCGGCCGTACCTTGCTCATACCAGTATTATTGGGATTCTCAAATTAACAAATAACCAACAATTTTATTTGGGTTCCAGGCGTACCCCATCGTGCGCCTGTTTTTACTCATAACAGCCCTTCCTGGATTCCAGGCATCCCCCATCATACGTCTGTTCTTATCCGTGCACAGATATAGCTGGGTTCCAGGCGTCTCCTATCGTGCGCCTGTTCTTATCCACGCTGCTGGTTTTCCTGGATTCCAGATGTCCCCATTAGTGCGCCTGTCCTTATCTGTGTACAGATATAGCTGGGTTCCAGGCGTCCCCTATCGTGCGCCTGTTCTTATCCACGCTGCTGGTTTTCTTGGATTCCAGGCGTCCCCATTAGTGCGCCTGTCTTTATTCAGTGTGTAAATACTCTCTGCATCTCAGGGGCCCCCTATCGTGTCCCTGCAGTATCAGAGAATGGAGGAGTCTATGTCTACCACAAAGGGCACACTACCATCCTCAGTGACTCCTTTGAATCCTAATCCTCCTGGCCTGGTAAGCACAGATAACCTGCAGCTAAAAGCAAGGACAAAACTACCACCAAGGCTTCAAAGAGGTCAGAAAAGCAGGCCAGCCAGAGACACCAAGCTCTGGAAAAAGAGTTTTCCAAGGCACAGAAATGGCCAGGACAGAGGCCTCCCAAGCAGAGGAGTTAGCCTTGGACCTACCTTTAGGTCTCCCAACCTCCCCCCTGGGCATATGGCCAACGGGGGAGTCATTACATTCCCCAGCGCAGAGTGGAAGTGGCAGATTTCTGCTGGTTTCTCAAACCACGGCTTCACAGGTTCCTCATGGAATACCAGAGGCGACATTCACTCCTACTGCGGCCGGTCTCTGACCAAACGAGCCCGTTCTCCTCCCTATGGAGGATCGTCTCGCCTTATTGATATCACAAGCGGTAGACCGCGCTCTTGATCCTAGGGCACAAGCTTCTGGTTCAGGGACTGTCCCTCCTCCCACTATACACCACTCGGTCCCTCAGACCTATTATGTCCCATCTTCCTCATCCGGGTCTACCTGCTCTGAGGGTTCACCTCTTCAGGCACATGACACCGAACAGGGGATTCCAATGTCTGAGGAGGAGGAGACTACTCCAGAAGCCCCCTCATTCAATGGTCTTTTCAATCCTTCTTTCTTTGTCACCTTGCTCCGCAAGGCCGCATCCACAGCTCACCTGGGCCCTGAGCCTTCCACATCTACAACCACCGTTTCCCCAGAAGCAGAGATGGATCCAAATTTCACCGAACCGGTGGCTGCTCAGCACCGCATCTCTTGTCCCTCCATGTTCTTGACTGCGATAAGGAAACAATGGACATCTCCCGCCTCCTTTCCTATTCCAGGTAATACTGATAAAAAGTTATATAATGTGGCTAAGGATTTGGAGGACGGTGGACGATCCATTCGGGCCCCTAGTATCTCCCACTGCCAGTCCCGGGGATGTTTCTGAAGCCCTCAAAGCAGAGGACCGTAAGTGCGAACTCACTTATCGCAGAATGCATCAGGCTTCTGCATGTGTTGTTAGGGCGGCCACCTCAGCATCCTTTTTCAATAGATCCGCTCTCCACTGGCTCAGGCAACTTCAGGCCCGTGTGCCAGCGGAGGATATCCGTACACATCAGGATCTTAGCAAACTGGTGGTTGCCACAGAGTACGCGTCAGATGCCACCCTCCAGGCTGCCAGGTTTTCTTCCAGAGCTATGGCGTCTAACGTAACTGGTTGCCGGATGCTGTGGCTGAAGCACTGGCAGGCAGATGCCAAGTCTAAATGGCATCTTTCGGCTGCTCCATATCAAGGGGATAAGTTGTTTGGGGATGTGTTAAATCCTTACTTAACTGAGAACAAGGATAAGCGCAAGATCCTTAATCACCTCATTAAGAAACTAGACAGACGGCAAAATTATTACCAAAGGCGTCAGTCTTTTTGTGCAGGAGCTAGATATAGTTACTCCCAACCTATGCATTCCTTTCCGGCCAGACAGGACAGACAGGAGAGACAACCGGATAGACAGCCAGCCAGGCCCAGACAGCAATCTCAGGGCAAGTGGCCCTTTCGCGGGAACAGTCGACCTTTCCGCCGATCCAGGTAACTCTCTGGTGATTCCTCCCATAGGGGACAGACTCTCCCTCTTCGCCCACCAGTGGGAGGCCACCACCACAGACACATGGGTACTAAACACCGTACGTAACGGTCTGTTCCTAGAATTCATTTCCAACCCTCCAGCTCATTTTCTTTCTTGCCCTTACCCACGAAACCGAACAAAAAAGAGACTAATGAGGGAGGCCGTTCAACGTCTGTTAAGCATACGGGCCATAGAACCGGTACCAGTGGACCAGAGAGGTCAGGGATTTTATTCTATCCTCTTAGTCATCCCAAAGGCGTCAGGGGGATGGAGAACCATTTTAGATCTCAAAGGTCTGAATTTTCATCTGGCTTACCGCAAATTCAAAATGCAAACACTCCGTTCCATCTTGGGAAGCGTGAGAAAAGGGGACTTTCTCACGTCTATCGACCTTACGGAAACATATCTTCATATCCCCATCTCTCTCGCCCACCGCCGGTTTCTAAGGTTTGCATACAAGGGGTGCTATTTCCAATACAGGGCGCTCCCGTTTGGCCTCTCTTCGGCTCCCAGGGTCTTTACCAAAATCCTGGCAGTATTGGCAGCTCATTTACGAATGATACCAGTCAGAGTCCAATGTTACTTGGACGACATATTAATCCAGTCATCGTCCATCCAGTCCGTAAGGATGGACCTCAAACTGGTGATAACATGATAACACTACTCCAAAACCATGGGTTCTCCATAAATTTTCCAAAATGTCACTTGGTCCCCACAACCAGACTGTTGCACCTTGGGGCCATGATAGACACAGTGGAGTGCCAGGTGTACTTGTCCCAGGAACGCCGGAACAACATAAGAGAGTCCGTCCCAAAATTACACGGGGGTCGGTCAGTAACATTGGTCAGTCTTTCCCAACTGTTAGGCAAGATGATTTCGGCCATAGCAATTGTCCCCTGGTCCAGGCTTCACTCCAGGGAACTACAGTGGTTCATGCTCCCCTTCCAGAGACAGAACCTCAGTGCCTCTCTACGACGGACAAGTCTCCCACCTCAGGTGGTGCGTTCCCTCATGTGGTGGCGATCAACCACCATGCTCAGAGTGTTAGGTTTCAGCGAACCAGATCGGATAGTAATAACCACAGATACCAGTCTGTTCGGCTGGGGAGCACATCTGCATTCTCAGTGGGCTCAGGGCCGCTGGTCTCGCTCAGACCTGCGCCACAACATAAATTGGCTAGAACTACGGGCCATACATCTAGCCCTGTGTCACTTCCACAGTCTGGTGAAGGGGTGTCACGTACTGGTCTTCATGGACAACGTGGCCGCCAAGGCTCATGTGAATTGCCAAGGGGGCACCAAATCTTGGGCCTTACTGACCGAGTCGCTCTTACTGAGTTCTTGGGCAAAACACAATCTGGCCTCCCGATCATATTTCAGGGGAGGCGAACACTCAAGCTGACCTCCTGAGCAGAGCCATGGTGGATCACTCAGAGTGGCGCCTTCACCCGAGACTCTTCAGAGTGATCTGTCACCGTTTCGGTCTTCCACTTGTGGACCTATTTGCGTCCCCGAGCAATGCTCAGCAGCCCCAGTTCTTCTCCCGGTTTCTGTCTCCAGGGGCAGAACAGATGGATGCTCTTTGGAACCCATGACCTCAGGGGCTGCTTTATGCATTCCCTCCTCTACCTCTTATCCCGGCGGTAATCCGCAAGCTTCTTTGGGAGCGAGCGGAGGTACTCCTAGTGTCCCCTTATTGGCCAAGGAGGCATTGGTTCGCCGATCTGATGAATCTCTCCCTAGCAGACCCTTGGCGGATTCCTCCAGAACGGGTCTCTCTCAGTCAAGGGACCATCCTTCATCCGGACCCCCAATGGCTCCAGTTAGCCGTCTGGCACTTGAGCGTTCACTCCTAACGCAGGAGCTCTGCTCACCAGGGGTCATTACTGTCATCCAGGCCTCCGGTCGTCCTTCCACAAACCGGATATACGAGGCCACGTGGAAGAATTTCCAATCATGGTGCTCTGGTCGTCAGTTATCACTTTCGGGACTTACGGTCCCACATATTTTGGATTGTCTGTTACAGGGCTAGAGAAGGGTCTGGCCACAAACACGTTGCGCAGACAGGTTGCTGCTCTTTCCATGAGTCCTTAGGGCTCTTACCAAGCTTCCCTTTGAGCCCCCGAGGACGTGCGACATCCGCTACCTGTCCCTCAAGGTGGCATTCCTAGTGGCAATCATGTCGGCACCTCGTATTTCAGAATTGGCAGCACTTTCTACAAGGGATGACCTGTGCATTTTTCACCAGGATAGGGTGGTCCTTTGACTCGATCCTACTTTCATCCCAAAGGTTAACTCTCTGTTCCATAGGTCCCAGGAAATAGTGCTGCTGGATTTCTGCCCCAACCCATCGCATGCGCTGGAACGGCAATGGCATAACCTGGATGTCCGCAGGGCACTTAGGTACTATATTTCGTGGACAGCGACATTCTGCAAATCGGAAGCCCTCTTTGTATCCTTCCATTCTTCCTCCAGGGGGCGGAAGGTTTCCTCTTCCACGATTGGCAAGTGGATCAGGCCGTGCATAGCTGAGGTGTATCAAGCTGAGTCTTTGCCAGTTCCACAACGGGTGACGGCCCACTCTACAAGGAGTGCGGCCACTTCTGCGGCACGTCTGCAGGGCGGCTACATGGACTTCACCATCTCCTTTCATACAACACAACAAAATTGATAAGTTTGCCTTGGCTGAGGCCTCTTTCGGTAGGAGAGTTCTCCAGCATGTTTTGCATCAAAGTGCCACACCGGACCAGTCTACTACCCATCCTCAGGGACAGTAGGCTTTGGAATGTCCCATTGGTGGATTCTCCATCTCCAGTGCTGGAGAAGGGGCGTTGTCTTACCTGAACGCCTTTTCTCAGCACGGAGATGGAGAATCCACTCCCACCCTTGTAGGTTATCAGGCCTAGGGTTAGTTAATCTTTGTGAGCCACAACGTCTTGCTGTCAGTCAGTGGCTATGCTCGCGTCAAGACTGGGATCTCTATGGTCCAGGATGGGCATGGCAACTTTGGCTGACTTGATCTGATTGGGCAGGAATACAGTCTAAACCCATTGGTGGATTCTCCACCTCCGTGCTGAGAAAAGGCGTTCAGGTAAGACAATGCCCCATCCAAATCACACCAGCAAGGCTTAGATAAGTCAGGTAAAACTGTACCTCTATTTATAGGATTCCATGTCATGTTGTTTCTGCATATTAAGTATTTATAGAGGCCATCTTATACTTATGAATTTGGAAAGGCTTACATTCTGGACTTTATCTGATTGGGAACTAAATACTGGAGTTTTGCACACTGGCTCTATTAGGAGAAGTGGCTTTAACCTAGACGTGTAAAATCCTCTTGAACCATTAAATTTTCCAGCGTAAAATATACTGTCATAATATCAGCATCAAAGAATTGAGCTTTGCTGGCTGGCCAAAATATTTGTTGTGAGAATGCAGCTTCAAATATTTAGGTAGGAAATTCAGGATAAAGTTTTTGTCAAGTGATTCTCTGTCTAAATTTATTTTATAGGATTATTTTAATTAGAAATTCTGGGAGTTATAATGTCAAAATATCTAGAAGGGTCTAAGCTAAGATTGGCTTTTATGGAAGAGTTGAGGAATTGCAATGTTGCTTTGAATGACTCTTTCAAGCAAGCATAAATCAACTTTAAAAAAATTCTTCCAAATTGAGACATAATATCAGTTTTATAAGAGGTTTGTTACCCTTGCAGATTAATTTGTTTGAAAAATGCTGAATATTTTTTTCCAAGGGAGTTTTTAAAGGAACTTTTCCCATCTTGTCTTGAGGATATATTTGATGTTCATTTCAACATGCTGGTTGAAAGATTATAGAACCCAACATATCTGCAGTATACTGGGATACAGTAGGGTGTTTTGAGGCCCCAACATTGTAACATAGATCATAAGCAAAGATATTGCCCCACTGGGATGAGCATGCTGATTTTGAATTGCAGTTTCCTTCCCCCTCCCCACTTTTTTAGATGAAATAATTACAGATAAAAACTGACCAGGTTCACACATCACGCCAAGGTTGCTTAGTTTGGATAATGCTATTATGTGCACACTACTATTATGATTAGTGACCTAGGGTTTATGACTTAGTCTGTAGCTTAGTCAATTAACCTTGATTAAACTTCATCTTAAAATATGTTATTTCAAAGCATATGTAAGCTTGTTGGTGTCAGTACTATTCTTTGAGGGGCAAAGCACTACTATACTAGAATATGCCTTTATTGATATTTAATCAGGAAATTTAAAATGGTCTGTCCAAGTGTCAATTTCTGAAATGGGAAGCCAGCATTCAAAAAAGATATGGAAAAAATCAGCTGGATGGGAGGAAGATTCAGAAACTTCTATCTTTGTCACCCATCTCACCTATTTTATGCATTTGCTTGTTATTAAGAGAAAACATTCACTACCCCTTCCATCTGTCCTTTCTTACTTTGCTTCACTCAGGAAAATTCATGTCATATTGTTAACAGTTATTGGCACGGTAGGCCATAGTTTATGGTCTTGTCTTACTTTGTAAGATTCAGTCAGCTGTATGTTGCATTGTTGCTAAGCTAGAACTGATCTGTACATTATAAATGCCTCTGTATATGTAGCCTGCAGCAACTATCACTGGAATGAAAGATTTAGAGCACAAAATGAAGCTTCCAGAAGGGAAAAGATTTTATATGAAATATGTTGCATGCCCTTCCTCCACAAAGGAAATGGAGCAGCGTCTGGCTTACTACTCTTTCAGGCTCTGCAATCTCTTTCAAGACATTCCACTCTCCCACCAATTGATTCCATATGTTCTCTCCCCTCCCTCCAGCATTCTTTCCTTTCACCATCTCCTGTTTTAGCTGGATGCTGATCCTGCAGGTTTCTGCTCACTCTTCTTGAGTTGGCTTTTTTCCCTGGAATCAATGGCTTTCAAAACTGAATAAAGATTGTATGCATAAAAATACACAAATGGCTTTGCATTACATAAGACCAAACTCAAAAAGATTTAATCAGAAATGTGGGGTTTAGGTATTTGTAGCCTCCTCTCCCAAAAACTCTAGATCAGGAGTGTCAAACTGCTGGCCCATGGGCTGGATGCGTCATGGCGAAACCACACCCACCCCATTGCCGGCAATGGAAAAAAAGTTGCGATATGTTGCGACACGTCAAGTGACGTTGTGAGTTTGACACCCCTGCTCTAGATAGAAAGAATTGTATGACATCTCAGTGCTTGCTGGTTGTGCATTTTGGGAACTTAATTTGAATCTACAGTAATCAAATATGCTGCTGTTACAGTAAACTGGACACAGCTTGAATTGGGCAATTTAGCTCAGAAAGCCTGCGAACTGATGATAAAGCATAATTCATTTGCATGCACAAAGTGATGTTGATCAACTATACTTAGCATGAAAAATGGGAAGCTGTGCTTTACTGCAGGTAAAGGGACAGTTGTAGAAGAAAAACATGGATTAAATGATTATATCAAGGGAAGCAAAGGGAAAATGCCAATAGTGATTTGCAAAGAAAACACACTGAATGTAGCAGAAGCAAAAAAAGATAAAATTAATTAATTATTGGAACATTGTTTCAATAATGTGAAAAGAAAATTCGAAAAGTAAAATATTACATAGCTAAGACATAAAACAAACTAGTGACAAAGTGGAGAAGACCAGGAATTCTCACTGGCTACAAGCAGGCATCATCAAGAAAGAAAGGGAAGCATTAATTTTGCAGCTCAAGAATAAGCATTATAAAGAACTATGGCAAAATGAAGAATTCAACATGTATCAAACATCAGCAAATGCACACTTTGTAAAGAAAAAGATCAGTCCATGGATTATAGAATTAGTGATCAATTAGCATCTGTGAAAAATTTGAAATTTCTGAGTATCCCCATTATAGTATAAGACAAAATGAAAATTTGTTGGAAATGTTTAAATTTTATAAGATGTTTATAAGAGCATATGAACTCATTGCTATTCTTTGTTCCTGATAGAGATTTTAATTTTGAACAAAAACAATAATCTGATTATTTTTATTTGTTTTTTATACTGTATTACTCCTTGATGAATAAAAGAACAATAACAATACCTCACATTTACTTTATATAGATGATCTGAAGTTTTATGGAAAAGCAAAAATCGAAAATCAAACATTGACAAACACTGTAAGAATTTTTAGTATGGATATAGTAAAGGAATTTGGCCTAGAGAAATTTGCTGCAGTAGCAATAAATTGAGGTAAAATCACAAACAGTAATGGAATGGCCAAACCATCAGGAACCATCAGAATGAAGCCAATAATTATATGAATATTTGATAGTTCAATAACATCAAGCACAGACAATGTGATTAGTAAAGAATATATCCAAAGAGTGCAGAAATTGCTAATCTGCCTTTTAACTGTAATAAGGATTTTATTTGATTAAACCTGAGTTTCCTTGTTCTTAATTCAACATTTCAACAACTACAACTCACACTGGCTGTCATATTGTCATAATTTTTCTTTGTCAGTTTTTCCTTTAATTAAAGAAACCTAAAACTCCAGTTGGTAATAGTAAAAAGTATATGAAATAAAGTTAGTTTTGCTATGAATATAAGCACTTCTAAAATGATTTGTCATGATTTGATTTCTGAATAGTTTCTGTTAGAGAATTTTAATTTCTCTATTGGTGAAAATAAATCAGAAGCTCTCACAGTTGACTGCATTTAGCTGATTCAAAATAACTTCTTTATTTACATCAAAATAACTTCTCTATTTATATCAAAATATTTACAATACCATATATTCTTCTTTACAGCAACATAGCTCAATTGAAGACTTCTTACAGAGAGATATAGAGACAAAACTGAGACTGGAAATCCAGCTTCCAACTCAATACCTTTTTGCACAGACTCAGTAGCACTTTCTTCACATTGGCTAACTGAGTTACCACATGACTCTTCCTGCTCATGAATATTCCAACACTCCTCTCTTCATGACAGGAAGAGACGTCAGACCTATTGACTTAATACATTCTCCATAGTGAACACTACCCAATGGTTTAGTCATCATGTCTGCCAAACTATCCTCAAAAGAACAATGATGTAAACTAATCAATTTTCCTTTTACAGCTTCCCTGACATTACAATACTTAATGTCTACATGTTTACTTCTGTTCTTCATCCTGTCACCAGTTGCCATTTTTATACAAGCAGCATTGTCTTCAAATACCTTTACAGATTCTTTTACATTAATATTTAAATCTTGCAACAACTGTACATTATTATTTGGCAATACCTTTTTCTTATATACCTACTTACAACCCACAGCTTTGGTTCCCTGTGGCAAAGTCACTGATTTAAATACTTCATGGTCTCTCATGGATTTCATCTCTTTATCCATGGCCTCCTTCCATCTTTCTTGTTCAGCTTTTGGTAATTCCAACACTTCTTTATAACTTCTTGGCTCATACCACAATTGCAAACCTTTACCTTGCTGGCAGAATACCTGTCAGGCGGAATTCCTTTGTTACATCGCTCTGACCTATGTGGTAATAACTGCTCCTGTGTCTCAAGTCTATCTGGCTTCATGTCTTGTTCAGCCTCTCCTCCCTGAACATTGACATCTTCAATAATCATTTTTTTCCATCATTAGATGAGTTATTGTCATTAAATAGATCACTGTCATTAAGTGAGACATACCCAGAATTTGCATTAATTCTGTCCCAATTTTGTTCTGCAAAATTAGCAGACCTTGAAATTACAATTCTTTTATTTCCATCGCTAAAGTGATATCCTTTTGACCCTGTCTCATAGCCCACAAACCTGAGCTTTCTTGCCTTTTGCTGTCCCTTTCTTCTGATTGCTTTCGGAATGTGTACCCATGCAGTACTTCCAAAAATTCTCAAATGTGCCAGTGATGGCTTTCTCCCATATAGAATGGCATATGGAATATTATTAATGGAGGAACTTCACAGCCTGTTAACTATATAATTTGCAGTCAATATGGCTTCTCCCCAATATGACCTGCTCATACCAGAATCCTCTAACAATGAATCTTTCATTGTTTGCAAAACACCATTCCTTATTTCAGCTACACCGTTCTCTGCTGCTGTATAAGGATTTGTACGTCTGTGTCTTATTCTCAACTGCCCCAACCATTGTTGGACTTTAGTTGACATAAATTCAGTACCTCTGTCAGTTTGCAACTGACACTCTTGTTGTCTGTACCTTCTCTCTACAAAACTTACCCACTGTTTGAATTGTTGTAGCACCTCTGTCTTTGCTCTAAGCAAGTAGCAAAAACTATACCTGCTATAATCATCAACAATTACCAGTGCATATTTTGCTCCTCCCAAACTGGCTTGCATAGGTCCCACCAGATCTGCATGGACCAGCTCTGGAACTCTTTTTGTTTGTCTTGTGCTACATTTACTAACTGGGAATGCCTTTGACTTTGATGCTTTGCATATTGCACAGTCCAAATATGTTTTGCATCCCTTCAAATTTAGCCCTTCTGCAAAATCTTGCATTTGCTGCAAAACTTTAAGCTTGCATGGCCAAGTCTTCTATGTAGAAGATAAATACATGAATCATGCTCTGCAACATTCTTAAATATATGGGAACATTGAACCTTTTGTCCCTGCAATACATATAGATTATCTTCCTTTATGCCTTCTGCACAAATATTCCCATTCCTTTTGATGAGACATTTACAAAAATGATCTCAAAATCTTGTCTAACCTAAATTAGACACACTTAACAAATTATGTTCCATCTCAGGTACACAAATCACATTGGTAAACTTTGATTCCAAATATGGAATTTTTACGTCGCCTTTTCAAATGACTTTTGCTTTCTGGCCATTTGCCAAAGCCACAGCTTCTTGTGCTACTGGAACAAACCTGCAAAATAATTCAGAGTCATTAACTATTGTTTGACTTGCCCCCCTATCTATTAGCCACTTGTCTCTGTTGTTGCTATAGCAAACTTTTGCAACACCAAAATGTTCCTTTTGCAAATCAGTCTTTTTTTCTTGTACAAATGTCCTTTGCTGCAAATTGTTCCTTTGCAAACAGTTCCTTTTTAGATGTGTCTTTTCTCCACAAATGTAGCAATTCTTTTCTTGCTGAGCTCTCTGCTTGCAAAATGTTTCTTCTTCGGAGACTTGCAGTCTGGACCCCCTCCTCAGGAATTTCACCTCCTTGAGGCTGCTTCTAAAATGGTGCTTTTCTTGTTCATTAAGCAAACATGCCTTTAAAGCAGTGGTTCTCAACCTTTTTAATACCGCGACCCCCACCGGTCATAAGTCGAGGACTACTCAACTGGTCGTAAGTCGAGGACTACTCAACTGGTGCAGCACCGTTTGCAGAATGGGACTTTTGGCGGGCTCAGCAGGGCAGAGACAGCCTGGACAATTCCTATTGGCTTTTGAAAGCCAATAGAATTAGACTCTATTCAAGAGAGTCTATTCTATTGGCTTTCAAAAGCCAATAGAATAAAAGGGAGTAGCACAGCTAAGGAAAGGGGGGAAAATGGTGGACTGCATTGTTTGGCGACCCCCGTGAAATGGTCGTTCGACCCCAAATGGGATCCCGACCCACAGGTTGAGAACCATTGCTTTAAAGCCTCAAACTTTAAGTCTTGCTCTTCTTTACACTCAAATATGGCAGAAACTGTGTCCCAGGTTTTATCTAAACTGTTCAACACCAATAAAACCTTCTGGGAGTCAGGGAATTTAATCCCATGTTGTTCTAAGTCCAAAAATAAACTTTGCATTTTATTTAAATGCTGTTCCACAGATTCACCTGGTTGCAAACAGGCCCTGTAAAGTTTTCTTGACAATTGCACTATATTGCATGCAGAAACATTCATGTGCACAGCTCTCAACTTCAACCAAATCTCCTTTGCAGTCTTTAAATTTGCAACATTTAGAAATTGTTCATCATCTAAATTCAAGATGAGATAAGCCATTGCTTGATCATGACTCTTCTGATCAGCAGCTGCAAATACTTGTGGTGGATTTCCTACAATATACCACAGCTCTTTAGCTTTCAGCAAACATTCCATTTTTGCAGCCCACACAATGTAATTCTTCTGGCCCAAACAAGGCACAGAGTTTTCTTTAAATTCCATTGCAGCCATTCTGCTAATTCTGCCTTGCTCTTATACTTTCTAAACACAGGCAATTTCTTCCAGCTTTAAATTACAATACAGTCCTTAGTAAGCTCTAGGCCCATAACCTGTTAGAGAATTTTAATTTCTCTGTTGGTGAAAAATAAATCAGAAGCTCTCACAGTTGACTGCATTTAGCTGATTCAAAATAACTTCTTTATATTTATATCAAAATATTTACAATACCATATATTCTTCTTTACAGCAACATAGCTCAATTGAAGACTTCTTACAGAGAGACACAGAGACAAACCTGAGACTGGAAATCCAGCTTCTAACTCAATACCCTTTTGCACAGACTCAGTAGCACTTTCTTCACATTGGCTGACTGAGTTACCACATGACTCTTCCTGCTCATGAATATTCCAACAGTTTCCTTATGAATACATATAATTAAATAAGTAAACCTATATGTATTTCAAGAGATGGGGAATAAGGAGATGGTCACTCAACCTTCTGTGCCATGCACCCCTTCCCTATAAGAAATTAGATTAGCCATACCGTCATCTTCCAAAATTCTCCAGGATGTTTTAGTAGTTCTAACATTACATGTTTTTCAGACTTGATTTAATACCAAGTCATTCTTGGTACACCAACACCATTCTTTTTCTTGCTTTTCTCTTGTCCCTACAATGCTTTCCCTAAATTTATTTTTTGTTTGTCTTGGGTTTTGCCATTTAAAATTTTGTGCCAAGTATCATATCCAATGTAAAATAAAATTAGAAAGAATAAGTTTTGTGTCAACTTGGAAAGTGAGCATGGCTGTGGCCATTTTCCCTATTCATTTTCGGTTAACATGTTGAAAGGGGGGAGGGGGTATTGCCAGGTGTTTCGCTAGTCAAAATAATCTTTTGTCCCATGGGAACCAAGGTCATCAGCTGCTCCCAAACTGCTGGCTGGGTGTTTCGTGAAAAGCCCGCCAAGAAGATGTATTGTGGAATGTAGTTGCTTGCAAAACTGTAGAGGTGGGATTTCTAACTTTGTTTTGGAGAATTGTTACATGTGCTACAGACTTGGTTTCACTTTTGATGTGCCGATACTTTGTAACTAGTAAACATATTCTTTGAGGAATTTCCAAACCTCAGAGTTCTATTTTATTTGTCTCTATCTGTCGGAACCATGACATTAAATCAAGTCTCTTAAAACTTCATTTTCTTGGAGTGCTGGGCTCTGACCGCCTACCCACTCACTTTTGGGAGAGTGGTAAAGACTCAGCGAAGACTCAAGATGGAGGAGAAAATTGAAACTGCTGCTAACCACAACGAGACTCAGGCTTTCGAAGCACAGGCAAGTGCTTCAGCCACCAAGGAGGCATCACTGGCAGGGGCTCAGCTGAAGACCAGGGTGATCCAACCTGGGAAGCTGGCACCGCAGGAAGGAGCTACAGCCCCAGCGGACCTCTTCCAAGCTGAGGCTGCCCCTCAGCGCAGAAACACTCCTGTAACCGCTGGAGAGGAGCTCCTGTTGCTGCGGTCCCAGGGTTCTCCATCTGCAGATGGCAAGAAAGGAAAGGGGTTGATTGGATGGGATGACTCTGGTGAGTGGAGATTTCAGTCCACAGTCCACAGCCCCTCATTCGAACAGCTGAAGGAGAAGCTTGGCTGACTGGAGGTGAGGAATACGATTCCTGTTGCCCAGGAGGTAGGTGCCGTGGGAGAAAAATGCCAAGAACTACCCATCTCTTCCCCCCCCCTCGCCGGAGTTCCAGCCCAACTGCCAGTGCTGCTTCGCCCATCCTCCCACCAGCTGTGATACCAAGCCCTGTGTCCCAGCCAAGTTTGTTGCCATGACCTCGGGATGCCAGTCCCGGAGTCCAGCCAAGAGAAGTCTGGAGAGAGGTTCAGCCACATCCCCAGGACCAGGAAGCCACCCAAGCCCAGCAGCAGTTGCAGGCAGTTCCGCCGAGGTTTGAGCTGTCTCCCATGAAGCCCACCTTTGATGGGGATCCCTAGAAGCTGACCTTCTTCTTAAACCAGGTGTGGGCTCATTTAGATTGCTACGCTTATGCCTGCCTGAATGGGGCTATGATGGTGAATGCTGTGGTGGCAAATTTAGAGGGAGAAGCAGCTGACTGGGTGACCAACCTCCATGATAAAGTGGCTCCTGAATTACACAACATTAATCTATTCATGGAGCAGCTGAAGAGTCAGTTTGAAGACGAATCCTGAGTCCTACTGGCTGAGAAAGAAATCCACCGCCCGAAGCAAAAAGGTTGCCCCACAAAGGAGTATGTCTGTGAATTCAGGAGAGTTGCTAACTGGCTGACAATGATGCTGGACATCGAGCTAGACCGCACCTGAAAGTCAAGCATCACCGAACCTAAGCCACCACACGTCCAAGAAAAACACCTCTATAGCCGACGTCCCCAAGCCTCTGCAGTGCCAATGTCTCCCAAGCACCTAATAGTCTCGGGTTGCTTAATTAACTTATCCACTGTGCTCAAACTGGGAATCTGAGCCAAGCTATTGCCCCTGTCCATGAGGTTTGAGCAGGCCGACGGGTCCCTCATTGGAGGTACCCCTGCTACGCACTTAACTGAACCTGTGAATTTGGAAATGGGTGGCATTGAGAAATAATCCATTTTGTGGTGGTTCCAAAGATGACTGAAGCAGTAATTTTGGGGCTAGCATGGTTGGATAAATGGCATCCTAACACCTGGTAGGAAGAGGAAATGCGGAAATTAAGACTGGGGACAGGACCCCTCCCACCTGACTCTGACAATAAAACAAAGACACTGGCCATCTGTGTGATACAAGGGGAGCCCCGTGAAATCCTAAAGACTGTAGCCAAAAAGCTGCCAGGGATTCAACTTGTCCCCACTGAGTAGTGTGATTTGGGAGACGTATTTAGTGAGAAGGAAGGTGACGTCCTTCCCCCACACCGGGCTATGGACTGTGCTATTGAAATTCTGCCTGGTGCCAAGCTCCCTAAACCAAGAATGTACTCTATGACACCCAAAGAGATGAAAGAACTGAGAGAGTACATAGGGGTTTCATTCAGTCAGCCAAATCACCCGTGGCTGCTCCCATGCTTTTCAAGGAAAAGAAAGATGGTTCTCTTAGATTATGCATGGATTTTAAATCTTTCAGTGCTGTCAGCATGGAAAATACGTATCCCCTCCCCTGAGGAAGGACATGTTAGCCCATCTGGCTAAAGGAAAAATCTTTACCAAGCTGGATTTAAGAGAGACTTATGACCGGATCTGGATCAAGGAGGGGGACAAGTGGAAAACAGCTTTCAAATGCCCATTGGGGAGTTTCCAATTTAAAGTGATGCCTTTTGGACTGCAGCCCCCCCCTCCCGGTGTGGTAATGCAATTGATAAATCAAGTGCTCCATGATCATTTATATAAGGGGTTTTTGGTTTATCTTGATGACATCCTTATTTACTCTGAAACCATGGATGAACACATTAAAATGGTCCGTGAGGTATTAATGAGATTGTTGAAAGCCAAACTATATGCAAAACTGTCAAAGTGTGAATTTCACCAGATCTGCTTAGATTATCTAGGGTATCGGATTTTGAATGAGGGGGTAGAGATGAACCCTGCCAAAATTAAAGCAGTATTGGAATGGCAACCCCCATGTACCCGCAAGTAGCTTCAAAGTTTTCTGGGGTTTGCCAACTTTTATTGTCAATTTATTCCCTCTTTCGCAAAGATAGCCATGCCAATCACTGATTTACTCAAAACAGGCAAAGGGGGGGGGGAACCCCCAACCTTCTCAGCCATTGCCATGGTCATTAGAGTGCCAGGCAGCGTTCAAAAGACTAAAGTGACTCTTTGCATCTGAACCAGTTCTTAAAAACCCTGACCCGGACAACAATTTATCATTCAAGCTGATGCAAGCGATATGGCTGTTGGCCGTTCTCCTACAAAAAAAATCACAGAGGGAAATCATTAACTCCATTATTCCTCCACTGCAATATGCTTCTCAAATAATAACCAGATCTCATACCCAGAGACCCCCTGCTGATCCTGACAATCGCTCGCTAAAGGAATTAAAGGAGAAGTTAGAGACTGATGCCTGGTTTAAAGATAATAAATCTATATTAACCTTAAGGGGAGGGCTAGCTTGAAAGGGTTCTAAGTTATACCTCCCAGATGGCCTCAGGCTCCAGGCATTGCAATGGAGTTACGACGCTAAGCAAGCGAGTCACTTGTTTTTTTAAAGACATTGCATCTGATGCAAAGGCAATTCTGGTGGCCAAAAATGAAAAAGGACATAGAGAGTTATGTTAAGAGTTGTGCCATTTGTGCTTCCATGAAGAGGCATCCTGGAAAACCACCAGATTTGTTGCAGCAGATGGCCGATCCCTCTCAATCTTGGGAGGAGATAGCCATGGATTTTATAGTGGAATTATCTGAGAGCAAGGGGAACACTGTAATATGGACTGTGATTGATCTATTTTCCAAACAGGCACATTTCATCACTTGCTCGGGACTTCCCCCTGTCCAGAAGCTAACCAAACTATTTTTGAAGCACATATACCGACTCTATGGTGCCCCAAAATGGATTATTTCTGACAGCGGGGTCCAGTTTACTGCAAATTTTGGAGGGAGTTCGTAAAAATGATTGGGTCCTCCAGGGGCTATCATCAACTTTTCATCCAAATACTAATGGAGCTGCTGAGAAAGCTAATGCAATGGTGGAACAGTACCTGAGATGCTATGTAAATTACCAGCAGTCCAATTGGGCTGACCTCCTGCCTTTCGCAGAGGTACTGTAGCCTACAACAATACGGTGTACAGTAGCACTGGACTCACCCCATTTAAAATAGTAACGGGTTGAGACTTTGTACCCATGCCTGAGTATCCACAGGAGCCTCCTACGTCCCAGACTCTGGACCAATGGGTGACATCCTTCCAGGAGGTTTGGGTAAATGTGAAGAAGGCATTGATCAAAGCTACTGAGGTTTACAAACAGCAAGCTGACAAATGATGCTCCCCTCATAAACCTTTTCATGTTGGACAATTAGTTTATCTTTCAACAAAATATTTAAGATTAAAATTACCCAGCAGAAAATTGGGGCCAAAATTCCTTGATCCTTTTCCTATCACTAAAATCATTAACCCACGATTGTTGGGGAAAGTTCACCCTATGTTTCATTGCAGTCTATTGAAACCTGTGTCAGAATACTCTTTGAGACCGGTCCTAAAGAAGCCACCGGGTCCAATGATGGTGGAGGGGGAGACACATTATGAAATAAAACATATTATTGATTCTAGGTTGTACAAGGGAAAGTTACAATACCTTGTTCAGTGGAAAGGCTACCCCCTTTCAGAAGCTACATGGGTAAAATTTACAAATGTGAATGCAGATTAATTGATAAAGAAGATTTACGATAAATACCCTCACAAGCCTCGAGGGAATGCTTAACCTGCTTTTTCTTTTCCCTGCAGGAGACTCTTTCTTTCTGATGGGGAGCCGACTGTCAACTTTAACAATGAGCCTGGCTGTTGCCATCTTCCCTATTCATTTTCTTTGGCACATAGAAAGGAGGGAGGAGGGATTGCCAGGTGCTTCGCTAGTCTAAATAAACTTTTATCCCATGGGAACCAAGGTCATCAGCTGCTCCCGAGACTGCTGGCTCGGCATTTCATGAAAAGCCTGCCAAGAAGATGTATTGGGGAACGTAGTTGCTTGCATAGCTTCAGAGGTGGGATTTCTTAACTTTGTATTGGGGAATTGTTACGTGTATCTTCAGGTTTGGTTTCACTTTTGATGTGCCGATACTTTGTAACTAATAAACATGTTCTTTGAGGAATTTCCAAGCCTCCGAGTTCTGCTTTATTTGTCTCTGTCTGTTGGAACCATGGCATTTTGTACATGTAGCTTTGTAATATTATTCTATACAAATGTTGCAACTGGGTACACTTGTTCTTTTAATAATATAAACATACAAAAAATGAGATACTGCTTAGATTGCATAGAGTTAATATTCAACGATAGTATTTTTATTTTGTGCATTCACTTCTAAATTTAATATAGTCACATTTTCTATGCATGTCATAAGCTATTTCCTCTCATCATGGCACCTAAATGTTAATCTGAACTTTCAAAATATATTATTCCTCTCTGTCAATTCCTTAGTATCTTATATAGACTTGCAAAGAATAACTTTTCATTTAATTTCTTCTGTCATGCCATTATGCATAATATTTGGTGCTATGTTTCCATGTTACTTTTTATTTTTTCATCCTTCCCTTGATATTACAGCTAGGACTTTATGTGCATGCTAGTAATTATTTTTTATATAAATTATAGTATAAAGCTTAAAACATTGTAGAAGAGAAAAAAACAAGGTTTAAAAGATCAAGAGAGGCTACAAAACCAAGTCAAGATTAACAGGATGAAAATCAGCAGAACTTGGTTTCATAGTAAGACATTGATTCAATAAATAATTTACTACTGCAGTACTTTTGCTTTGCTCTGTGTTTGCTTGAAGTCCTAATTTTTTATATATATACTAAAACAAGATCTATTCCAGATCCAATAACAGTGGTAGTAATAGAAAGAGTCAGTTTGCTCCAGTGGTTACGGCAATAGGCTAGAAATCAGGAAATTGTGATGATACCAGTCCTGCCTTAGTCATGAAAGCCAGCTGGATGATTCTGGGCCCATCATTCTACCTCAGCCCAACTCACCTCACAGTAAATTGTGGGGGAAATAGGAGGAAGAAGGAGTATTTATGGTATGTTCTCTGCCTTGAGTTACATATAAGGTAATAAGGGTAAAATAAAAAATGAATAAATAAAAATAGGACTACAAATCTTAAGTTGAAAAAATTATCATCGATATTTCAAATCATAGTTCATTTACTAGTCAGCACACTTGATTTTGATGTATATAATGATGAAGGGCTTAAACTGAGTTGAGAAAGAGCCAGTGTGAAAGTTAGTTCTCACAATGTCAACAGAGAGTAACATGATAGCAAATAGGACACTTGCAAAACTTAATGGCCAGTGGAAACAAGCCAATCTGCTCAAAGGAAGGGTCCAAATAGTCAGATAAGTAGGGTGGGGAAGAAAAAAGTACACAAGATGTTTTGGATATTGTTTCTCTCTATAAAATTTGTTCTTGAAACACGACAATTGCTGGAATTATTTGGTTATGGCTTTCTATTTTTTTAACTCAATATTACATATCTTATATTTTTGGATTTAGTGTGAGCTGGTTTACACAATTCATTCTTGCCTGTAGAGCAAAGTTTGGCAATGGAAAGTATCTGGATAATTTGGAGCCAGCCAACTCATTTTTGCTCAGCCTAGCTCACAGGGTTGCTTGTGTAGGAAAAAATGAAGAGCACTACTTAAACAGTCCTGGAATTTGAGAGGACAATTGACATAAATAAATGCTAAAAATGGTATACTTGAAATGGTTTGATTTTCTCCCTGAATCTGTAGTCCAATGAGAGACCGTATTTGCAAGGCAATCCTGATCTTAGAGGCTCTGAATTATCTTATGCCATCTAGTAGAAGGCTGGCAATTTGCAGCTGTTTATGGCTTTCTGGCTATAATTTCTTCCCCTGCAAGGACCATAAGAAATAAGAGATGTGGACATCTATAAACTTATTACTAATCGGGTGCATGCGTCTGTCTCTTTCATTGCTTATGCTTTCTCATTTAATCTTTAATCACATTCCTTTCCTTGCAAAAAGGACCTCCTCAGCATATGCTGGCTGCATATATACTTAACATTATTAAATGTTATTTACTACATTGAGCTGCAGTAGCTAATGTAGTGGCAAATGCCAGTACATAGAACTGGAACATTATGTTGGATAATAGAAAGAGTTTATAAATTTCTGCAGTTATTTTTAATGAAAATTTAGGCAATTTCTATGGTTAGAAATTGCTAAAATAAACTATAATAAAGTGTAGTTGTGTTGACTGGTTAGCACACTGAACTAAAAAAATAGAAACCATTTCTCTTTCAACATTTTTGTTATTGTTTCTTTTTAAATCCAAGGGAAATCCAAATCCTTGAATGCTTACTTTATAATTGAGTTATTTTGTGTTACCTGGAATAGAATAGTATCATGTGCTTCTCCATCCATGAATTATTTTTTGAAGCATGTGTAATTGAGAAGTAGAGGAGGGAGAAGCTGATTCCGTTGTATAAGACTGTATACTATTAGAATTGAACATTACAAAACAAAGCTTGTTATGTAGACACGTAAAATAGCACTTTAAGAGTAGTAATCATTATGTGTTTGCTTGTAATATTTGGAATTCCGGAAATAAATTGTTGCCATCATTCTTTCATCTCTCATTGTGTATCGATATATCACCTTATTTCATCTCTCTGCTATAGAAATACATAATTCTAGGAGACATTGTCCAGATGGGCTAGTATCAAAACAAATTTGGGATCCAGCCAATATCTGAACAATTAACTAGAAGTGTTCTTCAATTCAACATTTTATTTGCCAAAAATGAGAGTTGAAAGGATGGGAAACATTTATTTAATTTGTTTCAAGTTTCCTTGTTCAGATTTTTTTCTTTTTTAGATATTCAACAGTGATCTCTTTGATACTTCTTTATGTCAAAGAACTGTTTTTTAAATTAAGTATTCTCTGACAGATATGATGAGTTTGTATCTACTGGTTAGAAGATCCAGAAGAAATTGTTTTGCAGACTTGGATACATCCAATTTCATTATCCCAAAGTATAGCCTATCTATGAATCAAGATGGTCTGTTGAAAAATCTACTACTAGAAGACCTTTGTCTGAAAATTCATGAAGTATATGAGCTTTTTAATGCAAAAGCTTTCAAAGTCCCATCATCTTTGCCTTCAAGTTATATTTTTCCAAAGGGATTTTCAGCACTCTGTATACCAGGGGTCTTCACACTTGGCCCTTTTATGACTTGTGAACTTCAACTCCCAGAATTCCTCAGCCAGCGTGCCTATACCACAGATCCAGTATTGAAAGAATGTTATGCAGATACTTTCTATAACAAATCTTGCTTCAGACATTATTGAAATATGCTATCAATGTCCGCCATATGCATTCCATTAAAATTCAGATTCAATATGTTGAACATGTGGGAAAATAAGAGCACTTTAAAAATACACTTTTATTTCAGCATATTTTTTTCTTTTTCCTTCATTAAAAAGTTATCAATGTTCAGTGAACTTGAAAAAAATTAAGAAATCTTGTGCCTAAAATACTGATTTAATATGCTTTAAATATACTAGTATGACAATGTAACATGTTTAATGCTGATGTGTAGGCATTTATTTTGCATATCCCTTGAAATTATTTTATATACTGTTCTTGGATGCTGCCTGAAAGAGCAGGAAGATAACTTACATTCAAGTTTATTTACATAGTAGGTAAGAATGAAGTAACCTATACATCAGTTCCCTTATATGTTAGTTCCCTCATTCCTTTTCCTTGAACTATTAGGAATTTGTTTGATTGCTTCATTGAGAGACTGAAATCTTTGGATTAACTGGATTGCTATATATGGAAAAGTGAGGATAATTTAGAATGTTTCCAGGCTTTATGAGTTGTAAAAGAGGCCCTTTTGAAGATGATGCCCATCCCCACAGTGCCAGAGGTCTTTTTAATGAATGTAGGGAAGAGGGGCTGTTCCTGGTTACTGTGTCAAGAATTTAATTTGGCCCTCATTTTCCCTACCTTTTAAAAAGTAGCTAAGATGTAAGTCTTTACCTGGACTTTTAAATGCAGAAGATTTAGTAATTGTATTAATTGCCTTTTGCTTTTATATTTATAATATAAATTACTCTTATTTTTACTTCTATAGTTTTTTTCTTATATTTTTCCTTTTTAGACATCTTCAGTGTTTCATTTGAAGTACTTTAAACATATATTAGTTCTCTACCAATGTCATATAGTTGTATAGATTCAGAAGACTGTGTGTGTGTATATATCAAAATAATAAAGGCAGGATAACACACACACACACACAAGCACACATATATTATTCTGCTTTTATTATTTTGGTAAAAGGCAGTAAACATACCTAATACTCCTAAGGCGGGCCTAGAACTCAGTCTTTGATTTCTAGCCTGATCTCTTAACCACTAGAACAAACTGGATTATGTGGTAAAAATTGACCTAGATGGATTCAAAACAAGATTTCGAAATTATAAGAATCCTTCCTATAGAAAATTCTGTTATTTTGAATTCTTAAAAAAAACTTGACAGGATGAGACTTTGAAGGTTGGACGCTAGAGGGAACCAGAAAGAACTAAAGATTACAATTAAAGGAAAAGAAGACTTAAATTTGATTTACTAATACAGAATGGAGCAAAATACTTTTACAATTGATGCATTGAAAGATATTTGAACAATGGACCCAGGAGTTAAAACTGTCTGCCATTATAGATACCGGTAGGTGTATCTAAAAAATGATATGGAAGAGGAACAAATTTTACCAGACAAGACTGAGACTAATTTGAAAGTGGATTTTAAAAGGACAAGTTACAAGAATGATATGGGAAAAGATGCTACATTGGATATACAAATGAAATCAGCTGATGTCTTAATAGGGTCATACAAATAACAAACCAAAAGAGTGACCTGAATAACTTTCATGTAATGGATTTACAAAAGAGACTAGTTAAAGTTTAGAAGGATTTTGTGAGAAGGACAAACTAAAAATGAAAAAAAAAAAAACCCTTCTAGGACAGTACAGGTAGTCCCCTCAACTTACAACCTTTCATTTAATGACTGTTCAAAGTTACAGTGGCACTTTAAAAAGTGACTTATGACTGTTTTTTACACTTACGACCATTGCAGGATCCCTGTGGTCACTTGATCAAAATTCCGACATTTGGCAACTGGCATATATTTATGATGGCTGCAGTGTCTCGGGTGATGTCATCACCTTTTGCAACCTTCCGACGACAGGCAAAATCAATGGGGAAGCCAGATACACTTAACAACCATGTTGCTAATTTAACTAATTTAACAACTTAATAACTGTGGCAAGAAAGGTCGTAAAACGAGGCAAAATTCACTTAACAAATATTTTGCTTAGCAACAGAAATTTTGGGCTCAGTTGTGCTTATAAGTTGAGGACTGCCTGTATTTAAAGGGTTTAAAGATCAATTGTTGAAAGTACTATAAAAGGGATACAAAAACTTATTTAATTTGATCAAGGTTAAAATAGATATAATAATGATGATGATGATGATGATGATGATGATAATAAATAATATTGGGTTTTTTGGATGGAAGGAGGGGTCAACGAGGGCCTAGCTTGTAGTCATTGCGTAGCTGCAAGTGGCATAAGCTTGACCCTTCCTTCCAGCCTAGCTGGAAGTTTCCCAACAGCTTTCAAGATTTGCTTATAGATAAGAGAATCACTTGTTGTATTTTAAGAGAAGGTAACAAATTAGTAAAATTGTTTATACTTGTAATTAAAGGGGAAGCCATTGCTTTATATGTTTCTTATCTTTTTATTGATTATATTCTTATTTTTCTTTCCATTTTATTTTTCTATTTTTTTCTTTTTTTCTCACATTCTTTTTTCTTTTTAAAATTTGTATTAATTCTTTTTAATTGTAATGTTTAATAAAATTATTATAAAAAAGAACATCTGAATTAAATGATTGAGGCAATATAGACAAATGTGTGTTTCACGCATGGGTTTATATTCTCCTGTCATTCTGCTCCTTACTAGTTACTTATCATAAACAGAGGAAACATAATTTTAATTTTGTGTTGCCTCTGTTCTTTTGGTATATAAAACTTTATTTTTATATATTATTTTTTATTTCAAACATGGTTTGCATTCTCCTCCAAGCAATAAAATAACAAGCTAAAGCTTGAGTGGTCTCACTACTGTAAGGATAAAACCTAAAATCCATTTTGTACCTTCTTCAAAAAGATATATCAGGTCTCCCTTTGGCCAGTCAGTCTTTCTATTGTCTGTGAGTATATTAAACTTATTTTTAAATAAAGAAATCTACATTACACATATTTGTTTTGGGCATCTTTCTCATTCAAAGACTAACTTAAATGCAGAGAAGGAATCAGACTTAGATTCCAAATTCTTTGATGATGTATCAGAACAATCCTTTTTGAAAAGATGAATACACAAAATGAAACAGCACCTGTTCTGCACTGTTTTACTTTAAACCTGTTTTTTTAAGGTGCTTTGTGTAGCAAATAATTAAACTGCCATCCTAAGTTCTTATTTTGCTAGCATATATTCTGTCTTTTAAACAGATGCTTCTGTAATACCACATAGTGGCTCATTTCCTCTATATGGGTAACTTTGAGAAATATTTTCAGCATGAAGTGAAATATTCTGAAATAGAAGACTTTTAGGATTGATCCCTAAGAAGTATAATCACAAGCTTGGAGCAAAGGAAATTACTTGTTCAGATACTGAGTGCTGGGCAGCACAGTACATGTGCTATTTCGTTTTCTGTATTCATCTTTTGAAAAAGAGATGTTGTGATACATCATCAGAGAGTTTGGAACCTAAGTCTGATTCCTTCTCTGTCCTTAAGTGAATAGGATTCTAAAAGCCTTTAACTTGAAACCTTTATTTGAACATTTGTTTTTTCTGCTAAATGTGCTTTTCCACTAAACATGCTAAAGAAAAATATGTGGATGGTTTCTAGGAGACAAGACATATTGCTGCTGAACAGTGGCTGAGAAAGAGGGAGAATGCATCACTTCTAAGCCACAGAAGCTAGTGACTCTCTCCCAGTCCTAAACTGGGAAATCAGAAAACATATCCATCATTGGACCAATGTGGTAGATTACAGCCCATAAACTGAGTCCTTCATTCCGCAGTGTTTTGATTCAGGCTAATTTTATTGATTCTTATCTCCCCAATTTTATTGACCACCATCTGTCCCTTGTTGACAGAATATATGTTTCCCTTCCTTCCTTCCTTCCTTCCTTTAATGCTGTTTGCCTTTTTTTTCCCCTCCAGGGTAACCAGGAGCCGACAGCTACTCCTGACACAATGGTCCAGCCATTCACCACAATCCCATTCCCACCTCCCCCACAGAATGGGATCCCCACAGAGTATGGTGTTCCCCACACTCAGGACTATACAGGCCAGACCAGTGAGCACAATCTGACAATCTATGGAAGTGGACAAACGCATGGAGAACAGAATACGAATACAGCTACCACGCAGAATGGATCTCTTACGGTATGTTCAGCAAGATTTAAAGCTGAGAATTTATTTGACTGCTTATCTGGCATTTATATTTTTAAAACAGTATAGGTAAGTATTATGCATCCAAAGTTAGCTTTCTTGGGCAAAAGCTAAGACAGAAGAAAAAGAATTCCCAATTACTGCAAAAAGAAATGGAACAGTCAGATTCATCTGAATGAAGTTGTTTATTATTAAAACAGGTGGTAGGGAAGTAACTTATGATGCTATGGATATCTAACCATATTTTCTTCATTTTGTGTTTTCAGTATGCTCTTGGACTGTGCTATGTTAAGTGTTTCCTTCTGTGTGACTCAGGTTATTTTTTTACTTCCTCTGATTTAACTAACTTGCATTAGGCAGAATTTGAGTTGTCTCAGACAACTTGAAATCTTGTCCTTTCAAGATTTGTAAATGTCATGGGCTGTTGATCCACAGTCATCTAGGATGTATTATTCACATATAGAGATATTGGTTCATAACTGTCTTTCATTGAATGTTGGGTTCTCAAAAAGAATAGAATCAAGGAGTAGAAGTGGTCACCCAATCTAACCTGTTTTTCAGTATAGGACCTGCTAGAGCAGTGGTTCTCAACCTTTCTAATGCTGTGACCCCATAATACAGTTCCCCATGTTGTGGTGACCCCCAAGTGGGTGTGGCCACCAATAAGAGGGAGTAGGACAGCTAGGGAAAAGGGGAAAAAATGGCGGACAGTGTGGTTTGGCGACCCCCGTGAAATGGTCATTCGACCCCAAATGGGGTCCCGACCCACAGGTTGAGAACCACTGTGCTAGAGTATCTTTGATGGATGATCATTTAGTCTATTTTAAGGCTTCTAGAAATATAAATTCATCACATCCTGTGATAGCCTATTCTGCTAACTAACAGCTCATATAGGCAATAAATCTCTTAACATGTACCCTGAATGTCCTTCCTTGTAGTTTAATCCATTATTTCTGGTCCTTCAATGGGACAGTGGATAGCTTGAGGAGAGAGTTGGACTAGAACAGGGGTAGGCAACTTTGGCTCTTTTATGACTCATGGACTTCAACTCCCAGAACTGACTCAGGAATTCTGGGAGTTGAAGTCCATGAGTCATAAAAGAGCCAAGGTTGCCTATCCTGGACTAGAAGACGTCCAAAATCCCTTTTAACTCTATTATTCTGTTAATAGAAAATATCCACTCCTCCATCTGTGTAATAACCTATATAATATAGTTGGGTCGTTTTCTTTATGTTTAAATCTGTAATCCGCCCAGAGTTGCTGCAGTATCAGGCATAACAGTAATATCTAGCTCATTTTTTACCATATCACGAAGCACTTAGTCAAAGACTTTACTGAGTTCCAAATACACTTTGTCTGTGGCATTGCTCTGATCTACTAAGTTAATTTTTCTATCAAGAAAGAATGTAAGGTTAGTCTAGCATGATTTGTGTCCAATAAATCCATGCTGGATCATGTTAGTTGTAACATGCCTCCGCAATAGTTTACAATCATACTACTTGAAGACTGCCCAGTATAAATGCTAAAAATAACACATTTAATCGTTTCCCAGGTATTCCTTAAGATGGGGATGACTATTCTTTCAGGAATTCTCAGAGATTATGAAGAGCGATTCTATGATCACCTGCACTTGCTCTTTCAGTAGGGAAGTAATCCATCTGGCTCTTGAGAGATAAATTCATTTGAATTAGTTTCTCTTATAGTCTCCTTAAATATTGTAAGCTGCAATTTTCTTCTCCCACTGGTATAATCATGATGCAGCTAAGGCTCCATTTTCCGCCTGAGAGAAGACAAACTCAAAATAGGAATTAAAAAGGTCCCATCATCCAATACTGCTTCACTGCTTTCTCCTGTCACATGGATAGCAGTCTCTCTTGCTGTCCTTTTATCTTTATCATACAAAATAGCTTTTTTGTTATTTTTTTTTCATCTCTTAACAACCCTCAATATATTCTGAGTTTTAGCTTTTTTGACATAATTCCTGCAGTTTCTGGAAATAACCTGTATTCTTTGATTATGTCCTCCCCTTTCTCTTTTGTATAAATGTTCTTTTTTCTCTTTAGTATTTTAATTCTGCACTAAGATTCTCCTATTTTTTCAACTTTTATGGAGTGTTTGCATCTTCTGTATTTTCTTTCATAAAATTTGTTAATGCTTTCTGGATACTTTTTTCCTTCATGATTTCCAATGGTTGGATCCATTATGCAAATGTTTGACTTCCTCCTTCTTTGGATCTCACTAATGGACAAGCACAGATTAGAACAATATCTTTATTGTATTCCAGGAAGTGGTAGCTTTATAAGATAGCTGGCAGTTTTTGTGCAAGTTCAGGAGAGCTAGCTGATCTGAATTCTGAGCAAATTTAGAAATTGTAGCCAATCAGATCTAAAAACTTTTCATGCTTTTTCACGTCACAACCCTTTCAGAAGGAGAAGACTTGCCTTTTCTCTTATTTTTAGCCCACAGAATCTCTCTCAGTAACAAATCTTTGTTTACAGTCCCTGTAAAGATAATTTATTGGCCGGGGCCTTCATCTTCCTCCTCCAGCTAGCTTATTTTGTAACTGTATGAATCTTTTTCTCTTTAAAATTATAAGAATATTTTTTCTGCTTTAGTTTTCAAAGTATCTCTTTGTTCCTGTAGTTTCTCAGGTTCTATATACTGAATCTGTTCCTTACACTGATTTTACATTCTGATTGTTTTCAAATCAGTTTTTGCTGGCACTCCTCCTGTTTAATTTTCTAATTTTAACGCATATATTTGACTTCAATAATTTATTCCAGAATTGCAGAAAGAAGCATTGTAACTGACCAAATTGCACTTCTCCGCCTTTTGGTTTCTGTTATCTAGCCCTTGTGATTCTAATGGCTGTTTTTAAAGTATGTATTTTTTTTGTTTGAAGAAGATATTAACAACAAAGACTTTTTTTACATAAAAGTCTGCTAACATATTTCTTGGATTGTTGTGCTCACCCAATCCAAATCATGCTGCAGTTCCTCCATGTCTCCAATTTTCTCATTCCGAGTATACATCAGTATTATTGTACCCTTTTTATTTGTTGCATTTTGCACTTCTTGCAATTCTCATGGAATTATCAGCCCTCTTCTCAGCCCAAACATTAGAGAATACTAAGTCTTTTGGTTCATTGTCATATTCTTATTAGGATTACTCATTATGGCATCTCCAGTTAGTGCTTCAAGTCTTATCTAAGTTCTATTTGAGCCCCTGCACTCACCATCCTTAGAGTATGTAATTGACATTCCTGATAGCTGTAACATCATCTAGAAAAATGTGAGAAGGCTTTCTTCCAAGATCTGCATCATCCAACCAGATACCTTTGCATAGCCTGTAGATCCATTTTTTAAACAAATGAACCCAGAATTCCAAAATAGACATCAGGCAGGTTGTCAAGATCTGCTTGAGTAGAACATGTATTCAGAGCCTCCAATAGCACTTTTATATCCTTCCAACAGCTTAAGCTAGGGTGCAACTCTAGGTTAACCATAACAGTCAAAATGTAAGGCATGTATCAAACTAGCATACAAAACTGCCCCTCAATAAACAGTGTGCATCCTACTAGGAACCCATGAACCTTGGCTACTTCTGCTATTTAGCACCTCCTGAGGGACAGTTGTAGGGTTGCCACGTGGACCTCCATCAGGCATTACATGTTTGACTTATGTGTCTGGGTAAATTGTCTTTTGGTAAGAAAGTTCTACAGAATTCATCTACAACAAGAATTAGGACCTGCTTGTTAAAAGATCACATATCCAGGGGTAGCTCTGATATGTTCCACTCATAGATGCCCTTGCTCTGTTGTACAAAAAAGACATATACAGCAAGTCCAATATATCCTTCCCCTGTAACTGAAATAGGGACTTCTAACCTGGCACCCAAATTTTCTATGTGGTTTTCTTGTCAGCAATACAGAAGTGGCTTGGCATTGCCTTTTTTAGGCTTAATTTTAAGCTAACCTCTCATAAGTGGATTGGCTTTCCTCATGCTTATAGAAATACACCTTCCCTCATCCCCATTGTGAATTATCCTTAGCTTTATTTCTCCCATTTTGACTTTAAAATTGGCGATCCTATCAGAAGCTTATGCAGCCATCAGCATCACTCTTAGAATCATTCAAGCTACTCTGTTGTCCTACCACATCTGGGTGCTGATTCTCTGGAATATATAGCCAGATGGATACAGTTCTGTACAGATAAACCTGGATTTTAAAACATATTTTTCTCTGAAGATTGAGTTGCAGGGAATCCAATTAAGGATATGTTCTTTTTTGTTGACATTGTCTTACAATCTCAAATTGGGCAACATGCTGACAGATTATCAAACTGAAAGCTTTATCAATCTGTTAAGCTGTTGTTAGCTCTTAACTTGCTAATAAAGAACATTATAGTAGGTGCTATATGGTGGATTTAATCTTTTATCTTTACAAAATCTTTTTTTTGGTATTGAGGCTAGCTAATGATACTTTTATTTTAATTTTGATAGTTCCTGCAGCAGTACTGTGATTTTGATTTCAGAAACCTGAAACTATAAGTTCAAAAAAATAAGGATCTTTAGCATCATGCAGTTTTTGTCAGTAATAAACAGCTGACTTCATGAGTTAGGAGAACTTTTAAAAAACATGATAGCAAGTAAAATGACATGACTGACATTCAGAAACAGGACAGTCATAAATTGATTAAAAAAACAGTGGATCAGCTCATATAATCCAATGTCTGAGCCCAGAATCAAAAGCTAAATATAGTAATAGCAGAGCAAAGTGTCATTGGTAGGTATAACAAGTCCTATGAAATAATACGCAAAACAGTAATATCAATTCCATGAACATAGTTTAAGTTTTTTTGGCATGAGAATACATGAGATCTGTCGCTCAATAGTAAAAGAGACATATCCTAGAAATGAAACTGGATCTTTTCTATGGCAGTGCTAAGCTACATAAATGTATATTTTTAAGTTGGTTTCATCTTTATCCAGGCTTGTTTTATTTAACAAAATCAGGAGAGGATGAATAATATGAGCCTTGACTTAGTTACCAGCTGCTGCCAAGCCTCACTTTCTTCTTCCATATTAGGAGATATCTTCAAGTATACTTCAAAAAAGAGCACTGTTTTTCATCAGTTAATAGGACTGTAATGTGAAAAGGAGCTTCATATGTGATTTATAGACTGAGTTAGAGGATTGCCTCTAACTGTCCAGCTTACATATTGTAAATAAATTGGAAGTCAATTTGTTACATACCTGTAAAGACACACACACACACACACACACACACACACACACACACTCTTCACTGATAAATGGGTAAATATCCCCAAGGAATCACAGAATGTAAAATTTGGAAAGGTTGTTGGAGAACATCTAATCTAGTGTCCTGCCCATTAGATATTATAGAAGACAAAACTATAATATCCCTGACAGATGGCCATCCCGGCCACAGTTAAGGTGCGCCTACCACTCAAGACTGTCTGTTCCATTATTGAACAGCTGTTACTGTTAGGATTTTTTTCTCTTATGCTCAACTTAGGTCTCATTCCTTGTAATTTAAACCCTTTGTTTATTCTTTTCTGAACCACTCAGAACAATTTTGCTTCATCTTGTATATGTCAGCCTTTAATATGCTGCAATCTTCTCTTCTTCAGGCTAAAGATCCAACACTTTCAACTGTTACTCTTAGCATTTCCTTCCAGTCTCTTTATTAACTTGTTTACTGTCTTCTAGTCATGACTCTTGTCTATTTATCTATCAAATTTATATCCCACCTTTTGTCAGCAGGTCAAGGTGGTATATGTAGTGCTCCCTGTGTACTTTTCCTTGCAATAGCAAACTTGTGAGGTAGATTTAGCTGAAAGAAGGCGACTGACCCAAACTTACCCAGTGACCTTTCATGGCTGACTGAAACTGGCTACTCTGCCGGTCATAGTTCAACTGTCTTAAGCATTATGTCCCACTCTGCATTCCACATACCATATACAATATTCAAGGTGCAAATTGACGGATACACAATAGGGAAAAAACTGTCTTGATTTTATACTTTTGTTGATGTGGTGTAGTACTGCATTTGCTTTATTTTGCAACTGCGTTGTACTGTTGGCTCAGATTTAGCTTGTGATTCATCCAGATTCTTTTCACTTCTACTGCTCTCCAATTTGGAAAAACAAAGCCCTGAGGTACATTCCTTGGCACTTTCCTGTGGCCTGATACAGAGCTACTGACACATATTTTTTGGAAATTGTTGTTCAGCCAGCTCTCTCTCCATGTAATTACAACATAGTCTAGACCAGGGGTAAGCAACCTTAACTCTTTTATGACTCGTGGACTTCAACTCCCAGAATTCCTGAGCCAGCATGGATCCCAAAGGCATCAGGGGGATGGAGAGCCATTCTAGATCTCAAAGGTCTGAATTTTCATTTGGCATACTGCAAATTTAAAATGCAGACACTCCGCTCCATCTTGGGAAGCGTGAGAAAAGGAGACTTCCTGACGTCTATTGATCTTACGGAAGCGTATCTTCATATTCCCATCTCTCGACCACTGCCGCTTTCTAAGGTTTGCATACAAGGGCCGCCACTTCCAATACAGGGCGCTCCCATTTGGCCTCTCATCGGTTCCCAGGGTCTTTACCAAGATCCTGCCGGTCCTGGCAGCTCACTTACAAATGATGCCAGTCAGAGTCCAATGTTACCTGGACGACATATTAATCCAGTCATCGTCAATCCAATCCACCTTGACGGACCTCAAACTGGTAGTAAGGCTGCTCCAGGACCATGAGTTCTCCATAAATTTTCCCAAAAGTCACATGGTTCCCACAACCAGACTGTTGCACCTCGGGGCCATCATAGACACGGTGGAGTGCAGGGTGTACCTATCCCAAGAACGCCGGAACAACATAAGGGAGTCAATCCAAAAATTACACAGGGGTCGGACTGTAACATTGATCAGTTTCTCCCAACTGTTAGGCAAGATGATCTCAGCCATAGCAATCGTCCCCTGGTCCAGGCTTCACTCCAGGGAACTACAGTGGTTCATGCTCCCCTTCCAGAGACAGAACCTCAGTGCCTCCCAATGTCGGACAAGACTCCCACCACAGGTGGTGCGTTCTCTAAGATGGTGGCGATCACCCGCCATACTCAGAGGGTTATGTTTCAGGGAACCAGATCAGATAGTAATAACTACCAATGCCAGCCTGTTCGGCTGGGGAGCACACCTGCGTTCGCAGTGGGTTCAGGGCCGCTGGTCTCGCTCAGACCTGCGCCACAACATAAATTGGCTAGAACTACGGGCCATACATCTAGCCTTGCGCCACTTCCACAGTCTGGTGAAGGGGCGTCACGTACTGGTCCTCATGGACAACGTGGCCGCCAAGGCTCATGTGAACCGCCAAGGGGGCACCAAATCTCGGGCCTTACTGACTGAGTCGCTCTTACTGGGCTCTTGGGCAGAACACAATCTGGCCTCCATCAGGGCCGATCATATTTCAGGGGAGGCAAACACTCAAGCCGACTTTCTGAGCAGAGCCACGGTGGATCACTCGGAGTGGTGCCTTCACCCAAGACTCTTCAGAGAGATCTGCCACCGTTTCAACCTTCCACTTGTGGACCTCTTTGTGTTCCCGAGCAACGCTCAGCTGTCTCGGTTCTTCTCCCGGTTTCAGTCTCCAGAGGCGGAGCAGATGGATGCTCTTTGGAGCCCATGGCCTCAAGGTCTGCTTTATGCATTCCCTCCTCTACCTCTTATCCCGGCGATAGTCCGCAAGCTTCTTCGGGAGTGAGTGGAGATACTCCTAGTGGCCCCTTATTGGTCAAGGAGGCATTGGTTCTCCCTAGCAGACCTTTGGCGGATTCCTCCGGAACGGGTCTCTCTCAGTCAAGGGGCCATCCTTCATCCGGATCCCCAATGGCTCTTGTGCGGTCGCTCTTAACACAGGAGCTCAGTTATGGGGTCATAACTGTCATCCAGGCCTCCCGTCGTCCTTCCACAAACCGAATATATGAGGCCACGTGGAAGAATATCCAATCATGGTGCTCTGATCTTCACTTGTCACTTTTGGAACTCACGGTTCCCCACATTCTGGACTGTCTGTTACGGGGCCTGGAGAAGGGCTTGGCCATAAACACGCTGCGCAGACAGGTTGCTGCTCTTTCCACGGTCCTCACCTGCAACTTGATGGGGTCCTTGGGACATCACCCCTTAATTCGCTCATTCTTTAAGGGGGCTTCTAACACCAGGCCCCCTACGGTACACAGGTACCCTTCATGGGAATTACCACGGGTCCTCCGGGCCCTTACCAAGTTCCCCTTTGAGCCCCTGAGGACGTGCGATGTTCGCTACCTGTCTCACAAGGTGGTGTTCCTGGTGGCAATCACGTTGGCACGATGTATCTCAGAATTGGCAGCACTTTCAACACGGGTTGACCTGTGCAATTTCCAACAGGATCAAGTGGTCCTTTGACTCGACCCTACTTTCATCCCTAAGGTCAATTCTCTGTTCCATAGATTTCTGGAAATAGTGCTGCCAGATTTTTGCCCCCACCCATCGCATCCTCTGGAACGGCAATGGCATAGTCTGGATATCCACAGGGCACTTTGGCACTATATTTCATGGACAGCGGTGTTCTATAAGTCTGAAGCCCTCTTTCTTTCCTTCCATTCTTCCTCCAGGGGTCGGAAGATTTCCTCTTCGACAGTTGGCAGGTGGATCAGGGCATGCATTGCCGGGGCATATCAGGCTGAGTCATTGCCGGTTCCACAACAAGTTACCGCCCACTCTACAAGGAGTGCAGCTACTTCTGCGGCATGGGCCACCCAGGCATCCATTGAGGACGTTTGTAGGACGGCTACATGGACTTCACCATCTCCTTTCATACAACACCACAAACTTGATAGGTTTGCCTCGGCTGAGGCTTCCTTCGGTAGGAGAGTTCTCCAACAGGTTTTACATCAAAGTGCCACACCGAACCAGTCTACTACCCACCCTCAGGGACAGTAGGCTTTGGTATGTCCCATTGGTGGATTCTCCATCTCCAGTGCTGGAGAAGGGGTGTTGTCTTACCTGAACGCCTTTTCTCAGCACGGAGATGGAGAATCCACTCCCGCCCTTGTAGGTCATTTAGGCCTAGGGTTAGTTAGTTTGTGAGTCACAACGTCTTGCTGTCAGTCAATGGCTATGCTCGCATCAAGACTGGGATCTCTATGGTCCAGGACGGGCGTGGCAACTTTGGCTGACTTGATCTGATTGGGCAGAAATACAGTCTAAACCCATTGGTGGATTCTCCATCTCCATGCTGAGAAAAGGCGTTCAGGTAAGACAATGCCCCATTTCCTGCACACTCCTCAATTAGCGGATATTCATCTCCGCAGGGTGAGGATCAGCCAGACTTCCATCTGTCAGAGGAGGAGGAACTTCCCTCTGAACCCTCCCCATCAATCCAGCCTTGTTTCTTCCCTTGCTACGCAAGGCCACCTCAACGGCAAACATAGGTCCGATCAGTTCCCTCAACCACAGGCCACATCGGATTCTAGCCCAAATCCAATATTCTTCGAAACGGTGGCAACCCAGCATCACATTCCCTGTCCTTCTATATTTCTCAAAGGGATCAAAAAGCAATGGGTCTCCCCTTCCTCATTTCCTCCTGTAGGCGGGACAGATAAAAAGATTTTTAGTACCTCTACAAACCTAACTGAGGCCCTGGAGGTCCCCAGGTACATGAGGCCTGGACCCTTCTGGTGTCCCATTCTGCGGTCACTGGGGACATGTCTGAGGCGCTTAAAGCAGATGACAGGAAATAGGACCAAACTTTCTGAAAGACCCATCAATCAGCGGCGTGGGCAATTAAAACGGCCACTTGTGCGTCCTTCTTTGTCTGAACCACACTTTTATGGCTTCGTCAGCTTCAGGGCAGAATCCCTTCTGAGGACGTTCGGACTCACCAGGACCTAAGCAAAATGGTGGCCGCAACTGAGTATGCTGTGGACACGACACTTCAGTCGGCCAACTTTGCTTCCAGGTCTCTAGCCAACATCACAGCCAGAAGGATGTTATAGCTGAAACATTGGCAGGCCGACGCCAAAGCCAAATGGCATCTCACAACTGCCTGCTATTTGGGCAACAATCTCTTTGGGGAGGCTCTGAATCCGTACCTTGTCGAAAACAAGGACAAGCGGAAGATCATGGCTCATCTTAATAAACGGTCCAACAAACGTGCCTCTCCCTATTTTCACAGGCAGTCCTTTCGGCTGGCAGCAGGTCCGGCAGCTGCCCAGCCCTCCCGTTCATACACACCCCAACAGGACAGACCATATGACCGTCCGTATGACATGTCGGGCTTTTGACCCAGGCAGCAGAACCAATCCAAGAGGCCATTTTGAGGGGCAGGACGCCCCTACAGGAGGTCCAAGTGACTCTCACACTGCACTTCCCATAGGGGGGAGACTTGCCCACTTCTTCCATCAGTGGGAACTCACGTCCACAGATGCCTGGGTCTTACAAACAATCCAGTTTGGCCTGTCCCTGGAGTTTCTAGCCAGTCCCCCGGGTCGCTTCATCACCTGTTCCACTTCTCGGGTTCCAATCAAAAGGGAACTTATGCAGAAGGCCATTCAACATCTTCTAGAGATTCAGGCCATAGAACCGGTACCGCCGGACCACATAGGCAGGGGATTCTACTCCATCCTATTCGTGGTCCCCAAGACCTTGGGAGGATGGAGGGCAATTCTAGACCTCAAGAGTCTGAACTATTATATCTCATACAAAAAGTTCAAAATGCAATCACTCCAGTCCATCCTGGGAGGCATCAGACAGAGACACTTCCTGGTGTCAATAGACCTCACAGAAGCGTATCTCCACATCCCCATCCATCCAGATCACCAGCGGTTCCTCAGGTTCTGTTACAGGGGCCGTCACTTCCAGTACAAGGCCCTCCCGTTCGGCCTCTCCTCGGCACCAGGGTGTTTACCAAGATACTGGCTGTGCTAGTTGCCCATTTACAGAAGGTACCGGTATGTGTCCAGTGTTACCTGGACGACATCTTGATCCAAGCGTCCTCCTTCCGGGCTGCCCAGTCGGACCTGGAACTATCTATTTAGGTTCTCCAACAGCACAGGTTCTCGATGAACTTCCAAAAAAGCTAGACGGTTCCCTCATCCAGGCTTCTGCACCCGGGAGCCATCATAGACACCACAAACTGCATGGTCTATCTCTCCCAGGAATGGTTGCTCAGCATCAGGGACCTGGCTCGCCGAGTGTACAAGGACCGCACCATTCCTCTGGTCTTACTCTCCCAGCTTCTGGGAAAGATGGTCTCCTGCATAGCCATAGTTCTCTGGGCCAGACTACACTTACAGGATCTCCAATGGTTCCTCCTACCATTCCAATGATTGAATGCCAGTGCATCCAGCCGGCAGGTGAGACTTCCGGTCCACACCCTCAGGTCTCTATGCTGGTGGTTCTCACAAGCGGTAGCCAAGGTGTCACCATTCAAGGAGTCGGACCACCATCACAATGGACGCCAGCCTATTCGATTGGGGAGCCCATCTACAGTCTCTGCTTGCGCAGGGCCGTTGGTCCCACGCAGACTTGAGACACAACATCAATTGGCTGGAACTCAGGGCCATTCACTTAGCTCAGGATCAATATGTGACGGATCAGGGTCCGTCACGTATTGATCCTCATGGACAACCTGGAGTCCAAGGCCCACGTGAACTGGCAGGGGGGCACCAGGTCCAAGTCCCTTATGTCCGAGGCCCGGTTACTAGGATCCTGAGCAGAGTCCAACCTGGCCTCCCTCAGAGCCGAACACATCTTGGGGGTCAAGAACCAGCAGGCAGACTTTCTGAGTCGTTCTACAATAGACCCCTCGGAATGAGGACTACATCCGGATCTTTTTTCCGAGATATCCCACAGGTTCGGCCATCTGGTCCTCAACCCGTTTGCATCGTCGAGCAATGCCTGACTCCCCAGGTACTTCTGTTATTACCTTCCGGGGACGGAAGGGACGGATGCCCTGAGGACTCCGTGGTTGCAAGGTCGACTTTATGCTTTCCCTCCCCTTCCGCTCATTCCGGCGACCATCCGCAAACTGCTCCAGGAGCAGGCGGAAATGATCCTCGTGGCCTCTTATTGGCCACAGAGGCCCTGGTTTGCCGACCTAATGAATCTCTCCCGCTTTCCTCCTTGGAAGATTCCCTCGCATCGTGTATCCTTACACTAGGGGATCCTCCAACACCCGGACCCTCAGTGGTTGCAGTTAGTCGCCTGGCGCTTGAGCACAGCATCATGACACGAGTTATTCTTACCATGGGCAATAACCATGATTCAGGCCTCTCGTAGGCCGGCAACCAATCGCATTTATGATTCCACATGGAAAATTTTTTGCCATTGGTGCAGAAGGCGGCAACTGGATGTCTACAAATTAACTATTCCCCAGATCATAGACTACTTCCTTGAAGGTCTGAACAGAGGCCTGGCCCCTGTGACCCTTTGTAGGCAGGTGGCGGCCTTATCAACGTTGCTCACTTGTGCGGACTCAGTTCCTCTAGCTCACCACCCCAGGATACGCGCCTTCATTAAGGGTGCATGCAACACTAGGCCTCCTGTGGTACACAGGTTTCCTTCCTGGGAACTGCCTCGTGTGCTTTGCGCACTCACGAAACTGCCCTTTGAGCCCATCACTAATATTCCATTGCAGGCATTATCTCTTAAGGTCGCATTCTCAATTGCCATCACATCAACCAGACGTATCTCCGAGCTGGCTGCTCTCTTGGTCAGGAATGATCTTTGCATCTTCCACCGGGACCGGGTAGTTCTTCAGTTGGATCCCACCTTCGTGCCCAAGGTCAACTCACTCTTCCATAGAACACAGGAAGTCATCTTGCCTAACTTTTGTCCTGATCCTTCCCATGACTTGGAGCGGCAGTGGCACACATTGGACGTCCGCAGGGCCCTGCGGCGTTACATCAAACGTACGGAACCCTTTCACAGATCTGAGGCCTTCTTTATTTCCTTCCGTCCGGCTTCCCTGGGACAGAAGGTGTCCACTGGCACTATTGGCAGGTGGATCAGGGCCTGTATAGTGGAGGCGTAGCAATCTTCCTCCCTGCGGCTCCAAGTCATATCACAGCCCATTCCACTCGCAGTGCTGCGACATCTGCGGCATGGGCCACTCAGGCATCCATCGAAGAGATTTGCAGGGCTGCAACATGGTCCTCGTCCTCCCCTTTTATATGTCATTATAGGATTGACCGCTTCGCTTCATCGGATGCCTCCTTTGGTCGGAGGGTCCTCCAGCAAGTGGTCTCCAGGGACGTAGATTCGGCCTTATCTGTTTCCCACCCATCAGGACAGTGAGGCGTTGGTATGTCCCATTGGTGGATTCTCCATCTCCTGTACTGGAGAAGGAGCGTTGTCTTACCTGAATGCCTTTTCTCAGTACGGAGATGGAGAATCCACATCCACCCTAAGGTCAGTTAGGCCGTTATTAGGCATTTGAGAGCCAACACCTCGTCCTTGCATCAGCCACTTTCGCCCTCGTCAAGACTGGATCTCCTAGCAAGAGGGGGCGTGTCAAGTTTGGCTACTTGGTCTCAAGAGCAGGCAGACAGAGAAAACCCATTGGTGGATTCTCCATCTCCGTACTGAGAAAAGGCAACGCCCCTTCCCATTGCCAATGACACATTAGGTAATATTCCACCATTTTCCCAGTCCCCATACTTTCCTTTTTCCACTTGTCTGTCTTCAATTAACAGCCATGTCCTTGGCTTTTTCACATCCCTTTCCCTCAAGCCACTATTGAGTGGAACAAAATAGCAATAGCGCTTAGACTAATATGCAGCTTCATAATGCTTTACGGGACTGTATAAATGGTTTATAGAGTCAGCATCTTGCCTCCAATAATCTGGGTCTTCATTTTACTGCCTTCAGAAGGATGGAAAACTGAGTCAGCCTTGAGCTGGTCAGGACTGAACTCCTGGCAGTGGGCAGAGTTAGCCTGCAATACTGCATTCTAGTGGTTATACCACCATGGCTCTATCCCTATCTGATTCCATGCATTGACAAAAGCATCTGAATCACAAGTGTTTTGGTTCAGGAATTGACCACCAAAACTATTCTATGATGGGAACAATTCATGGACCAAATCCTTTAAATTTCTATAACCTATACCTTTATGTCTTTGTATACATCTTCAGATTATGGCTATGCAAGAAAATTAAAGACAGAGAAATCCAACATATTATGAATGATATATATTATCTTATAAACTGCCAACATTTTTCTTAAATACTAAATCAAGACTGGAGAAAGAATATTGCTAGGACCATTATATCTTAGCATGTTCCTGCACTTGGATGACACATCAAGACAGTTTATAAATGACAGAAGATAAAGTTGGGTAAGCAAAATTCTTCCAGCCATATACAGTTTGAAAAAGGCAAGTTTGCTATTTAACAATTTTATGGCTAAGTTGAAGAATAAATGTACCAACTGTATGTTACATCCTTACTTCTCTTCAGAGTATTTTGGGCAAACAATATGAAGATAGTCATAAGTCTTATAGGTTTTATTTGTCAGTTGCAGTTTCTACTAAGCAAATACTCTTCTAAAAAGCCAGATATGAGTTATTTCAGTAGAAAGCTAAGGAGAGTAATGGGGATATATGATGAATCCCATAATTTAACAACTACTTGAATTTTGCATGGATTAAGAGTTAAACCCATATTTTCTTCCAAAAGAATAGTTTATACGTAAATCTAAATTTTATTCACTGGAAGCAGAGCAGAACTTATTGAGGTTTTCTCAGTTCATCCTTCTAAGTTTTGATATAGAATTGAGGCTTTAAAATGTAATGCCTTCTCAACATTCTTTTTAAAAAAAATTGTTTCAATATGTTATGCTTAGTTTTAGATGCTTTTAAGCATGAGCAGAAAGTTATACATTGGTAGAATGATTACATCCTGATTTCCTTTGTAAAGTTGAAAAATCATGAAAAGAAAATAACTTGTTTCCTTTAATCCTTTGTAAAATTGAAAAATCATGAAAAGAAAATAACTTGTTTTCTTTGAGCAGTAATGTATTTCCTAAATACTTGGGAATAAGTTTAAATATCCCAAAAATTGTTGCAAGAAAGAATGCTCTTGGTTTAAAATTTAACTTGGGATTCTTGGGCATCTCAATACAGATTTAGAAAACCGGATGAATTGTCCAGTAGTTTCTTTGATTATCCATCAAAGCCCTAAGCCATCCAGCTATCCAGAATTGGGACTGCTAAAAGTGTTTGTTGTCTCCTAGTAACAGTCACTATGCATTTATAATTTCTGTTTTTTCTCCCCCAGTAGTAGTTAATTTCGTATAGAAAAACATGTTTGGCAGTGAGCTGAATATGGTAACACTGATGTCTACTAAAATGCAAGTTCCATCCTTAATAATATTATCAGCAAAGCATCTATGGTATTTTGGCCCTAGCTGTCACATTTAATCCCAGTATTTAATAACCATTAAATATCTATCATTTATTTCATGATAGGTATACATCATTACTGGAGTGTATATTTGCTGCTAAGATAAACCTGTTGGGGGAAACTTTTGGGAATCCCAAAAATTCCTTTTAAGTGTTGGTTATATTCTCCATTACTGCAATACCAGTTTATTATTCATAATGAAAACAAAAGATTGTACATCCTTTGTTGATTAAAATCTTGGACTAAACCAGAATTGATGTTATAAACCTCTTTAATGTACACAACAAAGATTTCTTGATTTTTAATGTGTCTTAAATTATTTTTTTTGCAAATTTGTTTGTGCACCATAATTATTTTGGAGGTTCATGTAGTAGAAAACCTAACATACTTTTGTATCATAGAATTAGCCAGCATAGAACTGTCCATTCACATACAAATAGGACTAAGCTTTATTTCCCCAGGTGCCTGTTGTAATTCAGAAAGTTTCTGATGTTCTTCATGTGGATGAGAAAGTTTCAGGTATATCTTAAATGGAATGATACCTGAATAATTGAAAAAGGCAATTGTGGAATTCACTTAAAGCTATGAGTTAAATAGCATGACTTGTGAGAGGCTTCTGAATTCTAGGTAAGATATGCAGAAAATTACAATACAGTTATGTACAGTTATGCAGGCCAGAATGTAGCTGCAGAATGCACCTGCTCCATTGGCTGCAGAAGAAGCGGACCTGCTAGGTAGGGCTGTCGGTGCTCAAGGTGAGTAAGACATCCCACGAAAATAAGACCTGGTCCCTCTTTTGGAGACAAAAAAAAAAAAAATCTGGTCTTATTTTTACATGATAGTTTATTCAATAAATCTCCAGACCATTGCAAGAATACTGAACAATTAAATTTAAGTAATAGAATAAAAAATTTGGAGCCCAACTTGTTTCTTAACTTTTATGTAGAGATTCCATCTGTTGTATAAACACATCTTATCTTTACATCATAATTAGAGTTAATATACAGGAAGTTTAGCACACAAGCCATAAGAGAGGGTTGAGGAGCATTAATCTTGTCCTATTTGTTCTCTAAAACCTTGTGGATATTGTTTTAGCTGATGTCCAGAAAAACTAAGCAAAATGCTCCAGGTTTCAGTTCTGCCAAATTGGGTCCCATCCAGAAGAATTTGGTAAATGTTTTGAGACACAGTACACATTCCTAGCCAGTGGAAATTTGGCTGTTCTCTTCCTTGTCTTGAGAAATGTCTATCCAGTGCTTACATATAGTGTCTAACTGAGAGCTGTTAGTTCTTGCCTAAACAGTTTCAGTTCTAACAATAATCCACCTCAAATAATCCTTGCAGGCAAGCTTGGTTTTTACTGTACATATTTGATTGCCTTCCAGTTATCATAATAAATCAGAGGGGACAGAATCCCTGCTCTCCAGTCTAATTTGAACTTTGGATTTTGTCTGAATTGAGGTGTAGGTGTGATGCTAAAAATTCAAGATTACGGTAGCTATGGAATTTTTTCTATTCTCAATGGTTATCTATTACATGAATAATTTCCCCTTTAATAAACTTTCTACTCTTGGCTGTCTGTGACTAAAATTTTTCAGTAAAGCTCATTTACATATATATTTCTGTAATTTAACACAAGATCTCAGGAAGACAAGAGCTGGCCATGGTTGTAATATTCTCTTACTGGTTCGTTAGGATTATGAATTGTACAGATGTCATGAAGACACCTGATCCAGACAATGTCATCTTTGTTTGAGCCAGCTGCATTCAGTATCCATCAGCTGGTCTGTTATGCTAATTTATCTTCTAAGAACAAAGTTAGCCAAAAAATAAAACTGTATATATGTGTTTATTATTTATTTCCAACCCAATATTTGAAATGAATTATATGAAAAACCTTTTTATCTGTTAGCAGGATAATACTTTGAATACAGAATGGAATGCGGCCAAATACGATATGGTAGGAGAAACTGGCAGTTAAAAATGGAGAGGAAAAAAATTCAAAATTCCCCCCTGAGATATTGTTTTGGGGATGGGCTGCAATTAAGAAAGTTAGAGGCTGATCCATTTTAAGCCCATTTCCTCCCTCCTTTTTTCTGGCTCACACAGTGTTTATGGTTGTTGTTTTTTTTACTTTGCTTAATACAAGGAATTCCTTTAGCACAAAAAAACCATGAGTTACAGAAAACCCCAATGTTTTTGTTTTGCTTGGTATACTTTCAAGGAGAGATAGATTTTCTGGTCACATTATTCCTTTTTTGCCAGTGCAATAATATCCCAGGTCTAATAAATACTGTTTATGTTGAATTAGGTGAGAAAATTATGATGAATTATACAGGGAGAAGACTTAATATGCAAAATTTCATTGGTGATAGAGATATAGTGATATGTTATAAGGCATTTTTATTCACAGTAGATTTATTTTGCTTCTTTCAACCTTACTCTTTCCTTTCATGTTTGTATATTATGGAGTATCCATAGAATGTAGATATATTTTCTGTGTAGGAAGATTATAAAGATCAAAATAGCACTTACATAAAAGTCAGAATTTTGTATTGGAGAGAGACTACTTGAGGCAGAACTATATCTGATTTTTCCATATTATGTACGCTTGGATGTTAATATCACAATTTTTCTATTTTAATTTCCCCCCTCTAATTAAAACAAAAAAGGGAACAGAAAAGGGGAAAATATCTTCTCTCCCCCATTTTTTTGACACCTTTCCTCATATTTTCTATAAAGTCATTTAAATGTTGTCTCAGCTATTACAGGGAAATAGCAAAAGTGAATCAATTTCTAAGAGACAGTAACAATGCCAATTGCTCATGAAATATAAACACAATTATGTTTGTGTTTCTAGTGCACTGATAGTTAACACATTATTACTTGATGCCACTAGCCAGGACTTTTAGGGGTGTCAATAAATGAAGAAAAACAGCGACTTAAGCTTTATTGGGCAAAGAAAAATAAAATAATAAAATAATTAGTTAATAAAAAAAGAAATCCTAAGAGTTTTACACTATGTTTTTTTTCTTTTTAGTCATTGACTAAATGAGCATTCCAGGACTGCAACTTAAATGGAAATAATTACTTCTGACTTTAACACTTATACCCCAGATTACTGCAGAGAAAAATATTCTGTGTAAAGTTTATAATCATTGCCATTTTAATAGATTCTACCAATTTGTGATTTATGACAAAACTTTTTCTTCTTAAATGCATGCTCTGAGGAATGGGTAATATATTTTGCTGTTTCCATCTTTAAACTGAACAGTTTGATAGTATTTTTTATTCAGGGTTTGTTTTTGTTTTTGTTGACATAATTTTGATATAGCAGATAACTTGTTAGAAATGACACATTTATGGTAGGTATAACCATTGCCTTGTGAAAAGCTTTTGTTGCTTAGATTTCAATAAGGAGGCAGGCACGTCTTAACCGCTTTTCCCAGATTTTATTCCCAGTACTACACTGAACCAAACAAACTTGAGAGGTCTATCATTTATTTTAAATCTTCAAGGGAAAAATGTCATTTCATTGCAGATTTATATGTTATCTGACAGCCTGTATACAGCAAGAATGTACATAAAAATCCTGAAAGAAACATGTTTACTCATATTCAAATTTACAGTGAAAGTCATTTCAGGAAGGTCCTATTCTTGCCATTTCCAGTAAGAATCTCCTTACAATAAAGCTGTTCTTTCTACCATATGAAGGAACATTTATTCAAAAGTCTCTTAGATCTCAGATTTTACAATTTATTTGTGGCTTTATTTTTCATTGGTTGCAACCAATAAAGGTCTGTTCTTTCTGAACTGGTTTTAAATTTCTATGTCATATTACCTACAACATGCTGGATGAGACTTTTTAGTAATAAGTCTTTTTTAATCTCAGCTCAGTGGTTAGATGAAACCACCTAGAAAATCAAATTTACTGTCTGTTTTAGAAAAAAAAATCTGTCATTTCACTCTCATTTTCATGTCAGAAAGTATCTAACATAGCTAAAAATTCAAAAGCAATTTCAATAATTAAGAATCCTTATACATCAGTAAAAACAAGAGAATTGCAACAAGATAGCATGCACAACTTGCACTCATTTCAGGAGTAGCTTTTGAATCAAGATCTGCCTAGCACCATAAAGATGCCTATGGAAGAGGTCAAAAGGAGCAGACATATCCCTGGCAATTATTCATACTACCCTAGGGAGGCCAGTTATCCTGAACACCACCAGTTTTTACATTTTCCCAGTTCCCTCCCTCTGTCTGCTCCATTTGTGATCAAGAATGAGGATGATGGGCAGAATGTCCGAAGCCATCTGGAAGACTGTATCAGCTTGCCAATTTTACCATCTGTTGCAAAGACTCACAATTTGGAAATTTGTATTAGCCATGCTTCAGAGTGTGTAAAAAAGCATTTTGAGGAGAGAGACTCCTTGGACTACAAAAGTTAAATAACATCCATGGGTTGTTTTGGGAAACTATTTCCTAGTTATTATCTGCACAGATGATGGATGAGATGTCATGCATTCTGTCCTTCCCAGTGGATAATTTTACCCTGGAGAATAGAGAGCTCTGACAGAGTTATAAAAATAAAACTGCCAAGCAATATGATGTCATTTAATCACAAGCCAGCCTCATTGATTGTCCCTTTAGGATGCAGTACGCATTTGTTGGAGATAATTTTGTCAGTGTTATGAGGAGGAAAGTGGAAAGCAGGGTAAATAGTATCTTTGTGATGTGATCAGATGTACCTTTGTCAGGAAACTTTTATGTGTTTTGTATTTGAGGCTCGTTGAAATTGATTCTTGGCTGAATGGAATTAATTTATCCCAGCTGTTTGGTGTCTTGTTTTGCATTGCATGGCTACAGATGGTAAGACAGAGTCAGTGTTACATTCATTGCTTGATTGAAGCAAAGCCAAAAGCCACTCTTGCTGCATTCAGCACACTGCCTTATGAATGTTGCTGCTGAAGCATTTTGTGAGTTCTCAAAAGCTCATGGACAAGTCCAAGGTCATGTCTAGAAGAGAGAATGTAGCAGAAAAGAGCCTGGTGCTAATTACAGCGCCTGGAGAAACCATTTTTCCTCCCTCTTAGGCAGTGGTTCTCAACCTTTTTAATGCAGCGACCCCCAACCGGTCGTAAGTCGAGGACTACTCAATCGGTCGTAAGTCGAGGATTACTCAACTGGTACAGCACCATTTGCAGAATGGGACTTTTGGCGGGCTCAGCAGGGCAGAGACAGCCTGGACAATTCCTATTGGCTTTTGAAAGCCAATAGAATTAGACTCTATTCAAGAGAGTCTATTCTATTGGGTTTCAAAAGCCAATAGAATAAAAGGGAGTAGCACAGCTAAGGAAAAGGGGAAAAAAATGGTGGACTGCGTTGTTTGGCGACCCCCATGAAATGGTCGTTCGACCCCAAATGGGGTCCCGACCCACAGGTTGAGAACCACTGCTCTTAGATATTTCTTAGTCTTTATATTCAATGTCCTTAAATTAATTGAAGGAAAAGCACCAGTTTGCTATTTCAGTGAACAGAATTCTTAATGATTGGAACAAATACAAATATGTTGCTCTTATTTCAGCTGGATAGATATTGAAATAGAAGTTAGCTCTAAAAATACATTTTCCATTTTGTGTTTTTTCTTCTTCCTTGAGATAGCAGATTATATATAACAATCCCCTGTACTTTTGGGGGGGGGGGAATTCTTCTAGTGATGTAGGTAGACCAAAAGGTGTTGATAAACCTTAGATTTGCAAATGCAGCAGGGATTTTAAATTCTGTTCTCCCTAGTTTAAGTCCACTATAAAGTACAGCTTTTTCTAAATCAGCAGTTCTCAACCTGTGGGTCACGACCCTTCTGGGGGTTGCACGAGCCTTTCACAGGGGTCGCCTAAGACCATCGGAAAACACATATTTCCGATGGTCTTAGGCAGGGCTTGTCAACCGCCTTCTCTCCCTCCCCCCCTCTGTTCCACCTCACTTGTTTCTGGAAAATATGCTGCTTGGCGGCAGTCTGCACAAACTCTATCAAATGTGCCCTGTAGGGGGCACATGAAGAGCGCAGGCGCAGAGCAAGGCCCCGCCCTCCCCAGAGACTCATTGTGCAGCAACCGGATTGACTTCTTCTCGTGCATGCAGGTCAGCCAAGGGGAGGCCACGCAGCACCCAACTCCTGCGTCCGTCAGCTGGCGACCCCTGAACTTGCGCTTGTCAGCCAGGAGGCCTGGCGACGGCTGCAGATCTCCTTTGCCACCCCACCCATCCTCGTCTCCTCCGCCGCCCATTCATGATGAGCCCGCCGGGGCTTGACAGGGAGAGAGGGAGGGAAGGAGGAAGGGACTCCTCCTCCTCTCCTAAGCTTTGATGGACTTCCCAAGGGCGCCACAATCCTCATGAAAGCAGGGGGGGAGAAGCAAAGGGGGCGAGAAAGCTCGCGGCAGGCTCAAAGTAGCACCTGTCAGCATTGGTGCTGAGAAATTCCCCACAAACCCAGGGAAGGGGTGGAGAAAAGGAGCCCCCTTTGGGAGGAAACTGCCACCTTCTTCTCCTTGGCTTTGCGCTCTTCTGTTTCTCGGCAGCTGGGCTGGCAAGCCTCTCCTGGCTGGAACTTCCTTTCCTTCCTTCCCTCTTGGTCTCTTCCTCCTTCCCTCCCTCTCTCATTGTCCCTTCCTTCCTTTCCTTTGCCTCCCTCTTTGTCCTTTCCTCCCTCTTTCCCCTTGTCCCTTCCGTCTTTCCTTCCCTCCCTCTTGTCCAGGATTGGGTGAGCCTCTACAGCTGATCTGCGCTTCTGCAGCTGTAGCTGCTCTCCTTGGCTCCTGCCCAGCAAACTTGCTTGAGCTTTGATAGAAAACAAGCCGCTTGCTAATTTAGCAGAAGCGCAAATCAACTGTAGCCCAGTGCTGATCCTGGAGCTTCTGCTAACTTAGCAAGCGACACGTCTTTCGGCGAAGTGAACAAGTGAGCTGGGCGGAGCTTTCCTGTCTCTGCCTGTGCACAGGCAGGTTTGCTGGCAGCAAAGCCCCCAGCCACACTGGCAGCCTATCCCCCTTCCCTTGTCCCTTCCTGGGCATGGGGGGGGGGAGGAAGGAAGGAACGAAGAAGCATGGAAGTAAGGAACAATGAGAGAGGAAGGAAGGAAGGAACAATGGAAGGGAGGGAAGGGACAAAGAGGAAAGAAAGGAAGGAAGGGACAAGGGGAGAGAGGGAGGGAAGGAGGAAGAGACTAAGAGGGAAGGAAGGAAAGAAGGAAGGAAGGGACAATGGGAGAGGGAGGGAAGGAGGAAGAGACTAAGAAGGAGGTGAAGGAAAGGAAGGAAAGAAGGAAGGGACAATGGGAGAGAGGAGGGAAGAAGGAAGAGACTAAGGGACGGGAAGAAAAGGAAGGAAAGAAGGGAGGAAGGGACAATGGGAGAGGGAGGGAAGTAGGAAGAGACTAAGGGAGAGGAAGAGACTAAGGGAGAGGAAGGAAAGGAAGGAAAGAAGGAAGGGACAATGGGAGAGAGGGAGGGAAGGAGGAAGAGTCTAAGGGAGGGGAAGGAAAGAAGGGAGGAAGGGACAATGGGAGAGAGGGAGGGAAGGAGGAAGAGACTAAGCAGGAGGTGAAGGAAAGGAAGGAAGGAAGGGACAATGGGAGAGAGGGAGGGAAGAAGGAAGAGACTAAGGGAGGGGAAGAAAAGGAAGGAAAGAAGGGAGGAAGGGACAATGGGAGAGGGAGGGAAGGAGGAAGAGACTAAGGGAGAGGAAGGAAAGGAAGGAAAGAAGGAAGGGACAATGGGAGAGAGGGAGGGAAGGAGGAAGAGTCTAAGGGAGGGGAAGGGAGGAAGGGACAATGGGAGAGAGGGAGGGAAGGAGGAAGAGACTAAGCAGGAGGTGAAGGAAAGGAAGGAAAGAAGGGACAATGGGAGAGAGGGAGGGAAGGAGGAAGAGACTAAGGGAGGGGAAGGAAAGGAAAGAAGGAAGGAAGGAAGGGACAATGAGAGGGAGGGAAGGAGGAAGAGACTAAGGGAGAGGAAGAGACTAAGGGAGAGGAAGGAAAGAAGGAAGGGACAATGGGAGAGAAGGAGGGGAGGAAGAGACTAAGAAGGAGGTGAAGGAAAGGAAGAAAGGGACAATGGGAGAGAGGGAGGGAAGGAGGAAGAGACTAAGGGAGAGGAAGAGACTAAGGGAGAGGAAGGAAAGGAAGGAAAGAAGGAAGGGACAAAGAGAGAGGGAGGGAAGGAGGAAGAGACTAAGAAGGAGGTGAAGGAAAGGAAGGAAAGAAGGAAGGGACAATGGGAGAGAGGAGGGAAGAAGGAAGAGACTAAGGGACGGGAAGAAAAGGAAGGAAAGAAGGGAGGAAGGGACAATGGGAGAGGGAGGGAAGTAGGAAGAGACTAAGGGAGAGGAAGAGACTAAGGGAGAGGAAGGAAAGGAAGGAAAGAAGGAAGGGACAATGGGAGAGAGGGAGGGAAGGAGGAAGAGACTAAGCAGGAGGTGAAGGAAAGGAAGGAAGGAAGGGACAATGGGAGAGAGGGAGGGAAGAAGGAAGAGACTAAGGGAGGGGAAGAAAAGGAAGGAAAGAAGGGAGGAAGGGACAATGGGAGAGGGAGGGAAGGAGGAAGAGACTAAGGGAGAGGAAGGAAAGGAAGGAAAGAAGGAAGGGACAATGGGAGAGAGGGAGGGAAGGAGGAAGAGTCTAAGGGAGGGGAAGGGAGGAAGGGACAATGGGAGAGAGGGAGGGAAGGAGGAAGAGACTAAGCAGGAGGTGAAGGAAAGGAAGGAAAGAAGGGACAATGGGAGAGAGGGAGGGAAGGAGGAAGAGACTAAGGGAGGGGAAGGAAAGGAAAGAAGGAAGGAAGGAAGGGACAATGAGAGGGAGGGAAGGAGGAAGAGACTAAGGGAGAGGAAGAGACTAAGGGAGAGGAAGGAAAGAAGGAAGGGACAATGGGAGAGAAGGAGGGGAGGAAGAGACTAAGAAGGAGGTGAAGGAAAGGAAGAAAGGGACAATGGGAGAGAGGGAGGGAAGGAGGAAGAGACTAAGGGAGAGGAAGAGACTAAGGGAGAGGAAGGAAAGGAAGGAAAGAAGGAAGGGACAAAGAGAGAGGGAGGGAAGGAGGAAGAGACTAAGCAGGAGGTGAAGGAAAGGAAGGAAGGAAGGGACAATGGGAGAGAGGGAGGGAAGGAGGAAGAGACTAAGGGAGAGGAAGAGACTAAGGGAGAGGAAGGAAAGGAAGGAAAGAAGGAAGGGACAAAGGGAGAGAGGGAGGGAAGGAGGAAGAGACTAAGCAGGAGGTGAAGGAAAGGAAGGAAGGAAGGAAGGAAGGAAGGAAGGAAGGGATAATGGGAGAGGGTGGGAAGGAGGAAGAGACTAAGCAAAGGGAGAGAGGGAGGGAAGGAGGAAGAGACTAAGAGGAGGTGAAGGAAAGGAAGGAAGGAAGGGACAATGGGAGAGAGGGAGGGAAGGAGGAAGAGACTAAGGGAGGGGAAGGAAAGGAAAGAAGGAAGGAAGGAAGGGACAATGAGAGGGTGGGAAGGAGGAAGAGACTAAGGGAGGGGAAGAAAAGGAAGGAAAGAAGGGAGGAAGGGACAATGGGAGAGGGAGGGAAGGAGGAAGAGACTAAGGGAGAGGAAGAGACTAAGGGAGAGGAAGGAAAGGAAGGAAAGAAGGAAGGGACAATGGGAGAGAGGGAGAGAAGGAGGAAGAGACTAAGAGGGGAAGGGAAGGAAGGAAGGAAGGAAGGAAGGGACAATGAGAGGGTGGGAAGGAGGAAGAGACTAAGGGAGAGGAAGAGACTAAGGGAGAGGAAGGAAAGAAGGAAGGGACAATGGGAGAGAAGGAGGGGAGGAAGAGACTAAGCAGGAGGTGAAGGAAAGGAAGGAAGGAAGGGACAATGGGAGAGAGGGAGGGAAGGAGGAAGAGACTAAGGGAGAGGAAGAGACTAAGGGAGAGGAAGGAAAGGAAGGAAAGAAGGAAGGGACAATGGGAGAGAGGGAGGGAAGGAGGAAGAGTCTAAGGGAGGGGAAGGAAAGAAGGGAGGAAGGGACAATGGGAGAGAGGGAGGGAAGGAGGAAGAGACTAAGCAGGAGGTGAAGGAAAGGAAGGAAGGAAGGGACAATGGGAGAGAGGGAGGGAAGGAGGAAGAGACTAAGGGAGGGGAAGGAAAGGAAAGAAGGAAAGAAGGAAGGAAGGGACAATGAGAGGGAGGGAAGGAGGAAGAGACTAAGGGAGAGGAAGAGACTAAGGGAGAGGAAGGAAAGGAAGGAAAGAAGGAAGGGACAATGGGAGAGAAGGAGGGAAGGAGGAAGAGACTAAGCAGGAGGTGAAGGAAAGGAAGGAAGGAAGGAAGGGACAATGGGAGAGAGGGAGGGAAGGAAGAAGAGACTAAGGGAGGGGGAAGGAAAGGAAGGAAGGGACAATGAGAGAGGGTGGGAAGGAGGAAGAGACTAAGGTGAAAGAAAGGAAGGAAAGAAGGAAGGGACAAGGGGAGAGAGGGAGGGAAGGAGGAAGAGACTAAGGGAGGTGAAGGAAAAGAAGAAAAGGAAGGAAGGGACAAGGGGAGGGAAGGAAGGCAGGCACCCACCCCAGTCCCATCCCAGAGACCCACAGATTCCCCCCCACAGGCACTCTGCAACCTGAGTGATCAGCTGGCCATGCCCCCTGGCCATTGGTCACGTGACCCTGGGACACTGTGAATGTCATAAGTATGAATCAGTTGTCAAGCATCCGAATGTAAATCACATGACCCTGGGGATGCTGCAACAATCATAAGTGTGAAAAATGATCATTAATTCGCTTTTCCAGTGCTGTTGTAACTTCTAACAGTCACTAAGCGAATTGTTATAAGTCAAGGACTACCTATACTTTCCCATTTTTTTCCTTTTTGGGGGGGTCAAGTTTTTGATACCCTCCCCCTGCCAGCTGGATGGGGGGTTGGGGGTCACCTCAACATGAGGAACTGTATTAAAGGGTCGCGGCATTAGGCAGGTTGAGAACCCCTGTTCTAAATCATTCAGTATTAATTCATTTAACTGAAAACAGTTAATCATGTAAATTAATTGAAATTGCTGAACTACAACATTCTTGAATTAATATTAGAATATTAAAAGTAGGAATCTAATGTATTTATATTTCAACAACATAAAACAATTTCAGGTTTGTTTATATTAAGAAAAAAAGTTAAATTACCATATAAATAAGAATCATGTGTTGAAACATAATATTGTGTGAACAGAACACTTAATTTTAATAGGTTTCCAAGAAAATGTTAAGATAATCATGCCATTTCATTTTGCTTTCTTTTGTTATAGCTGCATTAAAGACTGATCTAGTTCTAAGTGGACATATTTTTCAGACCTTACCATAATTAGATTTCTTAATACTGCAGATTTCTGGCAATAACAGGATTTAGATAAATTTAGAAATTACTGAAATAATGATTAAAATAAGCTTTTGGTCTCTTAGCTATTTAGATTTGCCTTCCTAAATCTGAGTCTCTTTAGTTTTGGGGGTTTTTTTTTAGGGACCACTGTCTTTATGGCATCAAATAAGGAAACATATTTTCTTTCAGCAAGACACTAAAGTCCCAGTGTAAAAAATAATGTGTAAATATATGTAGGCAAGATATTTGAGTATGTCAGGGGTGTCAAACTGCCGGCCCATGGGCCGGATGCATCATGCTGAAAACACCCCCCCCCCCATTGCCGGCAATGGAAAAAAAGTCACGACATGTCACGTGACATTGCGAGTTTGACACCCCTGGTGTATGTGCACAAATATCTTGACAGCCAATCTAGTGGTTAAGGCACCAGGTACCAGAAAGCATGAGTTCAAGTCCTACCTTAGCCATGAAAGTCAGCTGGGTGACTTTGGGTCAGTTACTTTTTCTCAGTCAAGCCCATCTGACAGGGTTGTTGTTGTGGGGAACTAGGAGGAAGAAGGTGTGTTGGATATGTTCACTGCCTTGAGTTATTTGCAAAATAAGGCAGAATACGAATAAATAAATGAATAAAAATAAGGAACTAAAACACAATATAATTATTTTAAATGATTATTAAATTCTTCTGCTAACAGAGCTCTTACAATGATTGGTATAAGTTTTGTTAGAACAATCATTTGTAATTAGGACAGTAGAGTATCTAATGAGGATGTTACTGACAAACAGTGGATGGATGTGGGGAGGTATTCTCATTTTGGTAAAGCAACAACAAATAGAGAAGGTCAGGAGGCAGCACATCTTGTTGAATTCATTTTTTCTGATTGATATAAAGGAGAAGCAAATATAGGATACCAGCTTGCACTGTGAAATAATAGGATTGTCCCAGCGAAGTTAATCTAATGTTAACTTAAGTCCTTGAAGTCTGCTATATTTGGTTTGGAGCTTGATCTTGCTTGCTTGTTGGACTCTGGCATTAGTGGCACACCACATCCAAATGTAGTAGCATTTTTCCTGCTGAAATACAGATCTATAACTAGGTTGATTTCCACCATCCTTCTGCTCCCTGGGTTGTGTAGATGGAGGAAGAATGGGAAGAATCCAAATAGATTTTGAGGTGATGACATAATAGTTGTTTTGGGGGATCATATATTGGAAGCAATGGGAGGGGGATGAATAAATATTTGGTATGAGTTCACAGACTGCTTCCCAGGCCGTAAAATTGCAGCACAGGACTTGTGTATGACAGCATTGGGTTAGAGAGACATATTTAATTATATGTGGTTATAATTGTACATTATGACATTTTATTTATGAAATGGTGACAGGATCTCATTGCTATCATAGATATAGACAGACCAAAGCTGTCTCAGCTTTAGCCTCATGTTTAATTTACAGATAAAATGTCCTAGAACCATATAAGGTGGTTTGAAGTATTGCAACAAGATAAGGCAAGTGAAATATTTAAAATACACTAAAGTGCCGTGTAATAACTGTTACAATTGAAAACTTTTGTACTGGAATATTAAAAGCTAAAAGATAATGGAAGCATGCCAGTAGGCTTTTACATTTAAGCAATCAGGACAAGGTTAACTTCACAATAGGCCAATTTATTTAAACTGGTAGAAACTGAATATATTATTTCAAGAAAAAAGTGTTGAGTTTAATTTACTAATTTATTTTACATGAAGTGCATTGAGAGTCCTAGATATTGCCTTATGGAAATTGTCTTACTATTGTTATCTCCATTTTTCACATCAACAAATGATTGCTGTTTATTTGAACTATTTTTATGAAAATTTAACTCAGATGCTAAATTGATATACCATATTTTCCGGCGTATAAGACGACTGGGGGTATAAGACGACCCCCGACTTTTGAGAAGATTTTCATGGTTTAGAACAGTGGTTCTCAACCTTCCTAATGCCGCGACCCTTTAATACAGTTCCTCATGTTGTGGTGACCCCCAACCATAAAATTATTTTCGTTGCTACTTCATAACTGTAATTTTGCTACTGTTATGAATCGTAATGTAAATATCTGATATGCAGGATGTATTTTCATTGTTATGAATTGAACATAATTAAAGCATAGTGATTAATCACAAAAACAATATAGCAATGCTCGCTGGAGAAGCTTACTCTTCCTTGCTCAAAAATGTTGGGAGGGAGGGAAGGGGAAGGAAGGAAGATTGAAGGGGAAAGGAAGGAAATGGAGAAGGAAGGAGATTGAAGGGGAAGGAAGGAAGGTGAGAGAGAGATTGAAGGGGAAGGGATGGAGATGGAAGGAAGGAAGATTGAAGGGGAAAGGAAGGAGATGGAGAAGGAAAGAAGATTGAAGGGGAAAGGAAGGAGATGGAGAAGGAAGGAGATTGAAGGGGGAAGGAAAGAAGGAAGGAAGGAGAGAGAGATTGAAGGGGAAAGGAAGGAGATTGAAGGTGAAAGGAAGGAAGGAAGGAAGGAAGATTGAAGGGGAAAGGAAGGAGATGGAGAAGGAAGGAGATTGAAGGGGAAAGGAAGGAAGGAGAGAGATTGAAGGGGAAGGGATGGAGATGGAAGGAAGGAGATTGAAGGGGAAAGGAAGGAGATGGAGAAGGAAGGAGATTGAAGGGGGAAGGAAGGAAGGAAGGAAGGAGAGAGAGATTGAAGGGGAAGGGATGGAGATGGAAGGAAGGAAGATTGAAGGGGAAAGGAAGGAGATGGAGAAGGAAAGAAGATTGAAGGGGAAAGGAAGGAGATGGAGAAGGAGAAGGAAGGAGATTGAAGGGGGAAGGAAGGAAGGAAGGAGAGAGAGATTGAAGGGGAAGGGATGGAGATGGAGATGGAAGGAAGGAAGGAAGATTGAAGGGGAAAGGAAGGAAGGAAGGAGAAAGAGATTGAAGGGGGAGGCGCTGCCAAGGACACACAAGCAGCTCCACACACTTGCCCGGGGAGGCTCTGGCAGAGAGCCTGGTGGAGAGCCAAGCGGTTGCATATCCGGGGCCTCAGAAGCTGTGCGGAGGATCCACGTGCCTCGGAGCCGCCGGCTGCCCTCTCATACCCGCCAAGGGATGGAGATGGAAGGAAGGAAGGAGGGAAGATTGAAGGGGAAAGGAAGGAAGATTGAAGGGGAAAGGGATGGAGAAGGAAGGAGATTGAAGGGGGGAGGCGCTGCCCAGGACGCACAAGCAGCTCCGCACAATTGCCCGGGGAGGGGGGGAGGCTCTGGTGGAGAGCCTGGTGGAGAGCCAAGTGGCGGCACATCCGGGGCCTTGGAAGCTGCGTGGAGGATCTGCACGCCTCAGAGCCGCCGGCTGCCCTCTCACATCCACCAACCTGGAGCCCCCCATCCTCATCCTGGCACTTCTTGCCCTCTCCCAGCCACCCCCCCCGAGACCTGCCTGCCCCTTCAACCTCCTGAACGCCATCGCAGCGGTGGGGTTGCGGGAGCCTTTTTCCACGCCGTGTAGCCCATCGCACGCAAGAGGGGTGCGGCCGAAGCGCCAGCTCCCGCTCAGAAGGCGCCGCTTCTCCTCTCCTGGCCTGGCCGGCTGGCCTCCAACACACATGTGGACATTGCCGTCGCTCACCCTCTTCCCTGCCCCTTGGCCGCTTCTGAGGCCCGGAGCCTGGCGGGGAGCCGGCAGGAAGACTGGCTCAGCTCTGCAGCTCAGCTCAGGCAGCAGTGGCAGAGCAGTCCAGCGGCAGTGCCAGCAGCGGCCCCGGCTCGGACTGGCCGCTGAGCCAGCCCAGGGCGGCATCCGGGGCGCGTGCAATGGCGCTGCGGTGGCAGGAGCAGGCACTGTTGGAGGAGAAGGGCGCCCTGGAGGCGGAGGAGCTGGCAGAGGAGGAGGAGGAGGAGGGCGGTGGCGGCAGCCAGATAGAGGCGCGGTGTCTCGGTTTCTAAGACCATCGGAAATATGTGTTTTCCAATGGTCTTAGGCGACCCCTGTGAAAGTGTCGTTCGACCCCCCCCCAAAAGGGTCGCGACCCACAGGTTGAGAACCGCTGGTTTACAAAGTCGTCTTATATGCCGGAAAATATGGTAGATATTTTAAATGTGTAAAACATGAATTGATTAACAAATGAATTTTTGTGATTATCTTTTTCTTCTTTTTTAAAATACTGCAGCAGACAGAAGGAGGGGCACAGACAGATGGCCAGCAGTCGCAGACACAAAGCAGTGAGAATGCTGAGAGCAAGTCTACCCCAAAGCGGCTGCATGTGTCCAACATTCCCTTCCGTTTTCGGGATCCTGACCTCCGGCAGATGTTTGGGGTATGTTAGCAGTATCCACAGCTAGAAATGTAATATTGATTGTTTGATTGATATCCCATTTTATTATTTTTACAAACCTGTCTCCTCCTATTCTGCCCCACAACAGCAAACCTATGATGGGTTGGGCTGAGAGAGAGTGACTGGTCCAAAGTCATCCAGCTGACTTTCATGGCTAAGGCAGGACTTGAACTCATGCTCTCTGGTACATCGTATCTCAATCACTAGACTAAACTTCCAAAGCTCCAAATAAAAAGAGTTATTACATACTGCCCTATGTCCAATGCTTCTGGATGGTCTTCTCAGGTTTGCAGATGTTTTCCCACACTTGCATTGAAATGCAATTATATTGAATTGTGTTCCACCAACGAATAAAGGTTGCCTGGTACACACTGCATTTCATTCATCTCCAGACTGTGAATCTAGGTGCTAATGTGTGAGTGGGAATTAATTGTCCCTTATTGGGATTTATTTTCTGAAAATTGTGTTGGTCTTTAAGATGATCTTAAAACTACTAAAAAGAGTGCCAGTGTACTTTATTTTTTACTTTATTTTTCCATCAGATAGGCCTGGATTCACCCTTTAAGCATGTTTCAACTCTGTCTGTTTTAAGCTGCCTTTTGATCACTGGCCAAATGAATAGCTAGATAAGGATTTTTGAGAAACAGCAAGTGTATTAAAGAGCTGTGTGAAAAATATTTCCTTGAGTTATATCTCATATCTAGACCTTCATAGCTTTTAAAGAAATCTAAATAAAGATTCCTGGCAAAAGAGAGATGTTAGCAGCTATGACAGGCACAAAATAAATAAAATTATCGACATAGTAAATTTTTTGTTGTTTTTAGTCTTTGACAATTTTATTTATTTTGTTAATTGCATTATTATTCTATCATTTCCCAGATGAAATTCATACGGTTTCTGTGGTTGTCCTATTTCCATCTAGCACATTTTGTTATCTTTGCAACAGTCCTCTGTGGGAGATTATTTACATGCTTCTGAGTTTATAGTTAGGCGAACCTGGATTTTGCTAGTCCTATTCCAATACCCATTGGTGTAGCACAGTGGCTCTCATTTTAAAATAGAAAAAAATAAGATGCAAAAATGTTTGGTTCTAGATCCTGGAGCATTTATTGTCTCCAGAGTGAGTAACCATATTAAAGAAAATGACACACACACACTTAATGAAATTCAGCACAGTTGAGTCAAAGCAGTAATCTGTCATGCTATTGAGTTTAATAAACAAAGCACAATGACTTAGCAATCTGGTTTTAGTCCATATAATTTTATATTTGGGTGTGTATTATTTGTAATACACTAATGCTGAGGAGACATTGACTGGAAAATATTATGTTTGCCTCTGCCAAGAATAATAGAAAAGTAATATCTTTAATTGCTGTGTTTTTGTAGTCCCATGACATGCTTCTCTCTTGTGCCCCATTGCTAGCACCTTATAATCTGGCAGCTGGGATGGCTATCATAACATGTAAATGCTTTATAGTAATCTGTATGGGAATGTGCTAAGGATTTCCCTGCTCTATGGCAGTGATTAATTATCTTATTTGTAAATTTTTATTTACAGTACTAATATGCATTCCAGGATAATGCTAAGGATTGGGGGGTGCATTTATTTACAACATTTAAAGTGTATAATAATTTATGAAGTTAAGAAATAAAACCAGGCAAAGGAGATTCTAACGACTAAACTCAAACCAATATTTATTAGTTTACTAAATAGCTTGAGCCACTTGTTGTCAGGTCAATCTTTTTAAAAGATTATTATACGGGTAAAAGTATGTTTGTATTTAAAAATAAATAAAATAATGCAAATAATTTAAGAAGTATTAAAAATTTTAAGATGGAAAATCCTTGGGAAATAAAATAACTATGCGGTATATCTACCTCCAGAGAATGACATTCTAAAGCTGAACTTCTGTTTAAAAAAGTTAGCTGTTTTAAAACCCCATTTGATAGTGACAGGCCAAAAAAAGAGTTCAGTAAATGATTTTATAGAATGGGTAATATATGTAAGAAAAAGTAATGTTTTGGATCATATGGTTTTCAGTCATTAAGAACTTCAAAGTAGATGGCTGATGTGTGCATTTCGCTGAAGTATGTACTTGGCTGAGCACATCTAATTAAATTCAGAAACATTCTTTTCCCTAAATTCCCTAAAGGAATTTCTTGGTCATAGATTATTCAACTTGATGTAACTTTGTTCTCTGAATGCTATTTATTTAGCCAAAACAGCAACTAGTGAACTATTGAGTGGTGTGAGTTGATTCAGGGTTTGTAAAAGCAGAGAAAAGTACCTTGTGGGAAGGGAAGTACCTTGTGGAAGGACAGCCCTATGATGGCTGACTGAAGAATCTCTTCCCCAAATTTTGAAGTGGGGAGTAGAACAGAATGGCTAGAAAAGGAGAATAGTAGAAATTCCACTTAGGTACTTGAAAAGGTGGCTTCTGGCCCACTTACTTCGTTGACAATCAGTACATTCACTGTGTACTACTTAAAATAGTTTTTTCATAATCATTGTCTGTCTCAGTGTACATATACAGCTATATAGCTATAGTTATGTAATCAGATTTGACTATGATAAACAAGGGAGAAGAATTAGTAGACTACAGAAACTTTACAATTTGCAGAAAAACAATAATTAGAAAAGGTTGGAGAGGTAACCCAGGAGAACAGCCTGAAGAAGACTGAATACGACAATACCAAGTGGCTGTGGAAGATGGATAGTATGTTAAAACTGTGTATATAGGGAATGGCATGGAGGAGGTGCTGGCTGGAACATTCCACCCTATAAAAAAATGAGAATTATGGAACAATATATTTAATTTAATTAAACCAGCAATCATTCCTTACTGCAACTGTGAATAGTCTTTTGTTACATATAGAAGACAATATGTGAAGAGAGAGAAGTTCCCTCAAAATGAGCTCCAACACTACTTTGAAAGCTTGGAAGACAAAACCTCTGGTCCTGGTGACCAACCCAGATTGGATCCTGCAGCATTATCCTGGGATACGGATATTCACCTTCATTTGTAATATATGGAGAAAATATAGTGCCCCCTGATGATGTTATCTAGTTAATTAATGAAACCTCTGCAAACAAATAATCAAGATCAGAGAACACCAAGGATTCCACATTTGCTAGTTTATATTTTACATAGAATTTATCAAAGACTGTGAGGCTTATAAACTTGACAAACAGAAGAAATTCAACAAATAAATAACAAATATTAAGTCTTAATTCATTTTAAAATATTTTCAACTGTGCATTCAAAAGCCTTTCTTTCTCAGCCACGAAAAATAAAGGATGCTGAATTAATGAACCAAAATAAATCTTTTTTTATAGCAATTTGGTAAAATCCTTGATGTAGAGATAATCTTCAATGAACGTGGGTCCAAGGTAAGTTTTGTTTCTTTATCTACCCTCTACCTATTTCTCTCCCTTACCAGTCTACTCCAATTGTCAAAATAAAGCAGCTTCCTTCCTAGATATTCTGTATAGACAGAAAAGGAACTAGGCACTGGGTTACCTAGAGCTGCCATTTCATATAATTATAGGTGTTGTATATAATCAATAAGTATCTTCAATAGTAGTTTTATAATTTTCCCTTTGAAATAATCAGATTTCTCCAAACTTCTGAGAATAAAAAGAGTCACTGAAGCTATGAAAGTCAGTTTTGCTACTAATTTTTTGCTAGTTTAAAATGTTTGGGAAAGAAACGATGTAAAAAAATGGAAATATTTTATATATGGTGAAAGAAAAATCTGCCCACCTGATGTTGCAATAATCCTCAGTGTTGCAAGGATGTTGGCCCACCATCTTACAATATCTACAAAAGCTTCCAGCTTTTTAGAAAGGTGTAGTTGTTCCAAATGCAAGCTGTTCAGAATGATGTAAGTTTTTTTTTAAAGAGTTAACTTTCTTGAGAGCCAATGGCAAACCTTATAGTCCTAAGTGTAGCAATTTTAAGTGTTGCTTGTCCTAACCGGTTCTCATGATGAAACCAATGTCCCCTCACTGAAGAATTGATGTGATTCTCTCTCTGCCCAGTAGGTCCAGCACTGGAATAGCAGGGAGTGTTTCAGGTCAGGAGCAAGGCTCATTGGCAGAGCTCTGTGGGGGAAGCTTGCACAGTGCATGTCTCTACTATGCTTGACTTAATCAATGCTAAGTTTTCCACTTTTTATTAAAAATGAACATCTGTCCCACACCCTCACTCCATCACATGATAGTTTAGGCCATAGTTAGTATTATATTTTATATCCTGTCTTTGATATTCATAATCTATACAGAGCCCCAAATGGATGTTTATGTACAAAATTTTGTTGTTAGCATATCAGATTTCCTATGTTTTATCTGAAAACCAGAAAAGAGGTGATATTTACTACTTGTACATTATGCAATACATACAATATATTCATTTAGTATTGGATCTAATTTATCTCATAACTTAGTTTATAAAGATGTAGGGTAAAATTGATGCAGCACATAATTATTTTAATTTGTGAAGAGCCACAATCTGCACTTAACCTTTCTATTACTCAGGTACCCCCTGTATATGTTTGAATGAAGAAGTGAAAAGTGTATTATGTTTGACCGCTACACTTCACTATACACTATACACTTCAGTATATCTAGTCTCTTTGAAGTGGCTGTAAAGGGAAGTAAGCCAGAGATGTAAAACATTTTTTGGATGATCAGGAGACTGGTTAGAGTGCCGTAGGCTGGCCATTTGAACTATGCAACTATTAACAAGCAATCTGCTGTGATTTAATTTCTAAATAATATGCTATGTTTCATTCTTAGTGAAGGATGAGCAGCAGTCTCGTACGTACTTCTGAGATCACACTCACTAACTTTTCCGATGAGAAGGCTACCAAATTATATAAATTTGGATATAAGGATACCAAATTATATAAACCCAGTCTATGACTCGTTTAGCATGTTGTAGGAGTCAAAGACTTCAGGTCAAAAGGAGTCAGAAAGCTAAAACAGAAAGTGGTTTCTTATTTGCCCAATACTAAGGGAACCATGGACAGTTTTGTTTGTTAATTCATTATTTGTAGTTGCTCTCAGGAGGAGCCTGTGTATATGATCTGCTAAGCTATAATAAGCCATAAGACCATCCAGTTCTTATGTTTGGAATCTTCCATAAATTATAGTATAACTATTGAACTGTAAGTAAATAAACCAAAACTTCTGGTTTTCAGCTAAAACAAAACCTGTTAAGATTAAATGATAGCCATTTGCCCCTTTACTTTCATCTAGTAAATATTTAGCTCATAAAGGCATTGATCAAGTTCTTTTCTATTTGGTGGTAGAATTTCAAACACTTGCCTGTCAAATTCACAGTGATTCAAAGATTCAAATGAGACTGTTTTAAACACGGTGAATAGTATAAGCAGGATTCCCAAAGAGTGTTTGTGTTTATGGCATTTTTTATTGAATTGGGACATTTTTTAAAGAAGCTTAGGTTCCCAGTGGAGAAGCACAATTCTTTTTAGGGACCCTTCACTTATCACTCACTTCTTCTGCAAAAAAAAGTATGCCAAAACTTGAATGCTTGTATCCTACCCTGTGGTTTCTATTCTAACCTAATGATATGGAACCTTTTTCCTCCTCCTCTTTCTTGGGAATCGGAAAGCAGATGCTCCCCGCTGCCTGCCTTGTGCTGTGTTCTCAGTATTACCCTTCCCCTTCCTGGGTTTCTCAAGGGTATATTCTTCAATATGTGAATGTTTAAAAGGTGAAAATGTAAAATCCAAATTGCTCTGGGTATGCTTACACCCATTCCCTCTATGGAATGAGCAGATCTTTATCCTTTCATAACTGTGGCAAAGGCCCTCTGCCAGATATGTCCAGTGTTGGAAAATTTGAGAGTTTCAAATTACCCTTTAGTCCATCTGAGATGAGATGATGTATTTTCATGATGTTGTTGACATGGGGAATTTTTGAGAGCCAAGTGTGTTTGTGCACATTGGCTGTATTCGATTTTCTTGTAAAAATCCTTTGGAATTAATAAAAAAGTATGAGTGAAAGTTTTTTGCTATGTAGATTTATTGATAAATGTTAATGGTTTTATGAGCATCTCAACTTTCAATATTATCTTAGGCACAATTTTGGATAACTAGCAGCATATTAGGAAAACTAAAAAGAGGTGTCTGAGCCATTTACATAATAATCTCAGTTATGTTCAGACTTCTGTTTTTTAATTAATTTTCATTCATTTTTCTTGTTTCATTAGCTGTACCTAGTGAAAGGAGCTGTTAATATGATGCTTTCTTCCAGTTTGGTTTCCATGCAAATACCAGTTTAAGCTCCTACAATATTTATATCAGTGGCCTTCAAATTTTAACACAGAACAATGATTGAACCAAGCCTTGTAGTTACAGTTGTTGTGGTAATTATTATTATTTCTTCTACTTGTGCAATGCCTTTCATCCAAATGCTTAAGGCAGTGTACACAGTGGCCCTTCCTCTGATTTTATCCTGACAACAACAACAACTGGAAGATAATGAATAGCCCCAAATTATTTCTCCTATTCTCTGTTGGTGGGATCTTGTAGAATTCTTTACAGGTCACTCAGGTAAACAGACTCAACAGTGAGCATGAGAAAGATACAGCTTTATTCAGCTTCCTCTATTTTCTCTCTTAAGATACTGTGTTTCCCCGAAAATAAAACCGGGTCTTTTTTTTCCCCTCTCCAAAAGAGGCACCAGTTCTTATTTTGGGGGGATGTCTTACTCATCTCCGGCACCGACAGCCCCACCTATATGGCCCACTTCTTCTGTGGCGGAGCAGCTGCATTCTGCAGCTTCATTCTGGCCTGCATTTTGCAGATAGGCGTTTCTGGAAGGCCTCTGCAGCCGAGTACCGAGCTATGGATTCAATCCATAGCTAAGTCCTCAGCTGCAGAGGTTTTGCAGAACTGAGCTATGGATTGAATCCATAGCTTGGTTCTTGGCAGCACAGGCCTTCTGGAAAGGCCTGTGACTGCGAAATGCAGGCCTGATTGCAGAAGACTCCATAGAAGGAGAGGTCTGGCTGTAAGGTAAGTGGGTGTGGAGCGTGTGGGGCATATCCACACCACCCAGCCCTGCTCTAGCTTGATTTTTAAGTGTGTGCCTTGTCTCAAAACTAGGACTTATTTTGGGGGTAGGGCTTATATTAGGCCCACCCTGAAAAATCAAGCTAGGGCTTAGTTTCGGGGTGGGAAACCCGGTAATAAGTAGCAGGGAAACAATGGCCTTGAATGTCTGTATCAATGGAAGGGACTTCCCTCCCAATGAGGCTGATGTTTCTGTTGCAATTAATAGTGGGAAAACAGCTGTAGTGATTTCACTACCCAGCTGATGCAATGGGGAAAAGTAGAGTAGTTCCTAAAGCTATTTAGAGTAGGGAAGAGTAGAGTAGTTCCTAAAGCTGCTTAGAGGACTAGTAAGGGCCATATACTCAACTATAAAATCCAGTAATTTTAAAAATGTGATTTTAAGAAATGAGAAATTGTATGCTAAGACTTAATTTAACTGATCTAGTAACAAAATCCTATTTTATCACTCTAAATTTCATTTAACATTGATTATCTGTTTTCTTAACAGATGCAGTGATAATCCTATTTTATATGTCTTCACATTTTAAAAAAATATTTTGGACAGCAAAAATACTTTTCTCTTATGTTGAAAAGCATTTAAAATTTTTTTTGCCATATTTTTAAATAACTCCATTTTAAATTTCAGCATATGTATATAAAATTGCTTTGACCAGTCCAGTTAAATAGCTGCAAAATATGCATTCTGGTTCAACCTATGCAAAGTAATTCTAGGTAAAAATTCCGCAACTGTTTTTTCAGATCTTAAAGAATAGTGTCCTTTAAACAGCACTAGGATATTTTTTCTAGAACTTATTTTAATCACTCATCTCAGATGGATTATTGTATATTGACTTTGAGAGCAAATAACCTGAAAGCCTGGATTTTTATGTTTATTTCTTTCTTTATTTTTGTTGTTGTTCCATTTGTCCAGGCTTCTGGCTGTTGACTGAATTTTATTTTTAAAAAATGCCTCTTTGTATATGCGTGTATACATATATATATATATTAACAATTGAAATTATGGAAAGTCCCAACACCTTGAGATAAAGATGCTGCTTCTGAAGTCAATGTTCTAAACACAGTGGGGAAAAAAGTGTTAACAATGCATGGATTTCAAGGGGCTCCTTTTAGTTTACTTTGAATTTATTTCATTTATTTTGGTTTTTTTCTTGTTTTTTTTGTTTTGTTTTGATTATTTTTCCCTTAATTTCTGTGTTCTGGCCACACCCAGGAGAATCGTCTGCTTTTGATTTCTCCCTTTACGGTTACATGGTAAATTTTCTTTCTCATTCTTCAGAAATGGAAACATTAAAAAAAAACTCTGTACAATTATTATTTTACACTGCTCATCCTGTTGCTTGTTATTTATTGCGGAATCTGAGGCCAGACTAAAAAGGTGACAGTTACTCGGTTTCTTCAGGGTCCTTGAGAACAGCTCTGTAAAGAAAAGAGGGTGGTCTTGGGCTGCAGGTTGTTCTGAACGTTTTTGAGGATTTAATACGGTTAGAAGTTAAATGGACTGGGTATTGTTTTCAAACTAAAATTAAAGTTGCATAATAAAAACAATTCAGTCTCAAAACTATCAGCAAATTGAATTATAACAGGTTAGCAGGAATAATTATAAAAGTACATACCCTTATTGAGCTAATTATATTATGTTCCTTTTTTCTTTCTGAACTGTGAGATATTGAAAATTTTAATCCAGTGCTAAAATACTGCTTTGGTATAATGGGGCTATGCTTAGGGAGGATAAAATCAATTTTATCTTTAAAGGAAAGTATGTATTTTGTGTGACATATACTCTATTTCCGATACTAGAAATTATTTGTAGTTCAGAAATGAATTGTTGGGATTGGTTGTTGTCCTGTGCATTTTTGGAGAACAGCAACAAACCAATATTATTTTTATTACTTGACACTTTTTCCAAGGATTAAGCAAAATTCAAAGGAGTTCAATAACTTTATGGTCAAAAGTTCTGTGTCATGTGTTTAGGATGAAGTTGTAAAAATGTTTAGAAGTGTAGTAAAATAATACTAAGTAAAATGTGTACTCATGTAATAGATATAGCTTCATAACAACCCTGTGAAACAAATTGCGCTAAAGTTTTTTTTTGCACTATATGTTTGATTTTTGCCAGCAGTGATAATACTGGAATCATGTCCATTAAGACAAATCTTCATGTTTTTCACAGATTTGTAACACCTGATGCAAAATGTAATGTGCTTGAAAAATATAGAAAAGTGTTAAAGATGTAGCTCACTTTGTAATTACCGTTCGTAATCTATGTAGACCTGGGAAGGGGAAACTTTTAAGGCAATTATTTCATTTTGTAGAGAATATGCACTTGCTAAATTCTTGGAGTTTCGAGTCTTATCAGTTCTAATAGATTCACATTTTCCTAATCATGACATAGCAAAAATCCACAAAATTCCTCAGTAAGCATAATTTTCCCCTAGTTAATGTAGTAGACAAATTTACAATAGTGGAAGGTGACATTTTTACCCTGATCTTCCAAAGAATGTAAAAGTCTGTATTTGAGGAACAAAACAGAGGGGAAATGTTATACTGGCTAATAGGAGTAAGTTCTTTACCCTATTTCTTGAATGTTGATTCTACAGCAATGAACTTCACAAATATAAATAGCTTATCTCATAGGAGACCTAACTGAAAATTCAGTATACATAACACTATTGTTAATGATGAATATTGGGCCCGAACAAATTCTTGTTACAATACCTTCAAGATCAATTTAAAAAGCATGAGGTACTTACCACTTTTTCCTCTATCTGAAAATATTTATCCAGCTACTGCATATTTTTATTACATGAAGCATACATACTTCTGTTTCTTGAAAATAAATATAGGGTTAGATCTTAAATGTCTTATTGTAGTATGATTATATGAGTCTGTTAATAAATCCAATTGAATATATTTGTACTTTGGGAAAAAAGACTTATGTAGATTAGAACCTCGATTAGATAAATATTTCTGTCTTAATAGCAATTAAATTAGCAAAGATTATGATTAACTATGTTTCATAACTGGTGGCATTTTACCTTGGCATTTATTAAGGGAAATCTATACATTTTTGTGACTGAAGCACTTACTGAGGCATTTTTAAAGTTAAGTAGGAGTAGGTTATTTATTGCTTGGATGAAGAAGCAATCTGGATCCTTAACTAAATCCTAAACTTTCAAAAACAAGCTGAACAAAGAAGCAATCTTTCCATTTTTACACTAAGTCGTTAGACTGTATTGTTTTATGATGTGCTCTATTTAATTTTGTTCTCTTCCATTAGAAAGTGTTGTTCAACCTCATTAAAGCACTAATTCTAGAACATAAAGCTTCAACAAACTGTGAAAAACAATGCTTCACTTAGTGTTTTTTTGAGTGAAGAAGCCAAGCATGGAAACAATTTATTAGGTATGAAGTGGCTATGCTTTATGCCTAATAAGGATTAAGGATTTTTTTTTCAGTGAGCCAGAGTATCTGTTCCTATATTATGGTATTGTTAATAACTACTGTTAATAGGGATAAGCAACCTAGGGATTAAGATAAACAGTGTGACAGAAGAAAAGATGTCCAAGACATTGTTAAAATTCTACATATAATGTGACACATAAACACACACACTTGTTTTTTGTCCCCCATATATTTGTTTATTGTTGAAAACATATATATTAATACTATTCCTAAAAATAATAGTCCAGTTAGAACTGTCACACATATCACTCCTCCTTTTGGTAGATTTTCTTCAGAGCATCTTCCTGTGCCTGTCCTTGTCATATGAAAGGAAATTATTGAGAATGCTGTAAAAGAGAACACATGAACAGTTATTTATGGCAAGATTTCTTTCCATGTTTTAATTCATTGCATTTGATCAATCTTGGAGCTAGTTTATTTTTTAGAATATGTCTCGAGTAACTATGCTTTTTTTGGTCTGGCCTCAATTGCTTTTATGTTTTTATTATTTTCAATGTGATTAAAGTTATTTTTTTAATTGAAATTCTTTCATGAAACATGCATGAACCAAAAATGTGACTCTAGGAGAGTATTGCTAAGTTGTGCTGATGTCAATTTCATACTGTGATATTTTTTTCTCTATTTATCTAGATATCGGTATTTCAATATATAACGATGTGCATGTTTTCCCCCTTCTCCCGCTGCATGCAGGGATTCGGGTTCGTAACTTTCGAGAATAGTGCTGATGCAGACAGGGCCAGGGAGAAATTACACGGCACCGTGGTAGAGGGCCGTAAAATCGAGGTGCATGTCTTCAGTAATTCAATTTCTTCTTTATATTTCTTCTTTGGTTTCCTTTTTGTGTCTTGCCTCACTGATTTCACATTGGGATTCCTGTCCAGTGCGTGTGTGTGTGTTTGTGTCCTGTGTTTTTCACTCCCGTCCCCTGCACTGAAGTGTATAAAATAACCTCCCAATATATATATATATTTATATATTTTTGTTATTTTTGTTATTTTTCTTTGTCTTTGTTTTCCTTTCTCTTAAGTTTGTTTCCAACACACTCCAAATTTTTTGCCCTTCTGCTGTCTTGATTTTCCTTTGCTTCAGTTAATGAGGCTCCGACTTTCAACTTCCAAGCCAGATCAAAACTAACAAAATGAGCACAGTCCCATTTGTCACTTGGTATCTAACAAGAAAGAAGGGGGGGGCAGCCAATATCTGCCCTTGATTCAGAGGCCAGTTTTCCTCCATATGAGTGTGAAAATGATATATTGGGAAGGGATGGATGGAGAAATCAGGAAGAACTTGAGCCATTGAAATATCTATGTAAATGTATTTCAAATTAAGAAATATGCATCCCATAATTAATTCCAATGAGTATAGAGTGTGATAAGCAGAAACTGTTTGGGTTACCTAGATGAGAGGTAACATCTTAGTGATGAATTTGCTGTTCCCTCATATAGAAGGCTAACTGGCCCCTTTTTGTTCTTTCTTTTTAAAGGAAAAAAATACTAAATATAAGGAAAAAATTAAAGCCGCCGTTTTGAGTAAGATGTCTGCATATTTTGCTTTTTTGTTTTGTTTTTTTGTTTTGTTTTTGTTTTATTTCCCTTTTTAATGGTTTAGTGTTTAGGGCCCTTCACTTGACTCACTCTTTCCATGGTAACTATACACAATGCTGGCGATGGTACGAGTTGGCGGTAAGTGAAATCAAAGTGCTAGAGGAGAAGCTTACTTCTTTTCTTTTCTTTTATGCAAAACAAAAAAAAAAAAATAAGAAAGAAAAAATCCATCTGCCATTTCACATTAACACTACAAAATGTGATTTGACTTGTTGTCTCCCCTCCCTTTCCTTTTTCTTCTCTCCCACCCTTTTATTTTCAATGCTCTTGAGTAATGCCACCTGGATTTTGGATGTACATACCATTTTGTTTAAGTCTGAGCTGTTTGATTATTGGCTTTCCAATAATTTTCCTTGCACATCTTACTCAGATTTACTGAACTCCAGTTTTGGCTGGTTTTATTAATGCACCCATACACTTTTCATTTTTGCCTATCCATCTCCTCCCTCCCTCCACCATGTCTTTTCTGCATTCCCTATCTTTGGACCTATGATTGTTCTCCTTTCCTCACTTGCCATTTTTCTTCACTTAGTTAAATACAGCTGTTGGTCTTTGCTGATTGGTGATTTCTGATTGGTTTTGCCCATTTTTCCTTTAAGTGCTTGCATTGCATTCTGCTGTAGCAGTTGATTTCAGGCACTTGCTCCATCTTAATGATTGTCTGTGAGACCTCTTCCTATCCCCATTAATCAATTGTTGTTTTTCTTTTTATGTGTGTTTTAACAGCATGCTTTCAGTCTCATTGTTGTTGTCCCCCCCTTTTTAATGTGTAATGTTTATATGGGGAGGTGGGCTGTCAGGAGGGCTAAAAATAGAGTGTTGAGATTCCAGGCTCCCTTCTTCCCTGCCCAAGCTCACTTTTGTTTTAAAGTTCAGAGGGCCTTTGAACCATCCTTTTCTTGATCTTGAAGTTTGCATGAGGCTTTTTCTTCCATTGGGAGCAGGATTTTGAAAAGTTACTGATTCTACCTGTACCTTCATTCTCTGCAAACTCTGTGACTATGTTTGACACAGGGTTGCTATTGTTTAGCTTTACCCACCCCACCAGTGTTTTACTAGCATCATCTGTGCTGCAACATTCATTTGCAGTGCTTAGAAAGCTTGAGCAATGAACAGCTCAGTAGTTACAATGAAGGAGGCTAAAAAAAAAGGGGGGGGGAATCAGGAGACACTTCATACATTTCTAGTGGTGTTCATTTTTCTCCTGACAAGTCAGCAGCTAGGTTGATGGCCTCTCAAGATACAGTACTCCAAAACTGAGATACAGGCCAAGCAGTGCTGCTCTGGAATGCAAATTCCCTTAGTAGAAAAGCAGCTTAATCCCAGACACCTGGGGATAGTTCTTCTGCCCAAATTGCAGCAGAGGTTTTTTTGTAATATTAGTAGACCACTGCAATTCAATGAAAGTCTACTAATGGATCAGATAAGGTTATTTTTGTTTCTGTTTCATGCCAGTCAAACTGGACACAAAAAAATAGCAATGGAAGAGATTTTGCCCCTGAACTAGTGAGCATCAAATAGTGAAGTCAAAGCTGGCAGGGATGCCTGAGAAAATCTGCTCTTTTTAGCCTTTTCTTTGATGCATAATTAAAATACAAAAAATTAGATATGTTTATAATTATAATATATAAAGACAATCTGTAAAAGTAAATTTCATTGTGCTGATTTTTAAAAAGTATTTTGTCTAAAAAAATTGTGAAAGATTTCCAACATTTTCTCTAAAGTGTTGTTCTTCCTTCCCTCTCTTCCCCTTTCCCTTTTAATTTTTAGGTTAATAATGCCACTGCACGAGTAATGACTAATAAGAAGATGGTCACACCTTATGCAAACGGTAAGACAAAGTGACAAGGCTAAGAAATGAATGGAGGAACCTTTTTAGGCATAAGAATTAAGTTTCCCTTTGGTATTTCAGAATAATTTGAGAAAATTGTTTCTTTATAGATACAGATAATTGAAATACCTAACAGATTGTTAAGAGGTAAAAAAGAGTTCTTGAAAATATCTTGAGAAACAGGGCACTTATTTGAGCCCTTAAATATGGATGAAATACTTTGGCTTTAGGAAATCACTTTAAAAATTTGGTTTTGTAACTTTCTAATGAATTGGAGAGAATTGACCAGTATAGATATCTCCACTATTATTGATACATAGTGACTGTGCTCTAACTGATATGTATGCACAAGTGATAGAGGGGTTTTGGGTGCTTTTAAAATGGGAAGTGATTAACAGAGATAGACAAAGGATGCACTTACATTCATTTACATTTGTCTTGCATTTTTAGGGAGGCTGCCTTCTACTGATGAATCATAGGAAAAAGAATAGTCAACTTGTGATTTAAAAAGAAAGCTACAGGTAGTCCTCGACTTACACAATAGTACTCGACTATTGTGATGGGATCTCAGTTGCTCAGTGAAGTGTCATTAAGTGAGATGCCCACATGACTACTTTGTTCAATGACTATGATCCCAGCTCTTTTAGTTTTGATAGTTAAGTGGATGACTCAAAGGAGTGTGCGAAAAGGAACTCATTCACTGGGCTGGAGTGGCAAAGTTGGGATCCCAAAGATCTGAGCTTTAAGTGCTGGACCATAAAGCATTCTTTCCAAGTTATTATAACTTCGAACAATGGTTAAACAATTGGTCGCAACTCGAGGACTACCTGTATCTGCACAATTTGCTTTTGCCAATATACATGCACACCTATCATGCTATTCTCCTTTAGGGTAGCAATATCACATAAAATACAGAAAAAGAAGAAAGGCAAAATAAATTAAAGTTATAAGATAATTGTAAAAGGAAATTAACTAAATCTACATTATACAAACACCATTCATTGTATTCCTTCATATCTTTATATTTGCAAACTATTCTTGCTTCCATCTTGTCCATTTACCGACTCATGTAATGCCTCTGTTTCTTTCATTTCTCACCTTTTCCTTTTTTTGTTCTTTTTGACAACTTCCAACCATATATTTCTTCAGTTTCCCCTTCCTCTCAACAAATTAATTCTTCTTTCATATATTTGTTTTATGATTCAGCTCTTATTCATTCTCTCTGTAATGCCAAATCACTCTCAGAGTTATTTTTTTGCATTATCTACTCACTTTTGTACTCAGTCCACATTAATTCATTACTTGTTCATTCTTGACTGACTGTTTCACTACAGAGCACATATTTTCTAAATAACCCTTTCCTACTGTATTCATTTTAATTTGTTTTTCCTCATATACTCAACTCTCATTTCTACATAGCAAGTGCGCAGAAGATTACTCCCACACATAGCCATTTTCACTTATTTTTACAAATTTCATTCTTTTCAGCAGACATGTGCTTTCTACCATCTGTCTGTCAGCATTCGTACATCTTAAAATTTCTCCAACCATTTCCGCATTTTTACAAAACATTCTTCCAAGGAGCATTCATTCCTCTATTTGCTGTATTTTTTGTAATTACTCATTCATTTTCCTTGTTAAACAGAGCTCCTTTGTTCATTGTTCAGAAATTTCAAATCTGTTCACTTCTCTACCTCATACATTTGATCTAACTTTTATTGCAAATCATTTTGGTTCGTGACTAACAACATGGCATTGTCTGCATACTACACACATTCATATCTCCAAACAGCTCAACATTATAAGTGTACATTATCCATGAAAACATTAAACAAGCAAGGTGATGGTTATACTCTATTTGATGATGAACCATTTGCTAAGCAATTCATTTATTTTCAGGCATGTTAAGTCTTTCATTGTATGGCACTCTTACTGCATTAAGCAACCATTCTTCTAATTCATCACACAAAATGTTCCATAATTAAAGCCTATTCACTTTGTCATATGGTTTCTCTAAATCTTTTTCACCTTCATACAATTCTAAAATGACATTTTAAAGAACAAAAATTTAGTGCACACCCTACCTGCCCAATATAAAGTCACATCACTAATTTTGTTCCTTGTCAGCTCTAGCTACCCTTTCAGTGAGAATTCTGTCAAGCAGTTTTCCATTCCAAGATACATTTGATAGACTAATTTTCTTGTAATTTTTGTTATTCACTCTTTTTACCTTTTCATCTGTATAAGGGAGCATAATCTCACTGGTCTAATTGTTAGGTGCAGATGTGATCTTCACCAATACATTAAAACAGGGGTGTCAAACTGCCAGCCCATGACGAAACCGCGCCCACTCCATTTTCGGCAATGGGAAAAAAGTTCCGATACATTGTGTGATGTCACGTGAAGTTGCGAGTTTGACATGTCTGCATTAAAACAACATATACTGCCACTTCATAAATAAGCCACACCCACATTTTAACATTTCTCTGGTTTCATACTTGCACTTTTACCATTTTTAAACAGTCTCATACTTTTTTATGATTTTGTTTTTATTATTTTTGGCAATAACATTTATAGCATTCATGCCATTATCATATTCATATAAATCTCTAAAATATTGTTTCTAGTATTCATTTGCCTCAGTTGAAGCTCAAATCACTTCTACTCACTTTGCAGAAGACTTCATTGAGTCTCAACTTGATTAGCTACTGTTTTTTATAGGTTTCATTGTCTTGATAGAGAAAGTAATAGAAAGTGTCTCTTGATTAGCAGATGCATCTGCCTTATCAAGGTCAAATAAAACAAGATAAGATAACATTTATTGTCACTAGCAGTGACAGTAGCACATATTAAATAAAATTCTGATACCCCCCCCCTCAAAAGAAGAAAATATATATAATCTGGGCAAATCCTAAGAATTGCACACCACAAATTTAAAATATGTTCTTTGGTTGTGGTCCTTTCCCATTTGGGTGGATGTCTGATGACTTCTAAGACAGGCATTCCTCTCATTCCCTTCAAACGTTCACCAGTATCCTCAGTATTGTGGAACCTTTCCTTAATTAATGTTCAGAGATATGTTAAAAGATCTGAGGTTCTAATTTCATAAATAACACAGTCATTCCTATGTGGCTTCAAATTTTTCATTTGATCTTTCACTACAACCACAGACTTTAAAAAGGAAAGGAAGAAAAACCACAATGCAGTGTAAGCTTCATTTTGAGACTGTGGGAAGGATTTCTCAGAAAGCATTAGTGATTTGTATTTTCTCCTCCACTTATGTCCAGAACACAAGAAATCTGGAAAATGTAGCCTGTTTTTATGCCTAGGAACAATCTGTATGGAAGTGAGGTAACAATTACTAGAAGATAGACTATATCTGTATTCATATACCTGTTTGTTTGCTACCTCACTGATGGAAAGTCTAGCTGCTCACATCTGTTTTTATTTTTTTCAGGTTGGAAATTGAGTCCTGTAGTTGGAGCAGTATATGGACCTGAATTATATGCAGGTAGAATTTAATATTGATTCTTCTATTTCTGCCATTTGACTGCAGTGGTGATTTTATGTTCTCAATCTGCTGTTTCTTTATAACCTTTTTACATTTTTTATTCTTTTTAAAATTAAATTAGCATCCAGTTTTCAAGCAGATGTCTCGCTGGGCAATGACGCTGCAGTGCCCCTGTCAGGAAGGGGGGGTATTAACACTTACATTCCTTTAATCAGTAAGTAGCCCCTATTGGCCCCTGTATTGTTACTGTGCTTGAGTAAACAGTGATCTGTTCGCCCTCTTCTTTCCAGTTTGTATAATATGTACTTGAAAGGATGGGCCTCAGTAGAAAGAAATGCTACTTTTTTGAGCAGTGGGAATGATTCATCCCTTCTTGCAATGCATTTTACAAGCCTGTTTATGGCTGGGGTTTCTTCGATAAGGCTACTATAAGCCTTCTACTACTAAGGCTACTCTGTATGGGAGGGAGTGGAAGATCCAATTGTCTTGGCTTTAGCAATGTAACAGGCCACACTCCAAAGTACATGTTATTCTTGCTACTAAACTGTGAGTCCATTGCAAGCCCCCTTGTGGCATGCTCTTAGAAGCACCTTGAGTTCATTTTGCCTTGTGACTGACTGGTGCCATCTAAGTATCCCTTTATTACATTGTGTTCCCAGCCACCTTCTGAGGTTTCAATATCATTTTGCCCTGGGCCAGTTTACTCCAGCATGATGTGTAATAAAACAGGGCCCAATATAGATGAACCACTTAATGGTCACCTTTGCCAGAAGGTAGGCTCTTGGTAAACTTGATAAACCTCTTCGTTAATTATGGCTGCCTTCATTAGGATGTTTTGTTTGTTTTATATTTAAATGACATCTGATGGAAAAAACTGAGTTGGAAGGAGAAATACTCACACGCACATGCACACGCACACACAAAATTCCCAAGATTAAGCTTATTATGAAAAAAGCATTTTAAGCATTCCCATTCCAAGTAAATAGAAGAGTTATTACCTGCCTGTATTAGTAGTAACTCTATGTGCTTCTCAGACTTTCTAACCAGACTGCATGGCAATATCACAATGGGGTGGAGGAAAAGGGGAAACAGTTTGCAGTTTGTGATGAAGGCATGACACAATGTTAATCTCCTGCATGTTAGGCCTCTCTGCAACCCTACCTTTCCTTCAAGATCATGTCATAGAAAGAGATATGTGAGGCTTCAGAGCTCTAAGCATGCTCCTTCGCAGGACAGGTGCAGAACATCCCACCTCTCTGGAGCTGTGCATAAGCCTAGTTAAATGTGATTGTAATTGACTGGGCAGAGGAACTGATTCTTCTCATATTTTTCCTTGTCTGTCTGTCTTCACAGTACCCAGCTTCCCTTACCCAACTGCAGCCACCACAGCGGCAGCATTTAGGGGAGCCCATCTGAGAGGACGAGGAAGGACAGTGTATGGTGCGGTACGAGCAGTACCTCCAACAGCCATCCCAGCTTACCCAGGGTAAGAATGGAAAACTATCCAGCAGGGATCTTCAGAATAGGACATTCAATGGATTGAAAATAGGGACAGGAGGTGCCAATCCTATAACACTCTGCACTACATCATACTTGAGAAAGGCAATCTAAAACTTACATTTATGACCAGAAAGAATGTTTCATTAAATTGGCAAGGCAACAGTGAAAAAAAGTGTTTTCAAAAATAATGTGCCAATTGTAGCTTGTAACAATATTTTGGCAGCACAAAATAATCTGGAAATAATGGAGGAACATTTTTATAAAAAGAGTTTCCTAAAAGGTGTAGAGTCTGTGGAGGGAGGCCACTTCTTGTTCGCTGAAGTCCAATTTCATTGAATTACCTGGACTGACAAGCATTTTTTGTTAGCTTCATCATACAATGTCTGTAAATTGGTCAGAACAGAACAGTTACCCACAATGGATTTGCTTTCTTGATTAGAGATGTTTTGAGAAGGGTTAAACAAAGATTGAGCAGACATATAATGAAGAGTAGTTTTTGTTTAAACTAGAATAAAAAACAAACAAACCAGGATAAGCAACATATTGTTTCCTTAGATTTTAAAAGTTTCAGTAACATGACAGCAGTAAGATGTTCTTATCATTCCAAAGGCATTGTTGTTTTATTATTTTAAGCATGTTTTCAAGACTGACAAGATTTCAGTATCTCTGTTGTCAGTTTTAATTCTAACATTTCATTTGTATTAAAAATGAAAAACTAGATTCTAGTCTTTCTTGGAACAAATCTAAGCAGAAAAGAAAATACCAAGAGACAGTTGGATACTGATCACTCCTCTTTTAATTAGAATTATATATTAATAGGGGGGATTATTTGCTGAAATACTCCAGATTATGCTAGATCTGTCATAAAATCCTAATAACCGAACAGTGTAGCATGGCTATAAACACTGGGCAGTTACTAGATAGTTATTTTCTGTATATCCCCTTCTCCAATTGTTTATATAAATATATTTTATGGTTCTACCACATAAAGTAACATGTATCTGCATGCAGCATTCTCCATGATTTGCATAGGTAGAATTGCTGTTCATTAGAATAGCTTCCATGTTCATTAGAATAGCTTCCATGAATTACATAGCATTCATGGGGTACCATTTAATGCCTAATTGTTGCTACCCAGATATAGTAAGTTATAAACTTCCAACTAAAATTTTAATTATTCCTTATAGTAACAAAGTATTCCTAGAAAAGAAACCTAGTTCATTGGAGTTTTGCATTTTTTTTGAACCGCAATGGGATTTAAATTGAATATTTCAGTTGAAGATAGTTTAATAATCTGCTCTCAAAAATGATCCTCAGGATAACCCTTTAAATATCTTCAGGATATTTAACTCTTTTCAATATATTTATTTTTATTTTATTTTATTAATATTTTTTAAATTTTATTTATTAACTTTTTGCTCATCTCATAACAAAATGACTGTTTGGCTTACAGTGTAAAACATTAAAATCATAACATAAATATCTCTAAAACAATAAAAATAGAAGTCCAAATCCAGATAAAATTATAATAGAATTTATAATATTTATAATATTTATTATTATAATATTTGTAATAAAATTATTATAAAGGGAAGTCCCAATCCAGATAAAATGATAATTAAAAGATGAGGAGGAAAGGAATAGACTTCCTTATGGTCTAGTACCAATTTGGTTTGGTGGTTCGTACTCAATACAAGTAAATATTTATATTTCTCCATGTGATTAACAGCAAGAAAAGAGGTGTTTATGTAAGCTTCAAAACCTGAAATTCATCTTACAAACTTACCAATTTTACAATATGGGATTTATAAATTCAAAGCACCCCAATAAAAAAGATCCCCATTTTTGCCTCCCCACTGTAATCAATATTATAAATGGCATACTCTGCTGAATTGACATCACTTTCCTACAGTAAATTTTCATTGAGTATATTTATGCTTATCAGCTATGTTTTTGTAGTTTAAAATTGTAGTGGAGTGCAATTCTGCATGATTAGTTTAATAAGTTAAGCTTGCATCACTGTAGAAATCTGATGATTATAAAGCAAATTTATAGCCAAGCTATCCTAGCCTTGTTGTTTGTAACTTCCTATAGGTGGGTGTGTTCTGATCAGTGTGAGAGAAGCTTGGCATCATTTTGCACTCCAGTTGGCATATGGAAAAAAATTACAAGTAATATTGTCTCCTAGCCTGTGATTACATTAACTGGTAAGCCAGATACATATACACAAGGCTCTCATATATGGGGAACTAATGCTTTTTAATATGAGTGATTTAGCATTCATCTATCAAATGATTAAAGTTATAGAAAGCTGTGTAAAGCATGCATTCATAACCAGGGCTGTGGCAAGCTCTCTTTTCCTTTCTTATCTTTCCCTTATCTTTTGCCCTATCAACATAAAGCATACTACTCTATGAAATGTTCCAATAAGTTGTAGTAATTTCACAGTTCATTTCATTCTGGATGTGCTAGAACAAACTATTTAGTAGCTGTTAGATTTGAAAGGGAGCTAGGTGTTGGTGTCTCTGCAGAATGTATCATTGCTATCCACCCAGGGAACCCCCTTTCTTATTTTTCCAGTTCTGCAGCCTTGGATCAATTGCCTAACCCTTTTAGTTCATGATCTCTGCTTGTGAAAGCAATGCATTGTGGGTATTTTTATTAGATTTATTTTTGCTTACTTTGATCAGAATTGAATGATTCGGGGTTTTTACTCTGAGGATGAATCAGTACTTTTAGACGCTAAATAATAATAATTTGCATGCTTGTGTGATCAGCCAAAATTTATTGCATGTCTAAAAAAACAAAACAAAATAGGTGATGTATGGATATCAGAAGTGATCACACAAGGCTGCAAGATGCAGATGAGTACACAACTTTTGGTGTGTTTTTGATCTAGGTGGACCCCAGCACTGGATGAACTACTCCCAATGACCTTGCTTGTTCTACTTGGAGCCCACATGAAAGCAGTTGATTCATTTGTTTAGAGGGTTAATTAAAGCCTTTCCAGGTTAATAACTAAAGTCGAGGTTTTTCAAGTTGTATTTCTCTTCTTCAAAACATTGATATTTTTTTCTTTAAAAAACAACAACAACACTCTATTGTACAGCATAAAGGTTGTTTTCTCCCCATCCCCCCTTTGCATACTGTCTGCCCTTCTGCCCGCCTGCATGCCATGGAAGATGATATGGAGCTGTCTAGCGTGCGTGCGCAAACACAAACTCTGCTGATTTGCTCCTGCCCAAAAGCCCAGGTTATGGATTCATACATCACCCGCCTGTGTAAAATGCATGTGCATGCTGCCGTCCTCAATAACCGGAATGTGTTTTCTGTTCTTTTTTGTTTTTTTGTTTGTTTTTTTGTTTTGTTTTGTTTTGTTTTTGTGTGGATTTTCTGCAGTGTGGTTTACCAGGACGGATTTTACGGTGCTGACCTCTATGTAAGTACATACACTGGAGCCTTCTCATCTCCAACCCATGACAAGCCAGCCTTTTTTTTATTGTTGTTATTGCTGTTCTTGTTGTTGTTGATGATGATGTTTTTGATTTAATATTGTGTTTCAAAATATAATTTTCTTTAATTTTCTTCCCTATACATACATACATATATACATACGTACACACACACACACACACACACACACACACACACACACATATTATATATTAAAGAATGCAAGCATGTTTCTTGTTATTGCACTTAACCCTCAGTGCAAACCTGAGCTAGGTTTTTTGACCATTGCCAGGTTCAATATACTGAGTATTCTTCTCACAAAGTTACTGTGCAGTTCTAATCAGCCTAAGATACAATTAGCAAATTAAAATTTCCATCATTGCCCTTTTAATTGGCATAATTTGGTTACCCAAAATAAAAAGGTTGATCTTGCCTCAGATCTTTCCTTTTCTTTATCTATTTCTTTCTTTTCTTGAGATCTTTGAAAATTTATATAGGGATTGAAATCTAAGGGAACTCAAGGTCCACAAACATATATAGGTGAATTTATGGGCCTTTTATAACATATTAAATATTATACCCAAGTATAAATAAATAAATAGTAGATGTTTTGGTTAGCATTTTGACACTATCTCCTAAAGATGATCATGCATATATCATGTCCTTACTTTGTTCCCCTGGGTCAAAAAAAAATGGCTTTGAAAGAGTATTTTCTTGTACCTCCTCAATCAGCTGGTCTACTTCACAGCAGTCCTTATACCTGGCTTTCCCTTTTGATGCCTTCCAAATTACACTGACTTTGGCCATGGCCATGCTGGCTGGGATTTATAGGAATTGTAGTCCAATACATACAGAAGTCCTCAAATTAGGCAAGATTTAGAATTTAACAAATGCAGGCTCTAAATCAACATATAGGCAGCTAAAACTATCTATTTACTACCTAGAAATCTGTAGATATTTGGTGGTCAAAAGAATAATAAATAAAGAATACTTTATAAATTTGTTAGATAAGCTAAAATACCAAATGGCAAAGTTTTCACTAAATTTAAAATATAATTCTAATTATGATGTCACTGGAAAAGAACAGACAGGATCTTTGTGATGATATATTTGTGATGTAATATATTTATTATTGAAGTTATTTCATTTTAAAAGACATATGTGGGACAATCTTTTCTTGCTTCTAGATAAGTTTTTATCAGTTTTAAAAAGATATTTCCCTTGCAGAAGCTTGATACAATAAATTAGGAGATATTCTGCCTAATAAAAAGAATTATTATAATTCTATTTCAAGTTGTTGTAGGCATTGCTTGTGCACTTTTCTATCTTGTTTAGATTTCATTATGTCATTTGTATAGAAAAAAAATAACTATTGTTCCCCTTTCCCCCAGCACTGCTGAATTATTATTTTATACAGAGGAGATGCAGTGAGAATATAAACAAATGGAGGACATCTCTTGAGTTGTGCTTTAATGCAATATAATAATAAGTATACAGCTGGATAATTCCCCAGCTCTAGCACAATGTCCCCTATTACAAAATATCCTTGATATTTACTTAAGGTTTAAAATTATAATTTTAAAAAATATTTAAATAGATATGTCATTCTTTGAGACTGGTAAGAATAAATCTCTCTCAAGGTGGATGAACCAAACTTTCTCCATTGTTTTCATTGCTAAGTGAAATGAACAATAATAGTGACATCTCGGTCATTGACTCATAAGCCATGTGTTTTCTGCTGTTTTAATTGGCATGTATCAAATGGGTGCTGTTTCTCCATAATAATTCACCAGCAATTCATTTTCTCGCCTCTGTGGGGAAGTCACTATTGTGGGAGAAATGAAGAAAGCATTCTTAAAAGCAGGAATAAAGGAAGGTTTAAAAGAAATTGTTCTCATGAAACTCAGTTAATAGCAACGTATGGAACTGAGATGATATGAAGGTAGAAGGAGAAAACAGTCCTCTCAGGTTCCACTCATCTTTTGCTTTTCTATCATTTTCTTATCCTTGTCTTCCTTTTTTTTTCTGGGGCAAACTTCCCTAACTATTTTATTTTCAGTCTAAAGATTTATTGCTCCCTGGCATTAGAAATGCAGGCCCAGGGTGCAGAGGGTAGGTGTGGGAAGTAACAGCTTTGATCACAGCTTCCACTAGTGTGGTTTATTTATTTCACAAAAGCAGTCATCCTAAAGGGCCAAACCTTTGGGTGAAACATGTGCTTGCATCCTAAGGAAAGAAAAGGCTGGTAAGCCCTTTGCTGGGTTTTTGTGTTTGTGTGTGTGTGTGATTGTTTCCCTCAACAGCTGTGTTTTTGAATTGCTCTTCCTGTGTTCTGTTATAGAATAGTCTTACAGGAACCAATCATTAGCGCTAAAATACCTCAGGTAGGAGTGCCAGTGTGACCTGCCAACCAATCAGATTGTGAATTGCAGTGGGATAAAGGAAAAAAATGAATTAATACTAACAGTTTCAATTAGAGATGGGAACAGAGTCTTTTTAAAAAGAAAAATATAAGGCCAAGATATGTTTGTGAACATGTAATCAAAACTCTCATTTGCCTCAGTGCTGCACAAATCCCATAATATATAGGAAGGTTTTTGAAACATAGGTAGCAAACTAGGAGAAATTTTTGTGTATGTGACAAGTGCAATACAAACATGTATTATTATTTTTTGTCTGTGTATTTCTTATCCATACTTTCTCAGAAGCTTATATATGCTAGCCTTCTTGAAAGAAAGCTTTGGAATGCTAGTCCTATGCTTTCTGCTTTTAAAAATAAATAACCTATTGTAGAGAAGCACAGAAGTGAACACATTAATTGCAGGGTATTTAAAAAAACACTGAAATCATTGACTCTCAACTATTTTTTGAAATACAGTAAATCTCAATAATAAGCAGTGTCAAGATACCAGCTTCTAAACAAGAGGCAGAATGTAGCGTGTCATGATAATGACAGAACAAAAGTAGAGGTCTTTACTAGTTAAACTTTTGAAACAGATGTGTAGACTCTGGACCTCAGTCTTGAATGGAGAACTCTGACTCTGGATCCATTTTTCTCCCCAGCTTGCAAGTCCACTGAGTTTGAGAGATTCCAGCATAGAAAGCTCCTAATGGAGACCAGCTAACATGTGGAGCTCAGTTCTGTGAGATTGCAAGCTATGCTTTCCCCAACTCTCCATCATATCACCAAACCAAAGGGAAAATGTAAACCTTGCTTGCTATAGAATAAAAGCTGTATATATTTGTGCTCTCTGAGCTTGACTGTTTATTTGCAGATGTTTCATTAGCCAATTCTATCAAGTTGGAATTACCAAGGAGAAAATAATACCTCTACCAACACTGGCAGGAGAAGCTACTATATGTAAACAGGAAGCAAACCCTACATTCTCTAGCACTCATGATGTTACCTTGTTAGATAATGAAATCTCTGCAAACTCAGGGAGCACCCAGGATTCCACAGTTCAACCTTGAGCTCCATATATTCTCTTCTATTGGAAAAACTGGGACATCTCCCCTATTTCATTTTCCATCTGCTAAGCTCCAAGCACTAGGATGGTGAATATTTTGGAGTGTTTTCACAAAACGATAAGCGTGCTCTGCAATTTTTACACCCTTATTGTGTGGCAGAATATTTTTTGCTAATAATACTGGAACTCTGCTTTCTCAGAGATGCAGCCAAAAGTGTAACAATCTGGATATAAAGAGACTCTCTTAAATTAAATTTAGTCTCCTGGGAAAGTTTAAATCTTGCATCTGAATATGGCTTAAGCTTAAATAGTGCTCTCAAAACATTTTCTGTGTGACCTAGTCTTTCCTGGATAAATGCTGACAGATCAAATACATGGTCAGTAGCAATTATTATGACCACAGGGTAATTTTCTAGTTGCTACAGTAAGAGGAATTCTTTTATATATATATATATATATATATATATATATATATATATATATATATATATATATATATATATATATATATATATCTGTAAATATATCAAATATATTCTTCAGTGTATTCTGAAATATTTTACTTTTTTATGTTTAAGAACTTCCAATCTATGTCTATTAATACAATAGGTGGGATCCTCTTTTTTATTTTTATTTGTTTTGTTTTCAGCATTTGAATCTACTGTCCCAAACCCTCAAATTAGATAGTATGTTTAAAAATTTCTAAGCATATATCTTGTGTTAAAAGTATTTATTTAGGATTAATGTTCACTCAGTACTTTGAGGGGAAAGCTTCCCAGCATATGAGGATTTATAATAGTTTTTTAAGATGCATACATTGATGCAGAAATGCATTTATGAATCAGTACCTGCAAATATTAAATGAAGTAGAAATTCACCCGTTCCAGCATTATATATTTGCCACCCAGAAACAAATGTTCTGACAAAGTCTTGACTACATGTATGGGAAAGCAAGCATATTTTGTCCAACTTGCACCTTGGAAAAAAACCTAGTCCATTATTTGAGAACAAAAAGAGAAACTTTAAGCAACATCCTATGCATAAAGTTTCAACTCTCCTCATTCTCTGCTTTATTGTAAAACGGGAGGAGATAATCAGAGGAAAAGGAAAATTCCTTAGCTGTCTAGGCCTGAGTTACAAAGAGTTTTATGTGTGACAACCAACACCTTGAATTGTATCTAGATGTCAACTGATAACCAGTGCACTTGATGAAATAGAGCTGTCACATAGGCCACCTTCTGGATCAGTTTTTGTTTTCAAATAATCTTTAAAAGCAGCTCCAGGTAGAACTTACTGCAATAGTCCAAATTAGAAGTGACCAAGAAAAAGACTTCTGAACCCAGGAAGGGGTGAACTAGGCATAGTAGATAAATCTGCAAAGTCCCTCAATGCCATGGCTGCCATTTGCTCCTTCAGCAAAAACTATGACTCCAGGAAGATCCTTAATATATATACACCAATTGTTCCTGGGAAAATGCAATTTTATCTGGACATGGACATTCCTTGGAAATGGAGGGTTCCTGAATTCACAGCCATCTAAACCTTATGAGCATCTAGGAACACAGAAAGAACCTTGACAATATCTCATTATTAGCCTAACCACCCAGAGTTGTTACCCTGTGGTAGGATGGGTGGCCAATAAATGATAGGTAGGTAGGTAGATACCGGTAGATAGACAGATAGACCTACATATTAATGGTGGCTGACCCCGTCACATGAGCTTTCCATTAACATTTTTGTTTAGCTTCTGCATTATTGAAAAAAATACTTAAATCATTTATTATTTATCCATTTATTGGAATATATAAAACCAGATACGTTTTGGTGTAGTTTTGTTTATAGTTTACCTTGATACCTGCTATTTCCATTGACTTACAAGAACTGTGAAGAGCAGTAGATTTTATTTCAGTAATTGTCATACATTGTGCTGAGAATACAAATAGGAAACTTGTTGCATATTGTAGGTCTCTTCAAGTCTACATATGATGGGGAAAGGTTAATAAAAGATGCTTATAGCAACACTTGAGACATATCAAGCTTAAATGAATTCCAGACAAAATGAATGAAATTAATCTCCATCTTCCCCCGTGGCTAAAGCAGCACTTGGACTGTCCCACATTGAAATTGACAGCTGTGCAGTGAAGGGCTCTTCCCTTTATCTGTCTATTTCTGATAATTTGATCACTGCCATGTTATAGCAACCTTTTCCTCCTTTCTATTTGCAACAGAGCCTCAGGGTTGCCTTACCTATAGGACAAGAGAATCTGTCATCAAATGCCTAATGATGCCTTTTTGAGAAAGTAGTCCACTCAAGGTGAAAAATGAAACACTCCGTCTAAATAATTAAAAAATTGGGATATCTATCATGAAGATTATATTATTTGAAACATAGGTTTTTATTGTCCAGATATAGATAAATGTGAAACAACTGGTCATGGTCTGTGTCTTTTACTGATTAACGAAACTTGCTAAATTCTAGAATATACTATAGTGAATTAAATAATATTTGATTGGGTGCAGGCAAATATAAAACAGATGGAAGGCAGCGAAGGGGAGGGAAAAAGTGTTAGTAGACAAGTCTTCTGTCAAAGCAGCAGAAACCGTGGATATTATAAGTAGCTTGGACTTATTCCATGGAGTTTTAAATAAAATTGACAGGGCAAATTAGGAGTCCCTAAAATTTCACATTTCAAAAATCTTTTCTGGAGTAAGCTTATGCCAGAATTTATATATCTGTTTCATGTACATCTAAAATTCTTGTAAATTGAGGCAAAATGTGTACATATTATGTTTTTTCTTACCCTAGCTAAAGTTGACTTGCTAAATTTTCAAGCAGGCATCATCTATTTTTTTTTTGTATTTTTATAAATGATTGTATGTTTTAAAAAATAAAAATTTTCAATTAAAAAAAAAAGCAGGCATCTATTGATTTAATTAAATGCCCATGTTCTGTTGTCAGGAATATGTTTTGATTCCACTTCTTGATTTTATGTAATGTACATCTAATGAACATGTTCAGATGACATCATGCTGTTGTCAGCTGCTCCCCTTGGATAATTGACTAATCCCATGTGCCAGAAATGCATAATTGCCAGTAAGTGGGAGTGGTCATTTCTAATATATTCTAGTCTATTTCTGCTCCTTTTGCATCCCTGTGTGGTTCTGGGGGCCAAATAGCAAAAACATAAAATGAGAGACATATAAAAAGAAGGAATAGATAACCCAGCTGCCTTGATAGTTTGCAGTTCATTTAGCTTCAGGCTTAAACCTAACTAACTATCTCAACTAACTGTAGAATTCGTTTTCCACAGTTAGCTAAGATATTTGTATAGTTCCTCTTTGACCCAGTTAAATGTGTTGTGCATATAGATAAAAAAATGCAACTTTCATCACATAGATAATGATCATTCATTTATATACAGCATCCACTTTTCTAAATAATTTCACATCTGTATCAGTGCCTGCTTACCCTAAAATACCCATCAGCTATTTTTAGCTTCATTTTTCCAATGAATTATTATTTTTCTTTTTTGTTGTTATTGTTGTTTATTGTGCAGTCAGCTGAGAAATGTTAACATCTTGCTCGAAATCTCTCAATGGAGTCTCTGTTCCCTTCTCTGATATAACAGATGGGTTACTGCTTGTTATGATTATTAACATTCATGGTGTGGGACAGGGCTAGGGTGGGAGGTTTCTTTTATATTTTGGGGTACATGGGAATTGTTTAAGATTTGGAATGTTAACTCCAGTGGTGACTGACTGTTTATGTAATAGCAGGTTGTTGTGGCTGCACGCTCTAGTAATTGAGGCTGTGTACTTCACTGAGCTTGTGGTAGAGCCTAGGGCAAAACTGCTGTCCCAAGAGAATGCTGGGATAGATAGAACTAGCCAATATGAGTCTGAATGTGTTGACTTTGCTGGTTGTTTTTTAGTTCCAAATGTCAGCATGCTTAGTTTTATTTTCATTTTCATATAATTAATAAATGTTATACCATTCCCCATCCTAATTCCAGTCCTTTTTTTCTTTATAAGAAATGCAAGTCAAAATGACTTAAATGGGAAAAAAACATCTTTAGTTTCAAACTGCATCTTGTCCTGTTCACAGTTGGGCTGAACTCAGCTGATTATCTCAAATGTCAAATTTAAAAAATTATGTTGGGAATAGAGCACACCAGGCACATTATGAGACAAGCTGCTCAGCAATCAGTGTTGCCAAAGACCAAGATGAATACATCTGAGCATGCCTGAATATCAGATATGTTGAAAGTTCTGCAATCTGGATTTTTTTTATCAAGAAAAGGGAAGCCGATGTGTTTGAAGCTTTGTTTTAGCAAAGTTCCTTGGAATAAAATTCTTCTTCTGCTACTATTACTCAGTATAATGAAATAAAGAGCTTTTTAAAAATCAGAATAGAGACCGTTATGAGGAGAAGCACTGGAACTGTTGTTCGTTTTGTGATAGGAGGAGATTTGAAGTGGTGGCTAATTTTGGAACCCTATAAGTGTATCATTGCCCTTCCTCTGTCAAAAGAGCTCTATAAAGTATAGACATTTTAAGGTCGCTGTTCTTTCTGAGAAAGAGGAGACTCAATATTCTATAGTAATTGCTATAGATTTCCCTTTACTTATTCTTATTTTTTTTCTTTTCTAATTTTCTCTTTCTGCATTTATTATTTTTAATTTACTTTTTTTTAGTTTGTATTAGTAATATTTAACAATATTACTGTATAAAAAAGTAACTGCTACAGATTTCCCTGTAATAGCTGGATAGAAGGAAGCTAACACTATGTTCATACTTAGTTTGCAATCATGAAAAATCTGTTTCATACCATGAACACATCTGCATTTTCATTCCCAATTCCTCCTCCTGTACATTTAGGTCTTCAGAACTCGGTAAAATTAATTAAACCAGGCACTTGGAAAGTTAATTACAATTACTTGATAAACAACTATTAATGGTTGATACAACTATTAAGGAAGGGAAAAAGTATTTCTCTGAATTGTATACCCTTGTGGCTGATTCCTATGCTTGATAATTCCATGTGGGCCTGAAATAATAGAAAATAAAAAGCTGGTAAAACAATGTATTTCAATAAGCCAATTTAGATTGGCTCACTGAATGAGTATGAGGAGTTTTTTTGAGTTTCAGAGGAATCTTTATTCAGTTTTACAGTTTTGTATTTTTTACTAATTGTCAAAACATCCAGTCTTCTAAAGTTTAACACTGTTCTTTATAGCTAATTGTTAATTGATATAATTTCAAGACTATAATTATTTGCTGCCATGACTTTTAATATGTGGAGGCCTCTTACATGTTAAGTGAGATGAGATTTCCGTGCACAGGATTTTTACAATTATCTTGTTATTGTTGCATTGGTTACCTTTAATACAATATTTCTGCCCTGAAATTACAATGAAATGTGCAGGTATCTGCTTTCTTTTCATAAAGATTGCACTGGTTAATTCCTAAAGCAACACTATAATAGGTATAGCACTAAAACAAGATTGTTTCATAAATTCATTCTTCCAGCATTCAGCTGAACTACTAATTAAAAGGAAACAAGTTTCTGGATATTAATGATAAAATAGCTAAAACATACTGGTTATTCTGTAATATGAATAATTGAACACAGTCCCTTCTTAAAGAATTAATGTTTAAGACAGACCCGCTAAAGTTAGTTCTATGAAAGATTGACGAAACAGGCATATTTGTAATTTTGAGAACTTGTTATGAATATTCTCACAAAATGGCTGTTTTGAAAGCTTGCCCATTTACTAAATGGTTGCCAAGGTGAACATGAGCCAAGTAAATAAGTAAGAAAGTTTACAACTCATACATATATGCACATTAATGTTTATAAGAAGAAAAATCCCTCTGTAGACACCCATCATTTCTGATTTCTTAGATAATTCCTTTTAAGTCCAGATTTTCTTTTGAACCCAGATACATTCTAAAAAGGACAGATCCTGTTGCTTTGTACCACACTGTCTTCCTATTTAAAAAATAAATGATAGCTATGAAGTAATTAAAACTGGAAGGCAGCTTCTATCATTGTAGGAAATGTAAGAAAGGAAGAGGATTGTTTTTTACCAAGACAGGATTATGATGTCCCAGGCATAGGAAAAAAATAAAAGGAAGGCCATATGTAGCTAAATGAAGACTCTTAAAGGTTAAGCATTACAATCTGATATACAAAATCAGACAAGAGCTATTACAGAGAATTTGGCAAGAAAAAAAAGATCACGATGTAGCAGTGAATTTAAAGCCATTAAGTTCTAAATTATGTGAAGGAATTGGCAAGGAAGAGACTGTAGGACAGAAGATACAAGAAGGAAGATGGTACTTAGATTATTGGAAACATAAAGAACTTGTTTTAGAGAGTTCATTTTAATGTGCCTTCCATATATGGAATTCGTTTCGTAAACATTAGCTTGCGTAGATGTTTGACTTGAATTTATAGCCCTGGTGGGTAACAGTGCAGTAGACTTTTTATGGTGATTATGATCAGGGTGGACTAAAGAGATGTATTAGCATCTTTATTTTTGATATTCTTGTTAATAAATTGACCTACAAGTACTATGATAGTATAGACTTTTCCATTTGATTTCCTTAATTGATATAGGACTTTTCATCATGAAATGTGTTGGGGAGATAGCAAAATATATGTGGATCAGGGAATACTTTCATAATTAAATGTGACATGGGAGCTGATGCAGTTTGAAACATTTCCTCTGTACCTGTGTTGTGTAAATCACTCCACTTTATTTAAGGAGAAAGATATCTATAAAGTCAGTTCTTTTTTTTCCCTGCAGGGTGGATATGCAGCCTACAGATATGCGCAGCCCGCTACTGCAACAGCAGCTACTGCTGCTGCAGCAGCTGCAGCAGCTTACAGTGATGGGTATGTAAGGAAAGACGTGGTTTTCATGTTTCTGGAGAATACGTCATTTTAAAAATACAGTACATTTCCTCATATTCCTCAATATATGTCTCAGCTGCAAATGCTAAATACATGACCTCCATGTTTTTGGCTAGGAAATATTGAGTAAAAACAATTGTTATATGCCTAAGGTTTATATGTTTCCAAAAGAGATAGCTGGACTTTGCAGTCATGCATCAGAATCAGCATTCAACCTTGTTCTTGTCTATAGGCAAAACAGAATAGAATGCCTTTAGGATAGCAATCTATAGTCCTGCTGGCATTTGGGAGGGAATTTGTGCTGTTTTCAAGCACAACCAATAACCCCCATTCATAGTTTTTTTGCCTCCAGTCCTCTGCCCTGGATTTGATGGATATAGGCAAATGGCTTACAAATTGTGAGAAATGAATTCATTTGAGATGAATTATACTATGCTGTGTATTTTTTCAATAATCTATGGCCACACAAATAAGACATCATTGACTTGTACATATTGATCTCTGAGAGTTATTGTGTAGCTTAGCATAATTGTTTTCTAGAATCACAATCATTAGGACATAGAATAATAAAGTTGGAAGGGATCTTGGAGGTCTTCTAGTCCAACCCCCTGCTCAAGCAAGCGAATCTATACTATTTCAGATAAATGGTTGCTCTCACCATTACAAAATTTCTCCTTAGTTCTAGATTGCTTCTCTCCTTGGTTAGTTTCCCTCCATTGTTTCTTGTCTTGCCTTTTGGTGCGTTGGTCATTAAGCTAATAATAGAGAGAATGAAAACCTTTTTCTATCTTTGAAAAGGCTATGTACACTGGCTAAGCCAGTAAAAATACTTTCAATGATAAGTCTTATGTCAAAGGACAGAGTAGGAATGACATAATAAAGCCTTGCATGAAAGTATAATACATTTCGCTTTCATTCTTTTACTGCACTTTCATCTTCAAACACCTTCCAGTGTCTTCTTTGGTATTATTGCCACAACAATAATAGATAAATTCTGTAGTTTCACCTAAAAGGACTTGGTATGCTGTCGGAGCAGTTTTTCAAATGGGGAGCCTGATCAGTCCCTCATTTTCCTGCAAGATTCACATTTATTTCCCAGGGATGGTTAATTTCAGCTGCCTTAATTTTAATGTAAATTATATAGTTTTATATGTTTTTCAATCTAAAATCGTGAAATTTTATTACACAAATGATATCTTTCCAGCATAAAACTCAACATATATTTATGATAGGCCAACTTTCCCACACCCAAGCACTACTACCATAATGTGAAATGTGCTTCTTTTCAAATGAAACCTTTTTGTTTTAAAGTATTAAATTATGAGTACTTGGGGTTAGCACAATTAAATATTGATGCAACAATTTCTTTAGATTTAAACAAATCCTTTAGATAATGGAGGAAAAAAAATTAGAGGTGGGGTGGAGCCAGGAAGTTCATACATTTCCATTTCTTCTGATGACAAAAGCCTTTATTGAAATGACTTTATTGAAATGACTCCCCCCTCTTTTTTTTTTTTAGTTACGGCAGGGTGTACACAACAGACCCTTACCATGCTCTTGCCCCTGCAGCTAGCTACGGAGTTGGCGCTGTGGTATGTATGGTTTTTCCTCTTCCTTAGTGATTTTGTACTTTTATCAAGTACAGGTAATTCTTAACAGTGTTAATTGGGACTGGAAATCCTGTCATTAAACAAAATGGTTATAAGTAAAAAAAAAACAAAACATGACTATGCCACTTATCAAAGGGAGTTCTGACAGTCCCTGTTGACATCCTTAACCATGACTTCACTTGACTATGACTTGCAATTTCCTGCCAGCTTGCCCATTGACTTTGTCAGAAGCTGGCGGGGTTCTGACAAAGCTTGCAAATTGTGATCACATGACCCCAGGAAACTGCAATGGCTGTAAGTGTAAGGACCAGTTTTAACTACTGGTTCAGCACTATCTTAAGTTTGAATGGTCATTGAATGAATGGTCATTAAATGAGGATCACTTACATTGACTACAGTATTGGTGGTTGAATAATCTCAGAAGTTCTATAATAAAACGTGTATTCAGCATACTGGTTAATTACTAAACAGTGCTAGGATTGATAGGAGGATAATAGAAAAGTAAGACAAAGATATGAGAATGTTAATACCAGTCATCGATTCCACTCTAAAGGGAATGCTGTGGTCAAATCACCAAATGGGAAGTGGAATCTGCAAATAATATGATTTCCCAGGCTTGGTCTCAAATACAGTCAGAGATCTATTACCATATTCCAATCATGTAATATCAAAGGGGCTTATTATTTTGTTTGTATCCAGAGCTTTTATTTTATGGTTTTTATTTTAATGAAGAATTACAAATTAAACTAATGAAGCCAACAATTGATTTTAACTTTGGAAATATTGGTGCTGAAGGACTTGGAGTTCATTAATCCCATTGATTTTGTTAGCAAGCTGAGTAATAAGACTTTGACCTGGCTACTTTCCTTTTCAAAGTTAAATATTCTCAAATGTTATCATCATAGAGCAGTCTTTCTACAGATCTTCTGATTTGCATTTAAAAAATCTTAGGATAACTTGCAGGAGGTTCATGCTTTTAAATTTTAAAAATTGGCTAGGAAGAAGAACAGTAAAAGAACTGCAGAGCAGGGACAAAGAGAAATTCAGTTCAAGGAAAAACATGGAGAAAAATTGCTATAGTTAATCTAGCATTAATGTTCTTGATCCAGAAGACAAATATGGGACTAGGCTTTCAGACACCTACACATCAGGTCAATTGGAGTCCAAGGAAATATTTTTAAAGAAGACATTCTACAGCTTCTTAAATCACATGGGGGGTTACATGGAAAAATGTCTTATATGCATTGTTCTTTTTTTAAAAAAAAAAAAAACCACTAAATTTCCTCTGTTTTTGTCAACTTTTGCAGGCAAGTTTATATCGAGGTGGCTACAGCCGATTTGCCCCTTACTGAAGTGACATGAGCCCCCCTGCAAGTGGGACAGCTCCCTCCCCCCAGTTCATGAGGCCTGGCTATTGCAATATTTACTAGTAGAGGAACTCTATAGCAAGAAGAGGAGGAAAACAAAAGAAAAAAACAAGAGAAATACTTTTTTATACCTCACTATGTTCTTTAAATATGTATTTTCCTTTAAATTTCTGCCTTTAATTCTTTTGTTCCAAAGATTGTGCATTTTTTGATCTTTTTTTTTCAATTGTTTGTTTTTAACTGTGGTAAACATAATGCATTTTGTGTCTATATATGCATAGTTTATCCTACCAATCACACAAAAAGAGATAAATAGTGCTAAGGAGGGCTGTTAGGATTCAATATAATGGAACATAGTCAGGAATATGTAGATATTATTGCTGGGTCTTCTGCCCAAGAGCCAGAATAGTGTGGAAGAGCCCCCTCTATTGGGAGAATGGGGGAATGTTGATGGCCTGCAGCTGGAACCTGCATGCTCGTTGGAAACACAAAGACCCTCCTCTTTTATCACCAGCTGGCACTTATGGGCTCAGGACAGCTCCAGCAGCATCAAGATTTTTTTTATAATTTTCAAGACAAAACTGCTCAAAGCTGCCCAAAGATTTCATCTAATGGTTTTAGAGGACAAGGCATATAACAAATACATACGCCTATCTTTAATTCTTTTAATCCATTCTACCATGGCTTTACTTTAATCATTCCGTTGCTTTGGTTTTCTTCTCTTCCCACTCTTCCCTCTTTTCTGATGAAATAGCATGTTTGGGACAATAACTGTTGAATTTGGAGCCATGATGAATTTTTTTTCTTTAGAAAAACCAAGAGTTTAATTGCAAAGATCTACATATTCTGAGGTTCTGGAATAGTGATTATGGGAAAAGCTTGCACCAGTGCTACTCTGATACTCTAAGATACTCCACTGTACAAGATCCTCCTTTTTCACCCTGAGGTAGTTAGCTTTCCTGCAAGTATGTTATAAAAAAAAAATTGCATGAAAAGAAAAAAAAATGCATTCTGGACTAGAAAAGTAAGGTGGGGGGGGGATTTTTTTCTTCCTTTTGTCATAACACTAATTTGGAAACCATGCTTGTATTAGCATTGGTATCTGGAAATGAAGTATTTTCAAACATAATATAAAGGCATAATTAATGTTTACTCTGATTTGCAACCGGTCTTAATGGTTGCCTGTCTGAAGACAAACTGCTCAATTGGATCAGTACTGCCAATCTGGAATTGAGAAAGGGCTTCAGGAAGACTCTAAGCCTGAAGATTGTCCCATGCTAGAATATCTGCCTGGAATACTCTTTCTTCTTCTACCATCTGAAATCTTGTAAATTGATAATGCATGCAATTGGATTACAAGCAAACCATGGCTCTTATATATTTTGCCACTAATCATAGACATTAGAATAGCATAAAGGATCCCTTTTTATTCTTGTACTCTTCCATTATTATTTTTAACACCTCCTGCAGATGCCCTAAAAATTTAACTTAAAGTCCATCATCTCTCAGACTTTTGGCTATGATCAAGTGTACCATCCTCTGTAGTATAACTTTAAAGCCATACCCATTACAAAAGCACAATTCCCTGCTCCTTCATCTCACTAAAGTAGTATTGGAGGACATTTCAACTAAAAATAGGCAATTGGATAAATGAAACCCTATTATCTTTTGCCTTGTGATGTCAAAATGGGCAAGGAGATTTGAAAACCTTCAGTAATATCACATAAGTACACTGTTCCAATCATATACAACTCATGCATCTTTAGTTCCACTGCCATTGTGTTCTCTTGTGGCTTACCAGAGATTTCTGTGGACTGCTAAAGAGGAGATCTTAATGAAAGAGTCTATTTGTTTGAGCAAAGGGGCACTAAACTATTAGACTGTTAGCTGCTTTTTTAAAGACAAGCTGCTGTAACAGTCACTAAGTTTGTTTTGTACATCCAGCTTAAAATGAGAAGAGAATAGGAATATTACAGCTGTCACAAAATTGTGGAAATGAGGAAGGAAGATTTTCCAGCTACTTTCATCTCAAGGAGGATGTGATTTTACTTCTGCCTGTCAAATAAGATACATCAGAGTTCCATAGTGAATTAACAACTGTGAAAAAAGAGTCTTGTGTTGACATAGAAAAAGATACAATCTGCAGCGCTCTAGCAAAATTCTTGGATTAAATATTTTTTTACAGTTGAAAGATTGAACCCTGGATCTCGATAAATCCTCCAAGTTGCATAATTTTAACTTTTTCTCATAAAGGACTAAGGTGGAGTCCTTTTACAGATTATTCCTGGATTGACACTCAAGTCACCCTGGCTGTCACCTGAGTTATATCGCTGGCCCTGCAAGGCATCTTTAGCCAAGAAATGTCTCTAGTCTAATTCCTTAGCTATAAAACGAAAGAGCAAAACATTTGCCTCTTTTGTGAAACACAAATATATGATAAGTACACTATTCCTATAAATACCTTTTCATCTCTTGATTTTTCCAAAGCCTGAACTAACTTTGCAACAAAGCAAAATTTTAGCAAGATAATGTTTACCCTCTGATTTCTAGAACAGTTGAAACATCTTCATAGGTGGTACAAATTCAAGGCTTTACAAATCCTCTTCCAGCCATCTCCACTTACAGATGTCTAGTAGAAATGTAGCAGGACACTTCAGCTTTCAAGACCAGATTGGGATGGATATGTCTTGTGCTGCAAAGGAGTGTGCAGGCAGCCTGGGAAATAGAATGTGCATGTCATTCTCCAGCATGCTAGCATCTGAGGAATCCATTGCAGTGGGGGGTGGGGTGGGCTGGGGTGGAGAAGAAGCTTAGGAGTGTATTGACTGAATGGGTTTTACAATAGGAAGACAAAATTCCTAATGGACAAGGTGAATAACCAATGTAATGTGTGTGTTTTTATTCTGATTTTCTCCTGATAATTTCAAACATGATTGTAGTATACGCCAGTATACTTGATTTTTGTTGTTGTTGCTTCATTGTTGCATAAAACACTATTTGGGTGATGTTATTGTCAACTGAACATTTTCTACTCCATTTCCTATTCACCCACCCTGTTTTAAGGTTTTTATTTACAGTCTAATGAAACTAAATCTCCAGTGAATGAGGCAAACCATCTTCTTGTAGTCAAAATTAAACTATTAATATAGGGTATTTCCTCAGTGTGCTGTTTTCCCTACCTGATTGGTTATATAACCATAAGATTTGGACTGTGTTCCTGGCACCCCTTTTAAGAACCAAATTCTCATAAGCACTCAATTTGCAGAACCTACTGCCATGATGGTGGAGAAACAATGCAACATTGTAGTCCTCTGCAGTTATTTTGTTCAGATGATACTTCAAACCTTGGACAATTAGAAAGAAGCTTCTTGTGAGTCTTTCTAGATATATCACACTAAACACTGCCTGTTAAAAAGGATGAAAACTGAGTAACAGCCTACTCCTTAGCAATAGCAGATTTGCTGCCCTTTTATTTTTTCTTAAAGCCGTCCACTGAAGTATTCATTATGACTTGTAGTCTGCCTCATGTCAATTAATTATTGACTTCTTTAAAGGAAAATCAGAAGCCTCGTACTTGGTTTTCTCTCTTTTGGAGTGGAATATTCAAGTGCATTTTGCAGTTGCTTTGAGAAGCCACTGTGAAGGAATTTAGTCTATATATTCAATAGAGTGATGTGTCACCGTTTTGGCAGCTCTTTTTGCCTGGAATTCAATAAGTGATAAAGTAATCTTTCTGGGATTTAATTTGGTGTTTTTGTTTTGTTTTGTTTTAGTTCTGTTTGTAAATACCTGGGGCATGACCCTGGCATGATGACAAAAGTTGAGGCAGAACTGAGGGCAGTCCCAAGATGACAGAGAGTTTACTGACCACCCAAGCTGACTTGGTAATACTTGGAGTTTGTCAGAAAAAGATCTAATATGCCCTGAACTGGCTTGACTCTTGGTGCAGTGTCTATTGCACTTCTTCCTTGCCAGGTACTTTTGGGACATAGGATGCATTGTAATTAGATGCTCCCTTCTCCTTGGATCATTCCCCAGGATGCCCAGGCTACTTGACCAGGATCCTGTTTCTTGACTGACTCTGGAAAAGTAGTAGCTGCATCCCAGGACTTTGTGGCAATCTCTTAACATCCTATTCCCTCCCCTACCCCCTGTTCAAGTATCATATTGTACAGTAGCTTTCAAACCATACAGTATTCATTGGGTTACTCTTATTATTATCAAGTAGCTGGAATTGTGAAGGTCAGAGTAGTTAGCTCTTTAGCTTTTATTCTTTTTTTTGTATTATCCATGTGTATAAATTATTGATCATGTTGCTGGCTTTTATAAACTCTAAGCAAGGGAGGTGGAGTCTTTCTTCATCCTTTGCAAATGGTAATGAAGCACTGTTTTTAAATAAAAGAGAAACACCATCTACTGGATTCAGAGTTTTCATTCAAGTCTGTAAAGGATGGATGGATGGATGGATGGATGGATGGATGGATGGATGGATGAATAGATGTTACTGTAATTCAGTTTTATTATGAGAAACAAATCTAATACATTTAAGACATAATTGTGAGATGGAGAAAACCAGCCCAGCATACAGTGAGGAAAAAAAATATTTGATTCCCTACTGATTTTGTACATTTACTCACTGAAAATGAAATGATCAGTCTATAATTTTAATGGTAGGTTTATTTTAACAGTGAGAGACAGAATAACAACAACAAAATCCAAAAAATGCATTTCAAAAAAGTTATAAATTGATTTGCATTTTAATGAGTGAAATAAGTATTTGATCCCCTATCAATCAGAAAGATTTCTGGCTTATATAGGTGTCTTATATAGGTAACAAGTTGAGATTAAGAGCACTCTCTTAAAGGGAGTTCTCCTAATTTCAGGTCATTGCTTGTATAAAAGACACCTGTCCACAGAAGCAATCAATCAGATTCCATACTCTCCACCATGGCGAAGACCAAAGAACTGTCCAAAGATGTCAGGAATAAGATTGTATTCAACCACAAGGCTGGAATCGCCAAGCAGCTTGATGAGAAGGTGACAATAGTTGGTGCAATTATTCGCAAATGGAAGAAACAAAATAACTGTCAATCTCCCTCGGTCTGGGGCTCCATGCAAGATCTCACCTCGTGGAGTTTCAATGAGGAATCAGCCCAGAACTACAAGGGAGGATCTTGTCAATGATCTCAAGGCAGCTAGAATAGTAGTCACCAAGAAAACAATTGGTAACACACTACGCCGTGAAGGACTGAAATCCTGCAGCGCCCGCAAGGTCCTCCTGCTCAAGAAAGCACATGTACAGGCCTGTCTGAAGTTTGCCAATGAACATTTGAATGATTCAGAGGAGAACTGGGTGAAAGTGTTGTGGTCAGATGAGACAAAACCGAGCTCTTTGGCATCAACTCACCATGTTGGAGGAGGAGGAATGCTCCTCCCATCTCCACCGTCAAACATGGAGGTGGAAACATTATGCTTTGGGTGTGTTTTTCTGCTAAGGGTACAGGACAACTTCACCACATCAAAGGGACGATGGATGGGGCCATGTACTGTCAAATCTTGGGTGAGAACCTCCTCTCAGCCAGGGGATTGAAAATGGGTCGTGAATGGGTATTCCAGCATGGTAATAACCTAAGGCAACAAAGGAGTGGCTCAAGAAGAAGCACATTAAGGTCCTGGAGTGGCCTAGCCAGTCTTCAGATCTTAATTCCATAGAAAATCTGTGGAGGGAGGTGAAGGTTCAAACTGCCAAATGTCAGTCTCGAAACCTTAATGACTTGGAGAGGATCTGCAAAAGAGGAGTGGGACAAAATCCCTCCTGAGATGAGTGCAAACCTGGTGGCCAACTACAAGAAACATCTGACCTCTGTGATTGCCAACAAGGGTTTTGCCACCCAGTACTAAGTCATGTTTTGCGAAGGGGTCAAATACTTATTTCATTCATTAAAATGCAAATCGGTTTATAACTTTTTTGAAATGCATTTTTCTGGATTTTTTTGTTATTCTGTCTCTCACTGTTAAAATAAACCTACCATGAAAATTATAGACAGATCATTTCTTTGTCAGTGGGCAAGCATACAAAACCAGCAGGGGATCAAATATTTTTTCCCCTCACTGTAGAACCGTGAGGTACCCCACTGCATGCTTCTGTCCATGTAAATGTAGTTCCATTAAGGTTTACGTGCTGAGTGTGATTGGTCAGTCAATTGTGAATCCCATCCGGTAGTGGTACTTTCTATCCCACATTGTCCTATCTACCAAGAAGTGGGTTATGGTCTATTTTGTCAAATGCCTTACTGAAGTCTTAGTAAACTATGTCCACAGCATTTTCCTGATCCGCTAATTTAGTCACTTTGTCAAAGAAGGCAATAAGATTTATCTGACATGTTCTGTTTTTAACAAACCCGTGTTGTCTGCTAGTAATCACCTTGCTCATTTCTAAATGCTCACAAATCTGTTGTTTGATTATCTTTTCCAGGTATTGATATCAGGCTAATTGGTCTGTAGTTTCTTGGATTTGTTTTTTTCCCTTTTTGAAGATTGGAACACATCAGCTCTGTTCCAGTTTTTTGGTGGTTCTTCTATGTTCTAGGAGTTTGAAAGATTTTGTTCAGTGGTTCTGAGATCACATCTGCCAGTCCTTCAAAATCCTGGGATGTATTCCATCTGGTCCTGAAGATTTGTAGTCTAGACTCTAGAGCAGATAGATGTTTTATTACCTTGTTCTTGCCTATTTTGACTTGCATTTCTGTTCTGTCTCCTACAGTCCTGCTTTTGATAGTTGGATTTCTTTTTCTTTTGCCTGAAGACAGATGCAAAGAATGAGAAGCAGTTCCATTTTCTCCTTGCTGCCTGTCACCTCCTTGCCATCTTCTCCCATTAGTGGACTGATTGTTTCCTTGACTTTTTTCCTTGTTTCTTACATATTGAAATAAACTTCTTTTTATTATTCTTGGCATTTGTTGCAAGTCTTAGTTCATTCTGAGCCTTAGCTTTCTTGACTCCCTTCCTGCAGATTTGGACTGTTTGTTGATATTCTGTTTTGGTTATATGTCCATTTTCCATTTTTCATACTTGTCCTTCTGTCCCTCAATTTGTCAGAGAGTTATTTATGCAGCCATAACTAGAGTCGTTATCTAGGGTCTCTTGTGGTATTGTGTTAGATTGTGCTTTTATAATCTTTCATGAAGTGTATTTGGTGAAACCAGGTTCTCTCCTTGCACATAAACTTCCCCAAGTTTGGTGTACCCTGCAAATTGTTCAGAGCCCAGCATCTGTTGCCAGTTCCATTTGTCTGAGTTACTCTTAATTTCCCAGCACAACACTATCCGCTGCTTTCTCCATAGGGACTAAGAGAAGATGTGTTGCTATAGAAGCACAGTGAAGTTGCCTGACTCCTAAAGATACTGGGAGAGCTGCTTTATTCCTTGCCAGATTGATGGAGAAGCCTATTTCTCTTTCGCCCTGCCAGTTTCTCAATCTGTATGGTACCAGAAGGCAGAATTCAATCTTTTCCTGTTGGAGCCCCAGTGACAGTTGGCTCCTTGTTGCTGAGAGCAAATCGTGCCTGAAATCATTGGGAGTGCGTCTTCCTCCAAGTGGGAACCAAGACCAGCTGTCCTGTTCAGTGTCACTTTTCCTCATACCACTACTTTATTTGCTTAAGGGCAGTGCTGTGCCATGTTAGATGGAATCCGTGTATTGGTGGGTGTAAAAGTCCATCAAGTCCACTCTGTTCTTTTCTTAAGAAACAGCCAGTGAATTTTTTTTATATGTATATCTAGATCTTAAAGCATCTATCAGATGCTTTAAGTATATGAACACAATTGTGTTTTAAAACGGGTTCCCAACCTATGGTTCAGGGCCCAGGAATAGCTGGCAAGCCCCCCCAACTCACGGTAGCACTGCCTTGCAGGTGCTAGCAGCTCCATTTGTGCATGCGCAATAAAGCTAGCACTGCCACCAGCATCGCACAGGCGCTAGCGGTCCATTTGTGCTTGTGCATGCATGCGGGTGCCAGCAGCCTGCTTGTGCACGGGCACTACCACGTGCCACAGGTGTGCACGACTTACTTGTGCATGCACGCATGCTAGCGTCACCATCGCACACATGTACGGGCCGTGCACGTACACATTTCACTGTTGCTCTCTTTCCTTCCAGGCCATCAAGCTGGAAAGGTTGGGGGGCTCTTTTAAAATATCCAGTAACAGTAGAAATAGTTACTGTACATTATACCCTATATGTTGTATCCTATATGTTTATTTGAAAAAAAAATTGTACTCTGAATTACGAGTTAAAACAATTTAAAAGGAGCTACGGCAAGTAAAGCAGCTAATTTAAAGAGCAGGAAAATGAAAATGCAATAGTATCCACCTAGTAAATGTCAAAAGAACCATGTTAATGTAACCTATTGACAGACTATATGAATGAAATAGCCTCCATCTAATGTCTAGAAATTAAGAAAACTGATGTCAGGAGACTGTCCTTGAGAAGGGCATCCAATAGACAAAAATCCGCTAGAGCAAAGCTCATATATTACATTATGTTCTTTAAACCTACCACTTCTTTGTTTTTGAGAATGTCATCCACTCCATCTCATTTCATTTCCCAGTCTATCCCTTGCTCTTAATTTAATTCACTATTCCTTCGTGAATTCATTTTTTCTCTGTGGATAGGATGCCTTAGATTAGGATGCTCGGCCCCTGTAGCATCCTACTAATTGTATTCATTTTATAGATGTGCATGGGTGTTTCATTGTTTATCCTGTATTGTTTTTAACACAGAAAGTGCTCAGGGTCTTACAAAATTCTTGCAAAAGTTTACTGCCTTTTCCAACCAGTTACTCATCTTCATATTTCTCCACCCATTTTTTTCTGCTGGTAAGAATCCTAGTAAAGTGCAGAAATTAATTCTGGTTTCCAGTCAACAACAAGGGATATATTAAATAAAGGAAGTACTCAGTTAATGCCTGTAATTGCAACTGAAAATTCCATCACTAAGCAATGCAGTTATAAAGCAAAAAATAATGTGACCATGATGACTTACAATTCTGGCAGTTCTGGTTACAGTTGTTAAGTGAATTGTCCAAAGTCATTATGCACAATGTGATTACAACTTGCAACTTCCTGCCACTTTTCCCACTGATCGTGCTTATTGGAAGCTAGCAATGAAGGTGGCAAATGGCAACTGTCATATTTATGTGTCTGTTGCCAAGCACCCAAACTGCCTGAATTGCAATCATGTGACTGCAGGTATGCTGTGACATATAACTTCAAGAACCAATCATAAGTCTCCTTGTTCACTCCTGTTATAACTGCAAATAGTCACTGAACAAGTGGTTGCTAAGCAGGGACTATTTAATCAAAGGTAGTAAAGACTTTATTATAGCGATCACATATCTTGTCATACTCCCTTACGTCTCACTCTTGTAATATGCATATTTTCCTCTGGGTTGTTAAAAAGGAAAAATAGAAGACATTTACCTCATCACTTGCGAGAGAAGATTGGAGAGGAGAATTGAAGGACAACAACTGGCTTCTCAACCCTTGCAGGGCCATTATCACAATTCACCTAATTTCTAATAGCAGGTATACTTGATAACTGAGTTGTAGTTCAAAACTGTTTTCCTGTTCATAATATACCATTTCCATCACTTTGTAGAGATTCTCCAGCTTTATAGGGCACTTCCTGGTTGACCTTTGATCCAGACCTGCTTTGCAAGCCTGAATTTCACATGTTTCTTCAGCAGCTAAGATATTTAATTTTGGCTTGACCATGCTGCATTCAGAATCATCTTGAAGCCAGTTCTGTGATGCAAGTACTGTAGCCTTATGGACCATTTCCCCATTGATGAGGACTCTTGCACTGTGCCTCCTGGTTTCTGAACTTTCCTCGCTCCCCACAGACATTCAATTGCCATAGCTTAATATTGTTCTTTCACAGTGCTTCAACCAAAAGTCACATCCTTACATTCTTCAGAAATGGATTGGGGTGGAGGAGGACTTTAGTAATAGCAATCTTCTTCAATGATTATAAATATTTGATTGTTTCAACATCTGCAACAAAACATCTCATAATACTGACATGTTAGTGTTTATTGTTACACTAGATAAAGGCTGTGTGTTTGGGCTGTCTGTCCTGAAAATCTGAAGGAACAGAATCCCTTTGTTACTATATTATTATGCATATTCCCTAATAAAGTGGATTACACATAATTTATTCTATTAAATCATATAGGTCTGCTAGATCTTCTCCAGCATGATGAGTGGAGAATCCACTGGTGGGTAATCTCAGCCTTCTTGCTCAGTTGAGACTAAGTCAGAAATTTGCCACGCTTCCCGCTGGGCTCGAGTGTACCCAGTTTTCGACTAAGTCTTCGCTCAGCAGGACGCATTAATTTAGGCTCCTCTGACTTAGATTCAAGCTGAGAACCTGTGGAATTCCACTCATCATTTCTTTCCGTTCTTGAATTGGCTTTCCAAATTCTAAAGAACTTAATTAGTTTACCTCAATTGGCTAATCCAAATTCATTTGCTTGCCGTTGGGGGCCGTTTGCACTTTCGGCTCCACCGAGCCTTCCAAAAGTCAGCGGAGAGCCGTTTGCTTTTTCAGCTCCATCGGGCCTCCCGATCGGCTGGGAGAGCTCTCCTGGAGGCATGGAGTGTTCGCCTCAGCTGGGCAACCCCCTGCTGTGATCTCAAGGGTCAGACAGCCTCACCAGAGCCTTTCGTTGTCGCAAAGCTTCTTTCCATCGCCTGAGGCCTCGGATTGTCGCGGAGGCTGCGCAGCTCCAAAAAAACAGCAGCCCAGCATTCTCCATGCAGAGGGAGAGAGACAAAATGGTCAGCAAGCTTCCCGAAGGAGTTTTCAGAACTGCATATTTCTCCTCAGGGCTGGGAAAGACCTGTCAGCCACAGGTGACTGTTATTTTTGGCACGGCCACCATTTTGAGATCTGCAACACAACCCCTCAGTCCCTGATTGCCTAGGGGAGGGGTGCTTTCTACAAAGGATCAGGTCCTTGCCTATCCTGCCATAACCAGGACTGGGAAACGTTCCAACAGCCTGTGAGCATTCCTCATGAGGTGGGTTTTGCAGCTTATTCAGGTTGCCCAAGAGGTGATAACCTGTGGCACGGCCGCCATTTTGAGCACCACCCAGCCCTACTATAATCACTGCCTGACAGGCCCTTGGGCCTTGTACATTAATATATCAGCAGGCTTCTATGATACATCCCTCAGTATCGGGCCCAGTCATCAGTGGCACTAACATCAGTCCATCCTCACAGGGAGAATTTTTATTAGCTACGGCCTGTCCCCTTTAGATGCAGCACTGTGTCAGCAGGGCCTAACAGATAGTTTTAGGCAACTATCTGGCTATCAGCCATTGTTGTTGTTCAGAGCCTGGGGTTTCCCTCTCTGACAACCAGATCTGTGACCCACCCCCTCCCCAGATATCTCTTGCCCAGAATATCTTGGTGGCAATGGCTGACAGTGCGACTCCTCAGCCATCGCAGGGCTCTTCTGCTTCCCCCGCAAAGAAAAAGCGCAGATCCTCCAAATTGGAGGCGGCGGGAAGGCTAAAAGCCAAGGCAAAGGCCATGTCCACCAAGAAGCCCTCCAAAGCTGATGAGAGAGAGGCCTCGAGGAGACATCAGGTGCTGGAGAAGGAGTTCTCCAGAGTTCAGAGGCTCACCTCCAGTGGAACAGAAGTGGTTTCCCCCGTTCCACTGGACCGCTCCCCATTTGAGCCTCAATACGCACCATTGAGCACTGTCCCTAGGGCATGGTCTCAGGGGTAAACTGGACAGGTGGGTCTCCCTCTCCCCTCTCTTACAAGCACTCGGGGAATTTTCCCCTCCCACATATCTTAACAAGGCCCGGAAGCCACTTATATGCCTATGGCGGCTGGCATTCATCTGACAGAGCAACAGGGGGTGTGGCCGGACCAACTTCAGGCCATTAGGGCTCAAGCCTTGGTGCAATATATGACCTCCTCCATGGGCCAATGGCCTTCCCAGATGCCTCTGCCTCCCTCGGCATCTCTGCCTCAGACAGGGCCCACTCTGTTTACCAGCTTGGGCTATTCGGACAGATCCTCTCAGGTAGGAGAGGATGATTCCGTGGACTACGAGACCTCTGACATGCCCATGTCAGAGGATGAAGAAGCAGCTCCATCCCCAGTCTCCGGCCTCTTCGATCCTTCTCTATTCAGGTCGCTGCTCCTGAAGGCGTGCACTTCAGCCAATATCGCTCCTAAACAGGAGCCTAAGCCGGTTGCTACCATCACCCAGGACTCAAACCCTCTGTTCTCAGAGCCAGTGGTCGAGGAGAGGCAGATTTCCTGCCCGCCTTTCTTCCACAACACAGTGGAAAAACAATGGTCCTCCCTTGGCACTCTTCCCACTCCCAGCGGGACAGAGAAAAAACTGTTTAACATCTCTTCCTCCTTCTCCTCCTTCCTGGAAGTGCCACTTGTGGACACACCTCTAACCTCTTAATTTTCTTCCTTCACGATACCAGGGGACATGGCCGAGGCCTTGAAAGCAGAGGAAAAGAGGTTTGAATTTCCCTCTGTAGGGCTCATCAAGCCTCGGCGTGGTCAGTCAGGGCGGCGACATCGTCATCTTTCTTCACCAGGTTGTCCATCATCTGGCTCCATGAGCTCCAGGCACTGATTCCTCCTGACCAGGTGCGAGCACACCAGACATTGGGCAAATTGGTAGCAGCATCTGAGTACTTAGTGGATGCCTCGCTCCACTCTGCCAGGTACTCCGCTAGATCCATAGCTGCCATCGTCTCGACCCGCAGGCTTCTCTGGCTAAAATAATGGCAGGCCAATCTGAAGTCCAAGTGGCGCCCACCTTTTCAACCCCGTTCTCGAGCCATATCTGATCGAGGAAAAGGACAAGCGTAAGTTCTTGCACACCCCTCTAGGAGGGTGGACAGAAGACCCCAACAAGACTTCCAGAGACAGTCCTTTCATGCCAGGCACACCTGGGACTGGAGACAGCCGTTTCGGGCTGGACCGTCCTGGGATTGGTCCCGTAACTCTCGATCCTTTCCCCCCAGGCAGGATTGCCAGCAGGACCACCAAAACCACAGAGCCAGGACCCAGTACCAGTCTAAGTGGCCCTTTCGGGGCTCCGGAGGCCGGCCGTATAGACGAAACAAATGACTCCAGGGAGACCTCTCCCATAGGTGGTTGGCTATCCCTATTCGCCGACACTTGGGAGGCCACCACCATGGACTCATAGGTACTAGACACCATCCAACATGGCCTTGCCCTGGAGTTCTTAACTGTACCTCCAGGATGCTTCCTTGCTTGCCCCAACACGAGGAACTCCACCAAGCCAAGGCTTATGTCCATGGCCATCTCCCATCTACCACAGATAGAGGCCATCGAACCAGTACCCATGGAACAGAAGGGACAGGTGTTTTACTCCATTCTGTTTGTGGTATCAAAGGCCTCGGGGGGTTGGAGGACGATATTGGACTTGAAAGGACTGAATTACCACTTGGCCTACAAGCGGTTCAAGATGCAGAGTCTCAAGTCTATTCTGGCCAGCATCAGGAGGGGAGATTTCCTGTCCTCCATAGACCTAACCCAGTGATGGCGAACCTTTTAGAGACCTAGTGCCCAAAAACTGGCCCCGCCCCGCTCCACCTCCTGCCCCGCCCCTGCCCCGCCCCCACCGTTGCCCCACTCTGCCTGCCCAAAGGACCACTCACCGCCTCCAGGGCCCGCCGCAAATCGCCCAGGCAGCCCAGCAGTGCCATGGTGGCCACGCCCTCTGCACACGGCCCGCAGCATCAACTGCATGATGGGGTGTGAGGGCAGAGTCTTGACTATGCTGCCTGGCTGCCATGTCCTTGGCTGCGCTGCTCTGTGTGGGCCACGCTCAGGGGCGACTCTCCTCCAGGGAAGCTACTAGTGGGTAGGAGGTCGTGGGCGGAGGCAAGGCTGGGGCAATGACATGTGTGCCCGCAGAGAGGGCTCCGAGTGCTGTCTCTGGCACCCATGCCATAGGTTCGCCACCACTGACCTAACGGAAGCTTACCTACACGTTCCGATCCTTCCCAAGCACCGCAAATTCCTCCGGTTTTGTTACACGCACCAGCATTTTCAGTACAAAGTGCTCCCGTTTGGCCTTTCTTCGGCCCCATAGGTGTTCACGAAGATCTTAGCGGTATTAGCTGCCCATCTGAGAATGATCCCGGTGCGCGTTCAATGCTATCTGGACGATATCCTTATCCAGTCCCACTCCTTCCGTTCAGCCCAGTTAGACTTGGCACTCACCAAGTTCATGGATTCTCCGTGAACTTCCAAAAGAGCCACACGGTCCCTTCAAATCGCCTCCTCCACCTGGGGGCAGTCATAGACTCGAACCTTTGTGAGGTCTTCCTCTCCCAGGAACACCGGGATAGCATCCGGACCCTCATACATCAGGTTCGAAGGGAGAGGGTAGTTCCTCTGGTCCAGTTGTCACAGTTGCTGGGGAAGATGGTCTCCTGTATGGGGATTGTTCCATGGGCCAGATTGCATTCCAGAGAGCTTCAATGGTTCCTTCTCTCCTTTTAGAAGCTGAACATGAGCTCTTCCAACAGGAGGACCTCTCCGGCAATGGTCAAGGGATTCCTCTTCAAGGAGCCTGTCAGGCTTACCTTGACCACAGATGCCAGCTTATTTGGTTTGGGGGGGCTCACCTCCAGTCACAATTGGCCCAGGGTCGATGGTCCCGCTCAGACTTGAGCTACAGTATCAACTGGCTAGAACTCAGGGCCATTCATCTGGCCCTACACCACTTCTCCACCATGGTGGCGGGACAACATGTTCTAGTATTAACAGACAATGTGGTGGCAAAGGCACACGTGAACAGGTAGGGAGGGACCCGATCCAAGTCCCTTATGCTCGAAGCTCACAGTTTGAACTCTTGGGCAGAGACCAATCTCAGCTCGCTCAAGGCAGTGCATATATCGGGGGAGGCGAATGAACAAGCACTCTCTGAGCAGGTCTACGGTGGACCACTCAGAGTGGCGCCTGGACCCAGCTCTCTTCAGGGAGATCTCGAACAGATTCGGTCAGCCCCAGTTGGACCTGTTTGCCTCCCCGACCAGCTCTTAACTGCCCAGGTACTTCACCAGGTTCCCTTCGCCAGGGGCAGAGGGAACGGACGCTCTTCACAGTGAGTGGCCCAGGGAGTTGCTGTATGCATTCCCTCCCCCCACTGATTCCGGCGACCATCCGCAAGATGCTTCAAGAGCAGGCTGAGGTCATCTTGGTTGTTCCACATTGGCCAAGATGCCCATGGTTTGCTGACTTGTGGAGTTTTCCATCTCACCGCCATGGAGGATTCCTCCAGAATGCATCTCCCTCAGCCACAGTAGCTCCAGTTGGCTGCCTGGCACTTGAGCGGAGAAATTTAACCAGACAATCCTATTTGTTGAAGGTGATCTCTATGGTCCAAGCCTCCAGGCGCCCCTCTACTAATAGGATCTATGATGCAACATGGAGAAACTTTTGCCTATGGTGCAATAAACACCAACTCCAGCCTCTTTCTGTGACCATTCCAAATATTGTAGACTATTTGCTGGAGGGAATGGAAAGAGGGTTAATGCCTAGCACTATCTGCAGGCAGGTAGTGGCCTTATCCATGGTGCTTACTTGTGACAATCTGGTTCCTTTAGCCCAGCACCCAGTGGTAAATGCCTTCCTCAAGGGGGTGACTAACGCCAGACCACTGGCAGTTCGTCGCTACCTTTCTTGGGACCTGTCATGGGTTCTACAGGCTCTAAGTTCAACACCATTTGAACCCATCAGGTCTTGTTCCTTAAGACTCCATTCACTGAAAGTTGCATTCCTGATTGCAGTCACATCAGCCAGACGCATTTCGGAGTTGGCTGCCCTTTCAGTTAGGAGTGACCTGTGCATCTTCCATGAGGACAGGTTGGTCCTTCGTTTAGATCTGTCCTTCATTCCAAAGGTCAATACCTGGTTTCATAGGACCCAAGAGGTGGTACTTCCCAATTTTTGTACCAATCCATCCCATAGACTGGAAAGACAGTGGCATAAACTGGACATGCACAGGGCCCTGCGTTGTTATATAAAACAGACTTCTGCCTTCCGCAAGTCCGAGGCCCTGTTTGTGTCCTTCCAGCCCTCTTCCATGGGTCAGAAGGTCTCTTCATCAACCATTGGGAGGTGGATTAGAGTGTGCATCGCCCGTGCTTATCTGTCTCAATCCCTACCGGTTCCTGGACACATCACTGCCCACTCCACTCGCAGTGTGGCTACATCAGCGGCCTGGTCTACTCAGGCATCCATTGAGGAAATCTGCAAGGTGGCAACTTGGTCCTCACCTTCCTCCTTCATCACACATTATAAGTTGGACAAGTTTGTCTTTTTGGATGCTTCGTTTGGCCGAAGGGTGTTGCAGCAAGTGATTCCATCTAGTGGGACACAAGCCCAGACTAGTTCCCCCCCCCATAGGGACATGAATGGCTTTGGTATGTCCCACCAGTGGATTCTCCACTCATCATGCTGGAAAAGGGGTGTTGTCTTACCTGAACGCCTTTTCTCAGCATGATGATGGAGAATCCACACCCACCCTTTAAAGGCCATCTGGTCCTGTGTTGGATAGGAGGAGCCAATGCGTCAGACTTCATCGTTTTGCTTTGCCTTGGTTGAAAACTGGGTACAGTCCAGCCCAACAGGAGGCATGATAAATTTCTGACTTTCATGACAAGGCACAGTTGAAGTCTTTTATATCTCTTTGCTATCATGTAGTGGTTGATTACATTTTTGTAGCCCATAACTTGTAGCCCTACTAAATGCAGATTGTAGTTTAGTGATGTCTGTTGCAATTTTCTTTGAAATTTTCTAGTGAAAGTTATTGTCTGATAAATAGTGATTCTAAATTGATATTTAAATTCAGAAATGTCCCTTAGGTCCAAAATATAGCATCATGTACAGTATTGGGCACATAGGATACACTCATGCAACACTACTGCTATGTGAACAGCATGAGCTATCCATAGATTTCTGCATGCAATTCAAGTGTTAGTTGTGATTTTTAAAGCCTATGTAGCATGGGACCAAATTGCATGTGATCCAGACCAGGAACAGTGGACATGCTCTGGGTCTCCTCCATAAAGCAGTGTCACTTGATGGGCCCCAGAAGGCATGTCTTTTCTATCATGGCACCTGTCTTGTTGAACAGCCTCTCTCTGAGATATGGATAACCCCAACATTATTGATGTTGCATGGAAGGGTTTGAAGACTTGGCTCTTTCCCCAAGCACCGTGGTTGGGATGTTGATGGAGTTCTGGTGTAGATGGGATTTGTTTAATGAAACAATACTTTTAGAGGGTCAACCTAGTAGTTCTTCAATGAATCTGTAAATTGATTTTTGAGGCATAAATTCTACTGGTCTTCAACTAGGGCTTAAGTCATACCTCAGTTGAATTCTATTTGTATAGAATGTATTGTTTTCTGAGCAAATTATCTATTCAGTATAACAATTTTGAATTATAAATAGTAAAACCGTGCCTTACTATTTGCCCTTGTAGGTCTAACGTGGTTAGGTCAATGGAATATGTCCTCTTAAAATGTAAGTATGTTTTATTAAATTAGGCAACACTTATATATTAACTTGCTTGTATAATCATTCCATTATCACCAAGATGAATCAAAAGCCACTTGTTTTTGCCAGATAAGGCCGGATTTTGTGTAATGAGCTACAAGCTCATACAGGAGAATGTATTACTGTCCTTTCCCAGAACAAGGTTATTTCCCCATTTCCATTCAACTGAAACTGAAGTAAATTTCTTGTGAGTTTAGATTTGAGGTTAATTTATCCTGCTTACTTCACCTTGCTAAAATGTTTTTGTATGGTCTTGTCACTGAGAGAAGTAAACTTGTAACATAGCAAAAATCCCTTTTGCTCATGCTATCCTATATCATCTTCTTAAAATCACAATCAAAGCTTTTAGGATTCAGATAAATAGCCTAAATTCTCATAGTTCTCACCCAGAATCTGCATAGGCAGATTCAGGCACCAATAAAGTCTTTTATTGCACTGCTAAACCATGACAGATGGCCCTCTAGGGGTGCTGGTAAACCTCCACTTCCCCAATGTAACACAGTCCCATCAGCTGAGTCCAGTAGTCACCAGATCTAAGCCTCCAAACAGGAAGAAAGGTGAAGTCTACCAATTCAGTCCAGAGATTGCAAAATAAGGCCCATAAGCCACAATCCAGAATCAGAGCAAGGTATTCAAATTCAGAGGCTGAAACACGAGTCGAAGTCCAGAAGTCAAGGTTTCTAAAAGCCAAGGGAGTGAGTGAGTGCAAGAATAACAGAATAGAATAACAGAATTGGAAGGGACCTTAGAGGTCATTGAATCCAACCCCCTATACCATTTCAGACAAATGGTTGTCCAATCTCTTCTTAAAAACTTCCAGTGTTGGAGCCGTGGTGGCACAGTGGTTAGAAAGCAATATTGCAGGTTAATTCAGCTCACTGCTGACTGGCTTAAGCCTTCCATCTTCTGAGGTTGGTAAAATGAGGACCCAGATTGTTGAGGGCAATATGCTGTATGACTCTGTAGAGGGCTGTAAAGCGCTATGAAGCGGTATATAAGTCTAAGTGCTATTGCTAAGTGCTATCCACAATTTTGGAGGCAAGTCATTCCATTGATTAATTGTTCTGTCAAGAAATTTATTCTTAGTTCTACTTGCTTCTCTCCTTGATTAGTTTCCATCCATTGGACAAACAGTTGTTCCTGACAAACACACACACACACACACACACACACACACACGGTCTCTGGCCTCAGATGTTCCAGGGGAGACATGCTATCCCTATTGGATGGTCCTTGTTCCAATTTCTCCTTCTCCTCCTCCTCCAAACCTGGCTCCAACGGGGCCATGACAGATTGGCTTTTTTTTTTTTTTTGCAGATATTCCAACTTTTGTTCTTTCATTTAATGATAATTATTCAACTGTTCAGACAAGGTGGACAAGTTATCAATCATGTCAGCTGCTACCCCTTAAAGCCCGAGGCCAAAACCACTCCAGCAATATCCAACACACCAGCAAGAATACCTGCTGAGCTGTCAATTTTGGCAAAGGGCAATTGTGCAGTCCTTACAGGTCTTGCCATTGTCATGGACTATTTTCTGGAGAATTCTGAATTCTTTCAGAAACTTAGCAAAGTTGCTATTGGCAACTTCCTCTTCCTTTCTGTGAAAACTGAACATATATTTCAAGATTTGAACTAACATGTAGTAGGTTTGAAGTGGGACAAAATCTCTTCTCATAGAAAGTGGAAATAATGAATAAATCCATATGACCTATATAGAATCAAAGAAATACATGTCCAAAGCATGTAAACAGAACAATTTTTTGTAGATGGTGTAATGTGGATTGAGTCACCCTTATGTTCACAAAATACTTCTGAATTCTGCTTGGCTTAAAGTTTAGTGGTTTCTAATGTCTTTTTCATGCTGCTGCCAGTAAAGTAACTGTTTTTTATTGCAAGCCAGGCAAGCAATGAATTGAGATCACACTTTTATCTGCTGCCCTTTTGATTAACTGCCCAGAGGAGTCATTTCATTGTGACAATGATTCCATTGCCTAGGGAATCTAACAACTATAGAGGCCATCACATAGGCATCTCTATATACCCAATATATGGTACTTACCTGAGAGTGATTCACTAAGTAATATCTGAGAGTGATGATTATAAGGCAAGCACAAGGCTAGGATAGGAGAATAAGTGGTGGCTGTGCCATTACCAAACAAAGAATTTAATATGGAAGAGTGATGGAGAGGCTGGGGGAATGTATGATGGGCAGGTGCTACACTTCTTAGACTGCCACTCCCTCACAGATGATTTATTTTGGGAGTCAGGATAGTCATGACTTCTGCTGTCAATGAGGTAAGTTCAGGTGGGGTGAGCAGCTGCACAATAGTTGGGGTCACACAATGTACTTAATCCTAAACTGAGTTAAAATAAAATCTCCTTCAGTATTTAATGTCTGTTTTTTTGTAGGGCTGCCACAGTTCTTATGGATCCCACTCCTAGTGCCAACTGTTAATTATCAGGAGACCTTGAACCTTTCATGTAAGTAACAATGTGACTTGTGTTGTAAAGCGTTTTGGTTGTATACATACACACATAGAAGGGATAATACTGCATTCGAGGAATCTAGAAATAAAAGCAGGGAGAGTCAGTAAAAAAAACTAACAACCAACATCTTCAGCCTTACCTTATTTCTAATTATTTATTTAGCTTTTTCTCAAGGTAAATGCATGAAAATATAAGCCACGCTGATGAGCAGGCCTGAAGCCAATGAATTCAGCTAACCTTTTTATTAACACCATATTTAGATAGAGCCATATTTATAGAATTTGAGAGAGTACTGCTGTTGAAAATGGAAAGCTTTGAGTGAGTCTCTGAACACTGTTTGCTTGAGTAGTTTAATGAAGTTCCTTTCCAGCTGTCTCTCTTCCTTCATGTCACCTGCTCTTGAATAAAAAGCAGGAGGCTCATGCCAGTTGGTTCAACTATCCTTAATCTGTTGCAGTTGCATATATGGTCAGGGGGCATTGTAGCTTTGCTACTAAAAAAGGAAGAGTTGTGTTGAATTCTTCTAAGATGACTTAGCCAGCTGCCTGCTTTGCCTGTCTGTTTGTTCATTCCTCATCCCTTGCTTGGTGAGAATAGAAAAATGTATCAATAGGAAAATGATACAGGAAATGTCTATATACTAAATAAGTCAAAGGAAAGAATGACTTATTCACCCCAAATTCAATTGTTCCTTTTTAACTGGCAATTGACTTCACTGCCTTGCTGGCAATGCCAAGAAAGATATATAAGTAACACTGAAAAATCAGCATTATTGAGCAAATGTGGTATCTACTATTATGTGTAGGGCCTGGGGATGCAAAATGTAATAAGGGTTTCCTTACAACATCTACAAAATAGTTAGAATAGAATAACAGAGTTGGAAGGGACCTTAGAGGTCTCCTAGTCCAACCCCCTGCTCAGGCAGGAAACCTTATACCATTTCAGACAAATGGTTGTCCAGTCTCTTCTTAAAAACTTCCAGTGTTAGAGCATTCACAAATTCTGGAGGCAGGTTGTTCTACTGATTAATTGTTCAGGAAATTTCTTGCAAGCATTTGCATTTCCAAGAATGCTTTTTGTATTAGAGATGGTTAAAAATCTCAAAAATGGGTGGTTAGGAGGGAAATAGGGCTGCTATTTAGGCCAGATCTATTCCAGATTGGGGAATGGGATGACTCATCATGGCCAATTCATTGTGGTCAATTCACTGTGGCCAATTCACTGCAGCCAATTCGCCATGGCCAGCTCACCATGGGATAACTTGCCACAGGATTCACTTAGTTCCTTTTATTTTTGTCGACCACATTTTCATCAAAAGTGGGCCATGGCAAGTTGTCCCACAGTGAGTTAGCTGCAGTGAGTAGACCGTGGTGAGTTGGCCATGGCAAGTTGGCCACAAGTTATCATAGACCCTCCAGATTGCAATCTCAGATGAGAAGAAGGGGAAATCTGCAAACTGGATTCTATCAGGTTGTAATAAAAACCTGCAGAGAAAATGAAGCATGCAAATAATTTTTGGCAATGAAAAATACTTGGTACTCCCAATCTTTATCACCTTTCACAGAGAAACACACCATTTTTCACTGTGTAATCCAGTTGTAAATAGGGTCCTGAACTCTATAGGTTACTAAATAGCAATAGCAATAGCCCTTAGACTTATATACCACTTCATAGTGCTTTACAGCACTCTGTAAGCATTTTACAGAGTCAGTATATTGCCCCCAACAATCTGGGTCCTCATTTTACTGACCTCGGAAAAATGGAAGGCTGTGTCAACTTTGAGCCAGTCAGGATCAAACTCCTGGCAGTGGAATGCAGAGTTAGCCTGCAGTACTGCATTCTAACACTGCGCCACCAGGGCTCTTGAATAAGCTTATACATTGCAGAAGTCCCAAAATGAAAATATAATTAATATAATTTTTCCCCAGAAGAATGTTATAAGGTTAATCAAATAATGAGTTTTCAATTTAGGGTGAACATAGCACAAAACTATTTAAAATCACTATGCAAACTATCAAATAAAGAGCAGTAATCTATGAAAATTCAGCACATTCAGTTCTGTTCGGCAAAGCAAAGGGTTCAGAGAGCAGAGTGTTCAGTTCAGGGGAAGGAAGATAAAGCAGGAGTTGAGAGACTAGCAGAGAGAGACAGTCAGTCACTTCACTTAGGGTTTAATTATAAGTGAGAGCGGAAAGAAAACAGGGACTTGCCTCAACAAAGAAAGCCAGAATTGTGTGGAGATTTCCTGCCACACTAAAGGAGAGATACACACGCACACATACATAGTGCTAAGGAGGAACATCTTTTATACAGGCTTTCTTTGTGAATGGAGCATAAAATAGGAAAATGTTTCTGGGTGGAAGAGAGGGAGAAATGAGTCATCGTTATTTTGCAGCTTGTGCAGAGTTCTCGTCTTCAAGGACAATTTCAGATGGATACTAAACAGTTCAATAGGGCAGAAGATAGGGGAGCCTGGAGTGGCTACCAAGAGCTTTTTTGTCAGGGATCTTTGGTAAGGTTTGCTGTTGGATTCCTGAAATCACAGCTCTTCTGGAGCCAGGGCAGACTAGATATTGATATACTGCTTCTTTGTCTGACTGTGGATGTCTGATTCTGGATTCTGATCATCTGAAGCCCACCAGCTCTTCCAGGCTGTGAAAACTAATGCAGCATAGCTGAATTGGGGAAGTGGGAGATGGTATTTCTAAAATCTAAGAAGGGAGCATACCAGAAAGATGTTTTTTTTTAATTAACTTCCAGCAATTTTCCTGAGGCTGTACTACAAAGCCAAAAGAGTGAAGGGTATTGACAGGCCTCAGATTGTTTGAGGGGGAGGCTGAAATCCAGAGTTCAAAATGTTTTTTCTCTGGCCCTGTGGATGGAGAGCCAGTCTGGTGTAGGTGCTGGCCTCAAATCCAGGAGACGTAAGTTCTAGTCCTGCCTTAGGTATGAAAGCCAGCTGGGCAACTTTGGGCTGACCATTCTTTTTCTGCCCAACTCAGAGAGTTGTTCTTGGGGGGGGGGGAGGAAGAGAGGCGCATTATGTACATTTCCTACCTTATGTTGGCCAAATTTAAAAGTCAGATAGAAATCTAATAAATATAAAGAAAGGAAACATGAGGTGGGGTTTTCCGTCTGCTTTTAAAGAAATGCCCATCCTGAGGCAATCAGTTTGCCAGTACAGGTAGCCTACCTATAAAAAAAGGAGAACAAAAGAAGAAGTCAAGACTTTTTGCTAAGAAGACATAAAAATGAGGAAAAGATTGGGTCAAGTGACCAGATTGGATTATTAGCTCTTTTTTTTCCTGATTCAATAAAGATTTTTAAATTTGATGAATCACTGAAAAAACATACGCCTCTGACTAACACAAGGAATTCATGTTTCTGGTAATATTATCTTGTGAAAGTTTCCTTTTGCTACACCTACCTCTGTTTACCAAGATCCAATCAATGCTGCAGATTGGAAAAGTTTAGGAGGATGTCTGCTTAATCTTCGTTTGGAAAGCTCATCCATTGTTAAGAGCAATTAGCAATCCCTGTAGCTGTTAGAACTGCTGAATATAGGAGTCCTGGAAGAGGTTCTTCTCTTATAACCTGTTTTCTGCAGATTTGAGTCTTTCTCCTAATCAGGTTTTTTGTCCGATAGAGATCCTATACCAGGCAAAGAAGTGAAGGGTGAGGATAGGAAGCTGTCATCCTATCTTTACACTCTGCAAGCCATATAAAAAGATGTAGCTTTTTTCTCAGCAACATTCTTTACAATGAAAGAGAAAACAGCAGTCTAAGGAGCTGAATGCCATTCTGCCTCTGACATTAGGCCTGCCCTCAAAGAGAAGGAAAATTATCTAGGAGGTAGTTAAGAAGAAAATGTGCATCCATGCTTAATATTGTGTCCACATATTATAATCCTCACCCAACCCTTTGGAAAATTGCAGATTCTTCCTACATTTCCCTCAATCAGTGGTGGTGAACCTTTTAGAGACTGATTGCACCAAAACTCCCCTGCCCCCACCCCCACTCCTACTCTGCCCCGCCCGCTCTACCCCTCGCACCCCTGACCCTGCTCCACCCCTGCTCTGCCCCACTCCACCCGCCTGCAGGGCCACCCACTGCCTCCACGGCCCGCTGCAGATCGCCCAAGCAGCCCTGCAGCACCATGGTGGCCACGCCCCTCACCCACGCCCCATAGCATCATCTGGGTCATGAGGGTGGAGTCTTGTCCCTGCTGCAAGGCTGCTATGTGCTTGGCTGCGCTGCTCCATGTGGGCCATGCCCGCAGGTGATTCTCCGGGGAGGCTGCTGGTGGGGCAGCAGGGGGAAGCAGGGCTGGGGCGATGGCGCTCGTGCCATAGGTTGTGCCACAGGTTCGCCACCACTGCCCTAAATATTCTTTACATACCAGTAGCCTGGATAATAACACTGGCTTATTCTATAGTGTTAGCCTACAAGTCTTTTTTTCTCAGTCTTGGGTTAAATGGCAGATTCAACATCCTGCAATCATTGGCCTGCTTTTTGCCACAAATAGAGAAGAATCATGCATTTAATGGATTGGCATTTTAAATGTTTACAACTCTAGAGAAACTGCTAATTATTTACAGGAAAGACCACATTAGAAATATTATAACTAGTATCTTTAGTCCCCAATTATAGCTATATTAAAACCCCAATGTTCATAGAAGTGTAACCCAATCAAATGTGTAACCCAATCAAATTTTCTGAGTTTGCACAACCCCATGAACCATGAGTTAACCACACAGACTGGGTTCACAGAAAATATCTGTTAAAAAGCAGTTAGCTAATTTGTGATTCATTGTGACATGCAGATCCAAGTGATATGCCTGTCAGTCATAGGCTTCCACAAGAGCTTGCTGCTTTTGTCAGAATGACAATTGCCGTGTTGAATCACAAGCTTCATCCTTTTCATATGTGTACATAATATGACATGTGCCACAGGGATAGGGGTTTACATTGTGATGCCACATTGCTTCTTTTGTTATTGTGCACCACCACCACTCTATCCCATCCCTATGGAAACCTCCATTATCAATTGTTGCTAGAACGGTTGCTTATGTGGAGGTTAAGGCATTCCCTGTATAGCAACATTCTTGACAGCAGGAATCTGACCTAAGCAGTGATTAGTGATGCAGGTTTGAGAATTAGAGGAGAAAGGAGAATTATTTACAGGTATACTGTATACACATCGACAAAAGCTAGCAGCTGGCTAACTACATCCCAGAGTCAAGGAGAACATGCTCTCTGTGTAGGTGCCTGGAAAGAAAGGCAGAAGTATATGATTTCAGATTTCCAGTCTCTCAAACAAAGAGCAGGAAGATTGCCGAATGATAGACACAGTGCACAGAATAAATTCTTTACACCCTACTGCCCCCTCGTGATCAATAGATCAAGAGGTATGGAAGGTTACTGCTGTTGGATTTGGATCTCCAGCAGACACATTGTTTAAAAACATTGTAAAGTGGAGGAAACAATCTCTTTTTTTTAACAAAATGGTTAATTAAAGAGAAAGATAGTTCTAAATGTATTTCAATCCCTCCAAAAGAGAAAAATGTACCTCTCATTCAATATATATAATATAACATTTATTAATAGAGAACTAATCTATTTTTCATTATTGTGTTCTGGGCAAATCTCAGGTGAACCTCCTGTATTAATGTTATTTTTTTATGGAAAACATTTATTTTCAGGTAAAAAGAGTATAGTTTTGCTTCACATTTCAACTTCTAGAAGAGCTAGGGACTATTCTTTTTTAAATGAAATTTGGGAATTTCAGAAGAAACAATGTTCCTCTCTCCCATTTTGCAAGTGCCCATAATAGTATCTCCCCCCCCCAACCATACATATATTTAAAAATACATCTAAACATACAATTCCCAGTTATGTATCATCTCTATCCTCATCCACTTCTCTGGCCATTAACAAGAAGCTATGGTCAAAATAGGAAGCATTATATTGAATTCTCATGAGCAGACGTAGCCATCATCCTCTCTGTTTCTCCATCTTTTATCCATGTCACTGGTGCCTATTGAATGGGAGCAAATAACAGAAGACAGTGTACTTAAAGTCATAGAAGGGATGCTCTGTATCACATCCAATTCAACCTTTGCATGGATATGGCTTTCCATTAGCAATTGGTTTTCATGCTAATTAGATTAGTCCAAAACTAATGTACTTGGGTCATGTACATGGAAGAATTAGCTTTACTGAGCAGATATTTATTTATTTATTTATTTATGAGACTTATATACCACTTTTAAGTGCAAGCACTCTCTAAGCGGTGTACACCAGTAAGCAATGTATATATATATTTACATTGCCCCCAACAATCTGGGTCCTCATTTTACCTACCTCGGAAGGATGGAAGGCTGAGTCAACCTTGAACTAGTGAGATTTGAACCGCTGACCTGCTGAACACAGTCAGCTAAAGTGGCCTGCAGTACTGCACTCTAACTGCTGCGCCACCTAAGTTCCATATAAGTTCCAGGTTTTGTTTTCTTGTGATTTTGTGTCTTTCTCTTGCTCCCTCTGTGTGCTTGTATAGAAAACTTCTTGATTGAGATTAATTAAAAATATAATGATTAAATTAGTAAAATCTAGGAAAAAATTGAGATGATATGCTGTAGCTGTTATTAGGCTAAATCTATTTTAAGATTCAGGTCAGATTACTCAAATAATATGGCCCTATTTCTCCACCAGGAGATTCTTCTATAAAGAACAGCAAGGAGTCTCTGTTTTCTGAAAAGAAACAAATAATTTTTACTCTTTTCTATTGTTTTAAGAAAATTGTTAAATATAAATGGTTTTGTTCTTTGAGATATACAGACCCTTTGGTAAGTACAAGACAGAAAATGTTTTCCATAATAACTAGTTCCATATTTTTCAAAACCACTCAGAGATCTTAGACATACTCTTCTACACTCTTTCTATATTCTAAATGTGCCCATTTCTGAATTCTTCCTTTTTGGGAAAACCAATTTAATGAGCTGGCCTTTTCCACAGACCATTTCCCATTTTATCATCATCCCAAGGCAAATCTCACATCTGTTTGCTTTGTGTTGGTTTGGTGAGAGCAAACTGTCCAAAAGCTCCAGTGCAAAAATAGAAGTTCACATTTTATTGGGCCTGCCTTTCTGTGCTCTGCTTGCTTTACTAGCTTCCACAGTGCCAAATGTGTCCGGGAACACAGAGACCTTCTTCTTGTTCACATATGGTCTTCATGCTGGGGGAAAAAACCCTGGATATAAATTGCTTTCTGGAAGAAATAAATTGTTCATCAGAAGCTATCAATCCAAGGCAATAAAATCATTGTCCAAAAGAGCAAGTGCACAATAAAGCAAAATGAGAAAAGGAATATCATAATGAGGTCTGAAATGTGCTTAAAGATTTAGATCAGCTTTCCCAAACTGCCATTTTCTGATATGTTGCAATGGAGATCCATCACATCAGGAGATGAGCAGCACATGATACAGGTGATGGAAGTAATCATCCAAGACATCCGAAGACTGGTGGGAAAAAATAATAAGAAAGGGAAACAACATAAATAACAAAACCCTTAATAGGTTTGAGTTGTACAGTTACAAACCTTGAGAGAGATTTGAGAGAATCAAGATTGAAAAACTTTCAGTTCACCCTATCAGTCAGTAAAGCAACAGTGAAAATGAGTGTATGGACAATATATGGATATTTGCTTAGTTCCTTGCCATATTTAAAGCAAAATTTTAAGGCTGTTTTTCCCAAAATGCTGCTTTAAGGTTTTGTTAATAGAAAAAACAGGATTGAATATGAGCATGGGATATACCCAACATCTGGGTTATGAGATATATGGGGGGGGGGAATTGGAGCTTTATTAATAGCTTGCAATGAAGATACTCAGTGGATAAGATTGTACAATAAAGACATGAATAATACAATAGTTGGTATTCTTCTTATAATCTTCCCTTAATCCTTCCTTCCTTTCATTTAAATTCCTTAAAAATATTTTATTGTTTATTCCCACATGCCATTACATCAGCTTCGTTAAACCAACCAAGCAACCAAGCAACCAAGCAACCAACCAACCAACCAACCAACCAGATAAATAAATAAATAAATAAATGAATAAATGAATAAATAGATAAATAAATTGTTATCTCTCTTTAATGGCTATTTTAAACTGTTGCCTTAAAGTAATTATAAATAGTTCATTCAAAATAAGCATAAAGCAGAAGCTAGCAACTTTTGTTGGCCAGTAAATCTGTCACAATGGTTTAAATCTTACAATGCAGCCATACATCATTCCAAGATTTTGTATGAGATTCTATTGAAATCTCATGAGATTTTGACTCACAAAATTGGTAGTTCTGCATAAAATCTTGGAAATCATATGATTTGGGCAATTTTTATTTGACAGTGAGAAGGATTTCTGGGAAGTCATGGGGATGCTCACTAATTAGCAAAATGTTATGGGATGAATCCAAAAGACCTCTTTTAAAAAAATATTTCTATCACCCCTAGTATCAGAACTTTAGTCCAAAGATGGTTGCGATGAAGACTTTCCCTTCATCAGTTGATTGCTGGCAACATTTTGAGGATGAGCTTCAATGAAAACTAGGATGAAAAATGTGTTTCAGTAAAGGAATATGGAATGTATGGAATTAGAGGCAGTTCTTATTAGGCAGAAACCATTCCAGCTGGGACAATCCCTTTCTATATTCAGAAATTCAGATGAAGGGATCATTGGAAAATACTTAGGCCTTCGAACAATTTCTTGTTCCTGTACATCAATTTAGAATTTCCATGCATACATGATATTAACTGATAAAGCAAATCTTCAAAATAAGTCCATTTTCTTATTTTCAGAATTATTTTTTAAGACGGTAATATCAGCACCTCATAAAAAGCCCATCTTCACAGACTTTTGAATTATTCAGAACAAAAAGTAATTCAACTGTTTCTACTTCTTGCAACTGAACATATTTATTCATTTTACATCCTGCCTTTGTAGCAGAACAGCCTTTAAACAGCAACTGTCACCCAAGGATTGTGTTGCAAAGCAATAAAAGAATGGCAATTATACAAAGAAAGTTTAGCTTTTGCAGCAATCCAAACAATACCAACTAATAACAAGAAATGAAAATGGTTTGAAAAAATCAATTTGGTATGATTCATAATTCTTATAGTGTAAACCTATGTTAAAACCAATGTCACATTGACACATTGATTTGAATGGGGCTGTCTCCCAAACAAATGAATCCAGCTTACTGATAAAACTAATAAATGAAAGAAACACAAACTTAAAGGATCGTAGCTTAGCAGTTTAGAAACCACATAACAACATTGGGCAACAGGACCTTGGGAAGAGTGAATTGTAATAGCTGGGGGTGGGGCAAAACAGTGAGGATTAGCTAACCTTAAGCAATTTAGGACCTTTGTCCCCACATCAATCTCAAGGAGCAACAGGCAGTTTTCAAAAGTTGTATAGGTTTATTGATGCACAGGTCCATATAACTCCCCCTTTAATAGCCTTCTTAATTCCAGCACAAGCTACATAGAGCTATCCAGAACTACCTTACCACTAAGGTAAATAGAGAAATACTATTTGTTAGTTACTAAAATAAATTTGACCCATGGCTCCTTATTCTCAGATATATTCATGTCTTCAAATCGGCAAAAAGAAATAGTAAAACTAGAAGAGTGAAACAAAAGAATATGAAGCAAGACAGAAATGTATTCAACTGAGTTGAACAACAAGAACTGAATTAATCAACCCTTTTCTTTTTTTAATACTATCTGGTAAAACAATGTTGGATTTTGACCAGCAATTTTCAGTTAATACAGTTCTAGAGAATATTGTGTTACTCCCTTTTTAGATGGAAGACATTGAGATATTTTTTTCTGATCTCTGAAATAATATCTTTATGTACCAATATGCCATAATTTATCCCTCCAAATGAGCACTTTGATTTTTGATCTTGTTTCTTATGATTTCGGTTTTGGTCTCATATCCTCCCAACCATTCCATTACCACTTTTGCTAAAATATCCCAGACCTGGAAGGAATATCTTCCTGGTCATTTTGCCATGATTTTTCATCCATTACTCATGCGGCAAATAATTATGGTATTAAATATATTCATATACGCTACTGATTAAAACATGAAGTCTTTGGGGGTCGATAAGTTATATTGTCACATATTGTCTAGATCAGGGGTCTTCAAGCTTGGCCCTTTTATGACTTGTGGACTTTAACTCCCAGAATTCCTCAGCCAGAGTACCTGGCTGAGGAATTCTGGGAGTTGAAGTCCACAGGTCATAAAAGGGCCAAGTTTGAAGATCCCTGGTCTAGATCCATCATAGTGAATGGAAAATAAGCCCATAGCTATACTTAGCCACTGAATTTAGAAGTATCTGAAGAAGAGCTGCTAATGGTGATCACAGGCAGAAGAATAGTACATTTAGTGCAAAGCTGCACTAAAGCTATCCCAGATGATTTACAACAGAAATATACATACAGAATACAGACAGAGTTGGAAGGGACCTTAGCCAAACCCTCTGTTCAGGCAGGAAACTCTATACAAAATGGTTGTCCATCTGATGAACTCAGATCTAATGATGCCCCCACCAAGTGTTCCTTGGGGAACACTTTTCAGTTTCTCTTGTTACTCTAGTTCAGAACTTAACTACTTACCTATCAATTATCAAATGGGTCCTGCAGTATTCAAAACTTGAAAGGACAATCCCTGTTTATCCTAAATTGGACTTGAACCTTGCAAAGATTTCAGAGGAGTTATACATTTACTTTCTGAGACTAAAGCAATTATAGTCCAAAAACATACCATTCTATAGAAATATATGTTAAAATAAAGATTAAATAATAAAGTTAAAAATCCAGTAAATTAAAACCATCATCATCAAGATAGGATCTCCATTTGGCTGTCCCCCAAAGAGAAAGAGAGAGAGAGGGGGAAAGTGGTCCTTAGCTTGCCATACACATATTTTCAATAGTTTACATATTTGTGTAAAATATATAATAGGACTTAATATCCCTCCTAAAATATACATTAGTCTATATGCAATATGATGCAAGTTATATATGAAAATGCATATTAATTTTTACGAAGAATTTTCTGTTGTGGGATTATGGAATTTGATGTGATTTTATGGGGCAAAGCAAGCCTAATCAGGAAATGAAAACAGTAAAATGTTAACCTATGGCTACCTCTGTATGTAGGTCATATACTATCTGCTAAATAAAAATTTGAAGTGGCCTTTAGATTATTATAAGCAAAACCAAAATGTAATCCTCATGATTGTCAGCCCCCGTCCCAAATATTGTAGACTAAGTAAATGCTGTATTTGGTATATATAGATGAAATGGTTCTTGGCTCTTTCCTTAGCTTACTCCAAGTCTTTCAGTTCATTGTAGAGTTTGCTGAGATTCTGCAGTTTCTCTTCAAGTAAGCTTGCCTTTTTTCTTATCTCTGAAGCCAGTTCTGCTTTGCCTCCCTTCATCAAATGTTTAGCATCTTGGACAAGGTCATAGGCATCAATCAGGAGAAACATTCCAGCTGATACAGCATTTAGCATCCTAGCTGCTTTGGTCATAACAAGGGTAGGTCCACTGAAAGCTTTTTTAATATCTTTTGAGTTCTTAAACCTATTCCAGGAGCTCCTTCCTGCATTAACTGCTTGCTTTGCTAAAATCTTCAAGTGTGTTTCAATAGTCTTCAATGCCTTTACATTTATTTTAATCCTCTTTGTAGCCATTTTCATGTCAGGAATCTGACCAGAAATATTAGAGACAATGTTCCTGATATTCTCCCCTATCACTCCATTATTTGGGGTCAGCTCACTGCTGGAATATATTATAAGAGGCTGCACGGAGTTTCTTAGGCTCTTCTCACATTCATTCATGAGACCTTCAGCTCTCTTCCTTTCTTTTGAATTGATAATATTCTCATATAAAGCTGCAGAAAGGCCAATTGCTGTGGCTCCTGCTCCCAAGCCAATCCCAGTGGCTGTTAGGATTAAGCTCCAACCTGCTGTGATAGGAGCCAAGGTCAACCCCAGGATGGTCAAGATGCCAGAAGTGGCACTTGTAGAACTGGAAACAAGGCTGGCAGTGGTGCAGCCTTTGTGGATCCTGTCAATGTGGGTTGTCACTTCCTGAAGGCAACTGAAGCACTTTTCAATCTTTTTTTTCTGGGTAGGAAATTCTTTCAAAAAATTGTCTCTAGCTGTTTCTTCCAGAAGCATCTTTCCTTTCTTTCTGTAAAAAAAACAAAAAACAAAAAACCCTCAAAGTAATATATTTGTTTGTTTAAAAAATATATTAAAATATGATAAACTTTGTGGACTTTTGCCATGTTTTTCTACATCATGACTCATATCCAAGACCTGAGTTAAGAAAAAAGATTGAAAACAAAAGAACATTTTGAGTCTATTTTTTTCAAAAAATTAGAAGTCTGACTTCTGTGACAGTTTCTCAATCATTAGAGTTTCTCAGTTTCTTGTCTGAAATGGGAAGAATTCTGATTTTATACAAATTTGACATTAGGTCCCTTCTCTTGCTGTCTCATCACTCCTTCCGACACTAGGATTTCTCAGTGTCAAAAAAACCTAAAATGAGTCATAGCAGAGATTTTGCAGGCAGCTGGCAAAAATGGATTGAAACACTTAACAAAGGACTTTTTGAAGGGTAAATAAAATCCCTGACAGGACTGGGACAACAGCTGCCACCCTCCCATTTCCTCAATCACACGCAGGCAGTATGCAGAATGAATCTTGGAGTATATCATTTTCAGAGCATTCCAAAGAAGAACAGGTAAGATTGCTTTTTGCTGTCCTTGCATTTTAATCCAGGGAGACCTTGGGCAAGGTCTCCAACTCAAATGTACTATCTTCAACAAACTAATTTACCTATCATCAAATAATATATACAGTGCACCTTACGCCCATCAATATTTAACTAATATCCAAGAAAACAAATATTTAAGAAAAAAGACATGAAACTAAAGAGGGAGGAGAAAAAGGAAAAAGTGGAAAGAGGAATGCAGCTACTGGATAATCACTTTAAATCCCAGTGCAGACCTGGAAAAAAACCATCAAACATTTTCATCTTGCCTTTATCAATTAAACACTAATTTGTGTATTTTGCCAAGTTACCTAATGAAGGGTTGTCTGAAGCAGATATATTTTAAAAGCAATGTGAATTGTGCTTTTTTATATTAACTTTTGATAGAATTTCCTATTGAAGTCATGTTTGATTTATAATAAAGTTAACTAGTTTGTAGCCCAACCCAAGCAATTATGAAAACAACCTATGGCCTGGACTACTGCTAAAGGCACAACTTCCATAAAGTGATCATTGGAGATTGTTGAGTCCGTGGCGGGAAAACAGACACGAGAAGCAGCTGGAGTTCTCAGTTTCTTTTATTCAGCGTTCAGCTTACAGGAAGATGGCTTCAGCCTCGCCCAAACGCCTCGCAGCCTCTTATATAGGCAACTCCCGGGTAAATGGGTTACTTTTCCCGCGCCAGCACCCGCGCATGCGCACGGCGCTGGCGACAGCCTGTCTGGTCCCGGGCAGCTTTGCACCTGCCCGGGACTGCCTGCAAACGCCCGAGCCGTTTGCAAGGCTCGGGACATAACACCCCTTTCCCCCGGGCTAAAACTACTACCAACATACAACATTTATTTTATACGACAATTTGCTCCCCAGTGCTCCCACTGTTTACTGGCTTTTGCCTTGCCAGCAATGTTATGTAATCTTCTAGGTACTTAGGAGATTTCTTTGCTCTCTGTGACCTTCTTAGCTCTGGGTTACTGGCATAAGTCCCCTGACTGGAGGGAGGCGTGAGCCTGTTCTCTCTATTGTGTCCTGGTGTCTTCCAAGGACTGTGCCCCGATGCCTGGCCTGCTTGCTTGCCCACCGGGCTCGTCAGGCCAGGGCTTCTGTTGCTTTGTGACCTGGTTGTCCTACCTAGCTGTAGACCCTCAGGCCCCTTGAAGTGATAGCCACTGCTGGGCGTCTCTGTAGAACCTCCTAGGTCAGTCCAAGACCTGTCAGGAGGCTGTCCATTCCCTGAACCCCATTCTGTGCTCGGGCTCGTGTGGGTTTCTGTACTTTCCCAAAACTCAGGTGTTCCCTGATTTGTGCTAGGGGTGTTGTAGTCGGGACTTGGCTCCTCGACTAGCTCTGTGTATGTTTGACCCCCTGTAGGATTTGGGGTAAGGTCAGGCCAACCTTGGGAATTGTGTGCCAGCTCTCTTGCGGGGAATGATTTGTTGGGATGCCCCCGGGTATCCTCCGTTACTGGAGTGCTGTGTGATGTGTGTGGAAAGTGGGTATGCCCCCGGGGTGACTCCCTGGCTGGAGTAGGCGTGAGTGCCTGTTGTGTGGGTAAGCTCCATGACTTCCTTTTCGGAGCAATTGCGGAATCTTGGGACGGGCCGTTTGTGGCTCCCTCAGTGGAGATGGGCAGTAGCTCTTGCCCTTCCCTTTGCTCCAAAGGGTCCCCCTCCCCCCCTGGAAAAGACCCAGGAGTCTCAGCAGAAAAGTCCCGCCTAGAGCGGAGTTGGTCGATGTGCCGACGCAGGACACGACCGTTGTCCAGGGCAACCTCGTAGGAGAGAGAGACCTGTGATCCTGGACACAGAAGCGGGGACCCATGTATGACCAGGCCCGTAATTGCGAGCCCAAACCGGGGCACCCACAAGTAGTTGTCTAGGTGCCCTAGGATGTGAGGTAGATGAAGGCAGTCTGTCCGGATGCAACCGGTCAAGTCTAGTAGTAAGTTGGCGCCCCCAACGAAGTTCAGCTGGACTTCTCCCTGTAGAAGTGGACGGTGTGGTGCGATAAGAAAGGAGAAAGTCAGCCAACCTGTGATGCCAGTCCCCGTAGGTGAGTCTCTTCAAGGCGTCCTTTGCGATGCGCACCATGCGTTCAGCCATACCGTTGGTGGACGGGTGAAAAGGCGCAGACGTGGCATGACGAATCAGGTTTGCCTGTAAGAAAGCTTGGAATTCGGAGGAGGTGAATTGAGGGCCGTTGTCGGACACAATGACATCTGGCAGCCCGTGTGCAGCAAAAATCCCCCTCAGTACCTGAATAGTCTTTGCAGTGGTGGTGGATGAGACAGGCACAACCTCAAGCCATTTTGAATGGCTGTCAACAAGGACCAAGAAGAACTGGCCCTGAAAGGGCCCAGCGTAGTCAATGTGCACCCTAGACCATGGGGACTGTGTTTCCTCCCATCTATGCACAGGAGCTTGGGGCATCTCTGGGCGAGATCATTGGCACAGGTGGCATGCGTGTACCGTAGCCTCAATACCTTTATCTAAACCAGGCCACCACAAGTGGCTTCGTGCAAGAGCCTTCATACGAACAATGCCAGGATGACCCTCGTGGAGGGATTCTAAGACCCTAGTCCTCATTGAGGTGGGAATGACAACTCTGTTTCCCCAAAGCAGACAACCCTGAGAAAGGGACAGTTCGTTCCTTTTGGACCAGAAACTCTGAAACTCAGGACTAGGGCAGTGCTCAGGCCACCCGGACAGGACCCAGGAGCGGACACGTGAAAGTGTGTGATCTGTACCTGTTTCAGCGGTAACATCCCTGGCACTAAGAGGGAGCTCGGGCAAGGCTTGGATTGATAGAATGTTGACAGCTGGCACGGGGTCAGCTTCTACTACTGGCAGAGGCAACCTACTGAGGCCATCAGCATGGCCCATTTCTTTCCCAGGCTTGTGGAGTAATGAAAAATCATATGCAGACAAAAAAATAGACCACCTAAGCATTCTAGGGGAAATGATGTGGGGAGTCTGCTTACGTGTGGTAAACAGTCCCAGCAGAGGCTTATGGTCAGTGAAGACCGTGAAATGCCTGCCATATAGAAAATCGTGGAATTTTTTAATTCCAGCAACAACAGCCAGAGCCTCCCTGTCTATCTGAGCGTAGTTGCGCTCGGCAGAAGACAGTGTTCTGGAGTAGTATGCAATAGGAACCTGAGTTCCATCAGACCTGAGGTGACTCAGGACAGCTCCAACCCCGTAGGGGGACGCATCACAAGCGATGCACACAGGAAGAGACTCGTTGAAATGTGCAAGAACACTGTTAGAAGTGAGCAAGGCCTTGACTTCTTTAAAGCAAGCCTCATGTGCTTGTGACCACAGCCACACAGCTTGTTTGTCTAGTAGCCTGTGAAGAGGCTCAGCTACACTAGCTTTATGTGGAAGAAAAGAATTGTAGAAATTCAGGAGGCCTAAGAAGGCCTGAAGTTCGGCCTTAGACTTTGGCCTGGGTGCTTCTAAAATAGCAGTTAGTTTGGATTCAGCAGGATGAATCCCAGCAGCATCAATTTTGAATCCCAGAAATTCAGTAGAAGGCACCCCAATCTTGCATTTGTCTTTTCTGAGCTTGAGGCCTGATTTCCTGAATCTTAACAGGACAGCCCTAAGCTTTCAGCTAGAATGTGTGTGGAGTCTCCTGCAATCAAGACATCGTCAAAGTAGGGGCAGACCCCTGGTATACCTCGTAGTGTGTTTTCCATTACGCTTTGGAAAATCCCAGGAGCGACATTCACTCCAAACTGTAGCCTTTTTACCTTAAAGGCTCCCCTGTGGGTCACAATAGTCTGAGCTATAGCAGCATCATCATCAACAGGCAGCTGTTGATATGCTTGAGCTAGGTCAAGCTTTGCAAAAACACGCCCCCCCTTGAGAGAGGCCAGGATGTGACTGACCACAGGAACAGGATAGGCATGTTGCTGCAATGCCTTATTGAGTGTGCATTTGTAATCAGCACAAATGCGAATGTCCCCATTTGCCTTTAGAGGCGTGACAATGGGGGTCTCCCATGGGCTGGAATCAACAGGTTCTAGGATTCCTGTTGGATTAGTTTGTCTAATTCAGTGTCAATCTTACTTTTTAAAGCAAAAGGGACCCTTCTTGCTTTAATCCTAATGGGAGTGACAGTGGGGTCTAGCTTTAAGGACACAGGTGGTCCTTTGAATGTGCCCAGCTGGGGGCTGAAAACATCTGCAAATTCTTTGCAGACTTCCTGTAGGTCGAGTGTTTGTAAGCTGTTGAGTCCTGTGACGTGTATCCCCAGGGCCTCAAACCAATCGAGTCCTATGAGACTCGTTCGTTCACCCCCTACTACTAATAAGTCTAGTGGACCTTCAAAACTCTTGTATTGCACGTTAAGGGTGGCCTCCCCCTTAACACACACTCTTGAGTTCTGAAAATCTGTTAATACAATATCAGAAGGCCTTAACTTGGCCTTAGTCCCACTACTGGAACAAATCTTCCTAAATGTATGCAATGAAATGATGGAAAGGGCAGACCCTGTGTCTAGTTCCATAGATAATGGAACCCCTTGTAGCTTCACGTTGAGTGACAGCTTTTTCTTCATGGGCTTGTGTGTGCCTGTCCTACAGATGCTTCTTCGCGAAGCGCAAAAACCTACCCTATTCTGGCTGGGGAGTCTGGTACCCTTCAGGCGTTCTTCTTGGGGTTGTGCCTTTCGTCGGGCCAGACACACAGCTGCAATGTGCCCTTGTTTGCCGCATGCCCGGCAGGTAGCGGAGCGGAACTTGCAGTCGGTTCTCCTGTGGCGACCTCCACAGCCGATGCACTTGAGTGGAGCCGAAGAGCTTCCCTTCTGGTTCTCTTCCTTCGCGGGGTGTAGACGGTCGACTTCTTCGTCCGGATCCTCCTCGGAGTTTCGTCGGACGTCTTCCTGGTGCACGGACGCACCCTCTGCACTGCTTCTGATCGGCCGCATGTTCTTGACGGCGCCGCCTGCTGCTTCTTCTGCGGTGACTTCCCTTAAGGCGTCTTGGAAGGATAATTCTTCCTTAGCGAAAAGTCTCTGTTGTAGCTCTCGATGCCTTAACCCGCACACGAATCGGTCCCTCAATCGTTCCTCGAGGTCCTTGAACTCGCAGGGCTTGGCGGCCTTCCGTAACGCGGCGATGTATTCCTTGGCTGACTCACCGGACCGTTGATCCCTCTGTTCGAAGGTGTGGCGCCATGAGATAACGGACACCTTGGGGTGGAAGTGCTCCTTCAGCAGCTTCTTCAGGTCTGCGTAGCTTACAGACTCTACTGGGACAGGTGCTGCAAGGTTTTCTGCGATTTCGAAGGCGTCTTGGCCGCAAACGCAAAGCAGGGTGGCCGCCTTCAAGCTATCTTCCCTCACTTGGTTTGCCTTGAAGTAGTTCTCCATTCTGGATACGTAGGACTCCCACCGCTCTGGATGTGAGACGTCGAATTCCGAAAGCCTTCCGATTTTCGCCATCTTCGGATCTTCAGGAGACGGGTCTATCAGCCAGCCTACCCCCGAATGCGCACCGGATTGGCGGGCAGCTGCCGAGTCGACGCCGTTCCTCTTCCGCCGCTCAGGACTCCTTGGGTAAGCTTACACTTCTTCCTTTCCAGGTAGTGCAAGGCATCCCACCTTCGTCGCCAGTGTTGAGTCCGTGGCGGGAAAACAGACACGAGAAGCAGCTGGAGTTCTCAGTTTCTTTTATTCAGCGTTCAGCTTACAGGAAGATGGCTTCAGCCTCGCCCAAACGCCTCGCAGCCTCTTATATAGGCAACTCCCGGGTAAATGGGTTACTTTTCCCGCGCCAGCACCCGCGCATGCGCACGGCGCTGGCGACAGCCTGTCTGGTCCCGGGCAGCTTTGCACCTGCCCGGGACTGCCTGCAAACGCCCGAGCCGTTTGCAAGGCTCGGGACATAACAGAGATGATGAGATATTTTCAAAGATACTACTGGTTAATAGTGTACTAAGGATTTTACATAAAGGATTGTATTCTGGCAGAATCCTTATCATTGGCAAATTATAATTAGTTCACAGGAACTCTTTAAAGCCCTACATGGCTTGGAACCAGTTTATCTGAAGGCTTGCCATTTTCCAAGAGTTTCTAACCATCCAACCCAATGTAGCAGAATGGGCATGCTGCAGATCCTGTCAGCTGATAGAGACTACAAGACAAGCTTTTTCCGTAGTGAATCCTGCTCTATGGAATATCCTCTTTTTAGAGATCAGAATGGCCCCAACCCTTTTAGCCTTTTATAAGACTCTAAAAACCTGGGTAGGTTTCCAGAGTGCTGAATATGTCAAGGATCCCATTTCCTGGTTATATTGCTAACTGGTCAACTATCTTGGCTGCTATGTATATTTATTTGGGATGTTTTTATTGTCTTAAAATGTTCAATATCTTAACTGTAATATATTTTTAAATTGTTTAATTGTAAGGTGTGTAAAGCCATTGACTGAGATGGGCAGCTATAGAAATTGAATGAATGAATGAATAAATAAATAAATCAAAATTCAAAGCTATATACAGGGGAATTAATCAGCTAATACTGAGATTCTAAGTAAGGTATCCTCTGAAATCTTTAAATTAAACTTGATTATAATCACCTGTGCTTGCTTAGCCTCTTCAATCGTTGATTTGCTATAATTCTGTGAACTGAAGTCCCATCATAAATGGAGCTTGCCAGGTTGGGTAAGTCTGATCTTTTGGATATATCTCTTTTCATACATACTTGTATACATTTTAATCCACTTGTCAGTAGCACTGTATTAGAAAATGGACTGTTTTCAATTTAGCCATCATACTTATGTATTGATGCAAGTAGTTTTCCTTCTCACGAATGAAAGCAAATGTACGTGTCCCAGGATAATGTTGCAGGATCCAATCTGGGTCGGTCACTGGGACCAGAGGTTTAGTCTTCCAAGATTTCAGACTTGTTGAAAGCCCATCTTCAGGGAACTTCTCTCTAGCAGTATTCTGAACAGCACACACTCTGCTAAGAGAGACGTTCCCTGAAGATGGGCTTCAGCAGGAGTCCGAAAGCTTGGAAGACAAAATCTCAGGTCCTGGTAACCGACCCAGATGGGATCATGCAGTTTCCCTTCTTTCCAATATTTTCTTTATTAAATTTGATGGTTACAAGAAATAGGGGAGTTTTTTTTTTTTTTTTTAGTTCTGAGCTTAAGTATCTTACTATTTGTTTGACTAACCAATTGGAATTCCTGCTGCAGAATATCAGTGTCTCTCTTTGCCTGCAGAACAAACTGGAAAATTTGAGGCATGCTTTAAAAAAAAAAAAAATTCATAAGAGTTTATCAGCCATTATCTGTTTACTGCTTAAACCTTTTTTTGGGCGGTTCTTTAATGTACATTTTCTATTAGTGGAGATTAATGACTGTGCTCCAGGGGAAAAGAAGCTAATTTGGGGGTGGTCAAAATTAATCTGCAGAGCAAATTGATAGTAAATGTTGTATATTCACTTGGAACAGTGCCAAATTGAAGTGCATGCATAGAACTTGGGCTAACTCTTGTCAACTTTCTACAACTCTGTAGTTTGAATTGTTAAAGCTGCCATGTATTGAACAGATGTGTTTGTTTTAAAGTGTCACATTCATGATGTGCCACATATGTACAACATCCATAGTATTTCTTCTGAACCATTTTCAGAACATACACAGCTGTTCTCTTTTATGTATATGTCTGAAAAGAATTATTGTCAACTGTTTTGCTTGATTATTAAAATGAGTGCTGCTTTATTAAAGGTAATCATTTAAATGAAATAGCAATAATTATATGCCTTATTTCCTCTCTCTCCTTGCCTCCCCCCCTTTCAAGATCACCGAGAACAGTGCATCCATAATGTATATTTTTCTAAAAGACTCCTATGGCAGTGATTGTTGCTAAATTGGTTGGTGGGACTCAACTTCTCTTTCTTGCTAAGTCTGTTAACATTCATCCACCCTCCCTCTATAGCTTGCTTTCCTTGAAAAGAGTATGATGATAAGAAAAACAAATGGTGGCGTTTGGAATCTCTTAGGCAGATCCATGTACAAACAGTCTGCATTCAGGGATACAATAAATAAAGATATGCTGGCAAAATTGTTATATTCAGCAAACCCCTACCAATAGCATTTTAAAGAAAAGTTAAAGTTGCAGCATAGCTGATTTTAGTTGAAAGCACAAGAAAATACTTGCTACCAATGTGTGGTAGCAGATGATTTCCCTTTATTTGTTTCCCCTCTTGGAATGGAGGTCAACAAGGACCAAGATTATTTTTAAATAACATTTAGAGAGCAGTAGCATTTTTCTCCTGATCGTTATTTTTCTATTTTGCATATAATATGCATATTGTATATTCTTGGTTGATCGGAAATTGATTCTATAATCATTTCTGGATTATAGTGGGCTAAAATATAGTAGGTCAAAGTACATATGAGAAGGTAATAAACATGAAAGGTGATATAGGTTCTGGATACTACCAAGAAGTATGGTCTTTCTCCAAAACCCACATGAAGAGATTTTGTTGATAACATTTTTGGGGCCTTTGGACCAAACTGAAAGGGAGGAGAGAGAGAGAGAGAGAGAGAGAGAGAGAGAGAGAGAGAGAGAGAGAGAGAGAGAGAGAGAGAGAGAGAGAGAGAGAGAAAGTAACTGAATATTGTCTTCTGTGCATTCAAATAAACAGTGTACATGCAGTAAAACAGATGATGAAGCTACAACCATCAGATATATAGAAACTGGAATATTTTGAGCCATTTATCCAGACCCAGAAATATGCTTCAGATCAGGTTTTGCTATAGGACTTGCAGAGGTGATTTAAAGGGAAGTTAGAAGATCTGAAGATGGCTCATATTTGAAGGGTAATCTATTTCAAGACCATTTTGAAGATGAAGTACTCTAAGACTCCCTTGAATGGGTCCTAGAAATTGCCTCTCAGCAGTGAAGACTATACTGTACAGCAGACCAAGCAGGCAATAAACAAATTTGGAGAACGAATTTGGTGTGTATCAATTTTATATCCTCATTTATTTTTTAAGGGTTTATGCTTCATTTTATTCAATGTCGTAAGCCACCTGGAATCGCCTTTGGCCGCCTACAAGCTTTATAATTAACTAAATATACCGTATGGCATAAGATATGTAAGCTCATTATTGTCTTCAGAGGTTTCTTTTTTAAAAAATCTTTTTTTATGTTGCTGCATAATACTGTTTCTGCACAGTGAAACTGGGTTTGTAAGTTGTCAAGGAACAATGGGTTCCATTTTCCCAGGAAACCTGCTTAGAGAAAAAAAAATACATACATGGATGGGATCCATTATGCTTATAATATTTTAAAGGAACAGCAAATAACACACCTTTGCCCCACAACTTTATGGCACGTTTTAAAACAACCAATTTAATAGATTTGAATTAGTTCTAAAATCACAGACACATAAATTAAGAAAAACTTTTATGGAGAAAAATCTGAAAGTTATTTGAATTGTTATGGTGGTGATTGAATCAATGACTAGAATGAGAGAAATTGGACTCATTCGTAGAGTGGCCTGCATGTCAGAATGATACCTTGAAGAATTCCTCGGCTGACTGGGATTTCAAGATCTAGTAAAACTACTGCAGAGTATCAGACTGGAGAAGGCTTTCCTGGGGTTCTAGGGATCCAAAAATTGTTACATACCAAATTATACTTGTCTCCACAATTTCAATACTAGATTCAGAGATGATAACTATATGTAACAGCAACCCTGCAGTGTGGAAAGTGAACTTTGCCTCCATTTCATTCTCTTTAAAATAATGTCCCAAAGAAGCTATTGTTTAGGGCCACAACCATAGGCAAGACTGCTTCTTAAATTGCTTGCTGGAAATCTCTCCATTTCATGGCTGGGAATAGTCATAGTTTATCTTCTTGCATAGTTATTTCTATTAAATGTAGCTACTTTTGTTCTATCAGTGATGGCCCATGATTAACACCCTGAACAATAGCAAGAATTATTATTTTTTAAGAAGTCTTATCTTGGTTACCTTGCAAGTTCAATTGTATTTTGTAAGCCTAGCTGCTTTTCTCAGTTTGGTTTGTCCACCAAAAACTCTGTGACTCCCAGTATGCCATCATTTTCTAAATCCAAATCAGGACAAAAAGAACAACCTTGTTATACATCTTGTTATTTTAATACCTGACAAGAGGATACAAATTTTTAATAATAATGCTTTGAATTTGTAATGTTTTAAACATGTCTCAGCCTTGAATTCTCAAGCTAGATGCAGGAATATGAACCAGCAATTACAAGAGTGCCATTGAACGTGACAAAAACATTTCCATCACCATGATTAATCCACCCATATGAAATATCTGGGATAAAAACATATAGATCCTTGGTTTTAGGCTTAGCTAAAAAAAACAAAAAGCTACTATATTTAATATGAGTGCCATTATGCTATTGAACATATAGTTTGGAAAGTGGCAAATAGAAACATCTAGAAGAATGAATGGAGGAGAAATAGAAAAAGAAAGTTGACTGAACCTTGAAAAAGAGAGGAGAGAGAAAAGGGATCATAGAAAGGGATGGCAAAATATATAGGAGAGTAATTTAATTTATGAATTGGTCAATATGGAATATCATGGAAGCTGTGGAAATCAGGCGAAAGGACAAGGAGGAAAGAATGTATTACCTTGAAGCTAGAAGTTGGAAAACTAAGAGAAAGAAAACTAAGTGAAAACTAAAAGAAGGCCTTTTAGAGGACTTAAAAGACTGGGACAGAGTTGGAAATAGTGTGTAACAAGAAGGTTGGATAGAAGAAAGAGACAGTTAAGAGGAAATGACCAAAAAATTGCTACTGTTGAATCTATAATTGCTAGCCTGTTATTCTATAGAGATTCTCAGTCATCCAGGTTGTACTTGTCCCAAAGATGTTTTCTTATCAGGCAACTGGACTTTCTTGTTTTTCTTTGAAGTGGTTTGAAAGAGGAGTCAAAGAGGCCATCTCTCAACAAAGAGGGAGGGATATGACATTATTTATTTCCAGTCTACAACACAGTCCTTTCAACAGTTCCAAGAAGGCTCCACACACATTTGCACTACTATTCAGGTGACCCTGACAACACAGATAAATCTCCAGGTGGCCTAAACTACTCTCTAAAAGAATGCAAATGATCAGCTGTCTGCAAGGAGTATAAATCCTTCCACACCCTCCAATCAGAGCTGAAGAAGCTTCTTGGATAAGAAGTGAAACTTCTTCAAAGAAAAACAAAAAGTACAGTTGCCTTGTGAAAATGCATGTTTGGGACAGTTAGCCTATTAGCTAACTTTGCTGTAATACCATCAAAAAACATCTGTCCATTCCAGGTCCATAAAAATGCCAAATCCAGTTTAAACATCTGGCTAGCTCTATTTCATTGAAGGCATTTAAGTGGGGTCAATTTAGCAAAAATTTGATATTTTGAGGTCCCTTCCAACTCATTATTTTAAGATTATAAATGCCTGATATTTTTTGTTCAGAGATCCTATATCTTTTTTTTTCTTCAGTCTACTAAAGTCAAGACTATTAAGTGACTATAAAGTCTACTAGGGCTTTACAGACTACTCAAACTCTTACACAAATATATTGTCCCTCATTTCTCCGTTACTTAGGTTAACAATCCGGAATACATTTATTTATGAATAAGCCCTGCTGAGCTTGTAAAAATTTACTTCTAAATAGAAAAAGAATTACATTATTACTTCTTTGTTTTAATTTTTTTTTAATCTAAATCCCCCCTTCACTCAGAACCCTGATAATTTTGGGCACTGTTTTCTTATTTTACATTTAGAACATAAAAAAGGGGGTACAATGCTCCATATTTCTTTACTGACATCTAGTTTGCCAAAATAATAGGATCAATCAAAATTTGAATGCTTACCTTTCTAACTTGCCTGGATGGTGACTCTCTAAAATGCATCGGAAGTTTCTTTGGGAGGGAACAGAAGCTGGTTTGTAAAGAGATTCTGTTGAGTCCGTCGCGAAATGGTAAGACACGAGAAGCAGTTGTAGTTCTCAGGAAACCTTTATTCTTCAGTTCAGCTTACATTGGAATATGGCGGCAAAAGCCCACACCTCGCAGCCTCCTTTTATAGGACTTTCCCGGGTCAATGTGTTACTATTCACGTACCAGCACTTGCGCATGCGCACAAGCACTGGCGACAGCCTGTCTGGTCCCGGGCAGCTTGCATCTGCCCGGGACCGCCTGCAACGCCCCGAGCCCGCTTGCAAGGCTCAGGACATAACACCCCTTTCCCCTGGGCTAAAACTACGACCAATGCCAAATAATACACAACTCACTCTTAGTACAATGCTCTGCTCCCCTCCATGTTCGGAGTTCCCCCATTTCCATTGCCTCAGTGTTTCTACCCTTCTACTGGCTCTGTTTAGCCAATAGTGTTATGTAATCCTCTAAGTACTTAGGAGATTTGCTTGCTCTCTGTGACCTCCTAAGCTCTGGGTGCTTGCTAGGTACTCCCTGACGGAGGGGTGACGTGTGCCTGTTCCCTCCATTATGCCTTGGTGATTCCCAAGGAATATGCTCCAATGCCTGGCCTGCTTGCTTGCCCACCGGGCTTGTCAGGCCAGGGCTTCTTCCAGTGTATGACCTGGTTGTCCTGCCTAGCTGTAGGCTCTCTGGCCCTTCTAAGTGACTGTCACTGTTGGGCGTTTCTGTAGAACCTCCTAGGTCCATCCAAGACCTGTCAGGAGGCTGTCTATCCCCTGAATCCCGTTCTGTGTCCGGGCTTGTGTGGGTTTCAGTACTGTCCCAAAACTCAGTTGTCCCCTGAGTGTAGTCAGAGGTGTTGTAGTCGGGATTTGGTTCCTCGACCACCTCCCTGTGTGTTTGCCCCCTTCTAAGGACAGGGTTGAAGTCAGGCCAACTAGGAGGAGTGTGTGCCAGCTCTCTTGCAGGGAATGGATTGTTGGGATGCTCCCGGGTATTCTCTCTGACTGGAGTACTGAGTGATGCGGGTAAAAAGTGATCATGCCCCCGGGGTGACTCCCTGGCTGGAGTAGGCATTGATGCCTGAGTTCTAGTTGGGCTCCATGACTTCCTGTTGGGAGCAATTGCGGAATTTTGGGATGGGCCCTTTTTGGCTCCCTCATTGGTACAGGGCAGCATTCCATGCCCCTCCCTTTGCCCAAAGGGCTCCCCCTCCCCCCTGGAAAAGACCCAGGAGTCTCAGCAGGAAGGTCCCATCTAGGGCAAAGTTGGTCAATGTGCCGACGCAGGACACGACCGTTGTCCAGGGATACCTCGTAGGACAGAGGACCTGTGACCCTGGATATAGATGCGGGGACCCATGTATGACCAGGCCCGTAATTACGAGTCCAAACCGGGGCACCCACAAGTAGTTGCCTAGGTGCCCTGGGGTGTGAGACAGAAGGAGGCAGTCTGTCCGGATGCAACCGGTCAAGCTTGGTAGTCAGTTTGCGCCCCCAACAAGTTCAGCTGGGCTTCTCCCTGTAGAAGTGGACGGTGTGGTGCGATAAGAAAGGAGGAAGTCAGCCAACCTGTGATGCCAGTCCCCGTAGGTGAGCCTCTTCAAGGCGTCCTTGGTGATGCGAACCATGCGTTCAGCCATACCGTTGGTGGACGGGTGGAAAGGTGCAGAAGTGGCATGACGAATCATGTTAGCCTGCAAGAAAGCTTGGAATTCGGAGGAAGTGAATTGAGGGCCGTTGTCAGACACAATGACATCTGGGAGCCCGTGTGCAGCAAAAATCCCCCTCAGTACCTGAATAGTCTTTGCAGTGGTGGTGGAAGAGACAGGTACAACCTCAAGCCATTTTGAATGGCTGTCAACGAGGACCAAGAAGAATTGACCCTGAAAGGGCCCAGCGTAGTCAATGTGCACCCTAGACCATGGAGACTGTGTTTCCTCCCATCTATGCACAGGAGCTTGGGGCATTTCAGGGCGTGAACGTTGACAAAGGTGGCAAGCATGCACCTTAGCTTCTATGTCTTTGTCTACCCCTGGCCACCACAAGTGGCTGCGTGCAAGAGCCTTCATTCGAACAATGCCAGGATGACCCTCGTGGAGGGAATCTAAGACCCTAGTCCTCATTGAGGTGGGAATGACAACCCTGCTTCCCCAAAGCAGACAACCCTGAGAGGTGGACAACTCGTTCCTTTTAGACCAGAAACTCTGAAACTCAGGACTAGGACAGTGCTCAGGCCATCCAGACAAAACCCAAGAAAGGACACGTGAAAGTGTGTGATCTGTGCCTGATTCAGCGGCTACATCCCTGGCATTCAGGGGGGACTCGGGCAAAGCTTGAATGGAGAGAATATTGATGGCTGGTGCGGGGTCAGCCTCTATTACCGGCAGGGGTAATCTTCTGAGGCCATCAGCATGGCCCATTTCCTTCCCAGGCTTGTGGAGTAGGGAAAAATCATATGCAGACAAGAAGATAGACCACCTGAGCATCCTGGGAGAGATGATTTGGGGAGTTTGTTTACGTGTGGTAAACAGTCCCAGCAAAGGCTTATGGTCAGTGAAGACCGTGAATTGCCTACCATATAAAAAATCATGGAATTTTTTAGCTCCAGCAACAACAGCTAAGGCCTCCCTGTCTATTTGAGCATAGTTGCGCTCAGCTGCAGACAATGTCCTGGAGTAATATGCAACAGGAACCTGAGTTCCATCAGCCCTGAGGTGGCTCAGTACAGCACCCACCCCATAAGGGGAAGCATCACAAGCGATGCACACAGGAAGGGACTCAATGAAGTGTGCAAGTACACTGTTAGAAGTGAGTAAGGCCTTGACCTCATTGAAACTACCCTCATGTGTTTGTGACCACTGCCACACTGCCTGTTTATCTAATAGCCTGTGAAGAGGCTCAGCTACACTAGCCTTATGTGGAAGAAAGGAATTGTAGAAATTCAGAAGGCCCAGAAAAGCCTGCAGTTCGGCCTTAGACTTTGGCCTAGGGGCTTGCATAATGGTTTTTAGTTTGGATTCAGCAGGATGAATCCCAGCAGCATCAATTTTGAACCCCAGAAACTCAGTAGAAGGTACCCTAATTTTACATTTGTCCTTCTTGAGTTTGAGTCCCGTTTTCCTGAACCTTAACAGGACAGCCCTTAGCCTTTCAGCTAGAATGTGTGTGGAGTCTCCTGTAATTAAGACATCAAAATAGGAGCAAACCCCTGGTATACCCTGTAGTGTGTTTTCCATTACGCTTTGGAAAATCCCAGGAGCGACATTTACTCCAAATTGAAGTCTCTTTACCTTGAAAGCCCCTCTGTGGGTCACAATAGTCTGAGCTATAGCAGTGTCATCATCAACAGGCAGCTGTTGATATGCTTGAGCTAGGTCAAGCTTTGCAAAAACGCGCCCCCCCTTGAGGGAGGCCAGGATATGACTGACCACAGGAACAGGATAGGCATGTTGCTGCAATGCCTTATTTAGAGTGCATTTGTAATCAGCACAGATGCGAATGTCCCCATTTGCCTTAAGAGGCGTGACAATGGGGGTCTCCCATGGACTGGAGTCAACAGGTTCTAAAATTCTTTGTTGGATCAGTTTGTCCAACTCAGTGTCAGTTTTACTCTTTAAAGCAAAAGGGACCCTTCTTGCTTTAATTCTAATGGGAGTGACCGTGGGGTCTAACTTTAATGACACAGTGGGTCCTTTGTATGTGCCCAGCTGGGGGCTGAAAATGTCTGCAAATTCTTTGCAGACTTCCTGTAAGTCGAGTGTTTGTAGGCTGTTGAGCCCTGTGACGTGTATCCCCAAGGCCTCAAACCACTCAAGTCCTATGAGACTCGTTCGTTCACCCTCTACTACTAGTAGGTCTAGTGGACCCTCAAAATCCTTATACTGTACGTTAAGGGTGGCCTCCCCCACAACACACACTCTGGAGTTTTGAAAATCCATTAGCACAATGTCAGAAGGCCTCAACTTGGCCTGGGTTCCGCTGCCGGAACAAATCTTCCTAAATGTGTGCATAGAAATGATCGAAAGTGCAGACCCCGTGTCCAGTTCCATAGTTAATGGAACCCCTTGTAGCTTCACCTTAAGTGACAGCTTTTTCTTAATGGGCTTGTGTGTGCCTGTCCTGTAGATGCTTCTTCGCGAAGCACAAAACCCCACCCTATTCTGGCTGGGGACCCTGGTACCTTTCAGGTACAATTCTTCCTGAGGTTGTACCTTCTGACGGCCCAGGCACACAGCTGCAATGTGTCCTTGTTTTCCGCATGCCCGGCAGATAGCGGAGCGGAACTTGCAGTCGGCTCTCTTGTGGCGACCTCCACAACCAATGCACTTGGGGAGAGCTGAAGAGCTTCCTCTTGGTTTTCCTTCCTTTGTGGGGTGGAGACGGTCCACTTCCTCGTCCGGATCCTCCTCGGAGTTTCTTTGGACTTTTTCCTGGTGCACGGATGCAGCATCTGGACTGTTTCTGATCGGCTGCATGTTCTTGATGGCGCCGCCCGCTGCTTCTTCTGCGGTGACCTCTCTCAAGGCATCTTGGAAAGACAAGTCCTCCTTGGTGAAAAGTCTCTGTTGCAACTCTCGATGCCTTAGCCCGCACACAAATCGGTCCCTCAGTCATTCTTTGAGGTCCTTGAACTCGCAATGTTTGGCGGCTTTCCTCAGTGCGGCGATGTACTCCTTGGCCGATTCTCTGGGTCGTTGATCCCTCTGCTCGAAGGTGTGGTGCCACGCGATGATGGACATCTTAGGTTGGAAGTGCTCCTTCAGTAACTTTTTTAGATCTGCGTAGCTGACAGACTCTAAAGGAACAGGTGCTGCGAGGTTCTCAGTGATTTCGAATGCGTCTTGACCGCAAACGCACAGCAGGGTGGCAGCCTTCAAGCTTTCTTCCCTCACCTGGTTCACTTTGAGGTAGTTTTCCACCCTGGCTGCGTAGGACTCCCACCTCTCTGGGTGTGAGACGTCGAATTCCGAAAGCCTTCCAATCTTCGCCATTTCGTATCAGGAAGGGTCTATCAGCCAGCCTACCCCCGAATGCACGCTGGATTGGCGGGTAGCTGCCGAGTCAACGCCGTTCCTGCCACTCCGGACTCACTCGGGTAAGCTTACACCTTCTCTTTTCCGATGTAAGGCAATCCCATCCTCGTCGCCAGTGTTGAGTCCGTCGCGAAATGGTAAGACACGAGAAGCAGTTGTAGTTCTCAGTAAACCTTTATTCTTCAGTTCAGCTTACATTGGAATATGGCGGCAAAAGCCCACACCTCGCAGCCTCCTTTTATAGGACTTTCCCGGGTCAATGTGTTACTTTTCGTGCGCCAGCATTTGCGCATGCGCACAAGCACTGGCGACAGCCTGTCTGGTCCCGGGCAGCTTGCACCTGCCCGGGACCGCCTGCAACGCCCCAAGCCCGCTTGCAAGGCTCAGGACATAACAGATTCCATATTTGCTCAAGCAACAAACATGCTCATTGTGTCATCTCATTTGTTCTTCCCTGCTATCTCAACATAGAACTGTCAAATTCCAATTGGATAAGAAATACCCAAGGATTGCAGAACTACAGCTCCCAATTGCCCCAGCTAGTGTGGCTAATGCACAGGAATGCTGGGAGTTTGTAGAATGCTTCTCTGAGTCAGAAATCTCTGGTTATTTTTATTTATATACAGAATTAGGATTCTGTACCTCCTTAGGAAAATGCATGGGAATTCTGTTCTAAGTAGAACAGAATAGGTTTAGCTACACCTATTTGCTTACTTCTAGCAGAGGCAGGACCCACTTTTGGAGTCTCTAGGGCTCTTTAAGAGGAACATTTTTTAAGAAAAAGAAGCAAAACTGATTTCTTTAACCTCAGAAAAGCTTATCCATTCTATTTACCGATTTCCCCAACCCCACACGAGATAGGGCTACCCCTTGAAGGTGGCAGACTTCAGTGCTGAGTTCAGCAGTCCTAATAACTACTGGATAATTAATGGAAATAGGTGTCACCATTGCCAAAAGCGCCCTTGTGCAGGTTGGCCCTGTAATAACAGAAATCTTGTTACTTTTATGAGTACGTTTAGAAGGCTTAATGCAGTTAAATCAGAATAGTAAAAGTAGCTATCACTTACTTTTAATTGCTCCCTGTGTGCAGCAACCTGGGTGAAGGTCTCCACCACCCCTTCTCATTTGACATGCATACATTTTGCTCATGGGTAATTGAGTTCAAGGTGATAGCAATTCCAATCCTGTTAATCAAATATTAATTAGTCCATCTGCCACCTTCTTTTTGTTGCCTTTCTGAAAATTGAGACAACTTTGCCCTTCTTAGCCCATAGAAGCAAATGAAAAAAAGATTCATCTCCTTTCATCACATTACATGGCACAACACTATAATAGGGTCATAAATTATTCCTGAGTAATTTTGCATGAACATGATAAAGCTTCATTTGCTGTTCTTTTCCTCTACAGCCACTAGATGGCATAGATTATATGCAAGAGATCTAAGGCTGAGTGTAGCAGCACTAAAATAATAGTTGATTCTTTCTTGTGTGTGACCAGGCAGCATGTTTTTGTCTTTTTTATGACTTAGGGCTGCACAGGATATATCACAATGATATTAACTGGGGAGGCTGGTGTTTGAATTTTCTCTTGAAAAGGAAACATTTCTGGAGGGTGGGCTTGAGGTTTTCAACTTTTTTAAAACGATACATTATTTTAATCCTTGGGAATAAAGATATATAAAAATTTGTTGGTTTGCCACTGGATTTTGGCCATATGCTCTTGGAATGGTGTAATTCAATTGTTCAATTCCCATTATAGTAGATCCCAATACCAAGTACGCATTGAAAAGATTACTGAAAGAACTGGTACGGTACTATGTCATGAACAAAGTCTGTTTTTGTACTCCAAGGGGGTTTGATTAGACGATATACTGTAAACAATTCTTTGGGATACACAACTCAAACAAATAAGACTGTAAGGGGAGAGAGAAAAAGTAGTGGATTTTGACTCCAGAAGCCTGTTAGAGACATGAAACTCAGGAGACATCCAAATATCCATAGGGTATCAGGGATTTCTAAGTCGTCAAAATATCAAGATGGCAATATGGTGGTCTGTTAAAATGGGCAAAGCTTCAAACACAGCATTATGGCTGCCATCTTGATTTTTTATCATACCCTCCAGGCGGGTCTAGGACAACTTGCTGCCATTGCCTTGTGCTGACCATCTCAATGCAGGGCAACTCGCCGTGGGACAATTTCTTTTATTAGTTACATATGTAATGTAATGGTAGAATGCTGGAGGCGAGGGGAACCTCCTTTTCCTCCTCCTCCTCCACCGCTGTAGCTCAGGCTAGAGAAAAAATCCGGGAGGATGAAGGGGGGAGGGGGAAGAGGGACTTTTCCCTAACCAGAAAAAAGATCACTTGGGAGAGAGTCACACATTTTTCCATGCATAGGAGTTTCTGCCACAAAGTTCAAGGAATAGGGCTTTTTTCCCTCATAGAACGCCCAGAACGGAGTTCCGGCACCTTTTTTGAATGGAACCTTGTAGGGTAGGCAAGGCGGGTTATATGATGTGTGTGAGTTCCGGCACCTTTTTTTTTCCCAGAAAAAAGCACTGTCAAGGGGTATTGGTGGGGAGGGGTAAGCCAGATTACAGAAGGAGGGAGAAAGGGAGGGAGCAGAAGGAGGACAAGGAGGTTCCCCTCACCTATGGCATTCTCCTACAATGAGTTGTCCCACAATAAGTTGTCCTGGTGACCTAGCTGCAGTGAGTTTTTCCATTCTGCCTGCAGACAGATTTGGGGTAATTGCCTACTGGATTTTCATTGTCTTGTTTTAAAAGAAGTACAATTTGGTGGGTTAATATGAAAAACAATGTATGTGAGCTAAACAAAAACACCTTTCACTCCGAACATCCTGCAGTTTTGAATCTGGCATAATTGCTATTTTCAGTTTACTGATTCCAGTATCTGTAGTTATTGTTTTAAATTCCAGTTCCTATAAACCCCAGATAGCAGCTGCTCCAAGTCTGAGCAACAAGATAAGGCATGTTAAATAAGCCATATGTGATAAAAGGTAAAATGGCAACTTTTGGGCTTAACGTGTCTTCTAAACCCCAGGGCAGTGGCTGAAAGTGAATAAGGTCAGACATAACTGAGCATAAAACTGAACTGGAGTCTGTTGATTAACATGAGATGGGACCCTTGATTCTGTCACCCTGAAGGTTAGATTGCACATCTCCTGGAGATCCAAGACTAATGTGATTTTTAATTAAGGGAACTGGGAGAAAGGGCCTGGGTCTGCACATTTTATCAGCCCTGGGAGTTGGGAGTATCTAATTACATTCCCTCCTTAGTCACCTTCATTTTTCTTTCTTTCCTTTCTTCTGAAGGAACTATTTTCAGCTACTCTTAATGTTTAAAAAAGTTGTCTGTATTTTCCTCACCCTTGTCCACCATGGTCTATTTAAGATGCAGCTCAAGCTTAGGAAATGGTGTGGCTGAATGTTATGGAGGAATTCATTTTATTATGCATTCCGTAATGCTATTGATCACTGATCTCCCTTATCATATGTTTTTTTGGCTGTCAAAGATAAAATGAAAAATTGGAATGTCTTCTCTGTTCTTGGGATGGGTGCTGAATACCAAATTCCTGGCATTGATGCTTGACAGTGTCCCTTCTGTGGGACGTAGGACCTGTGCCAGTCTGATACCAGAGTCAGCAATTATTTCATCTGGGTCTGCCACAATAGCACCCGACTCAAAATAGATTTCCACTAAGAGTTTGGCCAGAGTGACCTAGAGTGGAGTTGTCAAGTGATAGGTGTCAATCTCTAGTCAGCTTATTAAACCAACAGGTCTCTCTGTTCAACTTTCACTCAAGGAAGAACATTCAGGCTGTCTATATATCTTTAGCTAAAAAGCTTTTCATTGTTTCTGTTGTTGTAATATTATGGGGCTCACCGAGCAGGAATGGCAGAAGGTCATGGACATCTGGGAGAAAGTGGAACCAGATCTCTCTTTGCATGGACAGGAAGTTATCATCAGGTAAGTAGAAACTAGGAATGGAAATCTGAGCAGCAACATTCCTGAGATGCTGGCATGGTGGCGGTTTAAGGACCTGCTTGGCATGTGTTTCAGAACTAAACATTAAGAGACAGAAGAGAAAGAGATGCAAATTTGCTGATAAGGTGGAGACTATTTTAATTTTGTTATCCTCAATTTTCTTTAACTTCTTTATTAGATAAGCCCTTGGTAAAAAAAAAGGCTTCCAAAAGAATTTAATCTGTGGCTGAGTAAATTATTAATAATCTATCCTTGAGAGGGCACAAAATTATGCTAACATAAAACTTGTGCCTCTAGTGTCACATCTTATACTGACTTTTCTTTTGAGTTCCTGACAAATGGTGCTTGGCTGACTTGTACATCACTCATTATAGGCAAGTAGGGAAACTAAAAGATAAGTAACAAATGCCCAGTTAACATTATTTATCTCTGGACAATGCAGTGAAACAAAAATGAGGGTGCCCCATCTAAAGGAAAATATAGATTTCAAAATGTCGTTAGCATAAGTTAACAAATATTAACAATGTTAGGATTATGTTAACAAATGTGCCTCTTCTTTTTCCCCCAGATAAAACAGTAGAGCTTTGTTCTGTATCTTCTCCATCTGTCAGGAAACCTGGATAGATGTTAGGGTCAAAAATAAGGAAGGTGGGAAATAATGGAGATGAAAAGAATCTGGGAAATATACAAAATGCTAAAAGAGAGGGATGAAACTGACTTGTGATTAGTTCTGAGTATGCACGCCCATGATTTTCAATATTTGCAAGGCACACCTCTGGTCAGCTGGCCTCACTTTCAGATTCATGAGTGGCTTCATGAAAGAAGATTCTTCTTCCTGTACCATCTTCTGTATACTTTGGAACAGTAGGAGCAGCACAGGTAGGCAATATTGGGCATTGGCAATGACAGTTGGATGAAATTGGTAGCAATAGGGAATAATGCAAAAATGGTCACTGAAAATAACACCTGGCCTGTATGTTTTCTACCCTCTGGCTTCAGTAGCAGAAGACAGGGAGATAAGATACAAAACAGAATAGGATATAGAATATGTTTGTCTTTTCCATTGATGGATGTAGCCCAAATCATCACACTTCATCTGATCCTGCACCAGCTATAAATCTGGCCATGTTGTTGTACATAGTTGACCCATATCAAAATTCCATTGTACTATCAACTTGCTTAGATGCTTTCCATTTGTTGATTTGTGGTTTCCTCCTGTTTCTTGATCTTTGATCACCCACTGAGCCATAAGAGGTAATTTTTTTTTAAATTTTATTTATATGCCACCCAATCCCAAAGGACTCAGGGCGGCGTAGAAAATTAAAACAATCATCAACAATAAAACAATAAAATAATACAATCATACAGCATGTCCGATCATATCCCGCCCCCCCCGGGGACATAAGCCCCAGGCCTGCCGGAACAGGAGAGTTTTAACGGCTTTCTTAAAGGCCGGCAGGGTGGGAGTAGTTCGAACCTCGGGGGGAAGTTGATTCCACCAGGTCGGAGCCACCACAGAAAAGGCCCTTCCCTGAGGGCCCGCCAGCCGACATTGTCTGGCCGACGGGACCTGAAGGAGGCCCAATCTATGGGACCTCACCGGTCTCTGGGAACTGTGCGGCAGTATGCGGTCCTGTAAGTAACCTGGCCCTATGCCATGAAGGGCTTTAAAGGTGATAACCAACACCTTGAATTGCGTCCGGAGACCCACAGGAAGCCAGTGCAGCTTGCGGAGGATAGGTGACACGTGGGCGTACCTTGGCGCGCCCACAATCGCTCTCGAGGCTGCATTCTGAACCAACTGCAGCCTCCGAACGCTCTTCAAGGGTAGCCCCATGTAGAGCGCGTTACAGTAATCCAGTCTTGAGGTGACAAGGTCATGAGTGACCGTGAGTAAAGCCTCCCGGTCCAAATAAGGCCGCAACTGGTGCACCAGGCGAACCTGGGCAAAGGTCCCCCTGGCCACAGCCGATAGATGTCGTTCCAAATTTAGCTGTGAGTCCAGGAGGACACCCAAGTTGTGTGCCTGCACTGAGGGAGGTAAATTTGCCCCCCCCCGGACTAATGATGGCCCATCCAGTTGATCTTTGGGAGGCAAGACCCAGAGCCACTCGGTCTTGTCAGGGTTGAGTCTAAGCCTGTTCACCCCCATCCAGACCCTCACATCTTCCAGGCACCGGCACATCACGTCGACTGCTTCACTGAAAGGACACGGGGTGGAGATATATAATTGGGTATCATCCGCGTACTGATGATACCTCACCCCGTGTCGCCGAATGATCTCACCCAGCGGTTTCATGTAGATGTTAAAAAGGAGGGGGGACAGGACCGAGCCCTGAGGCACCCCATGATCGAGGCGCCTAGGGGTCGATCTCTGTCCGCCCGCCAACACCAACTGCGACCTGTCAGAGAGGTAGGAGGAGAACCACCGCAATATGGTGCCGCCCACCCCCACCTCTCTGAGACGACGCAGAAGGATACCATGGTCGATGGTATTGAAAGCCGCTGAGAGGTCAAGAAGCACCAGGATAGAGGAATGACCCCTATCCCGGGCTCGCCAGAGGTCATCGGTCAGTGCGACCAAAGCAGTCTCAGTGCTGTAGCCGGGCCTGAAACCAGATTGAAAAGGGTCCAGATAATTAGTTTCATCCAAGGATCGCAAGAGTTGGGACGCCACCATCTTCTCTACAACCTTCCCCACAAAGGGGAGGTTGGAGACAGGATGAAAGTTCTTCAAAACAGCTGGGTCCAGGGAAGGCTTCTTGAGGAGGGGCCTCACCACCACTTCCTTTAAAGGTTGCGGGAAAGACCCCTCCATCAAGGAGGCGTTGATTATCGCCTGGAGCCAGCCTCGTGTCACCTCCCTACTGGCAGAAACCAGCCAGGAGGGGCACGGGTCCAATAAACAGGTGGCGGCATTCATTGCCCTCATGGCCTTGTCCACTTCATCAGGGGTCACAGGCTCAAACTCGCTCCAGATAACATGACTAAGACACCCCCGGCAACTCGGCTGGCACTGCCCAGTCGAAGTCCAGGTCTCTCTGAATCTGAGCGATTTTGTCCGAAAGAAACTGAACAAACTCCTCAGCTCTCCCCTGCAAGGGTTCCTCCGCCTCCTCCACTTTAAGAAGGGAGCGGGTCACCCTAAACAAGGCGGCCAAGTGAGATTCTGCGGACGCAATAAGTGCGGAAAAGTGAACATGCTTTGCCGCCCTTATCGCCACTAAATAAGTCCTAAGATAGGCTCTTAATAGTGATCGGTCAGATTCAGAGTTACTGGCCCTCCAACGTCGCTCTAGACGTCTCTTGTGGCGCTTCATCTCCCGGAGCTCCTCAGTAAACCAAGGCGCCCTCCGGGGACCACCACCACAGAGAGGTCGCAAAGGTGCAATTCGATCCAGGGCCCCGGATGCAGCCTCATTCCAGGCCACAACCAGGGACCTGGACGAGTTGTGGACAAGGGAGTCAGGTATTTCCCCAAGCTCCTCCATGGAACCGATCTGGGTCCATTAGGCGCCTGGGGTGGAACCACCTAGTCGGCTCCCTCTCTAGATATTTAGATTTAAATTTAAATATTATTTACAAGATGGCTTAATTATGGTGACACTGTAGCTAACTATCCACCTAGGAGATTGCTATATCATTTTAATAATAGGAAATACTGGAAAGAGAAAAGTAGAAGGCATATACATGAGGCCATGTAAAAATTACTAGCATGATACAATATATAGGGTACTTTTCCCTAATCTGAGTGATCTCCAGTTGCATAGATTTCAATACCTTAAACAATAACCTCTGACTGGAGCATTTTTCCAAATGGCAAAAGATTGTTATGAATATAAATCTATGTAACCTAACATAATTAGGCATGATCACTACTATTAATTCTGATGGTCTCAAGCATGCCTAACTTTATAGTTTTAATTAAAATTATAAATTCCTTTCTGCTCTGATCCATAATCCTGTTGAAATTGCCTTTCAAATCTATGCAGCTGCTCTTTTTTTAATGTTTGTTGAAGTCTGAAATGAAAGGTGAGCACTTCTCTTTTAATGCTCAAGAGGCGAGATAGGTTCCAGGAGAGTGACATAACTATGAATGAATTTCTAAAAATGGAAATCCCACTCTCTAAGGATCCAGTGAAAGGGCAACTCTCATAATTCATCAACTTACTATACTAACTAAGTAACTTATGTAAACAGGGTCTATATATATACCTAAAATGAGTTTGTAGGCTTAACTGACATAGGTGGCTATATGTGATTGAGGACTCAGCATCATTGATTTGTTTCTTCTTGAGTTTCTCTATATAATTCACAGGATGTTCCAGAATCACCCTGAGACTCAAGAACGCTTTGTCAAATTCAAAAATTTCAAGACTCTGGATGAGATGAAGAACTCAGAAGAACTCAAGAAACATGGAACCACAGTTCTCAGTGCTTTGGGTAAAATCCTGAAACAGAAAGGGTCCCATGAAGCAGAGCTGTCACCACTGGCACAAACTCATGCCAACAGGCATAAAATTCCAGTCAAATATTTAGAAGTAAGTATGTACTTGATAAGGATGATGGTGTAACTATGTATACCCAAAGAGCTAATTATTAAACAGAAAAGGAAAGGTTTGTATTCTGAGTATGTGTAGGTCTGCTTACTAAATTTTAGAATGGATATACAAAGTTTTGATGAAATAAAAGGGCAATTTAGGAGTATAACATTGATAAAAATAATCTTTCAAGAGAAAGCAGTTAATTATTTGTTACCAGACTATGACATTACAAGGGTGATAGCATCTTTTTGACCTTGGTTGATCTCAAACAGAGCAAGCTGTTACTGAGATAACTACTAAATGGAGCAGCTCCAGAAAATCCCAGGACAGAAGATTAGATTGGGAAGTCCAAGAAGGAGGCAGTGACAAATGATTTCTGTATCATTGCCATTCAAGAACACTATATGGGACTTCCAGTTAGGCGTTGTGGTATAACGAGCGCAGGAAGATGGGGCTCCATTTTATGCGTTCGATTTCACCCTGCTGGGGACCGTAAAAAGGGTTGAAAGTCATTCCAGAGAGGTGACAAAGGAGAGGACCCTTGTTGATCATGGAGGGGTGATGTCCCCTCAATTTGATCCAAGGAAGCCCTCCAAACGGTTGGGGGAAAGACTGGCTACACTTCTGTGGCCAGTCAGAAGCTGCTGACAACCGAAGAAAATAAGCACTAAAGAGTAAATTTTGAGCAACATGGATGGAACTAGATGAGACTATATCCTCTCTTTATGATTTTAAGACTTTTTCCTGGGAAAAAACCACCCAAAGCAAAGAATCCTCCCCGATAAGAGAGGGAAGGGGAATTTCCACCCCATTGCCTCAGGAAAAGAAAAGCAGTGAACTAATTGCTTGGGGGAAAACAAGATTAATTTGGAACCTTTGAAATTTGGGGACTAAAAGTTTTTGAGTCTTTTAGAAAAGAGTCTTGAAAAGTTTGTAATATAAGTTTGGATTTAAAAAGCTGGAAGATGGCATTAATGACATCTAGTGGAGAATTACGGTACTACAATTATTATTAAAGGAACTTGGCTTGAAGCCTAGACTCAGATAAGACTTTGGTTGTCCTTGGAAACTTTCACTTTTGAAGACTACAGCTGGGAAAAAGGAAAAAAAAACTCTTGGGCTGCTTATCTGTGTTGGGCACCCTATTGGACTATAAAGACTACATACAAAAACAAAATAAGCGTTCCATACTTAGCCTTAAATGATAAAAAATCATCAGAAGCTCCCAGCTTGATATACCAATAAGAAAATGTTAATGAATCTCAGAAAGAAATTCTTTCTATGTTGAAATCAATCCAACAGACAATTGTTTTATTTCATGATGAGACTAAAAATAATGAAAATGAGATAAAAGAACATTTTTCTAATCTAAACTTACAAATTCAGACAATGACTACAACGAAGGAATTAATAACCCAGAAAACAGAAGAAAAATTAGAAGAAATGGATCCAAAGATGGAGGATCTAAAGGAAGGAATTAACAGACAGATACAGACAAATGAAAAATTAGAAGATGCAGTGGTAATACCAGAAATGGAAAAGATATCTCACTTCTCAAGATCTCAGACTAATTTGAGGATGAAGAAGAGCTGATCGAACAGATGATAAAGCTGTTAGGAGAAATGCCGAATATTGACAAACAAGAAATGAAAAGAAAAACTGAAGGAGAAAGATGGAGATTGTTTAATGAATATAAATGAGTTGAGCGTTCTTCCAAAAATACTTCAATCAAATTCTCTTCCTCATTCCAAACAATCTATACAAAAACAGAGGAAGAATTACTTGATGATTCAAATGTACTGACTTGGAAAGTTATTTGGCAAAGGAAGAAAGTTAGAGTAAGACTAAAGAAAATAGAGGTTTTGACCTATTAGATGGGTTATTATACTATTAAATAGATGTCTGAATATGATTTAGAAAATAGATGTTAGATATAAAAGTATTATTACAATTAGAAGGATAGGAATTGTAACTAGAATATTATATTTTGTTATGAGATGGGAAATATGAAAATTCTAAAAGCGTTTGAGAAGCCTTTGGTTACCCAAATATAATTTATTATGAGAAAATTATAAGCGATAGAAATACTTCGAACATTGAGGGGAAATTAAAATTTTAAAAAAGCAGGAAAAACAGGATATTGATTGAACAAATGGATTTTAAGTGCAAATGCAATTGAGATATGTTTTAGCTAGAAAAGATATTACAAACTGTCACTATCAATATTATGTACAATACCAAAAAAAACGTGATGAAGATGTGTATATTTAATTGTATATGTATTAACAGTAACAAGAATTGTATTTGCCCAGTGTGAAAAAATGCATACTATCGGAAGAAGAGAGGATCAAGGAAGCACTGGATGGTGTAGTATTGGAACTAGACTGAGAAAGTTAATATGTACCACTGAATTACCAATAGACCCACACAACACGTTGTTTATTAAGTACTTATGATTGTAAGTGTTGAGTCCTCGGTTAATGGCAATGATGGCGCGAGACATTCTGTGGTTTCAGGAACTCTTTATTGCTCTTCAGTAGCCCCTGTTACAACTCTGAGCAGCACAAGCCTCTCAGCCTCTCTTAAAGACAAATCCCGGGCCAAAAAGCAACATTTAGGCGCGCTGTGTGCCTCGCGCATGCGCGCGAGCGCTGGCACCAGCCAGTCTGGACCCGGGCAGCTTGCAACTGCCCGGGACCATTGCAACGTCCCGAGCCTGCCTCTGCAGGCTCAGGACACAACAGTAAAATTAGAAAATTAATAAAATATTTTTTAAAAGAACACTATATGAACATATTTATATAGTCAACAGGAGTCAAATAGGACTTTACCTTTTAAAATGTTGAAGATCCAACTTTACTGCTAAGACAAAGAATCTGTGTCTTATTTGCAATTAGACTTTTTGACCATTGATGCTACCCCAGGTCAAGCAGGGGGTTGGATAGACCTCCAATGCTCCTTATTCTCTGTTCTGTGTTCTAAATAGAAAGAGAAGTAAATATATCAAGTCAGCTGCCACACCATCTAGCTGCCCATAAAGCGAAATCTTGTCCTAGGAAGATAAAATATTGAATTTGCCAAAGTTATCGAGAAATCATCAGATGATCATACTCTGCCAGTAGTTATTACCAATAAATGGTAACTATGGATTACTCAAATAAAAACTGGACAATGCAGCCCCTAAAGGAGAATATTTGTAGCTCAGGATTGAAATGAGCAGTCCTTGTGCTTGTTTGTTTTCTTACTCTCTGTGCTTGTTTGTTTTCTTGCAGCTCTTTCATTACCCGAAGTAAGTAATATCATCAGTGCTAGTCACTACACTGATGATGTTACCTAGTTTGGGTAATTAAATGACTGCAAGAAAACAACCAAGTCAGAAAGCACCAAGGATCCCTTAGCGCAGCCTCTCTCATTTGATTGAATTTGCTACCTATTGATTAATAAAAGCAAAAATGAAAAAAAGAGAAAGGAAGGGACACAAAGCTGTAGTTTCTAGTAGCTGAATAGCAGACTAATGGCTATTCTGGTTTAACAATAATTCTGATTTGTTGCACAGGGAAAGCAGACCCCATTTGATTAAATTGGTACAATGTACATTATTGAGGGTTCAGTTAGAATGGTGTACTGATTAAGTATTGGGTCATAATCAAGGGGATCAGGGTTCAAGTCCACTATAAACCATAGATGCTCAGTTGTGGAGGGAGAAATATAATGCCTTTTGCTGGTGGAAAAAAAATCAGGATTTAAATCTAACAAACAAATAAATATATAATGACACTATTTGAAAGTTGCAGTTCAATAGTGAATATATAAAATAGTTTATCTATGGTCAAATAGTCCAACTTTATATTTCTCTTTTTGCTCTGTACAATCTTGACCTTTAAATCATTCCTAAGGCATCATAGGATTTGACCTTTCACCACTCTTTGGCATTTAGAAGACGCCTTCAAAGCTTTCACCAGCTTACTTTGTAAGCCCCATAAACAAACATTGTCTGGGATTTCTTGTTGGAGCTGTTCCATGTCCAGATCTTTTTCCTTGATTAGTTTTTTGGTAATCTCAATTTTGTTTACTTCCATGCCTTCAAACTCTATGTCAGATAAAAGAGTTTTTTAAAAAGTTTTTATCATTATCTTCTAAAAGTTTATCCACTGAAATCTGTACCCTTTTTGACACACTATTTACAGGTGGCCTTCAACTTATGACCACAACTGAGTCCAGAATTTATGCTGCTAAGTGAGAAATTTCTTGCCACATTTGTTAAGTGAATCACTGCAGTTGTTAAATTAGTAACATGGTTACTAATCTGGCTTCACCATTGACTTTGCTTGTCAGAAGGTTGCAAAAGACAGTCACATGACCCTGGGCCATTGCAACCGTCATGAATATGAACCAGTTGTCAAGCATTCAAGTGTAAATCATGTGACCATGGGGATACTGCAGTGGTCATATGTGTGAAAAATGATCATGTCACTTTTTTCAGTGCTGTTGTAACTTTGAACAGTCACTAAACAAACTGTTGTAACTACCAATATCAATAGGAAAGTTTGCAATCTTTTGGAAACTTGTTCCAAAAGAGAATAAAATATGAAAACCTTTCTTTTTCTTTGACAAGAAAAAGTGTGCACTTCTTAGCTACCACATTAGAAAGGAAGATCAGAGAGAGGAGGAATGTATGGCTCAGGCAAATGATTTATTTTACAAAGCTCACTTAACTTCAGGAATGAAATAAATCACAATTGTAGATAAGGAGAAAAATGTTGCAGAAGTGTAAATACTATTTCCTATATTGTTTCGACTAAGGAGAAAGGAAGAAGGTACATATGCATTATTTTGCTTGAAAAACATTTTTAAAGTGTTTCTTTTTTTAAAATATGTTTTATTATTTTTTTAACATAATCACCTTAATATTCAGTAAACAGTGTGTTGTCTGAGTTTACATTTAAGAAACATTCACTTATACCTCTCTCCCAACAGTAGAGATATGGATGAGCCAACCTTTGACTTAGGTCTGAGACTTACATGTTAAGAGAAAAATGTTAAGTATTTATTATTTATATTTTCTTCTTTCTTGTCCTGATCAAGGTTAACATAAAGCTATCATGTTCCTTGCTTTGATGTTTGACATTTATTTGACAATTTTAGCACACTCTCACTTTCTGTCTCTTTCCCCTTTTTTTTCTTATCCCTGCCCTTATTTCTCTTTCCCACCATCAATTTTTCTTATATAGTTTATTTCTGAAGTCATCATTGATGTCATTGCTGAAAAACATTCTGCAGATTTTGGGGCTGATTCTCAAGAGGCAATGAGGAAAGCCTTGGAGTTGTTCCGGAATGATATGGCCAGCAAATACAAGGAACTTGGATTCCAAGGCTAGTAAGAAAAGAAGATGTCATCACTGGAAAGACTTAGTGTGCATAGGTGTGTGGTCAGTTTAGGAGAATATTTTCATGTCATCACAGGAAAATAGCTTGAATAAATTGAATAATGTTAATGCTGCACTTGAGGGTGGCAAGGTGTGTTATCCAAAATCTCTAATGTCTGCTAAGGCCACTTTGGCTGAGACTTAAGGGACTAAACCAATATATTTGGAGGCTATCTAATGGGGTCAAGAGGGAGGATTAAAGAGCTAGAAAGATGGAGGTGAAAGGACTGGATATATAATCATTATACCACTTTTTAGTTCCGTGGGATATTCCTCAAACTCACCATCTGCAGCCAGGTTCTGATGCCAGATAAATAGAGAATATTTGTGGCTCATTGGTTTAAATGCAATCTTCCTTGGGATGGTTAATCTTGTGCTCCAGTATTTTGTGTGTAATTAATGGAATTAAAATTGTATTAAATTTAGAGTTGCCACTTTTGTATGAGTATGATTCTGATACTACTCAAAGATGAAGCACATCCCTTTGTCTAAAAACAATTCTATGCTGCTGCTGCTGCAGCTTTAAGTGTGATGGAAAACTTGCCTACTTCATGTGTGGCTTGGATTATCAACTGAGGATCCTTTTGATCTGTAGCACTTCTTAATAAAATATTAATTATATATAATGGAAACAGCTGCATGTAGTCTTTACATATTGCTTAGTTCATGACTGGCTCTACGATGATATATTAGTATTCAGAAACAGATCGGAAAAATATTCAGAAAGGTGATTCAGAAAGTTATTCAGAAAAGTGAATGAAGATAAGGTTTCTAGTTCCTGACTGGTTTATAGTATCCCTTGCTATTTAAATTGACTTGTATAGCAAGTCCTACCTGAATATTGCTATGTATATTATACAAGATTTTCTCCTCACCTGTACAAGTAAAGAGGGGAAAGAAATATAAGTATTTCTACTGGCTAGGGCCAAGGTAAAACTACAAGTAATTTTGTAAAATCCAAAGCTAGGAAACCCATAACCAATGACTTTCAAATTGTGGGTTTACGGAGTCTATAAAGGTGATCCACCAGGTGATCCATAACAACCCTCCCGTGTTCATGGAGCAGATCCAACTCACCACTATAGCTTGTTTTCTTCAAACACCAAGAGATAATTGGTGAGAATCCATTTTCTCCCTCAATCCCAGACTTTGCGTGCTAAGAGTTAAATGGTTTATAAGAATGGATTACTACTGAAAAGTTCATTAAACCATACAAGTATCCATAAGTGTGGTATAAGGTTAAGGTTTTGGACTAGGAGCAGAATGGTCTAGTCCATCATGAGCTGTGGAAACTCTCTCACAGGGTTACTATTGTGAGGACAAATAGGAGGAGGGAGCATTATGAACACCATGTTGAATACCTGTAGAAAAGTGTGAGTGTGGGGGTATAAATCTAACAAATTTAAGTTCTAAAATTCAGATTTTGATCACCACTGATTTACATTTGTTCAAAGTATAATTGATTATTCCAGTTTTCTATGACTGTTGAGAAATGATAGGGTTTTACCTCCATCCTAGGTTGTATGTGTTTCTTGAGTTGCTAGAGAAAGTGTGTTACATAAATGCTCACCACTGTCTGCCTAGTATAATACTGTTTTCTGCACAAAAGGACAAGTGCTACCATGGAAGTAGGACCAGGTTTGTGAGTGAGCTAAATTCTGCATCAGCAGCAGTTGCTCTTGTCAGTCTCAGCTGAATAGTAGCTGTGTATAGAAAGTATATTAAGACAACTTTATATTATTAAAGGCAGTTTGCTTCTTGTTGTATAATATGGATATTGGCAGCTGGTTCGTCATTTCTTTGCGCCTCCTACTAGTAAGCCCAAGGCTGAATAAACATTATGTTATTTTAGGCTATTTTTTTTCAGGCCATCCAACAGTTTTTGGATAGATGAAGACCACACAGGGAATCTGGATGGATCACACCTGTCTATGGGGCCAGAAGTTTCAATATTTCCCCCTTCTGAGCTTAAGGAGAGCCTTAATATTTTCTTTGTTTTTAAAATTGTGCTATGCTTGCTTGAAGGTAATTTTTGGGTTTTTTCCTACCTCTAAATTTGGAGGTGCTATGTAGATCTGGAATTAATGTTTGTCTAGCTGTGACACAAGTACTTAAATAATCATAGGCCTTGAATATATGACCAGTTTATGTCATTTTGATAGTGCTTGTTAGCATTAGAATTGTCCATTGAGTTATGATAGGGTTAGCAACATGTGATCCAAGCAGTTCTATAAATAAATAGCTGCAACGTTGTGCAATTATATAAAATATGGAGCTGGTGGAGTATTGAACTTTCCAGCAGGAGAAGATAAAAGAGTTAAAATCCTGCCCACATACTACTGTTCAATTCCAAATCTCCTGCTCACCCCCAGTTACTATTTAATCTTTTGATAAAAAATAAGATACAAAATTCATTCATAAATGTATTACCTCAGTTGGGCTGGAAAGATTTAATGACCTTCTTCTTGCTGTCTTTTAAGGGATGGGAGAGGTTGTAACACCCCTTGGAAGCTGAGCTTGAGGAGGGCTAGGATCAAATAAATGCCCCATTCCAAAACTATTTCCCCTCTCACCTCTGTAGAATACAAAGTTGTTGAGTAAAAATAAATGTAATAGTGTGCAGCTGTTTTGACAGTAGCCATTTGAAAGCAGGAATTTGAGTGAAAGATTAGTGACCAGTTCCATTGTGGGAATGCCAAACTTTTCTATGTGACACGTAAATGCGGCATGTTTCTGGCATGCAACAGATATGGAGACTTATTATAGGAGTCTTGTCAGAAAATAAAAACAAATACTTGCCTAGCAGGTTGAGTCCATTGAAGTAAAAAGCTTAGGTGAAGGATATTCCTGAGGGAGCAAAGGAGTTCTGAGGGGAATCACAAAAGTCAAGATGATGGTTTCAATTGCAGGGTTGCAGTTGCCACCTTGACAGCTCTCCAGGTCCACCCCTCAAGAGCCAGTAGAGAATTGACTATCTCTTGCTGAAGAATCAACAACCTGCTTTTCCCTCAGATACTATATGCTGGAACTACATCTTCCCGAATGCATAATCAGCATGGCTGTTGGCTTTTTCTGTTGGGAATTCTCAGTTATATTTCCAATATATCTTACAACCATCAGAATTGGGTTATTTACACTGTTGTTGTCTGCTGTCTCATGAGGGGAAATTTCACATTTTCAATACATTATAAGATCTGGCTGTCTTGAGAATTCTCTGATGCTGGAAAAGAAAAGACGAGTTAAATAAAAAATAACCAGCAGCAAGGTGGATGGGCTTACCACAGTGATGGATGCAGTGTTAGAAGACCTAAAGGATCAAATTGAGGACAATCATCCTGAAGAAAATCTATTTATGCGATCATTTAAAATGGACACTGAATTGATGGATCATCATCATCATCATCATCATCATCGTCATCATGAATATTGCTAGTTCATCAGTTTAAAGTACTGTAGTCGTCCTAAATAATTGATTGGCATTCAGCTATAATATGAGATTATGAAAAAGTAAAAATTTACTTAGTTCTATGTTTTATGTGACTGCCTAGACTGCAATTCTGAATTACTGACACAAGTTTAAAATCAGGAACAAAATAAAAATAAGAAGCAGAATACCCACTGAGGTCAAACCATAATCATATTCCCAAAATATTTCAAGTCCAGTACTCTGGGGCAATAGGGAAGAGCCAGTCTTATGGAAGGGTTGGGGCCTTCCAAATCTCAGAGGTATATTATTTCAAAAGGCAAGTGCCATACAATAAATAGTTCTGTCTCCACTTTAGTTGTATTTTGTAATGTGATCACTTGATAAAGTGTGAAGGGCTAAAGAGCTTGGTTTCACAAGATGTATGGATTTGAAATCTTGTACAAATCTCAAAACTTAACATAATTAATCAAAAACAGAGGCTCACAGTTTTCTAAGGATTGGCACTTAATTTGATGACTATTCTCTGCCCTTGATGTTGTTTTGGTGCTGCAAAATAACCATTTCCCTTCTACAACTTTGTTTACTGTTTGTTCTGAACTGATTCATCCAATTTATGACCAGCTTGTGGGAATAAAAGTAATGAGTGAATTGGGTAACTCTGATGTTATCTCAGAGTTGCAAAAAAGGCTGGAGTGCATCAACGAGGGATATACTATATGTGGACTGTGAATCATAAACACCAATAATTTTATATCATGGCTGGGCCCTTTAATGAAGAAAAAACGTGTATGAGTTAGTGCTCTTAAGTTCCTGGATTACCTTGTCAAGTAACCACCATTCTAAATTTATACACCATAGTGGTTATTGCTGGGTGTGAAGGGCAATCAGAAAACCATGCTCTACCCTATCTTTCTCCAAATTTGCTGCTCCCCAGGTAGATGAATTTATTTTCCCAGAATTCTAAGTAATGGCCAGGTTGATTAATTTTAATTAAGGAGACAATGGAGCTGTTTTAGCCTTCCTTCCCAGGCAGCCCCTAGGATGGACTGGATCCTAAGAGGAAAAAGAAATACCTATTAACTCTGGGTTGTGAGTTCATTCTTTCACAATACAGATAGTCCTTGACTTACAACTACACCTGAGCCCAAAATTTCTTTTGTAAAGTGAAACATTTGTTAAGTGAGTTTTGCCCCATTTTATAACATTTCTTGCCACAGTTGTTAAGTGAATCACTGACTTATTAAGTTAGTAACCAGGTTGTTAAGTGAATCTGGCTTCTCCATTGACTTTGTTTGTCAGAAGGTCACAAAAGAGGAGACCTTCTGACAAACACTACATCTGTCATAAACATGAACCAGTTGCCAAGCATCTGAATATTGATCACATGACCATTGGGATGCTGCAAATGTTGTAACTGTGAAAAATAGTCACATCACTTTATTCAGTGCTGTTGTAACTTTGAATGGTCACTACCTATAGTGTTTTTAAAATGTGCTTTTTAGTCCCTGGACTTTATTCAAATCTACACCTCCTTTTGTTCTCATTATTGTTTCTCTGGGGATGACTTATAAGCAGCCTTCATAATGACAAATTTATCTTTGGACTGTGTTATTGCACATAACAAATTTTAGAGTTTTTGTTTATATCTTAATTTTCATAGGGAGAACTTAGTGATAACAGATAATCCTTATGATTATATCCAGCATCCTGTATATGTGAAACCCATGAAACTCCATTTGGCATCTGTTTAACAGCTTTGAATAGACTTGTCAAATCAGAACATGTTGAAAGTCTCTTAAATACAATTATTAAAATCTGAGAATAAGACTTCATAAATTCTCAAGTTCCTAGTTTTCCTTTACTTAACATTGCATTGAATAACTTTCAGCTTTACCCTGTAGCATCTATTTGCCATTGCCTCTGGGGTTGTACTAAACTAAGACATCATCAAGAGTGCAGATTAGGTTAAAAGTTCACTTTCATAGAAGTAGAAAATTATTAGGACATATCTGTGAAGAAACAGGCTCTCCTCATTGCCTACGTGACAACAATCCCATCTCCCTAGCTCATGTGAGCTCTTGGGTTATCTTAACAATGGCTGATATGTGAGAGTAGCTCTGTTTTTTCTCATAGTCTAGTTGCTTTGAGGTAGATAGATATGACTAGTCATCATGAAATTGGTCAAAGAATAAACCAATGTCAAGAGCTGCAGTGAAAAAAAAGACATCTATTACAGATGGCCTTTGATCAAGAAGACCCACATGTCAAACGTCACTCAGCCATAAAGTTCATTGGATGACCTTGGGCCATTTCTTCTTTCATGGTCTCTCTAATAGGATTGCTTTGGGCAAATATTAAGAAAAGAGCATGAACTTTATCTAGTAGTGAAATAAGGACATGATATAATGGCATAATAAGACAAAATATGCATATAGAACTGTTGAAGGTGTGTAGAGAACATATTTGATTACCTAAATCCAAACTCAGAATAAGTGCAATTTGGACAAATGAATCAGTTTCTTCTCCTTAGAAGAAGAACTATTATGGAAGTCCTTTGAACCACATAGTTCCTATCTAAAATGTTGATTGGGCAAGGGATATAAGGACCTTTAAAACAAACTTGATTAAAATTCCTCTGTCCATCTGGCTAGAAGAGTGGTCCAGAACTATATGGCATTGGGAATGTCAGAATGCTTTGGACTTACTTGAGGATATGATTGCTCTGTCCCTGGTTTAATATGCCCATTTGGTCCACTGAAAGGTGTGCCTCTCCTCACCATTATCTCCCACCTCTATCTATTCTAATATTTTGATGTTGTTCAAAACATTAAAAAAAACCTTGAGATCTTTGCATGTTATATGAATGATACATATTTATAGTCCAGTTAATTACTACAGTAAGAGATTATTTGACAATTGTTCTAAAATAGACAATTTAAAAAATTTAAACTAGTTTCTATACAAACATTATAAAGTATTGATGTGAAATATATCCAATCTCTCTATTTTTGTCATCTTTGTACTGTTGAGGATTTGCATAATTGGGCTTAAAACCTGTTATCAAAAAGAATAGACTAACAAAGCAGGAAGACAGACTGATTCAAAGCAGGAAGATGGTTGAAAGCATCACACAGAGATGCAGAAAAGTTGCAAGATAGGTATGTTTTTACTGCCATCAGGTGGAAGGAGAGGGAAAGTTTAAGTAAAGAAATGACTTAAAAGACGTTGCAGGGGAAATACAGTGGGAGAAGTCAAACATTTATCTTGCAATAATATCTTCCAAGCTAAACTAGAAACAACTTTCTATCAGTGCTTTTCCTTAGGCATATAATCTATTAGCCATAAGATAATAATACTCTTGCGGGTTCCATCTCACAAGATATGATGAAAAAAGGTCAAGATGGCAGCTATGATGGTGTGATTGAAAATCTACCTTTTTAAATGAACTGTATGCTACACCTAAACAACAGGCAAAAACCTGCTTTGATAACACTGTTGTGGCCACCATCTTGACTTGCTTGACCTACACCCTCTGCATTCTTCAGAGAGAGGAAGAAAATAAATCTTATATATTATCAGCTATAAAGACGAAATAAATATTGCCATGACAGTACAGTCAGGTAATCCAGATTGGTTGAATCCCTTTCCATTGCTTGTTTCTTATTTAGAAGGAAAAAGCCTCATAGAATCCTGTGCTTATTGGATGTTATGGATCCAGAAACCCAGAAGGAAAAAAAAATGGTATCAACCTAGACATGGGCTTTTGAAACACAGCTTCAGAATGTTGAAGAGACTGTTTAAACCTTTGCGCCAAATCTTCCTTCTGTCATAAAGGAATTCAATTGTGGCTTTCAATTATTTAGTTATTTAGTTAAGATTTGGATAGCCGCCCATGTTAAAGCACAACTCTGGGTAGCTCAGAGTAACAATAAAATCACAGAACCATGAAAATATAAAATCATAAATCGAAAAACAAAACTCAACTCTTCACTTATCTTCCTGGCATAGTCCCACAACCAACCCCAAACACCCTCATTCTACTCCAGTGGTGGGCAAGAAGCCAGGTCTTGATGGTCTTCTGGAAGGCTTAGCCGTCACCCAGAGTTACCACTGGATGGCCAATAAATAAATAATCACTGACTGAGTTCACACCCTGTACTCAGCAGTGGCGTGATTTGTGGAGGTTGGCATGAAAATAGGGATGAATTACTAAATCATGGCTTGTTTTTAAATAGTAAGCTACAGTTGAAACCAGGGCTTGTGCGCTTTACTGACTGCAAGTCTGCCCAAGCATGATGTGGAAATACATTTGTGTGGATTACTGACGATTCCTTGGATTGGAATGGAGAATCATGCCAAATAAACCATGAATATTTTGCCTGCCTTGGTTCATTCTGGTTGTGGTTAAAGCAAGTAGGAGCTCAGTGACAGATAGGCTCTTTTTTTCCAATCTTCACTCAGACCTTTGCAGAATGGTGACAGATACATTTCACGACATTTCACAAAGCCTCTTTGTGTGGGTGAGCTGCTTCGTGACGAGAATACATAGGAACCGTATATCATCCTCGCTGCTCCCCACCATGTCAAAATATGGGAGCATCACTCCTATGCCCCCCCTCCAAGAAATAATGCCTTTAATCTCCAAAAAAGGTGAGAAATCTCTGTTTAACCTAAAGGGGGAAAATAATTAATCTCCAGAGATTCCAAATGTGAAAGGTATTTGCTTCTTTGCTTACCTGAAAAATTCTCTGCTGTAAGAGTAGATAGAAGTCAAGACATCACTTATTTTTAATTAGCTTTCTTCTTCCTTCTTTCTAATAAAGTTTTATTCACAATCTATTTCCAAGAGTTTCTCCTCAAATATATACATATACTCATCCCAGGTAATTACTCCAGGCTGAGCTTACATGAATTAACTATTAGACAATTGTATTTTATAGCCTAGCATAAAGTACTAGGCTTGGTTACTGGATGGTAACTTGTTCTGTGGAGGGTTACTTGGAAATACAATCAGGATGTACAGTGAATACAAATTATAGCTCCCTAGCTGTTGATGGCAGCTGCATTAACTGCGAACCAGTCCAATGGTTACTGTACATTATCTAGAATCGGTTCATTTTTAAACACTTAAACACCTTGGCTTAAGATATATTAAAATAATCTCCTCTCCTAAATTTTCTCCTGCCTGGTCCCAGCAGATAAGCTGTTCCTTATATTTTTTTAAACATCAGAATGAAGTGAGAAATAGCTTTGTTTATAATACTGTAGATCAGACATGGAAACTGGCAGTTATTGGGCTAATTCACAGAGTGCATTGTTCTTAAGGAGGAATTAGACGTTTGTGTGACTGCACGTCAGGTAACGGACAAGTCTGTCACTCAGAGATGGTTGTGTAGCATTTATATTTCTGTGAATGTTAATGTTCTGGCTAGGGGGCGCTCAAACAACAAAGCATAGAAAAAGCAGAAGATGGCAGGAAACCAGTCGGATCAACCATCAGTGTGCAGGGCATGCATCTCCACATGACATGTAGTTGAGATTTGGGAGGTGTGTGCATCAGCCCATCCACAACCTACACTTATTCATCAATCCTTTGCAGGATATATATGCATTGACACTGATGTGCAGTTGTGGACAAGGTTAAATCAAGCTTTAGCTGTCTCCATCATATACTTTGTTTCACTCTGTTGACCAATTTGCAAAAAAAAGTAGCACCAGGAAGGCCTCTGTTCATTAATTTGCTTGGGGAAGCTCTCTGGGCAAGGAAGAAAGATATAAAGAACGGTTGCTGGAATTGGGTATGTCTAGTTTAACGAAGAGAAGGACGAGGGGGGACATGATAGCAGTGTTCCAATATCTCAGGGGCTGCCACAAAGAAGAGGGAGTCAAGCTATTCTCCAAAGTGCCTGAAGGCAGGACAAGAAGCAACGGATGGAAATTAATCAAGGAGAGAAGCAACCTAGAACTAAGGAGAAACTTCCTGACAGTTAGAACAATTAACCAATGAAACAACCTGCCTCCAGAAGTGGTGAATGCTCCAACACTGGAAGTTTTTAAAAAGAGACTGGACAGCCATTTGTCCGAAATGGTGTAGGGTTTCCTGCCTGAGCAGGGGGTTGGACTCGATGACCTCCAAGATCCCTTCCAACTTTATTATTATTATTATTATGGATCATCGCACAGTCAGCCAGATGTTCAGACTGGATTTGGCATTTTGTCTATCTATCGAGTCCTTACCCAGGACCTGGGATAGGCAGATGTGGATGTTTGATGGTATTACAGATATCGTCGCAGGATGGAAGCAGTTCCTAGTAAGGCCGCATTTTGCAATTGACTAATAGCGAATTTGTCAATGCCAATGGTGTTCAAGTGGTGCTCCAGTTGTTTGGGATTGCACCCAAGGAGCCTATGACTATTGGTACTACCCTTGCTTGCTTTTGCCACAGTCTTTCTATTTCTATTTGTAGGTCTTTGTATTTTGTTATCTTCTCCAGTTCTTTCTCTTCTATTCTGCTATCTCCAGGCACTGCCACGTCCACTATCCAGACTTTTTTGTCTTTCTTATCGACAATTGTTAAGTCTGGGGTGTTATGTTGCAGGTGCTTGTCTGTTTGAATTCTGAAGTCCCAGAGCAGTTTAATTTTATCATTTTCTATGACTTTCTCTATTTTATGATCCACCAGTTTTTGCTTACAGGCAAATGATATTTTTTGCAGATCTTCCAATGCACCATTGTTGCTATTTTGTCATGCTGCTGCTTGTAGTCAGTCTGTGCAATCTTCTTGCAACAGCTTACCAGGTGGTCCACTGTTTCTTCAGCTTCTTTGCATAGGCGGCACTTACTGTCTGTTGCTGTCTTCTCAATTTTGACTTTGTATGCATTTGTCCTTAAGGCTTGGTCTTGTGCAGCCAGAATTAGTCCCTCGGTCTCTTTCTTCAATTTTCCTGCTCTTAGCCATTGCCAGGTCTTGTTATTATCTGCTTTCCCAGCTATTTTTTTAATGTATTGGCCATGTAGTGCTTTGTCTTCCCATGCCTCTATTCTGTTCTTCATTTGGTCTTTCTTGTAGGCCAGGTTGGTCTCTCCAGTAGTCAGTAAGCCTTCCTGATATACTAATTTCAGTGCATCTTCATCATTGTTCTTCAGATATTCTTCCAAAGCCATTTTTTCTTCTTCAACCATCTGATGTACTTGTAGCATTCCATGCCCACCTATTTGCCTTGACTTATTATTATTATTATTATTATTATTATTATTATTATTATTATTATTATTATTATTATTGAGGATCATCGCACAGTCAGCCAGACGTTCAGACTGGATTTGGCATTTTGTCTACCTATCGAGTCCTTACCCAGGACCTGGGATAGGCAGATGTGGATGTTTGATGGTATTATGATATCATCGCAGGATGGAAGCAGTTCCTAGTAAGGCCGCCTTTTGCAATTGACTAATAGCGAATTTGTCAATGCCAATGGTGTTCAAGTGGTGCTCCAGTTGTTTTGGGATTGCACCCAAGGAGCCTATTACTATTGGTACTACCCTTGCTTGCTTTTGCCACAGTCTTTCTATTTCTATTTGTAGGTCTTTGTATTTTGTTATCTTCTCCAGTTCTTTCTCGTCTATTCTGCTGTCTTCAGGCACTGCCACGTCCACTATCCAGACTTTTTTGTCTTTCTTATCGACAATTGTTAAGTCTGGGGTGTTATGTTGCAGGTGCTTGTCTGTTTGAATTCTGAAGTCCCAGAGCAGTTTAATTTTATCATTTTCTATGACTTTCTCTATTTTATGATCCCACCAGTTTTTGCTTACAGGCAAATGATATTTTTTGCAGATCTTCCAATGCACCATTGTTGCTACTTTGTCATGCCGCTGCTTGTAGTCAGTCTGTGCAATCTTCTTGCAACAGCTTACCAGGTGGTCCACTGTTTCTTCAGCTTCTTTGCATAGGCGGCACTTACTGTCTGTTGCTGTCTTCTCAATTTTGACTTTATATGCATTTGTCCTTAAGGCTTGGTCTTGTGCAGCCAGAATTAGTCCCTCGGTCTCTTTCTTCAATTTTCCTGCTCTTAGCCATTGCCAGGTTTTATTATTATCTGCTTTCCCAGCTATTTTTTTAATGTATTGGCCATGTAGTGCTTTGTCTTCCCATGCCTCTATTCTGTTCTTCATTTGGTCTTTCTTGTAGGCCAGTTTGGTCTCTCCAGTAGTCAGTAAGCCTTCCTGATATACTAATTTCAGTGCATCTTCATCATTGTTCTTCAGATATTCTTCCAAAGCCATTTTTTCTTCTTCAACCATCTGATGTATTTGTAGCATTCCACGCCCACCTATTTGCCTTGGTAGATAAAGTCTGTCAATGTCACTGCGTGGATGAAGGGCATGATTCATTGTCATTATTTTTCTGGTCTTCCTATCCATTGCTTTTAGTTCTGCTTGAGTCCAGTCCACTATTCCAGCTGTGTACCTAATGACTGGGATTGCCCAGGTGTTGATTGCCTTTATGGTATTTCCTCCATTGAGTTTGGACTTTAAGATCTTCTTCACTCTCTTGATGTATTCACCTCTAATCTTTTTCTTGACTTCAGTGTGCTTGATGTTGTCAGTTTGAAAGATACCCAAGTATTTGTAGTAATCTTCCTCATCCAGACTCTTAATGTTATTTTCGTGGGGCATCTTGATTCCTTCAGTTTTCACTACATTTCCTTGTTTGATAGTAAGTGTGGCACATTTGTCCAAGCCAAACTTCATAACAATATCTTGGCTATATATACGGACAGTGTTGAGCAGCGATTCTATTTCAGATGATGTTTTTCCATACAGCTTCAGATCATCCATGTAAAGGTGATGGGATAGTCTGGTAGATGTTTTTGATGTTGATAGCCATGTCCTGAGTTATTAAGTATTGTTGACAGAGGAAACAGTGCAATAACAAATAGTAATGGTGACAATGAATCTCCTTGAAATATTCCTCTCTTGATATTAACCTCTCCCAGTCTCTCACCATTGATCTGCAACTGTGTCTTCCATTGTGCCATCGTTCTTTGCACAAATTTTCTGATGTTTCTACTGACTCCTGTTATTTCTAGGTACTTGATTATCCAGTCATGTGGCAGAGAGTCAAATGCCTTTTTGTAGTCAATCCATACCACATTCAGGTTGGTCTTCCTTTTCTTGCAGTTTTCCAAGATCATTTTGTCTATTAGGAGTTGATGTTTTGTTGTTGTTGTTGTTGTTGTTGTTGTTGTTGTTGTTATTATTATTATTATTATTATTATTATTATTATTATTATTATTATTACTAAACTAGCACACACAGAGAATAGATCACTTCCTTCCAGTTTGGATTCATTTTAATGAAAAGTTGCCTTAGATATTTATTCAAAGGACTGGAGGATTTGAGAAAAATTCTCATGGATGATACACAGTATTTTTTTCCTTCCTTCCTTCCTTCCTTCCTTCCTTCCTTCCTTCCTTCCTTCCTTCCTTCCTTCCTTCCTTCCTTCCTTCCTTCCTTCTTTCTTCTTTCCCTGCAAGTCAATTGTTGACGCCTAGTGGTTTTATTGGCAAGATTTTTTCAAGGTGATTTACCATTGCATGCTTCCTGGGGCTGAGAAAGAGTGACTGGCTCAAGGTCACCCAACTGATTTTGTGCCTAAAGCAGGACCAAAACTGTGGTCTGCCAATTTCTAGCCTGATGCCTTAACCACTACAGCAAACTGGCTCTCAGTAAGTAAGAGATTTATGAGATGGCTTTTAAGGGCCCTGAATATCCACAAATACTGGAAATTAGGAAATATATATTTTTTTTTTTAAAAAAAAGGGGGGGGGGGTCAGAAACCAATAGTTCTTATTAATTTCCTTTTTCTTTCTTTTTAACTTTTTAGGTATTTTAACTTTTGCTAGATTTGCTTCATCTATCTCTCCCTCCCCCTTCCTTCCATCCACACACATCATACACAAGAGAAACATTACAAGCTAAGTAAATATTAAGTACTTAGCTTAAGATCAAAACCATTATCATACAATCATTATCTATCTAATGTATTTAACATACTCTGCAACAAACTGATCATCATTAGAATAAATTCTCTTGCCCTTCTTCCTGCTCTTGTTTAGCTTTCTTTTACCTTGTAAATCATGGCTGTCCAACCTTTGCAACTTGTGGACTTCAACACCCAGTCAGCCATGGACATTCTGGCTAGAGGATTCTGGGAATTGAAGTCCACAAGTCTTAGTTGCTAAAATTGGATCCCCCTGTTAATAATAATAAAGTTGGAAGGGACCTTGGAGGTCATCGAGTCCAACCCCCTGCTCAGGCAGGAAACCCTATACCATTTTGGACAAATGACTGTCCAGTTTCTTCTTAAAAACTTCCAGTGTTGGAGCATTCACCGCTTCTGGAGGCAGGTTATTCCACTGGTTAATTGTTCTAACTGTCAGGAAGTTTCTCAGTTCTAGGTTGCTTCTCTCTTTGGTTAGTTTCCACCCGTTGCTTCTTGTCCTGCCTTCAGGCACTTTGGAAAATAGCTTGACTCCCTCTTCTTTGTGGCACCCCTGAGATATTGGAACACAGCTATCATGTCCCCCCTCGTCCTTCTCTTCATTAAACTAGACATACCCAATTCCAGCAACCGTTCCTTATATGTTTTAGCCTCCAGTCCCCTAATCATCTTTGTTGCTCTTCTCTGCACTCTTTCTAGAGTCTCAACATCTTTTTTACATCGTGGTGACCAAAACTGGATGCAATATTCCAAGTGTGGCCTTACCAAGGCATTGTAAAGTGGTATTAATACCTCAAGTGATCTTGATTCTATCCCTCTGTTGATGCAGCCTAGCACTGTGTTGGCTTTTTTGGCAGCTGCACCATACTGCTGGCTCATATTTAAATGATTGTCCACTAGGACTCCGAGATTCCTCTCACAGTTACTACTATTTAGCAAGGTACCCCCTATACTATACCTGTACATTTGGTTTTTCTTGTCTAAATGTAGAACCTTACTTTTTTTACCATTGAATTTCATTTTGTTAGATAGGGACTGCATAGACAATGTTTCAATTACATATATCTAGCCCCCTTGCACTTAAAAAGAAAAAGGGAAAAATCTTTAGGAAGCAAGCAGTTATTTAGCCAACTGGTTGTGGGTATTGTGGGCATAAGTTCTACTTATCCAAGTCATCCCATTTCTCCTGAGCTTGATCAGGAACAAAGTTGGTATAGGTTAAGAAAGTGATTATGCTTCTACCATAACATAAGGCTTGCATCTCAATTCAGGAAAACGGTATGTTTCAAGTGAATGATTCCTCCTTCTGTTAACTGCAAATCATGAATTAATGGGAATGTATGTTCAAACTTAATTATCCAGCAGGTGGTACTCTTGTGCTTCCTATCCAAAGATGGTCAGTTTTGTTTTAAATATTTGTTTGAAAATTAAAGCGAATCGGGATATCTTAAAGTTGTAATTTCTAGCGCCATAAGGCAATAAAACTTATACTTTGAGTCAATTTTGTGAAATAAACGAAGTGTGAAATGCTCTATAGCAACCTGTTGGTAATCAGATATTTTGAATTTCAGTTCTACTCAGCCTTGGCATAGATGCTTTTGCTTGTGGAAGGATTGTCTAAAACTCCTGGACTACAGCAGATTGTTTACATTTGTTACAAAATAAAGGACATTCCTTCCATAATATGTTGAAGTTAAGCAACTGGCTAGCATGCACCACTTACGATATCCCAAACTCAGTGTGCTGAAATTGATGGTCATTAATGAAATCCCCAAAGGCACTCTTGGCCATTAGAAAAGCAGCCTGGATTTGACATTGTTCTAATGAACAATAAATTAATCTATGAGTTTTTCTTTCCTTCATATTTGATTCCTCCCCCAACATTTTAGTTTTTTCTCACCCCATTAATAATAAAAATGTGTGAATTGGGATAACCTCTTTTAAAAATAAATTAAACAGAATCCCTATTCATGTGTTAGTTGTCTTTATTATTACAACCATAGGCCAACACATAAAATAAACATTCAAATAAAACAAAACAAAACAGAACTGAACACGAGAAGACATAGCAATATATTACAAATTAATGATGTAATCAATAGGTGATCAAGGTCTGCCTAGTTTTACAGACAGTATAACAAAACCTAGCTACCTTCAGAAAAACTGAATCATGCTGACCTGACAATAAAAACACATTGAGTATAGTCTAATGCTAGATAAGTTTATACTTAATTTTGTGCTGTTCAGTTGTATTGGAATTAAAACTTCCAAAATTGTAGGTAGCTATCATTATATAACACAAGAATATGAAATTAGGGAAGGCTGTAGTAACTTAGCACTTGTGCAACCTGTATGCACAGGATAATTTTAAAAATAAATTTCTGATCAACGCAATCATTTTGAGAACTGGTCCTGACAAAATTTTCCTCCAGATCTCTTTTGTTCAGAATGAACAAGCCTATAAAATAATAAATAATTGATTATTTCTATTGGCATCGAAAGATGGCACACAGGAGGTCATGCACTGTGATGGAGTGAGGGGCAAAAAAAACATAAATAACAAAACCAGATTAAAGAATGACTAATTTAAACTGGATGTTAGAAAAAGCTTCCTAACAATAAGAGCTGTTAGATAGTATAATCAGTTACTTGTGGAAGTGGTGGGATTCATTTTATGTGGTCAATATAGGTTTCATTTGGATTCTTGCACTGAGCAGAGAATTGGATTCTGTGGCATTCCAACTTTACTGTTCCCTATACCCTGTTCATCCTCAACTTGAATTACAGTGAGAAAGAAAAATAATAATAATTTTTATCTAGTTTTATTTCCAATTTTAGCCATTTTTTCTTTTTTCATTGGTTTTCAAAGTCAATAATTATACTATAATACATGTGGGAAATCTATCAGAATTAATAGAGCCTCTAGCTATTGTATTGTATTCCCTTGCATTATGGAATATGATTATTATTCAAAAATAATCCATAAGTGTAGCAATAAAACTGTAAAAATGATGAAAATAATAGACTGTACATCTTTATGACACATTTTATAAAAAGATAAAGTTATTTTTTGTTTAAGGTCTGAGTCTGGTGACTTATGGACATGTCTCAGTGGTTTTGGTTTTTTGTTTTTTTTTAACTAAGAAATGTGCTTTTTTCCATTGTTTTCCTCCAGGAAAGCAATGCAATGTAATGAAATATCAGCAAAGAACAATTGTATTATAAATGTGTCCTATGAAAAAAATACATTTTTAATCTGATCTTGAATAAAAGCAAAGGGGACATCAGGATACATCTACCCATCTATGTTTTTTAAGATCGATCAACTGGCTGACGAACCAGTTAGTTAAAGGCCTACTAAAAAAAGTTTGATTGCACTGGGTCACACAGCAATAATGAACATGAGCCGAGTATGGAAAAGCAAGGACATCAGCCTTGCAACCAAATGTAGGTTAGTTCAGTCTATTGTGTTTCCCATAGCTACCTTTGGTTGTAAAAATTGGAACTTAAAAAATCAAGACAGGAAAAAAACCAACTTGTTTGGGCTGTAGTGCTTGAGAAGGCTCCTGAGTATTCCCTGGACAGCAAAAGTGACTAACAAGTAAGTATTGGAGCGCATAACCAGAAATATCACTAGAAAGTAAAATGAAGAAACTCCTTTGTCCATGTTATGCAGGAAAATTCACTGGGAAAAGCAATTATGTTTGGAAGAGTCAGCAGTAAAAGGAAACCAGGCCATCAAAGAACACGGTGGCTGGACATCATCTATGCTGACATCAGCCAAAGCATAGAAAAACTCAAAGACTAGTGCAAGATCAGAAGATGTAGAGACCTGGTCCATAGAATTGCCAAGAGTTGGACTCGACTGAATGGATAACATCATCATTATCATCAAAACCTGCAGGTGTCCTGCCCTAAATAACCAGGATTATTACCAAACATTAAACATAAGCTGTAATTCTGTGTGATTCATTTGCTGTGTTATTCCAAGCTCAACAAGAAGCAAGAAAACAGAGGTAGCAGCCTTGTAAGACAATAACAGTTTACATTATAGTCTTATAAACAATTCTGGACAGCATTATGACAATGACTTAGATAGTTGTGGGTTTTGCAGAACTTATGAAAGGACAATGATTTTATTAGTTAAACACTAAAGAGCAGAGATGCTGTTTTCTCATGGTTAGTTGAATATACATTATATATAGATCCAAAGAGAAGAAATTGGCAGACATGACATCTGAACTGACTGATAGATCTTTATCTGCAGTATATGAACCAAGATGTTTAATTCCCAGATTTTTAGTAATGCCAGAAATAAAGAGGCTTTAGAGTGTTTCCCCCCACCCCAATGTAAGTATTTGCCTTTTGTTACAGGTTTCATTCATGGTTCTCAGAATACTAATATACACTATAATTGGACACACTTGGTCTTCTGAAATTCACCACCAATTCTGCAGGGAATGAAATTGAGTAGATGAATTCTCAGGGAATTTTTTTCCCTACCCTTACCTTCAGACCTTTTCCAAAGGTTACTACCAAACTATTATTTCTTTTTTTATATAATATTTTATTGATTTTCTCATTTTACAATTGGTTATTTAAAAAGCAACATGATGACTGGGTTGATCAATAATTCAATAGTGTACATGTAGTATAAATCTCATATTACAACATTAAATATTTCCTCTCTTTTTCCATTAATATCTGCTATTTCATATTGGGCTAGTACAATTCTTATTATTATCAACTAAATAAAAACATCTTTGTTACAGGTACAGTTATTTTAATTGCATTTGCACTTAATCCTTGTATACAATGTCCTGTTATTGCTTCCCCCCCAGGCTTTAATGTCCCATCAATATTAAAATTAACACTATTATTTATGATATCCAAGTGTTTTATATTTAGGTGACCAAAGTTTCCCTTATATCAGCTTCTCCCTTTTCATAGCAAAGTCTAATCTGGTTACACATCTTATCTATTTGATTATAGTATTGCTCTGTTTTCTAAAAATTATCTATTTCCCACCATGTTAAACCATATAATTAATAATACAGTATCTCCTCTAATAAGTCAAAACAATTATAGGTGTTGTCTGGGTTAATCAATAGTTCAGTAATATACATGAATTTTTAGTTTAAGTCTAATATTAGAACATCAAATTTTTCCTCTCTCTTTCCAATAATATTATCTCATATTGGGCAAACAAAATTCTTATTTTCAACTAAATAGAAACTTCTTTATTACATTTATCAATAATTTTTAGCCTATACATATCTTAATTGCGTTTGCACTTAATATCCTTATATAAATAATGTCCTATTATTGCTTCCCCCCAAACTTTAATTTCCCATCAATATCCAAGAAAACACTATTATTTGTGATTTCCAAGTACTTTATGTTTAGGTGACCAAAGGTTTCCCTTATCTCAACTTCTCCCTTTTCCCCTTTTCATACTAAAGTCTAATAGTCCAGTGGTTCTCAACCTGTGGGTCGGGACCCCATTTGGGGTCGAATGACCATTTCACGGGGGTCGCCAAACCATGCTGTCCGCCATTTTTTTCCCTTTTCCCTAGCTGTCCTACTCCTCTTATTGGTGGCCACACCCACTTGGGGGTCACCACAACATGGGGAACTGTATTATGGGGTCACGGCATTAGAAAGGTTGAGAACTACTGTAATAGTCTAATTACACATCTTATCTATTTAATTATAATGTTATTCTATTTTCTAAAAGTTATCTATTTTCCACCATATTCAACCATCTAATTAATAATATAATATCTCCTCTAATAGGTCAAAGCCATTATTTTCTTTAGCCTTACTCTGGCTTTCTTCCTTTGCCAGCTAACCTTCCATGTCAGTGCCTTTGAATCATCAAATAGTTCTCCCTCTATTTTTATATATATTATTTGGAATAAGAAAGACCATTTGGCTGAAGTTTTTTTGGAAGGGTGAGCACATTGGTATTCATTAAATCGCCTCCCTTATTACTCCAATTTCCCACAATTGTACTGATAGGTTTATCTTCCATTCAATCTGTTCTTCCTTTTCCTCAAATATATTCAGATTTCTTAATTTGTAAAAAGTCTTTTCCACTTTCAACGTTGTCACTCCCTTTTCTGATTTTTCAGTTGGCTGGGTCTGTTGATCAGTTGGGTCTTAGTGTTTAGTTGTTCCAATTTTCCTTTTGTTTTCTGTGTTGTTAGTTCTTTGCTTATAGTCAGGATCTGGGTTTGTGTATTTAAACTAGTACATTGTTCCTTTGTGTTGCTTCTTATTTTGTCACAAGCTGAAAGGATGGTTCTGTTACTGATTTCAACATGGAAAGGATTTTTTCCTGATAGTATGTTAAATTGAAGACTTTAGAATCAAACGTTAAAAATATTTTTTTGTCTTTTGTAGCTGGGACATATATTTCACATTTTATAGGTGGTCTTTATAGTAGAAATTGTTTATCAAGTAAGAGTTTATAATCCAAGGTGTTCCATCATCTAGTGTAATAGCATATGCTTCTCATGCAGGGAAATAGGAAAGCAATTCCCCAAGTATAGTTTTGAAAGTCAGTAAAACTTTACATTCATAGTTCAAGCAGGCCAGATAAGCCGCCCAGAAATCCCTTCTTTGCAGCTGGGTTTTTCAAAGGTGTTAACTGTCAAAGTCAAACAAATTTCATCTGAAGTCTGGGCTTCAAGCCAAGTCTCTTTTAGGTAATAGCAAATTGTAATACCATAATTCACCACAAGGTGTCACCAACACTGTTTAAGCTTTTTAAGTCCAAAAATTATATAGTGGTTTTTCAAGTCTTATTTTTTTAAAAAAAGTCTCCAATAAGAAAAAGAATACTTTTAGTCCCTAAGTTTCAAAAGAATATACATCCAATTAGATTAAAATTAATCTTATAGTTGCTCTTTTCTCCCTGGGTAGTTAGTTGCTGCTTTTCTTGGGGGGGGGTGGTAAAAATTCCCTTCCCTCTCTCCTCACAGGGGGAAAGACGCTTTGAGCAGTTTTTACAGGAAAGAAAACTTAGAATCTTAAAGAGAGGATCAGGTCTCACCCAGTTTCATCTGTGTTGCTTGAAAGTTGCTTGGTGGTACTTCTGACTTTGGCTGTCAGCAGCTTAGTGACCAGCCATATTAATATGGTGGGTCATTCCCCCGCCGGTTTGGAGGACTTCCCAGGATCAAACGGAAGGGCCATCGCCCTCCCACGATCAAACAGGGGTCCCCTCCTTGCTCATCACCTTTACGGGGTGACTTTCGATCCTTTCCAGGGTCCCCCAATGGAGTGAATTCAGATGCGAAAGATGGAGTCTGTCTTCCTGCGTCCGTGACACTGTGATGCCAAGCTGGAGGTCCCAAACTATTATTTCTAATTTGACAAAAGGGAAAAATTATTAAATGAATGTGGAGCAATGGACTAACTATATTTAATCCATTATATTCATTAATAAACATACATTAAATTAAATTATTATTTAGCCATCATCTACCAGTACGTTCTGGAGGTAGAATGCATTGTATCATGAAAAGGCTCAGTAGCTCCTTCAGATCCCAGAAAGCCTATAATGATTGACAGCAGCTTCCCAAGTTTCAGATTTTTATTCTGACCATTGCCTAGAGATGCTGAGGATTGAATTTGGCATTTTCTGTGTGCAAAGCAGATACTTGACCACTAAGCTAGAGCTCTAAACTTCCACCTTCTCTGCTATGCCTTCTGTAATTTTCAGCTCTGTTGGGCTACAGTGTGTTTTCTAAAGTTAACTGTAGGATGATTTCCTGGTTATTAGTTTAAAATAAATCACTAAAAAAGAAAAATGCTTAAAAATGGATAAAATGTGTTCATTTTTGATAAATGGTAATGTATTTTGTCTTTAATTGAGCCATATAATTAGACTAGAATATATTTTTAAAATGTACTCTACATTTAAGACTTTAGAAAGATTACATTGTATAATATGCAGATAATGATGAGACATCAAAAAGACAATGGCCTTTCTAACTTGCTTATTTTGAGCTGTGTACAAGACAAATACTTTGGAATAAAAATTGCATTGGGGTTTGTAAATTGTAGAAATGATTCAGCAGCTGACAATTTCTTGCCTACCTTCTCATGCCCATTAAAATTTTCTAGGAAAATATTCAATAGGGGTGGGGGCTTCCAGGGAAGAAATAGCAAACTGAAGATGGTTCTGCTGAGAGCAGAGCTGACAACCTTGGCAGAATGGACAGCTGGTGAATGGACTAACTCCTTGCAGTTGCTCTCCGGACAAGTATTCCAGACAGCTGCTCCTCAGGACAAGGGTCTCTGGCAGATTTAGAGCACTGGGAGACAAAGAAATGCTATCATAGCCCAAACCATGTTTCATATTTTTAAAAAGGCACAGGTATGCAAACTACTTTTCAAGGAAGTCTTCTAAGCAATCTGCAAACTGAAGAGATAGGACCAGCCTTGAACTAGCATGCTAAAGGATGTCAATGGACAGATAGTAACTGATTTAAACAAGATGAAAGAAGGAAGGCATGTAGTGAAATTCTGTATAGCAAAGATATCAACAACCAAAACATCTTAGAAGTTGTTTACCTATTTTTCCTCCATGATTAGAGTATAAATTTAGAAAAGCACTCTAGCTATTACTGACTTGGAAAGCCACAGTAATTGATGGAATATCATATAAATGGATTTTAAAAAATAAATTACAGGACAGGGCTAAGCATGTCTAGAACAGAAAATAACACTATTTAGAACTGAATGACACATAAATAAACATCACTTCATATCCCTGCACTTTGGACATCTAAGCTGCTTCTGCAACTGCAATTCCCATAATTTGCCTGCTTTCTGGGGATGACAGAAGTCAGAATCCAACAGCTTGTCCATCCCTGCTGTACCAAAAAATTGTGGTGACATGAAGCTTTAACCTTTCATTTATGGTTATTTGTTCTGTCATGGCTAATTTCCATAAGGAAGGCAACATTTAACTTCCCTGTCTGTGAATCAACCAGTAGTTACTCAAGCCCATAGTCCTCTCCCTTCCACAATCTCTTTGTATATGTGGATATATATAGAAACAGTTCTTTTGCTTTATTCTGGTATTTAGATTTTAGATAGTTTTGTCATGTGCAAAGTAGATGCGCTTGTTTTATTTCTTGGTTTCTGATCAAACCACACAATCTAATTTACAGTCATCCAGCAAGTCAGCCATATTCAGTTTCATAATCCAACGTTCAGCCACTTTTCTTCACTATACTTTGTAAAGCCCATTACTTCTCCTCCAAACAATAACATGAACTTCAGAGTCTTTGTGGGAAATGTTCCCTGTGCCTGCACCCTGTTTCTTTTCCACCTACAAAGTATTTCTTAGTTTGCCTATTCCACATTAACATCCCTTGCCATGCTGCAATTCTTACTGTTTCTGTGCCCAGCCTCCGCAGATGGCTTGAATGACACTAATCAGCTATGTGGGAGGAAGAATATTAGTACAGTAACTGACAATGTTCACTCATAGCTAGGAAGAACTACTCTAGCAGATAAAGGAAAGATTTAACAACTATTTATACAAGGTCTTTTCTAATAGCACAGTACAACAACAGTAACAAAACAAAAATGACTCATTGCCTGTAGAACCTAGAGATATAAGTGGGAAAACTTATCTCAAGAAGAAAAAGAGTTGGTGCTCTTTTCTTTTCTTTTCTTTTCTTTTTGGCAGTGTATTTAATTACATCATGTATAATCACTGGCAGGCAAATGGAAAAAAGAGAAAGAAAAATCTGATAAACATTGAATGATTTCCATCAGGGAATTTGCTTTGATTCTGATTGCCTCATTGTTTTTATTATTTATTTTAAGACACTGTAAATATGCATTAGAAATTTGGGTCTTGATTAAATTATTTCAAAAAGGCAGATAAAGTGTGAAGACCCATTGCATCACAGAGCAAAGACTTAAATATGGGAGAGAACTGTCTCCAGCAATTAAGAAATGAATTTGTAACATTCAGTGGGTGTTGAGGCAAAAAAGTATTTAGAATTCTTATTCCTTATATCTCAATTTACAGTTGGATGAAGGTCACATATGACCATAAACCAGGGTTTGTTTAATCATAATTTACTAAATTATATTTTATGTTCATATAATTCTCTGTTGCAAATTATGGTTTACCACTCATAAGACTGAATTCACACAATTAATATTATGACTCTGCATTCCAAGAGACTTCCATCTCTGTCTCTATTACTATTAAAAGCAGAAATAAAAAGTTGTTCCAAGAACGACTTCCTTTTTGATAGGTTTTTCTAAACTGAGACAAATTCTGAGACAAAATGCTATTTCTTAAAGCAGTCTTCTTCCCTTCTGATGGGTTATCATGACCATTCATTAACATCTCAAGAGGCTGGGGAAAGTTAATTTCTATCATCCAGCAGAAGTTCTCCATAGTTTGACACAGGTACCTGTCTTTTTAATGATGCTAAATATTAAACATGGTACCTTCTGCATATAAGGAATATCATGCATCCATGCCTTAATCTGAGCCTGTAGTATATCTTATTCTCATTTGCTACCAGACTGCCCAGAAATATATGCATGATACTCCCCTCTCAATGTGTCCTAGATCTGCTGTAGGAGTTATAGTTGTGGTATGCTTGTCTGAACAGTGGACAACTATCACTGACTTTACCTTAACTGAAGTATGGAATCTACTAGGTTCCCATCAAAGATTAAAATGGCTGGGCTGGATTATGGTATGTCCCACTCAATCTGGGGTTGATGGAAGGATCCAGCCCATTTAGAATGGAGAGGTAGCAGTTAATACTAGAGCCACTGAAAAGGCAATCTAACTCTATCTATCACTGGCTGCAGGATGCCTCACTTCATAATCAGTTGAGACTCAGCTGAGATTTTTGTGTGTGTTTGTATGGGTGTGTGGGTAGACCTATTTTAGATAATACCTTACTCTATTTAAGAGAAAGAGTAGTATAGCAATGAAAATAAAATAACATATAATAAGACAAACATGAATAGGAATTACATGGATAGGAATTACTGAAAAATCTACAAAAAGTGGTTTTGGAGGTACATGTTGGCCTTGGACTTTGAGCTGGGGAACTACTTGTGCTGTCAGAAGTCATCAGAATTTGTGTAAATTGTGACCTCAATTGTCCTTATACCAAACTTCTCCAACCTCCAATTCAATCCCCACAATCTGCAGCCAACAAGCCTGGAAATCTCTGTGTTAAGTGCAACAAATCTAGAAGGTCCTGTGTTGGAGAAGATACTATATATCAATTTCATCTGTGATCTAACTGTATAACCGCTAACACATTTCTCTTTGATAGAGCTGAAACTAAGGATGAAGCAAAACGATTCATTATTTATCCTTAGTAACAGAACAATAGAAGAAACAAAAACAAAACTGTCTCTGCTCCATACATTTACATTTTAACCAAACAAAATAATGTCAATGTTAGGAAAACTCTGAAAGAAAACTTAAAAGCTATGTATAATTTATTATTTTAAAAAGAGCATAGTTTATTTGATTCATGTTCTGTTCTAATTTATAACTTCTTATATACTTCTTATAATTTATAATTCCACATATGACGGCATAATGTATTTGATTCATCTCCTTCTTTGGTGCTTTCATAGCCACTTTGGAGAAGTTATAGTCTTTCTTGTTATAGTGTTTCTTCCCTGCTCAGACACTGAGGAAGCAAATGTATATATTTAGCTCTTCTTAGTAACTCCTCATAAAGAAACTGTTTCTCTGATGCCACAATATTATTTCTGTTGTCTTTCCTGTGTTATTTCCCAACCTTCAAGCTTTGTAACGTGATGTTCAGCACCCAAAGCAATATTCTAATGTTACTGTTATGAGATCAGCTGACATGTTTATTGTGAAGGGATCTATTACTATGTGACTGAGGAAGACTCAGAGGCTCACCCAAGGGGAGACCAACTCTCTTTTTTAGAAAGAAAGATAAGGTAAATTGCTTACTAAGTATCCTTTGGGAAAATAAAATAAAATGTCCATTATTATACTGCTGTTATATAAATCAGTTCTACAGTATTGTATTTGGAATGCTTTATGCAATTCTAGCTACCTCTTTCAAAACATATTTGGCAATGTTTGGGAACCCTAGTAATTCTTTTAGCTTGGAAAGAACAAGTATGTCATATATATAGAGAAAACACAGCCTAGAATAGAACAACTGTTGCACAAGATTTTTGTGTTTTTCTGGAGCTAGAATAGGGCTTGAAACAATGAATGTTTAACAATATCATGATCTGGTGAGTAGACCAGAGGTAGCAGGCCATTGTAGGGGGACACCTAAGTTCTATCATATCTAAATGCCAAGCTTACTTAAGAACACTCTACATCAAATGCTTCATATACACTTTCCTAGAATTAGTATAGGTAGTTTACTACAACTGATGTAAAGAAAAATTTTAAAACAAAATCAAGAATCACTGGGAGATGAGGGGAGGCCCAGCCTTATGACCTAATTTGACTGGCAAAATAAACTGTGAATAGTTCCCACTTCTTGTTAGCAGATAAGGTTACTCTATGAGAAAGAACATATGATTGAAGTGATTAAATGCAGATAATATATATTGGGATATGTGAATTTTGTCTATCTGTCCAGTAATTCCATAATACTGAAGCTTGAAGTTGCTCAGTGAAATGGAAGAATAGCCACTCAACCCCTCAAAAGAGGCTTAAAAGTGAATTGCATTAATTTTTATTTCTGCTAACCCCACAATGCTGAGTACAAAGAGCAAAGGATATCATTTAATTAACAGCTACAGATCCGGCAGTAAAAACACCCCTCTCATGTCTCATTCCACCCAAAAGGGAAATAAAGTACATTTCTTGTATTACACCCATCTGTGTTCTTACTTCCTGCTGTGTGCATTTATCTGCTCCACAGTTTCAAAGAAAAGACCAGTTTTACTGTGGTCTCCAATCTACTGCAAAACCAGAAATAGATGCCCAGAGGTCTGAAGCTGCTGAACCCCAGTCACCTTCATACAGTGGAAGCAAGTAATTGACCATTGTGGGAAATAAGATGCTAGATTTGATGAGCCCTTCTCCTTGATTGAGATTGAGAATGTTTCTGAACTGATTCTCTGCTTAGATCTTTGGAGGTTGATATTCTTCAGAAAATTGATGGGACATATTTGGAAAAAAATGCATTTAGACCTGATCAGACAGAGATATGAAGGAAATTCCTTGGGGTAGTGATGGCAGCAGGGCCCACATTGCTTGGAGTAAATTCATAACAGATTAATGTCTGTGGAGTCCTTGGTGCTCCACAGTTCAATCCTGAGCTATATATATTCATTTCTATTGGTACCACATATGGGTGTCAAAGATTCTGGTCTCCCACAAGAACTTCTGAACATAACAAAATAAAGTTACTTTTTCAACTTCCAGTAATGTCTCATTAAAAATGCATGTTGGCAATAAGTTATAGTAGAGATTGTAGGTTCATTCTGCTTTACAAGGCACATAGCAATTGTCCTAATTTGCTGCTCTTCATTTGTTTTGAAAAATACATTAAATTGTATATATGAGCATAAAATTAGAAAAAAATATGGGAAATGAATATTGTATACAGTAAGTGCAGCAAGATTTTTATATGCACAAGAATAGAAAAAATAATGAAATGGCTCTTGCTGGGCATGAATGGTGAGCTAAATGTCCCTGAAGAAGCAGGGATGGTACTGAGGTGGAAATCAGCAGCCAGATGGTGAGTTCTGGCTAATGTAGTCACTTCAGAAAAAGGAGAGTTTGTGAGATCACCTACTTGTATTCTGGACAGCTGCTCCTTTTAAGCAAATCTCAAAAACTGAGATTTTTGTGGTTGACTTGTAAGTTGAGTGGCTGAGAATCTGTTGGGTAAAAGAAAAAAACTGAACTTAATGATTTCTGGTTTTCATGAACAGACAAAATAGATTATAGAAAGAAGAGAATTATGTTGTAACCATAGAGCAAGAGGTAAATTTATCATTATACTTATAACTACTGTAAAGAATATTGGAAGTTACTTCTTTTTATTTTTATTTTTATTTTATTTTCTATTTTTCTTTTTTCTCCTTTCTTGGAATTTTAACTCTTCTCTTCTATTCTCTCTCTCTCTCTCTCTCTCTCTCTCTCTCTCTCTCTCTCTCTCTCTCTCTCTCTTTCTTTCTTTCTTTCTTTCTTTCTTTCTTTCTCTTTCTTTCCTTTTAAAAATATTTAATCAATGTATGTATGTAGGTATGTATGTATAATTATAAAATTAACTGAATTTATGATGATTAGTTTAGAAAAATGATAAAAGACTTTTTTTAAAGAATGGAGAACTTACATGGACTTTGGGTTGAGTGATGAAAATACTGAATTGATGATTTCTGGATTTGGGAATTAAAAAAGGTCAAATATGATGAGGAAAACAATGAGATGGCAACTGCTTGAGAGAAAGAAAGGCAGAAGGCATAATTTTGCCTGTTTTCTTCTTTTTCCATTCCTCTCTATTTTTTATTATTTTTACTTTTTTGTTTTGAAAAATTCTAATAAATAATTAAAATAATAATACATCTTTTTTTTGATTGGGTAGAGGAAGAAATGATGGGTTCTCCAACATCTTCAAAGGACAATTGGTATCAGAATGTGGATGTACAAGCTGGCTATGGCTGTCCAGGCATCAGACAATTTCCCCGTCTCTGTCTCACAGTGTGGGATTGAACTAGATCTTCCAGATGCAAAACAGGTACATTTTTTCAGATCCTCTAGTTATTTTGTTTCTTGGATACATGAAGATGAATACTTAATAATAATAATATAATTTGATGAACTAAATAGAGAAGAGGTAGTATAAGGAAGAAAGTTTGACTTTTTAATAGACTATGGCATGTAAAGCAAATTTCTAATTAGGGTGGGCCTAAAGTTATTTTTAACCCATTCCACAGAGATCTGAAAATCTTTCCTGTTAAAACTATTGTCTTGTGCATGTGGGCATGATCTTAATAACAAAAGTTGTATGAGTTCAGATATTCCAGGACTAAATTGGTTGAGATGTGGCTCAGATTAAAATTCTCTCTTGGCATTATATTTTAAACATATGGTGAGGCCTAAGTGCTTATGAAATTGTTATGACCACTGGAACTGAACTTAAAAAATAAACGCAAGGTGGGATGGACAATATAATTACAGTCTTGGAAACAGTCCCAAGGAAGTCATGTATAAATTCCCAGACAATAATAGAACTAGAGTACTGTTAATAAAGGCTTCAACAAAGATTTCCTAGTAAGATCTGGGAGATAACTGTATATAATACTTTTTCTTGGCATTTGTTGTTCCTCTGCCCAGCACTTTTTAATATGCATACTTCTTAAGCTATCTATCAGAGAAAGAAAAATTCATTTGCCTTTCCTTTTAAAGCAAAGTTAGCAATCTTTTAACAGATGCACTACTGCTTCAGAGTGCTATACAGTCCTGTCTAAGTGGTTTACAGAGTCAGAACATTGCCCCCTACAATCTAGCTCCTCATTTTACTGACCTTGGAAGGATGGAAGGCTGAGTCAACCTTGAACCGATGAGAATTGAACTGTTGGCAGGCAGCAGAATTAGCCTGTAATACTGCGTTTATCAACCGTCCCATTTGGCACATTCAACAAAAGAAATTCCTGGCTCTTTTGAATGTAGCTTTATTGAAAGTTCCATCTAGGCATGTCAGTTCTGGGATTTTCTCAGAAAAACCCACATAGATAATGTTAAGTCCTTCGTTCGATGGCGAATGAAGATCACACATGTTAGAAGTAATGGTTCTTTATTTCTCCTTCTGCTCACTACAACAACAGTGAGTCTCGCAGGTCTCTGCTTTAGTGTCTGGATCCCCAGGCAAAAAGGCTACAGTTAATGGCGCGCTTTCGCACCTTGCGCATGTGCGCAAGGCTGGCGCCTCTCAGTCTGGTCCCAGGCAGCTTGCAGCAACCCCGGGACCATAGTAATGTCCCGAGCCTGCTTTTGCAGGCTCTGGACACAACACCCCTTCCCCTCAGATGAAGCTTTCTCCACACACATATGCGACGTCTATGAAGGGACGTGGTATAAGATTTCGTTAATCAAATGTCTGGACTGTGGAACATAGATGTTACTCTAAAACCACATCTTTGTGTGATACCATGCTATCGTTTTGGGAATAATTGTATCTGACTTCCAAAACAAAACCAAATAACTTCACCATTCATTTATGGCATTTCTGCCTTGTTTCCCCGGAACTTGACAGCAATGTCACAAACTCCCTAAGGTGTTTGGGTGGGTATTTAACCTGTTGCGACCTCCTCGGACCCAGGGAACACCCTTGGCTTCCCTGCTCCCCTACCGGGTTAGGTGTGCCCACTCTTTGCTGCCTCTGGTGCCCAAGTGACCCTGGTTCTGTTGCCTGGCCTGCTTGCTCGCCCACCAGGCTTGGCAGGCAAGGCTGTGCTCATTCCCATACCAGTTGACCTGCCCATTTGTTGGCTGGCAGGACCTTCTAAGTCCCAACCAGCATCCCTTGGATTTGTGGTATTCTCCAGGTCCACAATGGACCTCCCTTGGGATCACAGCCCCTCATCCCCTATCCCGGCAGATGGATTGTCTGGGGTAGTTGCTGTGCCCCAATGCCTTGTGGCCCCCCAGTCAGTGCCAGAGGTGCCAGAATCAGGATTTGTCTCTCTGTCTACTCCCCTTCCAATTGACTTCCTTCTGGGAGCAGTTGCGGAATTGGGCCAGTTCCCTTGAGTTGATGCCAGTTTTCTTGTATTTCTTGATTTGTTTGGATACCCCCGGTCAATCTCCCTGTCTGGAGTGCTGTATGATGAGTGTGAGTAGTATGGGTACCCCCTGTGTGACTCCCTAGCTGGAGTAAGTGATGGTGTGGGGAATGTTCCCCATCTCAATGAATTCCTGTTGGGAACACTTGCGGAAACTTGAAATGGGCCTTCTCCGGCCTCCTCATCGGCCAGTGACTGCTGATAGTGATTCCCAAAATGCACAATATAACCCTCCTCTCCCCCAGATCAGAGCCCAGAGCGGCAGAAGAAGAGTCCAGTCTCATACGCAGCTGATCTATGTGCCGCCGGAGAATGCAGCCGTCGCGCAAGGACACCTTGTAGGACAAAGGTCCGAACACCTTGCAGACCACAGCTGGAATCCAAAAATGATCCAGGCCCATAGTTCTGAGTCCAGACCGGAGCACCCACGTTCAAGCTCCTTGGTGCCCTAGGCTGCAAAGCCTGAGACGCCACCCGATCAGGGTGCAGTCTGTCTAGTTTAGTTATGAGCCTGCGGCCCCAACGTAGTTCAGCTGGGCTCTTTCCAGTAGAAGTACAAGGTGTGGTGCGATGTGCAACAAGAAAGTCTGCTAACCTGTGATGCCAGCTTCTTGAGGGCATCCTTGGTGATGCACACCATACGCTCAGCCATTTCGTTGGTGGAGGGGTAGAAAGGAGCCGAAGTCGTGTGTTTTATCAGGTTAGCCTGAAGAAAAGCCTGGAACTCAGAAGAAGTGAATTGAGGACCGTTATCTGAAACCAGAACATCTGGGAGGCCATGTGCAGCAAAAATGCCTCTCAACTCCTGGATTGTTCTGGCAGTAATAGTGGAGGAAAGAGGAATAACCTCTAGCCACTTGGAACCAAGAAGAATTGCCCCTGAAAGGGCCCAGCGTAATCTATATGCACCCTGGACTGTGGTGCCTGAGCTTCCTCCCACCTATGAACCGGGGCCTGAGGCATTTCTGGCCATGACTGTGGGCACAACTGACACCCGTGCACCTGAGCCTTGATATCCCTGTCTAGCTCAGGCCACCAAAGATGGCTGCGCGCAAGCGCTTTCATCCTGACAATGCCAGGATGTCCCTCATGCAGAGAGACCAAGATTCTAGGCCTCAATGAGGCTGGGATAACTACCCTGCTACCCCATAACAGGCAACCCTTAAAAGTGGATAACTCATGCTTCTTGAGCCAGAAGCTTTGGAACTCAGTACCTGGACTCCTGTCTGGCCAACCTGACAACACCCATGAAAGCACATGTGTAAGAGTGTGATCGGTGGTGGTTTCTGCAGCCACGTCCTTAGCATTGAGAGGAGATTCAGGCAACTCCTGAATAGAGAGAATATTGATGACAGGAGCAGGATCAGTTTCTACTAGTTTGAGAGGTAGTCTACTTAGGCCATCAGTGTGGCCTATTTCCTTACTCGGTTTGTGAACCAAAGTATAATCATATGCTGACAGAAAAATGGACCACCTCAGCATTCTAGGGGATATAATATGAGGGGTTTGTTTGTTAGTTGTAAACAACCCCAACAGAGGCTTATGGTCAGTGTAGACCTTGAAGTGGTGGCCATATATCATGAAATTTCTTAATGCCAGCCACTATGGCCAGTGCTTCCCTGTCTATTTGGGCGTAATTATGCTCAGCAGAAGATAGAGTCCTAGAGTGATATGTTACAGGAACCTGTGTTCCATCAGCCTTCAAGTGGCTAAGTACAGCTCCCACCTCATAAGGAGATGCATCGCAGGCAATGCAGGCAGACAATTTCTCCTTGGCTGATTCACCTGCTCTCTGGTCCCTCTGTTCAAATGTGTGTCTCCACGCAATAACAGACATCTGGGGCTGGAAATGTTCTTTCAATAGCTTTTTTAAGTCTGTGTACGTTACAGACTCCAGAGGAGCAGGGGCCGCCAGATTTTCCACAATTTCAAACACGTCCTGACCACAGACACACAACAGAGTCACAGCCTTCAAGCCGTCTTCTCTGACTTGGTTTACTCTGAAGTAGCTTTCTACGCTTGCAACATAAGACTCCCATCTCTCTGGGTGTGAAACATCAAATTCAGATAAGTGACCTATCTTCGCCATCTTTGCTTCTTTTCTTGGGAAGGAGTCAATCAGCCGAGCTTACCTCCAGCGACGCTGTACTGGCAGGCTAGAACGCTGAGCTTAACACCGTCTTCCCTTCTTCAGGACTCCTTGGATAAGTCTTACAGCTTTTCTTCTTTCAAGCTTGCAAGATCCCACCCTGGTTGCCAGTGTTAAGTACTTCGTTCGATGGCGAATGAAGATCACACATGTTAGAAATAATGGTTCTTTATTTCTCCTTCTGCTCACTACAACAACAACAGTGAGACTTGCAGGTCTCTGCTTTAGTGTCCGGATCCCTGGGCAAAAAGGCTACAATTAATGGCGCACTTTCGCGCCTTGCGCATGCGTGCGAGGCTGGCGCCTCTCAGTCTGGTCCTGGGCAGCTTGCAGCAACCCTGGGACCATAGCAATGTCCCGAGCCTGCTTTTGCAGGCTCAGGACACAACAGGTAAAACCCCTTTTTCCTTTCCCAGCCACCCACAGTTCATAGTTCACCGAGTTCAGTTCTTTTGTTTGGGGAAAAACTGTCTGCACCACTCCAGTATTTTTCATAACTTGACCTTGGTGGATAACGTCTCATCGGCAACAGAAGGCTCTTGTGCATTCCCTAGCCTCCCCCTCCCATAGGAATTCACCATCCTCCTCCAGTGACTCTTTGGCAAACTGTGAGTAAAAGCAAGTGCAGGCAACTATGGAGTCAGTTTTGACAGTGTTCTAACCACTGCACCACCAGGGCTCCTAAATTAATAAGTTATAGAACTTATGTATTAGTGAAAATATTAATATAAGATAAATACAGGTAGTCTTCAATTTACAACAGTTCATTTAGTGACCTTTTAAAGTTATAATGGTTCTGAAAAAGACTGACCATGACTGTTTTTCATGCAGCATCCCCATGGTCATGTGATCAAAATTCATATGCAACTGATTCATATTTATGACATTTGCAGTGTGCCAGGTGATATGATCACCTTTTGCGACTTCCTGACAAGCAAAATCAATGGGAAAGCCAGATTCACTTAACAACCTTGTTACTAACTTAACAACTGCAGATATTCATTTAGCAACTGTGGCAAGAAAGGTCATAAAATGGGGCAAAATTCACTTAACAATTGTCTTACTTAGCAACAGAAATTTTGAACTCAATTGTGGTCGTAGTTTGAGGACTACCTGTATATATTAAGCGAGATATTAATTTTGTACTATGATTTTCTCAGAAAAATTCTCAAACAAATGTGCAGTAAGCAAGCACAAATGAACAAATGAGAAATAGGAAACCACAGACAGTGTGACTCAAATAAAGGATCTTTATTTTCTATCTGCAAGACATTTCTTTTTTAATCTCACCCTTCTTCTGGGGATCTCAGCTCATTACACAAGGTTATACATCTCTCAAATACTTTAATGTTGAGTGAGACAAAAGACACTCATTGCTGACTGTGAATTTGTGAACTCAAATCCTTTTGCTCCTGGACTGACACATTCCCCATATAAGTGGATATGGCCATTACCTGGACCAAGCAATATTTAATACCATAAAATAAAAGGTGGGGAGTGCATCTCCCCTAGCCCCAATTTCATTCGTTTTGTGGCCTCTTAGGCTCTGTAGATTCTGTTTCATGTAATACTTGCTAATATAATTGCAGTTGATGGATCATGTTAATTAGGAATTGTAACAATAATTGTCAGAATAGCTTCAGGTGATTATGACATAATAGCAGCAAGGAAGAGAAAAGAAATAAACATTATCCTTTCTGTTCTTCCATTAATGTGAGCTGTCTGAAGTCATTCTATTTGGCAGTAGATAAAAGACATGGAGCAGATTCCAATATTCCTGCTTTTCTTCTCCTGAAAGCATGACTGGTGATGTAGTCATCATTTTGTGGAATTAGCTTAGGAAATGTTGGTTGCTACAGAAACCAGGGCAAGGTATCTATTGTCATATTGTCTCAGATTTCGGGTTGCCTCAGACAAATTTCTCTAGTTCTCCAGAAGCAAAATTTCTTTCTATTTCCAAAATTATCTTTCAGTCAGGACTGACCTTGTTTGCTTTGATGGAAACTCCCAATGCCTTTGGCCAGCATTAACTCCTATGGTGGTAAAATACTATTATTTTACTATTTATTTAAATTAATTATTACATTTATATGGCTGTGGGTTTCCCTTTGATAACAAACCTTATAATGTCTATAGTGAGGAAAATTGTTTTTCTGTTGTTGAAAATCCATCCATTAATTTGAATAGTTATCTTTCAAATGGAATATTCCTATGAATCTATATTAGAGCAATGGTGTCAGTAGCACCCATAATATATTGCAATGATACGTAGGATGGCACAGAATCACACAGTTTTGCATCACAATTTTTATGCAAGTATGTGAGCTGTCACTTGCCCTCTTATAGACATCTATAAATTATGTGATTCTATGCATAATAATTTGCTATTAAACAGCTTGCCATCCAGAGCAAATCAGCTACCCGATCACATTTTTATAAAAATAAACCAGTCCAGACACAGTTAATAAATAAATCACATTTATCGAAAGAAAAAGAGAGAGAGAAACATCTATACAAATGCAGAATCTTTTCAAAATGACATAAATGGCTGAAATAGTACTAGGAAATTAACAATATTGAATCTTATATAACAAACAAGTAGATGGGAGACCATTTTGTCCCACAACATTAATTACTTAATTATTAGATGTCAGAGTGAACTTTTGTTCATGCGAATAAAGTTTGCAATGCCAACTAAAGCACACAGTACTATTCACATATATACAGTGTATGAGGTATAATATTACACAGAGGTGTGATATAATCAAGGACTGGTACAGCATTTTAGAAATCTACATTGTGGACAGTAGGTTAACACTACTGAGACTGAAGTGTCTCTTCTTCCTGCTAGGCACGTGTGTGTATACACAACCACATACATTACAGTACACATTCATGTCTGAGGTAATTTTTCTAAAAATGTCTATTAGTATATGGGAAGGAAGGAAGGAAGGAAGGAAGGAAGGAAGGAAGGAAGGAAGGAAGGAAGAAAGGAAGAAAGGAAGGAAGGAAGGCATCATATAATTGAGACTGATGGGGCAGGAGGGATCTGGGCTAGCACAATTGTGCCCCCATTATTTCCTACAATATCTCCCTATTCAAGACAAATGGGTTCAAACCTTCTTAATAATTCTGAGATATGCAAAATTCAGTTTTGTTCTGATATATGACCATATATAAGCCGAGAATTATCATATCTGACAAAAGAGAGAGAGAAAAAGAACTCAGGAAAAGAGGAAAGACATTTAGGCAGCTGGCTCAGAACAAAATCTAATTCCTATTCACATTGATACTATAGATACTAAGGATTATTCAAGAGTCAGATAAGATAATCAAGTAGGTTTTTAGTAACAAACCAAGCTGATTCTGGCATTGCTCTTTTTCTCCACAAGCATTCTGGTAAATAGATTTGTCTGGAAGAAATCCACCAATATTAAGGTTGGTTTTTTTTTAAAAAAAGAAAATCGGAGATAGCTACATCTAGTGCTTTTTTTCTAAAAAAAAAAAAAAAAGGTGCGGGAACTCAGACACATTATACAACCCGCCTTGCCTACCCTACAAGGTTCCATCCAAAAAAGGTGCCGGAACTCCGTTCTGAGCGCTCTATGAGAAAAAAAGCCCTGGCTACATCAAATATCTTCAACTTGTTTCCCTCCAGATGTTTTAGACTAATTCCAAGCAAAGGTGAAGGATTTTTTTTTTTATTATAAAGGTATATAAGCTCTTGCTCACTCTATATTATGGTACACTCAGTACTGTGGCACATGGACAATGGACACGGAAGACAGTTGTGTTAAATTTAAACTCTGAACCTTCATTTTGCAAATAAATAGCTGCACCAGAAACTTCTCAGCCATTTGAACATGGGAAAAATGTAGCTGCTGGCCAGATATTTTTAGTGAGAAATAAATATCATTGTGTAATAATAACATGCTCAATCTTAAGCATGTGATCTACAAAGTGCAAGCTTTATTCAGCTAAGAATGCTTAAGATTTTAGTCCCATTTTCAGTCTACACTGGCCTAGAGTCTTATACTACAATCTCATGTGTACTTATATAAAATTCTACTAAATTCAATTCGGCTTACCCTCAGATTAATCTCCACAGGTTTACAACTTTTATGTGAGAAAGTTGGAGGATAGAGCATAACACCTGGCATTGCACATCCAATGTCATTATTACCAGTATAGTAGAAAGCAGGATTATTATTGTGGAATAAAAATGAATGGGATTTGGATGAGTGTACAATAAAACTTTCCAAATATATGGATTTTTAGGAACAGAAAATCACATGAAACAGGTGTGCTGGTTCTTACAGTACAGAAATTTCAATTATTTACATATCATGTAATTGAAAATCAGCTGGTATTTCTAGATCATACTTGCCAATTAATTCACATATTAATTAAAACAAACACTTTGTCATTTGCAAAAAACAGAGAAAAATTGAAACAGTAAAGAAATGTAGTATTTGTATTGACACGATGAAGAATTATCATTGGCACAAAGAAGTATATTTTCCTCAAAAGGTTTGAATTTTCTTCAGATGAGGAATTGGAGAAAAACAACAGCCAATTTTCATCTTGTTATCAGATTGTCTCCTGCATGATGGCTACTCAAGAAACTTGTATAAATCAGGCCTGTCTTTTAACTGTTTTGGTATAAAATTGAAGTTCAGATTTCTTTGTTCTTTAAAGTTTCTTGAAACAAAGGAAAACAAAAAGAGAAAACTAAAAAGGTTTTTTTCTGTTAAAAAAATACAAAACCCCAAAGACCAAATAATAAGGGCTGTGTATGGCAGTTATCTACCATAGCAGCTTCAAGTATTTACAGTGCTGTGTTTTAATTTATTTATATCTTTACAGAAATGGTACAATGCTCTAGCCAAAGTATTTTGATGACTGTAGTTGTCATCCATGACTCAGTAAATATTTTCAGACTGTCTTTGTTCAGCCACTTTCTTTAAGGCACTGCACATATGCTATGGACTCCTCAATGGAGCTTCTTTTACTGGATTGTGCATTTTTCTCTCTCCCTTGCTTGCCCTTCTCTGAGGACTTTGGATTTTATATATTTCAAATCACTGTTGACACTGGGTCGACGAGCAAAGGGGGAAATCATGCCATAGGCATCTGTCTCTTTGACCCTATGCATCCTGAAGGACTTTTGGTGGAAAGTATCACCGTACTGCACAGAGATCTTCCTATGAAGAGCTGGGCTCATTTCATAGGGTAGTTTGGCCATGCTGAAAAGAACATAGAACATCTCATTCACATTGGTGTTTTTCTTTGCTGAGACTTCAAAGTAAGCACAGTTCTCATCGCTAGAGACAAGCTTCTCAGCTTCATCAGAACTCACTTGGCGATAGAGTTCACCATGATCATTCTTGTTACCACAGATCACCATGGGCAGATCCCCCGTTTCCTTGGTTTTGTTTTTCAGACAAGATTTGACTTCAAGGATCTGCTTCTGGAGCCTCTTGACCTCATCAAAGGATTCTCTGTTGTCCAAACTGAATACAAGGATGAAAACATCACCTGCAGTATTTCAACAGGAAAGAATAAATGCAATAGATTACAACTTCATCATACAGAAATATGTGTTTAAAAACAGCAGAGAGCAAAACTGCTATAAATTCTATAGATTTTATGGCAGAATTTGCAGTCTAGTGCGTTCTATTTGTCAAAGTTCAATGCCCATAATACCTAATACTTTTCTAATCAAAAGCCATACTACCTAGGAAGGTGAGAACTAATGCCTAGCATAAGTGGGGAGAATTAGGGTGGGGAACAGTAGCAATAAAACAAAAACATTGAGGATATTTGAATAAAATTAATATTATTTAATAATTCACAGAAGTAAGGGACCAATTAACGTATAGATGCAGTGCAATGAATTCAAGTTGCAAAGCTTCTATGTCATCAAGGGGAATTTTAACATTTTTTTCTGTAGTGGCATCCTCTTCAGTGGAAAATTGAATTGACACTATTGTTAATATTTTTCTTCTGCCTTCTCTAGCTCTAAGAACTAAATGCTAAACAACCTGTGAAGTTTAATTCTTTCAGTATCTAAAACATTTCTTGCCCAATCTTCCAATGTTTTCCATAAGTTCCATTTTTACCTTTTTCAATCTTCCATATATCAGTCTCTATATTGCTTTCTTGCTATTGCTTGACATTTAAATTTCCTAAATTCTAATAGCAAACTATCTGACTGTGGTAGCTGTTTTATATGTTCTGTAAAAAAACGATGATGCATAGTATTGTCCAGTCACAATGCTTCATGTAATAATTAATGCAGATAAGCCTGAAAAAGGAAATAGTTGATGTGTGATCCACTTATATAAAATGAAAGGTTGGGTCAGCTGGTTTCAATTGATTATGTATGTCTATTTTCAGCCAATCCTAACACACAGTTTTTATCATTTGTTTAGAGACTATCCAAAATTATAATGGAACTGAAAAAGTGACTTATGATTGTTTTTCATACATTACTATTGCATCATTCCCATGGTCACATGATCAAAATTTTAACATTTGGCATGCATTTATGATGGCTGCAGTGTCCCAGGGTCATGTGATCACCTTTTGCAAATTTCTGACAAGCAAAGTCAATGAGAAAGCCAGATTCACTTAACAACCATGTTACTAACTTAACAACTGCAGTGATTCACTTAACAGCTGTGGCAAAAGAAGGTTATTAAATGTCACTTAACAACTGTCTGGCTGAGCAATGCAAATTTTGGGCTCAACTATAGTCATGAGTTGATGACTATTTCTATATAAATATCAAAGAATCAATGGCTGTCAATGAAAAAAGTCCATACAGCCAAAGATGATTTTGTCCTCTTTGAACAATAGACATTCATGTTATCTCACATGCTGCTCTTGAAATATGTTTGAGTTTTCAGAGCAGCTTGCCATGCCACAAGAGTTTGTTTGTCCAAGAAAACCAAAGTCTTGTTGTCCAAAAGCATCTGACTTAGTCTTTGGGAAATTGGTGGTTGCCTCTTAAAGACAGGATTTAGAGTTAACATGGGGCAATTTTCTAAAGCATCCTCAGCCTGCTTCTTCTCCCAAAAAGTGATCAGCTCTGACTATGGCAAACTTAACTTGCCACTGTTAAGCCTCACATGTATGTTTCTAACCTGTGAGAATGGAGAGCCTCCTCATGGCAGGGAATGGATGATTCCCAGATGTATCCAAAATGTCCAGTTGATACATGTCACCTCGAATATTGTAAACTTTGCGATGGAAATCTTCAATGGTGGGTGTGTATTGGTCATCAAAGCGGCCATTGAGAAACCGAGAAACAATGGAACTCTTGCCCACCCTGGAGGCTCCCAATACAACCATCCGGTAGGAATTCTTGGCTGGCACATTTAAGGTACAGTTCCCACTGGACATAGTCTTCATCATTGCTCAGATCTGAAAAGATGTAAAAAAAAGGAACAATTATTACCAATGATAGTAAAAATAACAGTGCCATCAGAATAACACAGTGGAACAAAAATTAACTATAAACAATGGCATGACAATATAACAACAATGCTGCATTGGAATATCTGCAAGAAATACCATTTACCTACAAGTAAAAACTAGTGGGACCACAAAATAGACAAAGTAAAAGAAAATGAACAAACTCAAGTACTTTGGGGATTAGAATTTAAACAGACAAGCTCTGTTGGCTGTGTGACCAACCACGATCATCATAATAATGCTTTTCAGTGATGGTGAAATAAAATATTATCTTTTTGCAGATAATATCTTTGGATACTTTATTTTGACAAAAAAGATTCTCATCTTTTAGGTAAAAATCCTGGAGAAGATATATTGTGTGTGAAAGGCAGGCATATGGAGTAACACTAGTGCATACAGCACTACTAGTTAATGGTGGACTAGCTGTAGCTTGACTGTGACTTATAGTAATTAAATATATCCTAAGAGCGTTCTATCCATAATATTGCTACTTAACTTTAATTTATAGAATAAGTAAGTTTAACCTTGCATTTTGGATAATCAAAACATCTAAAAATGTTTTTATAATTTCCATCACACCAATTTCATATTTGAATTGTGAACTTGACTTCTCTTTCTAACTTGGAATCAGATCTATAAAATCTACGTAACACCAACAGAAATAATAATATTGACATATATGACAACCAAATTCCATTCCTTCTAGTATTCCACAAAACATTTTATTGAACAGGCTTTGGAAGACAATAGATTTTTCATCATTACTTGCATGAAGTTGCTGTGATTCAGGTACATTTAACATTTTGTTGGCCATTAATATACAAAGTTTCAGTCCATTTCAGAAGAGAATTGAGCCAATTGATGGCATTGCTGGTCACTTCCCATTGCAAAAAAAAAAAAAAGAGTTGTACAAATTCGTACAAATTCTTCCAATGCAAATCAAGGCCTTGTTTGGAAATGCCCTTTGTCTACTTTCACAGTTTTAGAACATAGAATTAGAGATGAGATAAAGAATAAAAAAGACAGTTGACTTCTGTACATAACCAGGATGCAAGCATGCTGACCTCTGAAAATGACAAAGGCTCTATGCATAGCATTAATAACAAGATAAATGCAGAAGAATAGTTGTAAGAAGTCACAAAATAATAATGGTATTTTGTTTACCAGTACTGTTTCCCCCCAAAGCTATCATTTTTTTCATACTAATCAACCACAATCAATACTTTGCAAATATTTGCTCACAGAGTGGCCTGTGACATCTGAAAAAGTAGGTGATGTGTTACTTCCTCCCTTCTTCTGATGTACAGTAAAATATAATAGACATATGTCTCCTCCTCTTGAGGATAACCATATGAAAGCAGTGAGTGAGTGCATTTGAAAATTAAATAAAATGTTATGAAAGACAATCTTGTTCTTCATTTATTTTAGATTTTATTTTGCACTTTTAAATTTTGCATTGTTGATGTTCCCATTCTGGTTGCCCACTCTTATTTATTAACATCTTAAAAATACAAGCAAACTTTTCAAATGTGTAAACTCATATTCTACCATTTCTAAGTATCAGTAGTAAAACAGTAATCATCACTAAGGGAGGAAAAAGAAATCTTAGCAAATGTCACTTGGGGGAAAGAAAATTCATTGGATGGCACTCTAAGCATTGTTTATTACCCCTGAATAAATTCAGAATGTTACTTAGATATTTTTGGCATAGTATAATACCTCAGTTAATGCTATATAAAAATCAGAATATGTAAGGGAGGGACAACTTTTGTAATTCTTATTTCAGAGATGCTTCCAGACTACATTAGATTCACAATGCGTTGTGAATTGGATTGACTTGGGTTATATAGACTTTCAGGTAATTAAATTTTGTTTAAATCAATTGCATCATTTTCAACATTTTAAAATGCAGTATGAGACAAGAGACAGTCCCTCGTTTTGAAGTGGGCTTGAATGATCAGTCAGCTAGTATTTTAATATTATGGAAAGGCGTCTGATTGCTAACTATTCATTTATTGTCTTTTTATTGATAGGATTGAAAATAATTCTTGTCATGCCAGCTAATTTAGGACATTTCCACAGTCACTTCATCAGTACACAATCAGTTCTGGATATCTGCAAACTTTAACTATGTTTAGAAATTTATTTCTTTTTGCATCAGCTACGGTGTATCTGGAACTGTAATGCACCCAAAATGCACATGCAGGATGATCTTCTTCTGATGGATCTCTTGATTTACTGTATCTCCTGCTTCCTGGACTCAGTCCAACCATTGCTTCCTTCCTTCCTTCCCCACAGAGTTTTAGGTGTCATAGCATCCAAAAGACATGTTACTAATTTAGTATGATTATATGCCACTAAGTTGTTGTCAACTCTTAGTGACCACATAGATAGATCTTCTCCATAATGATCTATCCCTAATCTGTCTTTTATTTTATGGGTTTTTAAAATGCAATAGTGTCACCTCCTCGTAAATCCTCAGATTTTTTTTTCATATCACCTGACAAATTCACACGGCATGAAATAAAACTATGGGATGTAGAATAGAGAGAGTCTTTCCTTTCTTTGTAGGGAGGTTGCTTCTTTTATATAGGAGCAGAAGAAATTTGATCTAAGGCACCAATTGAATAATAGTTTTCATACATCAACAGTTGACTGGGGAAGGGGTATTGATCAGCTCAAGAGGTTATTTGCCAGTTCTCAGTGTTTTGAAGTCTACAGAAGTAAAAAAGAACACATGTCTATTTCAAACAATTTTGTGAGGGATTGGGAAATAGAAATGTACTATGATCATAGGAACATATGTGGTAAGCTGATTGATTCCAATGATATGTATATATGCCATCCAACCAAGGAACAGCCAGTCAGTGGCATAACGGATGAAAACTAGTTTGGTGGAACAGTTAAAGTGCTGAGCTAGAAACTGAGAAATGGGGACTTCTATTCCTTTCTTAGCCATAAAGGCTGTCTTGGTGACTTCAGGTCATTTGCTCCCTCTTAGCCCAATTTCCCTCAGAGAGTTATTGTTGAAGGGAAAATAGATGGAAGCATCAAATATATATGCCACCTTCAGCTGACCAAAAATCAAGGTGGGATTAAATAAATAAATAATATATTGAAAAGTTATCCTATAAAAATGTTATCCTAGTCTATATTGAAGACAGAATCAAGAATCTTCAGAGTTTTCTACTAGGTGAGCACCAAGCTGTCCATTTAACAATTGGGGATTTGTCTGAGGAATGATAGGCAAGTTATCCTGATTTACTATTTGTCTTAGTTCCGCCTACCTCTTGACTCATCTTTGTACCTGCCTACTGCTTAATTGAAACAATCTGACATGGATGGGAAGAGTACAAAGCTAAAGTATATTAGTGTTTGTGCATGCTTACTTTCTCCCTCTTTCAACATTTGTGTAGGAAAGCTTCCATAACTCATGTTTACTAATGGGAAGACATGTCATCTGGGTTGTACTGATCAATCCTAGTTGACTGAGAGCAAATATCATATAGTTAAATCCCTTGAAACAAAAGTCGACCTATAGTCATCAGTCCTAAATAGATTTGATTGAACTCTTTTAATTGCAAAGAACCCAATTATTGCCATGAATTAAGGAAATCAATGAGAAGCCATTCAAAGTATTAAATAAAATGGTCTCTTCAATATGGTCTCAAGGAGAACCGTGTTTATTAAAGAAATTTTCTTTTAGTCAGAAGCATGTTCATTCAAACAAATATTTCCTAATATTTATTCTTTTCAACTGCACTGAAATATACAATTATTATTTTTAATTTTGAATGTGACCTTTTAGACCACATAAGCTTTTGGGGCTTATGGACTGAGTGTGGAATGGTAGAATCAGGCAACATCCAAATTTAACTTAATGCAATTTTAGTGAAACATATGCATTAATTGAATTCCATTACTATGAATAATCCTATACATTTAGTCATTTCCTTCTTTTGCATTGAAGTTATCAATCTGTAGCCACTTTTAGAAAGCTTTGTGAGTTTTTGATGGATGCTTTTAGAGGAGCAATAGACAGTTCTCTGACCACAGCTTGCGCATCCTCAATGCAACATCAGATTTTATAGTAGATAATTGTAAGGAGAAATTTGGGAATAAACTAACTTCAGGTTAAAACAAAAACAAAAGGTGGTTAATCACATTTGCTATGGGTGGCATTTCCATGTCCTCCTGCATGCATTTCAATAGTAGCAGTGCCTTTTCCTTCTCATTGCATATTTATTTAACAATGTAGATAAACTTATTTTCAGTATAGTATAGTATGCTCTCCCTGCTGTGGCCAATAGCAGTTCTTCAAATTTGAAGGTAGCTTCTTTCTTGAAATTCAAGCTTCTTTGCTGACTGGTTTCTCTTAAAGAAAAATGCGAACCCTTTTGCTCAAATCTTTTAATAAGTATGACAAGGAATCAGGGATTAAGCATATAATTTTCTCCAAATTTCCAAGTCCTCCCACTTTTTGGAGCACATGCAAAATTCTCATATTACAGACAGAAATTTATTCTAAGAAGTTTCTTTTGTGATTGGTGTATCAACTTGCAGCATCACAGTACTTATACAGCCTTTGACCTTTTTCTTGCTAGCAGGGTCCCCTGTTTTTAGATCAAGTGTTGATCCTTTGGGTGACTGGCTTATTGCCTAAGCCTGGTGTTGATACAGCCTTTGAACTGGCTGGAAACATTTGATGAGATTGAAGGTGTGGAAGAAAAACCTAGATGCAGACAATAAAACATCTCTAAAGAAGGGGTCCCCAACCTTGGCAACTTTAAGACTTGTGGACTTCAACTCCCAGAATTCTGGGAGTTGAAGTCCACAGGTCTTAAAGTTGTCAAGGTTGGGGACCCCTGCTCTAAAGAGTGCAGACCAGAAAATGTCAAATAGACTTGGTAAAACATGTTTATTTGGAAGGAGGTCCATTTTAGTAGATCTACTCCTCAATCAATATGCATCTGATTGCAACCTCAGTCCCAATTAAGTCCCAGTGTGCCTAATTTTCTTCTTAAGAAGGGCCCTCTCATTGCTCATAAACAAGGCCATCAGATAATTAAAGCTTTTAAAACTAACCATTTAATCACCTTAATTACTTGTAGGCAATCTCTCCCTTACCAAGCTGTTTTCTTATTCAAAAGAAAGAAGCAGTTATGATAACATGGGCTTGATTAGACAAACACATCAATATTCTTCAGAATTTAGAAAACATAAGCTTTCTGATCCTAATAGACCAGGTGGAGATTTTAGACCCTTTGTTATTTAGTCTTTGGCTGTTTTGTATAGTTGTCTTTGCTATAGTCTGTTCTTTAAAAATCATTTGCTATCATATCTGTTAGTTTCTAGTCAACATGTAGTGTGTTCCCACATGAAACTTTTACAAACCCTTATTCATAAAGCGTTCTTAAGCAACAATTTTGTGGTTAGGCAATAGCTCTCAGAATTCTGTCTAACCCTCAACCAATAATTATAGAACCCAGCTCTTACATTTTTAGATATATGCATCTAAAATGTATTAAATGTACAATTAAAAATATAAATATTACTATGCTTATCAGAAAACCATTTTTTTAAGAATACAGCCAACGGCAAACACCTCCATATTATTTGTAAATCTATTCATAGGTCTCTCTTGGGATTTCTGCCTTCTAACTATGATCTTGCATAATGTTTTATCCTATATATTTATAGGAGTGATCAAATTTCTGAATAAAAATATTTGGATCAATATTTTTCTTCCTTCCCACTCAGGTTTTTTTTTTTTTTTCTAGAACAGTATTTTATCCCTGTTTAAATTTACACAGGGTAGGTTTCAGGGGTCAGATCTTAAGATTATAACATCTGTTCCAAATACTGAGTCCATTTTGAAGCTGTTTTTTGCTCTTCAGCCCTACTATAACAATTGTTTGTGCCTTGTTTAAAATACTTAACACATTCATCTAATCCTCTTGATTTGAAATGTTCTCTTCCTAGATACAAAATATACAGATTAACAGTATATTCTGCAGAATTGATGATTACATCCTAACCAGCTGTTGATATTACTTTCATCTTCATGGTTTGGACCTCACATTGCTATAAATACATTTCAGCTCAACAGCAAAGTGCTACATTCATAATTTAAACATTTTGCACCACCTCATGCAGTTTTTAACCTGCAGCTCTTAAAAATAATAGAAGCAACTTATCCCTTTTCAACATTCCTCTGTGATATAATTTTTAGTTTTGCGAAACAATGTAATAATGAATGATTTGCCCTAGGTCAGTAAAGTCAAAGTCAAAGTCAAAGTAATGGTATTTAGCTATTAAAATGAGATTGTCTGATTCCTTTCAGTGTCTAAGCACCAACTGTACTCCTTACTATCTTATGAGGTATAGCATAAGTAAAATATTAAATAAAAAATAGAGGGATCCATGCAGAAGGGGGGGGGAAGCTTCTTACTACAATTTAGATTTATTAGCATTGCTTTGTACTCATTTTTGTCTGTCCAATTACATTTGCTCTGTTACTGATTCCAAAAGAGATCCTGCCTAAAAAAGCAATTCAGATCCTTCAGCACATTGAATGCTTTTTGTGTGGCCTCTGAAAAGTCCAATAAAAAAATGAGAAGCCACACTTGAGGGATAGCTTAGTCTTTCTTGCACCATGCCTATCCTCCCATTTTTCACTTCTCTGTTTTTTTGCTTTTCTAATTAAGTGATTCAGGTAATGTTTTGGGGGGGGCTGGGTGTGCATTTGTGATGCATTGAAGAGATAAAGGAAGAAGGCTTCAATATTTAATTGCTACAAGTTTAACTTCTGTTTTTTCCCCTGCTCCTATTTTTAATCCATTAAAATATGCTTCTTATTTTCAGTGGCAGTTTATTAGATCACAACCTTTCCCACATGTTGAATGCCAGTATTTTCTTCCAAATATTTCAGCTAGTTTTCTAGGAAACACGAAGATGATGATGCAAAAAGAGAACAATTCTCAGTTGAGTTACTCAGTGAGTCAGTAGATAGTTGGTTTGCTTTCTAAAATGAGTGCCCATTTCTCCTTTTTTTGTGGAACCTTTATTCATCTCTTTATTCCATTTAATTTATAATAATGGAAATAGCAACTGACTCGCTATGGGTCCTTAGCTAAGATATTTTCCAGTTTTTTTAATTGTGCCTTTAATCTTCAGTAGTTCTGAACCCTTAATGGTTTTAGTATCATATCTCGATTCTATGGCTATAGTCAAAGTAGTGTGGAAGCAGTTATCTTCTCAAGAGCATGCATCCATAAAATGGTGATACTAAAGACACACAGTGAGAATAAAAATGACCCATCCAAAACTGACATGCAGAGAGACGGAAAGCGTGAAAAGAGACCGGTGGCAGATGGAGGTTGAACATTTTCTCATTGAGCCCAAATAGTCCTTCCTTAGGACTATTACTCTGTCTTGAGCATCCAAAGCAAACAAATGCACAGCATCTATAGGAGGAATTGTAATTGCAAGCCCCTGTTCTTTCCCACTTTTTTGTCATTCCTGAATGGTTAAATTATAAACCCAACATTTTGCAAATCTAAATTCTCTCTCTCTCTCTCTCTCCCTCTCTCTCTCTCTCTCTCTCTCTCTCTCTCTCTCTCTCTCTCTCTCTCTCTCTCTCTCTCTCTCTCTCTCTCTCCCTCCCTCTCTCCCTCTCTCCCTCTCTCCCTCTCTCCTTCTCCCTCTCCCTCTCATACACACACACACACACCCCTTAGAAAATCTTTAAATGTCTTTCTTTTGAAACATTCATTACTGCTGGGAGCTATTGTTCCCAGGTATAATAAAAATATAAAGCTCATCTCTTACCTTTTCCTTCTTTGAGAAGGGAAATCTTTGATTCAGGTGCAGCCAGCAGCCTTGGTTCAGAGGACTGAATTAGCAGCTGCAGCTGCTGCTGCTGCAGCAGCCAGAGCCAGATGCTTCCTACCTAAGTCTCTTGCTTCTTTACCCCAATCCACCCACACCCCACACTCCTTTGCCAGGCTCCAGAAAGAGAAGGGCAACTGTGCCTCAGTGGCTGTCCTATGCTGAATCAGGAGACACGCATGGCCCAAAATTTGTTCTTCAGGAATCAGCACTTGCCCCTTTGTCTTCTGGAGGAAGAATGCTTGATTGGGGGCTCTTGTGCAGAAGACCTACCCTCTCATCTTAGTTCAGTCCAAAATACAGCTCTCAGTCTCCTCTCCTCCTTGCAGAGTTGTTGCTTTGTAACTTCAAATCCAGAAGGTTTGACTTGAGAGCTCTGCTGTGACATCAACCCATAGAAATCGGTCAATCCATCTCCCTGACCTCTGCCCCCCTCTTGTGCAGATTTCCAAGAGAGAAATGGAAGAGCAAAGGGGCTGAAATCAGTAATATAAATAACAAGAAAATAATTACAATAACACAAAAGCCTCAACCAAAAGCCCTTGCTTTTAAAAAAATTAACACTTAAAAAAATTGCTAAGATTTCTTCTGCCTTTCAGTACTAAAGTGATGCATTTGTGTCTCTGATATAGTTGCCTTCTCTCTCCTCTTCTCCCTTTCAGCTGCTGGTGAACTTCACATTTCTTCCTGTAGCTAATCAGTTCACTCCTCTCTTGAAGACAGTCAGTGTCAGTTGTTGTTAAGGGACAGTTGCCAAGAGGGTGGGATCTTGTGGAAGAAGCAATAGGAGACTTTGTGTCAAAACAAAGTTATTCTTCTTTCCTCCTTGTTTATCCCAAAGAGGAACTAAAGAGCTGTCGTAATGATCTCTTATATGTTTGCTTACTTTCTGAACAGCCTAAATTCCTCTCCCATAGTATTCAAGTTCAAAAAGCAAAATAAGCAATACATCAGTATGGTTCTGCATTTTATTTCAGCCTACAAATTCAGAGAACATCTCTCTCTCCTCTGGTGTTTTTTCTGCTAAAGGGAATCAAACTGACTACTCAGCCTAATAAGGACATGCCGTTAAAAGCTGTGATTTCTCTTTTGACTCAGTTAATTTCCTTCAGTATTTAACCAAAACTACGTACTTATATCATTCTGCTGATAATTTATGAATAGGAGTTATATTATGCTGAGAATCATAAATAGCTTGGAATTTCATTTCCAGGCTATTTCCCTTCTGAGGAATCCATGCAGCTTACTACCATGGTTATGTCTTGAGGAGTTAGTCAACACATTTCCATAGAAATCATCCTAATTTGTAGACTTTGATACCAACACTTTGGTATCAAAGCAACACCAGCTGATATTCTGCTGAAGGGTTTCAGTGGAAGCTGAATGACACACGGAGGCCTAGAAGATGAACAGAGGGGATTCTATTTTCTTGTTGATAATTTTCTGTCTTAAATGATAAACTTTAAGGCATCTTAGCTTTTCTATTTTAATTTTGATTCCATATAATAATGGAAGAGCCTGGAAATGGAAAAGCAAAACTACTTCAAAGCTAAAAAAAATTGACAGCAATTGAAACTTACTCTTATCTTTAAAAAATCCTAGTACAGATGAATAAACCCTGATCAGACACCAGAATTTTAGGACAAACATAAAAGAGAGATGCCTTCCACACCATCAAATTAATCAGTGCAGAGCTGCTTTATACAGAAATCAGAAGTGATGCCAAAAAGTTCATGCCACTAAGACAATTTATAGATTACTGAGCTGTGAAAAATAGTTCTCTTATTTCAAAATAATGAATCTTGGAGGATTGTATTTTTGAGCTAGCTGCAGGATAGAATAACACATCTATCTCTTCAACTTAGATCAAATAAATAGTATTTCAAGTCAGGCTTGACTTTGAGTAATATGTCCATACATTTTTTTGCTACCACATAGAAGTAATTGGTTTCCCCCCTCCTTTTATTTCCAATCTAGCCTGCACCTTGGGATTTTCTGCTGGTTTCTCATACAAGTACTAATACATTCCAACTCTGTTTTTCTTTAAGTTCAACCAAGACCAAGGTGCAACTGCCTGAAGAAAAGAAGTAAACCATGCTAAAATAAAATTAGTAAGATTTATTTATGACCAAACCCAATTCTAACCCAATTTATGTGGTTGGTGACTTAGAGGAGTACAGATTTTTCTGATCCACTAGGAAAATGGGAGATCATCAGTGCAGTCAGCTGATTGGCATTTCCACCACTGTTTCCTCTGAGATTAGGAGAATGTGATCTGAGAAGGTACTAGAATATATGATCTGTCTATGTCTGAAGCCCAAAGCAAAAAGTGTTTTTCTGTCAGTGATTAAGAAGCAAGTTTATTTTTTTTTAAACAATTGCTTTATATTAACGCATATGATTTTATCCTATCCTGTTAATTGACACATTTGGGGGTAATATCAAAAAATTGCCATATGATTTTAGATCATTATGCATTAAAGATGAGTATGTACTTAACAGCTATAGAGCCATATTATTACAATAATAGCTCTATTGATGAGTTAATAAGGAAGAGTTACTCTTCATTAATTCATCAATAAAGCTATTATTTTAATAAGAAAATTAGCTTGACACTCTCTGGTTTGCGGTTCACCACAGTTAAAATGAAGTATAACACAGACAATTATACAATTTACACGACAGAGAAGATCAGTTCATACACTGGATAAATTATAATGTGGGTTTGTTTGGTTTTTGCTTAGTGTACCCTTTTAATTTAGCCATAGTAAATATATCATGATTTATAACTCAGAAGACAATTGTTAGTCAAACTATGAGTTAACCTCATGTGTGAATCTTGTTATAAAATTGAAAAGGAAAAAAGGAAGATTCAATAAGAAAGTCCAATTCATTTTTCATACTGGAAGATAAGATTGGAAAAAAAACCTGTTTTAATATAGATTTAATATAGATTTGAATTTCATTGACAAATCTATATGTCTATAGAAATATAAAAGAACATCCCTCCATTCTTGACAAATAAAGTTGTATTTCTCTGTTTAAAATATGATTTGAGTTTATTATTCTCAGTGAACACTAAGCCTCAGATAGAAGGCTTAGTGTGTATGTGTGCTTTCATGTGTGTATGTATATGAATGATGTTTGAACCTATTGTTCTATGCAACAGTACTGTATGAAGCATAATTTATCATTTGACAGATGGAGAATAATTTCAAAGTGACTGGTTCCAGGCATTACATAGTAAATGTCTAAAACGGATGCATGAGTGACTCAGCATATTTGCTTTTCTTGGCAAGATATGTGAGTCTTATCTGCACACAATTCTCTCTATCAAAGAGATATGTTAGTTCTCTTTTGGAAGTTTTGCCAAAAGCAAGAGGGACAGAGGAATGAAAGGTTATCCTTTTCTCTGTTTTGTTTTGACTGCTCTAGCAACAAAGTTGGAAAATAAAACTCATAAATCTTTCTTTGTTTGACATCTAAGTGGCTTCAGAAGCAACAGTGAGAAAAATTATAAGTTATGGCTGAGCATGAATTTGAAGCAAACCTTCTTCAAGCAGATTTGAAGATCAAGGAAAGTATGGTTAAAGTGATTGAAAATGATCTTAATAGTCTCACATTGTCTAGTACAGTCCTTTTGTTAAAAACATTGATTTCTTTTGAATGACTAAGAAATGTCTAATAGAATAATTTTATTCCTCCTTTCTTCCAGATGAGGACACTGTGTTCCCACTATGTGAAGATAATCTGTAGTTTGCAGAAGAATATACTCATGTATCATATAAACCGTACAATAAATCAGGTTTAAGCAAACCATATATTAAGCGTATGATGTGACTTTTCTCGGGATTTCAAATAGACTGAGACAAAAACAGCTGAATGCTGACAACTTCCCTTAATATCGTATATGGACTTTCTATTGGATTATTTTAAAATATGCTTCCAGACAGAACTTCATCAACCAGATTGAATAGAAAGTGTGTGATCTCTAATAGAAATCCTTTTTAATATAAATTTAATTTCTAGTAAGAATCTTGATTACAGTAGTAAAAACTAATACAAACTAAAGTTTGAGAAAAAAGAATCAAACGTGCAGAAAAAAGCAAGTAGAAAAAGAAAGAATATAATAAAGAAAAGAAATATATAAAAGGGACTTCCAACCTTCATCACAAATATAAACAAATTTAGTAACTCTGCAGCCCCCATAGAGTTACAAACAGAAATCTCTTCATCCCATTACAATCCCTTATCTATAAGCAAATCCATAAAATATCAACAGTCAACAGAAAGTCCATAAAAGGTTGCCAGAAGTAACAATATATCTTGTTTTAACCTTTATCAAACCAACTTTATATGAGTTTTCCTTCCTTTTACTTCTAACAATCTTAAACATTAATTCAATCAAAATTGCTGTAGGATTTAATTTCTCTTCAATTCTTTATCCCATCGCACAGACTTTTTCAAGATTTTAACAAGCTTCCAATAAGAATTTATTTTCCAAATTATACTCTTGGTTTATTATTTGTGTTTTCTATTTAATTTTTACAATTTCAGTCAGTTTCTTTTGTATATCCAATAAAAAGTCCTTTTCAAAATTATTCTCTTGCCTCTCACTTGTAGTTCCATATTCTGTGCTTTCTCTATTTTTTTTCAGATAAAATTTGTTCCATGTCTGTCATCCCTTCATTAACATCTTTTAGACATAATCTGTCCATAGAAGCATCATCATTTCAGATGGTGTTGCATATATTATAGTTACTAACTTCTGGTTTCATTATTCAAAGTTCTCCTTTAATATTTCTGATGTTATAATATTTGGTATCATTTTGTAAGTCCAAGTATTATTTATTTATTTATCAAATGTCTACAATGCCCATATCACCTAAGTGATTCTGGGTGGCTTACAAATAAAAAATATACACAATGTAAAACTAAAATAAAAACAGAGTTAAAAATAGAATTAAAACCAAGTTACAATTAGTGGTTAGAAACTTAAAGGTTAAAAAATTAAAGAGATGGTGGGGGAGTGACTTCAGGATTGCACATCACTCTTAGACAACTTCCTTCCATGTCATTTGGCAGAGCCAGATCCTGATGCTTTTCTGGAAAGTCAGAAGGCCTTACTTTGAAGGCAAGATGTTCCACAGGATGGGGACAATAGATCTCTTCTTAGATCTTGCAGTCAAAATCTTTAACTGAGGGAATCTACAATACATCCTTTCTGCCTGTCTGACCAGGTGGGATGGGTTGACATTGCCGGGATAACCAAAAGTCCATTGCTCATGAAAAGTTATTCATTTTTATAGTTAATTCCATCTTTTCTAATAAAAACAATATTTTAAATTTATCTGAACCCTTAATGCATTTATAATTTTCTTAGATCAAAATCTTATTTAGCTTTTTGCTGGTCTAGTGGTTAACACATTAGGCTAAAAAACGGGACTGTGAGTTGAAGTCTGGCCTTAGTGACTCTTGGGCCAGTGACTCTTTCTCAGCCCAATTCATCCCCCAGGTTGTTGTTGTGAGGAAGAAGGAGCATTAGATATGTTTGTTGCCTTGAGTTGTTTATAAAAATAATAAAAACAGAATATAAAATAAATATTTTTTCTTTTCTTCAGAATTGAAGATAAAACTCATCCAATGACTTTTCAAATGTGTCATTCTGAAGGTCTCTGATAGCTTTAAAACATTTTCAAAAGTGATTAAAAAGTGAGGTTTGCAACTTAGTGTCAAAAATCTCTGCCCTGATTGTGAGCAAGATGGCTAATCTCTTCATCTCCCAGCACTCAAACTTGTGGAAAACCATTCTCCTGCTGTCTGGAGCACAGGAACTGGTCCACTGACTGACAGTAGACAATGCTTTTGCAGAGCTGTGTTCAAGCCACTATAATGCCTCTGGAAGTCTATCTCCAATAGACGTCATGGGCAGCTCACCTGTGTTGTGTGATTCCCTTTTATCTAACTGCTTTCTGTCACCTATTGGCATTTATACTGCTGAGAACAAGGGTAATCTGCTTATCTCTTAAATTAAATTAAAAATGAGAGTCTGGCCAAACTGGAAGAGGAGAAGACAAGAAATCAAGGTGGAATTGTGGACACTGGAAACAGTGGTTGCCCAATTTATATAACTGTATATCTCCAGTTAGATAAAAACTGGGTGTCTGTAAGCAAACCCAAATGTGACAGAATGCCTATAAGCTTACAGTGACTTCCTTTTACAGTGAATCAAATTTCTCAAACTTCTCATTTTTGAGGAAGTAGTGTGATGGAATGTGCACCTGGAGCAGGGTCGAGAGGGGTTTTGACAATCAGAGCCTGCCTAGGGAGGAGGGAGTACATTCCATCATAGAAAATCCTAAATTAAGAGACTGCACATTTCCCAACTGGATGGCAGGGGCAGAGAGGTTCAGAGTAATCATAACATAGAATCTCTCCGGATATATTTAGTAGCTTAGAAGCTTATAGCTTCAGTTTGACAAGATCCAATTTATCCATTTGGGGTAAGCGTATAAAGGAGTGGATTTGATTGGATTTCACTATATTATTATTGAGTTTGGGCCTGACAAATTGGATAAGATTAAGAAACTTATTCCATTCCTTCAAAAGTTAAAAATTAATGATAATCTTTCAGGAATAAGGTTAAAATGTTGCAGGATAGGTAGATATTCTTTAACCCCTGATGCTCCACTTCAGCAGTGGAATGAATGAAAACTGTATAGTAATAATTCACTTGCAGTTTGATAGTGCAGTTTTATGTATAATGATCTGACATGGTCCCATTTAATTCAGTGTGATCTATTTCCTAGTAGATGGACGTTAGAAGTTGAAACAGTAGTCTCAAAATTGTAGCCTCAATTTTGTCATATGTGTTTTGGATTATTATTAATACTTAATGGGTTGGGTCAGCAAATAAATCTTCGTTGGGCCTCTCATTCAAAATGTTAATCTATTCACATCATTTTGATAGAATTTTCTATTATTTTATTTGTTATTGCAGTGTGGGTTATCTCTTATTTGTTATTACAGTTAAACATTTGGGTGGTTTTTATCCCAGTTTGTCTTAGAAATAGAATAGTCAAGAAAATTAAGGTAAGCACATTTATCTATCAAGTGTGCAATAGGATTCCAGTTTATGAGCAATAGATTAACCTAAGGAAGAAAAAGATATACAGTCTGAGGATTAATTATATTTGCACAGCTTCTCTGCCCTTCTCTAACATCCATTCTATCTTTCATCTTCTTGGGAGCTTCCATGCTACTGTTTGATTGGGGATGATTCTTGCTCCTCAGATGCAGTAGCTGGTACCCATGGCTATGATTAAACACCGTTATACAAAATCAGCTTTGAGTAAGTCATGCTGTTTAGAATGACAAGGTGAAACTGATGCTCATTAAACTGAACTAGCAAACAGCTCAAATAGAATGATTTTGAATAAGCACAGCACTGTTTCTGCTTGTATGCAAGCCAAATTGCTGGATCTCCTGTCATTTTTGCCTTGGGCCCTTTTATTTTGTCATGAGCATTTATCCTTTCCATGCCTACCTTACCGAAGATCCTTGTCATTACAGCTTACAGTGATGCTGGGTTAAAATTATTTTTAATACTTTGCATGCCTATTCTCCAAATCTTTTGTAAGAAATAAATAGGGCAATGGATTTAGCACAAAGCATAGCTCAAATAGAAAGTGAAGCACCTCTTTATCCATAAGCTAAATGCATTTGCTATTGGAAGTGAGGTAATATGATGTATTTTGATATCTATTCTTTTCCTAATCTGGTACATTCTGCATAAATGGACATTGAAAATCCCAGTTTCCAGTTACTTACACAAGAAGGCTGTGTAAGGCAATTGGAGACAAGTTATAAAAGATTAACAAGAAGATTAAAGAAATCAAAATCTGTGAGGATCTTTCCTCCTACAGTGATCTATCCTATTCAAATATACACAGCCTGGAAAATAGCAAAATCTTTTTTAGGATAACTCTTGTTTATAGGTATTCTAGAATTTTTCTTGAAACCATGTCAGCTATTTTTCTTTTTAGTATAGCCTGGAAAAGGGGCAATTAAGTCTATATTATAGTTATCTTTTATCAAAATGTGTAAAAAGTATAGCACACCTTTATAGGGTTCTCTCGGTCCTTGAGAATTTATAGGGGGGAAGGATTGCATTGGAGCATGGGGATTTTAAAAGGCCATACAAGTGTTTTAAGCTTTGCAAATGCTTAAAGTTTTATGTCACATTTTAAAGCTCAGGCAACCTCCTCCAAAGTGAATCCTGGCCATCCACTTTTAAGAGGACAGATTTCTATCTGCTGCAAAAAAAAAAAAAAAAAGGCTGGTGCTGTTCTTTTGCTGATGGGAATTATGGACTTCTGTCATGTCTCTTTAAAACTTGGCTTTGGTCCCAGGTCTGAACTGAATGCCTTTGGAGAGGGCCATGTCATACTTTCCTTTAAAGGTTATGTTTACTTTGGGCTGTCTTGTTTTGCTTTGTTTATGTTTTTTAAAAATTGTTTTAATCTAGTATTATATTTTGTAACCCACTCACAGTCCACTGGAGTAGATAACTACATTAAATTTAATAAAATAATAACATTAATAATAATATCTGCCTATCCCAGGTCCTTGGGAAGAACTTGATAGGTGGACAAATACGCCAAATCTGGTCTAAACATCTGGCTGACTGTGTGATGAACAATAATATTCATTAAGGGGTCATCACATCAGTAATGGAGCAAACCTTTTTCTGTTTCCTCAGAGGACAGCATCTGAATTACTGAGTCCAAAGTGCAAAACAAAGATATTTCAACTATGTTGGAAAGGTACATTAAAAAAAATATGAAGTGGTTGTCTTGGTGCTGGTAAGCAATGTTGCTCTATATGTTTTTTGTCTTTGTGATCAACCAGAGCCATCCCTGTCATTCATCAGGGCTTTGGACATTTCACTCCATCAGAGGACAGAGCTGTGTTGCTTCTCTAAGCTGACCTGCCTATATGAGTTGGAGGAAGATGCTACCTCTTTAACCCCAAAGTTAAAAAAACCTTCTGTTATCTTTCCCCTCAGTCAGCAAAAGGCTTTGGGACAATTTTGTAATCAAGTTAACATGCATTTGGCTTGAAGTGGTTGAGTTCATATTGTTCCAGTAATTTCACTCTTTGAAGAAAACACAACTGCTGCAATCTTACTGATGCCTGTCAGCTTTGTAGCCATGTGCAGCTGAGAGGCATTCATTATGTACCCGAGCACCTATGAACCAAATCTCTCTCTTCCAGCCCATGGTGGTAGATATTCATGCTTACTAAGATGAGTAGTTGTTAAGCACTTTCTAGAGTTAATATCTTCATTGTTGCTACCTTTAATATTCTTTAATAAAAATCTTCGTGATGGGGAAAGTGTCCCATTGCATGCTTCAGCTTAATTGTAGAGATATAAAATTGGGTCCACAGAGCTATGGTTGCTATGACAACTCCTATTCTCAATCTTGCTGGCACTTTCCCACACATATAAGCATGTGAGAGAAGGGAAATGCAGATACAGGAGAGATGATGGTATAATTGGCCAACTTATTTTCTTCTTAACAATATCTATGAGAGTTCTTTCCTTCATCTATTCCATGGTTAATGTTTTTGTCCAGTGGAAAAACAGAACTCATAACATGGCCTATTTGGAGTCTTTGGGGAAATAATTATGAGCATAGGAAGCAAGGTTCACCGATGAAGCTGGTTGAAGAGACGGAGTCTTGGAAAACTGATTGACAAGATTCCAATCTAGGCAGGATAAAAGAACACTAGAATTACAAGTATTTTAATATTTTATGGCATCCCCAAGAAATTTTCAGACTTCAAATCATTCAAATTCTAATAAATAGGGCCAAAAAAACCCTTAGGTGAAAAGCACTAAGAGTACTAATATTAAAAACCCCTCCAGGAAAAGGAAATAGAGACAGATCAGTTTCGTAGTAACTAGAACTAAGGAGAAATTTCCTGAGTGTGAGAACAATTAGTTTGTAAAATGGTGTATCTCTGGAATTTGTGGATGTTCCACCATTGGAGGTGTTCAAGAAGAGACAGGACAGTCATTTTTCTAGAATGGTATGGTGTCTCCTGCTTGAGCAGAGGGTTAGACTAGAAGATCTCCAAGGTACCTTCCAACCATATTGATTTATGTTCTATGTTCTAAAGCTTTCAGAAGTCAGCATGCTTAAGACATTTGGGTAATTGTAATCCCAGACAACCTGGAGAGGCCAGCTTGCAGAAGGCTACCATAGTGCAACCATGTAGGAAGAGAGTTATATTAGTATATAATACCACCTTTGGTGACTAATAGATTTTATTAAAAGGCACAAGTTTACAAAAAAGTAAGTCATTTAATAAAATATTTTCATTTATCTAGCTTTGCAGATAAAACTTGTGAGAAAAAGTTTCCCTTTTCATCTGGAATTACAAGGTTGAAACTGATTCATTTGTCTACTCAGTCAAGGCTACAAAACCAATAGTCTCCAAATAGGATCTGCAAAGGACATGAAACCAAGATTTTCAAAGTTAAAGTGCCCAACAATTTTCAAATACAACCTATATGCACAAGGCAAGCAGTGAGCAAATCCATATAAGGCAATAGCAAAATAAATCCATATAAGGCAATAGCAAAACAAATAGCTGTTTTATATGGAATTCAATTTATTTTTCTAACTCAGGAAAGAATTACTAAACTGAATCCAACCTGGGTTAGTCACCGGCTTCCAAGCTTCTAGACTTATGCTGGAAGGGTACTTGTCTTCAGGGTACTTGTCACTCACCAGAACATGAGAGTAAAATATATAAAATATAAGTACACATTCTGGTGAGAGCGAACTTCCCTGAAGATGGGCTCCAGCAAGAGTCCAAAAGCTTGGAAGACTAAACTTTGAGTCCCAGTGACCGACCCAAGTTGGATCCTGCAACATTATTCTGGGGCATGTATATTTGCTTTCATTTATGAGCTACTATATCAGCTGAATTATAATTTAAAATGTAATTATAGTTTTTTGCTTGTTGTTTAAAAACACTTTCTACTTTTTTATTTGCCATTTTGGATGTATTGGGTGCAAACAGTTGGCCAATTAAGTAATTAATTCCAGGAAAGGATTTACTGCACGTTTAGACAGATTCTCTGTGCTGTTAAAAGAATGCCATGCTGGTTAGGATTAATGGACAGTGGAATATGGCAGTAACTGAAGGATCAAAAATGCTACATTCCTATGACAAACCCTAGTCCAGTTTAAAGCTGCAATACTTAAACATAGAATGCTGCTGATAAATGACTGAGATGGTTCTAGTAATATAAAACTGATAAGGATCGAGTAAATTTGAATGCATTTAAAGTGTTTTTAAAACATATATATTTAATAAAGCAGATTCATTGGTGGAAGTGGTTGCAAACAGATCCCGAGTCTTAATTGCAATAGATGGTAGGTAAATTTAAAATTTTACAATTATGTTATACTGTTATACAAATCATACTGCATATTAATTTCATTGCTTTTGTGTACTTTAAGCTATTGTTTTGAGTTTTACTGTTTTCATTTTTAATGTAGTTGAACAGTGCAGTAATAGTTATTAAGAATAGTTCTGTTGTTTGTTTAAAATTATTTATTTTATTAGACAATGGCTGACTCCAAAATTCTATGTATGAATTTATTTTTTCAACTTTTTCAACTAACAACTATAGAAATATCTTGGGAATTTGCAAAAAAATAATAATCAAAAACAAAACCACATATTCTATTAGTACATTCAAAACGTCTATGGAGATTCTCAGTCATCCAGGTCATGGCTGTCCCAAAGATGCTTTTTCAACAGGCAACAAGGCTTTGTTTTTTCTTCTGAATTGAAGACATTTCTTGGATGAGAAGCAATATGTCTTTAAAGAAAAAACAAAGTCCAGTTGCCTTTTGAAAAAACACCTTTGGTACACTCAAAACCTTTATATCAGTTGAATGGATTTAAATGCAGCCACTGAGGTTGGCCCTACACATATTTGGGGAAAGACTTGCATGAATTTTATTTAAAAGAAAAAACAAAGGCCCAGTGATGAATATACCAGCTAATTGGTTAAATGCCACAAAAGTCTGGTGTTGGTTGGAATATGTATAACTAATATGAAGAAGCAAAATTTGAAATAGTCTGGCTTTTTTCCATAGGAAAAAATAAATGTCTAATTAGCCAAGGCTTGAAAAAAAAATCACATATCCTCATTATCTCTTAGTTTTGTGGAATTTTGCAACAGAAAAATCACCCCTTAATTATGAGAAAACTGTCAAATGGGAATAAATCTGAAATGAAGAAGTATTATTTATTTATTTATTTATAATATAGTCATACCTATCCATCTTATGACAAACTCTGGGTAGCTCCCAATCAAAGATTAAAACTACATTAAATCCATATTAAAACTATAAAAAGTCTTTTGCATCTGCATTGCACAATGCTTATATTGTGTGGAAAATAAAATAAAAATAAATTACTATCATTTGTATTCTGCTACAAAAGAGCAGAATTATTGACAAGTAATGAGCAGAAGTTCTGGAGAAAGCAACCAGGATTTTTTAAAAAATAGCATCTGAACTCAATTTTGCTTCTAAGAACAATGTAGCAGTAATTATAAACAAGATTGCAAATGATATAGCTCCCTATTGGTCAATAATTTTGTACTCTGTATTCTATTTTGGGCTGAGTTTCTGGCAAAGAATGACAACATAACCTTTATTAATATTCTTGTGATAAGAGTTTGTCTCATTTGTTCTGGCAGATCTTAGTTGCCATTTCAAATAAATTGTTTAATTAATGTTTCTGGAGGCTAACGAAATTATGGATTCTGTCATGGAAAGTTTGTACAGCAATTTGAATTGTAGTTCTAATTAATCTCATAATATTTAAGAGGTAGAACGTTATTAGTAAAAATCAATCAATCAATCTGTCAATCTAATCTTAAAACAGCCTTCCTCATCCTCCAGATGTGCTGGGATCATAAGTGCAAGAACTTCTAGCAAATATGATTAATGCGAATTCTGGAAAATGTGATTGCAATACATGTAATGAACACCAGGTTTTGGAAATCTACAATACTCTAATGGAACTTGTCCTTGTTTTAATTATTTTTGGGGATATTTTTCATATAGTATGCCATGTTATTAAAGTTTGTATTTTTTCCTGCCTTTTATGGTTTTCTTTCTTAGTCAAAACCTTCTTATTATAATGATTATCCCCTGCCATTTTGGCTACCAAAAATACCTTCATTAATGTTTTGGATGTTCATGATGTTTACGTTTGGGCATTTAGCCCATTCTTTTTATGAAAATTAGTGAGGGAACAAACTTAATGGTTTAAACAGGATTTTTATAGGCATAATTGTACATCAGTTTAATCAGTGCAAATTTAATTAGTTGTCCCAAAATGACAGGAACACCTGGCGGTGGGGAAGCACAATTATTACTTAAGAAAGGAAAGTGCCTGAGGAAAGAAGTTTATAGTCTAACATTGTGGTAATGATATTAGGTAAAGTTAAGGGTACATCCACATTTTCAGAATCCTCTCAGGTACAGTAACTGCTTCTTTTTTCAGAACAGGGACACAAAATGAAATGTTCACTCTGATTAAAAGAATCTGATTCTTTTAAAATCTTGTTTCTCACTCATGCTAGTTCATATGTACTGTACATGGAACATTGAACTGCTGTAACGAGAGCAGTGAAGAAACCAATATGCTGTTCATGAAGAAATATATCTTTGTGAACTATGAATAGTTCCTACAAACAGAACTTTGTAGCCTTCGGGAAACTTAGGAGGTGTTTGGGTAGGCGAAAAGAAACTTTGATGCATGAATAATGTTGGTCCCTCTGAGACAATGAGAACTGAGTAGAAATTACTTTTTAAAATTCCCCAATAATCTGTGGGCAAAGCAATTGAGAGGATGTATTTTGTTTTTTTTCCCAGGAGATGGAAGAATCTATCAACAGTTTCTCAATGGCTTCGCATTGCTCCTGAAAACACAAAATGACAAATGTTCCCTTATGAATTATTCTTGTGGGGTTTAATGTTAGTTCTATGGAGGCTGCAGACATTCTGGAGAGAAAGTTGATTATGCAGTGAAAAACAGGATATTCACACTACCCACTGGCCATGTAATTAAATGTAAAAACAATAGCCATCTGTTGAATCTAGAAGTTTCATCAGAATGATGAAACTTGTATAATTTATTTATTTTTCAAATTACCAAATGACATCACAACACAAGCTCCATCTTTTATATTGAATTCTTTTCCCACCTGCCCCAGAGCTTATGGCAAAAATATCACATTTTACTTTTTCTGAAACAAATTCTCTTCTGTCAAGCTGAATGTGAGTGGATAGATGGAAAGAATAACTATCAAATCCTTTACAACAGTGGCTCTCAACTTGTGGTCTGTGGACCACTGGGGGGACTGTGATGTCATCACAGGGGGTCCATGAAGGCTTGAAGAAATATTATGATTTAAATCTTGAGTTAAGTCTTGGGAGTTTGTGGCCAAAAAGGTATTTAAAGATGTGTGGGGGGGTCCATGGTGAATAAAAGGTTGAGAACTACTGCTTTACATGATGTCAGCAGATAGACTGCATGACCCCGGCCTTAGGGTGTAAAATAAGACTACAAGGCCACATAAAACCGTTTGGTTTGTTTCGTCTGTTTGCAGTATTTGTCTTTTGTTTGCTTTAGTAATATATCTTAACAAGTGATTAGATCATCTGTTGGATGAGTATTACTTTTTAATGTTGTTTTATTTTCTGAGTATTTAAAAAATTCTCAGGGAAGTGGGAAGTGAGAAAGAATTGGGAGAAAAGTGAAAGAAGAATAAGTCTCAGAAGCTACAAAGGATGAAAGAATTGGGTGTTTAGTTGCAATAGGCTTCCTCTTAGTTACAGTAAAGATGGACTTCACTATTTTGGATTTCTGAAAAACATTTTGGTTACTGATCAGGGCTTAGGAAGCTGCAGATGCAAGAAACAACGTAGTTCCATGTGCTTGTCTGAACTAAAATGATGGAATGTTTCAGGATGGGTGATGCATTTGATAGGGAACATCTGGTTAGTCTCTAGAACATCCACTTCATATTTTAAGCAATTGTGTTGGATATGACCTCTTTGGGGGCAGAGAGAACATCAGCTAGCTAAAGTAGATAGCATTGGTATCTATGGATCAATTCTGTGCAGAAGTGAAAAATAGCATCATTTGCTCCAATATGTTTTTGAAATTGGTTAGATAATGCTTATTGTCCTTAATGTAGAGAGATTTAATTGTATCAGCTCAATTCTGCACTAAAACGTGGGCAGAACCATGTCTATCACTGAGCAGAACAATAATTCTTATGGTGAAGAAGTTGGATTCATCCTTCTTTTGTAGCTAAAATGTTTTTTTCTCCTGTTTTGAATAAGTATGTTTTTTCAATATTATCTGCATATCACAAGCTTTGCTTTTAAAAAATATGTCTTTTGATGAACTTGTTCAGAAAGTATGGCTTTTGTTTATGGCAGTTGTGGAGGCTTAACTATTACAGGCAGATGGGAAATTTCTTAGTTTCCATAGCACTGCTACCATTTAGTTGAGGGATGTTAAAACTCCTGCACATACACTTACAACACAGACCGAAGAGGAAAAAAGATTACAGATCACTTTATTATTGGAGCCAACTCAGATTCCTCCCTCATTAGCTCAAGAAGTCCAAGAGGCCAGTGCAAACAAATTCATGTTTATTTTGCCCACATTTCTATAGAAATCTTCCTGTAGGGGTATTAGCATCCAGATTTGGGCTGCCATCATTACCTCTGTCTTTATTGTGTTCCTGCTTATAAAACTGTGGATGGACTTCAGGTTCTGTTAGTTAATTACAAGTGGAAAACATGTTTAAGGATGAAGAGAACATTGTTGGTGTCTCATTAGAAATCACTATTAGTTCTAATGCACCATAGATGTGAACTTTCCAACCAGACTAGTCGCAATACAAGATTCCACCTTTGGGGAAATTAATCACTACACGTGGTCCACAACTTAGACCAGAACTGACTCCAAAATTTCTGTTGCTAAGTGAAAGGCTGTTAAGTGAATTTTGGCCCATTTTATGACCTTCCTTGCCAGAGCTCTTAAGTGAATCACTATAGTTGTTAAGTTAATAGCACAGTTGTTAAGTGAATCTGGCTTCTGCGTTGACTTTGCTTGTCAGAAGGTCGCAAAAGAGGATCACATGACCCTGGGACACTGAAACTGTCATAAATGTGAGTCGGTTGTCAAGCATCTGAATTTTGATCACGTGACTCTGGGAATGCTGTGATGGTTGTAAGTGTGAAAAACGATCATAAGTCACTTTTATCATTTCTGTTGTAACTTTGAATGGTCACTAAATGAACTGTATTCATGACCAAAGCCTCACCATTTTCACTGTCTCCTCTTTGGGACATGCCTAATAGTGAAGCAGATCCCAGTGCAGTCTTCACAATGTCTTCCAGCATCTCTTCTGAGTCCGAAGAAGTGTATCATGGTTCCGACTAATGAAACACTTCAAAGAACTTCCAGGCCTTGTTTATCCTAAAAGCCTTTATTAACAGTGTAACAGATTGACGGCACGTCATGGATGGATGCCAGAATCTGAATTTCTCTTGCTTGTGTCTAACTTTTCTTGCTAAACCCCTCCCTGATTTTGCAGTCATAAGTTACATCTTCCAATTAGCCCGGAGGGCAAAGATTCACTTCCGTTCATTTTCCTGGGGCTTTCTTTATAAATCTCCTCCCTTTCTCTGTCATCCGAATTAACTCTAAAAATACCAGACAGTTCTGCATATCTTGTCAAAGCAATAATATCCTATATTAACAGCGTTGATATCTGGCCCCCCTTACAAAAAGGACAGATCCTGTAATATAAACAAAAGCATATGTTAATGACTAGTTTTTGGTTTGTTGGGGTATTTTGCATGAAACCTTTTGATGTGCCTGTCAGCTTTCACCTCATTGGATTTCACCCAGATGGCTTCAGACAATGGGTATCCCTTCCATTTTACTAGGTAGTGCAATTTCCCTTTAAAAATTCTAGAGTCAAGAATACGTTTCACTTCATAGTGGGTCTGTCCCATAACTATGAGGGGCCCAGGTGCCTTCTTCAGGGGAGGTCTTAAAGTGGAGCCCCGATAAGGTTTCAACAAGCTGCAATGGAAGATTGGGTGAATTCTCCCAAAAAGTCTAGGGAGTTTTAGTTCTATGGTGACCGGATTGATGATCCTTACTATAGGGAAAGGCCCCAAGAATTTTGGCCCCAATTTCTTGCTGGGCAATTTGAGATGTAAATATTTAGTTGACAACTTGGAATGTTCTTTGGAGAGCCCTCTTTCTATCAGCCTGCTTTTTATAGGTTTCAAATGTCTTTTTTAAAGCAGTTTTTGTGTTTCTCCAAACTTCTTCCCACCCCCTCACCCATTGGTCAAGTGTCTGGGAAGTGGAGGGCACTTGAGGGTATTCAGGTATTGGGCTGAACTCTTCCTGTGGCCACTCTGAAAGGCGTGTAGCCGGTGCTGCTTTGCACAGAATTATTGTACGCCACCTCCGCAAAAGGGAGGAGGTCAGTCCAATTCATCTGTTGATAAGAAACGTAGAATCTAAGATATTGCTCCACCATTTTGTTAGCGGATTCTGCAGCCCCATTGGTGACTGGATGAAAAGCAGATGATAAACCTTGAGATGATCCAAGTAATTTAAGAAAACTCCTCTAAAACTTCGCTGTGAACTGCATCCCCCTGTCCAAATTGCAGGAACAATTTGGTCAGTCGTTGGGCAAATGGGAGTCCTTTGCAGGTGATGAAATGAGCCTGCTTCGAGAACAGGTCTATCACAGTCCAGATGACAGTATTTCCTCTACTTTCAGGTAGGTCTACTATAAAGTCCATAGCTATTTCTTCCCAAAGTTGAGAAGGGTCTGCCACTGGCTGCAGTAACCCGGGGTTTTTCCCTGGGATTCTTTTCATTGTGGCACATACAGTACAACTTTTTACATAGTTTTCCACATCCCTTTTCAGCCCCGGCCACCAAAATTGCCGGCAGGTGAGGTGTAGGGTTTTCAAATATCCAAAGTGTCCAGCCTGTTTTACATCATGGCTGTGTTTAAGAGCATTAAGATGGAGTCTTAATGCTTAATGGAGTCTTAAGTCTACGCAGAGATGAAGAGACCCATCTTTTTTCTCTTTGAACAACCCAGGAGCTCCCACAGTAGATTTGGCCTGTTCAATGAACCCCCTCGCTAGGTTTTTGTTCAGGTATTGCTGCATCTCCTCCATTTCGAGGGGGGACATAGCATACATTCTTGGCTGTGGGAGTTTGGCTCCTGGCACCAGTTTGATGGAGCAGTCATTGGGTCTGTGAGAGGGCAGGGCATCACATTCTTTTTGACTAAAGGCCTCTGACAGGTCCCGATATTCATTGGGGATGAGTGGTTCGCCTGGCGGCAGTGAGGCAGCCATGTGCGCTCGCTGATTGGGTGGCCTAATGTGTCCCGCAAAATCGGTTGAATAAGCAGGAGGTTTAGGTCCTACAGGTAGTCTCACAGTTCTCATTCCTTTCTCCCACCAGATAAATGGCTTCCATTTGTCCAACCAGGCTAGCCCTAGGATCACAGTCTCAGTCATTTTTGGAGCCACTAGGAAGCGAATAAACTCCCAGTGCGCACCTATTCCTAGGTGTAAGGGCTCAATTAATTGTGTGACAAAAGTCCCTCCCATCAGGTAGCCATTGGCTTGATCAAACCTCACAGGTTTGGAAAACTGTTTTGCCCATATGCCCATTTTCATGGCAAACGGCAGACTAATAATGCAGCGGGGGCATCCAGAATCAATTAGCATGTTTAAGTCCATTTGTACCCTAGACTTAGCGATTATAAGTTTGGCGCCCAGTGAAAAAGGCGAGATTTGTCGACTCACCATCGGGTCATTCTCTCCTTCATTGTCGCTGTCAAAGGAGGGTAGAGCAGGGGCGGGTCTATCCGGAGTCCCAGCATCCTCTTGTGTGTGGGGTGTAACTCTGTTACTCTCACTCCAGCCTAGGAGAAAGAGGTGGGGGTAATGCATCCCCAGTTGTTTGAAAAGGTTTTAGATTCTGGCATGATGTCATGGTTCCGACTAATGAAACACTTCAAAGAACTTCCAGGCCTTGTTTATCCTAAAAGCCTTTATTAACAGTGTAACAGATTGACGGCACGTCATGGATGGATGCCAGAATCTGAATTTCTCTTGCTTGTGTCTAACTTTTCTTGCTAAACCCCTCCCTTATTTTGCAGTCATAAGTCACATCTTCCAATTAGCCTGGAGGGCAAAGATTCACTTCTGTTCCTTTTCCTGGGCTTTCCTTATAAATCTCCTTCCTTTCTCTATCATCTGAATTAACTCTAAAAATACCAGACAGTTCTGCATATCTTGTCAAAGCAATAATATCCTATATTAACAGTGTTGACAAAGTGGTGTTTATGGTTATTTTCTGCTTATCTGTGTAACTTAAATATTGGTAATATTTTGTCTATGGAGATTCTCAGTCATCCAGGTCATAGTTATAGCAAAGGTGCTTTTTTCATGAGGCAACTGGACCTTCTTGTTTTTCTTTGAAGACGGTTCACTTTTCATCCAAGAAGCTTCAGCTCTGACTGGATGGTGGGTTTATACTCCTTGCAGACAGCTGTTCATTTGCATTCTTTTAACAAGTCATTAAAGCTACCTGGAGGCTTATCTGTGTCTTCAGGGTTACCTGAGTAGTGCAAATGGGTGTGGAGCCTTCTTGGAACTGTTGAAAGAACTAGGTTGTAGACAGAAGATAGATGATGTTGGAACCCTCCTCCTCTTTGAGAGACAGCTGTTCAGTTTTGACACAGGTGTCCTCTTTGACCCTCTTTCAAACCAGTGATCCTATCTGTACAAAATATGGACAAAATGTGTAATATTTTGATGTGTTGGGACTGCACTTTATTTCTTATAAGGCACATGGACTGCAGTGGTGCATGGAGTACGAAGTGAGACTGTGGCAAGTAGAGATTCTACTTTTCCCTCTTTGTTTTTGGTGATGGTGGGGAAGAATTTTTCTTTGTTTTTTTAAATGGTTAAGCTAACTTTAGGCATATAGAATGGAAACTGAAATTTGATCAGAATTCTGGGAAGCCTTGAAGGTTAGATGCACTAATTGCTACTTCTATTAAACTTGAAATGGTGTTGATGAAATTCGAGATTTTATGCAGATAGATCATGTACCTTCCCCCTTAAAACTAAAGTGTTTCTCATAGTTTCTACTTCCATCTATGCATAGTCTGTGTTCTTTCAAGAAAGTAATGCGTGGTTGACATAGAATCCCTCTTGGGAGGATGCTTTGAGAAAGGACTGACTAAAAGAATTCTTCAGTGATATGATAAACCTTTGTTCATGCTATCAAAACAAATGGACATAGTCATAAAAAGTGAAATAAGGTAAATCTTGCAAGAGGACTGTGGTATCTCATAGAGATTTTAAACAATGCCAACAACTGCTTTTGAAGATTTTCTGAAAAGTTTGCTCACATCTTTATCCGAACATTATTTACAAAAAAAATCAGTGTCTAATGATAGAAATTCTCTGACGGATTATTTATTGACATTCTGTATTTTATTCTTCTGGTTGTTATTTTAGCTGGGTTAATGTCTTCTTTCTAATATCCTCAACCCCATCTAGTAATATGACATTCATAAGATATTCCTGCACAAATTTTCTTTTCTTTTTTTTTAAAAAAATTTATTTTTAACCAACAAGACAAAACAGAACAAAGCAAAACATAACACACATACACACACAATATATACTCCTCCTTTTTTTTACAGCAATTATGTAACGGTAATCTAATATTTACATTTCCCCCTTATTCTTCTTTAAATATTTATCCTTATAGCCCCATTATTTCTTATTTATATTTTTCTTCCTTCATGTTCTACTTCTTACTAAGATTAATTCATATTATTATACATTATTGTACACATATTTTCACTTTTGACCTTTCCATATTTATTCTCCTCTATTATTTCTAGTCTCCAGCCAGATATACACCTTGTTCCATACTATATAATACTCTGTGTCTTCCTTTTCTTTTATCTCTTTTGTTAATTTGTCCATCTCAGCACAGTCCAGGATTTTTCTTATTACTTCTTCCTCTGATGGTATATTCTCATTTTTCCAGCACTATGAATATGCTATTCTTGCTGCCGTTATTATATGTAAAATTAAGTACCATATTTTTTTACTATATTTTCTATTTAAAATACCCAACAAAAAGATCTCTGGTTTCCAGTCTACAGGTTGGTCTATTATTTCTTGGATCCATTTTCTTATTGTAGACCAATATTTTTTTGCAACTGGGCATGTCCACCATAGATGATAATATGTTCTATGTACTTTTTTACATTTCCAAAATGTTGGTGAATTATTCTGGAACATCTTGGCAAGCTTTGCAGGTGGAAGATGCCATCTGTAAAACATTTTCAACTGGTTTTCCTTGAATGCCGCCGACATAGTCAATTTTATATTTATTTCCCATATTTTTTCCCATTTCTCCAATTCTATATTATATCCGAAATTTTTTGCCCATCTAATCATTGTGTCTTTGACAACCTCGTCTTCCATTTTATATCTCAATAGGTATTTGTATAAATTGCTAATTAATTTTATTTCTGTTCCATGTATAATTTTATCCAATTCTTGCGGCTCTTTTTGGATTTCATATAATTTTTTGTCCTCTGTATATTTAGATTGAATTTGTGTAAATGTCCACCAATCAATCTCTCTGCCAATGTCTTGTTCCAATTCTTGTTTTGTTTTCAAATTTCCCTGTTCATTTACTAATTCCTTGTATCTAATTATCTTATTTATATCCAATAGGTTTGGGTATTTCAGAGCTTCTGTTGGGGATAACCACATTGGAATTCTTGTATAATGTTTTTGTTTTATTTTTTCCCAAGTCTGTAGCAATGCATTCCTAACTATGTGTCTTTGAAAATATCTGTGTATTTTATGTTTTTCGTCCCATAGGAATGCATGTCACCCTGCTTGCAAATCATGTCCTTCTATTGTTAAGACTCTAGTATTTTTCAAATCCATCCAATCTTTTAGCCAAGTTAAGCTTGATGCTTGGTAGTATATTTCCCACTCTGGTAACGCCAATCCCCTTTTATCTTTCGTGTCTTGCAAGAGTTTTAATTTAATCCTGGGTTTTTTCCTTTGCCAAATAAATATACTTATACTTATCTTTGTTTTATCTTCCAATTCCCTTTCTTGTGCCTTTGTAAGATTTTTTGTTATTAATTTGGATTTATTCCTATTAATCTTAAGTCCGGCTACCTCACCAAATTCTTTTATTTTTTGAATCAATTTAAAGCCGGTTTCTAATGGATCTTCCAAAATAAATACCAAGTCATCAGCAAAGGCCTGGACCTTATATTCTTCCTTTTTAATTTTTAAACCCTTTATTTCTGGGTCCTCTCTGATTTTTGTAAGAAGTATTTCTAATGATAAAATAAATAGAAGAGGAGAAAATGGGCATCCTTGTCTTACTCCTTTGGTTATATCAATTTTTTCTGTCATTTCCTCATTTATAATTACCCTAGCTGTTTGTTTAGTATATATTTTCTCAACCATCTTTCCAAATTTTGTCCCAAAATCCATATAGTGCAATTGTGTTATAATAAAATTCCAATTCAAATTATCAAATGTCTTCTGGGCATCAAGAAAAACCAGCGTAGCTTGTCTTTCAGGATGAACTTCGTAAAATTCTAAAGTATTCAGTATTATCCTCATGTTATTTTTTATTTGTCGTCCTGGTAAAAATCCATTTTGATCTGGGTGAATATAATTATTCAAAATTTTCTTTATCCTTTCTGCTGTTATTGTTGTAAATGTCTTATAATCTGTATTCAGTAAAGAAATCGGTCTATAATTTTGAATTTGTTGTAGGTCTGAGTCTTCCTTAGGAATGAGGGTGATGATTGCTTCAGTCCAAGTTGTCGGTATCTTTGCCTCTTCCAACACCTCATTGTAAATCTCCAACATTATCCATTGTAGTGACTCTTGTGTATTTTTATAAAACTCGACCAGAATTCCATCTGGGCCTGGTGATTTGTTGTTTTTTTGTTTTTTCAATGCTATTTCTAATTCTATTGCAGTTATTGGTCTATTCAACATTTCCTTTTGTTCTTCAGTAATTTTACCCATTTTTGCTGCCTCAATATATTGTTTGACTTTATCATCTGGTATATCTTCCTGATGGTATAGCTTTGAAAAGAAATTTTGTATTATTTTCTTTTTTTCTTCCCGTCTATATTGTACTGTTCCACTTTCATCTTGTAGTTGGTGTATTGTTCTTTTGCCTTTTTCTTTTTTTAATTTATAAGCCAACCATCGACCAGTTTTATTCGCATTTTCAAAGTAATTTTGTTTTGCCATCCTGATTTTCTGTGCCATTTCTTTTTGTGTTGTCAGGTTAATCTTGTGTTTTATAATATTCCATTTTTCTTTTATCTTTTTATTTTGTGGGTCCTTCTGTAGATCACCTTCTATTTTTTTTTAATTCTTCTTGTAATTTCCCTTGTTGAAGTCTCCTATCTTTATTTTTCTTTGAGTTGTATGCAATTGTCAATCCCCGAATGTAAGCTTTTGTAGTATCCCACAAATTTTGTGTTGATGTCTCTTCCTTTTTATTTACCTGAAAAAATAATGTCAACTCCTTTTCTAGCATCTGTATATATTGTTTATCTTTACATAGTCTTTGATTCATTGACCATCTTTTTCTCTGTTTCTGGCCTTTCCATTTTATTATTATTGGGTTGTGATCCGCCCAATCATTAAGCCCTATTTCAATTTCCTCTATCCCTTTTTGTACGTCTGTTGTTGCCCAGGCCATATCAATCCTAGACCAAGACTGATGTGGATACGAATAGAATGTATATTGTTTGTCTGATCTGTGTCTCTCTCTCCATATATCCTGAAGATTGAGTTCTGTTACATGTCAAAGAATGATTTTGGTAATATATTTTTCTTCTTTTTGTTCTTTTTACTACTCTTATAATCTTTCTTAACATCAACTATTGCATTTAGATCTCCAATCATACAAATATTTTCATAATCCAGATCCACTAGTTTCTTATGTACCTTTTTAAAAAAATCTTGTTGATTATTATTTGGTGAATATACTGCCGTTAATAAAATTTGTTTTTGCTCTAATTCTATTTCCAACATTAAAATTCTCCCCTCTTCATCAGAATATATTGATTTTTATTTTATTTTTTCTTTGACATATATAGAAATTCCTCCTTTCTTGTTTTGTCTGCACAAATTTTCTATACAGTTTTCCAGTAAATCCCAGGAAAGTATTCACACTTATGTAGCGATGAGTCTGCACCAGATGAAGCAAGCACTGGAACAACATTAATTCCTTCCAGGGACATTATGGTTAAATTTAAACAATAGATTTAACTTGGTTATTAAATTAAAAAATGAAATAACCAAATGTGCTAAAGTTATACAGTATACATTGCTTTTCCTAACTGATCCTTCTGATCCTGCTAACTATAGAAAGGCATCCCTGAAAGAGCTTGAATAGACAATATCATCCTTTGCTCACTCCAAATCTAGCACGGAGGCAGTCTAAAATCATGCTATCCTACTCTGCTTCACAAATCACACATTGCAACGTGTACTGGCATGGGTTCAGCTGTGCAGTTTGTTGAATTTATTTAATCTAGGGAATGACTACACAAAATTGTCAACATTCTCCCTTCTGTGTGGTTATCAGTTGCTGACTTCCATGTCCATACTGAAGATGTCTACATATGAGAAGAGGAACATGTTCATTTTAAAGCATCAGTTCTGATGTGTTTGTATGGCAGGTCTCAGATGTTACATGAATTCCTTCTGTATTTCCAATAAGTAGTGCTCTGAAGCACTACTTAATTCACTTGTTTACTGTGTTTCTATCTGCACTTGCAATTACTGTAACAAACAATTTTAAAACCAGCTTCATTTCTAACTGGTTTCAATACCAGCTTAAGACTGTCATATAGAAGAGTCTTAAAGACAATGCCCCCCCAACAAATCAGCCTGTGTTGGTTGTGCTTTACAGAGTCAGCATATTTGGGTCCTATTTTACTAACCTTGGAAGAATGGAAGGCTGAGTCAAACTTAAATTGGTAAGAATTGAACTGCTGGCAGTCGGAAGAGTTAGCCTGCAATACTGCATTCTAATCACTATGCCACCACACCACCAATTATATAATTATGATTTTAGTGTTCATTTACAACTTTCATTACCTGTTTGTCATTATCATAAAGCAGAATACAAATCAGGCTCAGAATCAGGCTCCTGATACCTTAAAAAGTAGTAAATTAAATTCATAAACTTCTTAAGGAAAAGATGAATTTTAAACAATATGACCCTCATATCCTGACTGAGTACCTAGTGATTTATGGGTATCTTAACAATATGCTCTGATAGGCCACCTTTGTCAGCTCCTTTGGGCACTAGGAACCATTTCCTTATTTCCATTTCCTTGCATGCCACATTGTTAGTTCTCTTGTTTGGTAACAGCAGCATACTTGCTTTAGAATCCAGTCTTCAAAAGAAGGTAAACATCATTAAGATGAATTGGTTCCCTTAATCCTTTGAGGGAAACTGTGAGTGTCAGTCTCAAGCAAAAGGTGCTAGTTGTTATTACTATGAAACACAATCCCTCCTCCCAACTCAACCTCAGAATTTTGCTCCTTTTCTTAAGCAAGGCAAGGAGAAATATAGATAATATGCTAAAACACAAATATAGGAAAGAGATATACTTTGCACAAACTTCATATTAAAATTGCACCTCAAAATACTGGCAAATAATTACTTCAGACAATGGATGGCAATCTTCTCTGTTCTGCCATGCCATTTGGTTGAGTGCCATTCCTTTTTCTGGGAGGACAAAAGCATTTGGACCTGTCTTGCACTTCTGAAATAGCCTGTTGTTCTCCATGTGATGGAGGATATTGTCCTGTCCAGCATTAAATCAGTTACAATCTATCTTATTCTTGTACGTGGAATTGGGAAAGGGTTATCTTGTTCTTTGCCTTTGGCAACAAAATGTCTTGAATTAGTTCTGGTTGACACAATGCATTTATTACGTAGAAAATCAATGATTGGCTCAGTGGATATTTCACTCTTTAAATAAATGTGTGGTAGGATGGCAGAGATGCTAATTTGGGCACAGCAGAGTTTTGATTTAACATGTGCCTTTATTTTTCCCTCGAATCATCACTTAAGTTGGTGGAAAATGACAAAGTATTGTCAGGCTTCCTAAAATGAGTCACAAAACAATCATGTTACTACTCACAGTGTGATGGAAGAATTTTGGTGGCAAATTATAAAGCTATATACAAAGCTACTTATTTGTAGAACATAAATATTAGGGGGAAATATGCCATCGAAGTACTCTTTAAAATAGCCAGGCAAAACACAAACATCAACAACAATTAAAAACCACAACACACAAATACATGACACACAGATCTGGTACTTCAAGTGACTTTGGAGTTATGCTCCCAAACTTAGCACTCCAACAGTGTCACATGCAATTCCTTTAAAAATCTAAAGCAGATTGTGACAAACAATGGTGATCTCATTTGAAGAAAGATTTCTGTGAACTTGCCTGTGGTGCTTGGGTATAGCATTGATTGTTCCACAAATAAGCAGCTTTTCTCCTGAGTAAGAATATGTACTGTATATTATACATTCATGTCTTTTAAATAGTTAGAGGAAAAGAACAGTAACAAGCAACAAACAATTTAAGGGAGAAACTTATTATTTTTCTCCTTTTAATATATAGCAAATGACCTTACAGTACAAGCTTAAAGTTTCATGTCAGAACATTGGTTCATTTAGCTTAAGACTGTTTATGCTTACTGATGGGATTTCTACCCATTGTACAAAGTCATAATGTGGTTTGATTGAGTATAGTTTAATTTATTGTGTGGAACTATCATTGCAATTTCCGAGTCATGGTTTACAGATTAATGAACTGTAGGAACCCAGTCAAACAATTCAGGGCTTAGCCAAATTTCTAAATCAGAGCCATAACTGGCTTTAGTTCTCCATGATTTCAATCTTTCACAATCCTATCTGAAGATGCCAGGGTCTTATTTATGTAAACCAAGCATTCTATTCTTGAGTTATACACTTTCTACTTAGTGCTTAGATCAGGATATACTCATTGATGTATAAATTGACTTATATATTAATATTCTATCTTCTTTACTTAAATCTGGGTGTGGGAGGGCTTACTTGAAACCAATAAAGGAAGCAGGAGTCGATGTGTTGTTTAGAATAGTGCCATGACTATCATTCTTTTGTGTAATACAACTTAAAAATACCCCCTTTTTTACAACACTGTTGACATTGTTCTTACTTTCTTAGGTGCTACAAATGCCTTTTGGATCAATACTCTTTTCTTGAATTTTCTTTTCTTCTAGAAAGAAGAGTGGTAAAATAGAACAAAGAAATACCAATTTATTCCCCTCTCATCTCTGACTGTTATGGTGAAGATTCATGATGTCACTGATACTAAACTAATATTTTTCTCAACTCTATCATAGCACAGAATAACCTTTTCTTAGGATAAGCTAGGAAACAGTTAAGAGTCACACAGAGAAAGTGAAGCAGTGAAACATATGAAACTGCTTATTTTCATTCCTTAGTTCATGTACGGGTTGTATTCTTGGATATATTTTCTTCCTATTTCTAAAAATAAAACTCTCTATCTTTTTTCCTTCCACTCTCTAGCTGCTCTTGGGTCTTTATTGCCTGAGGTAAAAGTTCCATGTTGCCAAAACATGACGTGTGGTTTATAAGTTATGTCCACAGAAGCAGGTGGTGCTGAATGTTTCTTCTCACAGATGGTGTTATATGTGGTGTTTGGGTTTATATTCCCAAAATTAGTACTACAAGAATGTCATAAGGTAACTCCTTTAGAAATTAAAGATTTTCAAAAGCAAGTTGTGACAAACCATGGCTATCTTATTTAAAAGAAAAATAAAATCAATGAATCAGAATAGAGCTAGAAGGGACCTTGGAGGTCTTCTAATCCAGGGGTCTAGACTGGTACTGGTTCATGGCATGCTAGCAACCAGTCCACACAAACAAGCAAAGCCCCATCCATGGGATACAGGCAGCACACAAAACCACGCTTTCTCTGCTCTGTGGAAAAACCTTTCTCCATGGAACCAGTCCCTGGTGCCCAAAAGGTTGGAGACCTCTGTTCTAGTCCAACCCCCTGCTCAAGCAGGAGACTCTATATCATTTCAGGCAAGTGGCTGTCCAGTCTCTTCTTAAAGACCTTTAGTGATGAAGCACCTACAACAGACATGTCAAACTCGTGACGTCACGTGACGTCGCGCAACGTATCGGGATGGTTTTGTCATTGCCAGCAATAGGGTGGGTGAGGCTTCCAGATAATGCGTCCGGCCTGCAGGCCGGCAGTTTGACACCCCTGACCTACAACTTCTAAAGGCAAGCTGCTCCACTGGTTAATTGTTCTCACTGTTAAGAAGTTTTTCCTTGATTCCAAGTTGCTTCTCTCATTGATTTGTTTCCATCCATTGTTTCTTGTCCTGCCCTCTCTGGTGATTTGGAAAATAAGTTGACCCCCTCTTCTTTGTGGCAGCCCCTGAAATACTGGAATATTGCTATCATGTCACCCCTAGTCCTTCTTTAACCCTGACAACCTTGCCTGTGATTCTTTTATCTTTTGGGGCTAAAAGAAATATAGAGCCCTTAAAGATGGAATTTAGAAGGGGAAGACTGAAGCAATGACTGAGTGGAGAAGAACATCTCAATATATGTGCACTGAAAATCATCTCATTATTGACTTTATTTCAGCTCCAACAGGAAAAAAGTTATAGTTTCCTATCTCTTTTTCAAGGATAATGAAAGCAACTGATGACAATTTTAAGGGGAAAAACATGTGGATTAAGGATAAATGTGTAAATTAAGGATCAATGTAATGATTAAAGATTAATATTTTTTTACAGATTAAGAAGAGATTACAAGAACACAATCAAGCAGTCAGACGAGGAGACCTGGACTCATTGGTAGCCTCACATTGCAGTGAATGAGGATACACATTCAATTTCGCAGCTACTAAGATTATTGTCATGCAGGTACAAAGACATCCAGGGAAATGATTGAAACCTGGGAAATGGGCTCTTGTCAATCAACAAGAATGCAGATTTACTACGAGCTTATCAAGCACTTAGGAGCTGCAGACCTGGTAGCACAAGAAAACAACAGTCAATCAATGGTCATCAACTGACCAATCAATCAATAGGAAGGTACCACATAAGTACGATTCAAAAGCACATATTCTGCTAGAGAGAAATTCCCTGAAAATGAGCTCTAGCATGAATCCGAAAGTTTAGAAGAATAAATCTCTGGTCCTGGTAACCAACTCCAATTGGATCTTGCAGCATTAAGAAGAGAATTTAGCATAAATGATCTTTTAAAATTTACCCCCAACTGGATGATGAAATTAGATGAATAATTTTTCCAATGAGAAAAACTCCAACAATATCTCAAGGGCAGATTTCCCCCTTAATAGTGATAGAAACTCTTAAGAAAGAAAAAAAAAACAATTACAGGATGATTGGGATTCAACTGAATTGCAAAAGCCAGATCAGCTGCAGAGTCCTAGAGAGCTGGTGTATTTGCAATGAAAGACAGGAAATTAACACACAACCTTGCCTTCCTCATGACTAAATACATACAAGGATATTTTGCACCCATAAGAATTCCTTCTACATGCTTTCTCTTTTGAAAATTTTCACAACGTTGTCTTTTATTAAAACGAATGAAATTTCTTTTAGAGATAAAAGTCTCTTTCTTTCTATATCTCTGTTTTTTCTTTCTGCATAACACTGATTAAAACACTTTCCCCTCAACTGATCTTGTTTTAATTTGTTATTGCACTGATTAAAAATGGAGGAGTAAAATGCTCATTATGAAAAAGGATAAGTACGGTAATGTTTGCTTAGAAATGTGAAAATGCAATAACTTTAAATTCATTACTTGAATTTTTAGTCACCCTCCACCCCCGCATTTTCTCTGCTATTATATAGGAAAGCTAGCCTAATAACTGTTATTGGAAGTGGGGACAATGTGTTGGATGGATTCACAAAGTTCAAGCAGACAATTGATTGCCATTACTGAAATTAAAAATCACATAAGAAGTCTCACAAGTAAACTAATTAAAATGAAAAGGTTATGAGAATTCAAATTGCTGTTCAAAGAATAAATTAAATAAAAACAATGCATAATAAAAATTTGCCCCCAAAATGGACTCTAATAAACTGTTATAAAGGTAAACTGGGAGTCTTACTGAATACAGTTATTAATATCGCAGAAAACTAGTGCCTAGTTAAAATCTTCTGCTTAAAAACAGAATGCATACAATTGTAAGCTTGACTATTCTACAGACAAGAATATTGAATGTAAAGAATTATTTGTACAAAACTTGGCCAATTGTGACCTTACATTTCCTGTTATATAGAGAACAATAAAACTGATTTATGACTTTAATTAAAAAGAAACATTGTTCATTAGTTCAGGTTAATAATTTTTGAATAGAACACGATCTTTTGCAGCAAAAATGTGCACTTTTTCCTCAGGCAAGAATAAACTTTTGAGATTGCTTGGAAATAACAGCTGGAATAAAAATGCTAACTCATTTGCTAATAAGGCCAATCACTGGATTAGACTTCAGTACGTCGGCTTATCCCAACATATTTTTTAATGTGTTTTGGGAAACAGAATTTTAAAGGAGTGCTAGAGTGTTGGATCAATATGCTCAAAAACCCTTATAGAAAGAATCTGCAAAAGAGATTTATTTTGGAGAAGAAAGCAAGGGCAACAGGTGATATCTCAAAGGCTTTAGTACAACACTGGAAAAATTCACAGTATCACTCAGCTGTAAAACATAACTTGTGTGGTGTTCTTCTGAGGATCGTGGACTAGCAATTTGAAAATAACCCATAATGAAAGGCCAAAAGTCAACAAAAATGAATTCTCCTGAGATGTGCTTCAGCTAGTACAAAGAATGCTAATCCTTAATGGCAAATCTGTTTCACATGGAGTTTTGTTTATTTGCATGATAGCCCTGTTACCTGTCATCTTATGAGCCATTGCCAAGTTATGTCACTAGTTGTTTCCTAGCTGGATCCCTACATTTTTCTTTCTAGAAAAAAAGTACACATGGGAAACATTATTTAGCTTTATTATATATTACTCTTTTTTCCATAGCACAGAAATAGTCATATGCTTCAAACATAAATAAATATAAGGTTTTCCTTTCTTTCGCCAAGACTGCATCTTCCAGAGTCTCCAATCTGTCTTTGAAAGTAAGAGTGCAAATCTGGCTATTGTCGTATGAAAATAAATAGAGGGCTTTGATTAATTGAACAGCTGCATTCTGTGTTGGTTTAATTCTTCAGTTTGGAAAAAGAGGAGAAATATCCCTATTTCTGGATAATATTACACAGCAGGTCTAGCTAGTAGACATATGCAATAGAGGTAAACATATTTCGGAACTTAGGCAGGCATAGGCATAGCACTTCTTTGCTGATCATTAAAACAGGTGGTCTGTTTCAGATTTTCCAAATGGGATCCAGCTACTTTAACAAAAAACTACAGTATTAAAATACAAAGTTGCTCTTAAGAAACAAAAGGATGCAAAATAATTTCTTAATTATATATTATATATACTATATATTATATATTTTCTTAATTATGGTGCAGTTGATTGTTTAATTGATTAGGTGCCATTGTCATTTTTGACTCCTAGAAACCACATAGATATTATTTCCATGACAATTTATCCCTAGTCAGGTCTTTCAGGTCTTCTAATAATTCACTCACCAGTGCTGTAACTGAGTCCATCTACTTTTCAGATGAAATTGCTTTTCTTCTCTTTACTTCCACTTTCCCCAGTATTAGAGTCTTCTCCTGTGAATTAGGTCTTCACAGTATGTGTCCAAACTTGAGCCTTTGAATATATACCCACTATATATATATATATATATATATATATATATATATATATATATATATTCCATTTTGGAATATAAAAATAAAAACAAAATTGTTCACCTGGGGCACAAAGACAATAACTCTATGTAAAAATAGGAAAAATCCATTCTATTGTCTTTTCTTTCAGCAGCTGTAGAACATCTTCGGGAACAATATTAGTGCAATCTCTAGCTAGACATTTAATTAGATGTATGGGGCCAATGATCCAAACTCAACATCAAATAAAGTTTCCTGTAGACACAAAGATTTCAGTGGCTTACATGATGTTTTGAATAGCTCACTGTAAGGTTATATTTTGTGTCCATCCATGATAAAATAAGACAATGGTATATTCTTGTTTATGCCCATGTTACTTTCTGTGTTAATTCAAAACTATGAGGTCTATGATTTTAGTGAGAAGCTTCTTGGAAGCAAACCTTATTGTTCTAAAGAACATGGACCAGTAATACAGATTCAGTAATTAAAATGATTTGCCTCCCAGAGATATCCATTTCCTCTGCCAACCTCTTTTTGGGGGTGGATGGGCAGGTTTGAGTCAGTTTGGATTCCAGGCAACTGCACAGACTAGTTCATTCAATATTCTTGGGAAGATTTCAGAAGTGGTTTGCCAGTACTTGCTTCCCAGGGCTGAGAAACAGTGACTGGTCCACGGTCAATCAGCTAGCTTTATGCCTCATTATTTCCTGGTTTTTAATGTTGCCTTAACTACTACACCAGATTGCCAACCTCCCAAAGTAGTCCAATGAAAATCAGTCATTTTGTCATCCAATTTCAGCACTGTGATCTTAGGATACTACAGTTAGGATATGTGCACAAATGGACAAATAAGGTTGTTCATACCTGCATTACAATAGTGGGCGATGACATGCACAGCATTGTTGTTCAAATCCTTCTCTTTCTATATCTCATAGTTTTAATTTGTATCTTCAGTCTTGTACTTTAAGACTGAAAACCAGCACAGTTGGAAAAAGATGATAAAAATGATTTTCTAAGTCCAGGGACAAGAGTAAAACAACCAAAAAGAGAGTAAACATGTTTCAATACAAGTTCTTAAAATTTTAAAAAGAAGGACAGACAAACAGGCAGATAGTTCCTTAGAACAACAGCCCCCAACCTTTTGGGCACCAAGGACCACTTTCGTGGTGAGAGGTTTTTCCACAGACTGGGGGGGGGGGCGGCTGTGGTTTTGCATGCTACCTGCATCCAACAGAACAGGCTTCATGGCCTGGTTTCTGGCATGCCACGGACCAGGAGTTGGGAACCCATGCCTTTGAAAACTAGCAACTAAACACATCAGGCATAAGAATGGTTGCCCCAGTTATCAAACATCAGAACTTTATTGAAATCAATATAGAAACACATTCATGGCTCTTGCAAAAATATTAAAACCAAGATGGTAAGTGAATCAAAATAATGTATTTTATTTTACCAAATTATGACTAATAAAATCATAACAGAAAGACATTTGCACAGATCATTCCAGTGTCAGATGTACCTGAATCTGGTAGCAGTATCAACCATTTTTCAGTCATAAATCTGCTGAAGTCACTTGCAGGTTATAATACTAGCAGGGCCAAAAGTAATTTCAGCAAAAATGCTACTATGCCAGAAAATATTGTCACCCTTAATGCCAGGGCAATGGTTAAAAAAAATCATTGAATGATTGTGTTGCAAATAGCCAAAGTTACTTGTCTCAGTTCTCATTCAGGACATCATGGCAATGTACATAATATGCCTCTACAACATCCTGTAACATAGTTACAATAGACCCTAGTCTGAGACCATCTGATATTGATCCTATGGAATAACTTCTTCTGCATAGAACGGTGGTTCAACATTGGTATTTTAAAGCCTCATATTTTTATGATGATTTTCTCTATCTCTAATACTTTGGTCCATTTCAAAGATTTTTTTACCAGGACTGTGCAAATGAGAAAGGGTCATGTGTGTGTCTGTGTGTGTGTGTTGTGTATTTAATGAAGCTGAAATAAAGTATCTAACTTTATGAATATTAATCAGAAGTAATTCCACCCTACAGTTTCATTGTTGAACTAAATCAACCTTTGGCTTTTATTCTAACAAGAATTAGAGGTGATGAGTAGAACTTAATATTTTCTCTTTTATTTTTTCATCTTCAAATTTATTCTTGCTACATGGTTGTGGCTGCTCAAGCAGGTGATTTGAAGAAAAAAAATGTGAAAGAGGATTAAATATGATTAGCCCCATATCTACTCTGAACCTGATATACAATAAATTCCATTTGATTGTATAAGGGCGAGAATAGTTTGTCTAAATGTAACAGGCACTACGAAAGCCCAGTTACCTGAGATTGGAAGACTTCCAAATATCTAGTTAATGTGTGTATCTCTTCAAAGCAGCCCTAGTGCTTCTTTAAGAGTTAAATGGAGATGACCTTGAAAGCCATTTGGAAGATACAGCTGGTGCAAAATGCATCAGCATGGGCATACCTTGGCAAGCTCATGTTCACTTGATGTGCCACAAGTTGGATTAATTGCCTGTTTGCTTTTGGGTACAATTGAAAATGCTGGTTAATAATTATAAGCTGGGCAGAGTCATTTGGAAGTCAGCTGTTCTTCTAAAGCTAATAAAATAATAAATCTACCCATTTTTCTTACCTTTTTTATGATCAGTACAGAGATTGCACATTTGAGTTTCACATATGGTCATTTTAAAAAAAATCTGTTTCTGAAAGTTGCTATAGCAGCAATGTGCACTCAAAACTGGATAGCACCACCTTCCATTGTTCAATGGAAATGTTCAGTGTCATTGCTCAGTTAACAGTCATTTACTGTCCAATTAATAGCTGTTTTTTGTCTCTTGCTATCTACCATGGCAATTAGTATTCTTGAATATTTTTAAAAACCTTCTCACTGTGTTGAGGATGCTCAATACATGACTCAGAATCAGTCACTACAGGAGCAGCATATAAAGATGGCTAAAGAAATGAACAGGTTTTCCCCATCACCACCTTCATTCCATTCAGCATGGATTTTTGAACTAAGTAAATTGTTCTCAGACACTTTGTTACTTGGCTCTTTAAGCTGCAATATGAAATACAAACTTCATACTAAGCTATAACGTGCATTTGGTATAGCATGAAACTATTGATGTTTTATTATGTTTTTATATTTTATCATGCTTTGTTGCTGAATACAATATGTGAATCATATTATACTGTTTTTTTTTTTCTGCTCTCCAATAAATGGAAACTTGCCCACTCTGTAGTTTCCCAGATCTTTAGGAACACTGAATGAAACTTCCCAATGGATTACATCTATTCTAAGGATTTCATTTGTAAAGTCTTCCCCATAGGTCTTCCTCTGCCCCCATTTCTCAATTGGCATGGCATCTTTCTTGTGGGAAAAATGTACAATTCTATTATGATCAGCATACCACTTGTATTATAAATTAATTATCCCTTTATGATGACAGATTTTTGGTAATGGAAATTGTAGGACAGCTATTGGAAAAAAGCCCAGGAAGCAAAACATCTTTTTCTATATTTTATAGAAATGGGAAGATGCAGGATATTGTGAGTCATTGTTGAATCCTGATCCCTCTCCCCCACTTGCCATTCCTATCTTCATTTTAAAGGCTGGGTGGATGCCATTATTTGACCCTTTGCAGACTTGTGGGGGTTTAGTTCTAGATTTCCATACCCGGCAGAGCCAGTGCTGATAGCAGCTGTCTGACTCTATAGAACATTTATACTATTAAATAATTTTATATCTGTTTAAATGCAATTTCTTTCTTCCTTGGCCCTATTTTATATAAGAAGAGTGAGACAGCTAATTCAAGTAGCTTTTGGTGTACACTAAAACAATTAGTTCTTTTAATATATTATTATATTTCATTAATGGGTGGGCAGGAAGGATTTTAATATTTAGAGTGTGTTGGATTTCCTGCCTTAATGTTAAAATGCTAATATTTGGGTGTAAGCATGTTTTGCTATGTCACTGTCAATGTCAATGTCAAAGGAAGGAGCTTTTATTACAAAACCTTGTAACCTGATGAAAATATTAAAAATTGTTCTTCCACCACCTAAATTCCCAGATTCCTGAAACTATCAATCCAGTTTGCATCTTTAAGGTAAGTATATAATTTGTATGTATCATGCCATCCTATGTCTGTGCCCAGAATTTATTCTGTTGTTGTTTTAGGTTTTCAGTTGAAAAAAGGAATAGCTTTTGGGTCCACCTACCTTCAGCATTTTTGCTGAAATGCTAACCTAGCATTTTCTAGGAGTTGAAGGGCTGTCACTGAGTAAAAAGCCAAGATGTCATGCAAATAGAAAAATAACAGTATTTTAGTGGAAAAGAGGTTAAGCAGAAGCAAGATGAATATTTGCTTGAGGTTCTGCACTGAACTGATTCTCCAACTTGGTTTGTTTTGCCAGCTTCCTTGATTTTCGTTGACATTATGAAGAACGTCCTCCTATGAACTTTTCCAGAGGAGGAGGACCAGGAATGGGGGTGTTGTAGAGTAGGGGTCCCCAACCTTGGCAACTTTAAGACCTGTGGACTTCAACTCCCAGAATTCCCCAGCCAGCATGGCTGGCTGGGGAATTCTGGGAGTTAAAGTCCACCAGTCTTAAAGTTGCCAAGGTTGGGGACCCCTGTTGTAGAATATTAGGAATTTATTGAACAAATGGCAACAATACCTAGTACCAGGGACATTCATGAGCGAAAGAAGTGAGTGTAAAAAATTAAACATGACCAACATGAGCAGGGAGCACCAACTCAAAAATATAACAGAATAAATGTTGAAGGAATTCTAAATGCATCTGCTGGGAAGGAATTTATCTATGGATGTTGCAGGAGCAGGAAGGATTTTAAGACAGTTTGGAAGTATTTTGAGATACAAATTTTTGGTGGGGTGGTTGGGTACAGTAAATTCATAGCCTTTCCCCTTTTTTCTTTGGGGAGTGGGCTTTTAAAATGTTAGATCTACCTAAATGTTTTTCTCAGGAATGGGGAAACACTGCAGCAAGTTTTCCAATTTCCTTTGCAGCCCTAGGGAGAGAAATACTCAAAAGTGACCCACTGATTTCAGGATCATTACTGTTTTTTATTTTGCTTTCCATAATACATAATATTACATAATTGTAATATTATGTATTATATTATTATATATATCTCCTAAAGAGAGCTCATAAGTACATAGATAAAACAAGTATGAAGGAAATCATAGTCCCCTTCTTATTTCAAAATATGAAGCAGATTACCATCAAAAGATGAATAACTGTATTTTTTTGCAAAAGGATAAACAAGATGACAAAGAATGAAATTCTGGTATAATTTGTTGATGTTAAGAGATGAAGGAAACTCATATTTTATGTTTCAAAGTCTGATTTAGTTGTTGTACTTCTTTCCAGTCTTCTTTGATGCATTGTGTTTTTAGATAAAATAAAAAAAGTAAGAATCTTTGAGGAACTAAAAGAAATGTTACAGAAACAAAAATGAAAGTATTAATAGGGCTTTTATATCATAACATACCGTGTTATGTTTTAAGTTGATTTGTTGAATAACCTATAAGGGCTAGATTCGCACATATGCCAAATTATAAATGACAGTTGGCATTCATAATACTCACTGCAATAAAACAAACCACAAGTGAACACAATTGTAAGCAAAATATGTATCTAAAACATTTTGATGCCTGAAACAGAGAAGCAGGCAGGCTTTGCTCCAAGTTAAAGTGGAAATTCCAAATCCAGCTAAATTGTTCTGGAATGTAAGTCAAAATATCCTATTTGCCTTGCACCTCCTGTGGTAGTAAAGACTACCACAGGAGGAGGGAGTAAGGAATTAAATAATGAAACATTTGCTGCTGTTCAGTGGCACCTAGGTTTTTTTTGCTTGAGTCTGCAGCCTCACACTGCTACTACCATGCATGAACCCACTGTGTCCTTAAATATAACATGACATTTTAATGTCAAGATTCATGCTCCCTATCCTGGGCTGAGGTGGGCCCTGATCGGCTTGTTTTAGAATCATGCTAACAAGTTCTATATAAAGTAATTAATATCCCTCTTTAATTATTAAATAAATTAAATTAGTTATTAAACCAAATAAAATTAAATTGGTTATTAAATTAAATCAAAATTAGTATAAGAAGAATCAGCTCTTCAAATTTCAACAGGCAGCAGTTACTCTGCATTCTTGGAAGGAAAAACCATACTTTCAAGGTCACTGTTGCAAAGACTTTTTTTGGGGTCAGTGAGTCCTTTCAAATCATTGTTGATTCCTGGTGACTGGCTGGACAAGTCCTTGCATATTTCTTGACACAATTTTGGAAGTGGCTTGGCATTGCCTTCTTCTTTCTAGGGCTGAGAGCAGGTGACTGGCTCAAGGTCACCCAGCTGGCTTTGTGCCTATTATGGCACTAGAACTCACAGACTCCCAGTTTTTACTCTGATTACTTAACCAGGACAAATATAAGTTTTACACACAATTCCATAAATTATAAATGGTGCCTATTGTCCTACACTGATACATTAGCCAGGAATTATGCTGAATAATATAATGGAAATAATAAAGGAATAAAATAATGATGCAATCCCTGCCCACTGTCCAGTTATGTATCATATCTCTTCTATGAACACCCAAATAGGGGAAAAATATTTATAGCTAGTCATACAGTCAGCCAGATGTTTAGACTGGATTTAGCAGTTTTATCCACCTACCTAATGACTGGAATTGCCTTGGTGTTAATTGCCTTGAGGGTATTTCCTCCACTGACTTTGCATTTTAAGATCTTCTTCACTCTCCTGATGTATTCACTTCTAATCTTCTTCTTGACTACAGTGAGCTTAATATTATCAGTTTGAAGGATGCCCAAGTATTTGTAGTGATTATAGTATCTTCCTCCAGACTCTTACGGTTATTTCCATAGGGCATCTTCATTCCTTCGGTTTTCACTGTTTTGTCCATTCCAAACTCCACTGCAATATCTTGGCTGTACCTATGGACAGTGTTGACCAGTGATTCTCTTTTAGATGGTATTTTTCCATGCAGCTTTAGATCATTGATATAAAATAAGTGGGATAGCCTGGCAGATGTTTTTGATGTCTGATAGCCATGGCCTGAATTGTTCAGTATTATTGACAGAGGAATCTGTGCAATAACAAACAATAATGGTGGTAGCAAATCTCCATGAAAGTTTCCTCTCTTGATATGAACACTTTCCCAGTGTATCACCATTGACCAGCAACTGCATTTTCCATTGTGCTAATGATCTTTGCACAAAGCTTTTCTAGGTATCTGATTATCCTATTATGTGGCAGGGAGTCAAATACTTTCTTGTAATCAATCCAAGCTACATTCAAGTTGGTTTTCCTTCCCTTGCAGTTTTCAAAATCATCTTGTTAGTTGGAGCTGATTATTTGTTCCTCTGCTGTTTGGGCAGTTTTCTTTCTGTTCAAGAAAGAACCAATATCAGGTACCACATTAGTTAACAATTTGAAGGTTCTTGGTAAACAGGTAAATGGTCTGTAGTTGCCTGGTTCTGTTCCTTTTGCTGGATCTTTCATTATCAGGTAGATTTTATCAGATGTTAACTATTCTTCAATTTCCCCTCCTAGCAGTATGTGGTTGGCAATGAATGGGTCTAGACCAGTCAGATGTTTCAACCAAAACCATGCAGTTCATCTTCACCTGGTGCTGACTAATTTTTTTATCTTCCCTGCCCTTTTCTCCACCATTTCTGCTGTTATTATAAGTTCTTTCATTTTGGCTTCTTTTTTTATTCTTATTATTATTGACCTTATAGTCACAAAGAGAACCATGTTATGATTGTTCCAAGTACATGATTAAGAAGATGCAAACCCAGTTACAGCTGCCAAATTTTGGTTTATATTTAATAAAAAGCCCTTTGTTTTAAATTATCTGTGTTGTCTTCCAGACCATTTATTCTGAATGACCTCAAATGACTTTGTCCTTCAATTTAACATGTCAAGTAATCGTGTGTCTGTAACTAGGTATTGCAAAGCAATGATTGTGCAATGTGACTGTTGAACTGCACACTTTGAGATTGGCTAGCTCTGGAAATAAATCTGGTGTCTGTACAGCTTGTGCTTATGTAATGTTATAGGACACTAAACAAGTCAGAAACTCTAAAAAAATACCTGCAGATTAAAAAAATAAAAAACTGAATAAACAATACATACAAGAAAAATATCTAAATCACGTGTCATTAAGATATAACTGGGATACAAACATACTCAAAGAATAATTTGCCATAAGGTACATAGAGTCACCTAAAGTAAACTTGCTCTTTAATGACCCCACAGATGGTGACCTTATTGTACTTTTCTGTTTGACCTAGAATGTTAGCTTCCTATAAAGTCTCTTTCAGTTTTTCATCCAGCAGAGATGGGAGAATAGAACACTGTGATCTTGAAAAGAGATTTATTTGAGAGTTATATTAATGTGAATCGTGAAGCATGCAAATTCACCCACTCGTATGACATTAATTTTTCTGAATGTGAAATATTGAGATAATGGCACAAAAAACAACATATATCTTTGAATGGATCAACAATATAACTTTTTTTTTTGAAAAAGTTTTTTTTTCCATTTGTACATCATACAAAATACAATTTTGGAATAAAATAAATTCATAACCATTGGTACCGCCTGCCCATTCCCCCCAGGCCGCGTCCACCCTCTCTAAAACCTTCCCTACTTCCCTCCTCTTTCTCTCCTCCCCTCCTACTCTCTTCCCCTCCCCTTCTCCTCTTGCCATCCTACTTCCTCCCTACACCTTCTTCTCCTCTTATCCCTCTCAAACATATGAACGCAGCATAGGGGAAATGCCCAGGCCGCACCTTTCTTATAAACTACCATATATATATGATTTTTTCTCTTTCTTTTTCTTTTTTCTTTTTCTTTTATTGTCAACTTGTTAATAACCCTGTATTCTGCTCTGGGAAGTGAGGGGAGGGGGGTTGGGGGTGGGTGGGTGGAAGAGTGGATGGGTAAGGAACAATATAACTTTTGATCTAAAATTTGTTGAATGAACCAAATTTCTGGGTGGTCAAATAAAATTTCAGAGCTTGCAGTAGCAATTAACAAATTGAATGCAAGAAGAGATATCAAGGATGAGGGTGAAACCTAAATATATGTAATTACAGAAATAATGTAGACTACTGTTAATTTTAGAATAAAAGTTGGATGTATTTTTACTTATCTCTGTACCAAAGAGAATTGAAAGCCATTCATTTTTTTCCTTTCCTTTTTCTTATCACATCCACATCTTGCTTTCTGGTTGATTTTTCTTTCTTTTCAACTTTCTTTTTTGTTTACTTTTTATTCGTGTTTTTTTTAAATTTAATAAACATGTATTAAAAAAGAGAAATTGGAATTGAATGGAATTGGCAAGAGCAGTGTTATTTCAGAGAGAATTTTATTGGAATGAAATAGAAAATCTCTTATTTAGTGCCGTGATCCTGATTGGATTTAAAAAGAGATTGCTATGCATTCATTACTAAACTTTTGAGAAAAAATTGAATGTTTGAACATGGCTATCACATCAAGCTTGCATCACAGAGAGTCTCCATGAATTATATCTTATGCTGGAAAAAAATGCAGTCCAGTGTTTAACTGAGACAACTTGAGGGGTTACATTTGGCCTTTGAGATGCCTTGTCAGGTCCCTTGATTGAAAAGATAGGAAGAACTGGGTCAAAGGAATAGACAGATCTGGGACTTTACAAAAATAGTGATATTAAATTAATATTGTGTTAACTCTCTCCATGCATTTAAAGAGTCCCCCCTTCTATCACATTAAAAATGCAATAGCAATTTCAACAAGTTTTGAGAAAACATACCCAAAGCTTGGGGTAGGCCATATATACCTCCTTTTGCTGCCCGACACAAACATTGATTTTCAGCTATATATGGGAAGCTTTGACATTTATTGATGTGTCTTAAACTGTACTTTCATCCTGTGATAAGTTGTTTCATTTTCTTTTTTTCTTTTTCCAACCCAATAGCAATTTGTGTCACTTAATCCACACATGCAGTTTCTGCTATGGGATGTCAGTCTTCCATTTTTAAAGTCGTGATTTAAAATAATGTTGAATCCTTCTTACAACAGCCATAAATAGTGGATGCTGTGCCAAAAAGTAATCTTTCCAAAAAGCAGTGAGAACAGGATGGCAAAGCAAGTAATGTTTTAGTCGTAGTTATAAAAAAAAAAAGGATAATACAAAATAGGAGAGAAGTTAAAGCACTGAGTGGCAAAAGAACAAGGGAGAGAAGGCAGAGGGACATAAGGTAAGGCAAGGTAAAATAAGGTAATGTAAGGCAGCTACAAAGCCAGCAGCAACAGGAGAAGAATGCCAACAGGCATCCCAAATGTCATCTTTTTGTTTTCGATCTCTGGTTTACAAAAGATTGTTTTTGAGCAGGAGGAAAAAAAGCAAAGAAAAGCCCCATTAAACCTGGATGATTTTCTTTTTTAAAAAACAGCTTTTTGTGGGTAGTTGGCATTGTGGTGTCAAAAATGTATCATTCCATCATAAAACCCAAATACATATTTTGTAAGGAGGAGGAGGAGGAGGAGGAGAAGGAGAAAGAAAAGAAGGAGGAGGAGGAGGAGGAGAAAGAAAAGAAGGAGGAGGAGGAGGAGGAGGATTTCCATTTAATTGAACAATATGGATATATTGATAAGTTCACCAGGAAGCCAGCTGAACTGGGACACATTCTCTACTCTTCATTTATTACTTGTTTTGTTAACTATAACTGCTCTCTCTTTTGTTTACCTAGAGGTTGATGGCTTTTCTTGGTGCATAGTTGTCTGATTCTCTGCACATTTGGTTCAAAAGGTTTGCATGGACTGGTACACTTATAAGTCTTTTAAGTTGTTCTATTTGACTTTAAAACAATCAAAGCAGGAACTGTTGGGTTTATGTAATCCACACCAAAATACTTGTAATTGTGAGCATTAAAATATAATAAATATTAGAAAAAGCTGCTGGGTCCAACTTATTTCTGAAAGTACAATATAATAGTAATTCAGTTGGACTGTATAAGCTGTCCCTCATTAAGCTAAACCCAGTGTAGCAGAATCCTATTTTATGAGCCTGTGTGTCTTAACAGAATTTAACAATAAGACTAACATAAGTATCCTTTCAATTGGTATTCCATGCAAAGCATTGATTTTAGAACAGCAATCAAAATGGTAATCGGTCAAACTATTTACTTTCTGCATTAACATATTATGTTAAACTATGATTTGTTTTAACTATAATTTGTAAAATAAACTGCCATTGGGGCTCCAAGCCAGCTGGCAGAACCAGTTTTAAGCTCTTCCAGAAGATCAAAAGGGTGGGAGCGTGTTTCCCCAAAAATAAGCCTCACCCCTAAACTAAGACCTATCCTGATTTTTTTGGGGGGCTAATATAAGCCTTACCCCAGAAATAAGCCCTAGTTAGGACTCTGCACACTCTGTCCCACCTTGCTGCCATAATGGGGCAGGAGGCCACGCAGCACATTGCGCCACTGCCGCCACAATGAGGCAAGGCAGGTGGGGGAGGGGTGGAGCTGCCCAATGAGCCCACATCCACTTACTGGTACTTCAGCACTCCCCCCCACCAAGCCATTCCTTGATCGGCGACCTTTTACTCCCCTTCCAAGCCAGACTGCCATGCTATGATGGATGGGATGGGCAGGGTAGGCCTACTCCCCCTCCGCCATTTCGGAGCCGGTGGTGAGTGACGGCGAACAGTTGTCCTCTGCCAACTCTCCCATCGCTTCTGCCATGATCAGAGAGAGAGCACAAGCCTTCCTTTACCAGCTAAAAAAAAGTTCAGTCAGATCTTCCAACTTCTCCAAAATCTTTTTTTTTTCATGAGAAGTTGGAAGGTCTGACTGAACTTTTTTTAGTCCCACAAACTCCATTTCCCTGCAGCAGAAGAAAAATGCGCCAGAACTGGAAAACAGGTTAGCAAAGAAATGCTTTCGGGAAGGGGGAGGAGCTGTGCTGGGAGGAGAAGTGGCAGGAAATGGGACTGCAGTTTCCAGAAGGGAGAAGGGAGACACGAGACAATGCAGGCCACAAGCAAGTGCTGTTCTCTGCTCTGCATCCCTGCACAGAGCCACTGTGTTCTCTATTCTCTACGAGACAGGTGACAAAGGTGGAGGCAGGCAGCAGGGGAGGCTTGTGCTGCCTGGTCATGATGCAAGCCACAGGAGAGTTGGCAGAGGACAAGGAGGCAGTGGCTGTGCCCGAGCAGGTGATCTCCGGGGTGAAGCTTAAAGAAAGCCCTTCCAGAGGTGCATAGTGGCAGTGGAGCTGTTTGCTGTCACTCCCACCTGGCTCCAAAACAGTGAAGGGAGACCAAGCCAACCCTACCCATCCCATTCGCCATAGCATGGCAGTCCGGCTCAGGAGGGGAATGAAAGGTTGCCAGTCAAGAAATGGCCTGGCTGGGGGAGGGCTGAAGTACCGGTAAGTGGGTGCGGGGCACGTGGAGAAGCTCCACCCCTTCCCCCACCTGCTTTGTCTTGTTGTAGCAGTAGTGGCATGATGTGCTGCACAGTCTCCTGCCACAAGTGGCCGCAGAAGTGGGTCGGCAGCCACATGGGCTCCTGGATAGGGCTGTTGTCATGAGGCGAGGCAGGTGTCACAAAAAATATAAGACACCCCCAAAATTAAGTCTAATCCCTCTTTTGGAGGCAAAAGTAATATAAGACTAGGTCTTACTTTCAGGGAAATACGGTAGATCTCACCTCCAGTGGCAGATCTGTATAATACACCAAGTCACACAAATCACAATGGCTGGCTACAGAAGTAGCATAATAATTGAAACAAACTACAGTATGATTTAGAGTGCTAGGTGAACCAGTCATTTTGGTTGGACCTGTTAGAATATTAAAGATGGAGGCAAATCAGAAACATTCTGCAATCCTTAAAAAAAATCTAGGCAAAGTCATATAGTGAGACCATAAGCTAATAAATCTGACCTCTGTTCTATCAGTTTTACATTTTTTTATTTTGCAAGTATTCTCTGTGTTCAGTGCCATATTTAGAGAGATGTTTTTGCAGTTATTTCATAAAGCAAACTTCCCTATCTATAAATAATCTATTTTCCACTTTTTTCTTTTTCCACACATAAGCTCCAGAAACAAATCCCTCAGATGTTGTCTTCATTGTATTTGTTTGCCTTTGGTGACACTTGTCAAGACTGTGGGCTAGTTCAAAATCTGTCTGACATATCATCTCCATCCATTCAAGTTGCCTGATAGACATGCAAGCTCATATCTAGAAATAAAAAAGAATCCCAGGCTTTATGGCAGCACACACTGAGAAGCTAAGCACAGATAACATCAACATTACCTTTCAAGTCCCATGGAAGTTTAATTCTTAATATAAATGAGAACACACACATCTTACATGAGCAAACAATGATTACCTTGGAAACTGTTACACTCAGAAAGAACAAAAATAATAACTACATGAAAGTCATCCATCCTTTATCTCCATCATCTCACTGTATAATGGAGCTATGAGGTTTGTGGTGTTGTTTTTGCATCTGTGACTGAAAGAGCCTTTGATTTAAACTAGCACTGCTTCAAATCAGCTCTGCAGCAATTGCAAGTAATTATTGGCTGGGATGAACATACATCTTTTCTGAATTCTCTCTGGCATTATAGGAGATTTGAATATGATTCTCCTCACCAATTAGATCAGTGGTTCTCAAAGTTTGTGTGACGGCGACCCCCGTCACACAAACGTTCTGCGCATGCGCGGCACCGCGTGCATGGGGGCGCCACCCCATGCGTGGCGCGCGTGCGCGGCGGCGCCCCCATGCGTGGCGCGCATGCGCGGCAGCGCCCCTAAGGGGAGAAAATGGTGGATCGCCTTCTTTAGCGACCCCCGAAAAATGGTCTATCGACCCCAAATGGAGTCGTGACTCATAGGTTGAGAACCGCTGAATTAGATGAAGTCAGTCCAATATCAGTTCCAGTGAATGAAACAGTGTTCACAAGGTGATGGTAATTATGGATGAAATGTGTTCTTTCTGTTATGCATGAATTATTGTAAATATTGGAATAATGAAAATGCAGGTATCACTTTATCACTGTGGCAATATATTTTATTCCTCATTTTCTCATCTAGTAACATGAGATCGTATCTTCAAGTATGACTTTATAAGATGGCTGGAACATAGTGTCCTCCCTTTGTGTGGAAAAATTTAAGAATGGCATTCGCTGATCATTGGCCAGAGGCAGCCGTGTATTCTCCAAGGGCTTTTTGTGAGCCAGTGGCATGGATGACCACCCCTAGGTACTTAAAGTAGTTACCTGCTCTATTTTGTGGCTATTTAAATACCATGAGTACTGTTTTGGCCTTTTTATAAAAGCCATAACCTTTGTTTTCTCATAATTTATGTCCAGTTTATTATATTTGCAATACTGGACAAGGGCTCGCAAGGCTCTTTTAAGGCCAACTGGAGTCCTGGAGAGGATCACAGCATCATGTGCATAGAACAGCAGAGCAATGCTTTTGTCACCTATTTAAATAATTTGGATTATTTAACCATTTTACCATATCATTTATGTAAAAATTGAAGAGCAAGGGGTCCAAAATGAGCCCCTGTTTAACCCTCTTTTGAGTTTCAACTGACCTCGAGAGAGACCCTTGCATATTACACCTCACCTTGAGGGATGTTTTGGTATGTAAGGCATGTAATAGATGGAGGAGTCTGTGATCAATTGAAGCAGCTTCCAGCTTCTCCCATAGCTTAGTCCTTGTAACTGTGTCAAAAGCTGCCTTAAGATCTGTAAAGGCAGCGTATAATAATACAGGTCTATCTGATGCATATTTTTCAATCAAATGATGAAGAACTAAGCATTGATCTATGGTGCCTCTCCCCTCTCTAAACCCAGCTTGTTCTTCAGCAATCAGGTTCTCAAGATCCAGCCACTCCTTTAATTTATCTTGAAGATGTTTGGCATAGAGTTTGCTGATTATATTTAGCAGGCCTATTGGTCTGTAATTGGCAGGGTTGTCTCTCTTTCCCTTTTTTAAAATTGGGACCACAATTGCCAAGCCCCAATCCTCTGGGACATGGGTGGTGGAGTCAATATAGGTGATAGCACTGCCAGGATGGGTATCCACCACTCCATATTTTTTTTAATAATTTGGCCAAAATGAAGTCAGCTCCTGGAGCCTTCCTGATCCTGAGTTGGCCAATGAGGGATTTAATTTCAGACTCTGAAACTGGAGGCCACTCAGGTAACTCTTTCATTATAGACCTTGTACTCTCATTGGAGGGATCTTCATACATTCTCCGAAAATGAAATTCCCAGGTTATAGGAGATATATGACAGTCGAAAGGAGTATAGATTCTTTCAGAGTGGCAAGCTATTAGATGCCAAAATAAGGAGGAGTTCTTTTGCTTTGCTGCCACGATGAGCTGTTCCCAGGAAGACCTTGTGTCCTGTCTCTTCTTGAATGCAATCAATTGCTTGAATTGTTTTTTGAGTGTAAGTAACTGTTTAAGAATTGCTTTATTGCCATATCCAGTCTCGCTTTTGTACTTCTTGTATGCCAAGTTAAGAGCTTTCTTGGCTTCTACACAATCCTTATCAAACCATGGTTTGGAGGCAGTACAGGACCTCTTAACTGAGAAATTTCGGTCATGTGCTAATAATGATTGTAGCTCATAAATTAAATTTTTATATAGTTCTAATAAGTCTTGAGTCGGGTTGGCTGATGTAAAGGCTGCACGAATTTTTTGAAAATTATCCTCTGTTAGGGCTTTCCTTACCTTCTGATCAAGATGTTAGGTCCATTTGACCCAACATCTTGTTAAGCTTGCTGTAGAGATTGCAGGGATAAAATGGTTCTTGGAAGGTATCTGCCCGATAAAGGGCTTCATGTATATACACAGAGGTAGATGATCACTTTCTATATAATGTACTAAGTCTATAGAAGTTAAGATGTAGTGAGTGGTGCTAGTTTTGGACCCTGCCATAAATGTAAACTTGCCAGGATAACCAGGTCATGAGCAGTTAGATATGAAGAAGTTAAATTTATTTGCCAACTTGGCAAGACAGAGGTCAACATAGTTAACTTTAATGTCTTTAGAGAGTCGTATGAGGGGGGCATTGGTTTGTATAGGGACCTCTGATGGTGGGTATTGATGATGTTTCATGAATAATGTATAATCATCTGGTCCCAATCTGGCATTAAAGTCTCCCTCTAGTAGGACCCTGGCATTTGGGTGTTCCATGAGTTGTTTATTAACATAGTGTTCCAACTCAAGCCATATAGCAGTGGTTTCAGCTTTTTTTAACAAAGGAGGGAGATAAACATTAATTATCAAAAGCAGGACTGAGTCCAACTTGAGGAGAAGAGCCATAGCTGAATGGTTTAAGGGGTAATTAGTGTGGACTCTGCTCTCAAGTTGGTAGAAATAAATATACCCACACATCCTTTCAGTCTCCCTGGGCCTCTGCCTGGCCTTGCTTCCAGCTTATATGAATAATAGCCATTAAGCAGGAGATCATCAGCAGTCCAAGTCTCTTGCACCAATATAATATCCTTACCTTTCAGAGGATCAGAGTGATTAAGGCCTCTAAATCGATACCACCCGGCTACATTCCATGATATGATGTTTAAAGTGTTTAAAGTGTTTTTCTTGCACTGGCCTTCATATAGTCAGTTCAAGTTCTCCATAGGGGCACTTGTTGGAAGATAATAATAATTGTTATTTGATGCATTAGATTGAGTAGTTGTTGTCAATGCTTTTCTGACATGCCCTCAGCAGAATCAGTGACTGTGGGTAACTCAGTTTGTGGATCACTTCTCTGCTTTCTCAAGGTCGATTCAGCTGCCCCTGCTTCAAACTTATCAGTATGAGGTCTGTTGCCACTTGGAATTAAAGCAATAGTTCCCTCATGGAGAGACTGAACCAGGATTGGCCACAGGTTCCCTGAGCGGAAGACACATATTGGAAATATTGAAAAACTGCTCAGGAAGTGCTTCATTCTAAAAAGCACTGAGGGAATTATGGACTGCTTGAAGGATTAAAAAAATCATATACATTGCCTTCTTGCTGGCAACCACTCTGCATGTAATAAATCAATCTGAGTATATTTGCAGCTGGCTCAGAGACTGCCTAACCACTTTTCTATCACTCCAACATCCTCTATTCCTTCTGTTGTCGTAGATTTGCAAGGTAATCTGGTTGGTCTGTAAACTGAGGTTATAATGGTCGCCTCTAGAACTATCTGATTGAGTGTTGTTTAATTTGTGGATATTCTTTCCTCTCTCATTTATAGAAGGGAGAGAGGGGCCTATTCTAGTTTCCATTTCTGCATTAGCCATCCCATGTCTGTCATTATGTGTCATCCTGGGTCCTTCTGCAATGTTTGTTTGACTGCTGATAAACTTTGCAAAAGACTCTTTCAAGCAGTCAACCTTATTTGTGATAATTGATAAAAGTTTGTAGACTGAATTTACAGTTTGAACTATGAGCAAACATTGTCTGGAAAGGAGATCTGTTTCATTCTCCCTTACTAAGTTGGTTACTATCCCATCCTGTGCAGGAAAAGCGGGTGCTGAATTCCAGGGAGGGGAGCTATTTTCTGTGAGAGAAACAGAAAGTTCTATATGCTGTTAATAAGTTTGGTTTGTGAATCCCATTCCAATGAGTCACATACAGATGAGTTACTTACTGAAGCAGACTGTCTATTTGCAGCGAAATCTTCCATTTTCTGCTGCTTCAGTGGTTTGGAAGAACTCTGTGCTGCCGAGTGAACACGCTGTCTCTTTCTCCTTTTCCCCATTCTTGGTATATGTATATGTATTTTATAAAAAGTTTTTGACTATTATAAAAAGTTAAATAAGGGTTAAAATATTTAAAAATAGGTTAAAATGGGTTAAAATTGGTTTAAAATGGGTTAAAAGTAGGTTAAAATACAGTGTTAAAAAGGGTTAAAAAGTTAAAATAAAAATAAAATAAAATAAAGCTTTTACTTTTGAAGGAGCTCTTTACAGCCTTTGCTGCCTGTCCACCATCTTGGCTCCTCCCCTCGACAGCATCACATGAAAATTCAGGAATGTGGGGCCACATGTTGGAAGTACAAGGAGAAGAAAACCTATACAGAAAGTGAAGATGTCCAGAATAAAACCCACATTTTTCATAAAACCCATTTTTAAAAAATATAATTTCACTCATCTTACATTTTCTCAACTGAAATCTGCTAAGATTAATTTTATTTTACTTGCCAAAAATTAGAGCAACTAATTATGAGTGGGGACCACATCAGAAGTCTACATGCAGTCCCTGGAATGTGATTGGTATATCTGTGCTCCGTGTCGTGGATGGGGAACTTTTTTATTTTCTTTTAATGGGAAGCTGAAGGCAACAGGGATAACCAGTAAATGATATATCCAACGTGGGATTTTGAGTGCAGAAGAAATTGGAATGGCTTGCTTGCTTGCCTTATTTTTAGATATCTTAGACCTGAGAAAGAGTGATTTGGTGATTTTTTTTTTGATCTGGTCATTATTTTCTTCTAAAAAACACCAGAAAACAGCATAAACCCTTTGTTATTGCCTCCTTCCTTGGTTCAGTCATTCCCTCTCATGCCTAGGAAGGAGGCAATGGAAAAACACGTCTGAAAAACCTTGCCAAGAAAATTGCTCGGATTTGTCCAGCCAGTCTCCAAGAATCAGACATGCTCAAACTAACTTGGTGCCTAAGGAAGGATTTGAACTCACAATCTCCAAGTTTCTAGAGTAATGCCTTAATCACTATACCAAACTGGCTCCCTTGGGCTGACCCTGCCAGACCCTAGGGAAATATCTGGGTCCTAAGCCATGAAAGACTACAGATGATAATTGCCACTCTGAATTGTATTTGAAAGCCAATTTGTATATCAACTCTTCACACTTAAAACAGGATTATTATTTTCTTTTTAAAATATTGCTAGAAATGACTAAGAGCAGTTTTGAAAGATTTTGTAACATCTATGCATCATGTTTAAATATCATCAGATAAATCCTGTTTAAAAAAAAACCTTCCCCAGCACTATTTAGACAATTATTTTTCAAATCAATAATTCAGAGGCTTAAATAGAACTCGTCAGTTTTTTATGTTCCATACAGAACTTTGAAGAACTGAAGAGTCCAATTTTGGAATAATCAAGGTTGTCTTTTGAAAACGCGTGCAACATGGAAGTGTGAAAGCAAACATGACTCATTCAGTTTCAGAATTCTAAAGGGAAAAAATGAAGAGGAGGTGATGAAAATGGGGCAGATGAGATGATTATTACCTAAATGGTTGTGCATATCGTAATAAAATGTATAATATTGCAATGTTTATTTTGTCTCCTGAAGAATTTTTTTAAATGTCTTGGGAGCCTCCAACAGTTGGTGAGGGAGAACTAAGGTTTCCTACAGCTGGAATGCTGATTCTGTTAACAAAACAAGAATCACGTAGCATCAAGCCTAAGAATTACCAAGCAAGCCATGGAAAAGAGAGGGAAAAAAGTGTCAGATTTAAACTGCTCTTGGCATAAGAGGGAATTGCATTTTCATAGTGACAGAAGTGGCTTTCTCTAATATTCATTAAAGACTTTGTATCTATCAGAGAGTGCAGAGAAGAGCAACAAAGATGATTAGGGGACTGGAGGCTAAAACATATAAGGAACGGTTGCTGGAATTGGGTATGTCTAGTTTAACGAAGAGAAGGACGAGGGGGGGATATGATAGTTGTGTTCCAGTATCTCAAGTTCTGCCACAAAGAAGAGGGAGTCAAGCTATTTTCCAAAGTGCCTGAAGGCAGGACAAGAAGCAACGGGTGGAAACTAACCAAAGAGAGAAGCAACCTAGAACTAAGGAGAAACTTCCTGACCGTTAGAACAATTAACCAGTGGAACAACCTGCCTCCAGAAGCAGTAAATGCTCCAACACTTGAAGTTTTTAAGAAGAGCCTGGACAGCCATTTGTCCAAAATGGTGTAGGGTTTCCTGCCTGAGCAGGGGGTTGGACTAGATGACCTCCAAGGTCCCTTCCAACTTTACTACTACTACTACTACTACTACTACTACTACTACTACTACTATTATTATTATTATTATTATTATTATTATTATTATTATTATTATTAAATGTCTGGGTAGCTTCTTCCTAGTTTGAGAATGTGAGTTGCCTTGCTTATATTTCCTATCTTCACCATGGCTTCTAATTAGAAGATCTAAATGTGAATAATTTCTGTGCCAGAACCAAATGGCAGCACCCTCACAAAAATGGTTTTCACTTGTCCTTCTTTGAAGCCAGATATATTGAATATTGTTTTAACCAAAAAATACACCTAAATCAAGAATCAAGATTTTCTGATAAGCAGAACTATCTAACTTGGAAGACAGCAAGCTAGATATCGTGTCAGCAAAAGCTAGATAGCAGCTACAGTTTTTTAGGTGAAATTACTGACTTGCTGTCTTCTAGAATTGTTATGAGCATAGCTGCAGAGAACACCAGGCCTCTGTTCAGAGACTCTCATATCTTTTTTCTTGGGTATCTTGAGATATTCTTTATAGATCCAGGGTGAACATACCAATTAGGACACATTCCAATACTATAATCTTCCTGAGTAGGGTATCTCCTAGAGCAGCGGTTCTCAACCTGTGGGTCGCAACCCCATTTGGGGTCAAACGACCATTTCACGGGGGTCGCCAAACAACGCAGTCCGCCATATTTTTTTCCCCTTTTCCTTAGCTGTGCTACTCCCTCTTATTCTATTGGCTTTTGAAAGCCAATAGAATAGACTCTATTCAAGAGACTCTATTCTATTGGCGTTCAAAAGCCAATAGAATAGACTCTCTTGAATAGAGTCTAATTCTATTGGCTTTCAAAAGCCAATAGGAATTGTCCAGGCTGTCTCTGCCCTGCTGAGCCCGCCAAAAGTCCCAGTCTGCAAACGGTGCTGCAAGTTGTCTGCAGCTAAGGCGAGCTTTCTGGATGTTTCCACCCCTCCCTGCTGAGTAACTACTAAATGTAAGTAAAAGAGGGCCAGGGGTGGGAGGTGGGAGGCTGGCAGGCGCAGGGAGGGTTGCTGGTGCACGTGGGGCCCGGCGGGTGGCTTACCTCCCTTGGGCTAGGCCAGCTGGTGGCCCAGCCAGTGGTCGCCCTGTGCCCTTGCTGCCGCGTGCCATGGCCGCCCAGGAGCACCTGGGCCTGCCTGCCGCTGCACCAAATGTTCGATGGCTAAGGTAAGGCTAGCGGGGCAGCGGCGGGTGCAGGAAGGCTTGCTGGCATGTATGGGGCCCGGCGGGTGCCTTACCTCCCTTGGGCTGGGCCAGCTGGTGGCCCAACCAGTGGTCAGCCTGAGCCGTTGCTGCCACTTGCTAGCTATGCCTCGGCCAGTGCAGGGAGCGGCACCACGCATGCGTGGCACTCCCGGGCCAAGGTGGTTGCTGGGCGATGGCCCGCGTGCAGCCGCAGGAGAGGAGGCAGAGCGTGCGCGCCTCCTCCTGCCCCGCCCGCAGGGAAAAACAGGTAGTCCTCGACTTACGACCACTGTCCTAGAGGGTATTCTTAGGTATGCTACCAGGATCCTCCACTTTCCCTAGTCTCTCTCCAACTTACTTCTTCCTAGGGGCAGCAATGAAACTTTCCTCCTTTTCTGAGATCTCATATAATTCTAAATTGGTCCTATCAGAAACATGATGACATTCCTCTTGGGATAAACCAAAATTGTTCTCTGATGAGTAGCTATAGATATCTAAAGTCTAACCAGTTGTTTGAGGGGGCTTTAGGACTAAGAGTCAGAGCTAATCATGAGAAGGTTTATATTTTTCTCAGGTTTCACTATAAGCAGTTTCACTATGATATTTGGGTAAGTGACAGTCTTGCTCTCCTAATTAGTACTGTTTTATTCTATCCCCATAACAGTAAAAATTGTCACTGAATTGGATGTTTGTTTGGTAAACGATCTCATTAGCCAGTTTGGTGTAAAGGCACCATGCTAGAAACCAGGAGATAGTGACTTCTAATCCCACCTTAGACACAAAGTCAGCTTGGTGATCTGCACAAATCATACTTTTTGCTCTGGGAAGGACAAACTCTTCTGCAAATCTTATCAAGACAATTGCAGGGAAGAGTCCAGGCAATCACCTGGAGACTGACTTGAAGGCATCCACACAACCCCTCCATTATCTTTAATGATTAAAGGAATTCTATGGATTATTTATTTATTTATAATTCAACACATACAAGAGGCTATCATGGTCGGTGAAGGCTATCATAGTAAATATTTTACCATTGAATTAATAGAAAATGCTCAGTATGCCAATGTAAACTGCTTAAAATGGATATAATTTTTTTATGCTTATCATATCATGTTTGTCTCAAAACTGCTCTCAGTGCCATAGCAACTAAGAATGTTACTTCTCCGGTGTCATTTTTTTTAGAATGAGGGAGGCATGGTAGGTTGGGAGAAGAAGCCATAGAGCATCATTTGCTTTTCATAGCCAATGTGCCAAATTTCTTGCTGCAATTATACTATTTTTATTTTTAGACCCAGTCTCTTGGGGGTTTTTTCTTTCTTACACGTTATGTAAATTGATACATAATTAATATTATATCAATGTTTCCCAACTCTAAAAATACAAATGAGTTTTCATATCACTAATTTAGTAAAGGTGCTTTAAAAGGGGCATGGATGAATAGGAGTTAGGGAGAGAAAGGGAAGGAGAGAGAGAGGGAGAGGGAGATAGAGAGAAAGAGAGCCAGCAAGAAGTAAAGTAATGAGCTGACTAACATTTATTTTCTCAGACCTAGTTATAAAATCTTCCTTTCTGACCTGCTCCTTATTTAAGTTTCATAGAGCATACATCTCAGCAACTTCTTTTGAGATGAAACATTTATAAAGCTAATTAAGATTTAATGATGCGCTGGTATGAATCAGCATTTAAATGAGCTGGTATCTAATTCCAGATCAATTACTGAATAACCAATCTATTTGTGATAAAGTCTTGTGCTCCAAAGATTATAATATATTGTTAATTTTATAGGAAACTGAGAATGGAAATGGAAAGAACGGAGTTGATAAACAGATAGGGAAAACGCTCTATGGTTTTATGCTGACAAGGTATAGAGAGTCCTATATAATCATATGTGTTGTAATTTCACAAACTCCTTTGGTCATGTGTCATGTTTATGGTGAGAGACAAGTAGGTGGGAGACAAAGACGGGATGGACCTCTGAGACAGATTCTCCTGTCATGAGTCCTGACCTTTATTTGCACTCATAACTCTGCACAGCAATCTACTTTTGGCATAAGTCACCAACACTCTTTGAAAATGAGATCAGTGTGGCCTTTGAAAGTCAGCAAACAAGAGCTGAATGAAGCTGAGTGTTCAGATAATTACAATAGTTGCTAGAAACCCATGATAAGAAAGAAGTATCAAAAGTAAAGGCATCCAAATAACCTTTAAAAAAATCCTTTGATTATTCTTCCATTCCGATCCCCAGTCCTATATTTTTATTACTGTGCTGACATGCTCAAGGAAGAATGCAATTTAAATGCAGCTCTTGGTACGGTATAAATAGACTGAAAAGCCTTTTTAATTAAAAAAAAGAATTGATTCTAATTTAGCAATTGTTTGTACAGTCATTTCAATTGTTCAGAATGAAAAATAGTTTATTGGTAAAATTCTGTATTGGGGTTGATACCTACCTGTAGGTTTTCTAACTTCCTCAAATATTTATGTATATTTAAATGTTTCTACAACTGGGAAGTTTCTAGATGACTTGATTACCTCTAATGTAATTCTCAAAGAATAACTACGTCGGTATGATATATTAAGAATCTTTACATAACTCTAGGTTGGGAAATGTTTGAAGATGTTCGGAACCATACATCTAGTATTGAAACCAAGAAAATTCTTTAACTGACTTGTGTGGTCTTATTTTATTTACTCAGAAGTAAGTTCTACTAAATACAATATTGTGAGGATATGTATGTAAGATTACTGTCAAGTCTTCAAAAATGCTTTTACGTTTAGCAGAAATGTAATATCTGCCCTAATTTTAATATAACCATCGTCAGAATCGTTTTAGAAAATCCTTGCAAAAATTGAAATTGAGGTCTGTAAATGATGTTATCTGCTAGAGAAGTATGGGGATAGTTGCATCAATTTTCAATTTGCTATTTAAAGCTTCATAGTTTCAGACCAAAGTCTGGAGTAAGGAAATGTTAAGACTCTACAAAGCTTTGAATCAAATTTGAATTCATATATGAAATGGACACAAAAAACATGAAATATTGAATTGCTTTGATTAGACAGTGTCCTGCTTCTGATTCCAATTATAATTCACACACACAGTTGCTATAGAAATTAGTTTACTCCAAAGAGTAGTTTACTGAAGGTCAAGAGATAACAGCAAACAAGGAATAGCAAGAGCACTTAGACTTATATACCATTTCATAGTGCTTTACAGCACTCTTTAAGCGATTTACTGAGTCAGCATATTGTCCCCAACAATCTGGACCCTCATTTTATCAACTTTGGAAGGATGGAAGACTGAATCAACCCTGAGCCGATCACAATCGAATGTGGGAAGTGGGCAGAGTTAGCCTGCAATACTGCATTGTAACCACTGTGTCATCATGGCTGCAAACCAAAACAAAATTTTTGAAAGAGGTTTGCCTGACTACTTTTATTTTTAACTGGAACATGAAGAAAAATAGCCAAAATTCAGTCTAGAATTCCAAAAGCCAGGCCAGAATCCACATAAATATCCTGCAGGAGTGGTATATTGGACAGTTAATTCTAAAGATGGAACATGACTTAGGTCTATCTCTTAAGTCAGGCTACAACCAGCTGACTTTAATTTATTTATTTAAGCCTATTTCTATGTTCACCCACTCACTCTCAGTGACTTTGGGTGGCTTACAAAAATTATCACGTTAACAGACATAATTGCTTATCTACAGCAAATTTTAATTAATTTGATAATAATAGCATCAGTATTATCATCACATTTTATTAGTTAATGGTGCAGTCTTTATAGAAAAAATCAGTCAATGTTTGGGGGAAAAAATACAAGGCTAGCCAGTTTCATCTTTATGGCCACATGCAAGACAAAATAAGCCATCATGTATGACTGACCACAGAAAAGCAATATGCTTCTCAGGCTAATGAGCTTCTGATATCTTGGAACACAACTATTGGATGGGAAAATTGAAAAAAATGGAAAGCAATTCTGAATTCTGTATATGACATTAATAATAATAAACAGTTTGCTTTCAGGTAAGATTTTTTTTTTCTAAATTCCACTCATAGTTTTAAAGTACAGGATCAAAATCTTATATTCTTCACCATATAAGTATAATTATTTTGTACAATGTCCTATAGCCTAATAAATTTACATATCGTAAATGTAGTCAAATGCACAGGGTTAGAATCTGTAATATTTAGTATGTATTTGTGAAAAATACCCTGGAATAGTAGTTGATTTTAAACTGAATATAAGCCAACAGTGTCATGCGGCTGCATGGAAAGCAAATGCAATTTGAGGCTGCAGTAATAGAAAGATAGTTTTCAAATCATGGAAATATTTGTTCTGCTATATTCTGTCTTGGTTAGATCACATCCTCTGTACTGTGCCAAGTTCTGAGCACATTTTAAAAAGGATTCAGAGAATTACAACAAGTTCAGGGAAGAACAACAAAGTTTATCAAGAATCTAGAACTCAAGCAGTATGATGAGAGATTGGAGAATATAGGTATGTTTAACCTCAAGAAAAGAGAAAGGATGTAATGATTCTTCAAAAACCTGAAACAATATCACATAAATGAAGATGCAGACTTGTTATTTCTTGTTCCAGAGTACAGGACACATAATAAAAGATTAAAAGTAAAGAAAGGAAGATTTTTGACGGAATGTTAGAAAAGTAGAACATTTGAGATTAAAACAGGCAGATGGTACTCTCCCTTTTATTCAATGTGTTCAAATGGAAGCTAGAATGCCATTGGTCTGGTCTGCTTTAATTTGAATTTTTGCACTGACAATCCAAATAGCCCCTATCAACTCTATGATTCTATTTGTTGTTGTTAATTGCAAAGTCGTGTCCGACCCATCGCGACCCCATGGACAATGTTCCTCCAGGTCTTCCTATGATTCTATAGCGTTGGCATAAAGCCACATTGCAGTTTTTGTCACCTCTCATAGCTTTTCAGTCACAATTCTGTTAAACACTTTCCAAGATATGTTTAAATATAAATCCTCTTGTAGATTTGTAGTGGCCGTCGAGTCAAACTCAGGCCATCAAACTTAATTCTTACTGACTTTCAAAATTCAAAGGTTAATGTACTAGGAGAAGCCATACTCAAGGTGCAGCGTAAGGCTTTCCAAGGCCTCTTAAATGTGGTGGTTGTTGGGGGTGATTGTACGAGTCTAATTGGACTTGATTGGTTTGAGGCCCTGGGAATTCAGGTGACTGGTCTGAATAGTCTACAAACTCTAGGAATTGCAGAAGTCTGCAAAGAGTTTGCGGATGTGTTTAGTTCAGAGCTTGGTTCATACAAGGGGCCTCCCATTGCACTGCGATTAAACCCAAATATCGCACCAGTTAGGATTAAGCCTAGGAGGGTCCCATTCACCCTCAAAGGCAAGATTGAAGCTGAACTGGACAAGCTGCTCCAGCAGGGCATCTTGGAACCTGTGGACTCAAGTCCATGGGAAACCCAAATTGTGATGCTTTTAAAGGCTAACGGGGAGTCCGAATTTGCATGGACTATAAGTGTACTTTGAACACAGCTTTGCAACAGCATGCATATCCTGTACCAGTAGTGAGTCATATTTTGGCCTCCCTTAAAGGGGGAACACCGTTTGCAAAGCTTGATTTAGCACAGGCCTATCAACAGCTACCTGTTGATGAGGCAACTGCTGAAGCCCAAACAATAGTGACCCATAGGGCGCTTTTAAAGTAAAAAGGTTACAATTTGGGGTGAATGTTGCTTCTGGCATATTCCAGAGCATCATGGAGCACAAACTCAGGGGTATTCCAGGGGTTTGCCCCTACTTTGATGACGTCCTCATTGCAGGGGAGTCATTACAGAATTTGGCTGAAAGATTAAGAGCTGTGTTGATGAGGTTCCGTCAAGTGGGCCTCAAATTAAAAAAAGACAAATGTAAAATTGGTGTTACTTCTACAGAATTTTTAGGCTTTAAAATAGATGCTCAAGATATCCACCCTGCAGAATCTAAGTTGAAGGCCATTCAGGAGGCCCCAAGTCTAAAAGTGAACTTCAGGCTTTCTTGGGACTTCTTAACTTCTATCATGCTTTCCTTCCCCATAAGGCTGCTGTGGCTGAGCCGTTACACCGGTTCTTAGACAAGCAAGCTCCATGGCAGTGGACTAAAGTCCATGACAGGAGTTTTAAAGAGGTCAAGGCCTTGCTCTCATCAAATGCGTTATTAACCCATTTTAATGAGCAACTGCCTGTATGCATCGCTTGTGATGCATCCCCTTATGGGGTGGGTGCAGTACTCGGTCTCCTAAAGGCTGATGGAACACAAGTCCCTGTGGCTTACTACTCAAGGACCCTGTCATCTGCAGCGTGGAATTACGCTCAGATTGACAGAGAAGCCTTGGCAATAGTGGCTGGCATAAAGAAATTCCATGATTTCTTATATGGCCGTCACTTCACGGTCTATATAGACCACAAGCTGTTGCTGGGGTTGTTTACAACGACCGAACAAACTCCTCACATCATTTCCCCTCGTATGCTGAGGTGGTCCATTTTCCTGTCAGCATATGACTACACGCTCATTCACAAACCTAGCAAAGAAATGGGCCATGCAGATGGCCTCAGTAGGCTACCTCTCACTCACATAGAGGCAGATCCTGCCCCTGCTATTAATATTCTTTCTATTCAGCAACTACCTGAATCTCCCCTCAATACTAGGAATGTGGCTGCAGAAACTGACACTGATCACACGCTTACACACGTGCTGACATGGATGTTGTCAGGATGGCCTGACATGTGTCCAGATGCTACATTTCAAAGTTTCTGGCAAAGGAGACATGAACTGTCTACCTTTAATGGGTGGCTTTTATGGGGGAGTAAAGTAGTTATCCCAGCCTCACTGAGGTCTAGAGTCTTGTCCTCTCTGCATGAGGGACATCTGGGCATTGTGAGCATGAAAGCGCTTGTGCGCTTGGTGGCCTGAGCTTGATAAAGCTATCAAAGCCCAGGTGCACGGATGCCAGGTGTGCCAACATGGCCTGAAATGCCTCAGGCTCCTGTACACAGGTGGGAGGAGACACAAACCCCTTGGTCAAGGGTACATTTAGATTATGCTGGGCCCTTCCGGGGGCAATTCTTTCTTATCCTTGTGGATAGCCATTCCAAGTGGCTAGAGGTTGTACCTGTCTCCTCCACTACTACTGCTAGGACCATCTAGGTGCTAAGAGGTATCTTTGCAACCCATGGCCTTCCTGATGTTCTCGTTTCTGAAAATGGTCCTCAATTTACATCTTGTGAGTTCCAGGCTTTCCTTCAGGCCAACTTGATATGGCATGCAATGTCAACTCCCTTCCACCCTTCCACCAACTGGCAAGCTGAAAGAATGGTGCGCACCACCAAAGACGCACTCAAAAGACTAATGCATGGCAGCTGGCATCACAGGTTAGCAGACTTTCTTCTTGCACACTGCACCACACTTTGCACTGCCACCGGGAAGAGCCTAGCTAAACTCCGCTGGGGCCACTGCCTCATCATAAAGTTAGACAGATTGCACCTAGACCGGGTGTCTTCACAGGTGTCACAGCCACCGGCTCCTAGAAGACTCCAGGTGGGTGATCCGGTCTAGGCAAGGAACTATGGTCCTGGACATCTCTGGGTTCCTGCTGTCATCTGTAAGATCTCTGGACCTCTATCATACGAAGTGACCTTGGGAGACGGCCACGTCCTGCGGCATCACATTGATCAACTATGCTGGCAGTTGTCCCCTGTTGATTCCACCCCTGCCTCCGCTCTGGGGGGGGGAGGGGGCCCAGGAACTAAGTCACACTTCAGATCAACATTTTGAGACCCAGCCTCACTGTTCCTGGGAATTACCGCAGGTCGCTAGGGGCTTACCAGGGGAGGAGCAAGGGCATCCTCACGGTTCAGTTATTGCACTGAACAGGGAGTCATGTGTATCCATAGAGGCGGCTCCTGACTGTGGCACCCCAGCCACTTACACGGGGGAATGGAATTATTGGGGCAATGCAGGTCACGTCCAAGACTGGTCGCGGGCTCAAGGGACTAAGTTCCCTGGAGCCATCCAGAGTAGTTGGGGAGTCCTCAGCCACTCCAGAGGATTGGGAAAATTCCTCTGCTCTAAGGGAGCTTGGAGAGAGCCCCAACAACTCTGCCAGTCTGCCTCACCAGGGGTCATCTGCAAAATTTGTGTATAAAAGTCCTGGTCTAGGGACCCCACCAGACGGGCCCGTAGGCTAGGCGCCCTTAAGTACAAGTCCTGGTCTACCTAGCCGACAGGTGAGCTGACAGGCCAGGCACCCTCCCTGACTTTGCATAGGTCACAAAGGGCTAAGGCCCCTTCTAAGCATCTAGGTGAATATGTGAGGTTCCTTACTAGTAAGTCTAGGATAGGAGATGGACCTATGCAGGGTAGAAGATAGACACAGGAAGTCCACATTAAAGGGTAAGTTGTTTAGAGAACTCTATTATTTTATAAGAATGTTGCCTGTGTGTGAGCAGGAATATTATTTTCTTTTTTTTTTAGTATTATTGTGAAAAAATTGGAAGTGTGTGTGTTCTATCTAGGGGGGAGGGGTGTTGTGTCCTGGGCCTGATGAGGAAACTCAGCAGGCCCAGAAATGTTGCAAATGGTCCTGGGCAATCTAAAAGCTGCCTGGGACCAGACTGGCTGGCGCCAGACTACTGCGCATGCGCAAGGCATGAAGAAAGAAGGATTCCTATTGACTGGACTGCCTGGGGGTTGGAAAACTATAAAAGGCCTGCGTGCCTGTTTTGCAGTTGCTTGGAGTGGAGTTAAGGTGAAATAAACTTGGTTTATGATGTGCCATGCTTCAATGCCTCGAATCTCGAAACACAAAAAGAACAATGATGTTCAATGAGACTTCTTGCTAAACAGAAGAGAAACCTTCATAACTGAGGGCAGCTGGCTGCAGCCAGAATTAAAAGACAGCTTTGAGTCAGGTTTCCTTGTTGGAAATAACTGTGTGATCTCTGGCTCTTTTGTGACGTTCTTGTTGATTCTGTTCACAAAACTCTAATCTTTAGACTGGCTGACTAACATGATTTGGCTCTCTGAACTCAGACTAGATTTGGGACTTCTCTCCTGCTGAAAGCAAAACCAGTAAGGCCAGCTTTCTTCCTCAGAGTCTTTGTGTTGATTTATGATCCTCTCTGCTCTGCTGTTATCTGTGTAACTTTGAAGTAAATTACTAATTCCATAGCAACTATGTCTGAGTGTGTTATGTCCTGGGCCTGCTGAGTGACTCAGCAGGTGCAGGAAGCTGCAGAGAGCCCCAGGCAGACCACGTGGTTGCCTGGGACCAGACAGGCTGTCTCCAGCCTATTGTGCACGTGCAAGACGGGAGAATCCGTTGTATTGATTGGCTGACACTGTCCCTGCAAAGAGGTATATAAAGGAATCCATGCCATTTTGTTTTGGTTCTGCTGGAGATTCAATAAAGAAGCATCTGTTGTTCTTCTGCCTCATCTCAATGCCTTACCAATTCACAGAACAGAACAGAGTGTGTAATTCAGTGGTTCTCAACCTTTCTAATGCCGTGACCCCATAATACAGTTCCCCATGTTGTGGTGACCCCCAAGTGGGTGTGGCCACCAATAAGAGGGAGTAGGACAGCTAGGGAAAAGGGAAAAAAATGGCGGACAGCATGGTTTGGCGACCCCCGTGAAATGGTCATTCGACCCCAAATGGGGTCCCGACCCACAGGTTGAGAACCACTGGTGTAATTGAAACCTGAAAGAGGACATTTTCAGACAACAGGACTACCCTGCCCTCCTGGCCCAAATGCTTGAGGAAACAGCCAGGGTTTGTATGCATTCTATTTATTTGTGAGATGTCAAGGCTGCCTGAATCCATGATTCTGGGTAGCTTAGAGATAAAAAGAAACATAGTACGTAGAAAAAGAAATGATTGACTAGAAGAATAAAACATACAACTATAAGCAAATATTACTAATATGGGTTCCACAACTACATGTCCCAAGGCCTGAGAGAACAACCAGATCTGTTATAGTTTCCTCAACATCATGAAGGTGCAGCTGCACAAATCTCATGGGGATGGAGAATATTATTCCTGAGGGCAAGCACTGCAACAGAATAGATGCACTTCCTGGATTCTATAAAATGACACTGTTTAATTGACAGGATCTGGACACATCTATCTGGTTTGGTCAAGTTAAATAACTTGCATTCCATAAGCAAACATACATCCATATGTTCACATTCTTCCAATTATCCCATTAACATCTGCAACCTTATCATTTTCAACATCCTCACAATACTTATGACTTCCTTTCTGTATTATTTTTCTTGGGTGTTAATGTTTGGAACATTCATTTCATGTCAACTGTTTGATGTTTCATTATCATTTCCATATAATTTTCCAAAATAATTCTTCCAGCACTTCATTAGAATTTAATCTCATTTTATATCATTTTCATTCAAGTTAGTTCATTCTGCTGTAAAATCCATATTTAGCTATTTTTATTTACAGTAGAACCTTAGTTAGTGTAGCATTTGTGAGAAGGGGATATTCCTTACTCCAATTATCCATTAAATCAAAGAGGACATAAGCTGCAGTGAAGTCATTATGCAAGCAGTGTTAAATGAAATAAATAGCAATAGAGTTTCATCCAGTACATCAAGGCCCATAAAATCAAGGTTTTAATGAACTTCAAAGCCATGTTTTATTTTTATCAAAATTATTGTAAATTTTCTCTGCTATATTAATTTTACCTGTTCCTAACTGTTCAGAATCTTCCTCAGGATCACATTAATATGCTTTCCTCCAGTCTTTGAATAGCCAGCAAAGTATATTGACATAAATTTCTCCTTCTTTACAGATAAACTCTTTCTTCCCTAATATTCACTCTTGACACAATCAAAAATGGTTTGTCCCCCATTTAGAATTCTTCTATCTTTCTGGATCAGTCACTAATTCTTTCAATCATTCATTATAAATAATCAACCATGCTTCAAATTTACCTTTGTTTCCTTTGCCATCTGCGCTAATGAATGGTTAAACTGTATTTGAAACAAAACTTTCCCCAAGCACTTATTGACCAATCTCCAACATTCATTCCCACTTTTCCTATGCAGACTTCTCTTATTCTTATCCGTCCATTCAGATCTTGCTAAGGAATAAATTGTTTTCCTAGATTACACTCATTCTGAATATTATGCAATTCCCCTATACCCAATAATCAAATATCTACTTTTTTATTATTACAACTCATTGGAATATGAATGCAATTTTTGCCAATCTACTATTACTTTCATATGTACTTACAACCATTTTTTTATAAACAATTTTTATTAGTTTTCCATTTTACACCAACAGAAGCTTAAGAGCCAGCGTGGAGATATGGTGGTTAATTACAAAAGAAACAATAACATTATAAATATACAATTCACATAATGTTTCTTAAATTTCCCTCTCTATCTATGTAGACTGTTATAATCAAATAGATTCAAATAAATTCATTCATTAATATATCTAAGTATAAGTTTCCTTAATCAATAGAAATTTTCAATCGCTCAATATCAATGTAATCATCAAATTAGTACAATCCTATAACCAATTCATCCATTAATATATTGCTATATATAAATTAAATGCTTAAATCAAAACTAACGCTCTCTATCTGTTTAAATTATTGTAATCTCATTATTACATTTCTAACACAAGTTTTCATTAAATATATAACTAGATATGAATTTCATTAATCAATAAATGTTTACAAAAGCTCCTTATCTATCCCAAAGATCTTGTTTTAAACTTTATTAATTTTTCAAATATTTGAATTTAAACTAACCTATTTATTTTATTATTCCAGGACCCCAAATTTCTCTTATTTAAACATATTAGCTCCAAAACTAAGTTCTTATATTTCTCAGCTATATTTTTATTCTTTTTCAATAATTCTCCAATTATTAATTCCATCTCATTCCAAAAAGAAAACACAAAAGAGAGAAAACAAACATACACAAAAGAAAAAAAACACATATTTTTACTATACTTCAATATTAAGTTCTAAATCATTTCATAATAACCTCCCTTTTAGCAAAAACCAAATCCAAGACAGTTCGAATTGCTATAAAACCTTTACCATCCATAAGTATCATCTCAAATTTAATATTTATATCTTATTTTGGGCTTCTTTCTGTTCCAAATAGGTTTCCATAGTCGAGTCTCTAGCTCTGCAAATAGCTCTCCCATTGTCTCCTGCCACATCGTATACAGCAACAAGAGGTCTCTCATTCTCCATTTGATTAGGGTGATATAAGAGTTGTAGTCATTCTGAAGAGCTCGTGCCAAAACGTCATTTCCTGTCTTTTTTAAGGTTGCATAAACTTTAGTTGAAATCATTTTTTTAGTATAGTCCTCTTTAATCAAGCTTTGGTCTTCTTCCAATAGTTTATCCTCTATCAGAGAGTCAAATGGAGTCTGCAAATCAGCTTGTCCTTTTGAAGTAAACTCCTCCATTTCCTTATTACATCTGTCCATTTATATCAAGGCTTTTTCCCAGTATCAATTGATAGTCCAACTGTACATTTGCTTCTTCCATCTCAGTGGACTGGGAGCTAGTCTCTTGAATATAAACTACAGTTTCACTTAAACCTTATGCTTGACTTTGTCGATGTAAAGAAATCTCCTTTTTGCAGGCAATTATCATCTCTGTGTTTTCTAAAATTTTGTCCAAAATATATTTATAGATAGAATCTGAGCAGGTTTCCTCCATTTTTATTATATTTGAAGACATTATCTTTTTTGGGGAGACTGTTTTTAATGACAATCAATTAATATCCATCTCCTCCCAAGTTTCTTAGTCTTTTTCCTTTGTACAAATTCAAAAAAAAAAAGAAAAAAGAAAAAAGAAAAAAAAAAGAAAATAGCAAGAATAATACCTAGTTTCAACAGAAGATGTCCCCCAATGAATAATCAAAGTTAATCAAATAATCAGTCTTTTCGGATGCCATAAAAAATAAAAGAAAACAATACTCTCCAAATACATAGGATCTTAAATCTCTCTAAAGAATTTTCTTGGGGCTCCCAAGTATCAAAAAACAAAATCAGACATTAAAACAAAAATGGATTTCATCCTTTTCTTAAGCTTCTCTTCCCCTATTTAAAACACTGCTTCAACAAAAAGGGAAATAATTCAAAAAAAAAAAAAACTTTTCACAGGAAAAAAAGAAAATAGAGGTTAAAAAAAAAGGCTCACCAAATCTTCCATGGTGGGTCTGCTTGCTTAGATGATCTTATGGCTTACGGTTGGTGCAGCTAAATGATCGACCATTTTACTGGCCGATCTTTACCCTGTCAGTCCAAAGGAGATACTCAGGGCCCAGAGGAGGCTGCCGTTCCTCTGCAACTACCTGAGAAGCCTTCTCAATGGTAGACACTCCTCCAGAGCATCTTTTTGACCCTCAGTCTAAGGGGTCTACCGGTAAGGGAAACTCGATCGGCAAAGGGACGACTCACTTTACTCGACTGCACTGCTGCGAACCAGAACCGGAAGCCTACTTACAACCATTTTGATGATTCCAGATCATAATCAGCTCCTAGGTAGCCTATTAGGACCACATGCAAATTGTTTTCAAAACAGCCCTCTCTGTTCCCAAATATTCTGTTTCCTGACTTGCTAGTTTCCTCCTCAATGTACTTTCATCTTCATGCATGCATTCATCAGCTTTTCTGTGCAATACCTCCAATTATAGTTTTGCATCCTTCTCCTTTCTCTATGTTTGAGAAACATATAACATGAGGAAAAGAGGAGGAAGAAGGTGTGTTGGATATTTGCCATCTTGAGCTATTTGTAAAAACAATAAAGACAGGATACAAATAAATAAATAAATACAATTTCTTTCTTTCTTTCTTTCTTTCTTTCTTTCTTTCTTTCTTTCTTTCTTTCTTTCTTTCTTTCTCCCTTCCTTCCTTCTTTCTTTCCCTTAATTTGTCTCCTTTACCCTTTACTCTATTACAATCCAAATTTCAATATTCTATTATTGAGGACATCATTAGATGGATGGTCAAAGTTAATATCTATATGAAGCCATCATGATGTTCATCAATGAATGCTTTCATATAATGCTTTTTAGTAAAATAGAAGAGTAACATTCCCTGTCAATGCCAAGGACAGCACAATCAGTTTGGTCACTCAGCCATCCTGCCAAGGTCAGTAAAATGAGGAGTCATATTTTTGGGGCAATATGCTGATTCTGTAAACTGCTTAGAGAGGGCTGTAAAGCACTGTGAAACTGTATATAAGTCTAAGTGCTATGGCTATTGCTATTTAGCCAGCATGAGCACCTAAGATTCAATTTTATCCCCCAAATGCTCAAACTATTCTATGCAAGTTAGAATCCTGAGCAGATGCTATGATGTGTTTTCTCACAATTACAACTAAAACATGGTAGGAATTCTAGAAAATGTTTAATGTGGAGACACATTTTCCCAGGGTAAGTTTTCATAGTGGTGCTACAGAATTTTAAATCCTGAGAATGACTAATCTGATCTAATCAGACCAATTAAGCCTAAAAAGAATAGAGGAAACAAAAGCTCTAGTTATTACATGGGATCCAGTAACAACATTACCAGCCAAGGAAAGCAGCAGCTGCTGCTGTCCCCTATATAAACAGGAAGAGATACTTATTCTCTAAGGAATAAAGGGGTTAGGAGTCAGTTATCCAGACTCCCCCATGCAATGTGAGCCAGCGATGTGAGCTTTCTTTCTCATCAGACATGGATCTAAACTAAAGAGACTCTTTTTTTTTAAGCAGGAGGAATTCTTCCTCATAGAGATATACTGTGTAATCCATGAGAACAAGTTACTTCTGCATCATCTGGAGACAACTAGCCCAAGCAAAGGATTTTGGTAGATGCCTCTTCAAAATATTAAGTTCACATACTAGGGATGTATTTCTGAATTTGAGAATGACAGCAGATATCTAAGTATTTAGGATGACCTTAAACTCTACCCTGAATTAACATTTGCAAATGATTTACTTCTGCTTTTGTTTTTTTTAAAAACTAAAACCTGTGATCTCTTTTGCATATATGATTGTACCATGATCATGTTTTAAAGATTAAAAAAAGACTAAATGTGTAAATACATAATTTTGTGTATCTTTAGTACATAAAGTTCTCTAATCTTGACTATTTAATGTTGTTTAATTACATTAGGTTAAAGGGAAAAAAAAGTGTTTCCTTTTCATCCTCTCCCTGAAATTTTAGTTTCCATTTAAATAGACTTGAATTTTTTTTCTGTTTGAATTTTTAAGGGAAAAAAACCATCATTCTTTCTAAACCAAATGCTAAGCTGGTTTTCAGTGAGAGTAAATCTGTTAGAAAAAAAAATCATTGCAAGCAAAACACCTACTTAGAAAGCAGTGGTCTTTAATGTCTTCTGGTTCTGTTTTATTTTGTCTTGGGGGATCCCTGCAATTGTATTTTGTCTATACGGATAAGAATGAAGAGGTTTTACATTTCTAAATTATGTCTTTATGAAAATTCTTCCTGAAGAAAAACGATAGACATTTGTTATAATCTCAGATATGGAACTTGGAAATATTAAAGGCAGGAATAAATTCATTGCAAATGAATAATGTGTATAGTCTACATTAGGACATATGATGGTACAAGGCAGAACTAGTCTTCTAAATTACTTTGTCAAAAGATTTTTATACAAATGTGTATATATATATCCATCCAAAAGCAGTAATATTTTATAAAAATGGAGGACCTTAACTTGCCACTCAGAAAGATGTACGAGGAATTTGAGGATATGAAGAATACTTGGTTTTCTTTGGATTGTTTAATGTAAACTTAGGCAGTAAGGAAGAAGGATGTAGGTTTAACTATGATGGTTGTTGGATATCTTTTAACTAGGAAATCATTACAAATGTAAGTTATATTTAACAATTACTGAATGCAGTTTATCATGGGCATTTATAACCCCTTGAACATGAGCTATTATCATAGACCACTATTTCTCCACCTTGGCAAATTTAAAATGCCTGGACTTCAACTCCCAGAATTCTCCGGTTATCATCGTTTCTGGTGAATTTTGGGAGTTGAAGTCAGCCATCTTAAAGTTGCCAAGGTTAAGAAATACTATCATAGACTGTATATGATTGTTGAGATAAAACTCCTGCTTTCAAAAATCCAGTGAAAATCTAGAAACTGATAGCTATATAGGATGTTATAAGCACTCACAATTCTTACTATATGGCCCAAGAAACGTGCATGAAATTTCAATGATTAATGCAGAAGGGAAAGCTTCTTATCAGATAATGATGTGAATTGGAATAGAAGGATACTTTTGATGGAGGATGACCCTAAAAGGCCATCTAAAACTTGTATACTAAATTTGGGTATGTGAGGTCATAGAAGGACATTGGTTGGTGGGTTTTTTTTTCTGGTAAGATATGCCCTGCTAAAGTGGAAGATTCTCCCCCAGCTCAAGTAAAATAGTAACCTGCTATTTTAAAACAGGGCTTTGCTGCACTGGTAAACTGCTAGATAAGCAGCAGTCTAATGCTAGTCAGGCATTGTTAGTCAGTAAAATATATGCAGAACTAATTCCTCCAAGCATATCACTTTTTTCCTAAAACAATTTCTAGATCATTTTTTGTATTCTACTGAGGAACTTTGATATAATATCAGAAAATATATTGAATGAAATATAATACTGTATACAATCCTTTGGCTGGGGAAAAGAATCTAGCACCTACTAGTGGAAAATATACTACATTAAGACAAAAGATCAGTTATGGGTTTGATTGACTTAATTTTGAGACATCTTCTCAAAAGTGACACCACAAGGTCACTTATCAGAATATAGTGTTTTAATTTGAGTTTTATGCCTTTGGTCAGTATCTGACTCCTAGTGAGTGCCTGAACTAATTTCTGCAGTTTTCCTGGCAAGGACTTTTGGAAATGGCTTGCCATTGATTCTTTCCTATGGCTAAGAGAATGTGACTGGCTCAAAGTCATTCAGCTGGCTTTGTGTTTAAAACTGAATGAGAAATCAGAGTCTCTTGTTCTAGCCTGATACCTTAACCACTATATCAAATTGGGTTTCATCAAAGCATAGTAGAACACCAGTATACTTTGTGAGCTACAAGTTTCTTTCAAATTGAGTAGAGTTTCTCCTTCCCCTGGAGAAATTCAGAAAAATTACCCACTTGAAAGCTACTTGTATCTACCATTGGAACAAAATACATTTCTTTCTATCAGTTTGGATAAAGCAACCTTAACTGAACTTCAAGAAGCAACTTTATAAATCTTGGCAGAAAATATGGAAGACACTAGACCAAAGTAATTTGCCTCCTCCGGAGAATTACCTCTAATGCACAAGAGTGCTCTCAGCTTCTTGATCTGCTCAACCCATTTGGCTCTTCAGTTTTCCTCCTTAAATTCTCAATTGCAGATTACTTAATATTGAAATTGAGTATATACAGTTTACTGTACTAGTATTTTGTTTGTAGAACACTAGGTTACCAGAGGATACCACTCGTTGATGCTAATGTTGCTGTGGAAACTATGAGGTTGGAACTCTTGAATTCAGAAATCGCATGCAGGAGAACTCAAACAAAATTACCTTTATGGTTTCCACAGCAACCCTAATTTTATAACAAATATATGTAGGCTGAGTAGGCTTGCTCTCTAGACCCTGCTTGTAGTTTCAGGGCCAACTATTGGCAATTTCATCTTTTCCAAGTGTCTTTGTTTTCTTTCCAGCTCCTTTGCTGGCAACAAACACTAATGAAGTGTCTTACTCTTCTCCCCAACATGGTGTTTTTTTAAATGTCCATTTCTGTTCCCTTCTCTGTTGAAAATATGTAACTTTGGGATTCAGTTCAGTCTTCATTTGTACATTGCAAGAATGGCTTTTATGTGCAGTTTTAAAGTAAGCTATAATCAAGGCTGCAGCTTGAAGCAAAAAAAAACATTGTGTGGTGAGCAAAGATATGTTTTAAACCTTTTATCTTTTGGACTGTTCTCCAGCTGAAAATAAAACCTTTCAAGCTTTTTTTTTTTTTAACTGCTGAGAAGGACAGAAAATATTTATTTTCCACCATAAAGGGAAAAATATGGGAAGGTAATTTTGAAAAGAGAAGTAACGTAAGAAGCTCTCCTCCTCAGCCACAAATCGATGGGGTGCAGGGGTTAGAGTTTCAGATGAGATGAGAAGTATCTTGCCAAGATAACACTAGGAAGAAAATGTATGGCATCTTAAGCACTATGGAAGAAAAGTTGAATGGAAATGTAGTATGATCTGCTTCAAGCTACAGTATAAGATTCCCTGGGAGGGAGGGGTTTATGGGATGGAAATCAAGAGTCAAGGTAGTGGTTGTGATCACATGATTAGAGTGCCACTTCTGTGTGTGTGTGTGTGTGTGTGTGTGTGTGTGTGTGAGTGAGTGAGTGAGTGAGAGAGAGAGAGAGACAGACAGACAGAGAGACAGAGACAGAGACAGACAGAGACAGACAGAGACAGAGACAGAGACTCTTGTGTTGCATGAAAAAACACTGCTCTGCCTTTCTCTATAAGCTGTTATGGACTATTGGGAGCAGGAAACTGCTCCAACCCAATGATAGGGCAACATGAAGTATTAATACTCTGGAAAGAGTACAGAGAAGAGCAACAAAGATGATTAGGGGACTGGAGGCTAAAACATATAAGGAACGGTTGCTGGAATTGGGCATGTCTAGTTTAACAAAGAGGAGGACGAGGGGGGACATGATAGCAGTGTTCCAATATCTCAGGGCTGCCACAAAGAAGAGGAAATCAAGCTATTCTCCAAAGCACCTGAAGGCAGGACAAGAAGCAACGGGTGGAAACTAATCAAGGAGAGAAGCAACCTAGAACTAAGGAGAAACTTCCTGACAGTTAGAACAATTAACCAGTGGAACAACCTGCCTTCAGAAGCGGTGAATGCTCCATCACTGGAAGTTTTTAAGAAGAGCCTGGACAGCCATTTGTCCAAAATGGTACAGAGTTTCCTGCCTGAGCAGGGGGTTGGACTAGATGACCTCCAAGGTCCCTTCCAACTTTTTTATTTATTTATTTATTTATTTATTTATTTATTTATTATCATCATCATCATCATCATCATCATCATCATCATCCTGGATTTTGGAAAATTATTCTGGGTAAATTCCAGATTGGTTTTTATCCAGCACATTCCCAGCCAATCCCTATATCCAGATCAAAGCAAGCATAAATGCCATTCAGTTCAGCTGACAAAAATATAATTGAATGTTTATTTATTAAATATCAGCAACATCAAAAACAGTGAAGTGGCAAAATGGGACATGAGACAGGCAAAGAGACATGAACAACAGAGAAGAAATTAAAAGGGCAGAGGACGTAATATCAACAATCTACATTACATTTTCAAAAGGGCACAGAGTCTTCTAGAGTCATTGGAAACAATATTGTGGGTAATTAGCATAGAATGGCTTTTGGTTATTCCATTTAAAAAAAAAACATTTTTAACATAACAGCAGCAAAATAGAGATGGAAAGCCAGATGTCAGGTGCTCTCTCTCCTCCATTCTGCACTATGAAAGAAACAAATGGATGTATGGGAATGATGTATCCAGCGGAGGGCACTTGAGATCAGCAGCCCCATGGACAGAAGAGGAAGTCTGACAAGTACTGCAATAAATAAATTGGGTCCTCATCCTGTTCTTCAGCTATTGTTGGCTGAAGCAATCTGGGAGTATGGCCTGTCTGGCCTCCCTTCCCTAAAGTGAGCAGTTTCTTTCACATTCAGGTCTCTTGAAAAGGAATTATTTAGTTGCACCCAACACCCCCCACTTCTTCATGACTTAGCTGAGTTTTGATAGCTCTTTTCATTTACAAAACTAAGTAAGATGCTGATAAAGTAACCTTCCTCTGATAGCCGAGCCATTCTGAATACTCAATATTCAGATAAAAAATCTTCCTTCCTTCCTTCCTTCCTTCCTTCCTTCCTTCCTTCCTTCCTTCCTTCCTTCCTTCCTTCCTTCCTTCCGCCACAATCTTCTACCCTTCATGTGGGATGTGTATATAATGACTCTGCTAGCTGGAAAACTCTGAGAATTATAATCACAACATATCTGCATGACAACAGGTTGAGAAAGGCTAATTTAAGTTATGTTCAGCTTCTGTCTACTATGATCCAGACTGTTAAATGCTGCTGACTGTGTAACAGCAAACTATCTTCAATATTCTTGGTAACCTGAGATCTGTAGTTTAAAAATTAATGGATTTTCTAGTCTTGTTTCTAGGACATTTCATTTTTTTTAGGTATTGTGCCAGAATTTCTTTGGATACAGCTCAGCTGCATGTTTTAGTCTTGTGCCTACTTACATAATCTAATACATACTATATAATCAATGTATTCCACAATGCCAGAAGATGTCAGCCTTCTATAATTGTCAGAAACCTGTGCCAATATATAGTGGTGTTAGAACTTCTCAACTTTCTGATGAAACTTTGAGTCTCTTTTCTTGTCACTGCAATGCGTGTCTGAAAAACAAAAGTTGTACTTGCTTCAAATTTTAATAAACTAGAATTATCTCTTCCAATATACAGAAAAAGCCATTTGTGGGTGAATGAGTGGCATACAATGAATTGCAAGGAGGGAAGCTTGGAAGATAGCAAAAAAGAAAAGACATGAAATGTGATGAGATCATTTTAAAAAATCTCCCATAAGAATTTGGGACGTTTTTGGAAAAGCAAAAGGTTAATCTAGCCTCAAATTTTATATCTGAGAGAAATTAGTTCTTCTGCACACTTGAGAATTGGGAGTGAATTACACATTTTATGTAAGAATTCAAAAAGAAGCAATGTTGAATGGGGAGATCTGCTCCACTGATGTGGTTTTGGCCCCCACTCTTAAAATAGCAGCCATGTGAGTGGGGGATGGAATTGAGCAGGATCAGAGTAGTAGCACATAGCAAAGGAAGGATTCGTAATTTTACCTTGCAGCACCATCTGTTTTTGGATCCAGATGCTCATTTTCTATATTACTTTTAAAAGCTCAAACACTCAGGAAAGAGAAGGACTTTCCTAATACTGTATACTGGGGATTATAAAAAGGATAGGCTTGGAGGGACAGCATAGTAGTGTCATGGTTCTGATAGATGAGACCAGTAGAAATAAGAACTCTGAGGCATTTGCTTTCCTCAAAGAACATTTTTAATGGCTATATAATATTGGCATGAACAAAGGTGAAACCAAGACTGAAAGTCCCCCCCAAAAGTTACAAAGTAAAAGTTGAAACCCCCATCCCTGTATGTGTCATGAATCACAATCCCCAATTAACTACTTTGGCAGGCTTTCTAATGGTAGCTTCAGCCCACCAAACACTTACGCAGCTTGACCTTGGTTCCCACAAGAAAGTTATTGTTATGACTAAACTAGAAGAATGCATCTTTTCCCTCCCATTGCTGTGGCAACCCAAAACAAATTAAAGATGGCTGTGGTCAGAAAAGTTTGAAGGTTGACAAATAGTCTCATTGGGCTTGGGACTTTTGGCATTGGAAATGAGAATGCTGGCCTCCAGATAATGACCAGAACTTCTATCATTACTAAGCACTGGCTATGCTGGTTGTGGCTGATGGAGGCTGAAGACCAGCAAAGTCTATGGGATCTCAGGTTATTCAATCTAGATACATTACTCTGTTTTTTCTCCCATTAATCTCTCCCAAATTATGTACAGACAGCTAGGGTAACCTTTATTTTAATAGCCTAGTAATTACCCAAGGAATGAAGTACGTAGCAATATAAATCATAAGGGTCTCAAAGTTGAGTGATGTATGAATTTGTATTTTGAATTCTCTTCATATGGGAACCTAAAAGACTGGCTCCTTATTGCTTTGAATGATGGAGAAAAAAGCTATTGTGTTTTTGACATGCAAGAAATGTTTAAAGGAAACCAACCCAGGAGGCAAGATTAGCCATTTCACTGAATTGTACACTTTTATCTTTTGGTTTAAAGTAGACTAGTCAGCAGGCAATTCATGAATGGATCTCCCCAAATTTAGTTTGAAAAGGAAAATGTAGACCTGCCAGTACTGCACTGGGGAAGAATAATGTAGTGAAGAAAGCCTCCATAGAAAGCAGATGCTGAGAAAGTAGAGGACAATTCATCATCAGTCCCTAGCTGTGAGAAATTAAGTTGGATTCAAAAGGGTCTGAACTTGCAAGATGGAAAGTTTTAATTAACATTGCAGGGGAGCTTTGCTAAATGGGATGTACTTCTAAGTGAGCATTATAGATCAAATTGAGCATAGGGAAATGGATAATAAAGCACTGTAATACATGCCATGCAAAATCACCCAGGTATTTCCACTTTCAGTTAATTATGAGGAAAGCAAATGCTTTAGAAGCACTAAAAGCCTTACTAGGGAGAGACTGGTTTGCAGCTTTTTTCTTTCAAGATTTATTTCTCAGTCGAATGTGAATTCTCTCCCCCTTCCCTTTCCCTCTTTGGACAGTACTAACGTCACCAGGCGTGCCATAAAGGGAATCAGTAGAATAGATACTTGGCTACATGGGGCAGGATATACTGCTGCTCATCATTTAACTTGTTAAAGTAGCACAAAAACAACGTGATCCAATGTTTCAATTTCTCCCTCCTTATTTTACCTTTGTGGCTCCAGAGAGCTTTTTCAAGACAGGTGATGCTATTACATTCCACAGACCTACGTCAGCAATCACACAGCACATGTCATACTTGTCTGCTTTTTCTTTTACTTCTTTTGCTTTACCATGGTAGGACTTAGCTCAGCACATCAAAGAAGAAAAGGGTATAAATTTAACAAGCACACCTAGATTAAATGACTTGTAGTCATTCTCAGTCTGGTGCCCTCCAGCTGCCTTTGACTTCATTTGAAGCTGTGATGCTGCAACAATAGAAAGACAAGGGTTGGGTGATATGACTTGAAAATGAGTGGAGAATAGGGATAAAAATTATAATAACATAGATGGTTTTCCATATGCATTAAGTGTAATTGTTCTGTGACTGAAAATTTAGAAGAGCAAAAAAGGTGAACATTTTTATAGGGAGACATTTACTCCTCATTAGAATCATCTGATGGAGTCAAAATCTCTTACTTCTGGCCATAATCTATCCCTGTGTTTTTGGTTGCCATCTAATTTAGAATTTGCAGGATGGATAGCAAAGTAGGAGGGTGCTAAAAAGATGTCAGGACTGAAATAAATCAAGTCATGTTTATTTAAAAATTGTCCCATTAATTTCTTGCAATGCCAAGTTCCTTGTCCAAGCTGTGGCAGTGAGCCCACAGTGGTGAGGATGATATTCCATGGAATTCAACTCACAAAGGGATTGCTTTTATTAGCCCTTCAATGTCTCTGTCTCTCCTCCTCCTCCTCCTCCTCCTCCTCCTCCTCCTCCTCCTCCTCCTCCTCCTCCTCCTCCTCCTCCTCCTCCTCCTCCATCCCCCTGGAGTTCCTTAGTTTTAGACATCAGCAAGGAAAGGTTACATATTCATGAGGATTAAGTGTCTAGCAGGTATTGGGCACCTGCTGTGACAAAAGAGGGAAATAATTACCTAATTGGGGTTAGAAGCAGAAAGCTTGTTATCTCACAACTGCAAGAGTAAATAGGAAGAGCTAGCTTATTTAAGCAACCTCCCTTCCAGATGTTAATGAAAAAATACAGGTCAGTCACAGGACATCTTGAAAGCAAATCCTGAGAAGATGTTTTTAAGGTGTCAAAAGCCAGCAAGCCCTTGGGACTTCTGGGGAAAGAAAGGTGGACTGAAGACATCTCTGCAAAAGTAGAGATGACAGTTGCAGTGAAGAATGAAGAGCAGACCAGCTCTTCATAATTCCTCTTTGGACAAGGAAAAGACTTGAGATCACCCAGATGTGAGATCTGGGTTTCTTTGGGTTAGAATTGGACAATGCTGTTCTATGTAGAACAAAGGACAGTATGCCATTTTGTTATCATCTAATCTTCCTATCTCCTTGCTCAGATAAACACTGCAAGTTGCCCTGGGATTGCAATAATGAATAGAGCCACACTTGGATCTTTGAAAAGAGCAAAGTTTTCTGAAATTCAAGAAAGGCATCCTACAGTGAGGGACTATTCTGGTCCCAGCTAGCATTGTCTCTCTTCTTTCCTTCTTTATTTCACAGCATTTATTAAGTCATGATTCTTTTTTTAAAAAAAAAAATGCACACAATATTTAAATCACTGCCTATTATAACTTGTGACCTAGATTTCCATGCAAATTTATATTTTATATTAGTGTTGAACTGAACATAGGGTCCAGATGTAGTTTTTCCTTTTGATATGTCTACTTCATTTTATCTTCATAACAATATGAATGTGCTCAAAGTGTCTGGAGTATATTTCTGAACATTTTAATTACCTATATAGTCCACTTTCTGATGTTATTTCAAGAGTGCATGTCATTTTCTCCTCGCAACAACTTTGTGAGGTACTTGGACCTTGGGGTATTAACTGGATAAATTTCAACCACTGAGGTAGGTGGGGACTTGGTCTCTTTGATCACATTCCAGCCCCTTAATCTTTGAGGTTTGGATTATTGTGATTTTAATCTGACAAGATTAAATAAGGATGGCATGCTCCAGGTCCCATCAATGTAACAGTGTTATCTTGTGGCATCCAGGAGATACACCTTCCTTTTCAGTCACCAAGCCTGCCCTGTGGAATTTCTTCCCTACTGAAATTTGGATCGCCCCAATGTAGCCAGCCTTGAAGAAGGCCTTGAAAGTTTTGTTCTTCCCCAAGCTCTAAAGGAACCCATTTCAGTCGATGGGATATGAATTACTGCCTCTAATATATTTTTATTTTATTATTTTATACTATTATGACTTCAGTGGTTTAAGGCAGTATGGTGGCTCAGCAGTTAAGATGCTGCGCCTGTCCTTGCCTCAACTCTGGCCCATCTAACAGTTCAAAAGCATGCTAATGCGAGTAGATAAATAAGTACAATTTCAGTGGGAAGGTAACAGTGCTCCATGATGTCATGCTGGCCACATGACTGCAGAAATGTCTTTGGACAGCACTGGCTCAATGGCCTTGAAACAGTGATGAGCACCACCCCTTATAGTCGGCAATGAGTAGTGGAGTAAAATCCTTTAATCAATGGTTTAACCCCCCCCCCTTTTAATTGCCCAGAGTGGCTTGGCAAGTGTGTGGCCATACAAATGAATAAATGCATAAATATAAAAGAAGTAAGAGGAGGCCTAATATACAGACATGATAATATGCTAAGGAATCATTTATTAAGCCTGAGGTAACTGCAATCAAGCTTTTGTGGAATTTGAAAGTTAGGACTGAGTTAAGAATCATAATCTCAGAAGATCTCTCTTACTTCACTTCAGCTGCTATCCAGATATTGGCCCAATGTAGGGAAAGAAAATCAAGATAGACACCATAACTAAACAATCAAAAGTCTGGCCTTTTGGATTGTACAGTTGTGCACATGCAAAAAAAGAGATCAGATTTCAAACACATGGATATGATTGCCTTCTTGATTTTGTTTTACCCTCTCTGTATTTAGAAAGAGACTAGGCCAAGTAATGATAGTTAAAAAAGTCAACCATCTCAGCAGTGACTACAAGCAGTGACTACAAGCTGATTCTAGAGTGTCCTCATCCCTCATATTTGAAGACAGTCATCTGGTTGCCCAAGTGGGGTTGAAGGATATAGAATAGAAACAGGGAGGATAAGGTTCTTGTTCATTCACAGTGAACATCTGGACATCTTATGGAACATGAGTACCTGGATAGCAGGAAAGGAAACTGCACTGCCCATCCACCTAGAACACCCAGACAGCACACTTGGCCAGTCTTTCCATCTTTGGTGCAATTATAATCATGCATCATTACTCCATTGAAATCTTGCTATTACTCAAAAAATTTCTTCCCCAACAAAATTTCTTCCCCCTCTATTGCCTTTTCTAGATGCTTCAAATTTTCTTTCAAATTTCTCAATACTTCTGGGTGCACTTTATTGTTGGAGTTGAGTGAAGAATTTAACAGTGGATGATATTATTCTATTGTCCAGTTTCCATCACTATCATCCCACATTTTTATTGATTATGTGCCATCAAGTCATTATCAACTCTTAGCAACAACGTTGATAGATTTTTCCATGACAATCTGTTCCTAACCTTGTCTTTCAGTCTTCCAATGATGCATTCCCAAGCCATATTGGTGGAGCATAATTCCTAATTTGAGAAAGTCCCATTGAAAGACTTTCTTTGTATTTTTGTCACGGATTTAATTGCATGGAATGCCAGGAAAGGCACTGGGGAGAGGCTTTTGTGGTACAAAGAAGTTACCAAGGCACAATGAAAGGCAGGACATCAACTCATCTAACTCATAGCTAAAGTGCAAGAATGCAATGTCATCCATGATTATTTCTCTGAATTTCTCATGTGCTTTGAAATAAATTACAGGAACAGATTCTCTTTCCCAAATTGGTTGGTTGAAAAAAATATTTGGTTAATAACAGGTTGGTAGGGGAATATTATCTAGAGAACTTTACAGTTACTACTTCTAAAAGTGAGTCTTAAATACTAATTGCTATTTAAATATATTTAGCATGAAAAGTGGGCATGAGGATGGGCTCCAGCATGAGTCTGAAACTTGGAAGACTAAACTTCTGTTCCTGGTGACCGGATCCGGCAACATTATTCTGGGACACATATATTTGTCTTCATTCATTTGTATGTACTAAACATCTCATTTGGTCTCTGTTTTGGAAATTCAGAAGCGCTCATTCCATAGATTTGCTATAACCAACAACTGCTAATCTATAATTCTGATACTCAAAGTATCCCTTTCTATTCCTTTAATGTGATTCCTTCACATACAGATAAAATTCACAAAAATATACATTCTCCATCTCTGCCATTCCATTGTATTAAAAAAGTTAAGATAGGAAGGAATAAACTGGTTATTCCCTTTCTATGGACAATGGTCATAATGACTTTATTCATAAGGTATGCAATTTAAACACTTTTAAAACACAACATCCTTCTCCCATTGTGATTGTATCCTTTTGTTAAAAAGTCAAAGCCAGTTGGTTTCTTAACATAAAAGAATGGTACAGAACAAGTGTAGAATTAAAAGCAAACTGCTCAGAAGACTCAAGCAGTATCAAAAGCCTGACAATTGAAAAGATAAAGGCAAAAATGGAAGTGCAAAATGGCCTCCAGGTCTCCATGACAACCTTCAGAATCTGTATAGTCAAGCATGTTATTCCAGGGGTCCCCAACACCTGGGCCCTGTCTATTTGGAATTGGGCCTTGTCAGTGGCTGGCCAGAATGTGCATGTGCGCAGCTCAATTTCCATGAGCAGTGGGCTGACGGACCCTCACGCCCATGCGCACCAGCCCACTGCTCGCAATGCCCAGTTCTTCTTTCTCCTCCCCAGCCGGGCCACCAAGCTGCTAAGTTTGGGGACCACTGTGTTATTCCAATCTGACCATGTGTTAAAAACCCCCAAACCCTACATTTTTTTACACAGAAAATCAATGCACTGGAGGGAAACACTTCTTGCTAATATACTATTCTTATACAGGATGAAAAATTTGACTACCCTTGCAATCTTTCCATTTTTAAAAATAAAATGAGAACAGAGCTGTACAACATTTCATGTGAATAATTTGAAACATACTGTTTGAAGTCTGAAACAAGTCAGGGTATCGAATCTCTTTCTTTGAGCACCTTCTTGATCATCACATTCTTAACTCTTTGTGCCTCTGTTGTGCCATCTCTTTCCTGCCACATTCTTCCATAAGCATGTTTGAAGTAATAATTTCTCTTGGGAGGCAAGCTGCGTAAGCCAGGCTCAGACCTTGACTACATTTGACCTCCTGTCCCCATGCAGAGCAAGAGAAAGGAAGTAGTAAGCACTCTTTAATTGCATTAGTTACACACATGCTCCACAAATGCCAGACCAATTAGTGATGTTTCTTTCTCTTTCAAAGAGCCAAAAATCATAGCCTGTCATTTAGGAAATGTCAGCAGGCTCAAGCATGTTGGCCTGGATGAAACAGCACGCCTGCCATCACCTAGCCTATCAGGATGGGAGCAGGCAGGTGAACGGATGGAAACATTTTGTGTTCCAGCAGAATAAATATGCCACAGTTTGTGCTTAAGGATGTAAGAGAAATCTGTAATAAATTTAAGCATACTTTTCAGTTCTGCCTCCTGTGGATTCATCTCATAGATATGAATGACTGGGGATGCTGCTGGATCATCTTCTATTAGTTTGGGGAAAGTATTGATTTTTCATTAAAAAAAAAAAACCCTTATGGTTGCTTGGAATATATTCCAGAAAGATTTCTGTAGGTTTCTGTTGTACATAATAAATGAATATTTTTTAAAAGCTAGCATAATGCTAATTCACTCAATTTAAATTCATTTAAAGTCCAGATTCATACCCACCTGTATGGAGGAGGTGGTGGGGAGGATACAGAGAGGAAATTATATTGGGTAGATTTTTTCCTCCCCAGGAAAGATTTCAAGATCATAAACTGGTTAATAGAAAGGTAAAATAAAATGGTGGGTATGTATGTAAAGCATCCAAGAAGCAGTTGGTTGTCTCCTAACTGATCTTGTCTGGTCTAAAAAGCCTAAAGTTAGTGCTTGGATAGGTCAATAAAAAGGGGCTGTAGATAAAAAAGACTGAGATAAAAAAAAATTAAATTCATTCTAGAAAAGAGGATGACAAACCAATTGGGCACTTTTGCCAAGAAAAGTACTTGGCAACATCTACAATATGTAATGACTAGATAAGATTGAAGTTAAGACACATTTTTCAAAACACTGAATATTTTTGCTCAAAGTTTTAGTGAAGCATATTCCTAAGTTTGCAAATATGGATTGTCAGGAACCTCTTTTGGCAAGAGTCTGAAAGAAAATGGTACAACAATTAATTTTGGCTCCATTAAAAGACCAGTAATATGACAAAACTCACAGATAATAGCAACATAGATCTCCCGCAAGTCTTGCTGTGCTACCTCATTGTAATGGTGGGTGGGGGAGATGAACAAATCCTGGAAATATATGCCAAGAGATGCCAAGATCTCAGCAGGATCACCCAAGGGATGAAGGTCATCCCTGCTGACCTGCTAAAGCAAGGTGGCATTAATATTGGAGAACAGCAATAAGGGAAGATGCTAAAGTCAGATCATTTTAAGTGACAATGGCAATTTCAAACTATGTGGGAGAAGGCAATAGTAAACTACTCTTGTATTTTACAAAGAAAACCATATGGATACAGAAATCTATGTGATCGCTTACTTGATGGTATTCAATCAATCAATCAATCAACACAGAGATGAATAATGATCCAAACCTCTGCACCAATTGGGTAAGAAAGACTATTCCATGTTTATAGACAACAAAGCTGCATTGTTTAACCCCTAACTTTCATGACTGCAGAGCCATGGTGGAGCAGTAGTTAGAATGCACTATTGCAAGCTAATTCTGCTGACTACCAGCTGTCAGCAGTTAAATTTTCACTGGCTCAAGATTGACTGAGCCTTCCATCCTTCTGAGTCAGTAAAATGAAGACCCACATTATTGGTGTAATATGCTGATTCTGTAAACCGCTTAGAGAGGGTTGTAAAGCACTGTAAAGTTGTATATAAGTCCAAGGGCTATTGCTATCCACCTATGTAGGTTGTTTTTAATTGGTATTCACTCACAAGTTTTTCTTAACTACATCCAGTAAGAGTGATTTTTTTTCGTATTTGAAGTTGATATTTAGATTTACACAAGGCATTTTTTTCCATTACTTCATGTATTCTCCTCTTGCCCTATGTGCTTACATATTCAGAAGAACATGCATAGATGAAAATATAACTAACAGAACAGCTCAAGGACAAAAGAATGCTAATATTACTGAGTGCTAGGAAAGGTTAAGCTATCTTTCTATTTGCATTTTGCATTTTTATTTAAGGAAAGGTTTGGTGGTAGGGGATAGAAATCCTGCTGAAACACACTGGTGGTGTTCTTTGTATGCAAAGTCCCCAGTTCAATACATGGTATTCACTCTCTGTTCCTTCACAAGGACTACAGGTAATTCTTTTTTTTTATTATTATTAAAAGTTTTTTATTTTTTCCATGTAAACATTATATAAAAAAAATATAATACAATTTTGAAATAAGATAAATTCATAACCATTGGTACGACCTGCCCACCCCCCCCAGGCCGCGTCCACCCTCTCTTAAAACATTCCCTACTTCCCTCCTCTTTCTCACCTCCCATCCTACTCTCTTCCCCTCCCCCTCTCCTCTCACTGCCCTACTTCCTCTCTACACTTTCTCACCTCGACTACAGGTAATTCTTGACTTACAACCATTTGTTTAGTGACCATTTGAAGTTATAATATTGAAAAAAGTGAGTTATGACTAGTTTTCTTATGAATGTTGCAGAATTGCCAAGGCCACGGAATCAAAATTCAGACTTTTGGCAACTGGCATGTATTTATGATGGTTGCAGTGTCCTGGGGTCATGTGATCACCTTCTGATTAGGAAAGCCAATGGGGAAGCCAGATTCACTTAACAACAGTGTTACTAACAATTGCAATGATTCACTTAACAACTATGACAAAAAAGGTAGTAAAATGGGGCAAAACTACTTAACAACTATCTCGCTTAGCAATGCAAATTTTTGGCTCAGTTATGACCATAAATCGAGGACTATCTGTATGTTGTAAAAAAAAAAAGCCACTGGGGGAGTTGCTGTTATTCCAAAGTATTGGTTTGGATCTGGTCTGTATCAGCTAAACAGTACCCATGAGATTGATTTCTTTTTGCATAAGCTTTTTTTTTTTTTTTAAACCCAACAACTTGTCACTGCTTTATATATAATATCATAGTGGAAATGGAAACGAGGAACAAGTTTTTCCATGTAGCCCTGCTTTTTATAGCAACTTGCCTCTTGCAATATTCTAGAGAATTCTGTAAACTCTATATTTTTGTGCCTGCATGGTTGGCCTTAATAAATGTATTACCATAAAACAACTGGATGGAAATACTGCAGGACCGGGTGGTCCAAATGTCCATAGCCACTCAGTCTAGCTAGAACATAACAGATGAAATGTTTAACAGAAGGATACAGTTATCAACATACATCACTGAACAAATTTTCCCTTTGGGCATTTGCTCCAGTTAAACCCTTTTATTTTTTGATTTAGACCATATGCTGTGGATATTTGAACCATGCCATCATGCAGGATTTCTTTACTCCTGAATGGGGATGCATTTCCCCATTTGGAACTGAGAGGCAATTTGGACTTTTTTCCCCTGTCCTTAAAGCACCTGCTTGAAAAGGTGATAGCTGGAAACTAGGGAGGAGATTCATCTTGTGCACCAACTCATTCTTGTTCCTGGACTTTGGCCATTCTGTCACTCATGGCTTGGTCATCTTATATGCAGACTATTGCAAAGTGTTCTACATGGGGTTGCCCTTGAAGACCACTCAGAAGCTGGTTCAGAATGTAGCAGCATAGGGAATAATGGGAATGCATTGGTTTCATGAAGCAGACTGCTTATTAGCTTCTGGGTACAATTCAAGGGGCTGATTATCACATAAAGTTCTTTGTGGCATAAGGCTTGGCTGAAGGAGTTTCTGTCCTTCATGTAGAATAGTGTGCTCCAGGTTCCACTAATGAAAGTGTCATCAGATGGGACCCAGGAAGTAGGTCTTCTCTGTTGCAGCACTTATGGCCACTACTTTGTCAAATAGTACTTGAAAGTATTTTTATTTCTCCAGGCTCTGGGCTATGGCAGACCTATTATGGGAATAAAGTAGTTTGAGTATTCTCTTGCTTGTCAGGATGTCAGCATTATTTCTTCTTTATATTTGTACTATTTTTAGCATTGCCTGTTGCTCAGAATCACTATGGAGTCAGACAACCTTTAATTTGATTAAAAAATATAAGATAAACTTTTAGAACAAGTGCTCACAGCGGCAGAATGCCTTATCCAAAAATCTGAGGTAATAACAGTTAAGTATCATTGTTAAGAAACTGCCACACCCATCACAGATCAGCCTAACTGTGTATGTTCTGTAGCTTCAGGACAAGACTGCTCTATCTGCGGTGCTCAGTATGATTTCATTGAGGGGGGAAAAGCTCAGAGCAAGCTGTCTCTTCATCAGCCTTTATTCTTTCCTTTATAATGGTAAAGTAATGAACCTTCACTTTATCAAGCCAGCAGATTTTGGATTTCTAGCACCCTCTACTGGCTACTGAATTTAGGGAGAGAAAGGTTTTAAAGTAGCACAGCAAAAGGCCAGCAGATCTTAATTAGAGGAAACCACCTTTCTAGCTATTCTCCCATCAAACAGCATCCCTACATAAATTGTACAGCATCAACCTGTGAAAATGACTTATGTATAAATGGGCATTGTACTTCAAGAAAATACAAGCATGAGAGAAGGAAATAAAGGTTCACCTCTGAATTTCCCTATCTTGCCCATCCTGCAAAAACCAGGTGAACAAAACAGAAACAAAACCTCAAAAAGGGGGCATACAAAACTCTCCATTTTGAACTATTAAACACCTGCATCTTTGTTCCAACCTTGGGACAACTGCTTTGGAAGTTTATTGTGTGTGAACTTTCCAAAACAGTGTTCAAGAGTCCAAGTTGGAAAGTTGGAGCTGCTTGAATGAGTTGAATAGATACTTGGTATATTCTCCAGAGATTCTGAAGTGCTCCTACCCAGGTTTTGCCAGGCCTAATAAGTATAATGAACAGTAAAACAAGTTTTACAAGCTGTAACACCTGGCTGTGTTAGTTCAAAAACAAGAGAAAATATGTGGCTTTGCAGTGTCACATTCATGAATGAAATGGATCGTTCCTACAGGGTTTCAGGCAGAAACAGTTTACATCAATTAGTGAAAATTATTGGTACAAACATTTTTAAGGCATCAAGCATTCAAATAATTTTTGTCAACTATCTTTGCACTGGTTTATTATTTTATTTTTAGAACGCAGTAGTTATTTCATTGTTAAATATTAGCAAACATTATAAAAATATTTATGCCATTTCTCCAATGAAGTATTTATTGCTTTATGCACTCTTGTGGAAAGCATGATCAGCATATAATAAAATCAAAATAAAATGAAACTGGGGTGTTTTTTGGTCAGAACTACAGGAGGGATATTTCCACTATACGGTGCAATTATGTATGGCCACTGTCTTACCCCAAGGAATCCTGCTTGTACTTTGAAAGGCCATAGAAAGAAAAAAATGCAGCTATATTCTTGAGGTAAGATTCTTATCTCACATTCAAGGAAAGAGTGATGGTGGAAGTAACTTATTTTGGTGACAGATCTTTCTACATACAGTATTTGCTTTCTGGTCTCCTCCAATGTTGCTCAGCTAATTGTCATTGAAGTATCACAACTAAGCACAAAAGCCATGTTGTGTAAACATGTCTTGGAACTCTAACTTCTCAAGGGAAAGATCTTTGCTTTCCATATGTTCTTTTCCCTGGTTCTCTACTGTTGACCTCAATGGCAGTCACAAGAGATCACAATATAATTTTACTACACTAAACAATGAGGCTTTCAGAAGGAGCAGTTAGCAGAAATTCGTTAGAGAAAATTAGCTCTGTATTCTTTAACAGCTTTCTTTCCTCACACCCTTAACAAAACACTTTCTATTTGTTGCAGACATTTTACTTATTAAGTTTTAGTGTTGATAAAATAAAACTTTTAATATTGTAATAAAATATCAAGGTGACACTTTAACAGGAAAATTGCAACAAATAAAAGCAAGAGCTATTATTATACTGTCTCTCTTTTGACCTCCCTGAATAGGACAATACTCCAGATTATTTTTCTTTGGACTGAAAATATGTATTGCAGATATTAGATATAAGAAAACAGTGGCAAACATTTAGCTTCAATTATATGGAGAATGCATCCATTTTAACATTCCAGGAGATGCACAGTATTTTATTTGATGCGATAAAGGACTTTGCGTTGCATGCGATGCTGGATCTCACCACGACGCATCATAAGCTGCAGCACCCTGTAGATGGCGTGCTCAGGATATTTCTGAGAGGGAAGGCAAAGGGAAAAAGACATTTTGTGAAAACTAACACACCTAAAAGTAACAATGAAACTTGAAGGAGAATGATGGACAACTTATGGTGCTAATCTGGAGAATTAACACTGAATTTCTGTATTAAATAAGACAGCTTCATTTTAACCTACATTTTGTATTAAGCACTATAGATTTGTCTGTTAGGGAATATTCCAGGTACTTCTCAATTTATGGTCTTAATTGAGCCTGGTATTATGGTTGTAAGGAGTGCTGATCATTAAGCAGGTCATCACGTGACGACCCAATTTTAATTTTTTGTTGTAGTCATTAAACAATTGTCTGCAGTGGGTGTTTTTTGCTGGAAAGTGGAAGCAAATGCTGGTTTCCAGCAAAAACATAAATCACGATCACATGACTGTGAGATGCTGCAACCAGTCACAAATACGGACTTGTCTGCCAAGGACCCAAATGCAATCACTTGACTGCAGTGGGGAGAGGGGGTCCAGAAGTTTAAATCTTGGTTATAAATACCTTTTTGGGGATCTGTCGTAACAGCAAATTGCCTCTAAGCAACCAGTTAGAAGTCAAGGACTATCTGTACCATTCCCAACATGAAAGTACATCTTCTATGCAAAGGGATACCTATTTCTCCCTCTATAGTAGGCGTCCCCAACCTCCGGTCCATGGACCGGCACCGGTCCGCAGCATGCCAGAAATCAGGCCATGCAAAAAGTGAAGCGGGGCAGCACACAAAACCACACTCCTTCTGGTCCACAGAAAGACCTCTCTCCACAGAACCAGTCCCAGGTGCCCAAAAGGTCAGGGGGGGCACTGCTCTATGGTATGCAATCAGCTACTGAGAGGAAGTGAAAATTCTCTGCACTCCACCTATACCCTGATCCTTCTGCATCCTCCAAATCTGTGGAAGTCTAATTCTCACAATCCTTGGACCAAAGGACAGGAGAAGCTGTTCTAGAACAGGGATGAATAAATATTATGATGGACTGAAGCACACTTCCTTCCACTAAAATTAATTAGGTCTGCACATCTTGCAACTTGGCCAGACAACCAATAGCACACATTCTAGGGGTTCCGTATATTCTTGATATTGTTCATAAACCTTTTCATTCATTCATTCACTGGACTATAGCCAAGAGAGCACTTCCAGCTGCCTCTCTCAGGTAACTTACTTGTTTCACAAAATCCTGGATAATGCTGTGTTCAGATACTTGGGAGCCAATGGCAAAGCGACGCTTGAGCTGTTTCTCAATACGAGACAGCATCTCTTGGTCTTCCTGAGTAGTGAAACCTTCTACTCCTACAGAGAGGGCATATTACAATTAACATGAGAAACACATTTCTTTACAGAAATAAATTGTTCAAATGTTTGATATCTAATCTAGCCAAAATTTACAACAGTACATTTTGTATCAGCGTGTGTTGTTCTGTTTGATTTCACCAGTTTATATTTATTTATATATCATTTACATACTGCCTCAATTGTATATAGGCTCTCAGCAGTCAACAAAAATCACAACAGAAGGAAGATTTGAGGCAAATACTTCATGTATCATTCTTATACTCCTATACTCCAATTGAATTAATAATCTTAATTTTTCAAAGGCCAGCCAGCTGGAAAGCTGAAGAAAAAAAAATCAGCAATCTACCATTACCTTTGAGAGCCAGATTATCAACACATGTATACCAGGCAATCTTTGGTCAATGAACTCTAGTAGTACACAGCAACATGTATTTCCTTGAGGAAGCCCACCTGAGAGGTTTCCTGACAAAGCAGCATCAAGGGTCGACACCTGGAAGAGCCGCAAGGCTTCTTCAATGTCTGCCTCAGTAGCAAAAGGTTGGAGCTTCATCTTACTGAGGGATTCTGCTATTCGCACAATGGCCTCCAGCTGCCTGCATGGGATGAATGAAAAAGCTCTTTTAAAATAATATAAAAGAAGTGAAAGAAAGAATCATGACTAAGAGAAGTAGAAATCTTTAAAATTAAAAAAGAAAAAAAGTGAAGCATTAAATCAATAAAAATATTAACTGGAAATTAAATTTGAATAGGGATCATTTCAGCATGCCTATTCAAAATAATTGTTTTTCTATTCTCTTTTCATTTTAGGAAATGATCCCAATTTCCTGAATCAAGGCAAACACATCCTGTTTACTCTGCATTTTATGTGCACTTCTACTAACAAGACATCAGTGCAATGAAGGTCTCAAAAGTGCTGAAACAAGATTATTTTTTGAAAATTATAATAAAATATTGATCCTAATGGAAGTTCAAATTCTCACTGTTTTCAAATTTCCAGTGGTAACATGTGTATCTAGGCTGCATCTGATGGGGAGAGCTCAAGATCATAAAAGTTTATGCCTTTTAATAACATTTGTTAGTCTGAAAGGTTACACCCTGACTTTGATTTATGGGTATCTAGGAGCATGTCTGAAATGGCAAAAATGTTTTGAACCTAGAACAAACTGTCCCCATTTTGATGGTTCTGAATTAACTGTTGTGATTCCAGATTTCAGATGAAACAGAATAGAAATGAGTAGAGCAAGGCTATTATGTGTAAACCCGTCTTCCCTCAGCAGATTTTAATGTGACCTATTCCCACTGGTCCATTCACCCCAATATTCCCACTGAAAAATTCTAATGTACTATAGTATAAGCTCATCATGCCTCTCCCCCACATCTTCCTAGTATCTTTCCCTTATTCTCTCAGCTGCCAACATTCTTAGTTTACTCTGCTCTCTATATACCAAAACCATTCATGTACAGATCAAAACAGTCCTAGTTTTTATCCAATAGATCAATCTATCCCTAGACATTCAGGTTTCAGTTCAGTATAGGCCAAACCAGCTTTTATTTATTTATTTATTTGCCGCCCAATCCCTAGGGACTCAGGGCGGCGTACAAAATTAAAACAACAAATATAACAATTAAAAATGAATACATTCACACAGCATGCCCCAATCGAAGCCCGCCCCCCCCCCCGGGGACATCAACCCCAGGCCTGCCGGAACAGGAGAGTTTTAATAGCTTTCTTGAAGGCCGGCAAGGTGGGAATAGTTCGAATCTCGGGGGGAAGTTGATTCCACCACGTCGGAGCCACCACAGAAAAGGCCCTTCACCGAGGGCCCGCCAGCCGACATTGTCTGGCTGACGGGACCTGAAGGAGGCCCAATCTGTGGGACCTCACCGGTCTCTGGGAACTATGCGGCAGTATGTGGTCCTGTAAGTAACCTGGTCCTAAGCCATGAAGGGCTTTAAAGGTGTCTAATAACACTCTTGAGAGAATCAGAAACTGTACAGAGGAACTTTTCTGTACAGTTTCTCTACTAAATAACTATTATTTAGTTCCTCAACTGAAACCCAGATGTTTATTTCCCCTTACCTTATTGTAATGGGAATGTTGGAGCGACGGTCGCTTTCTCTTTCATGTTCACGGGCACCACTGCGCATAAGAATGTAGCGGTTCTTCAATTTCTCTGCAGCTTCTGCAGAGAGGCGAGGACCACATTTCCTATGGGAACAAATAAAAATTTTATCAGCACACACACAGAGACAGACATATATACATACGTACACATAGACCACATAAATACGAGATCATTTTGAATTTTTAATTCTTATGGCATAATCACAGTCAAATTGATTGATTGATTGAAACCAAATTTGTACACTTTAGTAAGTCATAATGTAGTTCAGTATGTTGTGTGAATACATCCACTGTGGCTTATTAAACAAACTACTGTTAGAACACCTTAATATATGAACTTAGTCTCCAGGCTGTTCAATTTATGAAATGAAAATGGATGTTCTAGTGATTTCTTAATGATATGCCTTTTCTTCTCTAGCATCTTTTGGATGCTTATAGCATCATGAAACTTATTAAGCATAGTTGAATGGCTGTCTTTCCTACACACAAAGTGTGGACTACTACTTTAGAGACACTTGAAGGAAGGCATTTTTGGAGCTGAAATATCACCCTGGCCCTCAAGTCAGAATGAAGTAAATTTTGCTTTTGCTTCAGCACTGAGCTGAAGACCTTTTGAATCTCTAGAACAGGGGTGTCAAACTGCTGGCCAGTGGGCCAGATGCGTCACATGGAAGCCGCGTCCACCCCATTGCCGGCAATGGCAAAACCGGCCCGATATGTTGTGTGACGTCACGTGATGTTGTGAGTTTGACATGCCTGCTCTAGAACCAAAGCAAAACATTTAGTTTTTCTTTTATTAATCTGAAGCATGCTTGAAAGGTTTCCACCACACTTTCCATGTAATTATTGCTACAATTGTCTTACTCACGCTCTGCAATAGGCAATCAGCTTCTTCAGTTTATGCAGCTCAATCTCACCCTCAGCTGCCTGTGTCTGGGTTAAGGCACTTACATGTAGTGACATCACATGCTTGGCCAGGGTCTAGGGAACAACAAAGAACAAATTAACTAGAAGGGGGAAAAAACCCACTGAAAAGACCTTCTGCATTTACTATTAATGCAATAAAGCAAAGCTTTATTATTTCTGCATGCTAACTTTTAAGGCTGCAAGAGATCTGCCATTATCATTCCTTTAAAAAAAGCACTTACTGCTCTTTTTAGTAAAGGGTTATTATACCTTATTCCACCTTTTATATAATCTTTGGAGAGCAATTTAGGGTATGTTTATGCAACATATAGAGTCACAAGCCAGGCAATCAAACTTTATTGAGCTCATTCATATATAGTCATATCATGTGAACAGAGAAGATCTGATTAAATGGATTACGGTTATGCTAATGTTGAGTAAGTGTAATATGAAAGCACAGTCTATAAATCCTGCAGAATTTATAAATGCTTTTACAATACTTTCCAGGCAGAGATAACGTTTGAATACAACAGGACCTAAATTTGCAGAATACTTACTGTCTTCCGAATGCTTTGTTTTATAAGGAAGATTAAAATATTGGCTAAATTCTCTATAATGGGTGCAGAGAATATAGAATTACACTTCTTATCTAACCCTTCTTTTAGAGGTATGCCATTATATAAAAGAAATGGAATATAGGCCTTCACAAAATCAAGTCTTTGTGCCATTGTTTCTACAGTTTTAAAAAATTGAATTTCCCATACAACTCCCCCCACTTTGTACTGGGCTATTCAAAGAACCTACCATGTCTCTTTCCTCATTGTGCTCATCTTTGACAATGAAGATCATGTCAAATCGGGACAGAATGGTGGGCATGAAGTCTATATTTTCATCTCCTTTAGTTTCATCCCAGCGTCCGAACACGGAGTTTGCAGCTGCTAATACAGAGCAGCGTGAATTTAGGGTAGTGGTGATACCAGCCTGCATGATTGCACAGAGAAAGGAAAAAAACTGTATTAACCAGCATGTAGTATAGTTAAAAGGATGGGACTTATGCAAGTTTTTACTGTATTGGGCCTACAGTTTAGAAAAATGGAAAGTCAGAGTAAGATGCAAATCAGCCTGGAACACTTCCCCCATCATGTCCTATAAAATAATGTGTAATAATATATAACCACTGGCTTTCCAAGACCCACAGTGAGGCACTCTTAACCCTCTATAGAAAAGCTGAACCAATTTAATTATTGTCAGGGTTAGGGACCAAATGGGAATCTTAAGCCTTTGTAAAACTTTAAAAATACCCACTTCCTGCCTTAAACTTTACAATACTAGAAAGAATCAAAATTTTCTTCTCTGTCCAGTCCAGTTGTGACTGCATAATGTTACCATTATGTTTACTGTGGTCCTGGACAGGGTGCAAAGAAAAAACAAAGCCCTTGGCTCCAAAAATGCTGTTCAGTCCTGATAAGGAAGAATGAACTCGATGGCATTAGATATTTTAAGGCTGGCCTGAACAGCCCTCAGCCTCTTAGCTAAATAAAGCTTTCAGACTTATTGATATGACCCACTGGCTTCTCTTCTAAACCCTTACCTTTTCTGGTAAAAACTTTTAATCTGCAGTTCCTTTGAGCATTTCTCATTTGCAAGGTTTTAGTAACTTTCAAGTTCAAATGAGAATCTAATTGCTATGCAATGGATTTCCAGAAGCTTATATAGATGCATAAAAGGCTTCAGGCAAGTAAGTCGAGGTGGCGCAGCAGTTAGAGTGCAGTACTGCAGGCCACTTTAGCTGACTGTGTTCAGCAGGTCAGCGGTTCAAATCTCACCGGCTCAAGGTTGACTCAGCCTTCCATCCTTCCGGGGTAGGTAAAATGAGGACCCAGATTGTTGGGGGCAATGTAAATATATATATACATTGCTTACTGGTGTACACCGCTTAGAGAGTGCTTGCACTTAAAGCGGTATATAAGTCTCATAAATAAATAAATAAAATAAAGTCAGCAGAATGGTTCATTTCATGCTTTGAAGTCACCTACTTGCCATAGTGCATCCTTCCCCCCCTGCAATTTATCCAAAGTCAACTTCATCCTTGGTGAGAAATAAATAGTCCCTGGTTTAAAGCCATATTCATTTGTAAATGAACAGAAAAATGGACTGAAAAAAGTAACTGAGGATTCTCAGAAGCAGCTATGGTAAATTCACCTTGGCAATGGAGATGGTCTGCTGCTCCATAGCTTCATGGATGGCCACCCTATCATCTTCACGCATCTTTTTCAAAGAACGGGGGAAACAACAAGCCAAGTTTCCATATATAGAAGAAAATAATACCACTTTGTTAAAATATTTTAAATGTTTTGAAATAATATTCAAAGTAATTATGTGCTATTTTACGAAATAAAGCTGGTAGCATACTTTTAGCACAAATTAAATGAATACAATTTTGAAAATTGCTCTGCTTAAGTTGGTTTGTTTGGGGTTCTTTTTGAATTATGGAAGTTTAACTATTCTCAATTTCTTTAAAATGAAAGCGTAAGTGCATATAAAGCTCTCTTCTTAATATGACTTGAACTTACTATGCATAGTCCTTGACTTATAATCATAATTCTGACCTCAAATGCAGTTAAGTCATAGTGATTGTTAAACTGTTCACCATGTGACCGCATCTGATTTTACGATCATTTTTCAGCAGTTGTTAATCAAACACCATGGTCATTAACAAATCCATTACATACAGTGGACATAATTGGGTTATAAGTAGCATTGGGGAGATCCATTGTAACTTTAAACTGTTGCTAAGTGACTGGTTGTTAAGCAAGAACCCCCTGTATTCCAATCTTACAACAGATTTTTTGCCAACCATTCCATCTGTACCTTGTCAAACTCGTCAATGCATACTACTCCTCCATCAGCCAAGACCATGGCTCCACCTTCTACAAAGAAGCTCCGTGTAGCTGGGTCTTTGATCACTGAGGCAGTTAGACCAGCTGCACTGCTGCCTTTCCCTGAAGTATAGACCTGGAAGGGAGGAAAAGGAGATTCGAATATTCTAGGTCAGAACTTCTGCTTGATAGTGAAAGGAGAAAAAAACCTGCTACTTCTGAAATGGTTCCCCATTTAAATTGCTCCATTAATTTGGAATTGCCTGTCTATGACTTAAATTTGTACTCTAAAACATAGTTCAGACCTTGACTTTCTTCTAAGTGACAAATTGTAGATTATTCTATGTTCAAGCTGCCTTTTTATGTATAACTCAAGGTGATGAACATAACTAATACACTGTGTCCTACTTTCCCCACAATAACCCTATAAGGAGGGCTGGAACGAGTGATAGGCCCCAGTCAATTTTCATACCTAACAGGGCTGGAATGTAAATCTCCTGGTTTCTTGGCAGTCCCTTAACCATTACACCAAACTGGCTCTCTCTATATAACATCCCCCTCTGTCTTCACTGTTTACTATTTAGGGCAATACAATTACAAAGGCCTTGAGCACCCACATTAGCCAAGTTGAAATTCTTGACTTAAAAATAACTATATTAAAGACTCTATCTTAAACTCTTCATTCCCTGGTACCTGACATGCATTATTGTTAGCCTTTTTGATCACTCAGCTATAAGTAGTAACTCAGTCTGTTTATCTTTTCAACCTTCACATCATACCAATTTTCCATGTACAGGTCAACAAACAAGACAGCCTCTAATATCAGTATTATTCAGTTTATGCAATAAAATCAGAAGATGAGCTTTTAAACTAGTAGAATGACAATGTATAATTTTAATAATTAAAATGATAAGCCTATAGATCAGGTACATAACTGCCCTACAAGTTACTTACTCCTATGGGTGAACATCTTTCTACAAACTTTAAAAGCTGAGATTTGGCAGTTCCAGGGTCTCCCATCATGAGTAAATTAATATCCCCTCTACGTGTTAACCCATCTGGAAGTCTGTAAATTGAAAGAAATTGGTAAGAGACTAGAGACAATATGAACTGTTTGTTAGAAAGCCACTCCCTATTATCACTGAAATAAATAGATAGCTGGGGTGATTGGTTGGAGCTTCACAAACAGGCAGTCTGCACTCCTGATTAACATTTCATTAATCCCCAATATCAAAAAAGTCTTATCACAAATTGAATCGGCTGAGACTTTTCCAACAGAACTTCTCTTATCTGATTCTAACCAGGTATGCTTGCTTCCAGAACTCTACAAGGTGTAACTGCAGAGGTGGGAAGACTTTGAACCTTTGGCTGTTGCTATGTTTACTCATGGCGAGAGAAGTAGGAGGTTCACTTCAGAAACATCTAGATCACTAAATTACCTATATATTAGGGCAGTGATGGCGAACCTTTTAGAGACCAAGTCCCCAAACCCACTTATGCATCGTCGGGTGCCAGGTGGGTATGGCCTATTGGGTGGGCGTGGCTGCGGTGGTAACAGCAGACTGGGTGGGACTAAAAAGTTCAATCAATCAATTTCAACTTTGCAAGATCTTTTTTTTCTCGCAAGAAGTTGAAGTTGACTGATTGATTGAACCTTTTTTTTTTTTTTTTGTACATGGCGGCGGAGGCCTAAAGGGAAAAGGTTTTATAAAACCCAGTTGAAGGCCTAGGACTGGGGCGACGGCGCGCGTGCCCACCGAGAGGTCTCTGAGTGCCACCTCTGGCACCCATGCCATAGGTTCGCCACCACTGTATTAGGGAATAATGTTTATCACTCTATCCAACTACTAAGTTTTCATTGTCTAACTCAGTGGTTTTCAAAGGATGGTCTGGGAACCACTGAAGTTCCGAGACCCTTCATGTGGTTTACGAAGTCAAATAAAATTTCATTTTTTTTCCCAATTTTTATTTCTAATACAGTATATACTGATTGTTATAACCCACATAAACCAAAGCTATTTTTGAAAAATTAGTTTTGAAAGTTAAGGGATCCTGAGACCAAAATCTTACAGAAGCGGTGGTTAAAAACAAAAGCAAAAATTCTGGTGCTCATCCAATTACGCTGTTGCAATGCTATTTTGGTTCCATTTGCCAACAATAATCACTCAAATTTGCTATTTGAGATATTTTTCCCTTTAGAAGCTGCCTAAGAGTAGTTATTCAGAACATCAAAGCCCAAAGGGAATTGGAAAAGGGGCAGAGATAGCAATACCTTTTCTCTTCCATTCTAGTTCAAGAAAAGAAAACACCATGTAACAGACAGCTGCTCTTTCCTTTTCATGTACTGCTGGGTAAACAGCATTATTTTCCTTCCCAGGAATAGTTATGATAAAAGTAAGGAAAATATTAAGTATATAAAAAGGCTGCTTCATAGTAAAACAGAGATAAGCCTGTATGACTTTCTTTCCTTATGATTCCCCTTTGCCTCTTGCCAATTACCTCTTTCGAGAGCCTCCAAAAAGCATGCATGCAATTGCCTTCTTGATATCATTACTACCATAGATGGAAGGAGCAATGCTTTTGGCAACCATATCATAAATATTGGGCATGGAAACCAAATGCCGAAACTCCTCCTCTTCCTGAGGTGTCACGGAGCCACTGACACTGCGCCCTAGAGAAAAACAGACAAATACTGAAAGGTTGGGGTCTGCAGGATTGTTCTGATACAATTCTAATGAAAAAAAAAAATACAACTTATGTAATACTTTATCAGTCATATGACTATTTTGAGAAATGCTACTAATCATTTGTATTAAATAGTCTTAAGTCCACAGATTAATATTGGTTTCAGTCTGATATGGATTACATTAGAAAGGCAGAATAGATAAGAGCTGGAGTCAGTAATTCTCAGGCCTAAACAACACAAGTTCTCTTTTGACCAGTATGTTTCATAGTCAAATGAACAGGAGGGCAAAAAAATATGGCATGACTCAAAATCTCACATAAGACTCAGGCTTCCAAATTAAAGCTTTACCTGAGCCTTCGGTGTCTACTTGTATTCCCACTACACGGATGTAGGAGCTCCGGATGCCCACTCCAGCATTGTTCCGGCTCTTGATCTTTGTGAGGCCTGCCTTTTTGATTGAGTAAACACCTATGATAGTAGCTCTGTTCCCAGGGACAACTTTGTCACACAGATATCTGGAAAATTAAGAGCAAGGAAGGAAGAAGAAGCAATTTAAAATGGAACAAAAAGGGTAACTCTTGAACGCTTCTTGCTAACAGTACATTCGGATTGTTTACAAAGACCTGGAGGATCACGTAACATGGATAAGCACCACTAACAACTGTATTTATTCCCATATATTTTTTAGCTAATTCAGTTTCCCATTTTATGTATTGAAATAACCAAATTCTGTTTTAAGCATGAAAATGGTCATTCATGCATCTAAATTTTTTAACCATGGATACAACTTATTGTTTGGATTTTTCTACTTGATTGAGTCTCTTGTTGCACCAGTCCAATCCTGCTGAAGAATCCAGAAGCATCACCTGTCACAATAGAGCTGCATGTGCCGAGGCAATTCTCCATGAGGAACAGCATCAGGAGACTCTTGCAGCTTCAATGTCTGGAAATCCACACATTTACACTTGTCTGGAACAATGAAATATGGGTCCAAAGGACATTTTGCTAGGTTAGTCTGTTCCCTGAAATGAAAAGAAAGACGGCAGGTAAAATGGGAACAGCTTTTTCTATTTTATAATGTGTCTCAATCATTCTCGTGAGAATTTATTGTTACAAATTTTGGAAATACCAATACTATGGGCACAAAATTTGTCTAGAGTTATCTAAAATAAACTTTGAATGTGTGCATCTTAGATGCAAATGGAATTCATATATCCACTAAACTTTAACCTAAATTCCTGCAGTTGTAGTAAGAGTTGGCCAATTAAACAATACCAGCCATCTCACTGCCAGTGTTGTAGTGTTCAATCTCACATTTCATTACTACACAGCATTTGGGAATTCAGAGTTCATTTTTTTTATGAACTCAGTTTTATTGATACATTTTAATCTTTTTGGGTACAGGAGAACACTGCTTTTAAATTTATTTATTTTTAAAATTTATAAGCCGCCCCACTCCCAGAGGACTCTGGGCGGCTAACAATAAAAACACCATAAAACATAACAAAACAAACAGTACAATAACAGTCATCCAGGGGTCAGATTTTATAAACCCCAGGCCTGCCGGAAAAGCCAGGTCTTAAGCAGCTTACGGAAAACCAACAGGGTGGGAGCAGTCCTAATCTCTGGGGGGAGCTGGTTCCAAGACATGGGCGCCATCACAGAGAAAGCCCTCCTCCATGGCCCCGCCAAATGGCACTGCTTGGCCGACGGGACCTGAAGGAGGCCCAGCCTGTGGGATCTAACTGGACGAAGGAAACTATGAGGTATGCAGACTTCAATTCAAATTACAGGTTTCCTCCAAGAATTTTTTTTTTCAAAGCTCCACATAATCTTAAAGAAGCAATCATCCTCCAAATGTTTTTTACTAGAACTCTCCCAAACCTTTACTAAGTTGCTTGTGGCTAATAGGAATTAATCCAAATATCTGGATGATATAAAATTTGCCCAACTTTGCCTTAAATGAAAAGAAACATGTAACAAAGGCTATAATCTTATGCCAATTATTTGAGAATAATTCTAATGAAGCTTAATAGGGTATGCTAATGAGAAAGTATATACAGGAGTCCTCTGTAAACAAAGACAAAGCAACATAATCATATAGGTCATAATCATATGTGTCCTAAAGTAAATTTCATTAAAATCTGAAAAGAAATGCAACTCTTACGTGCTGCACTTCCGAGGAAGAGCATATCCTTCCAGACCTGGACGCAAAGCTATGTTAGGTATTATATTCCGGCAAGTGCGGCATTGGATGGTGATCTTGGTTGCTTTGGCTCTCACAGGAGTTGCAGCAATAATGATTCCTGGGATCTTCACCAAATGTGACATCTGTTCAGACTTCAAATCAAACAAGGAGAAATTACAACCATCCTGAAAACTGCAAAAGAAAATATATACCCAGAGCATCCAAAGATCCAGAAATCCAAATCTCTTTTCCACAGTCACTACAAGTTGTTCATAGTGTAATGTTCCAATTTTTAGGATACAAAAATACAGAATGAGGCATAAAAAATATTTCATACATATATTATTTATTGCAACCTATGACTCTAGGGTTCTTAGGTTCTACATTTAAATGAACTTCAGAATGAAGTATTCATTTGAATCTGCTTTCTGAAGCCAGAAGGTCCCTTTCTTTCTTATTGTAAAACATCTGCATTGCTTTATATTTCACTAAGGTTTCATCTGCAAAAACGTCCTCCAACATCTGGAATAGTCAGAAGATACCATGCATGCATAAAGGCCTCTTCCATTATTTCCACTTAACTATTTTGGCTACTTCTGATTTTTTCAAATGTTTGTGAGGCACGTTGAGGCAATTAAATAGCTATCACAAGAAATATGTGTACATACTTTATTGCAATTAATAACTAGGTACAACAAAGAAAATAAATATCATTTTTGTGGTACAAAGCATCTGAGGAGATGAAAGTTGGCATTGAACTAGTTTTATATTTTTATCCTGCCTTTAAAAGAAATTCAAGGCAGCAAACATACTTAACACTCCTTCCTCCTCCTCTTTTTTCTCACAGCTCTGTGAGGTGGGTTGGGCTGAGAGAGAATGACTAGTCCAAAGTCATCCAGCTGGTTTTCATGTCTAAGGCTGGACTAGAATTCATAGACTTCTGATTTCTAGGCCAGCATCTTAACTACTATATCAAAATGGCTCTCCACAAAAATAAAGGAGAGTTTTGATATAACTTTTCTTTCAAATATATTTTAGAGTAAACTTAGTAGATCACAGCTACAAAGATTCCTTAAGGCAGCAATCAATATAAAGAAATTCTCAACAATAAACTGGAAAGGCAAATTATTATACCTTCCTGGAAAAATTAAGGTAATAGATTTTTATTACAATACTACAGCAATGCTGGCAAATGCAAAGGGAACCTTCATTAGCTCTACAAAACTATAACTCCAACCTCATTTTTAGTGATTTTTTTTTTAAAAATAGCCTATTTCAAATTGAGCTTCTTAACTTCAACTTTTCTTGGAAACAGCATGGAAATGATTTGCTATTTGTTTCTTCCAGGATTTCCTTTATGTCTCAAACTAAGCTATAAACAAGAGTTTCTGCAGGATGTGGTAAAAAAATTAAAGATGGTGGCCTTAAGTACAATGCACATAAAAAAACCGGATAGAGTTTTGATTACACCTTTATGGGTGCTATTTTCATTTCTGTTTCACCATACTCTGCAGATATCTCTGGCTACAGATCTGCAGTTTCCTGGGAGCTTTCTATTCAAACACTAAACAGGTGTGACCCTGTTTAGGTTTATGAAATCAGCCATAGTTCATAAGGCTGAGGGTCTAACTCACTTTGAGATTTCGGATGTTGGATGGATTGGCATCTGATCGGAGCATAACTTGAATATCCTGAAGAGTCTCTTCTCCTGTTGGCCGAGGACGTGTTACTTCATCAGCTACCTCTTTTGCAGCTTCCTCCAGCTAAGAAAGAAATGCAATTGTTTAAAATATAGGACAGGCATTCTCTTTTTCTTAAAGAAGAAAAGAAGGCCCAATTGGACAGAAATAGCTAAAAAATAGTCTAATCATGGAATATTAAGTTTCAGTTAGAAAAGTAACAATTGGAGTGAGAAGGAAATAATGGAGAATTCTGGAATAGGGCATAGCTAGTTAATAATACTGTGGAATAATTATACATAAAAATTTCAGAAAGGGGATAGTTCAGTAATATAACTCAGCCTTTACAGGCAGAAAGCCCCATGGTTAGCCATCAACATTTTTAGCTGGGCAATAAAAAATTCCAGTATGAAACCCAAAAGTGTTGCTGTTATCAATGTTAAGCTAGACGGACCAGCAGTCTGAAACTCTACAAGGCATCATTCCATAATCTAACTGCAATCTCCCTCATATTTCTCCCATGCAGTGTATATACCAGCTGAAGATGCTCCACAGGTTGCTTGTGTACATAGTTCGCCAGATCTTCATCAAAGCTTGCCAAATCTTCTATCTCCACCTCAATCCAATATTGTCCAACGTTATAATGACGTTTGAGCTCATCTCTTTCAATACAGTGGGAGAAAAAAAGAGACCCATGAATATATTTATTGGAATAACATTCACAACTATGCACAAAGCTGCAGAACTCTAGGGCAAGTTATCTTATTCTGATATACTTACCAACACTCTAAAGGTATTTCAACCTAAAATGTTATAAGCAACTGTTTAAGTTTACCAAAAGAGAAAGGGCACCTGTATTTGAAAGAAAAGCCAGTCCGGTCTGTTCCAATGCGATACTGCCTTAAAAACTCTTTGAAGCGTTTCTGCAGCTGGGACTTTCGAATTTGTCCTTCATCTGTAACTGGGTCTCCACCAAAGCTATCACTATAGAAAATGCCAGGGTCATCAAAACCAGACATGATTCTCTGGGAAAAAAAAAAAGCAAAATAGATAGATAACCTTTATTATCATTTTTTTACTGTGGGCACAATGGCACACATTAAAAATGAAATTTTGTTGCTTGCTCCCAAAGTGTACATATACATAACACACATTTAAACATACTATATATAACATATGTATAGACTTACACCCTTACATATAAGTAGCATACAAATATTAATCACTGCTGAAATATACCAATAAGATACATTATAAATATAGGTTTCATAACTTATATTAAGTCTAGCGTAGCTGAAAGTTGGGTAGCATTTAATAATTATAATTATATCCAGTTTAAAGTATTAGGAAAAACACTTCTGAGCATGTGCAAAGTGTATTACCTTTACCCTACAGCTCTTATACAAGACAGCATCTTCTTCTGTATCATTTTCCCCTTTCTCTATGGCAGAGGTGGGTAGTTTATGATTTTGTTGCAAAGCAATAATTCCCAATTATAATTAGAGCCACATGAAGAATGAGTTGTCTTGCAGCGAGATGAGTGACTAAATAAATAAATAAATTGAAATGAAATGAAATAATGAAATGAAATGAAGGGAGATTTAATTCAGCAATAGGACGAAGGCCTCGAGTTCCCTAATAGCTGATAACGGGAAATCTGTGTTTTTAAGCTGCAAAACTGTAGGCAGGAATTGTTCCTTTTTCGATGGCCCATTATAACCAGCTAACTTTGATTCAATCGACTCAGCCATCTGTGATACTTATAAAAGTTACCGTCATAGTGGGGGAGGATGGGAGTTGTGCAAAAGCTGATTTTGGGGATATACAAAAAATGCTTGGAGGAACATTGTTTCAGAAATGACAGGTCACTAATGAATATCGCCTCTCCTGAACTCTGGTTAAGCAGCATCCCAAGATCGACTCAAACGCATACAAGCAGGTATAGCTCTTACGCGCGCCCCTGACCCCAACGCCCCTCACCTGCCTCCGAAGCCGTAGAGAAGCACCTTGTAAAACGACTCTGTCGCTCGCTAGAACTCTGGAAGAAGTTTTCGCGGCAAAAAGTAATAAAAAAAAGTGTTCTGGATTCGCCGGCAGTCACGCGCTACTCTTTGCGCGCTGTCATTGGCTCAAAGGCAGCAGGATATGTAACGATTAGCTAAAAACCCTGCCCTTTAAGGGCGCAAGACAATCGCGGCGGTAAGGGCCAAAAGCGACTGGAGGCGACCCAAACTTGGGCCCGCCTCTTTCTCAACTTTTCCTTTATCGAATTGGTCAGCCGTTCGCTAGAGGAAGTATTTTTGGCGCCAAACTTATTTCTTGGAGCGAAAAAAGGAAAGGGAGGTTTAAAATGGCGGGTGTGGCTTGAAACGGGAGGGATTCGGCTCTTCGTTTTTTGCGAAATTTGTCGTCGTTTTTTTGTGTACGTTTGTCGCCCTTGATAGTTATGGAAGAAGGTAGTCCTGCAAATAAAACTTGCTTTTTCCAAGCCAGAAAGTATGAGAAGATGCATCTGTTGATTTTGTGTTGTCACTGCCCTAAAGCAAAAGATGGGGGAGGGAGGTGTGTGTTTGTGTGTGTGAAAGATGGAAAGCAGAATTGGAGAGATCTATCTTCCCGTTACACATATGTTAGGCCAATGTTATTTAAAAACATAAAAATAATGCAAAGTGAAGAAAAAAATATCAAAGTAAGCTAAAAGTGCAAGACAATTTTTTAAAAAACTTTTAATACAATTATTTTTAAAAATAAGTTTTTTTTAGTAAATCAGTGTATTGGGGTTTTAAGTGTATTATGTAAGATCAAATATTTTATTAAAACTAATGGCAAGTTTAAATTATATTTGTACTGTAACTTGATTTCGGGTCTTCTTGACCATAAATAAAATTGATTAAAATGCAAGAAGGAGAAAACAAATAGAAAAATAAACAGAATGATACATAATGTCTTCTGATCTTTACAGCAGTTATTAGTACAATGATAAATTCACTTCTTTTTCTAAAGTCAAAAGAGATGTCTCTGTAGTCTAATAAAACCATAAACCATAAGCTTTTATGCATAAAGTCTATTTTTTCTATTTTATGCAAAAAATATAACAAACAGACTTTCCAACTCTCTTCCTACTTTTTTCTTTCTCTCCAGGATTTCCACTGGAGGCTGTTCCATAATTTTTAAAAGTGGGAAATGGTCCTGAGGACAAAACTTTAGGAAACATTGTATTAGACCAGTGGTTCTCAACCTGTGGGTCGGGACCCCATTTGGGGTCGAACGACCATTTCACGGGGGTCGCCAAACAACGCAGTCCGCCATTTTTTCCCCCTTTTCCTTAGCTGTGCTACTCCCTTTTATTCTATTGGCTTTTGAAAGCCAATAGAATAGACTCTCTTGAATAGAGTCTAATTCTATTGGCTTTCAAAAGCCAATAGGAATTGTCCAGGCTGTCTCTGCCCTGCTGAGCCCGCCAAAAGTCCCATTCTGCAAACGTGCTGCACCAGTTGAATAGTCCTCGACTTACGACCGGTTGAGTAGTCCTCGACTTACGACCGGTTGGGGGTTGCAGCATTAAAAAGGTTGAGAACCACTGTATTAGACTAATCTAAGCATTGTTCCTGTTTTGTTTCACGTGGAACAGCTCCCCCTCCCACCTTTTTGGTTGTTGAAGAATTTAAGATTTGCATATGGTGTTAAGACACAATGTGATTTGTTTAATAAGCATGGCAAGCAAGTTGAAGCCAAACAAACATCACAGCACATTATATGTAAACCTTGTCTCAGTCCAATTTAAAGACAAGCTTAAGGAAAGAAGGTAAGGACTGGACCATACTATGTCTAACTGGACAACACTCTGCATATATTAAATTCATAAATAATCCTTATTGATGTTTTATATGTATGTATTGTGTATTTATGTTGTACATCACTTGAGTCACACTCTCTTGAGTTGAGCAGTCTTATAAATCTTGAAATAAATAAAAATGGGGGGGGGAAAGATAGGGTGGGAAAGAAGGGTAGCAAGTAGAGGATAATGACAAATGAACCTCTACAGCAGTGGTTCTCAACCTGTGGGTCGGGACCCCATTTGGGGTCGAATGACCATTTCATGGGGGTCACCAAACCATGCTGTCCGCCATTTTTTTCCCTTTTCTCTAGCTGTCCTACTCCCTCTTATTGGTGGCCACACCCACTTGGGGGTCACCGCAACATGGGGAACTGTATTATGGGGTCACGGCATTAGAAAGGTTGAGAATCACTGCTCTACAGAATTCCAAGGATGCCGCAAGTAATTGTTGAATTAAAGAATTAACCTGGAAGCATTTTCAGGTAGAATTTTACATGGGAAAACACATTAGAAGATTGCAAGGCATTTTTTTCAGTCTTTTGCAGCATGAGATTTTTTTAGTTTTCTGTATAATAATTTTGGAACTGCTTCAAAAGTTCTTGGGTGCATCTAGTGGTGTGCGGGCAAGCATTATCATGAACTAACACCACACCGGAAGTCAGCATGCCCGATGCTTGTTATGGATGGCTCGTCTAAGTTTTTGTAACATTTCAGAGTAGATTTCTGAATTGATGGTCCAACCACGTTCCATGAACTTCACTAGCAGTACTCCTTTGGCGGGATTTTCTATGGCACCACTTCCTATGTGGTGTTGGTTCACGAAAAGGCTTGCCTGCACACCGCTAGATGTACCCAAGAAGTTTTGATTCCTCCCCCATACCCCAGATTTGGCACTGAGCGACTACTACTAAGGAATTTCAAACCTTGTAACACATTATGACAATTTGAATAGTGATTATGTCAAAAAGTGATGTAGTTTTCTAATGTGTATAATAAAAATGGTGTATCTATGAGTGTCTGTCATTGATAACCAAATGGAGATTTATTTCTGAATTGTCCTCGTACATTCACTGAAATCAAGAAATTACTCAATAGCTAAAATAGCTAGAATTAAAAAATAGTATTCTATTTCTGTATACGCCATGTTTGTACCCATAAGGGTATTTTAATTATTTTTCATGGATGTGAGCGTGAATTGGATGGCAATTTATAATTAATCTAGAAGAAGATCAATATGGTTATATGAAATTTTAGTAATGTCAGTTTTCTTGGAAATAAAAATATTCTTGTGTGTTAATTACATCTGCTACTTATATATTTATTGCTACCTATCTTACATATTTTAAGCTTTATTATATTTTTAGTAAATATATTTTAAACTTAAATTAAGTCATAACAAATGCATTTTTCCAGAATCTAAAATATGATAAAGTAATCCTAAATTAGCCAATAACATTAAGGCAATAAACCTTTGATATGCATGTACTGCTGGACTTTAAAACATAAACAGCTATTACAGAGATCACATGTTATATCCTTCCAATAAACGTCTTTTCAATGTTTAAAGGATTTTATAATAGTTGTGGTACTGAATGATTTAATTATCTTCCCAAATACAGGAATACATTAGCTTTATGGCAGTGTACTGATTAGTCCATTTCTATCAGTTATATAACTCAGTATGGAAAGGCAAACATTCTACAAACAATCTGATAAATATATAAAAAGTTGAGTTAACTTACAAGGAGCTTTAATAAAAGTACATACAGTATAACTTAAAAGTACAAAGTACAAATACAAGAATATTTTATTCTGTGTCTGAAAGGTCATTGCTAATTCACTACCGCTTTAAACTAGTAGAAATATATTGCACGAAGTTAACACTATTGTGTTTTAGGACAAAGAAAGACAGGCAATACAACATATACTGTGTAGAAAATCTTGTACACAAACACTGGACAAAATATCACAGCTTGATTTATTCCTCATGTATTCCAGATGGCAAGTTATTCTTTTCTCATCTTGGCTTTTTATTGGTTTAATGGCGTGTCATAAAGTGGCATTTCAGGTTCTTTAGAGAAATGTATTTGACAAAAATTTCTTTAAAAAACTGTTGGTAACAACAATACCTAGAACTGGAAAAATAGTCAAGCTCAACACTTCTAATACATGAGATAATCTAAATTTGTCACCCTCAATTTTTTAAAAATGCATTAGTTTAGGAGTAGGCAAGTAGTAGTAAAAGTGCTTTAAGTTCTTTTCAGTTCATAGAGCATACAAGCCCACAACAACTGTTGTTGCTAACAAGAAAAGAGCAAGAGTCCAACGCAAGAGTGGGATGCTGGACAGCTTCATCTGTGCTTGGCCACTTTCCTTTGGAACTGTATTAAGAAAACAAAAGTTGTTCAGAATGAATAAACAGCTGGAAAGACTGTATCTCTAGATCTTTAAGTAATGTTCTAGTAATAGTCATAGCATCACTAAATGCCTCAACATAGTATAGAGCCTACTAGTTCTGCAAGTTTATGAGACAATATAATATATCACAATTATGTGGATTTAAATTACGTGATAGGCAACCTTTTGGTGTTTATAGCTTTCAAATGTATAACTATGTGGGGTGGGGAAGTTGAGGGAATGCATAACTTGTAAATAAGAACAATCATGAAAAGTTAAGCATAGTCTTATAGTTATGCATTCAAATATATGACCATAAATCTTTAAACAGCAGATCCATAACAAGCCTCAGTGATATCAACATGATAATATTTTTTTTTAATTTATAAGCTGCCCCACTTCCAGAAGACTCTGGGCGGCTAACAATAAAAACACCATAAAACATAACGAAACAAACAGTACAATAACAGTCATCCAGGGGTCAGATTTTATAAACCCAGGCCTGCCGGAAAAGCCAGGTCTTAAGCAGCTTACGGAAAACCAACAGAGTGGGAGCGGGCCTAATCTCTGGGGGGAGCTGGTTCCAAGACGTAGGCGCCATCACAGAGAAAGCCCTCCGCCGCGGCCCCACCAAATGGCACTGCTTGGCCGACGGGACCTGAAGGAGGCCCAGCCTGTGGGATCTAACCAGATGAAGGGAACTATGAGGTAGTAGGCGGTCTCGCAAATAGCCTGGCCCTGAGCCATATAGGGCTTTAAAGGTAATAACCAACACCTTGAATTGGACCTGGAGACCAACCAGTGCAGCTCACGGAGGATAGGTGTAACGTGGGTGTATCGAGGAGCACCCACTATCACTCGCGCGGCTGCATTCTGGACCAACTGTAGTCTCTGAATACTTTTCAAGGGTAGCCCCATGTAGAGCGCGTTGCAGTAGTCCAGACGCGAGGTGACAAGGGCATGAGTGACTGTAAGGAGAGCCTCCCGGTCCAGGTAGGGTCGCAACTGGTGCAACAGACGAACTTGTGCAAAGGTCCTCCCAGCCACAGCCGTCAAATGATGTTCCAAATTCAGCTGTGGATCAAGGAGGACACCCAAGTTGCGAACCCGCTCCGAAGGGGGTATATTTTCCCCCACAAGAGTCAACACTGTGCATTGTGACATCACTGAAATGATGAAATTATTCAGTTGCATCATGGCATCTAACAGTCAAGATGCCCCCATCATTCTCCTCCCTATGGATTATTTTATGAAATATTTGGACATGCATGATAAAAAGTTTTTTGGTAATCACTTGTAATTTATAGTATAACTAAATTTTCTATCTGTTTTCATATTGTGAATTGAAAATGTTCCATATTTAACATATGGCCTACATAATGATTAATCATTACCAAACTTACATATTTTAGATGCCCAGGAGAAGGTAGGTGGGAATGGGAGCTGTGAAAATGATTCTAAGTGGGCATATTTTATAATATATACTGATTTTTTCAATTATCCAGGATAAAAATTAACAAGAAAATAAATTACAAAAGATAGTGAATATTAATGAATCGTTATTTTTTCATTGCAGTTGCAAGAACAATCTGAAAGTTAAAATAATTTCTTACTCTGTGTTCTGTTGTTTCCTGTTGTGTGAAAATCTAACTTGGATTTCCCAAGATGATTGTTCTGTGGAGGCTTGTCTTGATTCACCAACTTTTGCAGCTCCTGAAACACCTGGGAAAAATTAATCACACGGTAGTTTAATTGCCAGGAAGTATTTTCTTTCTTTATTCCTGGATTTAGATTTTGCAAGACCCATTTTAAGGAATTTAGAAAGCTTCCTTCCAGTTCTCCTGCTTCAGCATAACTTTTAATATGGGAAGCAATGTAGAAAACGTATGTTTAATATGTTCAACTATGGCCATCTACTTTGCATTAATTAATATGAGTAATGAATAATTTGAATATGAAACACTACAAATCTAGTGCATAGATAAATATGAAAATTTAGTGTTTTATGTTTCTATCTATCTGTAGGTAAAGAAAATGTGTTTGCAATACTGATAACATGGAGGAGAAAAAGAAAGAGGGCTCCAGCTCATATCTCCTAATCAAATACATAATACTTCATTTGTATAAATGGAATTTGGACTTTCCTCAGTTTAGAAAGTATTGGCCCATGAGATCATTGATCAATTACATATACTTTTAATTTTAAATTCTGTACTGCTAAATGCCTCTATTTTTTTGAAATAATGAATAACTATAATGAATAATCTAATTCCCTTTTTAAAATGTTCATGTTATTGGCCATGACCACATCTTATAAAAATGAAATTCAACAGTTAGCAATATATAATATGGGAATGTATTTTTAAAAATATGTCTTGAATCATCGAAATTTGACCTTTGTTGGCTGACTTAAGGTTCTGGTATAAAACATTTTTATAATATTGGTGCACTATGGTTTTCTCTATTCAGTTTTTTTCTTTTGAGATAAAGAGGCTCTTACACTGTAACTTTTTTTCCATGGAGCTGCTGTAACTCCTTTGTCCTTTTCCACAATGTTCTTTGAGATATAATAGTCTAAGTATCTTAATAATATTCAATTGATATAAAATGGTATAAAAATATAGTGAAAAAAGCCAGGCTGAATTTAAATGTAATTGTCTATAAACAGATGTAAGGAAACAAGGAATTTTGATAGATTTGAATACCACCATCTATATTTTCAAAGGTTTTTTTTCTCCTTATTTCATGAAATCTGTGCTCCTTTGTAAAAATTAACCAAATCAATTTGTAGGGGTCCTGCAGGAGCATTTTAAGAATATGGTAATATGTTAATTAGTTATTGTTAAGACCGATTGATTCTAATAGGTAGTTTGTTTTATTTGAGTGGGTCATTTTAAACTTTTAAAATTCAGCACAATTATTTCTACCATACCCAAGCTCCAGCATCATAATCAACTTTCTCTTTTACTTATGTTTTTGTTCAGTATTAAGCTAGAGGAAAGGTTCCATGAAAATCATAGCATTGGTCACCCCATTGTTATTGACTGTTATTGATAAAGAAGGAAATATTTCAATATCCCAGATAAAACAGCGATCAACGTTTATGAAGGAGAATTGTCATGGTCAATGTATTTCTTAAAATTACTTATTTCTTGGGTTTGCAAAAATTAAATAGATGTGACTAATTACTCACTTCAATATTCAAAAGAAAAGATTTTCTGGCCTCTTCAACAATTCTCTCAATAATAGAAGAATCCATGGGGATGCTGTTCATCCGAGCTCTATAAAGCTGTTTGAATTTGCTGATGTTGGTGATTCCAGAGAAATTGAAGAAAGACAGCCCTTTTCCAGTATTGGGCAAACTGAGAGATTTCTGGGCAATCTTCTTCAGAATTTGGCCACCAGACAGATCACCCAGGTATCGAGTGTAAGCATGGGCTACTAAAAGTGCAGGTTCATGCTGGCCCACATGATGTATTCTATCCACATATTTCTGAGTTGCCTCATGACATTGGATGTCTTTCTTCCATGTGGGGCCATAGAAATATTCCAGGTCATCTTCCAGTGCAGCTGTGCGATTCAATTCATTGGGGAAATAAACAGGAGCATAGACTGGGTTGTCCTTGTTTCTTTCAGACTCTTCCTCCAGGGCCACATAGATGTAATAAAGAGAAGCCAAATACAGCTAAAACAAAGAAAAGAAAAACAGTTACTAAATCTCTCTTAAGTTGTAAATGTTTATTATTTATTTGATTTGATATTTAGATTCACCTTTCCATTAAAAAGCCATAGTGTTCATGATTTTTGGATTCCATTTTTTGGTGGAAAAGGCTCCTAAGAACCAATTCAGTTTTGGTAGCATTTGATGTCTGGCCAATTTTATTTGATCATCTACAAATTGTGTTCAACCATTTCATGTCATTTGGAAGGTTGCCATGTAACATTTTATATTGGCATTCATTTATCTAACTTGTATGTAGTTTTCAAAATCTTTCTTAAATTGTTTAAATACCTCACTGATGTGAGGATAAGGTATGGAACACCATATGTATTAAATTTGATTGGTCTTCACTTGTTAACCATTTGAATCCCAATTATAGATATTCTATAAAAATATAATTGATTTCCTAAAACTGCACGTATACTAACAGATTTCAGCATTGGGAAAGACTCAACATTCACTGGCAATGTTACTGATAAAATCAGTGGGTTATAGCTAGTGAAAAAAGTTTCTAGTGGTTTTCCTAATCTACTGTTGCTTTCCATGTAAGAAATGCTACAAATGTCCCCTCCACCCCCGTATGCTAGCATTGGGAGAACTTTGGGATGCTACAGTGAATAAGACAAATTAGAGACAAACTAGACCCTCACTTTATTCCAGCATTATTTTCCTACAGTGCAATATCACGACTAGATAGAGGCCAGTTTTTAAAATTCACAGGAATATTTTTCAGAAAAAAAACCCAGGTGTTATCTTTCCACTACCATTATTTTGTTTTTTGATAAAATACTTTTGCTTAATATTGAGTCTAAATACATTTGATCTGAAAAACAAAACTAGATATCTTTTAAATATTAACTAAATTCCATGAAACATTTGTTTAGATATGATAAAAGAGCTAGTTTCACAACAATTGAAGAAAATACTTGAGTTGTAGGTTGTAGGTTATAAGAGAAATGAATACTAGAAAATGGCTTAAATTTGCAAATAAGGGAACGAAGTTGGCTACAAGATTGTCATGCAGTCCCAAGATAGACCCTGGTGCTATTAGCATATCCACATATGCTAATTTCCTAGAGTCTTAGATTGGCCTCTAATTTTGCTAAAATTTTAGCACTGTTTAGCTGTTTCTGTTTTTCACCCCAGGTTTTGGACCCTTGTGTGGCTTGAGAATATTCATGGGAGAAACATGGATAGAACAAGAGAATATAGATTGTGAGTTTGCCAACCATTGTTTTTGTATTTAATGATCTATAAGTCTACCATCAGCTAGCAGTACAATATGATAGTCTCAGACTATAATAGAATACATACTTAGAACAATAGTGTGTTAGAGCAGTGGTTCTCAACCTTTTTAATGCCGCGACCCCCAACCGGTCATAAGTCGAGGTCTACTCAACTAGTGCAGCACCGTTTGCAGAATGGGAGTTTTGGCGGGCTCAGCAGGGCAGAGACAGCCTGGACAATTCCTATTGGCTTTTGAAAGCCAATAGAATTAGACTCTATTCAAGAGAGTCTATTCTATTGGCTTTCAAAAGCCAATAGAATAAAAGGGAGTAGTACAGCTAAGGAAAAGGGGAAAAAATGGTGGACTGCGTTGTTTGGCGACCCCCGTGAAATGGTCGTTCGACCCCAAATGGGGTCCTGACCCACAGGTTGAGAACCACTGTGTTAGAGCTTCATTCCACACATTTTAGGAGCATCTGCTTTCTCTTATACTCCCGAGTACCTAATGTGATAAAAATATTTTATTTATTTATATTATTAAATTTATATGAAAAAATCTCTTTTTTAATTTAACTATTAGGATCCTTTTTATATCCAAGTGTTGGTGCCCCTTGCACTAGCATTTTCCATTTGGCTCACCTTGATGCCACTATTTCACACTTGCAGACCATGGAGTATTATGCAGATTAATGGATGGAACCTTTAATCAGGTGTCTGAAATCCAATGTATTTGTCTTGAGGTTAATGTCTAAATTGCTAATCTGTAATTTCCTCTGTTGCACTTCTTATTTATTTTATTTTTTTACTATATTTTGTTTTTGTATTGTGAGTTGCTCACTTATCAAAAGCAGAATGAAGTGCTCATCATCCTAAACAGTAAAACAGCCCTAACCAGATGGGATGACTCCTCAAATGTGAGGGTTCAGCTCCTATAATTCCCACCCTGCATAATTACTATGGCTGGAAGAAGATGAAAAAGTAATAGTATGATACAACTTGAAGACTCTCATTTGGGAAATGTTGCAGTAAGAAACTAGCTGAGAATTAGGGAAAGGGAGAACTGAGCAACATTGTGGTTGAAGTTGCTGCTTAATCAGTTTTAGAAAGGGTAGTGAATCTGTCAGCTTCAGGAGATTATCCTTAAGAGAATTTAATATATTGCTATTTTTTCTGGAACTTCTAAAACCAACCAATTTTAAAAGTATAATAATTATTCCTTTTCCAGATATTTTTTTTTGTCATTTACTATTACTTTTAATTCTTTTGAGTGGAAATGGCAAATTGTAGTGAATCACTGAAACTTCCCTAACCCATTAGCTGGTAATCAGCAACTTTGGGCAAACATTCATTTGAAGAAAATGGAACATACTGTCCTGATTCTATTTGATTTCTCATTATTTGTTCTTACGCCTAAAAATAACAACAGATCCAATCATAATATACTTCACTGTATATAATTTAGACCTAATTTTACACAACCATACACACACATCAAAACTTATTTACATTTTCTCTAGGTAATAATGGAGTTCTATTGGTTAATTGTTCTAACTGTTAGGAAGTTTCTCCTTAGTTCTAGGTTACTTCTCTCCTTGATTAGTTTCCACCCGTTGCTTCTTGTCCTGCCCTCAGGCGCTTTGGAGAATAGCTTGACTCCCTCTTCTTTGTGGCAGCCCCTGAGATATTGGAACACTGCTATCATGTCCCCTCTCGTCCTTCTCTTCGTTAAACTAGACATAGCCAATTCCAGCAACCGTTCCTCATATGTTTTAGTCTCCAGTCCCCTAATCATCTTTGTTGCTCTTCTCTGCATTCTTTCTAGAGTCTCAACATCCTTTTTACGTCGTGGTAACCAAAACTGGATGCAGTATTCCAAGTGTGGCCTTACCAAGGCATTGTAAAATGGTATTAATACTTCACATGATCTTGAGTCTATCCCTCTGTTAATGCAGCCCAGCACTGAGCTGGCTTTTTTGGCAGCTGCAGCACACCGCTGGCTCATATTTAAGTGTTTACTAGAGATCAGCCAATCTACAAAGAAAAAGAATCTGAAGAAGTTCTAACACTTATTTACTAGAAGCATTTTAACCTCAATTGAGGTTAATCTAAGAATTTTGTTTGTACTGCCATCACTTCCATTTTACTTTAGTAAAAAATGTTCATTTTCCCCTCTGTTGGTTTTATTAATTATGTTCCTGCTTCCTAGCATTCCATTATCCATTCAGCACTTATATCTAATGACTATTTCTAGTTGAAATAGTCTAGCGGTTCTACTGGAAAATGAATACTCAAGTATTTGTGCAATTTTTTGGTCACCTAGTACTGGTACATTGCAAACATGCATAATATATTCCCACCTAAAAATGAACCAGGGAATTGTGTCTTCCCATCTTCTATACTGTTCTTCCAACACAAAACTGTATACTATGATTTACACTATCAGTTTATTTTTCTTTAGGAGTATCTCAATTCACTTTAGATATATTATGCAAATATAATAAACATATATAATATGTGATTTCTTGTTGAATATACATTCTAGGCGTATGTGGTGTAATGTTGCTATGATGTAATATTTTTGTTTCAAAACAACAATATTTACTAGCACAGACTTGTCTGTCAGGTTTATCATGGGGAATTTGTTTTCGTTCCTTGTTTTCCTTTTGTTAATGTGTAATGCATGTGTTAATTATTCTATATTTTCAACTTTTATAAAGTTGTGTATTCTGATAAATTTTCTCTTCTCAAACAAAATCTATATACACCCTAGGAATATGTTGAGCTCAGTATTTGGATTATGCCTTAACTTTAATAAACATACTCCTTAATGTACTGAGGAATACGTTCTAGTGAAAACTATTTCTGAATAAACATATTTAAGATTGTATAGAACTTTTGTTTATGCTTTGGGAAAGCTAAAGCATTTGCTTAAATCAGTTACAATTGAGTCAAGGGAACTGAAACAAAAATTGCTTATACCAATCATAATTAAGGAGAAAAAGGTCAAACTCAGAAGAAGGATGATATTAGGCTTCTGTCTCTATTTCATTTTTTATATTTTATTAAAATACTAAGGTGCATAAATTCAAACCAGATGCACACTTTGTAGTTGGCAGAAGTGGCTGTACCATTGAGGTTAATAAATAGTAGACATTTAAAAATACACAATTATCCTGGGAATATAGGGGGGGGTTTCACACAAATCTACCCCCTCTTTTTTTCTACCTGGTTCTTTGTCTTCCATGGGAAGGCCTTGAAGGATCTGGGGTTCTAATGTAATCTGAATTGTCCACTTTCCTGTGCCCAGAATAATAAGGTGATTTAATTTTCCTATAAATCAACTTACATTATACTGCACTTGCATAGCTTAATTTCCTATACATCAAGTTATGTTATACTACATCTACAGCTTAATTTGTAATTTATCCATAAACCACAACTTCTCCAAAACCAGAAAACATGTACCTTAAATTCATGAGGTGACACCTGTCCCTTTTGGAAAATCTTCATGAATTCTGTGTTTTCTGCCTCTTCATGAACATCTTTGGTGTTTTCCTTCAGGGCTTCTGAAAGGTCTTGAAACTTTCTATTGAAGATATGAAAGAAAGGGGGTGGTTTAGGGTAGAACTCATATTAAAGAATTTCTCATTAATCCTTTAACACAGAAGTTAAATTGGCAATCTTTGGAAAGAGAGCATCCTTTCTGGACAATTGAGAAAGGACCTCTCTATTCTTAAAGGACAAGATAAGTTCAAACAAAAAGTTACATTTCTTTGGACAAAAAAAAGAGTTTGGGAAAAGTTACAGATATAAGACTAAAAGATCACATATCAAGCTGACAGAATGGAATCAGACTGGTGGATTAAAATCTATTTAATCATACAAAGTTTTCTTTTCGGGGATCACAAAGACATGTTAGTGAAAGAAATACCAAGAATTCTAATGTGGAACATCTGTGAGTGAGAAAAGTATATGCTGGATATATATATGAACGTCTTAAAACTAAGACTCACCCTTCAGAATGCTGAGCCATTGTTCCTTTTTTCTGTTGTTTGCTATCCTTCCTTTCTTCTTTCTGTTGGCCTTTTGCTTTCTTCTTTCCAGAGGCTGAGAGGTTTCTGAATGAAGCAGCCCTTCTCCTTCATCGTTCTCTTTATACTTTTACTGTGAGATCACGTGCTCAGCCAGAAAACGTCAGACCTCAGAAAACATACAGTTCTCTTGCAACATGTACACTTTTTTCGCCACACCCCATCACCAGAGAAATTCAGCCCTTTCTTTTTTTTCTCTCCTCTGAGTAGGGAGGGAGGAAGAGAAGTCACATGAGGCTTTATTGACAGCTAAGCACAACAGGATGTCAAGAGACTTCTCTGTAAAGAATGCTGGGCATTAACCATTTCCTTCCCCAGAACCAACCAACCTCTTTTCAGATGTTAGTGACTCTTGATAATATTTATTTTTATACATATTGGATATACAAGAAATTCAAAAGAGGCAGGCAATATACTTTATATCATATTTTTGTTCCTTGATTTAGGGGACAATCTTATTAGAATCTTTGATTTACATGTGGCAGTGGGAAACTTATGTTGTTGAGGTTTCTCTCACTCTGCTGGCACAAAGTTCTGCCAGTGTAGATCTGATTTGATAGATCTTCATGGGGAATCCAAAGATACTTATTGGTGACTGAATGTGGACCCACTAGAACCAAATCCACCTTGTTTCCCTCCCCCCACATGGTCTCAAAATATGTAAGCTTATTGTAGGATAATTTTCTCCCTGCTATAGTCAACAAGAGAGAAAAATAATGCCCCTCTCTTGATTATAGTGCATGTATAATCCTCCTTTTGCATTATGTTGGGAGTAAACTCTTATTTATGAGGCAGTTTCATTGGAATACTCTGGGCGGGTAAATTAATTGCCAGACTGAAATCAATAGTTCTATTAATGGTGTACTAAAATAAACTTGTTTATCTGTGACAGAGCTAGCCTAGCTGCACCCCTCAAATCCTTTGCAAGTGATCAGTTCTGCCTTCTGGCAAAAATTGAACCTTTTCTCTTTTGTCAACACTTTGGATGGAGAAAGAAAGAAAATATTATAAAGAAAAAGGTCTAGAAACATTGAATAATGGATGACTGTCAGGTTTTGGCTTTGTCTGCCATCCTTGCAGATGGCATTTAACAATTACCCATGAAGAAGCAGAAAAATGTTTCTGTGATTGATTTACTGTAGCAATTTTAGAGGAACGCTGAGTCCTTGGGTGCTTTAGAAAATGATCAGTGTAAAAGGAATCCATTTTCATTTGTTTTAACTTGGAGGCAGACATACAGAATCCAAGAAAGAGGACCTACTTGTGCTGATATGTCATTTGACTCAGCTCATCTTCTTCAAAATATCATTAGTCAGATTATTCCAGACCATGGTGACAAATGACTGTCACTTTTTTCCCTATCTGGCTATATCATCACTGATTTTATTCTCACATGTAACATAAAATAATTATATAACAATACAGATTATCTATCAGCCTGGTGAGGCTTCTTGTGAGATGATATAATGAGACATTACACAGGATGATTAATTGTTATTTAACTGTTAATTGTCTCTTGTGATATGTGCTATTTGGACCTTGTAGCAGAGATTCTGAAGAAAGTCCAGTCTAAGAAAGGAAAATAACTAGAAATATCTAAGTGATAATTCTCGCCACAGGCCATTAGAATCACCGAGTGGGCAGTTTTAGGTACCAGTAAGCATCCTTTACTGAGATAACCTTTTGCTAATGTCTATTTAATTATCATTATTTTCTCAAATTCTTTGGTATCATAGTGGCTACACTAGTTCATTGAGTAGGTCAGAAAAGCAGCATTATAGGAAACTGTTATGTAAGCCTGTGCTGTCATAAAACTCTACATATAAACCAATAAAGACCAATTTATTACTGTCAAGACGATCTTTGGACAGGGATAGGATTTTTGGGATCATGGGACTTAACCTATTTACAAAAAGGCTACTATAGGCCAAGACCCCAAATAACTGTTTCTCAGAAAGCCATTTTTAGATCTTACTTGTTTAATCAAACATGGGGAAGAAAAAAAAAAGGAAGAAAAAGAATCACTGTTCCAAGCCATCTAGTTTGACATATTATTTATGCCTTTTATCTTCTTTCAATTGGATGGAATATTTCCAGTTAGATACTGGGTACAACCACCTTCCATGGTGATTGCACTTAATTTTTGAAAAATGTTTGAGAGACCCTTTTATAAATGAAGATGATACCAGATGTGCAAGAGAAAAGAAACATTTTCTTCGTTATATTGCCAATATTTATAAAATGGTGCTTGATCAACCTACTAAGTCTCTATTCAATGTTTTATGAAATACTTGTATTTAGGAACTATTGGGATACCCCGCAACTGATGAAACCTCTCTTTTGTATATGTGGGTCATGTCATTTTGGCAGTATCAGTAAGGACAACCACCTTTGAAGATTGGAAAAAGAGGGAGAAACAACTTTCCTTCCTTAGAGTTATTGGCACAGAAGCAAAGACAACTTCCTTTCTTGCCATTTGATTTGCTGTGTGCTAGGTTGGGGAAATCTGCACTATACAAGAGGATTTTTTGTTATTGTTACAGATCATTTTTATTTAGAAACCCTTCTAACTTTTTAACCTCCTAAAATTACTCTCTTCTTAACTTTCTTACAAGATTAGTTATTCACCGTTAGCACTTACAGTATATCTGAAATTTTGAACGGCCCGTTATTTGGCACATGAATGTGAAGTAAAATCATGCTTAAGTTTCTACCAGTAATGGCTGCTTCTCTTGGTAAGAAACACTTCAGGAAGCTAATCTTAGAGAAAGACAGATACATTACTCAGCAATAACAGTGCCTTCATTGCAAGGAAACTCAGCAATGACACAGCAAAATGTTCTATGCACCTCTGAAGGAAATACTGACTCAGGGTGCACATTGTTATGCTATAGGACAGGAAACAACAGCTGTTCCAGGGATGGAGTGGGGAGAGGAATTAGCAATTGTTTTGTAAAAACTCCCTAGCTAGGGGAAGAGAAGATAGCCTGGAGAATCCATGAACTAATGGAATTAAGAAGAGAGCAATTTTAATTTCATAAATTATTTTGATTGTACAGTTTAGTTTAAATGAAATATATATCTTTTGAAATTTTCTTGACAACATACAAAGATGGTTTGCTACTGTTTACTTCTAAGATGTACAGTATTTCAGTTTCATATTCAACCTAAAACCATCCTCTCATCCAAGTATTAATCAGTCCCATATTTGCTTAGCAATTTTCCAAGCCCAGACAAGATAAACTAGTTCAGTGTTTCTCAACCTTGACAAATTTAAAATGGGTGAACTCAGTTCCTGAATTCACAACATAATATGCTGGGAAGAACACCTTCTATTGAATGTTTGTTCTGCATTTGTTTTTAAGGACTAGTAAGGTTCCTTTGACTTGACAGAAACCTCACATAGTCCCCAAGATGTTTGGGTGGGCCCTTGGCTCGCTGTGACCTTCTGATGGCCGGTGAGTGTGCCTGGCCTGCCAGCTCGCCTGCCAGGCTAGGCAGACCAGGGCTTTGATGCCCCAAAGACCCAGGTGACCCACCTGGCTGCTGACTGGCTGGATCCTCTGAATTCAAGCTAGAGCTCCTTGGGGGGGGGGTGAAATTCCCCAAGTCCAGTGATGGGGTGGAATTCCCCAAATCCACAAGGGACTCCTCTTGGGAGCAGTGTCCCTCGAGCCCAAGACCAGCAGCTGGAGTGACCTGAGTGGCTGATGTGCCCCAGTAACCTATGGCCCCCATGTATGTGCCGGAGGTGCCAGAGTCAGGAGCCGCCTCCATGGCAAGCCCCCTTTCTGGAGACTCCCTGTTTGGAGCACTTGCTGAAGACTGTAGTGGAGGAAACAGGCACAACCTCTAGCCACTTGGAATGGCTGTCAATGAGAAGGAAGAATTGCCCCTGAAAGGGCCGAGCATAATCTATATGTACCTTTGACCAAGGGGCTTGTGTTTCCTTCCACCTATGTACAGGGGCCTGAGACATTTCAGGCCTTGTCTGTTGGCACACTTGACATCTGTGCACCTGGGCCTCAATGGCTTTATCGAGCCCAGGCCACCAGAGATGGCTGCACGCAAGTGCTTTCATCCGGACTATCCCTGGATGTCCCTCATGCAGAGAGATCAAGATTTTAGACCTCAATGAGGCTGGGATGACTACCCTACTACCCCATAACAGGCACCCTTTGAATGTGGAAAGCTCGTGCTTCCTCTGCCAGAAGCTTTGAAACTCAGTATCTGGACACATGTCAGGCCATCCTGACAACACCCATGTCAGCACGCGTGTAAGCGTGTGATCAGTGGCAGTTTCTGCAGCCATGTCCCTAGCATTGAGGGGAGATTCAGGCAACTCCTGAATGGAGAGAATGTTAATAGCAGGAGCAGGATTTGCCTCTATCTGTTTTAGAGGTAATCTGCTGAGGCCATCTGCATGGCCCATTTCTTTTCCAGTTTTGTGAATCAGTGTGTAGTCATATGCTGATAGGAAAATTGACCACCTCAGCATTCTGGGAGATATTATATGAGGGGTTTGTTTGTTAGTAGTAAACAAACCCAGCAGTGGCTTATGGTCTGTATAGACCGTGAAGTGGTGGCCATATAAGAAATCATGAAATTTCTTTATACCAGCCACTATGGCCAAGGCCTCCCTGTCAATCTGAGCATAATTACGCTCTGCAGATGACAAAGTCCTTGAATAGTAGGCTACAGGGACTTGTGTCCCATCAGCCTTCAGGTGACTAAGTACTGCTCCCACCCCATAAGGGGATGCATCACATGCGATGCACACTGGTAATTGCTCATTGAAATGCGCTAAGACTGTATTTGAAGAGAGCAAGGCCTTAACCTCATTGAAACTCCTTTCATGGACCTAAGTCCACTGCCATGGAGCCTGCTTATCCAAAGCCGGTATAACGGCTCAGCCACTGCAGCCTTGTGGGGAAGGAATGCGTGACAGAAATTTAAGAGTCCCAGGAAAGCCTGAAGCTAGCTTTGAGACTTGGGGCCTGATGAATTGCTTGAAGCTTGGATTCAGCAGGATGGATGCCTTGAGCATCAATTCTGAAGCCTAATAATTCAGTGGAAGTGACTTCAATTTTGCATTTATCTTGCTTCAGTTTCAGACCCGCTTGGCGGAAACGAAGCAAGACAGCCCTTAATCTTTCAGCTAAGTTTAGAGATGACTCCCCAGCAATGAGGATGTTATCGAAGTAGGGACAGACTCCAGAAATACCATGGAGCATGCACTCCATTACACTTTGGAAGATGCCAGGGACTACATTAACCCCAAACTGCAGTCTTTTGACCTTAAAGGCTCCCCTGTGCGTTACGATTGTTTGAGCCTCAGCTGTTGCCTCATCAACAGGTAACTGTTGGTAGGCCAGTGCCAAATCAAGCTTTGCAAATTTCGCCCCCCCTTGAGGGAGGCCAGAATGTGGCTTACCACAGGCACTGGATATGCATCCTGTTGCAGCGCTTTGTTCAATGTACATTTATAGTCCGTGCAAATTTGGACTTCTCCATTAGCCTTTAGAGGCATTGCAATGGCGGTTTCCCATGGACTAGAGCAGTGGTTCTCAACCTGTGGGTCAGGACCCCATTTGGGATCAAACGACCATTTCACGGGGGTCGCCAAACAACGCAGTCCGCCATTTTTTCCCCCTTTTCCTTAGCTGTGCTACTTCCTTTTATTCTATTGGCTTTTGAAAGCCAATAGAATAGACTCTCTTGAATAGAGTCTAATTCTATTGGCTTTCAAAAGCCAATAGGAATTGTCCAGGCTGTCTCTGCCCTGCTGAGCCCTCCAAAAGTCCCATTCTGCAGGCGGTGCTGCACCAGTTGAGTAGTCCTCGACTTACGACCGGTTGGAGGGTCGCGGCATTAAAAAGGTTGAGAACCACTGGACTAGAGTCCACAGATTCTAAGATGCCCAGCTGGAGCAGCTTGTCCATAACAGAACGTCCTAACCGCGCTTTGCGAAAGCCAGGAAACAGGAACGTTGCAGTATTCAACAAGCTTTATTCACTAAGTTGAAACTAAGTTAGCACTGGAACGAAGCTCCATTCATTGCCCTAAATACATTCCTCCAACCACACCCAGAGTACACACCCCAACTGACGGTTAATTGGTCATCCAGAATCCACCTGTCCCCCTCCCCATACTTGCCTCGTGATAGTCCTCCACCCCACCGACACCCCGATCCAGCTAGTACTTATGTACAAAACTTATATTGAGTCCATGCATTCCATTCACGCCATTCTCATTCCTAATGTCCCACTCAATCTCTTCCTATAATACCCCCTCCCGGTATCCAAGTGTTGTCAGACCCAGCATCTCAGTTCCCATCATTCACAGAGTCACAGTTCCAGCAACATAAGCCATAACAGCTTTAACAGCATTCGGCTTCTCCATATTCCATTTCTACGTAGCCTCCGTCCGGTTGCGTGCTGGCAACATAGGATGTTCACGTGACCCGTTTGGCCGCCGCTATTGGCGATGTAGCTCACGAAGATACCGGACTCGGCTGGAACACATGGTTAACTGGAACATTCCAGACTTCGGAAGGTAAGTATCACGCTGGGTCTGACATTCGGCCCCCCTCACCACAGGGCCCCCTGAAGGTGAGAAATGGGAAATTGATTAATCATGCCAATGTTCTGATACAATAACCTTTCTAGTCACCCCCTGGTTTGTGTGGTAGCGCTCTGTGATACCGATGGATTAGATCAGGGGCGGATATATCGTGTTTTTCTACCCAAGAGGCTTCGGACAGAGGGTATCCCTTCCACAATATCAGATAATAGAGTCTACCCCCCCTTACTCGCGAATCAATTATGTCCTGTATTTCATATCATCCTGGCGTAACAGGTCCTGGGGGTGTCTCATGGAATGGTCCTCCCATGGGTTTCAACAAACTTACATGGAAAACCGGGTGTATCTTACCAAGTAGTTTCGGTAAGTGGAGCTTCACCGTCACAGGATTGAGGATCTGGAGTATACGAAATGGTCCGATGTATTTTGGTGCTAATTTCCTGCAAGGCACCTGCAACTTAATATACTTGGTTGACAAATATACAGGTCGCCTACCCGCAATTGAAATGGCATTCTGCGACCTTTATCTGCCTGATACTTTGATGTCTGAGCTGCCCGCTGCAGAGCGTGTCGTACTGTACTCCAAACCTTACCTTCTCGCGACAACCACTCATTTGGTTGACCGACCTGGGTTTCCCGGTTTCTACTTTCCGGTAGTGGAGCAATATCATGTCCATATACCACTTGGAATGGGGTTAGACCGCATTGTTATACGCAATCTCCGCAAATGGTACCAAATCTACCCAATTGGTTTGTTGGTAGGACACGTAACATCGAAGATATCTCTCTATAGCCGCATTGGCCCACTCCGCCGCCCCATTAGTACAAGGGTGATATGCAGAACTCAGCCCTTGTGTGGTACCAATAAACTTCAGAAATTGCCGCCAGAAATGGGCTGTAAATTGGACACCTCGGTCCGAAATAATCCGGCGAGGCGCCCCATGCAGCCGGAACACTTGGTGTACAAACATTTTAGCCAATTTCCTCGCCGATGGTAGTCCCTTACACGGTATGAAATGGGCCTGCTTTGAAAATAAATCAACCACCGTCCATATAACTGTATATCCTTTTACATTTGGTAAATCTACTATAAAGTCCATCCCAATATCCTGCCATGGCCGAGTTGGATTAGACACTGACTGGAGTAATTCCATTGGTTTTTTAGGAATTACCTTCGCCTGTGCACAAATATGACACCTTTTCACATAGCTTTCAATGTCCTTCCGCAAACTCGGCCACCAGAACTGCCGTCTCGCCAAATGTAATGTTTTCAAAAAACCAAAATGGCCTGCTAATTTGGAATCATGGCACCGGTGGTACACTTGGTCCCGCAACCCCTGTGGAATGTATAACCTATCACCGTACCAGGCTAAACCATCTCGGTAGGTCAACAATCCAGGATTAGCTAGTGACCAAGAGTCATTTAACAAAGCAGACTTTACTTCATCCTCGAATGCTGTCGTTTTTTCGCAGGCATCTGCTCGTATGACTTCAACACTGCCAGAAGGCATAATAGCTTGGATCACCTCTTTCTTTTTGCTGTCGTATTGTGGTAGACGTGAGAGTGCGTCCGCTAAGAAATTCTTCCCTCCTGGAACAACTTTAAAATGGAACCTAAAACGTTGGAAATATTGCGCCCAACGGACATGTTTGGGAGCTAATCTCCTCGGTGTCTGGAGGACCGTTAGATTCTTGTGGTCTGTCCACACCTCGAAGGGATGCTGTGCGCCCTCCAACAAATGGCACCACGTGGACAGGGCCCATTTCATGGCAAACGCTTCCTTTTCCCATACCGCCCAGCGTCTTTCTGTATCAGTGAACTTCTTGGAGGTATAGGCGCAAGGTTGTAGAGTACCTTGGTCATTACGCTGCAATAATACCGCTCCGACTGCTACATCGCTCGCATCGGCCTGTACAACAAACGGCTGGCCCGGATCAGGATGTACTAATACAGGTTCTTGAGCGAATAATGTCTTTAAGGACTCGAATGCTCTTTGACAAGCAACAGTCCAGTTCAAGGATTGTCCCGGGCGGGGTTTCCCTGCAATATGCTTGGTACGCAATAACTGGGTCAATGGAAGTGCCACATCAGCAAAAGAGGGAATAAATTGCCGGTAGAAATTAGCAAACCCCAAGAACCGTTGTAATTGACGGCGGGTCTTTGGGGCTTGCCACTCTAATACAGTTCATACTTTACTGGGATCCATCTCTATACCGGCTGCTGAAACTCGGAATCCTAGGTATTCAATGCGCTCCTTGTGAAATTCGCACTTTGATAGCTTACAATATAGCCGAGCGTCTAACAATTTTTTCAGCACAGTGCACACCAACTTCACATGCTCCTCCAATGTTTGGGAATAGATGAGTATATCGTCCAGATATACCAGCACACCCCGGTACAGATGTTCGTGCAAAACTTCGTTAATAAGCTGCATGAATACAGCTGGGGCCCCTTGCAACCCGAAAGGCATCACTTTAAATTGATAGCTGCCCAGCGGGCAATTAAACGCTGTCTTCCACTCATCCCCTTTCTTAATCCTCACCCTATAGTACGCTTCACGAAGGTCTAATTTCGTGAAGATTTTCCCAGCAACTAGATGGGCAAGGAGGTCTTTCATCAATGGCAGAGGATATGTCTGTTCTATGCATACAGCGTTAAGACCCCTAAAATCCACACATAACCTTAATCCTCCATCCTTTTTCCCTTGGAATAATACCGGGGCCGCTATCCGGGAACGTGCTGGTTCTATAAAGCCTCTGGCCAGATTTTCATCTATGTATTTCCTCATTTCCTGTAGCTCCAAAGATGTCATCGGATACATCCTGGGTTTTGGCAACCTCGCACCAGGAACAATTTCTATTGCGCAATCCGTTGACCGATGGGGTGGTAAACTATTACATTCTTGCTCGCTAAAAACTGCTGCCAGATCACTATACACCGCCGGATATCCAGGATCACTCCCAATCAGCCCTGATTTCGAGTCTTCAACCACCCTATCCTCACTATGCTCACCCGGATGGGGTGGCTGGGGACCTACTGCAAGCCTTAAATGCCGGGACCCATCCGCCCACCACATGTTCGGGGTCCATTTATCCAACCACGCTAGACCAAGGATGATGGATTCGGACATAGAAGGCACTACTATAAACCGTATCACCTCCCAGTGAATACCTATCTCCATCCTCACAGGCTCCGTCACCCAGTTGGTCGGAGCTCCCCCCAAGAGGGAGCCATCTACTTGTTCGAAACGTATCGGAGACTTTAACCGGGTCACCCTAATACTCATCTGCCGGGCCACCTCCTTACTAATCAGACACCTAGTGCACCCGGTATCAAGCAATGCCTGAAATGACCCTGACTCCCCGGTTACCGGACTCGTTAATGTTATTGGGATGGTGAATGAAACTATGGGATCACTCACCATCGGATCCTCCACTGGGCCTTCTTCTTCATATTCTTCCAATGCCGGAGAAATATCACCTGTTTGTCCTACTTGATGGGCGACTCGTGATTTCTCCGTCATCTTCTTTGGCATAGTACCAGGTCTGCCCACGGCTGTTGGTATGTTAGTTGACTTGGGGAATGTGCACTCCGCCGCACGGTGACCCGGCCAGTTACAACGGAAACACCGGAAAACCGTTTTAGGACGTGCATTACTACTTGGCATCTGATTGGTACTGTCCTTGGATTGATCCTGGCCCCTATGAGGCTGCAACCGTACTTCACATGCTCCAGTCAATTCCCTTAGCCCAACATCTAACTCCACCGCCGCCTTGAACCATTCAGAAAGGCGTCCTACGATCCCTCTAACCACACATGCCCGGCGTAGGTTAATATCTAGTCCCATGCGGAAATGATGGACCAGTAAACGATCTGGCCACAATCTAAGCCTTCCTGCCACTTTTTGGAAGTCCCGTATATCATCTTGTATCGGCCTGCCCCCCTGTTGCAGACCTACTAACTGTGCTTCCGCCCGTTGTAGTCGGGGTGGATCCTCAAATCTCGTTTTCAGGGCGTCCAAGAATAGTCCTATATCTGACAGCTCTCTGGCATGGTCGCTATACAGGTCAGCGGCCCAAGCAGCAGCTTCCCCTTGTAGGCTGACTGTCACTGCAACCACCATCGCCCAATTAGACTGATATAGGGTAGTAAAACGATCCAAGTGGCTGAGCACATGGCTTAAGAATACAGCCAAATGATCTGGATTGCCATCAAAAGTAAGGGTAATGGGAGGTGGATTCCACATCATGGCTTGTGGCCAAGGAGCTGGTATCTGGCCTCCATATGGGATATTTTCTGGAAGTAACATGGGTCGGTCATTTGAGCCTACTGGGCCCGCCCCTTGCCTACCTGAATCCACCGGCGGAACTCCGGCCCCTCGTGCCTCCTGCCGGTATTGGGAACGTTCAGCTGTGCCCTGCCTCCCCATGGTATTCTGCAAGGGAAAGCGGCTGGCTGTAATTTGAGCCTCAGACTTGCTAACTGGAAACGGGAGGATTCGGATGTTATACGCGCCCCTGGGGCAGCCCTAGACTGGGGAGGGATACTAGTGGGAACTGAATAACCCTTCTCCCCAAACTGGTCTCTAAGAACGTCCAAGGTGTATTGCCCCGGAGCCGTGGAATAGCTCCACTCATCTTCGTCGTCTCCAGTGACCCGCCGTTCCCTCCATCCGCTCAAACTTGGCGCCAATCCCCTGTCTCCGCGCTCCTCCGGATGCCGCAATGCAGGACTCAGCCACCACTCTCCGTCTGACGCTGTGGTTATTCGTGTTTTCCCTGCATGCTCCGTAGCCTCGGGAACCTGCAGCTTCTCCTTTGGTCGAACCCCCAGTTGAGGAGCCTCTGTATCCCTGGCTACCGGCACCTCCATCTGCTCAGCAGCTTCTAACTGCTCCTCCTCCAACGGCTCCACTCCCTGTGTCCCCTCCGCCATTATGCTGTAAGCTAGATGGCTTTGGGTGAGTGCTAACTTACTAACAGAACGTCCTAACCGCGCTTCGCGAAAGCCAGGAAACAGGAACGTTGCAGTATTCAACAAGCTTTATTCACTAAGTTGAAACTAAGTTAGCACTGGAACGAAGCTCCATTCATTGCCCTAAATACATTCCTCCAACCACACCCAGAGTACACACCCCAATTGATGGTTAATTGGTCATCCAGAATCCACCTGTCCCCCTCCCCATACTTGCCTCGTGATAGTCCTCCACCCCACCGACACCCCGATCCAGCTAGTACTTATGTACAAAACTTATATTGAGTCCATGCGTTCCGTTCACGCCATTCTCATTCCTAATGTCCCACTCAATCTCTTCCTATAATACCCCCTCCCGGTATCCAAGTGTTGTCAGACCCAGCGTCTCAGTTCCCATCATTCACAGAGTCACGGTTCCAGCAACATAAGCCATAACAGCTTTAACAGCATTCGGCTTCTCCATATTCCATTTCTACGTAGCCTCCGTCCGGTTGCATGCTGGCAACATAGGATGTTCACGTGACCCGTTTGGCCGCCGCTGTTGGCGATGTAGCTCACGAAGATACCGGACTCAGCTGGAACACATGGTTAACTGGAACATTCCGGAGTTCGGAAGGTAAGTATCACGCTGGGTCTGACAGTCCAGATCTGCATCTATTTTGCTTTTGAGAGCAAAAGGCACCCTTCTAGGCTTAATCCTAATAGGTGTGATAGCTGGGTCTAAGCGTAGGGCAATGGGAGGCCCCTTGTATGAACCGAGCTCTGTGCTAAACACATCAGCAAACTCCTTGCAGACTTCTGCAAGGCCTAAAGTTTGCAGGCTGTGAAGCCCAGTTACTTGGATCCCAAGGGCCTCGAACCAATCGAGTCCAATGAGACTTGTGCGATCACCCCCAACTATCACCACATCTAGTAGGCCCTCAAAAGCCTTACGCTGCACTTTGAGTGTAGCCTCCCCCTTCACACTGACTCTGGAATTCTGGAAGTCAGTGAGAATTAAGTTTGATGGCCTGAGTTTGACTCGAAGGCCACTACTGCTGCAAATCCTTTTGAAGGTGTCTTGTGAAATGATCGATAGAGCGGACCCTGTGTCCAACTCCATTGTGAAGCTTTTTCTTAAGGGGCTTGTGTGTCCCTGTCTTCAAAATGCTCCTGCGCAACATGCAGAAACCCACTCTGTGTTGGCTGGGGACCCTGGTACCTTTCTGAAGCAATTTTTCCTGAGGTTGAACCTTCTGGCGACCCAAACAGACAGAGGCAATGTGGCCTTGCTTGCCACATGCCCGGCAAATGGCAGAGCGGAACTTGCAGTCAGCTCGCTTGTGACGTCCTCTGCACCCAAAACACTGAGGAGATGCTGGGGCCTTGTCTGGACATTTGCTCGGCCTTCTCTCTGCTGGCTGGTGCAGCTGGTCCACCTCCTCTTCAGGATCCTGTTCTGGATCTTCTCGAGCGACCTCTTGATGGACGATCATGGTGGCTGGAGGGTTTCTGGCGAGCCACAAAGCCTTCACAGTGCCACCTGCTGCTTCTTCAGCTGCAACCTCTTTCAAGGCATCTTGGAACAAAACATCTTCCTTGGCGAAGATCTTCTGATGCAGCTCACGACTCCTTAGGCCACAAACAAAATGATCCCGCAGCCTCTCTTCTAAGTCCTTGAATTCACAAGGTCTCGCTGCTTGCCTTAAGGCAGCAATAAAATCCACAGCAGACTCACCAGGCCTCTGGTCCCTCTGCTTGAATGCGTGTCGCCAAGCAATCACAGAAAGTTTGGAAATGTCCTTTCAGCATTTTCTTCAAGTCTGCATAAGTCACTGACTCCAAAAGTGCTGGGGCCACCATATTCTCTGCTATGTCAAACGTTTCCTGTCCGCAGACACACAGCAGGGTAGTCACTTTAAGCTGTCTTTCCTTATCTGATTGACCCTGAAATATTTTCCACCTGTGCCACGTACAAATTCCAGCGCTCCGGGTGTCCATCTCAAACTCTGACAAGCAGCCAATCTTAGACATCTTCTGTAACCCTCATTAATGCCTTCGCTGCAAGCCTATTATCTGGGGAAGGGGTCCCTTGGCCAAGCTCACCTCCAGCGATGCTGTACTGGCAGGCAGAGTCACTGTGCTGGATGCCGAACTTCCCAGGACTTCAAGGTAAGTCCTCTCTTCTTCGTTGTTAAATGTGGCTTACAGTGATCCCATCCTCGTTGCCACTGTTATGTTAGCAGGTTGGAGGCATTAAGAGGAGACGCGTCGTGTAACAACAAGCCTTTCTTTATTGTTCTCATCCACAACCAACAACTGCAAAATGGCTCGCAGGCCTTTTATAGTGTCCTATTCCCAGACAACGTCAACCAATGATTGCTGAGGCTGTTTCCCACCTTGTGCATGAGTGCAAGGCTGGAGACAGCCAGCCTGGTTCCGGGCAGCTTTTGGTCTGCCTGGGGCCCTTTGCAACATTTCTGAGCCTGCTGAATGCTTCAGCAGGCTCAGGACATAACAACAGTGAAGAGCAATTTTAAAGAAACAGCTATTTGTATTGAAAACTGTTGCTTCTCCCAGGCATCATGACAATGGATAAATCTTATGTCTTAGATTGACAAAGCAAAATTATTAATGGCAGCTGCATATTGGATACTTGCTTTCTTGTTTATATTAGAAACATACAAACAATATTCAATTATAAAACAGCAAACCCAATAGAGAAAATATATGTCTGGGAATAAAATAACAGATAGTGTTTACAAATCAATCAAGCTACAGTTAGGTCAAGAAATAGAAGGCTGGGTCTCTGCAATCTTTGGTATTAAAGAAAAGGAGAATACAGTTTTGACTCTTGACTTGCACATCAGCAAGTTTTCATGTCAGCACTTGTTAGTTGAGTCTTCTGATCTTTTTTTCTCAATGCATTGCTGTCATTTGGCTTGTACATTATGTCATTATTGTTTTTGGTATTAACCAGTGCTATAGGCTTTGTGGGCATGATTCAGAAATACATGCACATATTGCAAATTAAATAGGAAGGCATACGTGCTTCTTCTGGAGTCACAGTGCATAAGAATGCCAAGTGCAACATTTTCACTAAGTCATTGGATTATGAAGCAAAGATAGGCAGAGCTCATTTTAACCTCACATGTGGGATGAACAGCATCAAGCACACGGGATAGAGTGTGAAATATTTTAAAGACAACCTTCCTAACCTCTGATACTTTTCTGGACAACCACAACTTTTATAGCTGACCAGTCTTATTTTACACATCAGGCAGTCCCTGGAGTGAGAAAATTCTAGGGGTTGCAAATAACTTTATAAATAAAGCTGTGTGCCCTTAATCTACTGCTTATTCCTGTAAAATCAGGCGCTGTGTCCTGAATCAGTCATCAGCATAATCACTTATAAAATGCTCAATGAACTTGATGCTAATTACTTTATCACGTTATGTTAATATTGGTTTAAGTGAGTTTAATGGCTTAGGTGTGACAGAAATGCACAATAGAATTAGATTGTGCACTGCTGAAACACACACCCTTACCCAGTGATTCATAATATGAACAAATGAAATAGAAGCAATATGAGCAATCCAGAAAACTGTCAACTGTAATCTGAAGAGAGAATACACTTTGTTCTTTAGGATAATGAGGCCCTTTGGTTTAAAGACGGTGCCAGTTTGCAAATGGCTCTGTTACTCTTTGATATCGTAGTATCAGCTATGTTCAACAATTGAGAAACTTTGATTCTGGTGTATTTGAAATCACAATGAAAGAAATGATGTGCTGTGTCTTGGGACATGCAAAAATTCCTATTGCATCTGTCTCTCAGTTCCTGGACTTCAGGCCTTTCAAATAGAAAAATACATAATAGAAGAGAAGATGTGAAGTTCAGGGTTGAACTATGAGGTCTTTGATGCTCTCTGAGCTTGGTTGTTTTCAGGGCACCGATTGTTTTACTTAGTTGGGTAATGAAACATCTTCAAGAAAACAACCAAGCTCAGGAAGTACCAAGGACTCTACAGAAAAATAACTTGATATCTTTTTAGCTTCCCCTCATGGAAGCACTGGAATTCTTTTGCATGTGAGAGAAAAAGACAGGCAATGTGAAGGACATTTGGAAAGAATCAGGCAGGGAAATGGAACAATAAAAGCTTTGCATGGATTTAATTCACATGAAGGAAGTATAACACTTATTAAAAAAATGTTTGGATTTCTGAGTTTGCTTCTCACTTGTTAAAATCACATTTTTTCATGCAATTAATGGATATTTCTTTCATGGTTCAACTCTGATTTGTTTCTTTACTCTCTGTTTTCCCTATATTTTTCTTGTAATGGTAGCAAAACAGATGTTCTGACCCCTTCTTTGAGGATGTCATGGTGATTTTTTTAAAGAAAAGTGTCATTGCTACCTACTATGATGATTATAATTCCCCCCCCCCAAGAAAAACAAAATTGTAGCACATAAGAAGTCCCTTTATCAGTCTAGCAGCAACAAGGTTAGAATAAATAAATTGTACTGTCAAGGACTTAATACTTTATTACCAAAAGCCCATCTCCCAATCCATAGCTTTCTTTAATAAATATATAGATATTTTTAATAACAGTTCACAGTCTGCTTCAAAGAAATGGTTACTATTTTTATTGCTTTGCAATATTTGCTCTTTATACAGTTGCCGTTGTGGCAGGATTTTTTTCTCAAAAAAGATTATTTTCAAAACAATTAATCAAGCCAAAGAAAAACAAAACTAAACAAAAAGTTTCTTCTGTAACTGATAGTTCAGTCAGTGTGATCTTTTTAAGTATGTTACAAATGTATTTCTTTTTCCCTGCGTTAGCTGTTAGTTGGGTCAGAAACTGTTAAACGAACTTGAACCTCATTTTTATGAGAAAATTGCTTGCAGTTTATTCAAAGAACTGTTTTCCCAATCAGGATGTGAGCCAACTCAAACAGCTGCAATCTCAGAACAGCTAACAGGAAAACACGTGCATCTGTGACTCAGCAAAAATAGAGATTGAAACCTTTACTCAGCAATGTCAAGACACAAACAAGATCTACCATGACACAGCAGAATTAGAAATAGGCACATGGCTTGGGACTCCCCCCTCCCCAGCAGATTAGTCAGCATTATTCAAACAAAGGGCTTTTTTGTGCAAGCAAAAGAGCTCATTTGTGGTTGGAAAGAATCCTAACTCAGAAAAGATCCCTGGAGACAAATCATCACACACAACTTTTACATTACAGTATTCATTGTAAACTGTATCAAAGTTATATTTCATTATAGTAGTAATAAGTATGTGATCAGTGAATACAAGTATGTTTAATTTCTAACCAGGATTTAAAATATCCGGTTTCTGATTAAAAATAACAGTTTCCAGAAATGGATACTGTTGAATGTATTTTTAATAATCTTTGGGAATGCAAGGTCACATATATATCTTAGTATGGTCCTCTACTTGAAACACAGACCTGAAGACTGTTAGTTGTTGATCAAACGACAGTACAGAAACAGTCCCATTCAACAATCAATGTTAGTGACTCTATAGTATTTCAAATACAACCCTTCATGGCTTTGATCAATCATTCGATTTAGTCTATTTTCTCTACTACCCACAACCATAATTTCATAAATGAAAATAGAGATATTAAATCTAATAAGCAAAGTGTATGTGTATATACATGTACACACACACATACACACACACACACACACACACACACACACACACAGTTGGAAACATGCAGAAGAGGCATTCATCCTGCAGAGGATATATATGTATGCATATGTGTATGTGTGTGTGTGTGTGTGTGTGTGTGTGTGTGTGTGTATGTGTATATGTAAATATGTATTCTAAAAACTGCTAAAACCACTGATCTCTGGGACAAGAAAAACTTTATTAAATACTAAGCTTTCATCAAACCACTGTTGACGTTATCAAAGTGTAAGCTAGTATCTGGAGGCTCTCATTTTTATAGCTCTTCAGATGTTAATGATCTAGTCACTGAGCGTGTTATACGTCTACCCACCCCCTGCTCTTCCATAATTAACTGTATTGATCCTGGTTTGGCTGCGCTGGCCAGCATCCACTTCAATTTTGCTGTTCTGCCTCCCCCTCTCCTTGCCCCGTCTGTCGGTCATATCCGTCCTGCAACGTACAGTTGTCCAATGTCATTGCTGGATCACTCCCCCCCCCCCCCGCTGTCATGTTTGGCCGTGCTGTCAACCTGCCATGTAGTTATCATGGTTGGTAATTTTCTTGCTGTTGTTTGTCACACCGGTTGCGTTGGTCTGTTTTCCCCTCCTTGATCTCATGATGGGTCCAATTCGTACTTCCATGTTTCCATTCCCTATAGGTCCCTGCTGTTCTACAGATGTACGACCAGGATCTTTCATCCTCCTATTTACACAGGAGAGAGATGGTCGATAGTTTGTTCATTCCGATCCTCTGCGTGACTGTTATTTCAGCGCTTGATATGCTGGTAATAGTTCTGTGCCGGTTGATAGAGTGCTGGTTAGACAGCCAGGCTTCTTTCAGTAGGTGGCCACCCTTCGTTGGATCATGGGCAATGACTTCGGCCCCTGCGAAGTTGAATGTATGACCGTTTTTGTTTATGTGTGTCCACACTTGAGCTGTGAGAAATACCACCAGACTTTGGTGGGGATATGAAGCAACATGTTCCTACTGATCACAGATAGCTCTGCCTGCCTCAAATCTCAAAAAAGAGATTTAATTCCTTTTGTTCCAGATCTACCCTCCTAATATCTTTCCTCTCTGTGCTGATTAATACAGAGGTAAGAATCAAAATTCATAACATGGTATTCAAATTTACAGAATTAACTCAGTTGCCTGAGTGTGCATCATGTGCTGCACTGTAAACTAAAAACATTGGCTGGAATTCTTACAGTTTACCAAGCCAGCAACATCCTAGCGTAGGACTACTTTCTAACTACTTTCTAACATTTTGCTCCCATGGTCAGACAATATCTGACCGATGCTAGCTAGTATCATTCCTTGTGCTCCTCCCTACTGAGCTTGAATTAGCAAAAAACAGAACTAAAATAACATTTGTCACATGTCTGTTTCAGATCACTGAAATCTTCTGACTTCTATTCATAGTAATGGGCAATAAAACCTGATTGTCCAGATTTCAAGGATGGTGTTGGGACCCTAACATCACTTTAACATTAGTGCAGTTAAGAGTGGCTTAATTTTTTTCTCATTTATGGGCTTGTGTTGAGATGAAAATAAGGACATGGGAACACAGCAGGAAAAATATTGTGAAGACACATTTATGCTGTGAGTTAAGCGCAGGTGGAGAAAAACCTGTTATTATATTCAAAACACTATCTAACAACCACCTGGTTGGGATAGCCTTATTCATAATAAACTCGGAGTCACTCTTCAACATTTCTATGATCTAATTTATATATCATAAAAACTCTTAAGATAATTTGTTTGGTTTAGCATTTTTAACTTATACCAGTTCATTCACATCACATGAACTCTGCCCATTCTGCCTTTTTAAAAGAAAAAAAAAATGAAATGAGCCTATCTTAGTTCAAGTATGTGAATCCACATGTGTAACCTTGAGTCATAGTATAATGATCCAATATTGCCAATGGCAAGAACCATCATGTGAAGTTTACACTGATATTTCTTCTGATAAAAATAACTTTGCCCTGAAATAAGATGGAAACATTTTTGCAATGAAGTGCATTATATGAAAACAAACAGGAAAAGTCCCAATAAAAATACAAACATTTCTAATTATCAGCAATTCTTGGTAAGTTCCAATTTCACTCAGAAGTTCTCATCACTTCTCATCTGGAAGCAAAAAATAATACCCAAAATTTATGGAAGAATTTATGCATGCAAGACAAGAAATGATAGACTGGACTGTGGGCAGTGGGAAATAAGGAAGGCCTGCAGTCTGAATTAAAGTTGTGTTGGACCAGCCATGTCACGACTACCATGTCAATTCCACACCATTCTTTTGCAGAAGAATTAATTAAAAGCCATACTGGTAACAGTGTGGCTTTATTATTTATCAGACTGTTCATTTCTATGTTGGCCTATTTGCAGCTGTTTAAAATCCCTACTCAACAGTAGTAAGTTTGATACCACACTAATGTCATATGAAAACTTTCAGTCTACTAAAGTTCAACATCTTTTTAGGAATTACGCATGAGAATTTCCATCAGGAAATGCTCCTATGCTTAAAAATATTAGTGTAAGGCCACATTGGGTGCAATTTTATTACAGTGGATTCTGGAAGGACAGAATAGTTTTTTGACTGCTTATTAGAGTTTTTTGACTGCTTATTAGAGGTGGAAAGCTTATTAGAGTTTTTTGACTGCTTATTAGAGGTGGAAAGCTAAGAATGCTAATTGCAAAAATATGTCAAAATAAATGTTTTAAATGGGAGGACACAATCCATATCAGGTCACTGAGGATTAAAGAGGTTTGCTAGCTATGAAGGGTTATGATTAGGCTAAGAATTAGAAGGAGGCAGAGAAATACAAAAGGGAGGTGATGTGTTCTGCCTTGGGAAAGTACACAGTGCATGTTTGAAACTATGAATAGAATTTATTCATTAAATTTATATGCTGTCCATCTCACTCTCCAAAATGACTCTTCATATTCTCCTTATAGCTATAGCTATATAGATTTGTTTTGTTTCTCTAATTCTCTATTTCATTCATCCATTATTCTTCATTTAAATTTCACTTTTCCTACAAAGCACTCAGAGCAGTATATTTGATCCTCACTCTATTTTATCTTGCAAGTATGTGGTGAAGATTAAACAAACTCCAAAAATCAGCAAGTGATTTTGTGGCTCAATGAAAATTTGAATTGGGGTCTTCTGATACAGTCTTCTGGTACAACCTCATTGTTACACAATATTGGCTATTGTTCATTTTCTCTTTTATTTCTTGCTGTACTAAGTTAAATCACACTGCCAAAAGAAACAGATTGATTGAGAGTTAACACATCTTGGTCCCTATCTGGTTCCATATTTCACTGCCCCACCCATTCCCTTCTTACCCTGAATGCCTATATTTTTGCCACTGTCTATGTCAGTGTTTGTTATTGATCCTCTGTTCCTGAAGGAGTAACAAGGCAACCTCAATATCTGCAAATGATTATTGATAATGGCTAGAACAGTGGTTCTCAACGTTTGTGTGACGGCGCCCCCCGTCACACAAACGTGCCGCGCATGCCCGGCGTGTGCGCATGGGGGCGCCCCCATGCGCGGTGCACGTACACGGGGCCCCCATGCACGGCGCACGGGCGTGGCGCCGCCCCATGCGTGGCGCGCATGCGCAGCGCCGCCCCCTGAGGGGGAAAAATGGCGGATCGCCTTGTTCCTGGCTGAGGAATTCTGGGAATTGAAGTCCACAAGTCTTAAAGTTGCCAAGGTTGAGAACCCCTGGTCTAACCCCTATTTCAGTCTACTAAAGTTCAACATCTTTTTAGGAATTACGCATGAGAATTTCCATCAGGAAATGCTCCTATGCTTAAAAATATTAGTGTAAGGCCACATTGGGTGCAATTTTATTAGAGTGGATTCTGGAAGGACAGAATAGTTTTTTGACCCTAACTTCCCTCCATTTCCTTTACACTAATGTATATTTTTCTCCCCCACTGTTTTATCTTTTTCTCTATTGAAAGACCTGCTATACAAGAGGAAACTGAAATAATTCTTGGTGAACAAAAATAATGAATCCATCTCATTTCAAATGTTGAACTACACAAAGCATGTTCTCCCATTGTGTAACGCAAGGCAATTGCTTTTATTACCTCTCTCCCAGATCAGAGGTAGTTGTGAAGAAGTTGATGGCATGGATCAAACTCACATTTCAGCTTGCTAGAGAGACACATTGATAAATGGCAGTTTCTAAGGAGAAAATCCTATTTTTTTTTAGTTTGTTGACTATTTTCTTTCTTCATCTGTTCCAATGATAATTATTATATTATATTAATCATACATGTAATCATAATGATGACAACTAATATTCACATCATTTTACAAAATATTCCTTTCTTGGGATACTTCCTTGGCATATTTGGATATTAAAGCTGTAGAGATAAATTTAACCAACAAATAAATAGGATAGATCCTTACCTCAAAAGGCTTATAAACTAAATCTAACAAGGAAAACAACAGAACAACCGATAGGACTATACAACAGAATAATGTGTATTGAATAAATAAGTTTGATTGACTATTGGGCATGGTGGTTAAGGGACGAAAACTATGGATACAATATCAGGAAGGTGGTTTGTGAGAAAAGTTTTGAAAAGAGATGACAATTTAGCAATTTAGGAAGGCAACATATGAGATGTTGGTAAATGTTCAGGTTGCAAATGCAAATAAGTGGGGAAGAAGTTGAGCAAGTACTTTTTTGTTTGGCTCAAAAAATTATGGAATTATAATTGTAGCTGTGAAATAATAAGATATCTGCTATTTGGGAGAAAAATGATAGAAGATCTATGGACAACACATGAAAGTGCAGGAACATCAGACTGACAACAAATATATACATTTTCAAGATTTCGGGTTCTTCACTTGCAACATTATGAATGCTGGATCGCCAGGAAAAGGAAAGCAAGGATAAACAAAGAAAAATGGAGGGAGATGGAGAGTGGAAGGATTCTTATGTGCTTTTGTGACTTTGAAGTTCTGGGATTTGTGCAATGTGGGCTTTGTAAATTGTATTGTTGAAGAAAATTGTTGAGAATAGCTTAGATCAGAGGTTCATAAGCTTCTTGCCATCACATCTCACTTTAATATAATCTTAACATACATACCTCCCCTAAAATTCCAAACACTAAAATGAACACAAATGAACAACGAAAACAATCCAATGAAAGTTTGGGAAAAGTGGCTTTTTATTATAATGTACAGCAAAAATGTTCTTTGTGCATCCCCTTTGTACATCTGCATCTTCCACTTCACTTCCACTTCATAGTTTGGGAAACCCTGCCTTGGACTATAAGAAGAACTATAGTTCATGTAGTAAATCTAAACTGCTCAGTGGAAAAGCAATAATAGTGAAATTAAATTAGATATTTTAGATATATAGCATGAAGGCAAAAGTTATTGGATAAGACTGCTGCATGGTAAAAATGAAAAGGCAATTGAAAAAGACAAGATAGTTAGATTTTATCACTGATGGCACACAGATAAGCATATTAGATTTAAAGAAACTGTTAAGGACAGACAATTCAGGAAAATGATGTCCATTAGATCAGGGCTTTTCAACCGGTGGTACGCGTACCACCTGTGGCACATTAGCACGTGGCAGGTGGTATGCAGCCCTGCCCAACCAAGTGTAGTGGGGGAGGGAACAAGCCAGCACAGGCAAGGACTTACTGTGAGAGAGTTTTCCAGAGCTGCAGAGTGGCTGGGGTGAGGCAAAGCCCCAGGCTCACTTCCAGCTCACCCGGATGAGAAAAGAGGAGGAGGGGGTGGAGACAGGAGAGGCTATAAAAGGAGGCAGTTGGGCGGGAGAGGGAGATAGAAAAAAAGCAGCAGCCTTGGGAGGTGGAGTCAGCTCTAGCTGCCCCGAAGGGAAAGAAGGAGGAGGAAGGTGGGGGGAGAAGAGAGGAGATCAAGCAGGCTGGCCATGAGCCGATCTACAACTGCTGTGGCAGCCATCTGTGCTGGCAGCAGCAAACAGGCAAGAAATGCAGTGGGGAGGGGTCGCCCTCCAAGAGGAATGAAAAAAGGCAGCAACAAAGAAAGGCAGCATTGGCTGGAGGTGAGGCACAGAGGGAGGGAGGGAGGTGGAGAGTGGAAGGATTCTTATGTGCTTTTGTGACTTTGAAGTTCTGGGATTTGTGCAATGTGGGCTTTGTGTTCTTAAGGAGTGTTTGGCAATTTCTATTTGGCTGATGGCTAATGTCTCTTGTTAGCTTCTATTGCTCTGCTATTGTTAGCTGTAAGTTTTGCTGAAAGGGATTTTAAAGTATTTTTCTCCTGAATGGATTTTGCTTGTAGCATTCCTTTACTTGTGAATGGAGCCATATGGGGAGGCTGCCTTAGCTGGCAGCCAGTACTTAACTACATTTTTTTTCTTCTTTATGTGCAGGCTCTGCTCATTAACTTTCCTTTCTAGCCAGTAGCTAATTCTTAAAGGGGAATGTGTCTTTTTAAGCTAGTTCCTTTAATGGCTTCTCTTTTCTGTCTCTGGAGGTTTTCCTTGTTTGATGAATTTATGGAAGAGAGAAAACATGGGGGGGGTGTGTGTTTCAAATTCTTCCCTCAGAAGGAGATGGGAATGAGAAAGAGGGAGGGAGGGAGGGAAGTGCTGCCTTAGCACTTGGCCACCAGCAGCCCTGCCATTGACTTTGCTTGTCAAAAGGTTGCAAAAGGGGATCACATGAGCCTGGGACACTGTGACCATCATAAATATGAATCAGTTACCAAGCATCCAAATATAAATCACATGACCCTGGGCATGCTGCAATGGTCATAAGTGTGAAAAATGGTCATAAGTTATTTCACTGCAATTGCAACTTTGAACAGGTTTTTTTTTTTGGGTCATCAAGTTTTTGACACCTTGCTAGGTGGTACTTGAATATTGCCATATCCTAAAAGTGGTATAGTCGGTGAAAAGGTTGAAAAGCCTTGCATTAGAACACAAAGCCAGAGGCAATTGAATAACTGCAGAACAGCTATACATACCATTACCATTTTTTCAACATTCAGTCAATTTTCTAGGCTGAACAGTTTATGGAACACTTAATATAAAGTTAAATCCTCTTTTTTAGAAAACATAACTTACACTGAACAATTTAAGCTACTGATCAAGTAGCTTAAATCATCCATCTTTAAAGTAATGAAGTAAATGTAAATTTTTTGGTATATTGCAGTGATAAATATCCTCAAAAATATGAGTCATGTCTTCCAATTCTAAAATTGCTTAATATGTTTTTAAAAAGAAATGCACAAGCAATTTGCTTATACTTCCTGAAATTCTAACTAAGCTATATGGTTGTAAATATTACTTCTTAATGCCAACTCAGAGGGAGAGGATGGGGGGGGCAGATAGAGATTTCTGTAGTTATGCATTTTTTAAGCAAAGACATCTACCTCACTTCTCAGTCCTATGTGGATTGGAAACTACTTTGGATTTTGCAAAGTTTTTGTGGAGAATGATTTAAAAAATCCAAAGATTTAAAACTGAATACGTGCAAGACTAAATTAGTCTGTGTGCATTCCCCAAATATAACGGTATTACCATTTAAATCAGACATGTCAAACACAAGGCCCGGGGGCCGGATGCGCCCCACGAAGTGGTTTCATGTGGCCCGCGAAGCCATCCTGGAAACAGTGAGGGAACGGCCCCCGCTGCCTTGGCCCTGGCCCAGGCCAGCCGGGAGCCAATGTACAATTTTGTGGTGGCCATCAATGCTGAAACACATTCAGTCTTAGCTCCACAAGGCTGTCTGGAAACAACGAGGAACCAGCCCCTGCCACCTTGGCCCCACCCTTGGGTGCATGCTGGGAGGTATCACCCTTTGTGAGGAATGAAGAAATGCACCATTGCCTGGAAGTGGCCAGCAAATGGCCCTTGCCTACTTCACATATCCGGCTTGATGGGCTCTGGGGGAGGGGTTTCGGCAGGCAGCGGGGCGCTCCCCTTACAGCGCCGAGAGGCTGAGCCGGATGGCGCAAATCCCAAAAGCATCACGACGCCCAGCCCCCAGCCTGCCCAGTTTCGGCAGGCAGTGGGGTGCTCTCCTCACAGCGCCAACAGCTGAGCCAGGTGGCACGAAACTGATAAGAAGTGCAATGCTGCCTAGTCCCCAGCCTGCCCAGTTTCAGCAGGCAGCAAGGTGCAAAGTTGGCGAGCTTCGCACAACCCAGCTCAACCTTTCGGTGCTGTGAGGAGAGTGCCCTGCTGCCTGCTGAAACTGGGCAGGCTAGGGGCTGGGCAGCATTGCGCAGGTAATATTGACTCTCACGCTGCTCACGGCATCCTCTCCCCCAGAGCCCACCAAGCCAGATATGTGAAGTAGGTGAGGGCCATGTGCTGGCCACTTCCAGGCAATGGTGCATTTCTTCATTCCTCACAAAGGGTGACACCTGCCCAGCTGCGTTTCTTGCCTATTTTTCTCCCTCCCTCATCTCAAATATTTTCCCATCACTCTGTACTTAGGAAGGAAGAAAGGAACGAAGGAAAGAAGGAGAGGGAGGGTCTGAGGGAAGTCCTGCCTTAGTCCTGCCCTGCTGACCTTTTACCATCCCCTTGCCCGCTCCTCCTGGCCTATCTTGGGGGTCTCCATCCTATTGCTAAGGAAGCTTTGGATACAAAGCCGGGTCTCCTCCCATGGAGAGGGAATGGGCCTCCCTCTGACTTTGCCATCATACCCATTATGAGCAACCTGGCTAAGGAGAGCAAGTACAGCAGCAGCAGCCTTGAGGAGGAGGTAAGTGCAGCTGGGCGTCCCCTTGGGGAAGTGGGGTTGGGCTTGGTGCTATGGGTGCTCGAGGGCCAGGCTGGGTGTTTGATCTCTGGTGCCCAGGGCTCCTGGCAGCCCCCACCACCATTCAGCCCCCCTGCATGGCCTGAGAGGAACAGTGAGGCTCCTACAGTGGACCATGTGTTGGCACTTGCCCTGGTCCACCCCCTTCTGTCAGAGACCCTCAGATCTGTCCCACTCCTGTCCAGGCCTCCACAGGCACCCTTGACATGAACGATGTAGAGTTGGCCATGCCCACCCAATAGGCCACACCCACTCCATCCATGCCCACCCAGTAGGCTGCACCCACCCTGGCCATACCCACCCAGCTCCCTGAGGGCAATTGCAATGCTGATGTAGCCCTCAATGAAATTGAGTTTGACACCCCTGATTTAAATCAAGCTTAGCTCCTGGTGGTTGTTAGGAGCCCAAAACAACTTATTGGCATATAATCAATGAACTCCTGGTCATTTTATGGATAAACCTATGTTGTTTTCTTAAGAGCAGTACTGAAATAGTTTGCCACTGTCTTCTTCCAGGATGTGCTTTTCTCCACTCCCTAGATTAGTGTGCAACCCTAGTGACCTAGAGGGGAGGACCAAGATTAAGATTAAATAGCAGTTCCTTAATGAATGTTAGTCAGTGTTATTTTACTCCCTTATCAATTTCTCTTGTTTACTCTTTTGAATTTGAGAAAATCCCATAGCTGAAACAAGGGCCAAAGAACTTTCCTTGATAAAATAAGGACAAATGAAGAAAAGAAAGAAAAGACAAAGGACAAGTGCTGGTACTCCAACTTTATACAAACCATTTGATCATTCAAAAGTGGGTGACTACTTGTCCACAACTGTAAATAATGGTAAATTCTACAGCCCTGTTATTTTCTCCAGGTCTTTCATCTCAACCGGATTAGTTTCCAACTGAAACAAAGTCAGCCTGGTGCTGCCATCTACAGTCAAATAAGATATTCTATTTATTCTTCCAAAGCTCCCATGCTGTTTGCTAGGCAGAAATAAAACATGCTCTTTTCCTGAACAGGGAATGTTTACATGAAAAATGCTGCTGTCCAAATGTTCAGTATTCCAAGATTCCATTCCTGTGATTTTTGAGGACTTGAGTTGGTAGCCCTTGACTGAGGTGCCTAAAAGTAGAAGACTGCATTCTCTAAAGCAGGACATGTCACTATCCCAGTGGTGGCGAACCTATGGCACGGGTGCCAGAGGTGGCACTCAGCCCTCTCTGTGGGCACATGCGCCGTTGCCCCAGCAGTGTTTACCAGAGTTGTGAGCACATGGCGTTTGAAAGTGATACAGTAGGAAGTGAGCGAACAAGCAGCGTTGCCCCCCCCGGGGATGCCCCGTAGATGATGAGGGATTGGCCCCTGCCATGCTCGCCCAGTCTGCTGTGATCATTGCAGTCATGCCCACCCAGTGGGTCACGCCCCCCGCCCCACCTGAGGGCATCGCAATCCTGATGCAGCCCTGGCACTTTGCAATAAATAAGTGGGTTTTGGGTTGCAGTTTGAGCACTCGGTCTCTAAAAGGTTCGCCATCACTGCACTATCCTATTTAGATTTTCTGTAAAATAGTAGATAGCATGGTCATCTGTGTATTGTAGGCCTTTACTGACCTCTGCTGGTCTAATTGTTGCTGCTCTCTTAATGGGAGCCAGTCTGGCATATACGGTAGTAGTAATTAAGGCAATCAGGCTAGAAACTGGGAGTCTGTGAGTTCTAGTCTTGTCTTAGGCAGATAGTTAGATAGGTAATTTGGGGCTAATCATTCTTTCTCAGTCTTAGGAAGCAAAGACTTCTGAAAGCTTGCCAAAAACTGCAAAGACTAGTCTAAGCAGTTGCCAGGAGTCAACACTGAAGACAACGTTTAAAATAAAAAAAAAAATAATAAAAAATAAAGGTGGGGGGCACAGCAGAAAGTGTTTTTAAGCAGCTCATTGAAAGGAAACCATGATGCTTGTAAGATGTGTGGCATCTTGCTGGAATGTATTGAAATTAGCCAGTGACACAATACATGGTAGGAGAAAGCATGTAACATCCCATCCTATGCTTGTTGACTGTATCTAAAACAAACACAGAGAGACATATATGGAGATTTTCAGTCACCCAGGTCATGGTTGTCCCAAAGATGCTTTTTTCAAAAGCACTGAACTTTATTTTATTTCAGTTCTGAAGATGAGAAGCGAAATGTCTTCAGGAAAAAACAAAGAACAGTTGCCTTTGGAAAAAAAAGTATCTTTGGGAAAATACATAGAGGCAGACACAAAACGCCCCTAGTTGTTTTCCCCAGAATAACTTACCATTACAATGAAAGGATTAGTTATGGAGTGAACTTGTGGTGTTTTTTTTTTGCTAAACTTTCTTTGGTCTTTTTCTCCTTTTCGCACGAATCTACCATTTCCTACAGGGTGCACAGTCACCAGCCCCATGCATTCTAAATCCTTTGAAAAGTCCCTAAACACTTCTCAAGCATGTCCCTGAACAGTAATTTTTAGTGAAAAAGCAAGGAAAATTGTTATCTACACGGAAGTAATCATATAAGCCACACTTCATTTAAAATGTAATTTAAAATTGGTATCAAACATTATTTTGCCCTGTCTCCTTTTAGGAGTGAAGCCCCAGGTGCACTACCCAAAGACTAAAAACACTTTCCTCCTGAAAAAGGATTGTGCAGCCATGACGTACCGTCATTTTCAACAGAGAGTAAGAGCAAACTGGATGCCTCCCCCCCCCCGCCAGTGTCCCCGATGAGGCCTGAGGGAGTGGTCAAAGGCAAAGGCTGGCCAAGGTCCAAGAGTTGGGGCTCTCTTTCCCATGAAGATAAACTTGTACACAGTTCAGAAAGATCAAGAAAGGATAATACTGCACTATTTTGCATCATGTGATTCTATGTGACTGTGTGTCTAAAAAGGGATTTGGAGTAAACGGTACCTCTATCAGAAGGCTGCCCTCTTTCAACTTGAAGACAGCTCCTGTTTCTCCAGTTCCCAAGAGGACATTTGATACCAGCAAGCAGCAAGTACTAAGTAAAACAACACCTTTGGTCACCTGCTTTTTTTTTTTTTTTTTAAAGAAAGGATTTCATTTCTTGAAGGCTGAATACTTAGGTTATAATCAGGACTGCAAGGATGGAATGAAAGAGGAAAAATGTACAGTAAATGAGTGTCTGGAAAGTCTTTCTATATCTTTACAGGGAAGGGAAAACAGTCCTCTGAAGTCTATTGACTCTTAATGGTGCTGCAAATAATATATTTTCTGGATGTAAAGGAGAATCAAAACAAGAAGTATTCTAAAAATGTACATACATCTTTATCTCAAGGGTACTTATTTGCAATTACTTATTTGCAATTAAGTCTCTCTTATTTTAGTGTGGCAAACTTCTTGGATTATTTTAAGATGCAATGTTAATTCTAATTTAGGGATCAGGAGACTGGATGACTCATTTTTGTAGCCCACCCCTCCCCCACTTACAGTGTGTGCCATGACCAAACCACCAAAATGAAGCAGAATCCTGTCCATTTTTAGCAGCAAATCTCATTATTGCCCCAGCAGGCCAGGAAATAAATGAATAAAACACAGCTTCTGGATTGGAAAAAAAAAGTGGCCTTCACATTCTAGTTAGACTACCTAAATTAAAAATGAACTGCACGAATATTGCAGGGTATGAGTCAGCCTCTAGACTATGTTTGATGGTTAAATCCAGCACCTGAAAGGTTGCAGATTGTTCTTCTCTGCCTTAAATGTGCATTTGACAAATTCCAAATATTCTCTCAGAATAATGCCTCTGGTTTTAGGCACCAGTATTTTTTCCCCAAAAGATAGCAAGTTATTTTGTTTCTGGGAAATGAATTACCATTTAGCGGTTTGATCCACTGTTTACGTGAGAAAACAGGTGCACAAGTTCTTCAGGTAACCTGCTGCATAAATGTCCTTCACATATTAAGAAATCTTTTTTTAATACCAAAAGGCTACAAAGTTCAATCAACCACAGGGTTTTGTTATACTATCCCTCAACAGCACAAAACATCTGTGTAGCACAGACATGGCCAAAGCCCCCTTTTTGGTTACCACAGTTATCCTGCATTAGAGAACTCCTCATTAAGAGTAGCAAAATTGAAGATAGTCCAACACAAGATAAATGTTGGCAGAACATTCCAGATAGGTAGCAGAATAATGGAAGTGCTTCTCATCAGCAGTTTGGGATGGACATAATTATGAGACTGACTGGGATAGTGGAGGCAAAAAGTCTGTTCTGGACAATGGCAGCACAGGAAATAAATATACCTATATAGCCAAACCCTCATTAATAACTTAACTTTTAGTGTTGGCACAAATAGCTTCCCCCCACTGATTTTATTGGTTCATCCTGAAAATCACCTATCAGATCAGTACAGTTCCCATTGAAATTAGCAGCTCTGGGCTGTAGCCCATCATCCCAATAAGGACTCCCATGGATTGTGAAATTGGCAAAAAACAACTAAACCTATTTGGAAATCTATTAGCAAAATTTGCTCTTTGTGGCACATCTGGTCATAACCATCCACATTATTTTTGGGAATACTCGCCTGTAACACTCTAGACATCCCTGAACGGCAACCATTTTTGTCATTTTCAGAATAAATAACCCTGTTACAGCAAGGAATTGTCTAGCAATTCCATGACCCCATCTACAAAGGTCCCTGTCCTTAATTACCTGGGAATGCCAAGCTCTACAAACGTGTAGTGGTTGAGTAGTGCTATCAAAGTGGAAGTCCAGATCTCATTCAGCAGAATGAGCAGGAAGTCCAAAAATATGGCAGACCTGACTGATCACTAGATCATTTAACACCATGAAGTTCAGAGTCTACAGCTTCCTGTGTGCAGTATAGTACTTATCTGATCGGCACCTTACAAATATAGTAGTTGTGATGTGCACGGTATGCATAGATGCAACTCTGGTATTTACCTGGGCAATTTGTGAAGCTTTTCTGAGCTGCTACGTTTGCCCAACTTTTCTATCATGTTTACAAATTTAACAGAAATAAGTATACTTCTCTCTTTACTTGAGCTTGTCCCTCTTCACCAACAACTATAGAAACAATTTTATTTATCAGTGTTGGCTTCTTTATAACCTAACAGTTAGAAAATATACTAAAAGTAGAAAATTAATTGGGGAAAAACTTTTTAAGGTAAAAATGCCACACTTAATTTCAAAAAGAAATTATGATGTACCAAGATTTTAATATACAAGTTTTCCAATCTAGGGCCTCTGAAAAGAAAGACAAGTTTATCTGTATTTTCTAAAAGACTGCTATCATATTAATTACAGAAATTAAGTGACAGATGCTAACCTTACTGTACAAGTCAATCTGAGTGCTTATGTTCTGGTTCAGTGCTATACAGCTTGGGTTTTATGGACCTGGTATAAGAATAACCATGTTCAGTTGGATACATTCAGGTGGCATCTACTCAGCAAATATTCACATTCTTTTTTAGGTCTAAATTAATACAGACAAACTTCAGTTAGGAGTTACTTCCTTGCTTTGCTTTTCTGCTAGAAACTACAAACTCTTGTTGAGAAGCCTCCTTGTACTCTTTCTCCACATTTGATTAGAAAGTGTATTATATTGTAAGCCAAGCCCAAATTTCACAGAAAGCACATATTTGTAGTGAAGTCATTTCTTTAATATGGCATATACAAAGCAAGTCTCCCAATTTCATGGCATAATTCAACACTGCCTCCCCCCCCCAAAATCTTTCTTTAACCTGGTGAATGTCATTTGCAGCTCTTTCTGAGAATGAAAGTGGGACGTACTCTAAGGGAAGATTATGGTGGAAATGGGAAAGTCATGATAGTGGGTTTCATCAGATTCAATTTTCCCCCTAGAAAAGTCTTTGCCTCCTGAACATTATAGCTTTGAACACTGAAAGAAGAAAGCCTTGGAAGAAATTGATACTGCTCAGAATTACACACTATGCAGCTGGTATCTGGACTGGAGAGAGTATGTGCTTGGCTTGCAAGCAGAATTCTTCATGCAGAAATAGTGGTAGGTAACACAGTGTTACATGCATGTGCGTGTATGAAAAAAGACTATAAACTACTCTTTTTTCACAGCAAACTGGATCTGTAGTTCCCCTATTGCTAGTGGAGAAAAAAATACAGAAAAGCCAGCTAAGCATTGAAACAGCTGTCCAATTTGATGATTTTTACATAACTACCTGTGAGATTGGGAAAAACTGACAAATCCTACTACCCATTTTCAGCACAACTTTTAAGAGTCATCATCATTGGAGAAAGATACGCACAACAAAACAATGAAGAACACACCCAAGACTGCCTAGATCTCCCAAGAGAAATCCCAATTCATCTGGCAAATGCATTGGACAACTCTGCAACCTCTTCCTACTGTTTGCTTTGCTTTAGTGTCCCCTATTGCAGCAATGATTAACCTAACCCAAAGCAGTCTGGAAAGAAGGCAGGAAGAAGGAAAGGGGCAGATTCTCTTCTCTGATCTTGTCTCCTTTGGATATCCCTCTCTTCCCCAAGAAGTGCAATGCAGAGCAGACAGGCCCTCTTGTAACCATGGCACACCAATCCGCAGAATGGCTCATAAAGCGAACATTGCATCTTCATCTTTCTCCTTCTTTTGCTGAGGACCGGACTTAGTAGACATGGAAGGAGCCCCTGTGGAGGCACTAGGAAGGGTAGGAAGTTGATCTGCCACCTTTGCACGCTCCTCAAGGAATCTGTCAAACTCTGGCAAGAAAGAATTGGGGAGAATTTTAAAAGAGGAAGAATTAAACCAGGGCTGGAAAGGCATTGGGAGGAATTAGCTGAAACATCTGTGAGGGCTTCTTGGTGCTCTCTGAGCTCGGTTGTTTTCTTTCAGACATTTCATTACCCGTTTGGGTAATGAAAGGCCTGCAAGAAAACAACCAAGCTCAGAGAGCACCAAGGACGCCTCATTTCAAGTCTGAGTTACAAATATTCTCTTCTGTTGGTGAAACACCTATCTGGAGTTGCACAGTTCATATCACTGTGGTAATAATCAATGACAAAGAGTTGCTTTCATCAGGACATTTCTGAATGCATAGCTACAAGAGCTAATAGATCTAACAGATCCTAGTAACCCTATTAGGGGGTTACAAAAATTGCAGGTATGCTAAGAAATCGTATGTGTGTGTTGTTCATATAGGATGGTTTGATTTTAGACTTTGTACACATGGGGTCAATAAATGAAGAACATTTCAGGCCTAGTAGCTGGGGAATATTAGTCATAAGAGCAGGATATACAATTGGGTATAACTTGCCTTCACTGGTGACACCCTTTGGATCCACTGTCTCATTTCCCTGAGGAGGAAAAAAAAGGCAAAATGGAAATCAAATAAGGTTAAATAGAAACTCACAGGGCTCACTTGGAACAGAATGTTCTATAAATACTAAGATCTGGTATATGTTCATCCATCATACCTACAGAGTAGATAGAGTTTCAAGGAGCAGTTGAGTTTGGGACACTGATATCAAATTTCTGTTTTTAATGCTGATATGTCAATGACAGACAGATCTGGCCACAAAAAAGGAAGAGTAGGCATTTCCTTTTCTGCCTCAGAAGAGACTCAAGGAGAGTAGTGCAAGAGAAGAAGTCAGTCTCAGTAGTTAATACTTATCATCTCTATAAGCTAGAAATAGAATCTAGGATTCCCCCTCCCCCCCATATACCATTTAGTATATGAGGGGGAGACAGCTGGTAGGATGTGCCAGTAATTAGCTCCTTATACACAAGCATTTCATCTTTATTACATACCACTTCAGTGGAGATCCACTGTTCAATTTCTTCCATGAAAGCAGCCTGGGGTACAGGAATCTGACAAGGAAAGTGAGAAAAAGAAAAAGACCAAATAGACCTTGCATACCCATGTTTGTGAAAAAAAAAATATCCTCAAATCTCAGGTTTAAAAAGTCATGGTTTAAATCAGTGCAATTCTTGGGGCCCATTTTTGATTCAACATTTTGTCAGTATGATTCAGTTTCTGAAGATAGCTTGTTTTTGATATACTGCCTGTAAAACTAGGCAGACCTTGGTCGCCCATTGATTGCGTCATTGATTGTGATGTATTGCTATGTCCTCTTGTGATGGCTCTGTCTAGTTTTGTTTTATTTGGATATTTGATTTATGTGTGGCCTTTGGCTGTAATAAATTGAATTGATATAATTGATTGATTGATTCAACATTTCTTAAATGAAGCCAGCATTACTGAAGAATGGTTAAAAATCTTTTGCACCCAGCTTGGGTCTTACCTTGCAGGTACAGATGGTATGGATAATATCATAATGTATATGGAGAGACATAATTAATTAGAAGGCTTTGATATATGTTTTAATTTTATCAAGTACAGCATAAAAACCTTCTGTGTTTTAGTTTATTTTAGGTCATACCACTGTATTTAACAAGCTTAAGGAACAACATTTTTCAAAACAAAATCAGGTAATTTATGTCTAGCAAAAGTACTTCTGTGGACTTCTGCTTTACTCCCATCTTCTAATATAAAGGCCACTTTAAAGTTCTCATTGTGCCACTCTGGCACAACAATCATACAGTTAAGATCTGACAAATAAGATCTCTCAAAGTTTCACTTCTTTCCTCTACACTTTCATCTCTTTTGGTTAATTATTACCCCTTACACTAATCTTCTTCATACAATTGTTTATGTGGGGAACAAGTGGAGGAAAGAGTGATGTGTATGCTATTTGGAGTTTCCGAATGAAAGGTAGGATGTAAATCCAACAAAAAATTTAAATAAGATTCTCAGATTTTGCCCATTTCCTGTGTTTAGTAAAATATCTTTAACATATTCTTAAAATTGAAAAGAAATAGGGTTTCTTATATAAACACATTGGTGTATTCAGTCAGCCATTTTTATTTATTGCTATTAAGCATATAACCTGTGCCTGTGATACAAAGGGTTTTGTTTCCATTACAAACCAAAAATAAAAACTTGCCTGGGGAATTATATTGTAATTTCACAATATAATGATGAAACGCCACTTCTTACTTCCCCACGTCTTCATTTTTAAGTTCATGTTCCTATCTTAGACCAAGTAAGCTTATCTTGATAGCCAGAATGTGCAAAAGAAAGAATATATATTTATTTTGGCTTTTATTTTTCAAAAGCAAGCAGGTGTGGTCTCAATAGACAGATTCTTAAGAAAAAAATGTTCAAAGTTAAAACACAAATACCATTAAGGCAGAAAAAGTATTGGAAAACAAAGAGAACTGAACCAAACGAGTAGAAGCCAACTAGCCCAAGGGAAGAAATTATGCAATCAGTTCCATTAAAGCCACTCCAGGAGTCTGATCTATTTTTATCTCATTCTCTTTCCTCTGCCGAGAAAAAGCTCTTTTTTCTTCTTCTTCAAACTGGGTTGAAAATTTGACGAAGAGAGGCATTATTAAGAAAAATGCGGTCATAATTTTTTTTATTCTCAGAAGAGCTTTCTGGAACAGATGGAAATGAGAGCTACAAAAATAATGCAAAACAGTGTATGGGTTCAGCTTGGATAAAGCAGTACAATTCCAATCCTAGGATGATGTTATTGATTAGTTCAATGGCATTTATAATCCTGGAATCTCAGGATCAAAATGATAGGTAGCTGGATATTGATTCTAGCGTTTGTGCATATATTTCTCCTGAAAGTGGATGCTATAGAAAAAAATCAAAAGAAAAAGCAAAGCAGAACTTGGCACTAGATGACAGTATGTGCCCTATGTGAGAGTACAATCCTTGCATGATATGGAACCATAGGATATGGCCACTTCATAATCCTTTATCACTCTTCCTCCTCCCCACCCCAAACATTTCTAGTCTCTTATGAAGATAGTCAGAAAGAAATAATGGATTTTTTGTACATAATCTCTGGATTGTAATGCAATGCAAGTGCATTCAGAGTTGTACACATTATGTTACAAAGATGGTGGGAATAAATTAAAAAATCTGTAAAAGATTCTATTTTGACTATTGTAAAAACCTTTCCTCTACCCAGGTAGTATCTGGAATGTGGCATTTTGAAGGAAAGCTTTCTTGGCTTCAAACCTAATCATATCACTTTGTCTGCTGTTGTCCCCACACAGTGTTCAATCCGTGCCACAATATGCTTGATATTCTTTAAGCGCTTTTTAAAAGCTTCCCCAGCAATGATACATTCTTACCATTCCTTGGCGCATCATCCAGTTTGTAATCGGGGCCTCATCAGTAGAAGCACCTGGCTCCAGCTAATTAAGAAAAAATTTGCTTTCAAAGAAGATAGAAAATGTGGATGATGAGGAGAGCAGGGAGCAATGTTCTCAGTGGGGGAACTATCCCCTCTCTATCTAAAAGATCACGGGGGACCTTCTTTTCTGCCTGTCATTCTTTTTAATGAAATTGAAGGAACTTATGTCCCAAGTCCATAAGAGAAGGTTGAATTATCTATAGAACAGAAAGAAACTGGATGGAGAAACAGTGCTTTTTGCTCTTAAGGACTGAGTTAAAAAAGGACCTATTTAGGGGTCTAACTCAGACTTTGAAAGAAGCTCGATTCAGATGAACTATATTTGAAACCTATGTTACTACAAAGTGGATTCAACACAAGAAGATGATATATTTAGAGAACTCATCTTTTTGACTGTATTTACCCCAGGATGAATGCATACGACTCATTCTCTTTTGCAGTGTTTTTTTTAGTATTGTATTTTTGGAGCTTGATGACTGTTTGAAGATTGAAGAATTTTGATGATACATACAGCATTTTTAATTACTATCTTTTCTTATGGTTGAGCTATAATAATTCCAATATACTGTATTGTAGAACAAAAGTATTATGAGGATTAAAATGTTATATACTTCAAAACTTGTAGAATTAGCTTTTAAATATTTGGGTTATGTTTTCCCAATTAGAATGAATTTTAATGAATTATTGGACATAATGCAGTGCATTACTATGGATCTTTGGTTTGTATTATTGCTGAATGTATGTGAGTAGTCTATTGTGATTTCTTATGAACTGTTGTGGGAACTATATCATGAAAAAGTGCTTAAAAATGAATTGAAATCTGAAATCATTTTTGCCTCCTCTTAGAATTCCTTTACAGAATTTACCCTTACTACGGGTAGATGGTACGTTCTTTTACTTTGGAGAGGTACCTATATTCATATACAAATTCTACATGAAAACATAGAAACCTGTATTATAAAGGATATTACAATCTCCCCAAATTTAGCATCCTTCAGTTATGTTGAATTACGCTTCACATTGCCTCAGCAAAAATAACTGATTGTGCTGGTTAGAGATCAGTGGTACATATAGGGAGGTACATGATGCCTTGAACAGGCAAGATATGCTTCTTCAGTTATATAGTTATGTAGTTATATATACAACTGTCTAACAGTTTGATAGATAGCTACTCACTGCTCCTGTATTCTGTTGTCTGGCATCCAAGGCTCCAGCTAGACCTTTTGTTGCTAAAGGATCTTCATACTTCACCCTGAAAGAGGAAATCAGGTTAGCCAACAGACATGGGTTTGGGCATTTTATCTAAAGCACAGATATATGTTCTAGATTTCTGGGGTGAGGTTGGAGGTGCTTTATATACAGAGAGACAGACAACACACACAGACCAACACAGACATACCAATAGTCAGGCCCAATAGAAATGTAATATAAATTACATTAAATATCTGCTTTGTCATTTTCTTTTAAACTTTCTTACTCATTTAATGTATAACAGTTGAATGTTCTTAAGTAAACTACATTTTCTCTGAAGAAAAAAACCATTTTGATTGACTTATAAGACTTGACTTGTGGTTATCTATCTATCTATCTATCTATCTATCTATCTATCTATCTATCTATCATCTATCTATCCATCCATCCATCCATTCATCCATCCATCCATCCTGCCCGTAATTTGGTAAACACTAGCATATATATGTACTTAGGTTGGCCGTAAAACCAAATTTTAAAAAAGAGGTAAGAGAGAAAGGATTTAGAGAAAATTTTAATGTCAAAATGAATAAACTCCCCTTCAATTGTCTCTTTTTATAGGCTCATACAATATTAAAGAATTTTCTAGGAATATATGGTGACATCAGACATTAGATTTATTATACTGATTAGTTGTGGACATTTGAGGATGAAATAAAAGAGCAAATTCAACTGCATCAGAGATCGGAAAAAGAAGCTACAAATAGTTGCATACAAAGTTAGAATTCACATTTAGAAGTAAAATATCAATCAGGCAAACAACTATTTCATTATTGGTAATCAGTAGAACTCTCAGATGTATTATTTACATGTATGTTCACAATTTTGCTTGACATCCTCAGAATAGCTTCTAGAAAGGTGTGAACCTGCAGGCTCTTCTGTGTATTTATGAGTGACTGAAAGACTATACCCAATCTCTGCCCAAGTTCCATAACAAAACTGCTGACTCCTAGAATTTATAAATAATTGCTTAAATGTAAATATCAGTAGTTGTTGAAATACATTTGGATAGCATTAATAAGGTTGATAAGACACTGGCAGCACAGAAATGCTGGTGTCAATATTTCTAAATTCTCGAGCATTCTTTGTAATATATCCTTTAACTACCCATCAATCTCAGATTTGTAGAATCCTTCATACTTTAAGAAATGGCTTACTTTGTATTTTGAGAAGGCCATGTGAAAACTGTAGAAAAGTTCTTACTCCACATTTCATCTCTGTACGTTTTCCACTGTAACTGTAGTACTACAGTTATGAAATCTTCTTCTCAGCTACTTAATCTCTTTTAGGAGGCATGTGAAAAATGTTTTGCCAGGCTGTAGTTATAGTTGGATGATGTTACTGGTGTGAATTATTTATTATTTTTAGCGGACTTAGAATGGCTGTAAATCATCTTAAGCACTGATGTGCAAGAATAAAGTGAGCAAAGGGTTAAGAAGATGCAACAAAGATTTTAAGTCTAAGTCTTTGATAGTTAGATCTTTTGCAATTGCATATTGATTTACATGCATATATACTAGGTGAAGCAGTTGCAACTGTTTCATCCTAAAATTTAATATTCAATTATAGTTTCACTGAACTTTACTGTATGTTTTCTCAATGAGATAAAGCACAGAGACAGATTGCATACCTACAGAATCTGTTTTGTTAGAATTAAAGAATTCTGAGTTTGCACATCTATTGAATATCAGAATTAAATGGAGTGCCTAGTCATTTCACATAAAAATCCATTCCTAGTCAGCTTAAACTTTATTTTGGTATAATAGTTTACAACTAATGTAGAACCAATTTGTTTGATGCTAAACTGAGTTAGAATAAGTAATTTTAGAAAAAGTTATTTTATTACAAGAGTACTGAAGTGGATTGGCTGAGAATAGGTGAAAGGCTGTAAGTCACCCAACGATTCTGAGTCTTCTCAGCCCAACATCTTACGAACTAAACTTTAAAAACCCAGTTTGAGAATCTAACCTAATCCTCTAATCAAATCTATTTCTCATTTTGAGAAAAAAATGCAGCCTGCATACACTAAGCAAATAACACTCTTGCATGCTATCTTTCAGTTTGATATTTTACGGAAGTTATTTTGATGTTGGTAGTTGGTAGCGAAGGTTAAAGGATTATAATAGGTATTAATCTGCTGTGCCCTGCCCCTAGCAATCTGTCTGCTTGCTTTTTGAGATTTTTGCAAATATCATTTTAAGTATAGCTCTACAAGAAGAGGGAATAAAGTACTTTCATTTAATAGTTTTATAAGCACTCGATATAGAACTGCTCGTGCACATAGATCTACATTTATCTCTATTTTACTTTAATATATGAACCTAACACACATTACATGCTCTGTTTTGCAGATAAAATTAGACTGGCATAACGTTTCCAGATTAATTAACGCATACTGGTAGTTATTGCAATGCCTTTTCAACTGAATATCATTTCATAGAAACTATTTCATAGAGTTACACATTTTTTGACAAAAATAACTAATTTTTGTTATTTACTCTAAAATATACCCAGATCTGCCTTCTGTCTACATTCTATCTAAATAATTTCTTATACAGGGTCAATGCAATCTTATTTGATGTTGCCCCAGAAATGAGCTCCGCCGAGCTCATATTTCTGTTCCACCCATAATTACTGGGACTTGTTCCTTCTTGCAGCCAGGGGGTTGGGCCACCTCTGCTCAAACTTTTCAAAGAAATGCTTGTCAGTGAAAGGCCCACTGTGCACAATAGCATCAAGGATGAAGCAGAGTCCCACCACCAAACCAGTGATAAGGCAGAAAGGTAGGAATGGTTTAATGTTTTGCCAGAACTTCTGCATGATGCTTATGATGTTTGGAAAGACACCCAAGCCCAACTCCAATAAAGTTATCTTGATCTGACAGTCAAAGCATAAGAAAAGAAAAGCACAAACGTATGTGGAAGTAGAGGCAGGCTGCAGAATAGATAATCCCAATCTGGTTTGCGGGCAAAAAATTAAAATAGGAGGCAACCAGTCCAACTTGAGATAGCAGAATAAACGGAAGGTGTCCCTTTATCAGAAAGATTACATTTGCCTTAATCATAAGAGGATCGAGAGGTGCTGGAGAAAATACGCTGCCAGTTCCTGTGCAATTATCCAGAGGGGGAAAAGATCAGCCAGAGTGGATGTCAAGAGATTAGGTTTCAGCTGCTTCTAGTGCTGGTTCACTCTCTCTGCTTTCTTTCCAAATAGTTCCCAATTCTACTTCATATTCCATTAGCAGCAAGCAGGCCGGGATTAGTCTTCCTGCAACCTGGTATATTCATGGGGTGTCTGTATTCTTCCTCTGGATGGTTTCCCTTCATCTTTGAACCAGGCAGAATCTCTGAAAAGGCGCTCTCTGCGGCAAGCATTATAAGTTCTTCAGTGGCAGCAAGAGCTGAATCAGTGATGCCTAGCAACATACTGGCACACTGCCTATTTTGCTAAGTGTTGGAGGGTGCATAAGTGCACATGCCCGTAAAAAACATCTGTTTCTATTAGCAATGATGTCACTCAAAAAGACTTGCTCTAATCTTATGCTATCAAGTCTGAAAAATATGCCAGGACATAGCTGTATTTTTTGGGAACTACTGAGTTAGGCAGGATCCTCAAAATTAGCTATATATCATTGTAAGACTAAAGCCAGATGAATAGTACTTAGAATTTTGTATCATAGTTTTTTGGTATACAAAATGCCTCATGTAAGTTTTATAGCCATTTTGCAGAGTGGAACAGTACTGCCATTATTCTTATTAAACAAATCTTGGAATAAAGTGAGGGAAGGTGCAATGTCTAAGAAAATTATAGTTATATTAAAGCTATTTGGTGAATGCATGGTTTTGCATCAGGAATGTGTCAGCAGAGTGTGTTAAAATAGCCTGTCCTATTGCAGGAAATTTCTGTTGCTTTATACAGAGAAGAGCTGTGTCATCTTTTAAGATGTTTATTTACCAAACAACTAAGTAATTAAGAATATGTGAGAAAATTAAAATCAAAGAACTTTCTGACAAACAAGCAGTTTCCTCAGAAAAATGTTAACTCAGCCATACACTGTGGCAACAGCTGTTTTTAGCTTGCATAACAGCTTGCAGACAATCTGCATCACTGCTACTAGATAAACAAGATGCAGATCCTCAACTGCCAACCACCTGTTAAGCAACTGTTTGAAATTACAATGGTGCTGAACGAAGGGAACTACAAATTGTATTTGAAGTTCTGACTGCTGTAACGACCCTGTGTTCACATGATCACAATTCAGGAACTTGAAAATTTGTCAATCCTTACAACCGATCTCAGGGATGCTACAACTGCCCCCACCAGCCTATCTCCCCCACCCAATTCCGTTCTATTATGTCTCTTGGGCCTCTTTCCACTTGGCAGAGCCCCTAGAGGCCTTGGCCTGTTCCCTGTCCCACTGAATCCAACACCCTTGGGCCAGTTCTGATGGGCCTTGCTCCACTTACCTCTTCCCAAGATTGCCTTTCTGAAAGAGAATTAGTCCATGTGCTTTTCTATACTTAGTGCCATCCTGGAACATGTGCCATTTTGGAAGCAGTCACAACTCTCACAATCCAAGAATGACAGTCATATCCAAAATGGCACCTGCCTCCAAGATGGCACTAAGCAGCTTCTATATAGGAAGGCTGTGTGGCATATCAGCTGATTTTCTTTTGGAAAGGAGATCTCCAAAGATCAGTTTTCCAACAGAGTGTCCAGCCGATGTGCCCCACAGGCTTTTACAGAGGCTGCCTTGCACCATTCTGGAAGTGGCTGCCATTCTTGCAATCTCTCAGAAGGACATGATTTTCCAAATTGCATGAATTGGAAAATCACGCCTCTCTGAGAGATTGCACAAATGGTGCCCACTCCAGAACATACAAAGCTGCTTCTGCAGGAAGACTGTAACCTCACATTGGCTGGGAGCACTTTTGGAGGTCAGAAGAAGTCAGTGGAACAAAGCATGACAGGGACAGAAGGCCCAAGGGGCAGGAAGCTGTGCAAGGGGTGCCTTGAGGGTGTGAGAGGTCCTGAAAACCCAGCACAGCCAGAGTGAGCCGGGGAAGTGCACAACAGTAACTAAAGCATTAGTCTTAATTGACTGTTACCTTGCTAAAACTGCACTTATTCATAATTCTGTTCTTCATTTGGTCCATGTTATTAACAACAAACTTTCCATTTTATTGCAGCTGCAATTCACAGAAACCTCTAGAGATTTAGGAAATGCCAAGGAGGACAGGGAGTGGAGGAGAGGAATGTGCTAATTACAGCTGAGGTTAGTCCTAGTTCTTCTGAGTAAAACAACAAACAGTCTTTTGAAATTTCAACAACCTAATTCTGAAAACCGCACTAGCATTATTGTTAAGGCATAATAAGACACAAAATATGTTTTCTTAGTATCACTGTATTAAAAATTTAAGGAGTCAATACCTAAAATTCAATAGTTTATTGTCAAAAAGGAATTCTAATTCTGAATGGTAATACTCATTCCCAAACTGACACCAAAACTAGGAATTTCAACTTCACATACAACATGGAAAGACTGATGCTATGCGAGCCAAGTGACATCACTTTCAAAACTTATTTTTCATAATATTGGCAGCCTTGATTTCAGTCTCCTGGTTTGTCCATTTTTCTTTTCTACTTGCAGGAGTTAAGAATTTTGGATTAACAACTTCTTTCCTAGCATGAAAAAATATGGAAGGGCAGATAGTCGAAAAGCTTTTGAAATTATGTCTACATTTTAAAAAATGTTTTACATAGATTAAATCAAAATGGCACCAGTAAAATCTGAATACATTAATTTACCAAATTGGGCATTCAATCTCTTAGTTTGAAAAATTTGCTTTACATTATTAATTTTTGCCCATTTTAATATAGTGGGTATATTCACTTACTCTTTGCGTTGTTCAGCTAAGGAACTGCCACGGGTCAGTGCAAACATATCAAACTCTTCTTCCAGTTTGCTGGAATTATTGAGGGACTGCAAACCTGCACTGACACTGCTAGAACCAAGATCTACAAGGCAAAAGACAGCAAGGTATCTCTAGAATGTTAAAAATATATGAAGATGTAATGAACCTATCAGTCTGAAAAAGAATCAAGCTTTCTTGCATGGAGGGGGCAAATTCTCCAGAAGAAGAAAGTATTAGAAAGATCTATTGTGACTTCTACATAGCATGCATTTGGCCAAATATGGCTATCTGGTTTTTAGTAATTTCTCAATAAATCTGCCTATTACTGCTTGTGTTTGCCTGAATTCAAACAATGTTGTTGTTTTTTTTATTAGGAGGGAAATTGTATAAAAACTAGAGAGAGCTTGCCAAATGGTCAGAATTGTGAATGTGAATGGGGAAAATAATTTTGCAGCCCTACAAACCCAACTAACATACTTACCAATTCCTGCAAGTTGAGATGAAAGTGTATTGGCAGTTTCAGGAACTTTTTGTGCTGGTGTGATACTAGGTCCCATGTCAAGCAGACTGTTTTCATTCTCTGTGTCATTTTGTTGCTTGGAAAAAAAAGTAAAACAAAATGTATTTTGCTAATCTTGGATTGCTGTGAAGGACTGTAGCATTTCTTTCAAAACATGCCTCCCAATTCACAGATCATGTGTTTGGATTTGTTGGGGAAATCCAACCAAGGATATGAAAGCCTGAGAAAAGGGTGATATGAATGAAAAGTTGCTACATTACAGTTAAATAGGGGTGTTAGGGAAACAAATGAATAAAAGGCCACATAGCCCTTCCAATGTTCAAAGGAATTCTCACACAAGCATTTCCTGGGGCATCTTAAGACTTCAAAACATATCAGACTTCATGCTTCCAATGTAGGTTCTACTATGCAATCAGTAAAATTTTGGGGGCTCCCTGGAGTTGAAGTTTATGGAGTTGAAGGATGGTTATGAATGTATATGACAAAAATGACAAGTCTAATAATGTACACAAATTAAGAAAAGTGTTTCTGAGTTGAAATGAAAATATTATTCACCATCTCAAACTATTCCCTATTGGCTGTTGATATCCCATTTCTATCTGGAAAAGTCAGAACTGAATCTAGGATCTTGGGCACAGAGTACACAAACTCTTCCCCTGAACCACAACAATTGCCCTAGTTTAGGATCAGTCCAAACAACCAGGTATACTGATGGATCAATCCTCCTAGAATTTTTCTCTAAATCTAGTAAATGCAAAACTTAGTTAAATTTTATGTATCGTAAAGTGACATGCATCCTGAATCATAAACTGATGTGCATCCTGTATTGGAAACATTTTGGCACAACCAAATGGAGGTAAGTTCCCCAGCAAAATGCCACTAGAACTGTTAACATCTTTTTGTTGTTGTTTAGGTGGAAAAAGCCCAACTACAAATATCTGAAGCCAAGAAGGATTATACAAAATAAGTTCAAGTATGCTTTTGCAGCCACTATCTATTTTATCTTATTCTCTAGCAGTATCAATATGACCTCATGAGCATGCTTTGAAGGAGTACTTAGTGGTCAAAGAATTGCATTAGGACAAGGAAATCCCAGGATCAAGTCCACCCACAGCTAAGGAAATTTACAGGTAATTTTAGGCCACATACTCTTTCAATCCAAGCTACCTCTCTGGGTTGCTTTGGAGGGTACAGATTGGTAAAGGCAATGTATGTTCTCCTGAGTTCTTGGAGAAAAGGTGGGCTGTAATTCAAACAAACTAAGTAAATGCTGAAATACCTTTGCAGACTGGCCAGATCTGAGCCGTTCAAACCTATGAGGATCAAGGAGATAGATTCAATGGAAAACAGCAGGCTGGTTTATTTATAAAAGGGAAGGGAAAAAACAAGGGAAAGGAAAAGTTGATCTCAGAAATACCGTTCATGGCGCAGGAAAATATTGTTGAGGTTGTCATTCACAATGAGCAGCTCCTCAGTTAGCTGTTCATTGAGGATGCGGGGAATCAGCTCCAATATACGCTGCTGCATTGCTTTACATGTCTGGTTGAGTTCCTAGACACAGAAGGAAGGTACAAGTTATGAGAACAGAACCAAAGAAACTAAGTTAAGAAGCAGCTGCTAATAACTAATCGGTTAAAAATCTAGGTTTACTCATCCAGGTCATGAATCCGAAAATTAGTTTTTGGGGTTAGGTTCAGGCTCAATGATTGCTAGGTTGAACTAAATGTCACTAAATAGTAGATGTCACATTTCAGCACTTCGTACCTGGAGCAGTTCAAGGTCAGAAGATTCAGTTTGTCCTGGCACTAATTCTGTTAACATCTCAGACATTACTTTTACATTTCCATTCACCACTTCCAATTCACTGCGTAATTTTCCAATCTGAAAACAACAATAGAGACATTTTCTAAGCATTCCATTACTGATATGTTGCCTTAATTTGTCAAACTAACAGTCATCCAGCTAGTATAATCTGGTTGCTCTTGTCTATCAAGTTTTCTCTGTTCTGCTAGGTGTGATAATTTACGCATAAATAAGCTCAGTATTTTCCTGCTCCCTTCCTGGCTATTTCCAGAAATCTCCTCAAATTAATTTTAGATTCTGAGTTAACAACACATATTCCTCTTTTACCTTGAATTCTTCAACTCTATGGTTAGACAGTTGCAAATAGAGCTGATTTTGTCCTACGTTAGAATAGATAACTGGAATTTTGTCTGAAGTGTTATGTTATTACTGTCAATATGACCTAAAGTCTAACAGCTAAAAGTGAAAGCTAAGAGGCACCATTTCAAACTTTTCAGATAAGTTATGAATAGATGACAAAGGGTGTGACATATATACTAATGGAAGTGGACTTACTGGTGAATAATACATGGAAGCCTGGCTATTCCCTTCACCCCTGGCTTCTGCTCAGAAATAATGTTTTTATACCGAACATCTGTATGAAAAATGTAATAGGATTGCTATCTTATTTTACTGTCAGCCAAGGAAAGATTGGAATCCTTATATCCTGTCTAAATCGTCTGTTTGATATTGTTACTCTTTCAGACAAACATGTCCTTTGACATTGGTCCATAAGATGCATGGATTCTTATTTCAGAAAGTAAAAATGGGTAGCTATTCTGTTCCAGCCTATAGCTGTCCTTGTTAAAGGCACAAGGACAAAACCCCTGTTGAAAAAAATAAGCTGGAGACTCCAAAAGAAAACAAATCCCTTTTTAATATGGGTGACAAACCTATAAATAGTCCAGAAACCGAAACAGCAAAACACAAGCCAAAGGGAGGAAATTGTCCACATGAAATACAAGGCAAAACAGAAGAGTAATCACCGGCAATACTAACAGAACAAGATTCCCATAAAGTACTTTGCAACGGTTGCCTTCAGCAACCAGCACCACCCACACATTCCCCTTTTGTAAGTCAGTCCTCAAGGCGTGGCTTCTCAGTGCCTTCTCCTGAGTCGTCCCATAGCCTCTCTCTGGTCTACTCTCCTAGCTTGTCTCCTTTTTCGGGTGTCTCTCATTTCCGACAGCTGTGAGACATCCGAGTCTGACTCTTCCTCCCCACCCAGCTGCAGCTCATCCTGCACACGATTGGAGGGGCCTGGCTCCTCACTGGAATGTGAGTCTTGTAACTCCTCAGAGCCTCCCTCCACCTCCTCCTCCTCAGATTCCCCGGACTCTGCTGTTGAGAGCACAGGCTGGCTCAGAGTCACGACAGGTAGCCTTCAACAAGAAACTCTTATATGTAGAGAAAGGAGTGGTTAGCGTTGCTCTTACCTGGTCCGGCGTAGGTGTGATAGAGGCATCAGCTGCAATCTCTGGAACTTGTGGTAAGGACACAGGGTGCAGGATTGAATCTATCGCCTGAGGAGAATCTGCTGATGAAGTAACTCCTGACTGGGAATCTGGTGGTGTGTATACAGTCTAAAGATAAATCCATAAAGGAGAGGAAGAACAGTTCAATTATTTCTCCTTAAAAAATTCTGCCCTGTATATTATATGCTGTTTTTCTTACCTACAATTATAGTGTTTTCTTTTTATCTAAGTAATGAGCTGGTCAAAATGTTTCCCATTCTCCTTAATGTTTCTTTATGGTTTCCAAAGCAGGCACTGCAGCCTGGTTCTTTTCATTTCTCTGCATGAGCAGCAACCAGCAGGTAGGATGAAATATGTGGCTTTTCAAAACAAAGCAGATTTTCAACTAGACTGTGTGCTTTGGGGGAAATGTCCAAACTAGTTTGTGTTCAGAACTCTCAACTATGTCTTTCAGTGGTTATGAAGCGGTTTCTTGAATTCTGTATGGTTCTTAGACTTTGATTATGATGGCAATAAATTACTCTAAATAAATAAATAAACCATGTGATCTGGTTACTTTCACTACACTTGATATATCTTGCCATGTAGTTCTTTCATTTTTTTTTCATAACATGTATCAGTTTGGAAAGGGAAAAATTGTAACAGATCAACAGCACTATTTCTAAATACCTTCAAGACATATTTCTTCTAATATTATTCATATAACATTTCACTCTAATATTTGTAATGCAAATGAAGAATTATTGTGAATTAAACATTTACCCTCTGTGGTGTATGGATGGGCGATAGCATATCTAGATCTGTCATGGGAAACTCCAGGCCTTTTCTCCTCAGGTCCTCATAAACAGTTACAACCCCAGTCAGGTCCGGTGTACTACGAAAGGCATCAGCCCAGGACTAGATAGGCAGGAAAACAATTACAATTTTTTATTTTTAAACTCCTGTGTGATTTTTTTTAATAAGCAGGAACATTATGATTCTATTAAGCATGCAAGAAAAGCAGACTGTGTTAAAAGGAAAGAGCAATTACCAGATATGAACATTCCGTAGTACCCTGGACATTTCAGCTTTTTAAAGTTTTTTTGCTGCATGGGTGTCTAAATGCTGGAATGATCTGATGAATACTAGATATATAGTCACACTAGCAGTATATAGCTGTTAGAAAACCTGATTTTGACTTTTTAAAAATGTTTGCCACCCATTTTATCACAGTGTTAAGTTTCTAGTCCTTGTGACTATAAGCTTGTAACTGCTCCAGCTGAGATCTAAAAAAAACAGTAGATTTCATGAGTTAAAAAGATAGCTTTTGCCTGTTGCCTGTGTTTTGCCTCTTTCCATGAACAGTAACATAATTATTTATACAAAATAAGGTCTTAAATTATTTATAATATTTATTTTATACAAGATAAGTTCTGATATTATATAAACTGAATACGTCTACAATGTACATAAATGTTTCAGATTTCAGTTATCCTCGGGAAACCAAGTATGGGTAGAAAGTTTACTTCTATTTAATAAGCATAGATTACATACTGCCATGAAAATAATCTGGGTTTTTGGTTTAGGCAAAGTAATTGTGGGTCTGTTATCATTCATGGAGACCCTCTGAAAGACAGACAGATTGATAGGGATGCACTTACTTGGATGATGGTCAACACCTTATCATGTACAATAGCTGGAGGATTGTTTTTGGGAAGGATAGTTCGTACTAATACACCTTCTACAAAATCCTGGCTAGCAACAAGTATGTGAAAACGATGACCACAGTTTTTGACACATGTCTCAAGGACCTGCAAAGTCAAAGAAGATGCATTAGAAATTACTTCTGGTCTACTTGCTTCTTGCTTTTTCATTTCCTGATCACACTACAGCTAGTGTTTTAGAAATACCTATATATCACCAATCCCAAGTGATTCAGTTCCTTGATTGCAAAAACAAGATAAGTTCTGATATTATGTAAATTGAATTGAATTGGTATCCACAGGCAAATAGAAAGGAATGGTTGTTTCACACAGACCAATAAAATTATTCTTTCTCTGTCAAGTATATTTGAACTGTCTTTCAATTAATTCAGACAATCTTCACAATATACTTTTTTAAAAAAAAAAACAAACTGTGCTTCCTATTACTTACATGAAAACTTAGTATTCCAGGTTAGAGATCACTTCTCTTTTCCATGTATATCCTTGAGATAAGTCAATTACCACGACAGCTTTCTCCCTTGCTAGCACCCTCCTAATGGAGCAGAACTGCCTCTCACTCAGTTTGTCAATAAAGCTTAACTGGAAAGCTATCCCCACTGACAGATGGTAAAAAGCAAAGGTGAAAGAGAAGGTGAAGGGATATATAGTGGAAGTAACTCTACACACCCCTGTTAAAATACCAAATTTTTTAGGTGTAAAAAAATCAAGATAGAACATAGAATAATAAGAGTTGGAAGGGACCTTAGTTCAACCCCTTGCTCAAGCAGGAGACCCTATACCATTTCAGACAGCGATGGAGCACTACAACTTCTGAAGACAAGCTATTCCCTTGGCTGATTGCTCTCACCATTAGGAATTTTCTCCTTAGTTCTAGGTTGCTTCTCTCCTTGGTTAGATTCCATCCATTGTTTCTTGTCTTGCCTTTTGATACTTTGGAAAATAGTTTGATCCCCTTGTGTCTATAGGAGCCCCTCAAATATTGGAAAATCACTTCAGAATTTTTTCCCACTTTTAATATAACATATAAACTATGCAATCCAACTGAAATCTTTTATGCATAAACATAACAATAAAAAACTAGAATAACGTGGCTGCATAAGTATGCACACCCTCTTTTTAATCAGCCACATTCAAAATGATGGTACACACCTGCCATCAATTTAAGTGACTCTGATCAAGTTCAGCTATTTTAGTAGGATTTTTCTGACATTTACTCAGTTGCCTTTTACAGCAAAAGCCTGCAAAGGGCTTACAAAGCTTCAAAGGGATCTCATTGTTGGAAGATATCAGTCAGGAGAAAAGTACAAATTTTTTTCCAAGGCATTGGATATACCATGGAACACAGTGAAGACAGTTATCAATAAGTGGAGAAAATATGACAATGACATCTATAGATATCCCTCCATAATTGAGGAAAAAACAAGACAAAAAGTGGTCCAAGAGGCTGCCAAGAGGCCTACAGCAACATTAAAGTAGCTGCAGGAATTTTGAGCAAGTGCTGAGGGTGTGCTACATTTTACAACAATCTCCCAATTCATCATTTGTCTCGGCTGTGGAGTAGATGGCAAAAGGGAGACTTTTCTCATGAAAAAAAAACATCCAAGCCCAGCTACATTTTGCAAAAACCTATAGCAAGTCTGACAAAAGTATGTGGAAAAATATGTTATGGTCTGATAAAACCAAGTTGAAGATTTTGGCCATAATTTCAAAAAGCATATTTGGCGCAAAAACGATACTGTGCATCACCAAAAGTACATCATACCACAGTGAAGCATGGGTATGTCAGCATTATGCTTTGGGACTGCTTTTCTTAGCTGGAACTAGGGCTTTAGTCAAGGTGGAGGGAATTACGAACAGTTCCAAACATCAATCAATTTTGGCATAAAGCCTTTTGGCCTCTGCTAAAATTCTAAAGCTGAACAGGAATTTTACCTTTCATCACAAGGACCCAAAGCATACTTCCAAGTCAACAAAAGAATGGTTTTACCAGAAGATCAAAGTTTTGGAATGATCCAGCCAGAGCCCAGATCTGAATTCAATTGAAAATCTGTGGAGTGACCTGAAAGGGGTGGTGGTGCATAGGAGATAACCTTGCAATCTGACAGTTTGGAGTGCTTTTGCAAGGAAGAGCAGACAAAGATTCCCAAGGCACGATGTGATATGTTGATAAGCAGCTCTTGCAAAAAACTGAATGCCATCATAAAATCAAAAGGTGCTTCAACAAAGTATTAGTTTAAGGGTGTGCATACTTATGCAGCTACATTATTCTGGTTTCTTACTGTTATTTTCATCCTAAAAGATTTCTGTTTGTTTTTCAATTGAATTGTATAGCTTATACTTATATGAAAAGTGGAAAAAACTTTGAAGTGATTTATCTTGATCTGTTTTTTTTTTTTTACATCTCAAAAACATGGCATTTTAATAGGATGTGTAGACCTTCTATTCTACCATGACTGAAAAATCTGCATCATACTCACTGTCAAAGCCAGCATCACTTCGTGGAAATTCTTATTCCCGACAATCCTTTTCTTTATGGCTCGAAAAGCATCTTTGGGCCTAACAATAGCAAATGTCACATTATAAAAGCACTAACATTGAAAAAGAAATATATACTTGTAATTTGCCAGACAATAAGGGTCAGAATCAGGTTTGTTCTTCTTCAATTATACCCTGGAATCACCCAACCAAAGCACAAAAAGAGCAACCTCCTCTTCATAATACAGTAAATGATTTTCTTTCTCCCCCAACGCACATTTTATTCACATAAATTAAAAGAACCAAGATTCCTAAATGTAACAAAAATGCCTGAAAATGAGGCACTAAATTGCAAAGGAAGATAATTTAAATTATTTAAAGAAAGAATTAACAATTAACATTAACAGATCTAAGGAAAAATACTTTAAGAAGAGAATTAAGAATAGTTTTAGTTTTTTCAGATGTCAGGAAAAGCGTGTAAGATTGATTTTACCCTCGTGCAAAGAATTACGACTATGATAATAGAAATTTTGACACTGACAACAAAAACAGTGTTTGAGCAGTACGCTCCTTTTTGAAAGTTGTCAGAAGACTCAGCATTGAGCTTTTATGTTTTGTATCAATGCTCCCTGTTACAAGTTTCACTTTTCTTGAGCTGGGTGTGTCTTTAAGAAACTCGGAAAAATGTGTAGGCTAATGCAAAACCATCAGTGAACGTATCCAGAAAATGACTATTGATTCTTTATTCAGCACTTGTTTCCTTACCCTTCTTCTGTCTCATTAATGATGTCACAGATTTCCATGTTAAGAGCCCAATCTTCATTCTGTAAGGAGCCATCAGTAGCTTTCTCTGTGGAAACAGAAAAAATACAACCTCTACTACTCAATTTACTAGGCTTATATACAGCTTCAGCCATTGCTGACTCTGAGAGGTTATATATCAAATACACATAAACTTTGAAATAACCACTGCCAAAACACATAAACTTGATTTTAAAAAAATAGTATAAGATCATTACAACTGGTAACAACATTTACAGTGCACCAGGGGAATAAATACAATTAAATTAAATGAATACATTCTCAAATGAATACATATCTACTCCTAAGATCAGCTGATAGAACTAGATTTTGATAGATTTCCTGAATCTTAGCAAGATTGGGGCCAGTCAGAGTTTAGGAAAAATATTATTTCAGAGAAGGGGAGGAGCAGTAGAGAAAGAAATTTCACTTAGAAGAGCAGATTAAAAATGCCACCTATTTTTCCTGGATGAATTTCTCTAATAAAGTGATAATAACATTCTAGCACCAGTAATCTAGCAAACTGAAATCCTTAGAAGGTGCCTGGGCTTTTTGAGATTTCCAAAGTGTGGTTCAGTTTTTAAAACAATGAATACTATTAACTGAAAGCTGTGAAACTAATTATGTTAAAATATATTAGATATTATAAGAGTGAGTTCAGTATTGGAGATCTTTCTCCTGCCTGCTTCCGAGCAAATCACTAACAGTCTGGTCCCAGGTCTCTTGAAGTCTAAAGGCCCTGAAGCCTACTTTTTAACTGATTGGATAAGGTAGTAAAACAATACTTATAAGAAGCCACTGTTAGAAATTATTAGGATGTTGAAGCTAAGTGTCACAAACATGTTGTTACAAAGCAGCTCTCTCCCTCTGTCATTACTCAGATGATTTAATTTATCAGATTTAGGTGCCACATGATTTCACAATACACGTAGTAGTGGGATTAGTACCTAGGTCCTAGATACATAGTGCTGCATAAAGGTTATAAACTGAAATTGAATTCCAATCCTCTGAAATTTCATAGTTCAGGAAATGAGTAGGTCTCTGATTCTAGATCAGGGGTGTCAAACTGCCAGCCTGCGGGCCGGATGTGTCATGCCGAAACCACACCCACCTCATTGCCGGCAATGGAAAAAAAGTCATGATACATCGTGACATGTCACGTGACATTGCAAGTTTGACACCCCTGTTCTAGATCATCTTTTCTCACTGGGATTCTTCCAAGAAAACCCTAGGATTCCGTGACAGGTTGGTAAGGGTTCCATGAAAGTTTGATAAAAAAAAATGTTTTTTAACTTCATGTACCAAACAACACTAACTGTAGGTTTGATGTGCAAACCCTGAAGATAAATCGGCTGATGGAACTATATTTTCTTTGAAAAAATAAAGAGAATGGCATATTTGTGCTCCTGTTGATCACTGTCAGCAGTATAAGGTAGTCCAGGCGATACCATGTGTACCTAAAGTTATTTTTTTTATTAAGACTATCTTAAGATCGATATCAAGACAGAAACTGGCAAATCTGAATGTGCTTCTCCTCCTCCTTTTTTCCTATTAATGTGACATCTGTCTGAGAGTTTTCTTAACCTTTCCCCATCATCTGGGCTTAAGTAATGTTTATCTCCTTGTTGTTCTAGTAATGGAGCTTTCCTCTGTTCATCAAGGTTGTTTTCTTTTTTATTTACTATATTTTTATTGAAGTTTAAAAGATCATCTTCTTTATTCATGCCCCCACATAGGTGCCAGGCGTGTAGCTGACCAAGTATGTCTGGTTGCAATACTTTCTGGACGGCCTGTCTCTAACGGTTTCTTAAATGCTAAACTCTAATCTAGATTACAGCATAGTGTTGTGTATTTGCCCTTGAAACACAAGAAAATTGCAGTTAGTTCAAGAAGTGACAATAAAGCTGTTATTAAACAATCTTCAGAGATTATATAACTCTCTATTGTTACTAGTTAGATTATAAGGCTTTAACAATGATGTTTCAGATCCTTAATTGTTTAAAATATTTGAGTCATGATGTCATTATGCAACTATTTTATTTATAGATGAGTTATAAAATTCTCAAACATGAGGAAAAAGGGCCAGATCTAGACAGTCAGTAAAGTTATGTAACAGAACTGATTGTTTCACTTCAAGTTATATATATTGGGTATTTTTTCTGGAAAAAATTACTCATTCAAAATTGTATTGAGTTACAAACTCATCAAGAATCCTTGCCAAGCCAGTATATCTTATTCTGTGTTCCTACATGCTTTATTGGAACAATAATATTGGCCAATTCTTAAAGACCTCTGTAAGCATAACATTGAAAATTGGTAATCACTGTATATTAAATTTACTATGTCAACTAGGTATTGCCATCTGTTGAAAGCTTTAATATTCAATTTTGATATAAAATATAAAAAACAGACAACTTACTTCACTTTCAGTACTTAGGAGAATACATCTTATATTTAAAAAATGTTTTTCCACTGTTAGCAATTACTGTTCTTTCTGAAGAGAGAATTGTCACTATAGCTTCTGGAAACAACCTCTTCCATCCAAGCCACTGCCACCAAAATGGGTTTTCTCAGTTACCCCTACCTGTTACTAACTAAAGATACAAGTGCCAATAGTTGCTGAGTTCATATTTGGATACATTTTGAAAACAACAATTTATAGAATCATAGGGTTGGAAGGGACATTGGAGTCCAACTCTGTGCCCAAGGCAGGAATCCTTATACCACCTTGGATAAATAGTTCTACAATATTTTCTTGAAAACCTCCACCCCCTATGTGGGTCTATGGAGCACCCATAACTCAGGAACCAAGCTTGTTTGCTCTCCAAATCTGAGAAATACAGAACATGAGCTATAACAAGGCAGATTTGTCCATGGCAAACTGTTATTATCTTAGTAACTTCTTCCATTTCCTTATGACTGTGCATTATGCTGCAAATGAAAACCACTGGCCTGATTATATCTCATTCTACAGTTCTTATGTATGGCTGTGTTGAACATCTTTTTAGATTGAGATTTCATAAAAGAGCCTCATCCTATCAAATACAACCTTTTTTTCCTCTCATATATCAATGAAGTAGATTTTATAATATTTCATGTTTTGCATTTGAAGTGGGGAAAAACAAGAAAAATTGTTTTATTAAAACAAAAGTTTTTATTAAGCTTTTCTAAAACACAAGGCCCTCAATAGTTATGTGAATGATATAGATGCTAAATTCAGCTTCGGAAGCTATAATTAGAACCATCAACACCTCGGAAGTCTAACTCAGCCACACAACTTCTATATGGAATAAAAAAAGCAGTTTAAATCTCACCTGAAAAATACAAACAATTCTAGTTGGAAGACCAGAAAACTAAATGTGCCAGCAAATTTAATATTCCAAACTAGTGTAGTGAAGCTGTCTGAGAGTGTTTGCAGGAGCTTGGTTGGGAAGGAAGAGATTGGGACAGCTGTTGCTGGCTTTGGGGGTGGCCGGGGTGGCTGGAGGAGAAGATAGAAAAGAGAAAGGGAGGAGAGGTCGTCAGGTGAAGGACTGGAAGTTTTATTTGTTTTCTTCGTAATGAGGATATTTTAAACAGAGGCTAGAGGGGGAGAGAGAGTGGAGTTTTTTTGCTTCCTTCATGAGGAGGATATCTCAAAAGAAGGCAAGAGAGAGATTGTGTGAAGAGGAGTTGGCAGAGACTCCTAGCCTCAGATTTTAACAATAAAGATAAAGGAGGGGGGAGGGTTTTGACGCTGAAACCTGACTGAAGGAGAAGTAATAGAAAGAGAGGAGAGACTGGAGGTGGCTATTGCTGCTGTGGAGCCTGGAAACAATTTGGACTGTGACTATCACTGTTACTACAGGTTTTAAGACATTGTGGGGGAGTTGCCGGGGGGGGGGGGACAAGCTACTGCTACAGCACATTGACTGTTGTTGTTTCTACTATCGTCTGGAGCCGGGGTTTTCCTTCATCCTACTTGACTCTGAACGATCACTGAGAATCTTTTATTCCTGCTGCTATACCGGCCTTGGGCTATTGGATATCATCATAGCATTGACTATCGTGACTGGTTATTTTCGTTCCTGGAAGCTCCTCCTTGACAAGAGCCTGCTACCTACTAATTCTGCATGAGCTCTGGCTGGAAGATACATCTTATCGACTCCTAGAGAACACTACTGCAGGGCTTAACAAAGGGGCTGGGCCTGGGAGGGCCTGGGTTTTTGCAGCCTCTGAGGAGGTAACGCTACACTAGTAATATATGTATTGCCTGACAGGCAAACTCAGCAAGATATATCTTAGCCTGCTGCCAGGGTGTGGAGATTTGGCAATTAATGACACATCACTAATATGTTAAGAATTACTGGTTATGAAGGTTTTGGATTCCAAGGGCTCCGATATCATCAGAAACTATTATTTGTATCCACTAAAGACAGAAGAGGATTTATCAGTTAATGCCATTAACATCTATTACAGTCTAAGCAAATTTCAATTTGCTTCAAATTTCAATTTGTTTCTTAAATTACATTTCAAACACATAAGTTGAATAAAATGAAGCAAAGTATGAAAATCAGTGGAACAGAATTTTACCTTATTTGGTTTCAGTTGATTTTAATGTCTCTAATCTCTAAGTCTAGATTTTTCTCAGCATTATGAACAGCATATACATGCATGTGAATTTAGGCAAAGATCTTATTTAGGAGTTTAACTTCAGATTTAAATCAGAAACATATTTTAGTAAGTCACATGGGATTTTTGTGAATGAAACAGATTGTGATGCCACAAGGAAAAGATACTATATACTTGTAGAATAGTAAGATGACTCTTGTGTGGTATGCTTTTTTCTTACAAAAATATATATGATTCACAATAGGTTCACAAATATTAATTTTGTAAATTCTTAAGCCAGCAACAGAGAACATGTAACTCTACAAACGTTTGAGAACTACAGTTCCCAGAACCCCCTGCTTGTATGACCGAAGATGAGCAATGCTTCAAAATGCGAATCAGCAACAACAGTAAGGCCACACAGGCTCCTCGTCAGTCACTTAAATGATAGATTTTTTTCTCTCCTTAGGTCACCATGACTAGACTTTGTTTAGTGCTCCAAACAGCCAACCATTTTTCATTTTGTCCCTCACTCAACGCCATCCCTATGGGACAGACTGCACCTAGAAGAGATGGAATTTGTACTTCATGTGGGCGGTTTTAAGCCTCCGCCCATTCAGTTTGCCAATTCGTGCTCTTGCGACAACCTCGAAAGCAACTGAAGGGCAGACTTCGAAGATCTTTTTAAAATTATTTCAACTGTTTGTAGGCACCGCACTCTAAAAGAGCGATTACAGCGAACAGCCTTCTAGGGGGCGTGATGTTCACATCAGAGGCGCGTCCCCTTTAAATAAGCAAACTTTATCCCTTCTTCGAGACCCCCCCCCTCTACTATTACCGCGACAGGATTGGCCCACAAGGCCTACTCTAAGAACCCGCCTCTTCGATGATACCCCATTGATCAGTACAAAATGTCCGTCAGAAGAGTGTCCTATCCCCATCGACCAGGAAAAAAAAAAATCTAAACCCCGCCTCCGTGGTTTATTAGCTCCGCCTCTCTCGCGGTAGACACTGACTTGAGGTAAAATCCGGAGTTTAAAACTACGGTCACGCGAGCAGTCGAGCTCGGGAGATACACGGGGGACAGAGGAAGCCTAACGCAAGAATCGGGCTGCAACTTACCAATGCGCTGTCCGACCGGAGAGCTAAAAGGATTGCCGAGAAGAAACTCCATCACCACCTAGACAACCGCCACGGCTTAGCAGGGATCAGCTGACAGGGCCGCGAGTTGATCACGTGACCAGCCTGAGCTGCAGGGGGCGTGCTTCGTTCTTTGCTCTTGCGACACTCCCCGTGGCCTAAGCGCCTCCTTTGCCAGCGGAGTTTAACACGGAAATTTGATAGACGAAGCGGTTTGGCGGAATATAGGCACAGCCGGCTCTTAAGCATCTTCGCCGGCAATAAGATGTTCTAACTTTGGGGGAGACATTTCCTTGCAAGCACGCTCGGGAGTGTAGACTTTTACAAGGCTCTTACTGTAGAGAAGGGTTTGTTACCTGACGACAGCATGCGGCGACGATTGGATGATGCCATAATAGGTCGCAAATAGGACCCAAGCAGCTCGCAGTCATCGTAGTATTGGTAGCTTCCCCGGAGGGCCTGCTCGGGAAAAAGCAGCTTGAACAGACTCCATTTCGCTCTGCCACAATCAAGCCGCATTAAGCTAAACCTGTCTGTAAAAAGGCACGCTGTTGCCACTAGGGCAGAGCTGAGGTATCTTCCTTCCTGATGTCTTTCAGTTCTTTTTCAGTAGCAACGTTTACATAATTATAGATGCCAAAGTTGTCAGATTGTTTTTCCCATCCAAATCCATATGTTACAAGCATTTAATTGTATGTAGAAAGCTACAAATATCAACGCGATGCAGGAAAGAAACACTGTTGAGTAGATTCGGTAAAGCATTGAGAAAATTTTTGGAGTCTCATCCTGATTCAAATGAATTTAAATTATAAATTTAAAAAGTACATCTGCAACCTCAAACCATAAATGCAAAGCTATTACACTACTAGAATACTGGAAAGTCACATGTTTCAATTTTCATCAGAAAAGTTATATGTACAGTATACATATGCAAAATACACCCAATTGAAAAAATATTTTTAAATCTTAACACAGCTATATTGGATTACTGATGATTTCAAGGTATTTTGCATCATGAGTATAGTATTAGTATTTCAGTATTTTATAGATGTCATTTAATGTGGAAATTGAAGTAACCACCTCAAAAAAAACAAAGCATCTTCCTTTCTTTGCTAATAACTTTAATAGAAACAATTTGCTTAATTTGCTGATGCATATGGGGACAAAGTTCTCCATTTTAAAACAAGCTTGTGTCAAAAACAATGTAAGAATGTTTCTACATGTTGATCTGTTACAGGCTCAAGTTCTCATGTTTCAAGTAAATTCAGTACAGGTAGTCCTCAATTTACCACCACAATTGAGCCCAACATTTCTGTTGTTAAGTGACACATTTGTTAAGTGAATTTTGTCCCATTTTATGACCTTTCTTGCCACAGTTAAGTGAATCACTTCAGTTATCAATTAGTAATACAGTTGTTAAGTGAATCTGACTTCCCTGTTGATTTTGCTTATCAAGAGGTTGCAAAAGATGATTATATGATCTTGGAACACAGCAATGGTTATAAGTATGAACCAATTGCCAAGTATCTGAATTTTGATTACATGATCATGGGGATGCTTTGTTAGTATGAAATTATGGTCATACGTCACTTTTTTCAATGCCATTGTAAGTTTGAACAGTCACTAAACGAACTGTTGTAAGTTGAGGATTACCTATAATGTGCTTTTTCACTTCAGGACCCAGACTGTTATGAATGCCAGCAGACTGACCCACAAACTTCACATGAAAATTATGACAAACTCAGTTACAACTGAAGAGTTAAATAACTGTTCCTGGAAGACACACTGACTGAATTTCAAATAATAACCTTGGAGCAAAATTAAAAAATGGCATAGAGCATAGAGTTCTACAGAAGGACATATATGGGTGATTATCATACAAGGATAGTGTCATACTGATGGCAGAGGGAGAGAAAATTTTCTGATACTGAAAAACCTGTACATGAATTAATGGGAGGAAAGAGAAATGAATCAGAATAAAATTTCCAAGTATAAAAATGTTTATGTACAATACCAAGAAGGTTGAATGCAGGAACTAACAAATACATAAAAAACAAAAGCAATTATGTTCAAAACCTTTCACTATCAAATATGACAAGATATGTATTATACAAATGTGTACAAATTTTAAATAAAGGTACATCAAGTACATTTAAAACATCAAGTCTACCATATTGCAAATGGTAAATGTGAAGCAGATCTTCTGTTTAATCCAAGATGCTGAAAACTTAAAACTACATATTGTCTGTTTATGTATTACAGCCTTTAATTGACAAGATTATTTGAGCCACTGGAAGAAGGCAATTATTTTTGACTCTTCTGTGCTCACTTTTTGTGTTCTGATTTTTTTTCTAGTTTTTGTGATGTATCTGTTGGTGGGGTAGCACAGGACAGGAGACATACGGTAAGTAAAAATTGCTTTTCATTTGTAGGAGAGCTGTGTTAGCCTACAGCCCCAGATGTTTGATAGCACCAACTAACAAATTGTATTAAATAGAGTAAGCTTTTGCAAGATGTAGCTCATTTGGTCAGATGCGAGATATCTGATTATGCCTTTTAATTACATTTCTTAGTTGGAAAAGGTGCTACCAAATTCCTAATTTTAAAGACTTTCCACTCAATGCTGAAAACTCAAAGAACTTTCCAAAGCAGAGATATAGTGTGATGATTCTGCTAAATGTCCAGCTCTAAAGACTGATATTCTTCATTGCTTATGTATTGCTTGTATATTTGCACATCTCTGAGTGAGTGACTCACAGGATGATTCTTAAAAGTAGTTTGCCATTGCTTGTTTCCTAGGGCTGAGAGAAAAATGATTGGCCTAAGGTCATCAGATGGCTTCCATGTTTTCCTGGCTTCCAGCCTGATGCTTAATAACTGTATCAATTGGTTCTTATATTGCTTGTAGCACAGTTCAAATAACACAAAATCTGAATAAGTTTTTAAAGCCTCAAGTCATTAGCTCTTAACACACAGTACTTTAATCTTCAGGTTTAACTAGGGGATAGGAATGGGGACGGGCACTTCATTATTTAGAGAAAGTTTAAGATGAAATGATGGAAAACCAGTCAATTTAATACCCTACCAATTAGAAAAATATCCACTCTAAGAGCCTAGGAAAGAGATATATATTTAATCTTGGATTCAAAATTATTTTATTTCCTGTTTTAAGATTTATAAATCCTATGTGATAAGGTTACATGACATAGCATTTCAACATTTGTTTTATTCATTTTTTTAACCACACTGCAAGGATACAGCGATTCACAACCACAGTTGGGACCAGAACTTCTGTCCCTAAACAGTGTGAAGGTTAAGTGAGTCATCATGTGACTGCACCTAATTTTATGACCTTTTTGCTGTGGTCCTTAAATGAATCTGGTTTCCCCCCCATTGACTTTACTTGTGCGAAGTCAGATGGGCAGGTCACAAATGGCGATCACATTACCCTGGGAAGTCGCAATCATAAATATATGCAGGTCACATGATCATGAGAACTCTGCAATGGTCTTAAGTGTGAGGACTGGCCATATGTCACTTTTTTCACCCTGTTGTAATTCTGAACATTTGCTAAATGAATGGCTGTAAGTTGTGGATTATCTGTATTGCTATTTTTATTTGAATACTTTTTAAAAAATTCAAAATCTCCTTTGAATCAATACTTGTTATTACATGAAGTTCAATTCTGGCAAGGCTGTATAGATCATAAAACCAATACAGATAGTCCTTACAACTATTTGTTTAATGACCATTTCAAGTTACAACCGCACTGAAAGAAGTGACTTGTGACCATTTTTCACACTAATGACCGTTGCAGCAGCATCATGGTCATGTGATCAAAATTCAAATGCTTGACAACTGGCTCATATTTATGACTGTTGCAGGATCCCAGGTTATGTGATCACCTTTTGTAACCTTCTGACAAGCAAAGTCAATGGGGAAGTTACATTCATTTAATAACCGCATTACTAACTTAACAGTTACAGTGATTTACTTTACAACTGTGGCAAGAAAGGTCATAAAATGGGGCAAAACTGACTTAACAACTGTCTCAGCAACATAAATTTTGGGCTCAGTTGTGGCCATAGGTTGAGAACTATCTGTACATGTTTTCTGAACAATAGTAAGAGAAGGAGTTTTTTGTATTCTAATTAGAACTATATACAAAAATACACAAAAATGTAAACCCCTATATTAAGAATGCCATACTTAATCCTATGAAAATGCTTTCCTAGAGAAGAACAGATTCAGAACACTAAAGCCTGGATTTCTCTTCTTCTTATTATTAAATCCTTCAATATCACCTCTCTAACTGCCTCTACATGAATATTAGCACCATAAGAGAAAAAAGTCAATTTGCTGGTAGTAAGAATTGGAATTTGCGTAATTGGGGGAATGCTCTTGCCTTCTATGACAGTATTTTTAGCTGCTGTTTCAGAAGTCACTATCTAAATGTGAAGAATTTGGAGCTTGGAAATGTAGGCTAAGGATCTTTTCTCTCATAATCTGAAGATTGTGTGAAATATTACAATTCTATACTATAATTACTAGTGCTATACATGTTTTGAAAATTATTTGGAAGAATTGCTTCAAAACTTCAATGAACATGAATTAGCACCTCACTGCTACTTATTAAAACAAGTGTGTGTGGAGAAAAATACAGCTGCTTTAAGCAGTCACATTAAAGAAATAACTGTTTTAATGATTTGATTTCATTCACTACCATATTTGTATGTAGCCCTGTCAATCAATGAACGCAACATTTAATAAGAAGTCCTAATGTCAGAACAATTCTTTAGAGATAGGACAATTTTTCCCATCATTACTTAGAACAAGATGTCCATTATTTTTTTTCCATTCCATTGGTTTCCACTTAGAGAAGTACTATTTTATAGCAATAGCAATAACATTTAGGCTTATATACCGCCCAATAGCACTTTACAGCACTCTCTGGATGGTTTACAATGTTGAAGCATTAGTTGCATATTGCCCCAACAATCTGGGTCCTCATTTTACTTTCCTCGGGAGGATGGAAGGCTGAGTCAACCTTGAGCTCTGTCAAGATCAAACTCCAGGTTGTGTACAGTTCGCCTGCAATACTGCACTTTAACCACTGCATCATCAGGGCTCTGTTTTATACTAAAATATTAGTGGTACTCGGTCCATGGCACTTATTTGCCCCAAACTTACTTGACATTTCTAATTAAAATAATTCAATATATTTTTCTTTTATATTAAGGCTAATATATAAAAAAATTACTAAACTCTAGTTATGTAGAAACACAGAGACTTAAGAAAACATCTTCCAATTCTTGCAAATTAAGTTCAGAACTTTTCATAAAATCAAGTTAAACAGTTATTGACAAAAAAGTTAAAATTCTGTAGGTTGAGACTTGAAGAACACAATATATATGTATACACACCAGTAGCATGGCAGTAGATTACTTTCCACATTCCCTTTTTTTTGTCAAAGACCGGGCATTATGTAGGCAATATTATCTAATGTGTTTGACTGAAAAGACAGAAACATTAAATTAATTCAGTATGTATGTTACAAAGTGAAATGCTTTTTGCTTGAATAGAATAAGGAAAACCCCATCAAAAGTAACTTGTGGTTTCCCAGCCCCACTTCTGCATTGCCCAAATTGACAACAATCTTCATTTTTTGGTTCAGTATCATTTTTCCTATTTGTTTACTTTGTTTTAAAACAACAGTGGCTGAAATAGATGTGACAATTTCCTATTTCACATAATACAATTTTGTTTTAAGTCTCCCTTCTCACATAAGCATACAGAAAATGCTTAAAATGTGAGTCCTGGCCACAGTTGATCATGTCATGGTATCTACCATATTTTGCTTATGACCACAATTGTACTGCTCATCCCTGTTGTGAAGATACCAAAGGCTGCATCTCTTGGGAAATATTTTTCTCTGACCTGGATTATATAATTGTTATAAAGCTAATAAAGATGTTAGAAGGGTTTTTTTTTGCTCCCTTTCATATAGTTAGGTATAAACTTGTATCTAAATCTTATTAAATTCATTGGGACTTATGTTAGAAGTAATTAAATTAAGTAACAGATTCAAATGAATATTTTATCTCCATTTTATGCTCCATTTCCAAAAATGGAGACCATTTCCTCTCCACCTTGGATTTATAGGGATCAGCTGAGGCATTTGTACTGTTAAAATGGAACTCTTCAGCTCTCCTTCAGAGCCAAGGAATGGGAAAGCAAGTTGGAATGTATTTATTAGCTGTGATAACTCTCCAAACCCCATGCAATTAAGAGAGAGCTGCTATTTCAATTACCAGTTAGGAAAAAGGATGGAGCTACTTGCCCTTTTCAAGCCAGGATTAAAAACTCACTTTTTGATAATAGGATTAAATGAATGTTCAGGCTTTAAGTCTCTTTCCCCCACTTACAATACATGTATTATTGTATTTCAGGATGTGGTAAGATAGAGATGTTAACATAAAAGAAACTCTATTTATGAAAACTTCCCAAGGAGTGTATTACCTTCTATAGCTAGTCCTCGATTAACAGTGGTTAAGAGAGTCTGGAATTTACACTGCTAATCGGTGTAGTCATAAAGTGTGATGTCACATGTTTTGCTTATTGACTGCAATCCTGGTTGTCCCCATTGCCATTATTAAGCAAATTGTCATGTGAGGACCACCCCGATCTAAGCCATTCTAGACTTGGTCCTTCCCAGCTTTGGTAAGGTAAAGGACTGCCTCCTTTTGAATAATCCTCACCTGCCTATCCCTCCCACTGTCTCTGCCCTTTTGGCTGCCTACCTACCTCCTACCACCCAGTATCCCCTTCACCTAGCTATCCACTGCCACTGCATCTGCAGCACTGAATGCAACTATTGTACTGGATGGGGTCTCTGTTTGTGCCCTGCATAACTAAATTTTAAAACATAATAAGACAGCTTGGTAATTAAGGGTAACTTACCAAAACATGTTTGGGGCAGCCATTTAGTTCAGGTAACTGGGATGTGAGGCAAGTCAATGGGCCCAGAGCACAAATAATTGAATCCAGGAGTACTGATAAACTTCCTGATACAGCTACCATTCCCTGGGAGGCCAAAAAGGAATGAGAAAAGTTGTTAATCTAATATACTCAGTATCAATGTATCCTTCCTATTTTAAGTCCATCATAATTTTCTCAAATTCAGCAGCCCTATTCTGCTCTGTGAAAGAGCTTTTACAGAGGAATCACACACAGAGAAATGAATGAACATGAATTCTACTGAAAGCAAGAAAGGCTACATTCTGTACCACACATGTATAAGATAAGCAAACACAAAATGTAGCACTTCATAAAATACACAAGCAAAGTAAATTCTGAACCCAAATATGGTGTGCAATTAGCAAATTAAGTGCGCTGTAGTTCAGCAGGCTAATATATTTAAAATGGAGAGCCTCCACACTTCCTCTCTTTTTAGGCAGCTTCTTAGTAGTCTATTCTACAGGGCAGTTCATAATACCGTAATTAGGTTAGAATATCATAGTGGATCAGAAGTCCCATCTTCATCCAGCATTTTGTTTCTTAAAACAACAGTTGCTTCTGAGATGCTCTTAGCAGGAAGTGGAGAAATAGCTTATTTCCAATATTTGCCCTACCAATTTGATATTTGGATATTGCTTTCCATCTCCAAGGTTAAGAGTTTTTGATATAATCTGTCCATTTTTATTTGTATCTACTGCCATATTCTGTGAACCTGTGAATGCTAGAGTTTAATCAGGTGCTGTATGATAAAATATTTTCTTTGATCTGTTCTAATTCATCTTTCAATTGCCTTTACCAGATAAATTCAGATCTTTGGATGAGGTGATGAGATTTATTCCTTCTTTGTTTTCTTCTTTTTAAAGTAATTTCAGTTTTTAAACAATCAGTGGCACCTCTGAATAATGTAGTGCAGGTTAGAAACTTCATGATTTACAAGAAGCAGAAATAGTGATATATCAATTGCATTCCAATTATGCTAAATTTTGTAGATTACAGTACAATCTTCTACAACATAGCATACTATAGATTTTTGCTGCATTGCAGTTGCCATTAACCTTAACTACACACTACAAGAGATGGGACTTGAATTTTCAGCTCCAACTTTTGTAGGTGAGTTAGATTTATTTCAATAATTGTTTATTTTTTACTAGACAGGGGTGTCCTTTATCGCCATTGTTGTTTGTTTTAACATTGGAAATATTATTGATCAAAATTCGAGAGTCTCAGGAAATTAAAGGAATATATGTTAATAAAAAAGAATATAAGTTGAGAGCTTTTGCGGATGACTTGGTTGTTACTTTGTCGCAACCTGATTATTCTGTAGTAAACTTATTACAGTTGATTCATCATTATGGTTTGGTTTCGGGTTTTAAGATTAACGTAAATAAGACTAAAATTTTACCTAAAAATATGTCGAGTCAGGAGAAGCAGATTTTGGTCAACTTGACGGGTTTTGAGATTGTTAATAAGGTAAAATATTTGGGGGTGATGCTGTCTGTTTCTAATGCAAAATTATTTAAAAATAATTATGAAAGGTTGTGGGTCAGGGTACAGAAGGACTTGAAGAATTGGGAAAAGTTGCAATTATCCCTCATGGGAAGAATTGCAGTGATAAAAATGAATATTCTACCCAAGTTTCTTTTTTTGTTTCAAATGTTACCAATTTTGAAAAATGAGATTAATTTAAATGAGTGGCAGAAGGGTCTCAACAAATTTATTTGGGCAGGGAAAAAACCAAGGGTTAAGTTTAAAATTATGCAAGACTTCCGTGAGAGGGGTGGACTTAAGGTACCAAATTTGAAATTATATTATGATGCGGTGGTTTTAACATTAATTAGTGATTGGGTAAATTTGACAAATTCTGAGATACTTTACTTAGAGGGATGGGATTTACTTTATGGGTGGCATGCCTATTTAATATTTAATAAAAAAATAGATTGGGCTTTTAAATCTCATATTTTAAGAATTTCTTTACTTAGGATTTGGAGAAAATATTATAAAAGTGATTTTAAAGTACCATTATGGGCTATACCTTGGCATGCGATAGAAGGAATAAAAAGAGGGGTTAAAATGGATATGGTGTCTTATAGACAGTTACTTAAATGGGATGGACAAAACTGGCAATTAAAATCACGGGAAGAGTTAGCACAAGAAAATTTTACTTATTCTTGGTTCCAATATAGGCAATTATTAGATAGATGGAAGATGGATTGTAAGGTGGGTTTTCTTAGAGAAGATGAAAACCTTATTAAGCAACTGAAGGATCAAAGACAAACCCACATTAAGAGAATTTATGGGGTTTTAGTCGAATTGGACTCAGAAACGGAACTAATTAAAGATTGTATGATTAGATGGGCGCAGAATTTTGGTGAGCCAGTTTCATTGGACACCTGGGAAACTATTTGGGTGAGAAATGTCAAATTTACTCAAGCACAGAACTTAAGGGAGAATTTTTATAAAATGTTTTATAGATGGCACCTTGATCCACAAAAAATGTCTTATATGTATCCTGACGTGCAACCCAAATGTTGGAGATGTGGTTATAAGGAGGCTTCTTATTATCATATTTGGTGGTCATGCAGAGAGATAAAAGCATTTTGGATTAAAATATGGTGGAATATCCAGAGAATTTTTAGAAGGAGGGTAAAATTTACTCCGCAATTATTTTTGTTAGGTATTGTTACAGATTGTGATACAAAGGAGGTTGTATTGATGTTAAACTTGATCACAGCCGCTAGGCTGTTAGTAGGACAATACTGGAAGAAGGAATCTTTGCCTACATTGCAGGAATGGTTTCTTAAAGTAGCTTATCTGGCAGAAATGGCAAAGATTTCGGCTTTCTTAAAGCAACAAACGCAAGAGAAGTTTTTTGCTGTTTGGGATAAATGGATAAAATTTATACAATTTAGATTGGGTATACAAAAATATTATATAGTTTTTTCATAAGTTTTATTTTCATATATATTATAGATAATTTTTTTATATATATAAATATAAAGTTTTTAATTTAATTTTTATTTTTATTTTTTAAGCCTATATTCTGCTCTGGGAAGCTCAGGGGGGGGGGGAAGGGAGGGTTTTTTTTTTTTGGGGGGGAGGGCTGGGGGATGGGGTTTTTTTTTTTATTTAATATATGTATTGTTTAGTTTTATTTTTCTGTATATGTTGCCTCTTGTTTTGTATTATTTTTCCTTTTTTGTAAAATTTATAAAACTTTCAATAAAAAAAAAAATAAATAAAAATAAAATAATTGTTTATTTTTTAAAATAAAAACTCATTACAAAGGGTAGACATCTGTAATAAAATCTTAGGATGCGAAAAACTAGAGCTGGGGATCACATGTGACCTAGGGATTATCCACTCATGATCTGACTGAAGAACAATATTGTCAGCCCTATTAGATAGACACTAGACCAAGAAATCAACTACATAGGAAGCATTATACTACTTTTATTAAGATTGGTCATAATAACAGAATCTTGCAAGTCTGATTGTGCTTCTTCTTTCTTATAAATCTGAATTAAGGAGGTGCCTGTCTGAACTGCTTCCAAATATCTGTCTATGGTAGACTTAAAATATGTTTCAACTTGCTATTGCCTGGTAACAGATCTTATGTGTCTTTTCTTTAGTTTCTATAAATATTAAAGAGGAATGAAACTACATGATAGCTCTTGTACCTACTTCAGTCTCCTGCAGCCTGTGGCCAATAAGACTTAGAGACTCTCCGAGCAATTGCAGATGGGCAGCTACATCAATGGGATCTGTCTCAGGAACTTTCACTGGTGAAGAGGATAATACCATCATGCTAGTTGGGGACTTTTTATGGGGTGAAGGCACGCTTGTTAGAGAAGCTGAAAACAGACAATAAAACAGTTTAAAAATAGTACCCTTATACAATATACAAAAAAGTTAAAATGGGAACATCTCATATATATGAACATTTCTCTAATTCATGCCTTTTGGAAAAAAGAAGAGCTGGAAAAGCTGCCCAGAGATCCAGAGAGCATAGAAGTTCAATAATTATTATCAAATTCCCTCACAACTCAAATAATTCATGTTTGCATTGGCTCTGTCCAAAAAAGCTTTTCTTAAATTTCTTTCCGTTATTTTGGATTTGAATTTTCACAATTTCCAGGTAGTTGTGGGGCTTGAAGCCTAACATACACGGACAACATCAGATTGGGAAAGACAGTTCTCCAATCACTGGTCCATCAAAGTTCCCCTCTTCATATTTGTGCCTATTTCACATTGTGAATATTTTGTACTGATTGTTCAATAATATTTTGTCCTACCTAGGTGATAAAAGCAAGATTAACACAAAGTTCAAGAAATATCTTTAATGATAGCCTGGATTAAAATACAGTAGAATCTTGACAATAGCAAGAGTAAATTCTCAAATTTGGCTATAATGAATTAATTTAAGTGGAGTCTCTTGGAAATATACTGTTCTCACATCTGGACTGTGCTGCCCCTTCTCGGATAACTCAACTCCTCAACACTGCTTTCCTACATCTCTTATTCCTTTCCATCTATTACTTTATTTCAAAAAGGCAGCTGATAATTATCTAAAAGTCAAATCAATTTAATACACAATTATCAAAAAATGAAACAAATTTACATTTTTTGGTTCCTACAGTGTTTTGGTATTTAATTCATTGTTCTAATCTATGCAGACTTATTCTAGATAGTCTGATTAATAGCAAACTAATAGCAATCTTGGCTTAAAGCAGCTTTTACAGTACTTCTCAGAGCTTCATATTTGAATTTTGAGGCCTGGGAGTAAACCAAAGCCCTAATATCTGCCAATTTCTCATCAGCTGTTAATGATAAAATTTTGTTTGGAATCTTGGAGCAGTTTGATGAAAGAGACAAATGTCCCAATATATTTAGTTACAATAATACAAATTACCTTGGGAGGAAAACATATGAATATAATGGAATGTGGAAGCTACCTTTCAATTTTGGGGAACCCTCTGATGACATTGCTTTCCTCTTCACTGTCGTTGCCTCTGCTTTATTCTGCTTATGTTGCAAATACTGAGCCTTCTGCTTCCAAACCTGCAAAGAATAAGGAAAGCAAAACTGACACGAAAAACTGCATTGTTTAAGCAATTGATTAGCAAAATATGCAGCCCACATAGTTAAAAGTACTTAGATCCCAAGTATTTCATAATTATTAAATATGGGGGGGACTGCTATTCATAAACTACTCTGGGGAGTAAATTAATGCAAGCACCATGGTGGCATCATTCCAGGCACAAGCCAACTCAGATTTTTTTTTAAATATCTTCTCAAATATTTACCATCTTATCTTTCTCTGGAAGCTGTTTCCAAACCTCTGCTAGCTTTTTGCTCAGCTCACCAAAATCTAGCAGGAAATCAGAGAAGGTGAACAGTTCAGAATAAAAGCAGATAGTTTCTAGTTTTAATGAGGAATCTGATTCATGAACATTTAGTTAACCACTGAATCAATTATGACACATTAACAAAACATGTAACGATAAATATTTTTCAATAACTAAAATATAAAGCTATCCATGTCAGATTTTATATTAAATGTACAAAGCAAAGGCATCCCATAATTAATAATTTTATTTATTTTGGCAGTACAAACTACCATAAGATTGCAAGCAGTTCTAAAAAAATTCTGAGTGAGAGGAACTGGTGCAATCTGGCTGCTAAAAGAACAAAATAAGAGATAGATATTTAATTATCCTGATTTATATTAGCCAATACCAGTCCACATTTAGCAAGTCGATCTGTAAAACAAATTGTGAATGCACTATTAATTTATTTAGATACTCAACAAAAATTAGTATGCTTGTTTGTCTTTTGATAGTGCAAATTTAATTACTAGCATAACTCATTATAGCTACAATGGCAGCCATTTTTATTTATGACATAATACAGTTATCAACATTTAACTGAGCTGAGAGGAAATCAGTTTATACTTTGACCAAACTACTTAGTTTAACTAAGAATTAAATGAACATCTGCTGAAGTAATTATTTTACAATGATAGGCAGTAATCCTACAATATATGTACTTACCTGAACTCAGTAGTAGTGAGTACCAAGTTTTCTTGTATAAGAATTTAATAATTAATTTTATTTTTTTCCTTATGCAAAAAGTTCCCTACACTGTAAAAATATTAGAGATGGTTTCAACATTTGCACCAAGCTACACTGCCTGTCAACATACTTAATTCAAAAACTGTGTAACAAGACAACTCAGAACTTGAATTATGTTTGGCCATGTTGTCTTGAGAAGTAAAACACTGTTTGCCCTGTCTTATGGTTTTGTTTTAAAATATGCCAAAATATAAATTATTGCAGTATGTTTTATGTGGGCCTGCCCTGATCAGAAACTGTAATTGTTTTAAACTACAAGCACCAGAATAGAACTGGGAAATACCTTTCTATTCTTTAAAATTTGTTCTTTATAGTTCTAACTTAAAGATGGCCAGACAGGTTATTACAGTAAGTGTCAAATACTCTCCTCTGGGTTCTAATGTTATTAATAGCAAGGAAGGGACTAATTAGAAATTTAGACTTTTCAGTGGTGACATCTCGATTCTGGAATCTTCCCATTAGGATGATTCATGTAATGGTGAGTTTTGTATTTTTCAGCAACCTGCTAAAATGTGTTTTTGAGTATGAAATGCTTCTTTTGTGATATATAATTTCTTAACATAGATTCAGATTGTATTGTCAATTGCTACAATAATTCTCTGGAGTGGAAAGTGGAGTAACAGATGGTATCGGAAGAAAAATACTTTCTCGTGGTGATGCTTACAAGGAAATATCTCTTCCTGAAAGTGCAGATTTTAAAAACGTGTGTCTTTATAAGCATGTGCATAATCTCCTCATTTACTGCTCAAATGAGTATTTTAATCTTTAGGCAAATAATTTAAAGAAAATATAATAGAGGTTGGATTAAACAAACAACAAAAACTCAACCCTTATAGGGCTGTTATTTTACCTATTCCTGGATGCTCAGCCACAATATTCACACGATATTCCTTACAGAATACTTGGTAGGCAGACATATTTTTCTTCTTTGGCTAATTAGAAAAGGGGGGGGAGGGAGATAATATTTTACAGTATGTACTAGTATCAATTTCTTTCTAATGCCTACAAAAATAACTGAAAACCCATTTCATAGTACATTTCTTTATACATTAGTACCTGAGCTGATTTTTTTGTTATGGAGCATATGTTTTTAGCAAACAATAGTTTTATAGTTGAAGGGGAAAATGCAGTATTTCTTATTGCCTTCATGATGATAATGAAAAAGACAGCATCTAAAACATTTTGCAACATAAAAACCTCTGGAATAAATAACAGATTATGGCTTAAAATCTGGAGTTACGAAGAACATTTTGAAGTTGCTATTACAACAACCAACCATAACTTATAGTACTCACTTCCTATGCAGTTTTACCTTTTCTTTTTCAATTTTCTCAATCTTCTCTTTTTCTTCTTTCTTCTTCTTTTTCTCATTCAGGCCATCTGTACAGAAAACAGGTGGTAATGGTGAGGGAGGAGGAGGGGCAGGTAGAGCAAACTGGATGCTAGCTGGAGAAATAGGCAGTTGTGGTGTTATTTCTACTGCTGCTGGTGATGAAGAGAGTCCAGAACTCTTCTTCAATTTAGAGTGTTTTTTCTCCTTGTGTTTCTCCTTGTCTTTCTTCTTTTTACTCTTCTTTGATTTCTTTTTCTTTTTTATCTCCCGATATGAATCGTCAATGACTAGTTCTCCAGCTTCCAACTCACCTCCAGATGAAGATCCAGATTCCATTTGTGGTTCCAAGTTGGAAAGCTCAAAGTCACTGCTTTGGCCTTCAGGGAAGAGGGATGTCTCTGGGCTGAAGCCCTCAGCAGGAGAAAGGGGATGGGGATCTGGAGGTGGCTTGTGCTTCTTGCGCGATGATTTCATGAAGCTGTGTGTATCAAGGCTTGGGGGCTGCGAGCTTTGTTCATCCCGAATAGACTTCTTAGAGGTCTTTTTTATAGCTCCAGAATGTGAAAAGGGATCTTCTGTTATGCTACCCCCTTTCTCTTTTGGCGAGAGGATTAACTTCATTTTTAAGCCATCAGGTTCACGTAAGGTTAGCATTTCAGTGTTTACATATGGTGGTTTTATTTTTTTGGATTTGTGGAAAGTTCCATCATCCAAGGGTGGATCGCTGCTTCCACTCAGCTTCTTCTTGTGATGTTCCTTCTTACTCTCTGAATAACTGGAAGCACTGAATGAAGAATGAGATGATTTTTCCAAAGTCCTTTTAGATGATTTGGAGCTAGTGGCTAAAGGAGTGTTGATGGCTTTAAGCAAATCCATGGCAGAGAGTGAAAAAAATTGTTGAGAGTGAAAAACAATTACTTTTTCCTATTCTTTGATGACTCCAAAGTTCAAAAGGATAAAAGTCTAAAAGAATACAGAAAAAAACAGGTAAAAATAAGTACATGCACCAGACATCAAAACCAACTGTATCTTCATTTACAAACTGTCCTAATGTCAGGTTATTAAACTACCCAGCTGAAAAACTTCAGCTGTTGTTCTTACAAAGGATTTTACCCTAAGGCTTCTGGATTATTAATCTTATATTCACAATCTTATATTCTCTTTTAGTGAATTGTATAAATAAAGTACACAATGCAACAATTTATTTAACATCTTACACCTCATTTTCTGGATTTGCAAGAAAGGAAAACTGCAAAATACAATATATTATCAATATTCAAAATCATATTATGTAGGGAACAGAAAACAGTATTTCGAGTAAGAAATCAGAAGTCAGAAAAATAAAACACAGGGCTGGAGTAGCAAGAAACTAAACATAAAATGCCTAAAACATGTGTAGGGCTAGATATATATAAAACAGGTACCAGGCAGATTTTCAAGAACAGGGATTTCCACAACTGAATACCCCCAAGATGGATAATATGACTAAAGCCCTGTCCTATTTTAGGTATCCATTACACCCATTAAAAAAGTGCAGGGCTTCAACTGCATAACCACACCTGCCATTTTGACTTTTTTTGACATTCTCTCCTCAGTAGAACTCCCACAGGAATGTTCAGCTGTGCTTTTGCTTTTCTCAAATAAATATCTTTGGATCTTGGTTAAGATGTGTGGTGGGAAAATACCAAGAACCAGAAAGTTTTTAAAGATCAAAAGCAATACTCAGAAATGTAATGGCACCTGGTGAACATGATGGAATACTGCTTAATATACTCATGATGTCCAATATAAAGTATTATGGTAGTAGCACTATTTTGATCCACCTGATTACTTTTAAAGGCAGAATCATAAATTGTGACTGATTGAATGAATACAATATTAATCTAGAACAGCGGTTCTCAACCTATGGGTCACGACCCCATTTGGGGTCGATTGACCATTTCTCGGGGGTCGCCAAACAAGGCGATCCGCCATTTTTCCCCCTCGGGGGGCAGCGGCGCACATGCGCGCTGCGCATGAGGGCGGCGCCGCGCATGCGCGGCACGTTTCTGTGACGGGGGTCGCCGTCACACAAACGTTGAGAAGCACTGATCTAGAATATTGACTAGAAACTAACTTAGGTATTTTTAGAAACTATTTGAGATAAAAGAGATAGAAGAGACAAGAAGGTTGAGAAGGTTGCTCAATGATTACTGCTGCTTGACATCTACTGATTGTCCGTTGAATTGTTGATTGCACTGATTGCAGTTAATTACTGAGATGACACTGGAGCATGGTTTTAACACACCTGGAAATGTGAGAAGTTCCTGGACAAGATAGATGAAACTCCTCAGGAAAGACACAGAAAAGTGAACACCAGAGAAGGGGAAGACAAGTAGGAAAATACTCAGTGCTAGTGGAATTTGGTAGCTGATATTATAGTTTTCTTCTAGAAGACAATTCATGGCTACTCTAATAGTGTGCTAATCCTGGTTTCTCAAAATAAAGTGGGCCAAAGAAACCAAATAACCACTTTAAGGAAAAAGAAAGTTGTGGTGATTGGTGATTCTTTGCAGAACCAATGTAGCAGTGAGAGATTTGATATAACATCTGGAAGGTGATTTATATAGGGATGAATTTTATTACCTGAAACTCTTAATACAAGGTATCAAATATGCCATAGGCATTACTGAAACTTAGTGACACACGATGGACACACAGCTCTTCTTGTATCTTACTCAAAAGGAAGAGACTCAACAAAAAGAGAGGGTATTGCACTGAAAATAAAGAAATCATATACCTGTACAGAAATTCATAACAAAATATCATTATTATAGATTGCCTGATAGGAAATGTGGATATGAATGAGATTGATGTGGTCAAATATCCAAGCTTACAAGAGCCATGTGATATCAACAATAGATGTTTTGATCTATCCTGGCACGGGCTGGAAATTCAAACTCTTGTCAAGCATTAGAGATCTCACAACCTCCTTTCTTGTTAACAACTTTATTTGTCAGAACATGGAAGAAGGAATAAAAGAGCCTGATATCTATCATACACATAATATTTACCAATAGCAAAGAATTGGCTGAAGGATGGGAAAATGACCCAAAAGTGCGAAAGTGACCAGAAAGAGCAGATTTTGATTAATTCAGCTGGACAGTAGGCCACATCCAATAGCTTGAAATCCTGCAAAACAGTGTTTGGGAAGCTTGGGAAATCCTGCAAAATTAGCTAGTGAAGGTATAGGTCAGCGGTTCTCAACGTTTGTGTGACGGCGACCCCCGTCACACAAACGTTATGAGCATGCGCGCCGCCCCCCATGCGCGGTGCACATGCGCGCCGCCCCCCATGTGCGGTGCGCATGCGTAGCGCTGCCCCCGGAGGGGAGAAAATGGCGGATCGCCGCCTTTGGCGACCCCCGAAAAATGGTCGATCGACCCCAAATGGGGTCGCGACCCATAGGTTGAGAACCGCTGGTATAGGTAGTCTTTAGGTTATGATCATCAGATCATGAGAAATAATTATCCTGTACTCTGTCTTGTTTAGGTACTACTTGGAATACTGTGTCAGGTTCAGGGCACCCTTGGAATATCATTGAACAGTAATAAATTCAGAGAATGGCTGCCAATATGAAAACCAAATCCTGTGAGGAACAGTTGATGGAGCTGGGCATGTTTAGCCTGCAGAAGAGAATGAGGGGAGGCAGGATAGCAACGTTTGATATCTAAAGAGTTATCATATAGAAGTAGTTCCCAACTTACAAGTATTCATTTAGTGACAGTTCAAAGTTATAGTGGGATTGAAAAAAGTGACTTTCAACCGGTCCTTGCACTTGCAACTATTGCAGCATCCCCATAGACATGTGACCAAATTTGAGTGCTCGGCAACCAGCATATATTTATGATGGCTGCAATGTCCTGGAGTCACATGATCACCATTTGTGACCTTCCCAGCTAACTGCCAACAAGCAAAATCAACGGAGGAAGCTAGATTCACCTAATGACTATGTGATTCACTTAACAATCACCCTGCTTAGCAATGGAAATTCTGGTCCCAATTATGGTCTTAAGTTGAGGACTACCTGTAGAGGATGAAATGAACTTGGACTCTGTTGCCCTAAACAACAAAGCCAGAACTAATGGGTTGAAACAAAATGGAAATAGATTTAAGCTATATCTTGGTTCGCAAATGGGGCACCTCAACAAACTCACAGTGATGCCATGGAATATTTTATATTTTTGTGATGTTCATTTGCAAAGCTGGGTTTCTGGTGGTGGTTGTGTTAAAAAGGAGGTACCATGCAAAAATCAATGTGGAGCAGCAAATAAGGGGTGATGGTATCCAATATGAGTCCAAAGTTTAAGAAACTGTGAAGTGCCCGAGAAATGAACACATCCTATTAGTAAGTAACATGGTTATTTAAGAATGAAGTGAACATATATTTTCTTTCTATTTATGTTAATGATTTTTGTCAATTGATTATTATATAGTTAGGACATAATATGCTGTTTGGACCTAACCATGTAATAAACAGAACAGTTAGGCATTTATTTTGGCTGTGGAAAAATTACTGAGACACTAAGGACTGTGAATTGTGAAAGACTGGGAAGCTCTGGGTTAGATATTAGGTATTACATACATTTTTCTCTTAATGATATTATTTCTTGTTATTTTTAAATATCCCACAAATTTCCTATATTTTTCCAAACAGTTTGATTTCAGTTATTAGGAACAGTTTCTCCTCTGTAATTCTCTCATTCTCTGTTACTGAAATTTTCTTCTGTTGCCCAGATAATCTTTATTTATATATAATCTTTAATCTATATTTTTAACTAATGCCAATTTATTGCATCACAATTTTATAATTATTTTGATAAATGAAGAGATATATCATGCTAATTCTTTTAAATTTAGAAGACATATGTAGAATAAAATGGCCCTATCCCTTACATTGTCTTCAATGAATATAAGCATACATTTTAATACAAAAGGAAAGTAAACTGGAACCATTCTGATTTGGATATTATACATCAAGAGAAAACTGATTAAATATTTTTTTAAAAAATGTTTTTCCCCATTCTGATTAGAAAATCATTGCCCAAGAAAAAAATGAATAATTGTTTTAAAGAAAAACTGTGAACCTTTCCCAGAAACTATTCCTCCCCTATTTTTTTTAAAATAGCCTAGTAGTGACTAACAGAAGATAAAGAGTTACATTTCTGTGACTGGTGAAAAGGGAACCATTTTTCCACTCTTAGTTTATTTGGTCTTCGTATGCCAGACTAGGCTTCTCATTACCTTACATGGAATTCTAGGATTAACCTCCATATAATTGTTGTTTAAAAATGGTTACCAAATTAGTGCTTAAATACAGTTTTACCTAAGATAGTTTTAAAAGATAAAACAAATCCATAACTGCAACACATGCTTACATTAAATCAGTGGTTCTCAACCTTTTTAATGCCGCGACCCCCAACTGGTTGTAAGTTGAGGACTACTCAACCGGTCGTAAGTCAAGGACTACTCAACTGATGCAGCACCGTTTGCAGAATGGGACTTTTGGCGGGCTCAGCAGGGCAGAGACAGCCTGGACAATTCCTATTGGCTTTTGAAAACCAATAGAATTAGACTCTATTCAAGAGAGTCTATTCTATTGGCTTTTAAAAGCCAATAGAATAAAAGGGAGTAGCACAGCTAAGGAAAAGGGGGAAAAAATGGCGGACTGCGTTGTTTGGCGACCCCCGTGAAATGGTCGTTCGACCCCAAATGGGGTCCCGACCCACAGGTTGAGAACCACTGTATTAAATCTTTTATATTTAAAACAGAATATCTGAACATTAGAAGAAGAGAACAGAAATTATGATCAAAATGATCTGCTTATAATTCAAATCTCACTAATCAGATTTCAAAACAGAATGCTTCGCTAAATGGAGTAACTCAGCAAGAATATTTTTTATTTTTATTGTCAATTTTTTAGCTATTCCACAGTATTTTACATAATAACAATAAGAACTTCTTAAGTTCTTTAACATTTACCTAACTTCAACAATGGTCAAAGTTAAAAGGCTGAAATTAAATTCAAACATGTGAGAAGTGCTGTTGAGCTACAGGAAACCTGGTAAAGAATTGAGGTTTACCTTATTCTGGATAGTAAGTGCTTTTCAGCTGTTTTAACATTCAAACTTGTGAAAGGTATATCTAGTTGGGTCCAACATCATTTAATAATAAATAAATAAATAAATTTATACAGGTCTGAGCTACATCCCAAACTGATCACAGCAATGTATTCTACATGAAGCTACTATATTCCAGAATAGTTTCTGGAAGTTTCAATTAATGAAAAATGCAGCAGTTCATGATACTGGATATATATTACACTTGTGTTAAAAGTTCAGCACTTATTGCCAATTATTCTGTAAAATAGTTTAACATGTTTGTTTTAACATCCAAACTCCTAAATCTATTCTGATGAGTTTGTATGCTGAAAAAATGCAAAAGTAACTCTCTTGAAGTTGCCTTTACTTTTCAAGGTCTGTTTGCTGGACCACAGCAGAGGGCCTTCTCTGCTCTTGCTCTCAAGCTATGTACACTCCCTCAAGAGCTGCACTTGGCTCCCATTCTTGCCACTTTTCAGAAAGGACTCCCCCATGGGCAGAAAAATGGGGTATAAATGAAATAAAGATAGTAATATTAGTAGTAATGGTAATAACAATAATAAACATTTATAATTTAACTTTTTAGATGCTGGAATTTAGATTTCAGTTCATAGAATAATGACACGGAATAATAAACTCATTGTCAATGCATTCCTAATTCAATTGTTACCATTTTAACAAAATCAGAGCAGAAAATCTTCTCCTTCTCTCAGTTTTCTCACCTTCAGTCTATGTTCTGTATTCCTCCTGACTTGAGCAGCTCTCTCCTCCTTTTCCGGAAGCAGATCCTTATAGGAACGTTTCTTTTCTTATTGGGTTCTGCCAGCTGCTAGTCCCACACCATCTATTTGGTTATTACCTAAGAAAGGAATACAATTAAGATGAAAGGAAGCCTTAATTATAAGATACCACATTATGACCCCGAATAAATGATGATGCAGAAAAGAAAGCAGACAATACAGGCAGACACCCATTCCCATTTAAACAACAGTGGTTCTAAGTTGTAAGTATGCTTTTAAAAGAATGAAATTGTATTCTTATTCAATTCCTTCCCTACGATAAGAATTGAAAAGGCTGTGCATACAATCAAGGACATAGATATTAGTATAGTGCCATGCAGAAATTTTGCATCGGGCTCTAAATTGAATTATTATTCGTTGGAGCAGACAGAATTAAGAATTAAGACAGAATTCTACCCTATCAATATTCTATACTATTCTTTGTGACACTCTTGTTCCAGTCCTGATTCCCTCAAAGTTGAGAATAAGGATATGAAAAGCTGTAGACACCCAATCCATGCAAGGCATTGTCCCCCCCCCCCCAGACTTTGGCTGGGCTACTATATTTTTCATAACATCTCTTAGATTAAGAAATAATCCTACCATTTTTTCTGGGAGTCATCATAAAGTCATGTCTCTCCTGCAGGGATCTGGGAATGTGTTGCCACATCTAGCCTCCTTCCCAACTACAGAGTAAGGTCTAAGAAACAGAAAATAAGAATCACCCTCCCATAAAGTGAGAATCATAATGCAGAAAGGAACTAAATATTTGAAATAATGAAAAGTAGAAGGATGAAGAGATGTTACTATCTACAACGTATGTTTACCCTTCAAAGAGATCAAAGCACAGAGAAAGGAACTAATTTTAACAAGAATTCATTTATCCAATGTCCTTATTAATAGATAGAGAAGGAATTCTTATTAAGATGATAGCTAATGTTCTATTTCAAGTAGCTGGATGCTAGGTTCCAGATTTTATTTAAAAACAGTGATCAAATGGCTTTTATAATGTTACAAGACCTTTCAAATAGAGAGCTGTATTTAATTCCATGTATTTTAAGTTAAGGTTATATATAATGAGAGTATGAGATAGAATTGTGAGGTATATAGCCACCAAGAGTAGTTTTTGATTATGTCAAGACATAAATGAAATAATCCACTTGGAAACTGCTTTTGGACTTTGTTACTGAAAATGAAACATTGACTTTGTTTTGCTGATTAGATAAGTTTGTTGTCATAGAAATGGCTAGTATGTACTACTATGTAAAAATAAAAAGTTGAGACTGTATGTTATTTTATTCTACTGTGCTAAAAAATTAGAAGCCAGTGCTTTTGTTCCTTTTCCCCCTACACTTTCCTCTCTTCTCTCCCCCCCACTTTCCCACTATTTTCCTTTCCTTTTATTTTATATTCTAATAAATAAAAAGAAAGAAAACAGGAAAAAAGAAAACTCTCCTTTCCCTGAGCTCTGCAGCATTTTCAGCTTCTTGTGATCTAAGTTGTTCAGAGGTTCCTCATCTTGGCTCATGAATGACAGTTCAGTGAGAAGGGCAAATGCTATGTCTGTTACTGAAGCCTTCCTTCTCTCCTATAAGAATGACAGCTGCTTAAGAGTTTCTTCCAGAGCATATTTTTTAAAATTGTTTTGGAGCGTAGCAATAAGGCAAAAAAAAAATAGTTCCAGGATTAATTTTTTTAAATTTATTTTTGTATGAACAACAGTTTCAACCTCCGCTTCTAAAAGGCAGCCAAAACAAGCTAAATTACAACTGATGCGCTCCCGCGACAGAAAAACTTTCCCTCGGTATAAATGGGAAATACAAAGCTCAACTGTCAAAAGACTTTATTCATTACAAGCGCTATAATGCCTTGGAAGACAAATCCCGAAGAACACAATCATCCTCCATCAAGCGAATGCCTCCTAGATAATAACAGTTCCCGCCACAAGTCTCTCTGGCAGCCTGTTGCTTATTCGGCGTTACCGTCCTTCAGCCAAGCCCAACACACGCGCCCCTCTTCTCCCGGTTGTGCTTACAGTGAGAGATCAGGCCTCACACAGACAGTTAGGCACGAGCCGTAAAATCCGTCAAACAGCGTCCTCTCCCTCCAACCGCGGCAAGAGGGCCGCCAGGACAAGGATGTCGGCGCCGGCCCGCAGAGGCGTCGCCGGGGATAGCCGCAGCCTCCCGCAGGCCGCGCTAACAGTGGCCTGAGTCCCGCCCCTCGCGAGAAGGCGGAGAGGCGCGGGATCTCGCGAGAGTCAGTAGAGTAGACATCGCGCGAGATTTCAGCGGGAGACGGTGCGGCCCTTGGAAGTTTGTCTCTCGTGGGTTTTGATAGCGGAACAAATCGGGCGGGCCAACTAGGGGCAGTTTTTACAATACTTAACAAGTTGTTCGCGTCTCTGCTTGGTTCGGCGCAGAGCGGAGTGTCGGATCAAGCGTCCGTGGCTCCCCAAATGTGGGGATGCGGTCACCAAAGACGATGCTATTTCCTTAATTCGAGCATCGCGCTCCATGGGGCGCTTTTCGACTGCTCCTAGTCCTGCTGAACGGCAGACATTTCAACCGATAATCATATATGTTTCACAAAACAAATTTAAGACCGTTCAAGTTTTCTTAAAAAGATTTCCTAGTCCTTAGGTTCAAAGGCATGATTTTAGGATTCGTTCGTTTAGGAGCCTCTCTTAGCTTGACTAGCGACCGACGGTGTAAAATGCCTCTTTTCAAGCTGTTTGAAATTGGAAAAATGGCAGGGTGAAATAATTGTATTAAAAAGAGGCACGAGTGCATCTAAGATCTAACCTTATTTAAAATTTGTAATGTTTTCATTGCTTTTGAGTCCAGAGTCGCAAGAGTAGGTAGAGTGGCAGTCTATGCTAGCTCAGAAAGTTTGACTAAGGGAATTATTTTACAATTGTTTGTTTATTACAGCAATGTTTATTACAGTCATGTGCCAGAATCCCAAACAAAAGTATTAAAAACAATAATAGTAAAAAACAATAATAAAAGGAATAAACTGGTTAATATTGCAGTTGGTAGTGGATTATTAGTATGCAGTTAAAGTTTGCTTAATTTTACAAACAACATAGCAAAATTTGGCCATATTCAAAGAAACTACTTTCACTGATCTGATAGTTGCATGGAACAAAGATCAGTATTTCCCAGATATTTTATTAGGTAAGGTGTTATAAATTGAGTCTGTTCTTATAGAACAGGGGTCTTCAAACTTGGCTTTTTTATAACTTGTGGACTCAGCCAGAATTCCTCAGCCAGCATTGCTGAAGTCCACAAGTCATAAAAGGGCTAAGTTTGAAGACCCCTGTTATAAAAGATGCTATACATTAATTTAAACAATGCATTAAAAGTTACACATTAAAATACTAAACACTGCTGTAACTGGCTAAGAGCCAGATGTGCTGAGGGTGAGATCTTACCCCATCTGCCAGTGTTGAGTGTCCTCAGGGCTGCAGGCCACATGGCAAACCCACGTATTAATACCTTCAGGAAGGCCAAAAGGGTGGGGGCAGTTCTTACTCTAGTGGTAGAATGTTCCACAGGGATGGGCCACAGTGAAAAAGCCTCTTCTTGATCCTGCCTGCTTCAATTTCTTGGCAGAAGGGATCCATAACGCATCTATGACACAAGTTGGGCAGGTTTGTCCCATTGGGGATAGATGGCTCCTCTGATACAATTGATATCATTACAGTTGTTTGGAAATCAATATAAAAATCACCCTAGGAAAATAATGCTTCTATTGTTTGCAATTACAATTTAAGTCATCTTATTAGTCAGTTTTTCTATAGCAGTGGTTCTCAACCTTTTTAATGCCGCGACCCCCAACTGGTCGTAAGTCAGGGACTACTCAACTGGTGCAGCACTGTTTGCAGAATGGGACTTTTGGTGGGCTCAGCAGGGCAGAGATAGCCTGGACAATTCCTATTGGCTTTTGAAAGCCAATAGAATTAGACTCTATTCAAGAGAGTCTAATTCTATTGGCTTTCAAAAGCCAATAGAATAAAAGGGAGTAGCACAGCTAAGGAAAAGGGGGGAAAAATGGTGGACTGCGTTGTTTGGCGACCCCCGTGAAATGGTCGTTCGACCCCAAATGGGGTCCCGACCCACAGGTTGAGAACCACTGTTCTATAGATTGGATGGCAGGTAGCACACAGTCTGATTTACCAGTCTACCTATTAAATAAATCCTTAATAGCATTTTTTGATCAGCTTGTCTACTAGGCACAAGGCCATCTGAAGAAATGTGTTGTTCATTGCTGGGCTACATAGTTATAAAAATATGGCTGCTAATATCAATATTCTCCATTCAGCTTTTGAAGACTTTGATCTTCTCATTTTCTCTCAGCTCAACCAATCGCACAGAATTGTACAGGAAAACAGGAGGAAAGAGCACTAAACTATCATGAGCTTCTTGACAAAAGGCAGGAACATGTGAACTATAATCGTACATAAGTATAACCAGTGCTTTTTTTCTAAAAAAAAAAAAAAGGTGCTGGAACTCACACATGTCATACAACCAGCCTTGCCTACCCTACAAGGTTCCATCCAAAAAAGGTGCCGGAACTCCGTTCTGGGCGTTCTATGTGAAAAAAAGCCCTGAGTATAACTATTGCACCAGTCATTACAAACCAGTAAAATTTAAACTTAAAGCTCGAGATCAATAGGACATAGAGGATTTATTTATTAATTAAACAAATTTATATACTGCTCAATTCACACACGGTGAAGCCAGGTGATATACAGCAATAAAACTCCCAAACCCTGCCTTCCGTCCCATGGCAATGACAAACATTCAAACATGCCACTTTATTGGCTCCATAATCTGGGGTCCCCAAGCCCACTGACAGAACCATATTTTAAGAGCCTTTCAGAATAATAATAAGATGGGGATTAATCTTAATCTGGGGAATAATGGTCCACAGTGAGGGAGCCACTTCGAGAAGGTATAGTGCAGCGTACCAAGCATATAGTCATTTAACTGTATGCACATATAATGAAATTTGGTTATGTACTATATTAGAAAATATTTCAGAATTTATTTCAGAGAACATTTAATTGGAACATAACATTCAATCAGGTTTTAACGACATCATTTGGCTTATGTTGCATTACTCTAAGGATGTTGCTAATTACTGCTAATTAATTCAGAGTTCTATATATGTCTGCAAGATGTTGATATGTCATGAGCTTTCAGTGATTGGTGGAGGTTTTTTTTTTAAAGCCCAGTTTGTACTTTTTATATAAGCAAATCCAATACTGCTTCTGATTCTGTATGCAAAGCCTCAAGAAGACCAACACACTGGAGGCAATTTTAGCATCAGAAGCTGAAGATTTTTTAATAGTCTATTAATAAACAAACTGTCAGGACTAAAATAGAAGTACGATTAGAAAATAAGGATAGAAACTTAGTGTCCGTCTCCTATTTCATGGGAAGCATAAATGTAGTCCCTTTGAAGGTCAGTTATTTTACCAATGATTTAGCAGTGTTGCATTCCATACATGGTTGAAAAGACATCATTTCATTCTTAAAATGCCTGGGTTCCTTGATAGTTTTGTATTTTAATTAAAATTCCACTCACTGCTTTTGCTTTAAGCTGCTTTATCCTGTCCAAAGCATACAGAATTCACATAATGAATTCCCTCTGAAAGCTGTTTAAAAATGTGCTATCTTCAAAGTCAAATTGCTGTATGGCTCTATATCATTTATTTTCATGAAGCATTTAGAACAATTGCATCCTATTTCAGTCTGGCATCAGCCAATAGTGGGATTGCAATTCCCAATCCCAAAACATCTGGAAAATTGCCAAATTGCAAAAAGCTGTTTCGTTATTATTAAGCCAAATATGACCATACACTTTTCTGCTTAGTTCTGTTTCCTGTTCTCCTGCTCCAGTTTTTTTGTTCGCTAAAAAATTGAAAGAATGTGAGATAGAGGCCTGTCACATCCATTCTTTGTGAAGTGCTATTTACATGGCTGAAGAAATAATTATTATCTTGCATTTATTATAGTTGACTTTGACACTGAATATTGTCAATAAATTACGGTAACTTGAAAACAGGGTTCTTTATTGAATTCAAATTCTGAGTTGAATTTAATTATTTTTCTCTCATAAATTGATGAAGCTAACAAAATAGGGTTAGCTCCTTTTCTAATCAGAAGACTGGGCCTTAACATTTTCCAGAAAATAGAAACTTTTCTTTGAATTCTTCTATCTAGCAACAGTCCCCAGTAGCTAATCTGCAGGCTCAAATCAAATATGCGTACTTGGACTTTCCAGGAAATGGAATTGGCACAAAGAGGATATATACAGATTTTATCTAAAGCACACTTTAGGTTTACTGTCAGATATTTATTTTCTATAAATACAGGGGCCTTAGTTGCTTACAAAACATACTGTATTGGTGTGTTCCATCAATGGCCTAAGTCCTCCTGGAGAACTTGAGAGCAGTTATTTCAACAGCTGAGTGATGGGGATTTCCATACCTGATATCTAGCTCCATTGACATAATAAACGAAAACAGTATTTCGATTTAATAAAAGTTAGCTTTCTTGTCATACACTGGTATTGTTATCAGATGTAAGTGTCATTTAATTTAACAGATGTACTACTATAAAACATTTTCCATTTTCTACCATGAGAAATATAGCTATTCTAATGGCAAAAGATGCATTCATTTCTTATTCAATCCACAGTAATTGTACTTTTATTTTCTTTGGAGATCTCCTACTGAGCCTATTTTAGTTCTTTTTAACTTGCTTCTGGGTTATTTTTTGTTCCTTAATTGTTTCTACTTGAAGAAACTTGAAGGAAAAATTATAATGACTAATTGATTTGCAAATGATCAATGCTTAACCACCCTCATAAATTGCTTTGGCAAAATTAGCAGAATGAACAGCTGTTGGCATGCATTTATTGCAGTAATAAATGTAAATAAATTTGAAAACATTGTTCACATGAAATTCAGCTATATTTGTAGTGAAAATTGGCATGCATTTATTGCAGTAATAAATGTAAATAAATTTGAAAACATTGTTCACATGAAATTCAGCTATATTTGTAGTGAAAATTAGAGATAAATTAGGTTCAAGAAGGAGATTGAACATAGGAAAAGAAAAGGAGGAAGATGAAGAAAGAAAAACTTGGTGTTTTATTATATTTTGTCACCTTCATTACTTCTCATGGTAAGATAGAACATCATCTGCTACTTTATCTTAGTACCGTATTTTCTGGCATATAAGACAACTTTCTAAACCCTGAAAATCTTCTCAAAAGTCGGGGGTCGTCTTATACGCCCAGTGGTCTTATACGCCGGAAAATACGGGTATTCTATTTTATTCCTTTACACATGTGATTTGGCATATTACTCATCAAGTTTTCTCTCCCCCCCTCTCTCGCTCAAAAAGAGTCCTAGGGTTATTATTATTATAACCAGCCAATCAACTAAAGATATCTCTTTCCAGCCTCTATACTGGTAGTACGATAGGCATTATCTGGCTGTTGTGACAGTAAGATTTCCTGGAGGTTTATTCCCCATTCTATAATGCTACATTGCATACTGCCTCCTTCTCTCTTCTTCCCTCTCCTTTGCCATCCCAATCCCTTGCCCACCCCTCCAGAACTGCGGATTGTAATGGGGAAGGGGGAAAAAGAGTTGTAGGCTGGTTTTTTTATATAATGAAAACAAACCTAAGCATCTGCGTCCATTCAAGGCACTTCTCAGTACTTCTTCATCCGGGGCCTTTTCGGCGTTTACCTCTCACCCCCGGTGGGAGTAGCTTGGGGGAGGCGGAGCTTGAAAGGAGGCGGGGCGGTAGAAGATGCTCATGTGGGATGCAGTGGCGGCTCATACTGAGTGTGTGACCAGTGGAGGTGGGCAGGCGGCGGCGCAAGGCATTCCCTCTTTCCTTGCGCCCCATATGGTAGGGAGGAAGGAGGAGGAGGCTATGGGTCTGGAAGGGGAGGGAGGGATGTCAGCTAAATTCCTCTCGGATTTACGAAGTAGGAATGGAGGGGGGACAGAAAACAGCTACACGGTCCTTTCACCTGTCGACTTCCACCGAGCTTATGCCAGCGGTTTCCTCCCATCTAAATAAACTTGCATGGTGCATTTATGACAGATCCTGGCTGGTCAATCTGGCTCCTGTCAATAAGTACTGTAAGTGCACTGAGTTTTAATAACAAA